>NC_064629.1:724076617-725446077 GCF_023864275.1 Schistocerca cancellata
AGTGTTGCATCAGGTGGCTTTACTGTAACGCCCATACTCTGTTGGCCACCGTAACAAATCTGCATCTACTACAATAATTAGCAGGGAAGAAATGTTTTAACTACTCGGTTTTCTTTAGCTTTTGCGCCCACTGAAGATCGTAAAGGATCACAAGGAATGCAACAGAAGAAGACAAGTTGACTGTCACGTCGGCAGCTGCTCCCTTATCACTCGAAAGGCATTTGCCTAACGGTTTTCGGTTTGTCACATGAGGAAGTTTTGCAACACTGGGCCATGTGATTCCAAGGCGTTCACTGCGCAGTGGGGAGCTAATTACAGCAATTTCCGTTATTATGTATCTAGCGTAGGTCTCGCAACGAAATCTGAAATACTCTGAGAACCCATCTAATTTCAGCTTCTGGCGTCCTTAATAAAAAAATATGAACTTTACTTTATTCCTACCATTACTGTAACGGCACAATAGCCGTGAATCTGTTCCATCTGACGCGTTTGTGACATACATATAAGCGTTGTAATTGACTCCATATTTCAGGAAACGGTGATCTCAGTTGTTATAACGAATGAAAAAGGTGTGGATCACTATTCTTTTATTAATGACTGACTTCTATCCGACAGGATGCACCTTGTAGCACGAAATGTGAAGGTGATCTGCTAGTCGATCGAAACCAGTCATCATTAATAAAAGAAATATTGATACAGATGACGTTTATCATTCATACATGCATAATTCGTTAAAATATTTGGATCTTAAAACTGGTCGTAAGGCTTAGCCAGGTTCAGTTATACTTCTTAATTAAAAGAATTGGCTAAGCTACTTAGTTGAAAAATGGCTGTCCTTCAGTTATTTTGTATAGGTAAGTGATCTAGTGCATTAAAGTCATTTTTAGGTCTTTGAAAACATCTTTAGAGTGTTCACAGGCTCGCCCTAGTTCGTTCTTAATATATACGTTCACGAAGAGACTGACATGCCGATTGTCACATAACTGAGAACCTCATCCTACGAAATCATCTCACTAAAGCACTTTGTCACTGGGTACGGACTAATGCGATAATTCTCCCTCCCGCTTCTTCCCTCCCATATTTAGTATTTAGGGTGTACACTAAAAATAATACCCAACCACTACACTAAGAAAATACAAGTAACACAAGCAATTTTACCCGCTACTTGAAAATCGTTTAGATGAGACGAGAGGTTGACAAGGTTCAGACGCCCTTCAGTACAAAAGCTGTATATTTCAGGCATTGGTGCGTCTTCGTCGTTATCATTTGACTTTGATCTGTTACAGATTGTTCAAAGATAAGAGCCTATGTTACATCAGCAATTTATTTTACATCTAAACTAAACGAATAATTAGTCTGCTAGAGTTTTCCTCGCAACCACGATGCTACAGTAACAAATGCTCGTCTTTCGATCAGTCGTAGAATGTATATGTAATAGTTTTTATTCAGCGTTTCAGTATCGCTGGGTATTGCGCGATAAATTGTTTAATATAAATCCAATAAATATTGAACCCATTTCATTCAAATATTCGTCCTATTGTTTCCGTTTGTTCTTTACAAGAAAGTTGGACAGCTTTCTTTCTTTCTTTTTTTTTATTTTTTTTTTTTTTTATGAGAGGGATTTGTCTCCAATAGGACGGAAGGGAACTTGGCTGGTGTACGTTAAGTGGCTTTAGGATGACTCTTTAAAATGAACGCTACTGATCTTTTTGTACAAGTACATATGTTTTTTAATGAAGTATGCGAAGATGATATTATCCTGTATATCATGTAGGTATGGGGCTATTCTTCGTCTTAAGAGGAACATCAGATCCATGGGAAAAGTTACTTTTAAATACGACAGCCACTAGAAAAGCCAAAGCAGCATAGGTTTGTCAGTTACACCTGTACTCAGTGAGCATAGTAGATACAACTGGTATTTCTGTCAATGGTGTTAATGTTTCAAAGTGAGGTATGGAAACGATATGGCCTTTTATTTTTGACGTCTAGAATTAGGTCAGTGGTCTGTTTATTACTCGTGCGCTTTTCATACCGCTGGTTAGTTTGTGGAAAGCGGTTGTCAGAATCCAAACTAAGGTTGTTACAAACAAACAAACAAAAAATCATGTATATTTAGGAAAGCGCGCGCGCTAGTGTGTGCATGTGTGTGCGCGGTTGAGAGAGAGATGGTGGGCGTTGGGGGGGGGGGGGGGTAAACACAAACAGCGCGAATCGCTTCGTGGCCAACATGTGATGCGCTGCCGTCCGCCCAGCATGCAGGAATACGAGTCATAGTTCTGCTTCTGTGAAAAGTCACACCCAAATAAGTCATGGAAAGGAGATCGACTGAACAAAGGACGGGTAAATTCCTCTTCACCCAGCAGCATTATAAAATTGAATGAATAACAAGAACGTTCAGAACAAAATTAACGCTTTTTTCAGGACTATGGGAACGGAGTGTTATCGAAAGCGCAACTGTGGTCTTTCCGTTATCTTATTCTTATTTTGAGTCTCGCTGGTTTACTTTTATCGTCAGTTTGTTGTACTTTTCCTACGACTTCCGGTGTTCCTCATATCTTCGACTTAACAAATAATTGCAAAGCGACTACCACACTCTTTCATCTTCGGCATGGTATTTGCAGCATGAGTCAGTATTCATCTGAAACACGGGCCGGAACAGCGTGCCATTGTTCTGGAAAGTCTAATCATCATTGTTATTTTCCTCGGGTTTAACGCACAGCCAGAATTCAAGACGAAACAATCAGAGAGGGAGTTGTCTTTTCGAAGAAATCGTCTCGATTTTTAGCTAACCCAACGTGGAAACGGCGACTAAATCAGAATAGCCGTATTGGTGTTTACCACTCCGCTGCGCTGTACCTTTTGTACTTCTGTCTAATGCGGTCTTGGTCCCAAATGTTTCTCTTAGTCTTATTATGTAGACATACGTGCTATTGCTGCTTCCGTTTCACTGGGAAGCAATTTCTTTTTCCCAAGGCTACAGGGGAAGCAGTAGTTTATCGTCGATTGCAAAGCAAGTCGTTGAACCGCGAATCAGTGCGGAACTAAGATTTTATGTACTAGTGAAGGACCTACAGACCGAAAAAAATGACAGTGTGCTGTGCGGAAGATACTATGTATTAAGAAGCGAAGAATTCATTCGTGCCGCACCATTTCTCCGTGGCGCTTAAGTTATAAATACAGCCCGTCGACTTCAAAGCGTCCAGACATTCTGCGTTCGGAGCATAGAAGTACGGGTTCTGTAGTTACACCGAAATCGTGTTTGCCAACACCCTGCAGGGATGGCAACGCATGGTTTTTGTGTCAATACGTGTGAGAGGATGCCAGGATTAGTCGCTTTATCGTCCTTTTTGGTCTCGCTACGAACTGTGGAGAAATTAAATAAAAGCGGGCTGTGCTGTCGGGTACGACATCTACTCTACAGCATTTCACGAAATTACCTAGCATTTTTTCACCCTAATCTTTTGAATGCTTCTAAACAATTTGTACATGTAACTGAAACGGTAAAAACAGATCAGACTGTCATTCGCGAAGAGCGCGATAGCGATTCAGGTTCTAGTAAACCTCGCACCATATCTGTATATATAAGGGTTACAGAAAATCGTGACATATTTCCTTTTATAATTGTTTCACATCCATACTTTTATAATAATAATAATAATAATAATAATAATAATAATGTATAACAACAGATCCGCTTAATACCACACATTACTTTGGAAATTGATTTTTTATGTATTAAAATCACATTCAGCTCGAAGTCTACGACTCGCCTTAATGGCTGATGGTTTCCAGGCCAACTATTGGTTCAAATAATGATGATGATCTCGCAGCACTCGGTACTTGAAGAATAACGTTGTATTCTTACAGAAAGTTGACAGCATCCAAAATAATTTAACCACTGATTGTGCAATGTGAGACTCAGCTGTTGCATCGACCACACCATTGTACAACCGTCGGTAAGAGTTATGTAGTACCGGTAAATTGACGAGCTAGGAAAGTGCTAAAGCCGGCCGATGTGGCCGAGTGGTTCTAGGCGCTTCAGTCTGGAACAGCGCGACCGCTACGGTCGCAGGTTCGAATCCTGCCTCGGTCATGGATGTGTGTGATGTCCTTAGGTTAATTTCGTTTAAGTTTTTCTAAGTTCTAGAGCACTGATGACCTCAGATGTTAAGTCCCGTAGTGCGCAGAGCCACTTGAACCATTTGAATTGCTAAAGTGCACGTATGCATAGAAATTGTAATGTAAGTTGGCACATTTCACCATTCCTTGCTTGGAAACAGCATCTGAATACACTCGGTCACCTGTAGTCGACGCTTAAATCCTAGCCGTAATTTGCCCTTGAAGGACAACAATGGCACCAATAGAGCCGAACTAGAGCGACAGCTATGTAATATCGACGTGTTACCATAGTCAACTGACAAAATGTACCCCAAACTTTTCTTCTTGTTGGATATCGCCAAAATTTTACCATCACCACCTCGCTAACTCGTTACTAGTGGGGATAAGGGAACTGGAGATAGCAGCTGACCGCAGGCGTCGAGTTCTGCTTCTCAGTAGTTTTCGGAACAGCCTTTCTGTGATATTGGTTGACTTCTAACGTGGCTCCTATTCCATTAACTATTCAGTTCTAAGTGGCAATCTTCTGTCTTGGCACTTGTATTGACTTCCATCAAATATTTCTACTTCATGATGTTTCAATAAAAAGCCGCTCATCTTATTTTCGCTTTGGCTACAGTTACTCTCAAAACTCGTGAAATCCCGACGGTCGAGTGTTCAATATTATGTGCTCCTATACATGGACTATACTATTTAGGTGTTTACATTCCTACAATTCGGTATTTATGTAGCTCCCAAAAGTATTCAGTTCATCTACAAATATCATTCGTACATCACTGTGCTTATCACAGACTGTAGCAATCTGCCAGAGATTCCCATTGACTGTTTAGTTAGACTCAATGTAATGCTCAGTATGTCCTCTGCCGTGAGGAATCCCTTGAGCAACGAAGAAATATTTTCCTTTCCTAATCGCAGAGAGTATGTGAGGTAAAATATTGTATTCTTGCAATCGTTTTCTGTACATCAGTCCCCTCGGCGGAGGTTCGAGGCCTCCCTGAGGCATGGGTGTGCGTGTTGTCCTTAGCATAAGTTAGCCTAGGGACCGGTGACCTCAGCTGTTTGGTCCCGTAGTCCTTACCACAAATTTCCAATTTTCCTGTACATGAAGTGCCATAATTGTTCTTTGAAAATTAATAAAGATCTTCAGTTTAATACAGTTAATTCTTGGACAGAAATTCTACCTTGTACAAGAAATTGATTAGTTTTGTTTTAACCACAAACGTCTCAGCACCTTTGTGCTATCTTCAGAATTTTTGTTTAAGTATTTTCTTTCTCACATGACACCATTTTTTACGTGTGTTGGTAGTTTTATAAGTCTCACGAATTAAATAGTTTTTCACAGCTGTCCGCAGCTCGTGGTCGTGCGGTGGCGTTCTCGCTTCCCACGCCCGGGTTCCCGGGTACGATTCCCGGCGGGGTCAGGGATTTTCTCTGCCTCGTGATGACTGGGTGTTGTGTGAGGTCGTTAGGTTAGTTAGGTTTAAGTAGTTCTAAGTTCTAGGGGACTGATGACCATAGATGTTAAGTCCCATAGTGCTCAGAGCCATTTGAACCATTTTGTCACAGCTGTTTTTGATGTTGTGGTCTTGATTCTCTTGTTCTTGCCGTTTTAAAACAGTACCAACATAAATTACCGATAGCGTCACGGGAGAAAGAAAACAAAAAAAACGAAGATAACGCAAAAAGTGCTCAAACACTGTTGAGTAAAACAAAACTAATCAAAAGGTGTGTTGCATAAGGCGGAATTCCTCCGCAGATTTTCTTAGCAAGCAAGGAAAGTAAGAGGAGCCACAGCATCCAAAAGATAACTCTGCTGGACAGAGGACGACGGTATTACGATGATTCATTTTTATAGCTATAATAAAAGGATGAGCGCGTGCGTGTGCACTCATTTCTAGTGCGTTGGTGGTCCGACGCACAGTTGGGCATTTCGTGGCAAATGCTATCGCCGTGGTGGTCTGTGCACCAGAGCGACCTGTTTTTCAGGTCTGCCGCCAGCCATCCGTTCTGACATTGCTGATTAGAGTCCGTCGCTGGCCAGACGGCGAAAAAGCTTTCTCAGTCCTCTTCTTTTTATCGCCGCCGGAGAAGCACCACTGACGAGAAAATAGGTTGGAAAAGTATAGTGTCAGTTACTTGCTATCCCTACCATACGGTTTTTCGAGAACATACATTAGTTCTTAAAGTGGCTAGGTTGAGTAAACGGAGGAATTATAGCCTCTGTAGGGGTTTGTATACATCCTTTGTTTCCTGTGAAATGTTCCAGTTTCTCTGCTGGTAATAAACCAACGGCGGCTCAAAATGGCTCTGAGCACTATGTGACTTAACATCTGAGGTCATCAGTCCCCTAGAACTTACAACTACTTACACCTAACTAACCTAAGGACATCACACTCATCCATGCCCGAGGTACTATTCGAACCTGCGACAGTAGCGGTCGCCCGATTCCAGACTGAAGCGCCTACAACCGCTCGGCCACACGGGCCGGCAAACCAACGGCGGGTTACCGTTGTTACGCAGTCAGCACATCCATAGTTACTGCTAGAAGAGACGTATTACTAACACAAGATCGAACTACGTGACACAGTTGTGCTCAAAATGGAATCCCGTGTGAGAGGAATGGGGTTTAAAAAAGTTAAAAAAGCACGTGGTTATGATTCCGTGTTAAACTGTACGTTCCCCAATAATTACACATGTGAGTTGGTAATAGGGCAAACCACTTCCAGTAGGAATGTTGTTGTTGTTGTTGTTGTCTTCAGTCCTGAGACTGGTTTGATGCAGCTCTCCATGCTACTCTATCCTGTGCAAGCTTCTTCACTCCCAGTACCCACTGCAGCCTACATCCTTCTGAATCTGCTTAGTGTATTCATCTCTTGGTCTCCCTCTACGATTTTTACCCTCCACGCTGCCCTCCAATACTAAATTGCTGATCCCTTGATGCCTCAGAACATGTCCTACCAACCGATCCATTCTTCTAGTCAAGTTGTGCCACAAACTTCTCTTCTCCCCAATTCTATTCAATACCTCCTCATTTGTTACGTGATCTACTCATCTTATCTTCAGTATTCTTCTGTAGCACCACATTTCGAAAGCTTCTATTCTCTTCTTGTCTAAACTATTTATCGTCCATGTTTCACTTCCATGCATGGCTACACTCCATACAAATACTTTCAGAAACGACTTCCTTACACTTAAATCTATACTCGATGTTAACAAATTTCTCTTCTTCAGAAACGCTTTCCTTGCCATTGCCATTCTACATTTTATATCCTCTCTACTTCGACCATCATCAGTTCTTTTGCTCCCAAAATAGCAAACTCGTTTACTACTTTAAGTGTCTCATTTCCTAATCTAATTCCCTCAGCATCACCCGAGTTAATTCGACTACATTCCATTATCCTCGTTTTGCTTTTTTTGATGTTCATCTTATACCCTCCTTTCAAGACACTGTCCATTCCGTTCAACTGCTCTTCCAAGTCCTTTGCTCTCTCTGCAGATTTACAATGTCATCGGCGAACCTCAAAGTTTTTATTTCTTCTCCATGGATTTTAATACCTACTCCGAACTTTTCTTTTGTTTCCTTTACTGCTTGCTCAATATACAGATTGAATAACATCGGGGAGAGGCTACAACCCTGTCTCACTCCCTTCCCAACCACTGCTTCCCTTTCATGCCCCTCGACTCATAACTGCCATCTGGTTTCTGTACAAATTGTAAATAGCCTTTCGCTCTCTGTATTTTACCCCTGCCACCTTCAGAATTTGAAAGAGTATTCCAGTCAACATTGTCAAAAACTTTCTCTAAGCCTACAAATGCTAGAAACGTAGGTTTGCCTTTTCTTAATCTTTCTTCTGAGGTAAGTCGTAGGGTCAGTATTGCCTCACGTGTTCCAACATTTCTGCGGAATCCAAACTGATCTTCCCCGAGGTCGGCTTCTACCAGTTTTTCCATTCGTCTGTAAAGAATTCGCGTTAGTATTTTGCAGCTGTGACTTATTAAACTGATAGTTTGGTAATTTTCACATCTGTCAACACCTGCATTCTTTGGGATTGGAGTTGTTATATTCTGCTTGAAGTCCAGTAGGAGTACGCTTCGTAAAACAATGTGGTATTGGAACCAGCTTTGAGGTTGGTGGGTGCATTGGGAAGAACCTGCACAGTAGGTTGGTGCGGAGAGCCCCGTTCAGTTGTTGTATGCCAGCTGACAAAGGCTGAGCAGGCATTTCTTTGGACGGCGCAAGCCGGCAACAGCGCGTAGCCCGCTCCCTCCTGGGGGGTGCCTGTTCCCTGTTCCCTGCTCCCTCTGCCTCATGCCATATCCGGAGTTTCGCTCGCTGCGCTAACGCCGGCAAGAACCTTTCAAAAGATAGCCCTTTTATTGCTTCCGAGGCTAGTGGCGTATTAAATGAAAGTTGGGAAACTAGGAACAACGAAAAGAAGCTCGAGACAGTAAAACAAAACAATTTCGGGGTAGCTGATGTAGCGGGGACGACCTACATACGGGTGGGAACCTTGTCAGTAGTTCGTTTTGCACTACGCAGTCGTCCTTTGCTTTGCGTAGTTAAGAGGCACGGACCAAGGTTTAGCCCTGGTTGAGAAAAGGGGGGGGGGGCAAGGTTGGGCTCTTTCCCTTCCACCTCTCAAATGTAACTTGCCGTCTCCACCATTTTAATTTAACGCGCCTCGGATGCCTACAATGATGGTGATGATTGTTGTTGTTGTGGTCTTCAGTCCTGAGACTGGTTTGATGCAGCTCTCCATGCTACTCCATCCTGTGCAAGCTTCTTCATCTCCCAGTACCTACTGCAACCTACATCCTTCTGAATCTGCTTAGTGTATTGATCTCTTGGTCTCCCTCTACGATTTTTACCCTCCACGCTGCCCTCCAATGCTAAATTTGTGATCCCTCGATGCCTCAGAACATGTCCTACCAACCGATCCCTTCTTCTAGTCAAGTTGTGCCACAAACTTCTCTTCTCCCCAATCCTATTCAATACCTCCTCATTAGTTACGTGATCTACCCACCTTATGATGATAATAATAATAATTATTATTTATTTATTTATTTATTTATTTATTTATTTATTTATTTATTTATTTATTTAGCGTATGGCTGATACAGACATATCATGAAATTAAATTACATATACATATCTACATATTGACACGCAAGAAACTTAAGTTTGTCTTTACAACTGAATATCCAGTCCTTCAATCCAGCGCACTCCATCTGGAGTTGCTAGCAGGAAGTCCTCTTTGGCGCCGTGATAGGCTAGAATCCTGCATTCGTAGACAATGTGGTGAACAGTCTGGTATGGAGCCCCGCAGTCACAGGCTGGATCAGGCAGCTTCTTCCACTTAGAGAGAGCATCCCTGCATCGGCCGTGGCCGGTACGGATTCTGTTGAGAGTAGTCCAGGTCTTGCGTGGTAAGTCGAATCCACTTGGAAGTTTAGCACCTGAGATGATGTTACGCAGGTGCACATCTGTCACTGCTTCCCACCGACCTTTCCATTCTTCAAGAGGTTTGAAATCCTTAGCAACCATGTCAGCAGCATCGCACAGAGTTGGATGGCGTGATTTCAGTCTCTTGCGATTTAAAAGTGGCAGGTCGCTATGCACGGGTAGGTTAGAATTCCTGGAGATCTTGTGGAATTCTCTCATAAGGGCAGTACATCTGTGTAGATCAGGAGGCATAATAATAATAATAATAATAATAATAATAATTTGGTTACATCTGTGAGAAATTCAATTTAAGATAATTACAGCGTTTAAAATGCATTCGTCCAAAAATTTGAGTAGCCCATGTCGCGCAGTTGATTTAGTAACCAGAATAGCAAAACCTCTCACAATTTCAACAAAATTAGAATTTACATGATATATAATCACAGTGTGCGTCCACCATTATAAATATTTTACTTAGCACTAAAATTATTAACGTAGGTCTGCATACTTGGACAGTGTGAACTTGTAAATGAGGGAAATACTGACATATCAGTCGTTTTCTCTTATGTTGGGGTAGCTGACATTCTGTAATTTTCTTTCTTAGTCGCTTCTTTCCCTTTCTGTGTCTGCTTAGTTGACTTCCTTTGGTTTTGTTGTCATATCAGTAGCGATACCAGCGGTGTAGGATTTGTCGTCGGCAGTCGGTAAAGCCAGCTTGTGAACACCTGTACCCGGTTGGAATGTCTGCGGTTAGGACACAATCTCATCCACGTGGACAAGAAACTGAAAAGTAGTTTGTAATTTTGTAGAATTCCTTACCATTTTCTGAACTCTTACTGAAGCTGTTTCATACTCCGAAAGTTAGCCGAAATTTTAGAAATTTATGTATGTAAAAATGTGAACGCTTTTACTAAAAATGTTTTTCCGCGCGGGGAGGGGGTGCGGGGCTAACTGATGGCCCCAGTGTCGTGTAGCCCGTCTCTTACTATAGTGTATATATGAGAAAATTTTTACTTGCGGTTGTGTAAATATACTTTGTGGACGTCATTGCACCTTTTTATTTATTTCAAATGGCTTCGGACAATGGCCGATACAACAAAGTATAGTATTCAGTAACATGAGACGAAATCAAACTGAAGTCGTACTGACGCAGTAAAAGCGTGTGAGCGACCCAACGATCAATGTGATTAGATGCTCGGTTGGAAATTACCCCATTTAGCCTCAAGGTAAATATTTTGATCCTATTAGCAGAGTAGCCAGAAGTACCTGTACGTATAGCTTAACGCATAGTGTTCCAGCTTTCGAGGCTATGTGATAAGGTAGATATGGATAGAATCCGCGGGTTAACGACAGATGAGGCACATGGACCAGCCTTATTGTGGTTTCTGGGTGGTATTCCAGATTGGGGGGTGGGGTGGAGGGGAGAGAGAGAGAGAGAGAGAGAGAGAGAGAGAGAGAGAGAGAGAGAGAGAGAAAGAAAGAGAGAGTGGGGGGAGGGGGATATAGTCTAACATCAGTATTTTTAAAGTCAGTTCGTCAGTGCGCAGATTAACAGCAAAACACGTCGTTTATTGACTGCAGTGTATAGATTTGTTTACAGCTGTTTGTAATGTAGATGAGTGCCAAAACCCATATCACCGCAGAGTCAAACGTTATAAAATGTTTCCTTTCGTGTTGCTCTTGTGAGACCCAATAATATTTTTTTTCCCCTCGATGGTGGTATGTTCGCTAACAAACTCGCATTCGCGTTTGTCGTGTTCATCCGTGGCATGTCAGTTTCAGAGAAAAGATCTCTCAAAACTGGTACACTAATATATGAGACACTGCCAATAGTTTAACCGTAAAAGTGAAAATTGCCTGATATACATTACACTTCAATTGTATATTAATAAAGAAAACAGTTGAATGACGTAACGTATGCCTTGCTATGGTCAGCATGTCGTCAAAATATTTTGAAACTTTGAATTCTATTTTGAGCAGGTATGTGGCTACAGCTTCTAGTCTGGCATGTACCGGTGCATATTACAGTGGAGGAGGAGGACGACAACATTTTGTATTCGTAATTGTGTAAAAGTAGTTGTGCACGATATTGTCTCTTTCATTCATTTTATTTCAAATAACTTCGGGCAAAAGTTCAGTAACTTGAGGAAAAATGAAATTTAAGTCGTACTAAGGCAGGTGAAACATGGGACCCAGCCCAATGACCGACTTTTAGCGATTAGAAATTCTGACTGGAGACCAACGTCTTATCTTTGAGATCAGTGCAAGCTCTACTTCCAGTCTGAAGTGTCAACTTGATTTTGACGGCCTTGGTAATTAAAAAACGAATTGTGTTCTATTAAAAGACGTTGGCCGAAGGCGACTTTAGTTTCTGTCTCACGTTAAGGAATTTTTGCTTGTTTTTGTCGGTCACTGCCCGAAGCCATTTCAAATAACAAAAATGGTTCAAATGGCTCTGAGCACTATGGGACTTAACTTCTGAGGTCATCAGTCCCCTAGAACGTAGAACTACTTACACCTAACTAACCTAAGGACAGCACACACATCCATGCCCGATGCAGGATTCGAACCTGCGACCGCAGCGGTCGCGTGGTTCCAGACTGTAGCGCCTAGAACCGCTCGGTCACAACGGCCGGCCCATTTCAAATAACACAGAGATGCAACAGTTAAAATTAAAGCATGTTCTCCTACATATCACTGCGGGAAGACAAGCTCCACAACATCGCCTTTAAGCTAGAATTTTCTCATTTTGAGAGAATTGTATGGTGATCTGTTTGTAAAAAATCAGTCTGCAGCCAAGATCGCATAAAACATTTTTTTATTCAGGACAACTGGTTTCAACAGACTACGCTGTCATCTTCAGGTCTAAAAATCTTATTTTACAGCAAAAGACTTTTGAGACCTTGAGATGACTACATTGTCTGTTGTAACCGGTTTCTATTCGATCTATGCGATCTTGGCTGTTGAATGATTTTTAGCTTTTAAGGTATGTGATTTTTTTTTGCGCTGTCTTAAATTCACTCCAGTATAGTTTATCACACTTTCTGCCTTGTTTTTACTCGTGTCTCTAGCGCATTTTAAAAGAGAGATGCTACGTGGTGGTCATTTTATTCCTTATTTAATGTAAACGATAACGCCACGCTGCGGTGCAAATATTTATCGATCACAATAACAGTCTCTGCTAAGTCAATCTCGATACTGCCCAGTATGTCAGAGTAGTTCATAATTTGAAATAAGTAGCGTATCGTACTCCCTCCATCCCCCCTCCCTGCACGAATTTTCTCGGCATCAACCATTCTATCGGTACTTTCAGACACACACATGACCATACGCAGATAGATACGATGTTTGTCTTTCGTTGTGATCAAAAAATGACAAGAAGGCACTGAAAAAAAAATGCTAGCTGTATTGGCTCATCTATTTTTCGTGATGGTGCTGTAGTTGGTTTCACCTGTTTTATACAGCATCACAAGAGTCTCTTATCGTACAATATGTGTTGATAAAAATGGATTGATTGCGTTATTGGGTCGTGTTTGAAGTGCTCGTTATATTCCCGGGTTCGATTCCCGGCGGGGTCAGGGATTTTCTCTGCCTCGTGATGACTGGGTGTTGTGTGATGTCCTTAGGTTAGTTAGGTTTAAGTAGTTCTAAGTTCTAGGGGACTGATGACCATAGATGTTAAGTCCCATAGTGCTCAGAGCCATTTGAACCATTTTGCTCGTTATAAATCCATTTCCGAATGTCACGAAGCTGCAGTATTGAAATAAGAAATTTATTTTCTGTTTCGGGTGCTGTTCCGCGCTATAGGTGACAAATTTTCGCTCATCTTGGATTTGGCGCTTATTTCAGTCGTGCTACAGCGTCGGCCACTGTGTTTGGGAGGCAACGCAGCAGCGTCGTCTTAAAGGAAACTGCCTAACGACCACTTCCAGGCTGGCGCACTGTACCAACGGCCGTTAACCCGGCGCGTGCATTCTACTCGGAGATTCCTGTAATACTAAAATGTAAACTTTCACGGCCGGAAATATCATGTCCATTATAATTATCCGGGCTGTTATGCCGTGGTCGGTTGATGAATGCTGTGGTGATTCCCAACGTTTCGTCTCCGACTGCGGGAGACATCTTCAAGGGGGTCCGTAGCTTGATGGAAGATCCAACACACACACTGGCTCGCTACTGACTGCCGCTACATTCCGTGTCCGCGCGCCCCCGCGCCGCGGCGTGACGTCACGTGTTTTGAAAACGTCAGTGCAATTGGCCGCTGTCCGTCGCCGTCGATCGCCGTTGCCATCACCCAGTAGTGGACGAGTGGTACACGTCTTCTTTAACACCGGCATCCATATACCGTTTAATTTGACGCCCTCCTCCTTTCTGTTGAAATTATTTGGGTGTTTAGCGATTTCGATCGCCTCCCTGTAGAGCCTTTCGTAATATCCGCTCGTGGCCGCTAGTACTTGCGTCTCCTCGAAACGAATATTGTGGTTCCCCGGCTGGAAAGCATGCTCCGCAACAGCTGATCGTTCTGTTTCTCCTCTTCTACAATTTCCCTTGTGCTCTTCCAAACGTTTAGAAACAGTTCTTTTAGTGGTACCCACATAAACATCACCACAGCTGCATGGGATCCTATACACTCCAGATTTTTCCAATGGTTTGCGAGCGTCCTTGGCAGGCCTAAGGTATTCCTGTATCTTCCTGGTGGGCTTGTAAATTACGGTAATATTCCGCTTCGTCAAGATCCTCCCTATTCTTTCCGTTACATTTCTTGACGAAGCGGAATATTACCGTAATTTACAAGCCCACCAGGAAGATACAGGAATACCTTAGGCCTGCCAAGGACGCTCGCAAACCATTGGAAAAATCTGGAGTGTATAGGATCCCATGCAGCTGTGGTGATGTTTATGTGGGTACCACTAAAAGAACTGTTTCTAAACGTTTGGAAGAGCACAAGGGAAATTGTAGAAGAGGAGAAACGGAACGATCAGCTGTTGCGGAGCATGCTTTCCAGCCGGGGAACCACAATATTCGTTTCGAGGAGACGCAAGTACTAGCGGCCACGAGCGGATATTACGAAAGGCTCTACAGGGAGGCGATCGAAATCGCTAAACACCCAAATAATTTCAACAGAAAGGAGGAGGGCGTCAAATTAAACGGTATATGGATGCCGGTGTTAAAGAAGACGTGTACCACTCGTCCACTACTGGGTGATGGCAACGGCGATCGACGGCGACGGACAGCGGCCAATTGCACTGACGTTTTCAAAACACGTGACGTCACGCCGCGGCGCGGGGGCGCGCGGACACGGAATGTAGCGGCAGTCAGTAGCGAGCCAGTGTGTGTGTTGGATCTTCCATCAAGCTACGGACCCCCTTGAAGATGTCTCCCGCAGTCGGAGACGAAACGTTGGGAATCACCACAGCATTCATCAACCGACCACGGCATAACAGCCCGGATAATTATAATGGACATGATTCCTGTAATCCGAAACTGTACGCGTCGGTCTTAGACTGTAGTGGTGTAGACGAATGCAGAGAGAATCTCTAGTTACGTAGAATCATAGCAAGAGAGCAAAAGAAAAGCTGCTGATCCCGCAGAGTGGTTGTGCTTTTCGTGCGGTGGGTAGCCTCTTCCTTGTGGGACGGGCAGAGACCGCGATGGATGGCGCGCCGGCACGGACAGTCCCCAAGCCTTCCAATACCTCCGCAGCCAATAGCGTGTCGCCTCCAGAGAGACAGACGAGGAGGTAGTGCCTAGACCACCAAGAAAATGCCGTAGCAGAAGGCATGGCTTACATCATTAACGAGTTTCTGCAGTTAAACACAAGTTGTCATCTTGCCATCTCGGTCGAATAGTGGCAGGGTGGCCATGTTCTGTATCTCTCTAGATGCGCTTGGACTGTCTACTGAAGCTGTAATGGAGCGTGCATTGTACACGGTCCAATCACATCAATATGACCACAGCGTATGTTCGACGTCAATGTGCAGTGCCTTCACACAGACGGCGGGTGGCAGCATTAACAATCGAGGGTACATAAAGCGTGTCGTGGGATCGCGCAAAACAGTGCAGTCGTTGGCGTAATGCGGAAGCGGGACGACTTATCTGACGTCGAAAAGTTTAGAGTACGTAATGCATGGCAAAATGGCGCTATCCAAAACTGGCACTGAGGCAGCTGTGGTGCACCACGGGTCATATACGACAGGCACGAGAAGTATTCGCAGTTGCGAATATAGACAACCGTCAGCTCTATAATGGACTGACGGCAATGAAATTTTGTGCCGGACCGGGACTTCAACCCTGTCTCCCGCTTATCGCCAGCGATCGCCTTCCAATTAGGTTACTCAAGCACGACTCACTGCCAAACCTAAACTTCCATATGCCGTAACTTCTTCACAACGCGGGCACTGAAATTTCTTATTCGTATAGATGACAGGTGTTATCGACGGGTGTGGAAATCTGTACTACCGAATATACTTGCAAATGTTAAGCAACTGTCCATTATATGTCAGGCACGCAGCCGCGCAAATAAAATTTCCTCCATTGATGTTTCGGCCGCGTATCGTCCGGCCATCCTCATAGTGAGCCACAAGACTGACGACAAGATGCCTAGCGCAGCCTTATATGCTCCACCGCAGCGGTACTGCGCATGCGAGTCACAGATGCTGGTCGGCGGCAAAGAAATAGGCTTACACATGCGCCGCCTGTGGCGAAGGCGTACAGACATACGATTCGATTATCGATGTATGATCGGCGGCGGTGACACCATGACGATATTTATTAAATTATTAGGTAATCTAATCTCTCTACCTTCCTTGAAGACAGATCCCCAAAAGGAAGACATGGATGTTGATCTTCACATCACTGTAATTCATGGAATGCCCTGTATCAATACAATGACTTCTCTGGCTGTAATAAGCGTGTGTACCTTCGATGCTCCACACACCTCTCATGAACGGTGCGTGTTGTTTGACCTATGTACGACTTCTCACAATTTCCGCAAGGAATCTGATATACACCCGCTTTACGAAGCTGTAAATCGTCCTTCACAGAGCCGAGTAAAGCTGCAATCTTCTTGGGGCCAACTGACAGCTTAGAACAGGACTTCACAACATACGTGCTCGCGGAGCAAGCTGTGAGCAGCAAGGCGCGAGCACGGAGCAGCGCGAGCACGGTACCCCCACTACCGGACCAGAGCGGAGAGTGGAGAAAGTCACGTGGGGCACACAACAGCTGCCGCCAGTCAATGTAAATCCGCGGCCACCTGCAGGGATATCACTCACGAATTATTACTGCGACAAATGAAACAAATAAAGGAGAATGTACACATGCCACATAATTTTATTAGCTTAGTGTATGCCTCTACATTCCCATTACTTTGTGAACTGTTACACAATAAAAGGTGTCACTGAAGTGTGGGATTCTCGGTTATCTTGTACTTTTTGCCCTTTACAATTGCGTCTATGTTCGGAGTAATTGTTCTTGTGCATTTTAGGCGCAGTGTGCAGTTTAAATTTCGATCAGGCAATGCGTTTCTCAGGCTCGTCTTTTTACATTTCATTGCAGAGAACAGTTGTTCACAAACATACGTGGAACCGAACATTGATATTATTGTAGCCGCCAGTTTGTGCAAACGAGGAAATCTATCCTGAGGGAAGTGTCTGTAGAATTCCAAAATGTTTTTCTTGTTCTGAAATTTGTCTCTGTATTCTCTGTCACACTGCAGGTCAATAATTTCTTGCTGCAGCTCAGGACGAATCTCTTAAATATTCGCTGAATATGGAGAGAACAGATCAAAATCACTGTCTAGTGCTGTCAGATCTTGAAAGCGCTGATCAACTAAACTATGTGAATAACGTTCACAGTCTTTGTGAACATCTTGCATGGATGATAATTTAGGAAAATGAGCTAGGTTTCCTGTTTCCAGCTGACTCACCCAAAGTGTCAATTTCATTTTAAAAGCTCGTATTCGATCTATGAAATGAGTAATTAGCAGATCTTTACCTTGTAGTAAAATGTTCAAAGCATTCAGATGGCTAGTTAAATCTGCTAAGAACGCGAGATCACATTCAAACGTGCGCGCGCATTTCCCCTCCCTCCCCTCCCTCCCTACTCCGCGACCTTGCACCTGCTCGCGAGCACGTGCCTGAGCAGACGCGAGTACTCGCGCTCAAAACCGGCCAGTTGTTAAGCCCTGGCTTAGAAGAACCAAGGGGCTACCAACAGTGGCTCCTAAGCAACTGTTTAGCTAACGTTGCTGCGAATGGGCCTCAGCAGCATGCGGCTGCTAGATGCACACATGCTTACTGCTTTTCATCGGCGACGAAGACTGAAAGTTGCACGCTCCTACTGCAACTGGACGTCCAGTGAGTAGCAACAGGTGGCCTTTTCAGATGAATCACATATTATGCTCCTTCGGATAGATGGCTGGCGTGTACAGCGTTCTGTGGAATGTTGTCATGGCATTCCTTGGGTGATCTCGTCATTCTGGAAGCCACAGTGGATCAACACAAGTATGTATGAATCCTTGGACCGTGTCCACCCTACATGAAGTTGGTTTTTTTCTCGTCACGGTGGCAGCTTCCAGCAGGACAATGGAACGTGTCACACAGCTCGCAGTGTACACTCGTGGTTCGAAGAGCACTTGGATGAGTTCACCGTACTGCACTGGCCACCAACCTCCCCGAATAAAACCCAATCACCACGGCATTGGAGTCGGCATGGCTCCACATCCCCGTGGGTACCTTCCAGAACCTGACTGATATTCTTCGTGTACGTCCTGCAGCGGCTTCCGCTCACAGAAGTTTGTTCTTCGGGCTTTTGACAGCTGTTAACATTAATGAGATAGGGCAGTGTACATACTGTACAGATGGGGAGTTCAGGGCGAAGAAATAAAAAAAAAGAACTTTTCATGAAGTTTGAATGCAGGAACACAGTCGAATAATTGGTTAAGGAATACACTGACCAGTGAGTGCAAAAATGGTTAATTTCTTTATTGTGTCATGATCAATTTGCTGCCGACTACCTTCAGAGTTGTACTGTACACACAGGTTTTAATATTGCACGCTACTGATGGACTGTGACAATAGTAATCTGAGAGATCCTAGGGAAAACATAACCTCATATCAATTAGATGTTTGTAAACCATAACACGACCGCCTCCGAATTTTGCTGTTGGCACTACATACGCTGTCAGATGATGTTAACCGGGCATTCGCCATACCCACAGCCTGCCATCGGATCGCCACATTGTGTGCCGTGATTCGTCACTCCACACAACGTTTTTCCACTGTTCAGTCGTCCAGTGTTTACGTTCCTTACACCAAGTGAGGCGTCGTTTGGCATTTATCGGCGTGGTGTATGGCTTATGAGCAGACGCTCGACCACGAAATCCGTTTTCTCACCTCCCGCCTGTCATAGTACTTGCAGTGGATCCTGATGCAGTCTGGAATTCCTGTGCGATGGTCTGGACATTTATTATTATAATCTATTGTATTAGGCGGGCGCACTGATGGCCTAATGCCATTTGGACGCCTTAGCTTTTTTTTGTGTGATTCTGTTGGGACACTCTTTGAGCCTGGGATGGATTTCTTGTATACTATGAAAGATGTCTATTACACACTACGCCCTTATCAACTGTCTGCGGTCTCTGTCAGTCAACAGAAGAGGTCGGCCTGTACGCTTTTGTGCTGTACAAGTCCCTTCACGTTTCCACTTCACTATCACGTCGGAAACAGTGGACCTAGGGATGTTTAGGAGTGTGGAAATCTCGCGTGCAAATGTATGACAGGAGTGACACCATATCACCTGACCACGTTCGTAGTCTGCGAGTTCGCGGAGCGCCCCATTCTGCTCTCTCACGATGTCAAATGACTACTGAGGTCGCCGATATAGAGTACTTGGCAGTAGGTGGCAGCACAATGCACCTAATATGAAAAACGTATGTTTTTGGGGGTGTCCGGATACTTTTGATCGTGGAGACGATGACGATTATCTTACAGGAAAGGGCGAGGAAGGGTCCAGTAAATCCTCTATGCCATTTCCGCCACTTCTCCTACTGGCTGAAGAGTCTCGTTTTAACGCTGTTTGAATCGGCTCCCCTTGACGTTTACATATTTATGAAAGTAACTTCAGATGTGCACAGACTCACTCTTACATTCAGCTAAATACTGTCATTCCTGGTTCCTTGTCAAAAACTGGCACGAAAAACAAAATTGTGCAGTGGTGAAGTTGCACTTATCTGAGAGTTTCTTAAAATCTTAAATGTTATCATTAGCTTGAAAATATTTGGTGAATAAAAGGACTTGCGGTTGATTTGGAGTAGGAATTAAAATCCATGGAGAAGAAATAAAAACTTTGAGGTTTGCCGATGACATTGTAATTCTGTCAGACAGCAAAGGGCCTGGAAGTACAATTGAACGGAATGAACGGTGTCTTGAAAGGAGGATATAAGATGAACATCAACAAAATCAAAATGAGGATAATGGAATGTAGTCAAATGTGATGCTGAGGGAATTAGATTAGGAAATGGGACGCTTAAAGTAGTAAATGAGTTTTGCTATTTGGGGAGCAAAATAACTGATGATGGTCGAAGTAGAGAGGATATAAAATGTAGACTGGCAATGACAAGGAAAGCGTTTCTGAAGAATTGAAATTTGTTAACATCGAGTATAGATTTAAGTGTAAGGAAGTCGTTTCTGAAAGTATTTGTATGGAGTGTAGCCATGTATGGAAGTGAAACGTGGACGATAAATAGTTTGGAAAGGAGAGAATAGAAGCTTTCGAAATGTGGTGCTACAGAAGAATGCTGAAGATTAGATGGGTAGATCACATAACTAATGAGGAGGTATTGAATAGAATTGGGGAGAAGAGAAGTTTGTGGCACAACTTGACTAGAAGAAGGGATCGGTTGGTAGGACATATTCTGAGTCATCAAGGGATCAACAATTTAGTATTGGAGGGCAGCGTGGGGGGTAAAAATCGTAGAGTGAGACTAAGAGATGTGTACACTAAGCAGATTCAGAAGGATGTAGGTTGCAGTAGTTACTTGGAGATGAAGAAGCTTGCACAGGATAGTGTAGCATGGAGTACTGCAGCAAACTAGTCTCTGGACTGGAGACCACAACAGCAACTACTTTGTTTTAAACACTTTCGTCAATTTTCAGAGTATTAAGACAAAATAGGTTGTGATCAAAATGTAATAGCACTCTAGCTTAACACAGCTACACTACGAAAATATAACTTATCGACGTGGTGCGGGAATTGCCCAAGAGAATAAAAACAGGTCTGCTTCTAGTTGCGAAGTTTGGATAGTTCCAGCAACGGCAGTTTTGGGCTAGTTCCGTAGTTCGTGTCGAGAAGCTAAAAAGTTTAGGAGGTAATGTGAGCCGGAGAACACCGGACGGAGTCTTACTGGCACACACGGCAATATACAGCGAGTTTGTAGAAAATTTCAGGGAAAGATACTTCTATTATCTTAAGAGTCTGTGACCTGATCTTACGAGTTTGTGAACCTGGAATCGGACTGGACTCGTACCAGTGTAAACGATAGATGATCTGGTCCAAGGTGTGGATTTAGGCGGTTTCCTGCCACCACTTAGGGACATACTGGACTGCTTTCCAAGTTTCGCTTCAGGAACACTACATACTAGCAGCTGAAAACGAAAACATGCGGGAGAAAAATTACAGTATTTAAACGCATCGTAAATCAAGATGAAAGTGATCAGATAATCAGTACTAAGCCAGGAAAAGATTATGATTTAACCTGAAAATTATTTCAAAACAATTGTAAAACCATAGGAGTCAGGTTTTGAAGTTTATGTACCATTTTATGTTTTCGACCGTACTGTTTTAATGAAATAGTAGTGACGGACGGGGTGTAACACACACACACACACACACACACACACACACACACACACACACACACACAAAGCAGGACTGCTAGGTCTACAAATATTAGCAACTTGACTGTTGCATTGTGTGTTCCCTGTCGGCCTGGATGAAATCACCACCACCTGACGCTGTACAGGCCTATCACGACTGTTATTTACGAGTTTGTTCAAATAAGAACGGTCACAATTAGCATTTATATAGCTAATGCTGCTGCCACTACTCTTCCCCACCCCACCACCTATTTATGATACCAGAATGCTTTTATCGTGTTACTTTTTCTTTCTCTTTTCTGCAAAGAGACTATTAGGGCATTCTCTTTCCTGTTATCAATTAAGTCGTTAAAGTTTTTGAATGCGACGAAACTTCCCGTGCAGTTTAAAGTATCTCCTTTATGATTTAGATTCTGAATGTACTTACTACATGCAGCAACATAGCCCGCTGCTATAGTACCCCGTGTTATGTATCGATGCAGTGAAAAGTTCTTTATGGAATACAATGTGGGTTCGTTCCGTAGAGCACAGTATTATCCTCCTCCTCATTTCTGTTATTTTGTATAATTTTTTATAAATGGTGTTAATTTATATCGTTGGCCAGCTCCTCTGGACGCGTACTCTTGCGAAGACATTGTGTTGTATTATGTTGACGTTTAAACTAATGCGCTGTGTGTGTACGCCATTGAAGAGATGGCTTCCCCAAATCCACACGGGGAAAATTACCACCAACATAGTGCATTTCGGATTATTCGACTGAATGAAGATAATGATTCGTACGAACAGTAGCTATATTCATTTAATTGTCTCCTGAACCGTGTAGCTGTGTTGCTCCCTTTTGAAGTCTTCTTTTTAGCTTACTAACATTTCACTTCATACGGGATAGCTCAACCCACACGAGCACTGTATATCGTAACTTAAGCGTAGGAAACGCCTTGAGTTTACCGTCGAGATTTAAGGTGGTTTGTTTTTTACGTATCAGATTCTCCTTTCCCAATGTGGTAACGCATTAAATCAGCGAATAATAGTAACATATTGTAATACTGTTTTTGAACACTTCTGCCGGCCGAAGTGGCCGTGCGGCTCTAGGCGCTGCAGCCTTGAACCGCGAGACCACTACGGTCGCAGGTTCGAATCCTGCCTCGGGCATGGATGTGTGTGATGTCCTTAGATTAGTTAGGTTTAAGTAGTTCTAAGTTCTAGGGGACTGATGACCGCAGAAGTTAAGTCCCATAGTGCTCAGAGCCATTTGAACCATTTTTTAAGTTCCATAGTGCTTAGAGCCATTTTTTTAACACATCTACACATCTTTAGGCATTTGTAATAAGTGCTACGATAGCAGAAACTCGTGATGTGACTACGCGCTTACGATGACATTGCTACATTACTATCCACATTTCATTTGTATACGATTTAAAGTTCCATCCTGAAGGGGGATGACATTTCTTCTAAATATCTGACGCCACTGTATATGTAAATGTGTTACTAAAGAGCTGGGGAAAATACCCACAGCAGAACTGCGTCTTAGATGGATTATCGCGTTCAGTAACAGCCATGCTTCAATAGATTTAATTTCTATGTTAAAAGAAGAGGGAAGTAGCTCAGTTTTAACTCCCCGTGGTATCGGAGTGTTACTCAGTGATCGTATAGCGGTCCGCTAAGTGTCATCAGGCGAATTTTCTCGCATCAGCACGTGTCTACAATTTCATTTTTGTAATGAGTGCCTGGAGTCAGCATAAATAAATACTAAGCATCAAGTCTTTCATGCGTCATTCAGTGTCGACACAGAGCGTTGGTTTGTTGCAAACAAAATGATTTTTAAAGAGTAATTTTACGTACCCATTCGATAGAACCCTCACAAATTATTCTTGTGTTACAATTTTTAATGGAGATGCATTGACAGGGACAGTAAAACACGAAGAATAACAAGTACCCCAGCAGCTAATGAGCAGCGTTGCTGCAAGGTGGCAGCAATCAGCGCGGGCCACGGCGTTTCTGTCGCTGCTGGAACACTGGCTATTCTCCCTGTAAATACATATCAATAAACAAATATCCCACTAGAATAATCTGGGACCGCTCTACCCAATGGGCGCGGAAACTCCGCTTAAAAACAGCTTGTTTGTAACACCTTCCTTTGACACTTGGCGTCGCATAAAAGACATGTTGAGCGGTATTTGTTTGGGCTGACTCATCTGCATATGGCAAAAACGAAATTGCAAATATCTGCCAAAACACCTGATAAAATATGCCTGACGACTTAGAAAGGACGTGTATATATATCTTCGTTGGTGCTGGTCCCACCTGAAATTTCTACCTATGCCGTAAATGTAAACACACGCAATACGATCTATATTTCAAGATCGTGCCCACATTGTTTCGCATTTCGCGGGCCACTTCGCTCTCTCGAAGATGTGGTTGGCCAAAGTTAGAAGCGGCTTGGTTGAGACACGTGTTTCCTTGCTATACAGCCCCTCGCTCCCCGCCTCTTTGTCCATCTCGTTAGGAAGATTTAGTGACAGACCAGATAGCCGAGACAGCTGCGGGCTATATAAAGCCACCTTTCACTCATCGGTGATGTATGGCTGCTCATCCATGTAAACGCCGACCGGGAGAAGCTGTTATCTCTACTCAAACTCCAGACAATAGGAATCACGTCGCTTTAAGATGAATACACATCCTTATCCGCTTGTACGAAGTCTTTACACTGAAATGTAAATGGGAGTCCTGGAACCTATTGCCTTGGATGCAGCTATAAAACTGAGTAAAAAGTCCCCGTCTTATCCCAGGTTACGCAACGAATGTTGCAGACGGGAACTGGAACAACACAGTAGTGCCGTTCGACATCTTTGCTACATAAAAATCAGTGACAGGAAACAAGGACGCTACTGAACGAGATTAAGGTCTTAGTAAACTTAAATTTCTGGCTAAGAGAAGTCCTCTGGTATCAACCTAGGCCTTAATCTGAAGAAGGAATTTCTGAGAATGTACGTATGGAGCACATCATTCTGTGGTGGACAGTGGGAAAAGCGAAACAGCGGAGAATCGAAGTGTTTGTGATGCGGTGCCACAAAACAAAACAGAAAATCAGGTGGATTGATAAGCTATGAAGAGGTTCTCCGCAGAGTCGGCGAAGAAAGGAACGTACGGAAAACACTGCCAAGAAGAGACAGGATTATAGGACATGTTTTAAGACAGCAAGGAGAAACCTCCATAGTCCTAGAGGATAAAAACTGGAGGGGAAGTCAGATTCCAATACATCCAGCAAATAATTGATGACGCAGGGTGTAAGTTAAAGGTAAGCACAGGAGGAATTCGTTTCGGGTCGCGTCAGACCAATCAGAAGGGGATGACCCCAAAACGGAAACTTCAGATTTACTCTAAAGAGATAAAACTGGGGTAGACGAAAGGGAAGGCTAGCAACTAAATCAGAATATCCTAAAATAGACTCCAGTAGGCACTATAAAGTTTCTAAGATTTCTTTCGACCAAGCTTAACCTTTGCATGGAAAATCGCCTATTTTATTGCTCTGTATTCGTAATACTAGCCGAAAATCAGTTCACAAGACAACAGAAGTCATCAGTATTCCGCGTCGGTATAAGTAGTGGGCGAAGAGCAGTCACTCCGTCGGCTGCACAGCTGTTATTTGGAGGCTCAGCCGCGCGCCCACGCCATTTGCATTTGAGGTGCGGCACAATAAGCGCGAGTAGGTTCCAGCGAAAGTTGACCTTCGCGCGGGTTCTCGACCTTGACATAAACTGTAAGCTATTTGGGACGGACACCTGATATTAAGATTCGCTTATGTCACCGTGACGCTCTGTTCGGCCGTGTCTGTACCGAAGATGTGCAACATGCTGGCCATTATTTTATAAGTCGCAGAACGTTAAATTTTTGTTTATCTAGTAAACGCCTTTGATAACAAATAACGAGTAGAACTGTATTGTGTGCATAATACATGATAATATTGACCTGTACTGGAAATATTTGTTTTGCGAAAGGTTTCTTCCAGTACCAATGAATTCCAACACTGGATGCATCTACTCTCATCTTCCTTGCAAACAGAGCTACATGGTCCTGTGTCACATATTTGCATCACCCATAGTAGTTTGTTTGACACGAAAACTTTTATTCGCTCGTTTGTGTGATAAAATACCGTCAGATTTGAATCAGCCAGTAACTAGAAGACTAACAATGCGTAAATAGTGGTTGCGCCCACACCGGATGTATCATGTTGGTGGAGCGGTTCTAGGCGCTGCAGTCCGGAACCACGCGGCTGCTACGGTCGCAGGTTCGAATCCTGCCTCGGGCATGGATGTGTGTGATGTCCTTAGGTTAGTTAAGTCAAGGGGACTGATGACCTCAGATGTTAAGTCCCATAGTGTTTAGAGCCATTTTAACCATTTTTATCATGTTTGTATGTGTTTGTGACGCAGTATATTTTTTGCCTGTGACGTCATCGAACTAGTGGAGGCGCATGTGCGTGACTTACGAATTAGCTTTGTGTAAAGCTATAGATTTGCGTGGCGTGGAAAGGCGTTTACCTAGGACATTTTCGGCTGTTACCGCGAGAGAGCTTGCGAAGCACTACTAGGAACCAAAGTGAGATAATAAAAATATTCGAGGAATATAAATGTAAATTAGTATTAAATTCAAAATCACAGAAAAGAGAAACATGTCTCATATGACTCGTAAGTATGCTCGGAATTATAGAAACGCAAGTCAGAGGAGAGCTCTCTTCGAAACTGTCCAAAAAGCTTAAGAAACGTAATGCCGAGTGAATGCGAGAGCTACGGCAGCGTCGCAAAGGAAATGAAAAAAAAAGAAGAACGCAGCCAGGGACAGTTCAAACTTAAGATTTATCTACTCCGTCACCATTACACTATTCTATGAAACCATTATGCGAAAGGGATTGATAATTAAATTACATTTTAATACGAAATAATCGTTACGATTTTATCCCGACGTTTTCACAAAAAAATTTGCCGCGCGGACCCGAACTTGTGCGCACATGCTCATTTCTGTTCCAACATTAGCAAATGAAGGAACACCGGATGACGCGGTGTGTTACTGCTACCTTGAGTTGGCAAAGTTAGTTGGCCCTTAGGGTGTTGTTCAGATTCTAATCTAATGTCGTTTCTGAACCATGTCTTTCTTTTTTGTCTCACTGGTCTTGTGGTAAGTTAAACCTGTTTCCTTGTTTATCACTCGTTTGTATTTATCTTCATCGAAGTATAGAGCATGTTAGTTCACTTCATTTGCATGTTCTATTAAAATACGCAGATCACAGTGCCGAGCCCCAGACAACTCCGCGCTGCTCTTTGATTCTAGTCACACGCGAAAAGTAGGAAAAACGCCATTTACAGCAAACACACATATGTTCGATAACAGTATTTTCTCGTCGTTGTTGCCGAGATTTCTGCGTTGTATACGAAATTTGTAAATCCATGGTATCAAAGTTTCGGCGATGCAGCCAGGATTTATGAAAACATCAAAAGTAGTTCTCACGTACATGAAAACTCGGCGTTGCATACAGTCAGTTTCCCTTAATTTTTGTCTACGACGCCTCTCGGCGTTCAGTCATTTCATCAGGTGTTGTTTCTGTCTCAGCTCATAAGTGCTGTAGCAACGTAGATTTCCATATGGATTATGAATACAGTCGGTTGAGTTTCGTTGTGATCTTCTAGGTAACCGGAAATTGCGACATGTATTTATTGTAATTACATCAGGCTCGTGCACCATCTATTAATATTTTAGTGTACTGCTGATTCAAACTTTGACGTTAACAATTCGGATGAACTTAATACAGATTGAAATGCTAACGACAATTTGCAATAAATTTTGAAATATAGACACAGACATCAGTAAGTATAACGATCGTGGTTCTTCTGCACTTAAATATTAGGTCTTCACCTATTACGGTGCCCGTCTCTTCCTAGGCCTCTCCAGACTACTTTTGTTTTCTGGAGCCGGCCGAAGTGGCCGTGCGGTTAAAGGCGCTGCAGTCTGGAACCGCAAGGCCGCTACGGTCGCAGGTTCGAATCCTGCCTCGGGCTTGGATGTTTGTGATGTCCTTAGGTTAGTTAGGTTTAACTAGTTCTAAGTTCTAGGGGACTAATGACCTCAGCAGTTGAGTCCCATAGTGCTCAGAGCCATTTGAACAATTTTTTGTTTTCTGGATTATAATTTCTGATTTTGTGAGGTAGTTGTCAAAGTTCATTGTGTCGAGATACTCACTTCAGTTGCCTTCAAATTTGTTTCACAGACTAAGTATGTTTAATCCCATCTTAATTTCGCTTTTTTTACTCTATCTAATCTGTTATTTCATCAGCTTTGATCTTAGTTTCTTGTCATTTAAAAATGACCCACGATTCACTTCCGTAATGTAGGGATGGACGTTACTTGATAAAACTTTATTCGTAATATCTTTACATCTTTTTTGTAAATTACCTGCCTATTGTTCCACATATTTTTCCATTTTGCTACCTGATTGTATCTTCATTTCTCGGTTGGGGAAGGATCGAGGACGCGAACAGCCCTATCGAGGTGGTCACATAGATTCTCGATTGGGTTTACATCAGGGGAGTTTGGTGGCCAGGTGAGGAGTACGGTGAACCCGACCTGGTGCCCTTCGAGCCACGCACGTACACACTGAGCTGTGTGGCACGTTGCATTGTCCTGGTGATACATGCCATCGTCCCGAGAAAAAAACTACGTATAGGGGTGGATATGTTCTCCAAGAACAGATGCATACTAGTATTGATCGTTGGGGCCTCCCAGAATGACGAGATCACCCAGGAAATGACACGAAAAGTTCCTCCGGACCATAACGCTCCCTTCTCCTGTCTGGACCCTTCTGACTGTTTTGTATCCCGCCCGGATAGGCGGCGGGTGGATCTGCTCCTGTGAACTGCTTCTGCAAAATAGGCCGAGAGTGAAGGACGCGAGCAGGAGCAGGAAAAGGTGAAGTACTTTGGTACGGAGTATAGGTTAAAGCTCTCTTACTGGTGTGTGTGTGTGTGTGTTTTTTTTTTTTTTATTGAATTTCAATTCCCCCCGAAGGGGGCGGGCTGGCAGCAGCTTAGTATGCCGCTCTTCAGCCTACAGATTTTGTGAGAAAGGTCAAGAGAATAAATAATAAAAAACAGGCGATAAAATCGGAGACTTAAAGAGTAACATGGCGAAAAGAAATCGTGGAACTTAAAACAAACAACAGAGGGATGATGATGCTAATAAAATACATACGAAGCAGACAGGGAAAACAATAGATAGACAATTAAAAAACACGGCGACAGTCTGGATTCTGTTCGCAAAAGACATAAAATTCACACCTAGCGACAGCATGGTTTCTGTTCGCAACACGAGAAAGACAAACAATACTGAATAGTCACTGGAACACTGCACTAAAAAGTTGGCAAATGTGACATACCACAGTCGAGAGCAGGTGGGGGGAAACTGGACAGAAGATGGGAAAACAAAAAAGGGGGGAAAGGAGAGTAACAGCGAAGGGGGGGGGGAACCGGGAAAGGAGCTGATGGAGGATGAGGACCCATAAGAGGGGTGGGGGGCAGACGCGACAGGGAGTGGGGTAGGTAGAGGAGGGGAATACAAAAGGACTGAGGGGAGAAGGGAGGTAGGGAGAGGTTTAGTGGGGAGAAAACAGGACGGAAGGGGGGGGGAAGAGGGAGCCCAGGGAAAGGACAGAGGAAAGGAGGGGGAGTGAGGATCAGAGTTGATAGGAAGGATAAATGGAGGGAGAGAGGTCATCGTCCGGGAGGGGGAGTTGACGGAAGCCACCTTGGGAAAGGTGATGGAGGGTGTAGAGATGGAGGGTAGGGGGGGGACAACGGTGAAGACGTGGCAGGGGGCGGGG
Source organism: Schistocerca cancellata (assembly GCF_023864275.1). Taxonomy (NCBI): domain Eukaryota; kingdom Metazoa; phylum Arthropoda; class Insecta; order Orthoptera; family Acrididae; genus Schistocerca; species Schistocerca cancellata. The sequence goes on from NC_064629.1 coordinate 724,105,920, forward strand.
ATGGGAGAGGAGAGGAGCAACCAGGGGGTGAGGGGGTTCAAGACGGCGGGAGGTGTAGAGGATGCGGATATGTACGAGGAATAGGAGCAGATGGGGGAAAGGAATGAGATCATAGAGGATCCGCGTGGGGGACGGGAGGCGGATACGGAAGGCGAGGCGGAGTGCATGACGCTCAAGGATCTGGAGGGACTGATAGAATTTGGGGGGGGGGGGGGGGCAGATATCCAGGCAGGACTGGCATAACAGAGGATGGGACGGATTAAGGATTTGTAGGTGTGGAGGATGGTAGAGGGGTGCAACCCCCATGTCCGGCCAGAGAGAAGTTTGAGGAGTCGGAGGCGGTTGTGGGCTTTGGATTGGCTGGAGCGGAGATGAGGTATCCAGGTGAGTTACTGGTGTATGAACTTACGCAAATTATAGTATTACTTAACTTTGAGTACAGATGAGCGCGTAGGTGCGAAGCCGTTCATGTATCAAGGCTAATAGCTACTAGTAGTTGGACAAACTATCATTGAAGTAACAAAGGCAAAGTCTGTCATGGCTAGCCCCCAATGAAGCAGAAGCTAAGTTGCTTGGTCGTCTGTTCTCGCTCAAATGGGGAGAATCTGGAGCGGCGCTCGTAGAGCTGCACAGCGCCGGCTAGAGCGCGCTGTTGTCGGTGTCGTAGTGCCAACCTAAGAACTTGTACCTACACTGTGGCACCGTAGCTATCGATACCACACTGACGACTGTTGCAGGGAGTTGGCTTTCAGTCGTTCCACGTCGTACATTCCAACGGCCACCTGTCCGATAGAGTATAAAACGTGATTCATCTGGAAAGGCCACCTGTCACCATTAGGTGGACATTCAATTGCAGTACTGGCGTGCAAATTCCAACTTTCGCCGCCGATGAACGCCAGCCTGCACGGGTGCATAAACAAGGCGCTTTCTGCGGAGGCCCATACGCAACAACCTTCGCTGAACTGTCAGACGCTGTTGGCTGCCCCTTGGTTCATCTGGCCGGTCAGTTGTTCAATAGTAGCACAGCTATTCGCCTGCAAACATGTTCGCAGTCTTCGTTCACCCCTGTCAGCTATGGCCCGAGGTGCAACACAGTAACCTGGCGGATAATGCCACTTTTCTACGCACAACACCTTTAACCACTGCGGCACGCCAACAATTCGTAAACTTAGCCGTTTCTGAAATGCTTTCACCCTTGGTCCGAAAGCCCATGATAATGCCCTTTTGGACGTCAGGTGAATAGCCCCGTTTCTGTATTACGGCGACAACTACTACACTGTTTTTCGGCATCTCCCCCCCCCCCCCCCCCCACCCTCTCCGTGCCAGCCCCCTTTCTGCTAGTGCTGCCACCCGCTGTCTTTGAGTTGTCGTTCGTTGGCGTCGAACATAGGTGGTGGCCACATTAATGTGACTGGACCGTGTTAGGCTCAGAATAATCGTATTGTTATTAAACACGAGGAAGAACTTGCAGCCAGCGAGGCTTCTTGATCGCCCGGTGGCAGATTCACAGCATGTTATCAGTGGCGGCAGGCGGTGTGTGTGTGTGTGTGTGTGTGTGTGTGTGTGTGTGTGTCAGCGGAAGGGCAGAACACGCGTAGGGCGTGGTTAGACTGTGCGACGCTCCTAACTTCCCGCGAAAAAATCGATTTCGCCGTGAGTGGCACGTGAAAGCGCCCAAGCCATTCCCCTCGGCAAGGTGCTCTGCCCTATAACAATATAACAGGCATCGCACTACTCAACTCCGCAGTTGCTTCAGCGTCCCGTAAAACTTTTTATGAATCCTCTGGCTTTGCGAAGGAGCACGTCCAGTTATAGTTGGACTACGTAGCGTATATGCACATGCATCTAGGCCTTATGAGTATCAGTAGTTCACGAGTACGTTTTGTATCTTGTGAGACTGTGTTATTGACAAGGGGACCGCACCTACTCGTCATCACTGATTCCATCCAGGTTTATGGTATATGCAGGACTTGACCAGAAATGAAAGTGACGTAAGTGAAAGCTCCAGATGACTAAGCGATTAGAGAAAAAAAAAATAGAAATTTTTGATGCGGGTCGAGCGAGGCACAAGCCATTTACGTTAGCTTAGGGTCCATGCAGTGGCTAACTCAACTAAAAGAGTACAGAACGGTAATCCGAGGGTCATGGGTTAGAGGGCCTATGCAGATTTTTTCTATATATTTTAAGTTTTTATTTTACTTGCACTGCAAATAAATCTAAATAACTCTCAGTATATTTTGTTTATTAAGATTTTCATAAAAGTCATGAAAAGTAAAGGTAAAGAAAATTCGGAAGTGTAAATAAATTTCCAAGTTAGTGTGGGATCCTGCACACTGGTCTGATATAGGGTGCCTAGGACGCTGTTTTTTTTTTTTTTTTTTTTTTTTTTTTTTTTTTTTTTTAATAGATAGCTAGACAACATTCAAGAAAATCTTATTAATGGAGTTTATTACAGTAAATTAAATTGACAATACTTAACTTTGTACTTTACAAATGGGTCGCAAACAAATGGCGACATTCAAAAAACCGATGTCCTTTGATACATACAAGTTCCATCCAAGCAAAACATAAGTCACAACTAAAGAGTGAGAGAATGTCCGCCGCTCGTGGTCTCGCGGTGGCGTTCTCGCTTCCCGAGCACGGGGTCCCGCGTTCGATTCCCGGCGGGGTCAGGGATTTTCACCTGCCTCGAGATGACTGGGTGTTTGTGTTGTCCTCATCATTTCATCATCATCCAGGAAAGTGGCGAAATTGGACTGAGCAAAGATTGGGTAATTGTACGGGCGCTGATAACCACGCAGTTGAGCGCCCCACAAACCGAACATCATCATCACAACTAAAGAGTTACGATGACGGCTCGTCTTGTAGTGCGGCCGAGGCTAGTTGGAGCGGCACTTATATCCTCTCCGTATAGGTGCCGCTCCTGTCGTGGCGTCGTCTCACAGCCTTCACTGCTACAACGTTTCGGGCCGATGTGCCGGCGCTTGATGTTACGCCGGAACAGTTAGGATTCCCCTCAAATGCAATCCCGTAGTTAGAATTTGATCAGAAAGCTTCAAAACTGCTCATATCCCATCGAGAGGGAAAAAGAAATCACGTCACGAGAAGACTGCACCAAAATACATTCCATTATAAATAACCAGCTGTTCTCGCCATTAGTTAATGAAATGACGCGTTACGCGTGGTTTTGCTGCCAAACTGTTGCGCGAGAGAGAACCTTTGTATGTTTTGATTTTTTAAATAATTAATTTATTTTTTTATTTCGATTTGAGCCCCTATGGACTGCATGGTAACAACAAATTTCATTTTAGTGTCTAGGTCTTGTTCTTGTTCCTGTTCCAGCTTTGACTTCCTGCCAGTATCTTCTCAGCCCACCGAGAAGTACCTGTTCGTGCTCTTCGGACAAAGGTCCTCTACGTCTTTTGGACGTTGATGCCATTTTAAAACCTTGGTAGTTGTTCACCAATTTTATAAATCTGTTCCTGTCAGGAATTTCCCTTTCTGAGATACCAATTTGCCTAAGATCTTTTTCACATTCTTCGAACCATCTCGGGCTTGTTTTCTTAGATTGGATAAAACTCCATATTCTATGTGTTAGTCGGTCACTGTCCATCCTCATGAGATGACCGTAAATAATAATCGTCTCTTCTTCATGGAAGCTGTGATAGGTTCTTCCTTGCTGTGCAGGTCCTTATTTGCTCTCATACGCCATTTTCCAACAACCCACCTATTACCTAGGATTTTCCTTAATATCCTACGCTCTCGCTTTTCCACCCGCTCAGCTTGACCTTGTCTATTCATAGTCAAAGTTTCGGCCGCATATAAGCCCTCAGGTTTTACCACTGTATTATAATGTTGGAACTTTGCCCCTATGCTCGTAGACTTCGTGTTACAGGTATTCTTTCTCAGTTGGTATGCCTGGTCTAACTTCCTCATCCTGACATTAATTGCTTCTTCTTCTAATCCATTCTCCTGGGTGACATCACCGAGATACCTGAAATTCTTCACTCGTCGTATTTTTCTGAGATTGGTGATCATCCATTCAGATTCATCACAGATGTTCGTCATATATTTTGTCTTTTGAGTAGAGATCTGGAGTCCAACTTTGTCGGGAATTTCTGACAGCCTATTGCTCTTGTTGACTGCTGACTGTAGGTTAGAAAAAAATGGCCAGGTCATCCGCAAAGGCCAAGCAGTCGGTGTACACCCGTTTGTTCTTAGGACCAAGTCTGCACTGCTCTTCATTTGTTTCTTCTGGGGCTAACAACTTTCTCCCCTCCCGAATGACTTTTTCCAAGTCCCAGTTGGCAAGGAGTGGGTATAGCCCACCTCCTTGTCTTACGCCCATACTGATGTAAAGGGTTCTGAAATTTCACCCATAAATTTTATTTTTGACACTGCGTTAGTGAGAGTTTGTTTGATAAGCTTTCTTGATGTATCATCCACCCCAAATTCTTCCAAAATATTCATTATAGAACACCTGAAGCATTAAAATCAACTACTTCTCTCTTTTTTATTATTTATTGCTACCGTCTCGAAACTTTTTGGACTGAAGGAGTAAGTCACTGTGGTCGAACTGGTTCGGACATTTGGACCGGTTAGCTTCCCCGCATTGGTGACAACTGAAGCTTTCTGTAGGAGAAAAATTTAAATCCCCGTCAGTTAATTTGTGACGAATATCGGGATGGATGTTTAAACATGGCAAAGATCTATTCCATACCATTTCCTTGCCCGGTCCGAGATTTTTCCGTCCCTAACTATCACGACGTAAACTCTTACAAGGGAACCTCCCCATCGCACCCCCCTCAGATTTAGTTATAAGTTGGCACAGTGGATAGGCCTTGAAAAACTGAACACAGATCAGTCGAGAAAACAGGAAGAAGTTGTGTGGAACTATGAAAAAAAGTAGTAAAATATACAAACTGAGTAGTCCATTCGAAGATAGGCAACATCAAGGACAATGGGAGTCAAGCAGCGCCGTGGTCTCGTGGTTAGCGAGAGCAGCTACGGAACGAGAGGTCCTAGGTTCAAGTCTTCCCTCGAGTGAAAAGTTTAATTTTTTATTTTCAGTTTATGTGACAAACTCTTATGTTTTCATCACTTTTTTGGGAGTGATTATCACATCCACAAGAAAACCTAAATCGGGCAAGGTAGAAGAATCTTTTTACCCATTCGCTAAGTGTACAAGTTAGGTGGGCCGACAACATATTCCTGTCATGTGACGCACATGCCGTCACCAGTGTCGTATAGAATATATCAGACGTGTTTTCCTGTGGAGGAATCGGTTGACCTATGACCTTGCGATCAAATGTTTTCGGTTCCCATTGGAGAGGCACGTCCTTTCGTCTACTAATCGCACGGTTTTGCGGTGCGGTCGCAAAACACAGACACTAAACTTATTACAGTGAACAGAGACGTCAATGAACGAACGGACAGATCATAACTTTGCGAAAATAAAGAAAGTAAAATTTTCAGTTGAGGGAGGACTTGAACCAAGGACCTCTCGTTCCGCAGCTACTCACGGTAACCACGGGACCACGACGCTCCTGAGCTCACATTCTCCTTCATGTTGCCTATGTTCGCATGGACTACTCAGTTTGTATATTTTATTAAATTTTTTCATAGTTCCACACAACTTCTTCCTGTTTTCTCGATTGATCTGTGTTCAGTTTTTCAAGGCCTATCCACTGTGCCAACTTATAACTAAATCTGAGGGGGGTGCGATGGGGAGGTTCCCTTGTTAGGCCTCCTTATCACGGACCTACCACCTGTCTTTGAGCCCAACTGCGACGCCCCCTCATGTCGTCTCTTCGACGCAACGCACTTCACACTCAATGATTGCTGGCCTGACACAGCTGTTTAAACCAACTCGCAAGTTATCTTATCCAAAGAGGACGTAGTTGCCCTCACTGATACTTGTAGATTAGTGTATCAAGACTGATAGTTAGGTTTGTAGATTGACACAGAGCTGTGAACGGCGCTTGTATTTGAGAAAGCATGGTTTCAAGCTTCCAGAGTAGCAATTCTACTTTTCAGACGCTCTTTCGGCAGACTCCAACCGATGAACTCCGCGCCTTACGAAGGTTCTTTCAAAAGAAATTCGTACATGTATTTAGCATTGTAAGCATTTCTACTGAAAAACGTTGCGGCGTCAGTTTCGAAATAAGGGAAGGAAAATTTTCTTGTGGATACAAGTCCTGAAGATCATAATCGTTTCTGATTATAGTAATCCACAGGCTTCGTACTCAACGTCAGTAGATCGCGTAAGTTGCCGAGTATTAACAGTATTCTCTCGTATGCCATAGCTTCTTGCATTAAAAACGGTGCGGTGGTCAGGGTTTGAAGGGTGAGCTTAAAGTGATAGGGTGAGCCGTTCCATAAGTAGAACAAAGGCAAGAACCTCCCAGCTGCCAAGTTGATCACGGTGCAGTGGCAACCAAGCTTCGGCTTGTGGCAGAATATGCTTTCAGCCTACGGTCGAGAGGTGCAGCCACCAAATTAAATAACTATTAAAAGTAAACATTTTTTGTAATGTTGTACACTGTCCATTCACATTAATGTGACCACCTGTCAAAAATCTGAATAATCATCTTTTGCAGCGCGAACTGCTGCAGGATGTGCAGGAAGTGTCAGTGAGGTTCCGGAAGGTACCAACAGGATGTAGGGTCATGCCGGCTCCAATACCGTAGCCAGCTGCGGGTTCTCTCGGTCGACGATCCATAGCGCGAACAGCCCCATAGAGATGGTCGCGAATAGCCCCATAGAGATGGTCGCACAGATTCTCGATTGGGTTTTAATCTGGGGTGCGATAAACACATCCCGGTGCTCTTCGAACCACGCACGTACGTTGCGAGCTGTATTAAGCTTTGTACTGTTCTGATGGTAGATAACGTCGTGCTAAGGAAGAACAAACTGCATGTATGGGTGGACATGGTCCCCAAGGACAGATGCATATTTGCGTTGATCTACTGTCTTTCAGAATGAGGAGAACAATCGGAGAACGCCACGAAATCAGTCCACAGACCATACCGTTTCTTCCTCCGGGCTTGACGCTTCTGACGATTGTTGCAGTGTGTTTGCCGTTAGCCATTTTCAACGACAGAAGGGGCGTCAACGGAGGCTGAATACCGCGTGTGCAGACCGCCGAAGAGGAAAGGGTGGGAGGGGGAGGTAGGGGGAGAGAAGGAGGTAGGGGGAGAGAGGGAGGTAGGGGGAGTGAGGGAGGTAGGGGGAGAGGGAGCGAGAGAGAGAGAGAGAGAGAGAGAGAGAGAGAGAGAGAGAGAGAGAGAGAGAAAAGCAGGCCAGAGTGCCCCAGGTTGTTCGCATACACATCTCGATGGCAGACGGACGTGTATTGACAACGTGGTCGCCAATGGAAGTGCGTGCTGTTATCCGGTGTGAATGGGCACGTGGGATTAGTGTGTGCGTCATCCATTAACGTCTACAGATCGTGTGTGGTCAACTGTTCACGTCTCCTCCAATGGTTGGCGGCTAGTGTTGCATGTTCGGAGAAGGACGCCGGATGCTAGAGTGTAGAGGATGAAGGTCGATGGAGCGTCCCTCCACATCCACGAATGAAAACAACATTGCTAGAATACAGAACACAGTTTTAGTGGGTAGGCGCTTAACGGTGTCAGACGTAGCGTCCACACTGCGTATTGGCCTTGCTCAGAGCCATCACATGCTCTATAATGTATTGAATTACAAAAAAAAATTCTGCGAGACTGGTGCCGAGAAACCTGATACAGGATCACAAGAGTGGAAGAATGGGAATCAGCCTCGATCACTTGATGCAGTATGCGGGAGAGGCCAGTTAGTTCCTGTTCAGAATCATCACCAGGGGATGAGACATGGATGAACCACTTTACCCCAGAATCCAAATCCGCCTCATGACGTGGAAGCATCCCAGTACATCAGTAAGGAAAAAAAACCACCAACGTATGTGGATTCATATAGCGTTCGTTTGTGTCACCTGGAGTACCATCCTTTCTTAGAAAAACAATGAAGAAACAAGCATTCGAAACTATCCTCATAATTTCCAGACGAGCACTTTAGTGTGGAGCCACATCCCATTGCGCTTACTTGAAGAGAATTACTGTGTCTATGTCCACGATGTGTCGAACATTGTGGGACTCTTTATTTGGAGTAGAGTGGAGTGGTGCAGTATGCGTTTATAACAATGTTTTGTCTTGGATGATGTCGAGGATAAGAAGGTGCGACGCCACCTCTGCCGCAGTTCCCATTACTTGCATTCATTCAGACCGTTCGCGGTTGAAATATCGTCTCTGCGCGCTGACTGCAAAGCTGCGCTGACAACGGAAGCCAGTCACGCGACGCACCTCGAAAATAAACTGCCAAGCTCCAAAGCAGCGTTAAACATAACCGACCGTATTGATCGTCACTACCGTCTACGCCTACATCTTACTATACTCATTTATCTGAGCTAATTTAGTATAGCGTGTCGTACGTAATTGAAGTAAGTTATGACTAAGCAGGTTCCCGGACCAAGACTTTTACGATTCTTGCTACGGGCTGTTTCCAGAGGCGCCAAAAGTAATTTGGACGTAACACACATTTCTGGCTAGCACGTATTAAATTAAATTTTCGGTGCGTTCACGTCTTCAGCTCAGGGGACTTCGGTATGGTGTCCACATCCATATACACTGTCTGATCAAAAGTATCCGAACGCCGCTGTGTAATGCTGAACTGACTGCTAGATGTCACGAGAGGCAGATCCGCCTGTGTAAAAGAAAACGTGAAATATTGTGTTACCAGTAGAGATTCAATAACTGCAGAACGGTTCGGTCATGAGAGCTCGCTCACTTCTGACGTGGACAAGTCATTGGTCATTCAGAGGTCATCTGAGTAACGAATCCAGAAGGGACATTTCAAAGTTTCTGAGGGTGCTGTGACTGTGAGGTGGAAACGACAAGGAACAACCACAGTTAAAAGTCAAACAAATAGGTAAAATAGGATGACTAAGTAAATTCAGATATCTTGGAGAAAGTATACAACAGAATGGACTAGAAAATTTTGTAGTAGATGTAAAGAATTAACAAAATGGAGAGATCACATGGTTTCACAAAGAATATTTGCAACAAGAAATACATATCTACAAAAACAAAACTGAAACAATATACCACAGTGATACAACCAGAATGTTTGTATCGATGTGAATGCCTAACACTACAGAATGGAGGTACTTGAGAGACGGATAGTTAGAAGAATAATGGGTGCAGTACAAACTACAGATGGCTGGAAAATGAGAAGTGATGAGGGGATCTACAAATGATGATGAGATCCTGTACTCAGAGGAGCGTAGGGGACGATGTGGGAGAACCGCACACCCGTACTAGGCAAGGTCCTAGCGGAGGTGGTTTGCCATTGCCTTCCTCTGACCGTAATGGGGATGGATGATCATGATGATAAAGACGACATAACAACACCCAGTCATCTGGAGGCAGGGAAAATCCCTGACCCCGTCGGGAATCGAACCCGGGACCCCGTGCGCGGGAAGCGAGAACGCTAACGCAAGACCACGAGCTGCGGACAGATCTACAAAATATAGAGAAAATATCAGAACTAATGGTTAAAAAAAATAAAGATTTACCTTTGTTGGACACCTCTATCGAATGAATGAGAACAGGCTCACCAAACAAATATTCCTGTATTTCTAGAAGAAGAAATCGACAATAGCATGGATTACAGAAATAAGGAAAGATCCATAAAGATACATCAAAGAACCGGAAATGCCATACAGAAATATTTTAAGAAGAAAATATTAAATATAGAAGGCTTTCAATGCAGAAAAAATAAGAAATCGGGAACAACATGGGGAGTAGATGGAGTACAGGGGGAATAGATAGCAACAAGAAAAGAGGAGGAACTGAGTTTCTTACGTGAACCTAGTTGATAAATACGAAAATATCTAAAGAAGTAGAACCAAGGCCAGCAGAACTCTCGTACTGACGGACATGGACCGTCAACCATTGCGGAGGGCTGTTATAGAAAACGCATCAAATTAGTAAAAGGAATCAATCGTAGGTTCCAAAATGCCATCTACGACAACGAATGTGCGTAGGGAGTTAAAAAGAATGGGCCATATCTCCGAGCAGCTCCCCATAAGCCACAAGTTTGGTGCTGTGAAGAGCGACACCACTAAACGTGTTTTACTGAAAGTGTGTTCTGCAGTCATGAATCAGCTATACTCTGCGGCCATCCGATGGAAGTGTGTGAGTTTCGTTATTGCTTGGAGAACGTTAGCTGTCATCATGTGTAGGGTTAACAGCGAAGTCGAAGTACAGAGATTATATTGGTTTTACGGTATAGGGGGTAATTCACGTGGTAAGGGCGTGTTCCCCTTATTGCGCTTAAGAAAACGCGAAATGTGAAAGGATACGAACACATTTTACAGCATTGTGTAGTACGTACAGTAGAGGAACTGCTCGGAGACAACTGTTTCTATCAGCATGTCAATGTAGAATCATCTGTGAGGCAGTGGTTTGTGGACAGTAACATGCCTGAAATTGACTGCCATGCCCAAAGCCCGATCTGAACCTTTGGGGAAAGTTACAACGTCTGCTTCCTTACAAACCCCGGCGTCCAACATCACTATCTTATCTAGCATCGGCCCTTGACGAGGACTCGGCTGCCATTTCTCTAGACATTCAGACGCGTCACTTAGTGTCCCCAGTAGAGTTCAAGGCGTCATAAACGTGAAGGGTGGTCAAATCCTATATTGATGTCCACGAATAGTTATCCGGATACTTGATCAGATTGTGTACATACTCAGCAACAAGCCAGTATAGAGCGTATGTCAGGGGTTATTTCATGCTCTTTCTTGTAACTTACTACTCTGTTCCACTCGCGAATGGATTGCAGAGGAAACCACTGCAGACGCTGTACTGTTTTCTTGATGTCATGGTCCTTACTTGAGATATTGTGTGAAAACAAATATTTGTGGTAGATGTAGCACATTCGACTATTAGTCAAATAGCACCTTGGATTAAGTTTGTACCAACAATCGCCATGTCAGATCAAGCCTTCTCGAACTGAGTGAAATGAGCAACGTACTCAAGAGTACGTCCCATATCCTTCAGTATTCCCTGGTGAGTGTCCTAACATTATTCAGTTTTCAACAAGTAGTCACAAGTCTTGAACGATAATACTTTTGTAGATGTGGTACACTGAGATGCGACACTGTGCCACTCCTGTCCATGCGGGGGAGGGGGGGGGGAGCTTTAGCGTTTGTGCTTCGTTATTGTAGTGCATTGCGGTGTAATGCTGTAGGTATCATGTAGAATTGGTGTCACCTAACTTAATCTACCCATTGCAAATAGTCCCAAGATTTGACCGCAGAGTAATTGTCTCCGAGCGACGAATGTGGATTAACTTTACATGCTCCCGCATCATGCGGAGAGATTTTAGATATGAAGAAAGAGTGCTCTAACTCTACTCACCTTTCTCTCTGATAACTTGTAATAGAAGTCCGTTTCCCTGGCAGGATTCGAACCGGCTACCTCCAGACCGAGTCCGCTCGCACAAGCTATAGGCTAGAGTCGTCGAGTATAAGGGGAATTTCTAAATTTTCTGTGGTGATCGTATTTTTTTTTTTTTTTTTTTTTTTTTTTTTTGCTGAAAAACCTTGTGGACGAACCGTGAATATCATAGGCTAACGTACTTAATAGTAATAAATTGTATGTTACGTTTATCATTTTTTGTATGTGCGGAGCTCTAAAGAATTAAAGCACCGTCCTCGATGACTACTTAACCGTAATGAATATAATGCAAAATATGTAGAATGTCTGTTTACATGGCCCTGGTCGTGGTAGATAAAATAAATAAATAAACAAATCCAGGTTTTTCTGTCATTCAGTGTTTGCCGATTACGTCACTCAAAACCCTCATCAATCCAAACATTTGGATTTTACCGTCATCCCCTAATAGATAAATAATAGAATAACGCTCCAAAAGAGGATTAATATAATAATATCCAATATAATAGTACCACCTAACATTTTTACCCTAACTTATCCATGAACCCCTCCACAGAATATTGAAACGACATGAAATTCAAACCACCAACCTCCCCCAACAAAAAAGATAAAGAAAAAGAAAAACACCACTCTTCAGCCCTCCCCTTACACACAAGGTATAGACATCATGAATAGAAGATAGTCTAGCCGGCCACGGTGGCCGAGCGGTTCTAGGCGCTTCAGTCCGGAACCGCGCGACTACTACGGTCGCAGGTTCGTATCCTGCCTTGGGCATGGATGTGTGTGATGTCCTTAGGTTACGTAGGTTTTAGTTGCTCTAAGTTCTAGGGGACTGATGACCTCAGATGTTAAGTCCCATAGTGCTCAGAGCCATTTTTTGATTTTTGAAGATAGTCTTGAACGTATACGTCGTTAGGTTGGGGCAACAAGTAGGTAAACATGCCAAAGAGGAGGAAACACGTAATGGAGTTGCAATATTTACGTTGTGAAAAGCAGTGTGCGACGAAATAGTTACATCGAGTGGTAAATAGTACACGACAAAAAGAAACGTGGTGAACAGTGTGAAGGAGGTCAGAACGCGAAGTTGTGCTTATATGTCAGTAATAAAGTGGTAGTGCTAACTACAGACCAGATGAGAGGAAACGAAGATCAGCAAATCGTAAGTAATCACTTTTTTACATAAAAAAATCGCGATGTGAACTGTTTACCACTGACAAAACTGTATCGCTATAGATCCCACTGAGGATACCTTAGAACAGGAAAAAGGCGAAACGCGTCTGGGATAACTAGATCAAGTGGCAGCAGGAAAAGGCGATTTTATTTACAAAACAAGTATTTGTATCCTTGCGGCGGAGGATGGCCACCTACACAAACTTGTTAGCTTCCATCTGTTTGCACTAGGGGGTAATCTCACAATAAGAAAGGCTGGGAATAGTTGCATTAGAAATAATGACAGACTTCGCGAAGACGGCAGAAGGTACAGAGTTTTGACTAGTCGTACCAAGTGTGTGGCCTGCACCGTCCCGACAGGAGGACTTTGTCCGCTGTTCGGTCAGGCGGCGAGAGATTACGGCACTGCTTCCGCTGCACCGGGCATGGACAATGCCGCCTTGTGGGGAGCCGAGACGCTTGCCTGCCTTCGCCTGGGGTGCGCGCGATAGGCGCCTTCTGTTCCAGCCACCCACGTACTTTCACTATCGTAACCGAACTTCCAACAATCTACTTGCATATTGGCACATCTACGTTATTTAACCCTTTCGGGGGCGCATTCTTCTGTAGCGACTCGGTGAAGTTAATTTTTTTTGTTATCATACAAGAATTGCGATGAATTGGGTACACTTATTTTTTTTAATTTTACTTGTGTGATTGACGACCAGAAAGCGTTATGATACGTATATCTCCCACCGCCTTTTTGTGAGCTGTCAAACTATCGTGGTAAGTGTATTTGCCACTTCCGTTTTTGTGCAATTAGAGCAGTGCGTTCAGACTTCACAAGTGACAACACTAGCAATCTCACGATAAACAGAAACTGATTATTGTACCAGTTGTTATACAACCGCTGCTGCATTCTACCACGGGGCAGGCACATTCTCTGGTGGTAACACACAACCCATGAACGCAGTAAATCTTGGTAAGTTGGTGCTAAGTGTGCTTCCCAATGTCCACAAAAGACGGCGCCGAGAAACTACTTTGGTGGTATGCATGCTCCTTAAATGCCTTTAAAACAACATTATTTGGTGATATGTATACTTCCTACGGCGTGCGAAAGGGTTGAAAAATGAGTTATATACTACACTAGAGAGATTCGAGAGTTCCGGAAGAAGAATGCAATGCCGTGCTACAAAATGACAGCAGCACCAGCTGTGAAACTTTTGCAGTATTCTTTTCGTGTTGGCAATTTTCGGATCAAGATATTTCAGCTGAACTTTTCATTGCATCCGGATCTTGTCCTTAGCCCTTAGCTCAGTATTCCCGCATTCGTTTCCTGTACGTCTGCTTCCTTGCATCAGATCACGTTTCGCCTGTTTGTAATAGTACCATTCTTGGAAACCGATGTGCTTGGAATTCCTTTTTGAGCGGAGTGGATTTGTGCATGCCATCCTGTGTTATCCCCAGTTGTTTTCAGGTTTTTCCTACTCCGGTGAACCACACCTCCTTGGTTCCCTTACAGACAATGTAACGGAAGATCCGATTGCTTAAATCTGGAGGACTCTTGTGGGGAATGTGACCATAGAAAACAATCGTTCTCTTACGAGTGGTGTTTATGATCTTTCCTATATATAAGTAGAGTTCATAGTTGTGCCGTCTCCTGACTTTACCGCTTTCTTTGATTAGACCTAGATGTTTATTAAAGATATTTCTTGTGTCTCTCATTTTTGGATCAGATCTTTCTGTCCATAGCAAGGTATTCTGCGGTATATAGGGTATTCCTTCGTATTGCTGTTCAGAAATGTCCTATCTTGGCTTCAACTGATACTTACTTCTTTTAAACACTGGCTTAGTTGATTTGTTGGTCCTGTTTTTCTGATTCGTGATACAAAGGCTTCTTTCTCTATTAAATCGCTGATCATGTCGCTGTTACAGACGAGACTGTACCTGCGTACCACTCTGAATGACGTTACTGTCGAAGTAAGAGTTCTGAAACTGGTAGAGTAAAAGAAGCCTGACGATGAATAATAAGAACAATAAGCGCTGTGGAACAGTCAGTTTTTTACGTCTTGGTGTGTAAGGAGGAAACTGTTTTATCGAGCAGTGACGAAGAATCGACGTGGCATGGTTTTTGTTGAGGTAAACTAAGACAGGTTTCACAAAAGTATCGCATGAAATTGCCATTATTAATAGCACATCGCACTGTAAAAGCCACTGTCGCATAACGGGGACGAAAGGGCGTCGTTCCAGCTGCCTTGGCCTTCGCAATTCTCGTTCTTCGTGAGGAAACACTTCAACATGTTTCTTATCTTCATAAGTCTACTTCTTGTTAATAGCTCTCACGTGTTAAGGCTTCGTATGACACTGAACACTTTCAGAAATTATGTGTTACGAACTAAGAAAGCCAGTTATGCTTACATAATCGGAGATACTCCGGTATTATTACGAACGGTATAATTTTTGCCCACGTTTTCAGTTCAGGTGTATGAAACATGTGCTTCATTGACTTTCTTGTCCTTCCGATACCTTCCCTGCGGAAAATACGTTAAAAATTGCAGTCCAAAGATGCCAGGTCAGTTGTCTCGTCACAGGTTACATCGAGCTTTTATCTGCCATTAGAGGAAGTGGTAAACCTATACTGCCGACCGCTGTGGCCGAGCGGTTGTAGGCGCTTCAGTCTGGAACTGCGCAACCGCTACGGTCGCAGGTTCGAATCCTACCTCGGGGATAGATGTGTGTGATGTCCTTAGGTTAGTTAGGTTTAATTAGTTCTAAGTTCTAGGGGACTGATGACCTCAGTAGTTAAGGCCCATAGTGCTCAGAGCCCTTTGAACCAAATCTTTACTTAACTTTTTGCTATTCTTCTCAGTGAAAATGTATTTGTGTTTATTTTTCAAAAGCAATATGAAACTGACGAATGTTTACATCTCAGCTATGTTGACGGAACATGCGTCAACCAGGATAGTAAGCTTAACAAAATGAACACGGGGAATGTTTGCTAACAACTATAATGTAGAACTCCCGTAACACAGACAGCAAAAAACAGAGAAACGGGAGCACGAAGTGAGCCACAGGCATTAGTATTCACTGAACACGGTATAATTTGTAGTAGGAAATAGATATATGATGCAGATCATTTTATCTACAAACGCAATTTTGTTTCGCGAAAATATTTTTAAGACTACGTTTTGGGATTCCTTACAGCTATTTGTGTGAAACTTTACTCTATCGCAGAGATACTCAAAGAAACAAGTGTTCAGCCACATGTGAAACGTCAACCACGACCTGCAACAAATGATGATGCCCAAGTAAGTGTTTTAGCTGCTGTATCGGCTAAGCCGCACATCAGTAGCAGACAAATTGCGTGAGAATGGGAATCTCAAAAACGTCGGTGTTGAGAATGCTATATCAACATCGATTGCACCCGTACCATATTTCTATGCACCAGGAATTGTGTGGCGACGATTTTGAACGTCGTGTACAGTGTTGCCACTAGGCACGAGAGAAATTACAGGACGATGACAGATTTTTTGCACGCGTTCTATTTAGCGACGAAGTGTCATTCACCAACAGCGGTAACGTAAACCGGCATAATATGCACTATTGTGCAACGGAAAATCCACGATGGCTGCGACAAGTGGAACATCAGCGACCTTGGCGGGTTAATGTATAGTGCGGCATTATGGGAGGAAGGATAATTGGCCCCCATTTTATCCATGGCAATCTAAATGGTGCACTGTATGCCGATTTCCTACGTAATGTTCTACCGATGTTCCTACAAGATGTTTCACTGCATGAAAAAATGGCGATGCACTTCCAACATGATGGATGTCCGGCACATAGCTCGTGTGCGGTTGAAGAGGTATTGAATAGCACATTTCATGACAAGTGGACTGATCGTCGAAGCACCATACCATGGCCCGCATGTTCACCGGATCTGACGTCCCCGGATTTCTTCCTGTGGGGAAAGTTGAATATTTGCTATAGTGATCCACCGACAACGCGTGACAACATGCGTCAGCGCATTGTCAGTGCATGTGCGAACATTACGGAATGGGAACTACTCGTTGTTGAGCGGAATGTCGTTACACGTATTGCCAAATGCATTGAAGTTTACGGACATCATTTTAAGCATTTATTGCATTAATGTGGTATTTACAGGTAATCACGCTGTAACAGCATGCGTGTTCAGAAATGATAAGTTCACAAAGGTACATGTATCACATTGGAACAACCGAAATAAAATGTTCAAACGTACCTACGTTCTGTATTTTAATTTAAGAAAAACCTACCTGTTACCAACTGTGCGTGAAAAAGTGTGAGCCGTATGTTTGTGACTATTACAGCGCCATCTATCACAAAACGAAAAAGGTGGTCCAACTAAAACAGTCATATTTCTTTACGTACTACAGGAATGTGTAATAAAAATGGAGTTCCTATTAAAAAAAAACACACACACACAGTTGACATTCGTTTGACCTATCGCGGCGCCATCTAGCGGGCCAACCATAGCACCATCTAGTTTCCCCCTTCAAGCTAGACAAGTTTCGTTCTTTGTAGTTTTTTCGTTTGACGCTTATTTCGTGAGATATTTGGCGCGGTCACGATCAATGGACCACCCTGCATAAATTGAAGGCGGAAAGGGGACAACGGAAAGCGAAGCGAAGGAATTCATTATGCCATCTGCAGCGGGACCTCATGCGGAGTCATTGGCACCGAGTGAAAATGCGTTTCAGACCGGGATTCGAACCTGGGATCTCCTGCTTACTAGGCAGTTACGTTAACCACTGCGCCACCTGGACACAGTGTGTATCGCAATTGCGCGGACTCTCTCTGTATGCCCCTTAGCCGACCCACATTCCCATCTGGCGTCACCTATGCGCAGTGCCTGCCCATGTCCTCAATGCTCGCTACTTCTCTCTCTCTCTCTCTCTCTCTCTCTCTCTCTCTCTCTCTCTCTCTGTGTGTGTGTGTGTGTGTGTGTGTGTGTGTGTGTGTGTGTGTGTGGTTTGATAGTTGAACAAACACGGTATAGCCTTCCGTGCTTCATAACTTAAAGACGTGTCTCCCGTGCGACATAAACCTACCTTCGCGTCCCTTCTGGGCGACGCGATGTGTGCACTTACATCTGGGCTGCTGCGGCATACGTCCGAAGTGTGATACGAGTACGTCTCGCCTTATCTTTAAGAGACGAACGCAACGTGTAAACTTTATTGGGCTGTAAATCAACCTGTACTGGTTCGTGACCGACCTGGGACGGTGTAGCTCAGAGGACTGCGTGGTTTTCGACCAGAACGAAGTGCGGCAGTGAGAGGACGACGCAACGCGCTGCTGCTCTGACAAACCGCGCGGCCGGGCCCATCCCGTTACCAGAGTATTCCGGATTTATCGATGACAGCCAGATCTAACTTGGCCGACGTTATTTACGTATTTCTCTATTTTAGTACTTTGGATTTATCGGTGACAGGCAGCCCGAACTTCCCCGGAGCTATTTGTTTATTTTTCTTATTCTGGGGCTCTGCCGGAAGCGGGTAGCATAGGGGAATGGAGAGGAGGGAGCTTATGGCGACATATCCACGACACGTGGACCAGCCTAACGATACGCGACAAACTGCTACATACACTTATCATTTGTAACCATTATTTAAGTTAATAAAGCTGCATCTTTTTGAACTACAGCGTAAACACAGAGGGGTAGTAATACACCGGGTGGTTATAATTAAAGTGCACGTACTCACGGATGTCCAGTGTGGGCTTTAGTTATCGTGTCACAGCGAAAGTTGGTAGACATGTTACCACTTTCATGTGGAAACAATTTACGCTGAAAAAAATTGTTCCAGTTTTGACCACCAGGTGGTGGTGGACGTCTTCAGTACTCATATTGAACAAATTGTGTAAGCGATGGTTAATAATAAAATCAACGTTATGCCTTCATAATGCATTTGACGTATCTGCACTTGTCCCGTTTCTAATCCATCACACATGGAAACATTCCTATACGTTTTTATTGCATTCAAAGCGCCAATTTTACACCTGGCAGCCAAAATTGAAAGTTTTTTTTTTCTGTCTGACATCTGCTCCCCATTAACGCATTCTAATATCTATAATCTTTCAATGCCACACGATAGTCACAGCCTACGCTGGACCTCTTTCAAAAGCGACACTTTAATTGAAACCAACCGATACTTATTACCATTCGTAACCTTTAAGTTGAGAAATTTGCAGCTTTTCGAAGTACAGCATCCACACAGAGGGAGAGTAATATATAGCGCCGGCCGTGGTGGCCGAGCGGTTCCAGGCGCTACAGTCGGGAACCGCGCGACCTCTACGGTCGCAGATTCGTATCCTACATCGGGCATGGATGTGTGTGATGTCCTTAGGTTAGTTAGGTTTAAGTAGTTCTACGTTCTAGCGGACTGATGCCCTCAGAAGTTAAGTCCCATAGTGCTCAGAGCCATTTGAACCATTTAATATATGGCGAAAAATATTCCTGTCGCTTTGCACGAGTCAAAAATCAATTTTACTTTGGAAACTTGTGCCGGACTGGGTCTCGAACCCGGGTCGTTTGCTTTTCGCGGGCAGTCGCTCTACCGTCTGAGCTGCGGAAGCAAGACTCGTAGTTTCCCTCATAGCTTTACTTGCTCCAGTACTTCTCTCACACTATCCAAATGTTACGGAAATTCTCCTTTGTTGCAGAAGTGCTAGTCCCGCAAGGTATGCAAGGAAACATCCGTGGAGTGTGGAAGGTGGGCCAGAGAGGTATTGGCGGAATTAAATTTGTGAGGATGAGTCTTGCATGGACAGCCCAAAGGAATTGCCCGCGGAAGGTGAAAGTTCCGGGTTCGAGTACCGATCCAGGGCACAGCTTCGATCTGCCAGGAAGTCTCAAATCAGCGCATACTCCGCTGCAGAGTGAAAATTCATTTCAAAATATTATTTTTGATCTCCTATAGCTATTGTCTGTTAAAGAAAAAGTTAACTATATATCCAGTTATTAAAAAATTTCCAGATTTAGATGCGCGATACCATCTCAACTGACACATGCCCCTTGCTCTCATTTGCAGTGACAAACGCTTTTGAGATATGCGAAAAATATATGAATCGCACGTAACCTTCTGCGAACGTATATAAAGATGTCACGTGACGTGAGGTTTGATGGAGAAACTAAAGAGTAACCGATGATTCAGTGACAGTATCCGTACTACACAGGGCGCACAGTATTAGCGCATTTGTTTTCATTGCACAGATCACAGTATCATCCTCTAATGCCAGTGTCTGCATGGGAAGTAAACTTACGCTATTAAAAGCTAACGCGACGCAGTACCAAGGCTCCTGTGTAACTTCAGTACTGGATTAGCTTCAACCAAATATGATCTCTAACGGCAATGATGACTTGCATATCAGTTCTAAAACAAGAAGAATGCATGTTTCGAACTATACTCAGGCAGGCGCAATTCAAAATGTAGTCTGTCCTGTCTCCTCGTATCTATAGGAAACGATTCCACGAGCGTTTATTAAAACAGCAGATAGGTTTTACGATGAACTGTAGATGCACACATGGCAACAACGGCTGCGGACACTAAATTATGCACGACGCGAGGATAGCTTTGTGCTCGATAAACCTAAAGCAATCGCAAATGTGTTGTTTGATCCGAACTTCGCAGGCGTTCAGTTATCAGAAGAAACTTTGATCTGTTTGGTACTTACGAGCAGTCTTTAACTGAATATTAGGTAGGCTATGATATGCTAAGGCTAGTCGATACAAGAGCTCGTTCCCCCGCCATTACAATCAACTCGCAGTTGTCGACCTTCAGGTCGCCTCGTTAGAGTGAAAGATTGCGTCACTGTAGCTTGTTCGGTGTCGTTTTGGCAACAGTCAAAGTCCCCATCCCTAGCCGGATCAGGAACTTTGATAAAAATCCCCCATGACACACAGAATGCAAATCTTCAGTATAAAATACTTTCAATCGAGTAAATACGCCATGAGCGATGTTTTTTGTGGTCATAAGTGAGAAAACGTTTTTGAAGTTTTTGAAGACGACAGAACCGATCAACATAGGAAACGTAACGTAAATTTTAGAAAAATCAAAGAGCTAATCAGAAAAACGATGAATTAATACAAGAATATCAGTGAAGTATGAAATACACTACTGGCCATTAAAATTGCTACAACACGAATATGATGTGCTACAGGCGCGAAATTTAACCGACAGGAAGAAGATGCTGTGATATGCAAATAATTAGCTTTTCAGAGCATTCACACAAAGTTGGCACCGGTGGCGACACCTACAACGTGCTGACATGAGGAAAGTTTCCAACCGATTTCTCATACACAAACAGCAGTTGACCGGCGTTGCCTGGTGAAACGTTATTGTGATGCCTCGTGTAAGAAGGAGAAATGCGTACCGTCACGTTTCCGACTTTGATAAAGGTCGGATTGTAGCCTATCGCGATTACGGTTTATCGTATCGCGACATTGCTGCTCGCGTTGCTCGAGATCCAATGACTGTTAGCAGAATACGGAATCGGTGGATTCAGGAGGGTAATACGGAACGCTGTGCTGGATCCCAACGATCTCGTATCACTAGCAGTCGAGATGACGCGCATCTTATCCGCATGGCTGTAACGGGTCGTGCAGCCTCGTCTCGATCCCTGAATCAACAGATGGGGACGTTTGCAAGACAACAACCATCTGCACGAACAGTTCGACGACGTTTGCAGCGGCATGGACTATCACTTCGGAGACCATGGCTGCGGTTACCCTCGACGCTGCATCACAGACAGGCGCGCCTGCGATGGTGTACTCAACGACGAACCTGGGTGCACGAATGGCAAAACGTCATTTTTTCGGATGAATCCAGGTTCTGTCTACAGCATCATGATGGTCGCATCCGTGTTTGGCGACATCGCAGTGAACGCACATTGGAAGCGTGTATTCGTCATCGCCATACTGGCGTATCACCCGGAGTGATGGTATGGGGTGCCATTGGTTACACGTCTCGGTCACCTCTTGTTCGCATTGACGGTACTTTGAACAGTGGACGTTACATTTCAGATGTGTTACGACCCGTGGCTCTACCCTTCATTCGATCCCTGCGAAACCCCACATTTCAGCTGGATAATGCACGACCGCATGTTGCAGGTCCTGTACGGGCCTTACTGGATACAGAAAATGTTAGACTGCTGCCCTGGCCAGCACATTCTCCAGATCTTCTCACCAACTGAAAACGTCTGGTCAATGGTGGCCGAGCAACTGGCTCGTCACAATACGCCAGTCAATACTCTTGATGAACTGTGGTATCGTGTTGCAGCTGCATGGGCAGCTGTACCTACACACGCCATCCAAGCTCGCTCTGAGTCAATGCCCAGGCGTATCAAGGCCGTCGCCGTCAGAGGTGGTTATGTGGGCACTGATTTCTCAGGATCTATGCACCCAAATTGAATGAAAATATAATCACATGTCATTTCTAGTATAACATTTGTCCAATGAATACCCGTTTATCATCTGCATTTCTTGTTGGTGTAGCAATTTTAATGGCCAGTAGTGTAACATGGAGTTACAATAGTTACTAAAGCCGCAGCAGAAGTGGTGCCTAACAATACAACTAAAATTAAGATACAGAAACACCAACAAATTTATTTAGGATATTGTACAGGAGTTAATAGGCTGAGGGTGCACAGAAATGTGGACACACATCACATTACTATGCCTAATACGGTGGAGGAAAACCATCGCAATTCAGAATACTTTTCAGTCGTCTCGAAATAGATAACTGCAGGTCTTCTAGTTTTTTCGAGTGCATTTTAGACCGCTCTTCGTGCAAATTAATGACAATGTCAGGCAACGGTGACTGATGTTGATAGCGATCACGCAGCCTTCTCTCCAGAGTGGACCACAAAGGCTCAACAGTATTTTGTCCGCAGCTCGTGGTCGCGTTCTCGCTTCCCGAGCGCTGGGTCCCGGGTTCGATTCCCGGCGGGGTCAGGGATTTTTCACCTTCCTCGAGATGACTGGGTGTTTGTGTTGTCCTCATCATTTCATCATCATTCATAAAAGTGGCCAGATTGGACTGAGCAAAGGTTGGGAATTTGTACTGGCGCTGATAACCGCGTAGTTGAGCGCCCCAAAAACCAAACCATCATCATCATCATCTGGTTACTGTGGTGGCCACGGGAGATGCGACAGTTTATCCTGGTGCTCACGAAACCAGTTCTGGACGATGCGAGTTGTGTGAACAGGGGCCCTGTCGCCTGGGAACACAGCATCACCATTGGGAACGAAAACTGTATCATGTGACTGGCCTGGTCAACCAAAATGGCCACATCCTTGGCAGTGATGCGACATTGTAGAGTATCAATTGGTTCCATGAAATACCACGATGTGGCTGCCAATATCACCACCACGTTTCACTCCTGGCAGCAAGGAGGCTGAATCGTAAACTTAGGCGGCGTACGCCAGACGTGATTTCTGCCAGAAGTTGAAAACATTGTGAAACAATACTCGTCCGAATAACGACATTTTCCATTACTCCACAGGCCAGGTTTCATTGCTTCGGCGCCACGTTTTTCTGTTAAGGGCGTTTGCGTCACTGGTGAGTGGTTTTGGAATTCCATCTCACCCTGGTTATGGACCTCCCTTCGCGTTTCGATGCTGACAGGTTCCGCGAGTGCGATATTAGTTCTGCATTTACTTAGCATCTGCTGTCCTCTTATTTTTCGTCACAATCCTCCGCAATGACCGTTTTTCACAACCACTCAATACACCCATTCGTCTGTGACGTGACTTACCGGATGATGATGATGATGATGATGATGATAATGATGATGATGATGATGATGATGATGATGATCCGCTTTCCCTGTACGCGGTATAAATCTTCGATCGGTACCAGTTGAAACACATGCAGTGTACTGAGGACATTGCACCAATGCTGTTGCTGGTCTGATATGACGACGCCACATGCAGGCTCGCCTAGCATCTGCATTTTTGTTCAAGCATGTATTTGTCGCAGTGTGTCCATATTTTTGTCCAACCTCTGTACTTCGGCCGATCTTCATTATTTAAAAAAAAGTTGTAATAATTTAGTTGTTGGCCGCATGAATGTCGAAAATAAAGAAATGATAAGCAAATCAATACAGAAGACAACACGGACCATGTCTTCCATATGGGAAGTTTGATTTACAAGTACATTTACAGGGTTACTCTGCAATTCACGCGTAAGTGCCCTGCAGAGGGTTCATCGAACCATTTTCATGCTATCTCTCTACCATTCCACTCTCGAATGGCGCGTGGGAAAAAGGAACACCTAAATCTTTCTGTTCGAGCTTTGATTGCTCTTATTTTATTATGATGATCATTTCTCCCTACTTAGTTGGGTGTAAACAAAATATTTTCCCATTCGGAAGTGAAAGTTGGTGACTGAAATTTCGTAAATATATCTCGCCGCAAAGAAAACCGCCTTTGTTTCAGTGACTGCCACCCCAACTCGCGTATCACATTAGTGACACCCACACCACTATTGCGCGGTAACACGAAACGAGCTGCCCTTCTTTGCACTTTTTCGATGTCCTCCGTCAATCCTACCTGATAAGGATCCCACACCGCGCAGCAATATGCCAGCAGAGGGCGGACAAGTGTAATGTAGGGGGTGTCTCTTTAGTGGTTT
Organism: Schistocerca cancellata; assembly: GCF_023864275.1. NCBI lineage: Eukaryota > Metazoa > Arthropoda > Insecta > Orthoptera > Acrididae > Schistocerca > Schistocerca cancellata. The sequence continues at coordinate 724,130,230 of NC_064629.1, forward strand.
TTCGCACCATACAAAAATTCTCTCTAGATCATTTTGTAATTGGAATTGATCGTCTGATGGTTTTACTAGACGGTAAATTACAGCGTCGTCTGCAAAAAATCTAAGGGGGCTGCTCAGATTATCACATAAATCAAGTACGCGTGAGAGAAAGCACCTCACAAGAAAGAAAGCAACCGTTTAACATGTAGTTGCTACAAGTTGGGGGGGGGGGGGGGGGGGGAAAGAGACACTAAAACGTATATCAGGATGTCCGGACTGGGGTCTGCAAGTCGTTCTTCACGACTGTGTGCCCTGTGCCTTATCCACTGCATCACCTTGCTCGCAAGATCTTACAAGCTTGCGATCTGTTCTGTTCCGTCCTATAGAAACATAGCAAGTACGACAGAAACTGACCTTTCATACAAAATCGTCCGTATTGTCCTTCGAGACAATCAGTGGCACTCAGTGATTTATTTCCGAACCATTGTTTAGACATGAAAATAACTTCAGTTGATTACATCCTACTGGCGACAGGAACAAAATTTAACGTGGAATCTTAAAACTGCTAGCTTTCGAAATCGCTCCTGGGGTTGGAAAATTACGAATAAGACCAAACTGTGGATCAACACTGAATCATTGTATTTGTCGGATAACACCTTTTCACTGAAACACAACGTCCGACTAATTTAATGTTGTGTTCACATCGGAATCTTTGACTAGATAATCTTGACTGTAGATCTTGAATTCGATTTAGTAAGCGAATAAAACTGTCTCAGAGTCGCATTAGGACTAAAGATCACGGCATCTTTGAACTAGTATCGGAAAGGAAAACGTGTCACCTTCTGTTCAGAATCACCCAGAGCAATGATAAAACCTGAAAAAGTAAAGTAAAACCAGAAGGAAAGAAAACCTGGGTCGTAACGAACCGACACGCAACACGAGAGCGCTGTGTTAGCTGGCTGGACAGTGACCTTGAGATGGGCGCAGCCAAACGCCGGCAGGTGATACCGCAGCCCGCACACTGCTCACGGCGTTATAAAACTGTCGCTTCTGCCTACCTTCTGTTCTCTTATGCTTGTTTCAGAATTAAAACTGGGTATTTTAAATAAATTCGATGCGTTTTCCGACCCATAGCAGGAATCGACCCTCCTTCACCAGATGTGGTGCAATCCCAGCTCTCTTAGGGTGTGTTTTAAGAGAGCAGCGATGTGCTAGTCAGGACGTCATACGAATTCTAACGTCGACTCTATTTTGTAAAATGGCACCAAGACTGTTGGTGACAGGAGGAAGGGACGGAAATGTGTAAGTTAGTTTGCCGATCAATGTTGTCGTTAGACACAGTATAACCCCTATTAGAAAATCGTGGAGGAAAAAAGGTCCTAATCTGTTTCAGGTGGTACCTTCGAATCTGTTCGTCCTGTTTTGGTTTTATTTCCGTTGTTATTGGGATCTCTGAAATACCTTTCTTTCAGTTTTAGAGTAGTCGTAGTTCATTTTATTTTCATTCTTGCAACTTTCGCGATGTAATTTTATGCTTATATGCTTACAATTTTACGAAGAAGTGTATTATGATGCAACTTCTTGACTACGGCAATTTGTTACTTAAAATTGTTATATAATTCACAGTAAAGCATCAGGTTCGAGATTACGATTACAACATTAAGTTTGAAAAAGTGCGTCATTCATAAATCTGGAGTGGGAATTCAATGTTCTTGACATTACTTTTAAGACTGTGCATATAGTGACCATTGCATGTTGCCACGACTATTTTTGGTATACGCTAACGTTAATGATAATCTCAAAAGCGATAAAGTTTCATGTGAATGAAATGATCTTCATAGTATGTTAGAGGTAAACTATTTCTTAATTTGATAGTTAAGTTTGACCTGTAAGCTGCACAAGGGCCAGTCAGAACCTCGACACGATATGAAATGAAAGAAGTCTGCAACGTTGCTGGAGATTTCTCTCCAAACGATTTGTGTGCCAGACTACGAAGTGACAAGAGTCCACTTCGGTGGCTGTGGGTTCAGCGCGGCCGAGTGCTAACCAATGGGGCACGGGTTCGATTCCCGGGCGGTGTGTTGTGTTGTTACATTCGTATTGTCATAACTGTCAGGAAAGTCGCTTCAAACACACTGTCGTATCGTCTTGCCACTATTGAGATGTTTGCGTGTGCACGACCTGAAATCTAATAAATTGAAATTCAAAAAGTATCGAAATAGGTTACTGAAGAACTGCAATGTACAACTCGCAGATCACCTATATTCCATACAGACCAATGGGCGAATACTCCGAGGAAAATACACAGGGCATAGTTGTAGTACATCTCCCCCTTGAAAGAATACTTGTTCACCCCTCGCCGCCAGGCATTTCTCTGCTGAAATACGTGCTGATTAAGATAGAGTAATGCCTCGGGCTGTAAAAACACCGTGACATAGCGGTTACAGATCTCGACAGCCCTTGGTACTACAGAGTAATTGCATATTGTTTCCGTTTGTACATCGTGTCGCTCAACGGTACTGGCTGCCAGATAGTAGTCACCGCGGTCGTGTCTAAGACATGTGGACATCATCGATGGCCAGTTTGAAGCGGGACTATTGCAGAAATATTACAACTTTCCATTGAGCGTGCGATCAACAACCTTCGCGTGCACATCGCAGCGTATGTGTTTCCTGAGCAATGGAAGCCGAAGCAATTGGTCGTTTGCCAGCAGTTCTGTCCGAAGCAGACTGACTTAAACTGTTCATGCAGAAAGGTCCACACTAGATGCAGTACTTCAGCATAAAGGCAACATGAAGCAAACTGAATAGTCTTAAGACAATGCGTACCACCCACTGGATCCACGCATCGCTGTCGTAGCAACATGCACTGTACCATCCTAAATCTCCCTGCAGTGGTAATAATTTATTACTCGTACACAGATCTGGAAATTCTCCAACTTCGATTTCATTCTGGTTATTCCAATTTCTACAGGCTTCAGAGTATTTTAAGTAGCTAGTGTACCTTGGGTAAATAATAAAATGTAAATGAGCTCCAAACCCGAACGAAAAATGCACAAGATGTCATCTGGGTAGTTGATATTTCAAATGACTGCCTCCCTCTATGTGTGCGCACGCGTCCGCGTTCCCCCGCTCCCCCATTTTTATTGATATTTGACAAAAATTGCATTTGGCGCTCATTCGGTATGTCGCTGGACAACGCACTCTATCGCTGTGTGAGGTGAAGATCTCTCTGATCTTTGACGCGTACTGTGTCATCACCGTAGTCCAAATTAAACTGATGTTCACAGCAAAATACGAATTTTTGCCCGTCGACACACAGCTTTACACCTTGTTCAAATCGAACAAATCTGTTGTTTTCAATCTACAGGGTGTTTATAAATGAATATCGAGGTTTTAGCGCTTTATAATATTTATTACATTAAACTTAGTTATAAATGGTATGTCAAATGAAAGAGCAACTCAGTTTTACCAAGAACCTTATATATGTCCAATGTGAGCATCACTAGTCACACGGCACACATCAAGTCTATAGCCGAGTTCTTCCCAAACGTTGATAAGTGTGTCTTCAGTGATTGTAGCAACAGCTGCTTCAATGCGGTTTCTTAATTCAGGGAAGTCTGCTGGTAGCGGAGGAACGTACACACGATCCTTGATGAAGTCCCAAAGGAAAAAATCGCATGGCGTCAGGTCGGGTGAACGTGAAGGCCATGCAAAACAAGCCCTGTCATAGGGCCCCTTGCGGCCTATCCAACGCCCGGCTACAGACTTGACGTGTGCGATAAGAATACTGTTCCTGCTCGCAGGAGAGTTTGAGAATCTAGTAGATGCCAACATAACTAGTTCCAACAGTATCTTGGATATTTTATAGATGAATAAGTCAATGAAGGTCACGTTCAGTGTCCTCTGCCCCATTCAGAAACATGTGCGTTTTAACATTCGGATAAGTCACAATAATTAATTGTGCCCTGATACTGTTGCTCATTGAGGGAAGATAAGCCACCAACATAAGCAGTTTTAGTAGTACATAATTCCATCTTAATAAGAAAAACGTTATGGCATCCGCTTAAATTGTCTGTGGAGTCACCACCCCGAGAAACAGACGGAAAAAATAAGTAAACTATTTATTATTTTAAAAGTAATCGCTATAGCTCTTAATACATTTATCCCGCCGTGAGAGAAGGCCGTCAGTGCCTTCATGGAAAAATGTTTGCAGTTGCTTGCGGAACTATGATTCTTCTCAAGTGTGCACCCCTTCGTCCGAAGCAAATCTACAGCCACGAATAACATTCTTCAGGGCTCCAGAAATATGGGGAGAGATCAGGACTGTATGCGAGATGTGTAAGGGCTTCCCAGCGAAACTTCTGCAGCGTACTCAAAACAATATTCGCAGAAGTTAGTGGTCAAGGTTGCTTCGGCTACGCTGCAGCAAGTTTGATTGGGAAACCCTGACACGTGCTTCATGCAGTCCCGATACCTCACCATGCGATCCCCGTAATCTTGGAGTCCTGAAGTAAAAATTTCTAAAATCATTGGGGGAAGTGGCAACAAAACGACTATTCACGTTGGTGTGTAGAATATATGAGTCTGGCGATATACCATCTGACTTTCGGAAAGGCATCATCCACACAATTCCGAAGACGGCAAGAGCTGACAAGTGCGAGAATTATCGCACAATCAGCTTAACAGATCATGCATCGAAGCTGCTTACAAGAATAATATACAGAAGAATGGAAAAGAAAATTGAGAATGCGCTAGGTGACGATCAGTTTGGCTTTAGGAAAAGTAAAGGGGCGAGAGAGGCAATTCTGACGTTACGGCTAATAATGGAAGCAAGGCTAATGAAAAATCAAGACACTTTCATAGGATTTGTTGACCTGGAAAAAGGGTTCGACAATATAAAATGGTGCAAGCTGTTCGAGATTCTGAAAAAAGTAGGGGTAAGCTATAGGGAGAGACGGGTCATATACAATATGTACAACAACCGAGAGGGAATAATAAGAGTGGACGATCAAGAACGAAGTGCTCGTATTAAGAAGGGTGTAAGACAAGGCTGTAGCCTTTCGCCCCTACTCTTCAATCTGTACATCGAGGAAGCAATGATGGAAATAAAAGAAAGGTTCAGGAGTGGAATTAAAATACGAGGTGAAAGGATATCAATGATACGATTCGCTGATGACATTGCTATCCTGAGTGAAAGTGAAGAAGAATTAAATGATCTGCTGAACGGAATGAACAGTCTAATGAGTACACAGTATGGTTTGAGAGTAAATCGGAGAAAGACGAAGGTAATGAGAAGTAGTAGAAATGAGAACAGCGACAAACTTAACATCAGGATTGATGGTCACGAAGTCAATGAAGTTAAGGAATTCTTCTACCTAGGCAGTAAAATAACCAATGACGGACGGAGCAAGGAGGACATCAAAAGCAGACTCGCTATGGCAAAAAAGGCATTTCTGGCCAAGAGAAGTCTACTAATATCAAATACCGGCCTTAATTTGAGGAAGAAATTTCTGAGGATGTATGTCTGGAGTACAGCATTGTATGGTAGTGAAACCTGGACTGTGGGAAAACCGGAACAGAAGAGAATCGAAGCATTTGAGATGTGGTGCTATAGACGAATGTTGAAAATTAGGTGGACTGATAAGGTAAGGAATGAGGAGGTTCTACGCAGAATCGGAGAGGAAAGGAACATGTGGAAAACACTGATAAGGAGAAGGGACAGGATGATAGGATATCTGCTAAGACATGAGGGAATGACTTCCATGGTACTAGAGGGAGCTGTAGAGGGCAAAAACTGTAGAGGAAGACAGAGATTGGAATACGTCAAGCAAATAATTGAGGACGTAGGGTGCTACTCTGAGATGAAGAGGTTAGCACAGGAAAGGAATTCGTGGCGGGCCGCATCAAACCAGTCAGTAGACTGATGACAAAAAAAAGTAAAACATTCGTGGCCGTAGATTGGCTTCGGACGAAGAGTTGCACACCTTGGTACAGTCATGGTAGATCAATGTTACGGCATTGACCATCTTGTCTTACAATGGGAAGAAATGTATTATCAGTTTTGGCGAATACTTTTAAAATAGGAAACAGTTTAATTACTTTTTCTCATCTGTCTCGTTTTCATTCGACTGCCCCTTACAGAAAGCCTATTCATAACGCTGTAATGAAAAACGTTGACCCTATGTTGATACTCTTAAAAGCATAGAAACCATTGAATACGTATGAAGCGTTCATCCGGCAGCATAAAAGTTAAATGCACTCTATCACGAGAGACTAACCACTTGTAGCTGCTCCCTCTTTAAAAGCAACCAGTCTTCCCCTTCAGAAAACTCGCCACGTTATCTGTCCTCATTAAAGCTTCCAACGCCGTCCACTAATGACGAGTAAATCCAAACACACGAGTAAGCACAGCCTTACAAAATTGCGCCCGTTATTGAGCACTTAACTGGAAGTGATGTATGTAGTCGTTCGGCATAAGGGATTACAGTATGATAGAGATGTTCAATAAGTCATGCATACGACGTTTGGAGATCACTGATGGCACGGCTTTTCGTGCAGCATGGGATTTTCAGGACTTACACACGGAAGCACACTTTTGTTTTGTTTCTGGACTGTGCACTCGCTTGACAGGTTTGCATTCACTAATGACACTTCTCGCATAAATACTGTAGCGGAACTCTGACAAAGGACATCTAGAACGTTGAAAGTCACTTTCTTTCTGCGTCGAAGCGCGCAGGCCTTTCAGGAGCGCATAACCAGTTCATCAATACGTGACTTTCGTCCCGAACATTGCTTCATTACTGCTTACACTTAATCATTTCTATGCATTATTGTCGATCATATCTGGACTAAAATTCGTTTTCGGTTACTCATTCATGGTGTTGGAATGAAGATTAATGAATAGATATGATTCCTCTGTCTCCCTTTACGCCCGTTTAATCCGTTGAACCGGGTCAACTGTTTTATTGATTTGGTAAAATTTGTTTTAACTACGTGTCCGGATGCTCTTCGTGTCGCCACAGACGTCAGTTAACCTAAGGGAGAAAATTTTCCACATGTCTATGAATCTGGTAAACACTGTTCTGTGTGTATCGTATTTTCTAAGGTGAAATTGAGGATCTGCCTATCTATATAATGAAACGGCTAACCGGATTCAAGGTTCATGGAACACGATTCCAGTTGCAAAGTACTTATGTACGGCTTTCAGGGGAAACAATAACTTGGTTTTAAATATTTCATATACTTATTGAAAAATGCTATAATAATATACTCATTACGAGGTACCGGGTAGTTATAATTAAAGTGCAGCTACGCACACAGGTGCAGTAGGGGCTGTAATTATCATATGGCAGCGAAACTTGGTAGATATGCCAATGCCTTAATGCAGAACCGATTTTAAAAAAAATACATTTCTGCCCACCGGGTGCAAATCTGGCGCTGTACATTATCTCGTCGACGTCGCCGGTGCTCGTATTGAACTAACTGTGTAATAATAAAATCAGCATTGTGCCTTCCTCGCTTGTTTGACACTTTCTGTCCACGTCCCGTCCTTAATGCATTACATATGGAAATATTTCGATACGTCTTTCTCGCATTCACAGGGCCAGATTTGCACCTGGTGGCCAAAATTGGTACTAATTTTTTTTCCGGCGTAAATCTGTTTCTCATAACGCGCTGGAATACCTACCACGTTTCGCAGCTATACGATAATGGACTTCCGCGAGTAGTCGCACTTTTCATTATAACCACCTGGTATAGTCGTATGTTAATGGTTAACACAATAAGACAAGTATTACACTTAGAAACCGTATGAGTGCAGAAATTATCCAGACTATATTCATCAAGTATTTGAAAATGAGAGCACTAGCGTTTGTCAAATATTTAGCACGTTTTATTGATCATCTGCCGAAACGAGCGTGGAAAATCCCCTATAAGCCTGCGTTGAACCGCCGATCCTGTCGCAGCAACTCAGCAACGATGTCTGCAGCAGGGGAAAGAAAGTCAATCTGCAAACCAACGGGCTTCACAACAGCCTAACCGTGTACCCAATATCGACGGTCCGCCGCAGATCAAATTATAAGTTCTTTTCCCAGTTACTTGAAAAATCCATAAAGAAAAATATTAAGCTGTAACAGATTCAACGGAGAAGATAAAGGATAGATGCAGCAAAATTCACCAGTCCCTGTTATAGAAAAGTTTTATCGTAAAAAAATTGACAGTTCAAGAAAGTCACCGAGTTTCTATATGTACGTTGTGCGGTCTGACACTCCTTGATATCTTTGCCAGAATAAATTGAAATTCTCCTAATTTTTCCTTAAATAATTAATTAATATCACTAAAGAATCAATCTTGTTCTCATTTAACGAAATATTCCACTTTAAAACCGATCTTCTTTACCACAATCGCCGATAAAGTTTTAAAACAGAATTTTAATACAATTCACAGTATCGATAATTTTCAAAATGTCAATGCGTGTCGACTTGTCATTAACAAAACTTTAAACTAGTTAATTATTGAATATCGTCCACACTCCTGATAAAATTCTGCCATAATCTCTTCAGGAAATCTGAATTTTAATAAAATTCGCAAATTTCACACATAAGTAATATTTACGATGTATGTCGTAACAACAGAGTCCACTGACTGTTATAACTTCCAACTCGAAGTTTATTTAACAGTTGATAACCAATTGACATCCAATTACAAACTTTATCATTCCACCTTCAACACTGAAGTCCTTTTCATTTTTATATAAAAAAAAAACAAAACATATTTTAATAATGCCCAGCATGATGTTTCAACGGTTCTTCCAGCCGCCGGCCGTCGTCCGCCGCGTCTGGAGTCCCCACTGGATCATCTTGCTGCCACGCTCGACATGAAATAAAAGAAACAAAATCTTTTCAAATAACAAGTCTCCACTTAACATACTGCAAATAGATACGAGGTTTGCGCGGAAAATACGTATAAAAGTTGAATAATAACTTTATTTTACAATTATTCAGGTATTACAATATGGTCTCCTTCAAAGTACTCGCCCTGAGACGCGATACACTTCTGCCAACGCCGTTTACACTGTTGATAACATTGCTGAAAGTCTTCAGTTGTGATGTTGTTCAGTTGCCATGTCGTTTCCGCCTTGATAGCTTCCACATCACCCAAGTACCGCCCCCGAAGCACCATTTTGCACTTCGGGAACATGCAGAAGTCACACGGGGCTAAATCGGGTGGTCTGTCACGGTGATTGAGCTTCGGGCCAAAAACTCGCGCACAACGAGCGACGTGTGAGCTGGCGCATTGTCGTGATTAAGGATCCACCTGCCCCCTTTTGCCAGCTCCGGTCGAACTCGGCCCACACGAGCTCTGAGACGTGTCAGAACTTCAACGTAAAAATTTCCGTTCACTCTCTGGCCGGAAGGGACATATTCCTTGTGAACAATGCCCCTAGAATCAAAGAAAACAATCAACATTGTCTTCACATTGGACCTTGATTTTCGCGACTTTTTTGTTCTCGGTTCTCCTGCCAGTTTCCATTCCTTGCTTTGAGATTTGAGCTCCACATCGAATTCATAAAACCACGACTCGTCTCCAGTGATGACTCGGTTGAGAAAGTCCCCTCGTTCCTCTGCTTCCTACCAATCCTCACAGCACTCAACCCTCTTTGCTTTCTGTTCTGGCGTCAAGAGCTTCGGTACGATTTTCGCACACAATTTCTTCATTTCCAGTTTTTGTGTCAGGATTTCGTGAGCAATTCTTTTGGGGATTGACATCCCGTCAGCAATCATTCTGTCAATCTACGGTCTTTAAGAACACAAGCCCAAATTCGTTCAATATTTGCACCGGAACTCGATGTCGACGGGCGTACTGGGCGAGGGTCATCTTTCACTTCTTCTCGGCCATCCCGGAATCTTTTTAACCACTTGTTCACGGTTGATTCCTTTAGAGAATTGTCTCTGTAAACTTGTTTCAAACACTGAAAAATCTCACGGCCATTCTTGCCTAGCTTTGCAAGAAACTTGATGTTGACGCTCTGTTCGTCAATCAGAGAGAGCTCCATGCCGACGGCAGGTGAAAAAGGGTAACTGTCAACAAGCTGCCGCACACTCCAACCTTCACGCAGAGTGCTCTGACTCGAACTGAGCGTTGATGGGATTGATTACAGCAGTAGTCCCACCTGGCGGTGACTGCAACTTCTAACATAAAGACATTATTCAACTTTGAAACGTCCCCTTTGAACAATTATACAAGACTGTGCTTAAACTGACACACAATATTTTTAGCGCAACGAAATCTGACTTTCAAAAATCCCTACAAAAGAATGGCCCTGACTAACATTAACCTATACCTTTCACAAATCACTTACCTCACCAAAAATCTTCCTTACTCGAACTACTGCAATACAGCGAGCGCCACTACTGCCAGCTAAATAAAAGATTCAAACTACGGAAGGCACTAACTACTAGTAGGCATAGTTAGCAATTGAAAGATGATAATAGAGAACAATGTATTTACCTTAACAGTCATATATGTAGTAGTTCATAATATCCAGTATTACAAATTTCAAAACTCCGCCATCTCTCTCCCCACATCCACCACTGCTGGCGGCTCACCTCCAACTGCGCAACGCTACGTGCTGTTCACATCCAGCTGCCGCTGCCCAACACTACAATGGCAGACAACAATGCAAACTAGCCACAGACTGCACACATCACAGCCAGTGATTTTCATATAGAGCGCTACGTAACGTTGCCAATAAGAAAACATAAACAGCCTACTTACAACTTTTATACGTATTTTCCGGACGAACATCGTATATTAACATTTCTTACCTGGCGTCGCTCAAGCGATAAAGAAACGCGATGTTTCCTGATTAGACTTTCGAAACACAAGTCACACTCAAGTAGACCAACGGTCGTTAATCGGTCTCACGGATTCGATCTCAGATCCGGGCCAAGCTCACCACCCTGTCTCGCGCGCTGCGCGTTTAAGTTAGTGCGGCCGGTCGTCTGTAACGATTCCATGACGTGTTAAAGAACGTAAGGGCGCTGTGAGCTGAATGAGTATATAGACAGTGGGAGTCGAGGAGCCTTCCGCATGTGTCGGAGTGCGTCAAGACAGGTGGCTGGCGTGCGGGCGCGCCGTGTCCGGCGGATGAGCGGAGAGTTGAACGTCCTGCGCTCGCCAAGGCCGCTCCCACCAGGCGCCGACACCTCACCAAGACGCAGCCAACACCTTCTCTTTCAGTTCTTCGCGCTAATTCTGGATCCTTTTCCCTCTTCAGGCGCCACAAAATGGCATTCAACCCACTGCCGACCGTCACGTCCATGGCAACCCTTTACCCTCAATGTTAAACCATGGGCAACTAACGGAAGAAATTCTTTCGACGTGGAAACGTTCACTACTGGCAATTAAAATTGCTACACCACGAAGATGACGTGCTACAGACACGAAATTTAACTGACAGGAAGAAGATGATGTGATACGCAAATGATTAGCTTTCAAGAGCATTCATTCAAGGTTGGCGCCGGTGGCGACACCTACAACGTGCTGACTTGAAGAAAGTTACCAACCGATTTCTCATACACAAACAGCATTTGACCGGCGTTGCCTGTTGAAACGTTGTTGTGATGTCTCGTGTAAGGAGGAGAAATGCGTACCATAACGTTTCCGACTTTGCTAAAGATCGGATTGTGGTCTATCGAGATTGCGGTTTATCGTATCACGACATTGCTGCTCGCGTTGGTCGAGATCCGATGACTGTTAGCAGAATATAGAATCGGTGGGTTCAGGAGCGTAATACGGAACGCAGTGCTGGATCCCAACGGCCTCGTATCACTAGCAGTCGAGATGACAGGCATCTTATCCGCATCGCTGTAACGGATCGTGCAGCCACGTCTCGATCCCTGAGACAACAGATGGGGACGTTTGCAAGACAACAACCATCTGCACGAACAGTTCGACGACGTTTGCAGCAGCATGGACTATCAGCTCGGAGACCATGGCTGCGGTTACCCTAGACGCTGTATCACAGACAGGAGCGCCTGCGATGGTGTACTCAACGACGAACCTGGGTGCACGAATGGCAAAACGTCATTTTTTCGGATGAATCCAGGATCTGTTTACAGCATCATGATGGTCGCATCCGTGTTTGGCGACATCGCGGTGAACGCACATTGGAAGCGTGTATTCGTCATCGCCATACTGGCGTTTCACCCTGCGTGATGGTATGGTGTGCCATTGGTTACACGTCTCGGTCACCTCTTGTTCGCATTGACGGCACGTTGAACAGTGGACGTTACATTTCAGATGTGTAACGACCCGTGGCTCTACCCTTCATTCGATCCCTGTGAAACCCTACAGTTCAGGAGGATAATGCACGACCGCATGTTACAGGCCCTGTACGGACCTTTCTGGATACAGAAAATGTTCGACTGCTGCCCTGGCCAGCACATTCTCCAGATCTCTCAACAGTTGAAAACGTCTGGTCAATGGCGGCCGAGCAACTGGCTCGTCACAATACGCCAGTCACTACTCTTGATGAACTGTGGTATCGTGTTGGAGCTGCATGGGCAGCTGTACCTGTACACGCCATCCAAGCTCTGTTTGACTCAGTGCCCAGGCGTATCAAGTGTTATTACGGCCAGAGGTGGTTGTTCTGGGTACTGATTTCTCAGGATCTATGCACCCAAATTGCGTGAAAATGTAATCACATGTCAGTTCTAGTATAATATATTTGTCCAGTGAATACCCGTTTATAATCTGCATTTTTTCTTTGTGTAGCACTTTTAATGGCCAGTAGTGTATATTCGGTCGTCGGTCGAACTTTCCTGTGTGAAAAATACCATCAGATTTGAATCGCTAGTACCTATGAGACTAATAATGGATACATAGCATTTGCGTCCACGAGGGATGGATAACGGCTACGTGTTGGTCGCGCAATATTCGTTTTGCATTTGATATCATGGTATCAGTATTGGCGCACGCGTGTGACTGTTACAAATTAGCTTTGTATGAAGTTAGAAACGGGTGTAGCGTGGAAACGCGTTTGCCTATGACACTGATTTGGATGCAGTTGCGAAGAAGTTGCGGAGCACCAGTGGTATACAAAATGGGACAATAAAAACTGTAATTGAAAATCCATATTAAACTACAAATCACTAAATAATGAAAAAATCATTAAATAATGAATGGTATCTCTTGCGACTCGTAAATACATTCAAGATTATAGAAAACGCAAGGCAGAAGAATGCAGAAAGCGCAAAATGTCAATTAACGAGCGAATACGAGAGCTACGGCCCTCCAAAAGGAAATGAGAATATGATTGCCGCGCGGGATTAGCCGAGCGGTCTTAGGCGCTGCAGTCATGGACTGTGCGGCTGGTCCCGCCGGAGGTTCGAGTTTTCCCTCGGGCGTGGGTATGTATGCTTGTCCTTAGGATAATTTAGGTTAAGTAGTGTGTAAGCTTAGGGCCTGATGACCTTAACAGTTAAGTCCCATAAGATTTCACACACATTTGAGCATTTTTTTTGAGAATATGATTACGCCGCATATAGCGACCAGCGACAATCTAAACTGGTGATCCATCTACACGGTATCCATTATACTACTGTGTTGTAACTATTCTATTAAAGACATTGACAAATGACATTCTAATAGAAAACAATTGTTATCGTTTTGTCGGACAGCACGGACCCGAACTGCGCGCAAATAAATCTTTTATCAGACAGGAATGACATCAATTCTTCACATGCTGTGGTCCACTGAAAGTACTTCGCACAGTTTATATTACTTTGTATTTAGCGTTTCGGAAACAGTGACGTCACCAGACAAGCACATGACAATATTAGGGGAAAAAATCGTACTGTATAGTTAAATGCAGTGAGCTACGAATGAAAAGGGTGCGTGCTCATTGGTAGTGAAACTGTTTCTTTGAATTTTATCTACTTACAACTTCACACGCATGAGCAAATGTGTATAAATGCAGTAGTATTATGTGATGTCAGGCAGAGCTTCCCCGTACACAAAGGCTGAATTCTGAAAGGAAATTTCGCTCTACAGCAGAACGTGCAGTATTACGAAACTCTCCGACACTCATCCTGGGTCCTGGATTGGGACTCGAAAATCGGTACGTAGCGCAACTAGAATAGGTACCATGGCCACACTCAAGTGAAGATGCTGGGGCTTGGGTATCCGATGACTGTTCAGACTTCAGACATTTTCACACCTTTATTTCTTGACCCTTCCACAAAGTAATGTTCAGAAACAGCGCAGAGTAAGTTTCTATGTTCAAAGTAAAACAACCAAATTTCCTGACGAAGTTAGAAAGAGATATGAGAATTAAAGCTTTAATTTGAGGTAGCATAGGATTATCAACGTTCCAAACAAACTAGAATAAGTTGTTTCGGAATGCCATTCAATCAAGGATATATATTTCGATAAACAAGAGACTAAATCATACCATTGACAAAGTGGACAAACACTGAACGTGTCATGCAGTCATGGTTGAAATCTGAATCGCACATGGGTGGAAGAAAGATTAAAGTTTAACATCCCGTTTATTAGGTACAGCTATTTGGAGGGAAATTAGTCATGCGTCACCAGAAAGAGTTGGCTTCGCAGAAACGAAAGATGTGAGCAGTTTGTATATATACATCTCCTCTGTGATGGCCAAAAACTAAAGCTACACCCGCCCGCTAATTTTGACTCCGGGAGTTATTTGCGAATGAGGAAGTCTTCCTCACTATATTTAGACAGTCTGCATACTGCTCTTCTAAGTGCAGTGCGAGAATGATTACAAAAGCTTGTGGAGTCCCCAGTATCCTTCACTCGCTGCACTGTGTCTCATTTTCATTTTTCTTTCACAGGATGAATCATCCGCAGAAAGACACTACTCTGATGCGGAGAATGGCGTCAAGATCTGATACATCGTTGCGCCATGAATTACTAGCACGTATCAGTGGTATGATTTATTCATGTTCGGTACGGAACGCGATGGCAAGTCTGGAATTTTACATTCATCTCCTGACAAAGCACCAGTGAAGGCTGATTGCGTCGCTTTTCTTCAGTATTGGTCCCGTGCTTTTGAGAAAAGAACATTAAGGTTTAAGGCATCGTGCTGAAACTTCAGTGATTGTACTCGATACAAAATTAAAAATGAACAGTCCATATCGCAGTTAATTTTAATTCTGGGGGATGTAACTTGTTTCAATTATAATAAATATCAGGCCAAGCTTCTGAATTGCGTACTGCAAAGGAGAGTGATAGTAGTGGGCGACATAGTGTCAGTAACCTTGAGTCTTAATCACAAAATGTCCTTACCAAAACCATAATACAAACTTTACTCAGACTACATGAGGAGCCGGTGGTGTGATTTCGGCGGAGTTTATATCATGGTTTTACTTAGATTCTTAAATATTTAAGACTGAAGCATACTAGTAGTATATCATATGCTACGAAGACCTACATTTGTATATACAATTCCTAATCTCGGCCTATTGATGGTTATTGTAGCCTACACAGGTTACCTCCACTACGACTAAAATAAATCGCTATTCAGACTGTTGTTCAGCATTTGTATTGGTATTTAACGTACGTTCAACGACAAAGTCATTCCCCATGTGCCTTTTCAAGGATGCAGTCGGCTCGGAATTTCATTTTCATGGATGCCTATGCGCGACCGTTTCGAAATACAAAGGTGGAGCGGCAGCTCTTGAATAAAAGAGTCATTTCTGTTGGTGTCATTGTGTGTTTCTTTCAATTACCTTCTGTATTATACTATAGCAGTTCTTTCTACGTATGGTTCAAGAGCAATGTTACTTGATTGTGACACATCATGCAAAAAGTGTTGCACACCCCTTATGTTGCAGCACATAGGCGTCTTTCGTGGGCAACAGTACTTAATGGCAACTTAGTATATTTTGAAAAAGATGTGTGTAAAATTGTTCACATGGCAATTTACGTCTAATTGAATCCGTCGATTCCGTATTTCTACATTTCCAGAAGGCTTTTGACACTGTACCACATAAGCGGCTGTAGTGAAATTGCATGCTTATGGAATATGGTCTCAATTACGTGACTGAATTCGTGATTTCCTGTCTGAGAGGTCATAGGTCATAGGTCATAGTAATTGACGGAAAGTAATCGAGTAAAACAGAAGTGATTTCTGGCGTTCCCCAAGGTAGTGTTGTAGGCCCTTTGCTGTTCCTTAACTATATAAACGATTTAGAAGATAATCTGAGCAGCCGTCTTTGGTTGTTTGCAGATGATGCTGTCGCTTGTCGACTAGTAAAGTCATCAGAAGATCAAAACAAATTGCAAAACGATTTAGAAAAGTTATCTGAATGGTACGATAATTGGCAGTTGACCCGAAATAACGAAAAGTGTGAGGTCATCTACATTAGTGCTAAAAGGAATTCGTTAAACTTCGATTACACGATAAATCAGTCAATGTAAAGGCTGTAAATTCAGATAACTACCTATGAATTACAAACAACTTAAATTGGCAGGAACACAAAGAACCACAGACTGCGTCTTATTGGCAGGACACTCGGAAAATTTAACAGATCTACTAAGGAGACTCCCTACACTACGCTTGTCCGTCCCCTTTTAGACTACTGCTGCGCGGTGTGGGAACCTTACCAGATAGGATTGACGGAGTACATCGAAAAAGTTCAAAGAAGGGCAGCACGTTTTGTATTATCACGAAATATGGGAGACAGTGTCACTGAAATGATACAGGATTTGGGGTGGACATCATTAAAACAAAGGCGTTTCTCGTTGCGACTAAATCTGCTCACGAAATTGCAATCACCAACTTTCTCCTCAGAAATCGAAAATATTTTGTTGTCATAGGGAAAAACGATTAAAATAATACAATAAGGTAATAAAACAAAGGAAATCAGAACTCGCATGGAAAGACACAGCTGTTCGGTTTTTTTCTTTTTTTTCTTTTTTTTCCGCGCCCTGTGCGAGATAGGGATAATGGAGAATTATTGTGATTTACAGAGAACCCCTGCAGATGTAATTTAAGTAACTTAATATTTTTCTTTACTATATTTGTGTGTGTGCCTTATCAAGGTTTAATACTGTTATATTGTGTCAAACACCAAGGGAGAAGACCGAGCGAGGTGGCGCATTGGTTAGCACACTGGACTCGCGTTCGGGAGGACGACGGTTCAATCCCGCGTCCGGCAATCCTGATTTAGGTTTCCCGTGATTTCCCTAAATCGCTCCAGGCTAATGCCGGGATAGTTCCTTTGAAAAGGCACGACCGACTTCTTTCCCAACCTTCCCGAATCCGATGAGACCGATGACCTCGCTGTTTGGTCTCTTCCCCCCCCCCCCCCCCCCCCCAAAAAAAAAAAACCATCTAAGGGGAAATTGATTAATATTAGACAACTATAAACGTAACTGTATCAATAGTTGACCTGAGAGTGCAACTCATACAATGATACGACACGTAAGGGCAAGGCAGCACGCGCCATTTAGTGTGGAACCAGGTAAAACGGCGTGCAGGCAGACCGCCGGGTCAACATACGCGGAATCGAACCGGTTCCCACGGCGCTGGCGAGCAGAAGTGCATGGCATCCGGCGAGCGCAGTGCCGTCTGTCGGGCGGCCTGTAATTACCGAGACAGTCACGCGACTTGCAAACTCTTTTGGGGCTGACGTGCATATCTGTTCGGAAAGGCGACGGTGCGGCCGGAGCGAGGCAATTTGTCACCTGTTGCTCCGGAGTGTCAATGTCTGCGCAAAGACGCGCTCCTCCCGCGCAGTTATCGAATGGGCCCATCTTAATGTCTTTCTTCTCATCACGCTAGTTTCTCGACGTCCTGTCTGCGTTTTTAAGCTTTCGTCCATACGGTTCGCGAGTGGTGGTAAGAATTTGATGTTCTTCTATTCCAAATAGAAATTTTGGATCAAACTTGGTCCCCGTGTTTGAAGTACTGAATTTGTACAAATACTGTTTACGAATGAAATTGCGGCCATTACAATAACAGCATTATGCACCTGATCGCATGAAGAATCGCTGTCTATTGTAAGATCGAACACACTGTTCTTGTCGTTACAACTAAACTGTAATCAAGTCTGAAAGCTTAAGAGCGGAGATTCTGCACTCTGTCGACCAAGTAATGTCGTAGACTGCGTCCAATGTTTTATTTATTTACTTCGGCTGTATGCGACGTTGATCCTGCAGCCAACAATGGTTGTAGCAGTACAGAGGTAACATATACACTAAGTTAAATGATAGGGTAAGCTTAGCTTCGCGGATAACCAGTGCACTAAGGAGATGACATTTCGTACCAGTCCAAACTTAAAATGTTTTCATATGAAGTATTTTATTCAAGAGTGTTTGAGTCAATATGTACAATACCAGTTCGTAATTTTAAAAATTATACACAGGAACAATAATTTTGAGTTTTCATATACGAAAAAGTTCTTAATTTGAAAGAAATTACATACCCAAAGTTGCAACGCATTTTTTGTTACTTCGAGGTAGAGTGAGAATGTAACACTTATATGATGTGGAAAAACTCCTAGCAACCAGTTTTCTGTGCGGTACTTTTTGTACTTAACGTAGGTCAGTATTACATGACTCAGATCTGCTACGTCAATTTGATCCTCACGAGAGGTCCGGAAACTAAAATGTTTGTTCGATGTAAATGTGTGTGGTAACACCCTTGTCCCAGCTTCATACAAATGATGCTTGACGTTTACTTAGCTTCACATAGTCGAACCACTGTCGAGGAAAGATGTAAGGTCTTAGTTAGTTAGTTAGTTATTTACTTACTTATAGGCTATGTGTACACGATTAGTGTCAACGTTAATAAATACATCATTTTATTCCCACTCACGCAAGTATATTTAAAAACTGGGTGATGGTGGTGTCGTTGGTGGTATATATATATATATATATATATATATATATATATATATATATATATATATATATATATATATGGCTACCAGTTTTTAAGTTGAAGTACGTCAGTGGAATAGGAGGAGTTGTTCACGAGAAATGATTTTAAATTACCTGTCAAACATTTCGAGTTACTGGGCAAGTGATCTGATCAAAAAAATTCATTGCTGCATATTGCACTCCTCTCTGAACCACTGGAAGGCTCCCCAGAGGCGCATAAGTCATTTTTCCATGTTGTGTAGGTTTGTACGACACTGTTAACAAATTCTGATGAATTGTGTATGACTAATTTCATTAGGGAAAGTATGTATTGTGACGAAGTTAAAATGCCTATATCCTTGAAAAGGGTACCCACGTGACATCTGAGGACGGACACCACTTACAAGTCTTACTGCTCTATTTTGTACAATCAGTACTTTGAGTGATGAGTTACCCCAGAAAATTATTACATATGACATTACGCAATGAAATATGCAAAATGTGTCAGGACGATCATACATTTGGTGGTAATGTTAGTATTTATGCGAAGATCAAAGGTAGCTGATCTTACTTGTGTGATAAGCTCAGTAATACGCTTTTTCAAGCTTCTTGGAGCATTCTATCCTACTTACTGCTCATGTGCTACGTCAGTAGTTGGCTAGACTATTTGCTGTACAGAACTGAATGTAGTGTACATTTTCAAAATTTAGGAAGAGCCCATTCTCAGAGAACTACTTAATAATTTTTGGCCCCATAGCGTCCCTTCCGTGGCGCACTTTTTCAATCAGTGGCAACGCAGTGCGTAAACGTGCCAAGGGAGTGCGTTACTGCAGTAAATGCGTTAATTCCTAACGGAATACAGAGATTAGAACTGATGTAACTAACGCAACTAGAGAACACGGGCAGAGTCTATCTAAATGACAGCCATTGCACTGCTAGACGGGAAACGGGTTTTTCTTCATCCTGTACGACACTAGTAGCGCTTTTCCGGGAAAGGCCACTTCCTTCACACAAACGCTACTCGTCCTTCATTTCAGACATTTATATAAGCCAGTTCTTATAGAAAAGACAAAAAAGTCATTTTTAATATCGCTATTTACCATTACCGATTCCGAATCGTTAGGTTCGTTCTCAGACAGTTATTGAAAATTAAAATTGTTTGTATGTTACGTCGGCTGTTTTCTGTCGCAGCGAAAGTTCCTGGGACTGGTTCAACCGTAGAAAATTTTGCGAGATTTTATAGCAATGTCGATTGCTTTTTCAGAAGTTCGTATTTCGCGGAATAGCAACTAAGATTCACCACGTCAAGGTAAATGCACACTAGGCATTTAACCAGCAGTCATTCTCCGTGGATGAGTATCATTTTTACGTGGGCGTAAATTATACTCTCATAAACCTTCAGTGGTTCACGGAATGGCCGGTATGCAGTTTCGTTGTGTTTCTATTTGTTTATCAACTCGTGCAAGTGTCGAGTTCAATTCCCATGCGTACCTGCACTGGATGCTAGCACAGGAGAGTCAGTCAATTTTGTGTTGTTTTTAGTAACTTGTTTACGTGAACGGTAGTCGTTGAAACGTCATTCAACAGATTTATTAGAGAGGGAGTGGATTACCGAATAAAAATTATTGCGTGCTATTTTTTAAAGAAAGTTCTGCTGTTGATACGTTCGTAAAGAACAAACTTACAGAGAACACCAGTCCTATGAGACACAACGGGCTATTTACTAACACAAAGTAATGAGTGCTATCGGCAGTCGCAGTTGTGCAACTGAATTCGTGATGTACCGCCACAAAGATTACAGTTCTTACTAATTGACGAAAAGTCACCTTATGAAATGGGAGTGATATCTGGCGCTTCCCAAGAAAGTGTTACAGGCCCTCCGGCGTTTCCAATTTACACAAACGAATTAGCAGTGAGTCTAACCAGCTCTCATAGAGTGTTCGCAAATGGTGCTGTCATTTGTCGTCTCGTTAAGTTTACGGTAGATCAAAACCAATTGTAAAAACGATACAGACAAGATATCTGTAGATACGATATTGCAGTGCTTGTGCTATTACAAAGGAGCTATGCATCGTAATTCGTAATAACACAGGCACTGCAATATCGTATTTACCCGCGGAAATCGGACAAGCAACTTTCAAGTAAAACATCTGCCCTGGACGGGAATATTATCATGGATGTGCGAATACAGGTTGTACACACATGGTTGACGCAATACGGAAGTTTGGGTCTTGTGGGTCGTTCATGGATAGCCAAATGGTAAAGCAACCGCTCGCCATAAGCGGGAAATTCGGGTTCGAGTCCCGGTCCGGCACAAATTTTTATTTTCATTTCACTGTGCAGCTGATGGTTATCCATATTGTCAACTGCGAATACATTTAGTGTATAGATATGTCTGGTGCGAAAAGTGGCAGTTGACTCTAAACAATAAAAAGTGAGGGGTTCCCCACATGAGTACCAAAAAATTTCTGGTAAATTTCGGTTGCACAGCAAATAACACAAATTTAAACGCTATCGTGAAACTTCCTCGCAAATTAAAACTGTGTGCCGAACCGAGACTCTAACTCGGGACCTTTGCCTTTCGCGGGCAAGTGCTCTACCGTTTCCACAGTTTTAATCTGCCAGGAAGTTTCATATCAACGCACACTCCGCTGCAGAGTGAAAATCTCATTCTGTTAAACGCTATCGTAATACCGTGGTATTACAATTACTAACAACTTAAATTAGAACCACCACTTAGAAAACGTTGTGGGGAGGCGAACCGAAGGCTGTGATTTGTTGGCAAAGCTCTTAGAAGACGTAACAAATCTATTAATGAGACTGCGCCAGAACGCTTGCCTGACCTCTGCTGGAGTACTGCTGTGCGGTATGGGATTCTTGGCTGACAGGATTGACGGAGGCCATCGAAAAAGTTAAAAAAAAAAGACAGCTTCTTTTATTATTGCGAAACAGGGAAGAGAGTGTCAGGGATATGATGCATGAGACAGGGTGGCGATCATTAAAACGAAGGCGTTTTTCTTCGCCGCGAGATCTCCCGGGCTCCCAGGTAGATGATATTTTTCTTGACTTCCGGAAGGCGTTCGATACAGTTCCGCACTGTCGCCTGATAAACAAAGTAAGAGCCTATGGAATATCAGACCAGCTGTGTGGCTGGATTGAAAAGTTTTTAGCGAACAGAACACAGCATGTTGTTATCAATGGAGAGACGTCTACAGACGTTAAAGTAACCTCTGGCGTGCCACAGGGGAGTGTTATGGGACCATTGCTTTTCACACTATATATAAATGACCTAGTAGATAGTGTCGGAAGTTCCATGCGGCTTTTCGCGGATGATGCTGTAGTATACAGAGAAGTTGCAGCATTAGAAAATTGTAGCGAAATGCAGGAAGATCTGGAGCGGATAGGCACTTGGTGCAGGGAGTGGCAACTGACCCTTAACATAGATACATCTACATCTACATCTATACTCCGCGAGCCACCTTACAGTGTGTGGCGGAGGGTACTTATTGTACCACTATCTGATCCCCCCTTCCCTGTTCCATTCACGAATTGTGCGTGGGAAGAACGACTGCTTGTAAGTCTCCGTATTTGCTCTAATTTCTCGGATCTTTTCGTTGTGATCATTACGCGAGATATATGTGGGCGGTAGTAATATGTTGCCCATCTCTTCCCGGAATGTGCTCTCTCGTAATTTCGATAATAAACCTCTCCGTATTGCGTAACGCCTTTCTTGAAGTGTCCGCCACTGGAGCTTGTTCAGCATCTCCGTAACGCTCTCGCGCTGACTAAATGTCCCCATGACGAATCGCGCTGCTTTTCGCTGGATCATGTCTATCTCTTCTATTAATCCAACCTGGTAAGGGTCCCATACTGATGAGCAATACTCAAGAATCGGACGAACAAGCGTTTTGTAAGCTACTTCTTTCGTCGATGAGTCACATTTTCTTAGAATTCTTCCTATGAATCTCAACCTGGCGCCTGCTTTTCCCACTATTTGTTTTATGTGATCATTCCACTTCAGATCGCTCCGGATAGTAACTCCTAAGTATTTTACGGTCGTTACCGCTTCCAATGATTTACCACCTATGGCATAATCGTACTGGAATGGATTTCTGCCCCTATGTATGCGCATTATATTACATTTATCTACGTTTAGGGAAAGCTGCCAGCTGTCGCACCATGCATTAATCCTCTGCAGGTCTTCCTGGAGTACGTACGAGTCTTCTGATGTTGCTAGTTTCTTGTAGACAACCGTGTCATCTGCAAATAGCCTCACGGAGCTACCGATGTTGTCAACTAAGTCATTTATGTATATTGTAAACAATAAAGGTCCTATCACGCTTCCTTGCGATACTCCCGAAATTACCTCTACATCTGCAGATTTTGAACCGTTAAGAATGACATGTTGTGTTCTTTCTTCTAGGAAATCCTGAATCCAATCACAAACCTGGTCCGATATTCCGTAAGCTCGTATTTTTTTCACTAAACGTAAGTGCGGAACCGTATCAAATGCCTTCCTGAAGTCCAGGAATACGGCATCAATCTGCTCGCCAGTGTCTACGGCACTGTGAATTTCTTGGGCAAATAGGGCGAGCTGAGTTTCACATGATCTCTGTTTGCGGAATCCACGTTGGTTATGATGAAGGAGATTTGTATTATCTAAGGACGTCATAATACGAGAACACAAAACATGTTCCATTATTCTACAACAGATTGACGTAAGCGAGATAGGCCTATAATTATTCGCATCTGATTTATGACCCTTCTTGAAAATGGGAACGACCTGCGCTTTCTTCCAGTCGCTAGGTACTTTACGTTCTTCCAGCGATCTACGATAAATTGCTGATAGAAAGGGGGCAAGTTCTTTAGCATAATCACTGTAGAATCTTAAGGGTATCTCGTCTGGTCCGGATGCTTTTCCGCTACTAAGTGATAGCAGTTGTTTTTCAATTCCGATATCGTTTATTTCAATATTTTCCATTTTGGCGTCCGTGCGACGGCTGAAGTCAGGGACCGTGTTACGATTTTCCGCAGTGAAACAGTTTCGGAACACTGAATTCAGTATTTCTGCCTTTCTTCGGTCGTCCTCTGTTTCGGTGCCATCGTGGTCAACGAGTGACTGAATAGGGGATTTAGATCCGCTTACCGATTTTACATATGACCAAAACTTTTTAGGGTTCTTGTTTAGATTGTTTGCCAATGTTTTATGTTCGAATTCGTTGAATGCTTCTCTCATTGCTCTCTTTACGCTCTTTTTCGCTTCGTTCAGCTTTTCCTTATCAGCTATGATTCGACTACTCTTAAACCTATGATGAAGCTTTCTTTGTTTCCGTAGTACCTTTCGTACATGATTGTTATACCACGGTGGATGTATTGCGAATACATAGAAAGAAGGATCCTTTATTGTATGATTATATGATAGCGGAACAAACACTGGTAGCAGTTACTTCTGTAAAATATCTGGGAGTATGCGTGCGCAACGATTTGGAGTGGAATGATCATATAAAATTAATTGTTGGTAAGGCGGGTACCAGGTTGAGATTCATTGGGAGAGTCCTTAGAAAATGTAGTCCATCAACAAAGGAGGTGGCTTACAAAACACTCGTTCGACCTATACTTGAGTATTGCTCATCAGTGTGGGATCCGTACCAGGTCGGGTTGACGGAGGAGATAGAGAAGATCCAAAGAAGAGCGGCGCGTTTCGTCACAGGGTTATTTGGTAACCGTGATAGCGTTACGGAGATGTTTAACAAACTCAAGTGGCAGACTCTGCAAGAGAGGCGCTCTGCATCGCGGTGTAGCTTGCTCGGCAGGTTTCGAGAGGGTGCGTTTCTGGATGAGGTATCGAATATATTGCTTCCCCCTACTTATACCTCCCGAGGAGATCACGAATGTAAAATTAGAGAGATTATAGCGCGCACGGAGGCTTTCAGACAGTCGTTCTTCCCGCGAACCATACGCGACTGGAACAGGAAAGGGAGGTAATGACAGTGGCACGTAAAGTGCCCTCCGCCACACACCGTTGGGTGCCTTGCGGAGTATAAATGTAGATGTAGATCACGAAATTTCAGTCACTAACTTTCACCGCCGAATGCGAAAATATTTTATTGACTCTCACATAGGAAGAAATAACTATTGCAATTTATTTATTTATTTTTGTTTAATCGTATGGTGATTTTATACAATATACAGTTGATATAAGACAAGATTAAACCTTAAAGTCTGTGTTTTCAACCAATTATTTAAGCTGGGTATGAGAATGAACAAGTCGTCCGGAATTCCAGGGTATAAATGAAGTGGACAGCGTTGGACTAGATGTTCGATTGTCTGCTCTTCTTGATTACATACACACATTGGTGAACTGATCCAGCCGCATTTGTACCTGAAGTAGCTACAACAACCATGTCCAGTCCTTAACCTGTTGAGGCGGCACCAGAGTTTCCTCGGTAGGTCAAAACCTTTTGGCTTCTTTGTGAGTACAAGGTGATGGGCTCTTGTTCCCAATGTTTTTGTTGACCATTCCTGCTTCCAGCTTTCATTTAGATCAAAACCACCCGCGATGAGTTGTCCTGCAGTAACACTTGCTGGTCTTTTTGATTGCAATCGTTGCTGCGGCGGATGACAGAATTCCTGGTGCAGTGGTAGAGAGGGTGATGCAACGATTTTCTTGGCCTCCGTAGAGCTTGTTTCCGCCTTAAGTGAGGTGGATTGATGTGACTCAATACAGGTAACCAGTGGCATGGTGTTGATTTGATGAACCAGTAATGCAGCGCATGCAGTGGTAGAGAGGGTGATGCAACGATTTTCTTGGCCTCCGTAGAGCTTGTTTCCGCCTTAAGTGAGGTGGATTGATGTGACTCAATACAGGTAACCAGTGGCATGGTATTGATTTTATGAACCAGTAATGCAGCGCATTGTGTCTTTCATTTTTGTGTCTACCTTCTTCACATGTACACTTTCCAACCAGACAGGTGCACAGTACTCGGCAGCAGGGTAGAGAAGACTGCCAGTTAAACGCAGTCAGCAGATGTTCCCCAGGTGGTACCACTGAGCTTATGTAGTATGTTGTTCCTTGCAGCAACTTTATGAGGAAGCTTGATGATGTGCTCTTTGTAGCTCTGGGTCCTATCTACAGTGATTCCGAGATATTTTGGCAAAGGATTGTACCTCAACGTCTGTCCATTGAGCAGAACTCTTGGTTCGTATTTCGTAGCACGATTCGATGGATGGAAACAAGAGACTTCAGTTTTTTATGTGATTGGGATCAATCTCCAGATCTTAAAGTTGACATCTTCTCCAGATCCTCCGTAAGAATTCGTTCACCATCTTCGAAATTACTGCTCTGTGCTACGAGTGTGACGTCATCAGCATAGATGAATTTAGTTGATGTTGATTGCAATAAAAGAAGAGTAATAGCTCGCACGGAAAGATTTAGACTTAAATATTTCCTTTGTGCTATTCGAGAGTGGAATGGTAGAGAAATAATCAGCGGTAGAGAAATAATCAGCGGTAGAGAACTAATCTGAATGTGGTATGATGAGCTCTCTGCAAACCAAAGTTTCACATGCACGGCGGTCACATGGTTGAAATCATGTAGAAAGGCAATGATGATGTTTAATGTCCCCCTGGAAGCTAAACATTCACTTCTTAAATTTTTTTGTTTTTATTTGCGACAAAAAATTATTTGGAGTGCTCAGTATGAATGGGCACCCTCTGTATAGAAGCGAAAAACGCAGCAAGACAGAAAAGTAGTCTAAATACACCAAAGTTGAGTGCTGCTGCCGCTTCCTCCAACAGTGCCATCCAGCAATTCATTTCGTCTCGGAAGTCAATGGCCTGAGAGGTCGCAGAAAACCGGATTACGCACGGAGAACTGGCCCCGCAATGGACGCGAAAATTCCGGTCGCCGGGGGACGCATTCATCCAGGTGCGGCGCGAAAAGTTTCTGACAGTGCGGCGCAATCAGAGGTGGCGGCCAAAATACACTCAACGGAAAAAGATGTTTTCTCCGGGCAGGAGTCTCAAGCATTCTGATCTTATGTCTTACAATAAGTGAAATAGTTCGAATACCATTTTACTCTATTAAGGAATTCATTTCGACCTTCCATTCTCCATGGATATTAGGTTCTCATCCAAAATGTTAGAAAATTCGAGCTTTTAATTGCATTTTTTGAAACGTGTATGTGTCAAGAATGTTGGGATGAAAAGGTTTTTTAATCCGTGCGTTACAAAAGTTTCTACAGCCCATTGTTCAAAGCAGTGTCACGGTCGCCGTGGGATCCTCTCAGCGGGAGAAGTCCGGCTCGAGTAGAAAACTCGTCGTGCCGTATGATTTACATTGTAGTATGCATGTAAACATATTCGCCGAAAAACTGGCGAAAAACGAGTGCAGGCTGCCGAAGGCAGCAAATCCAGCTCAACCAGATCGATTTTTCTTGCCAAAAAGAACGAGAGAATTGCACTCTAGGGACAATTAGAGTTAGGATTGATATACGATCCTGGAATTGCCGACTAAACGCAAGTAACGAAAATACTTTTTTTGGTCGAATTTAGGTCAAAATTAGTCAAAATATAATTTTTTTGTCCGCCAAAGATAATCAGCCGTTTTGAATTTTGAAAATATAAGTTCAGATTTGTGTTCAGTGACATCAAAAATATGTGATAACATGTTTTTATGCAAATTTAACTAATAACACATGTAATAGTTTTCCCTAAACTTTAACCAGGTTTTTCTCGAGAAACGAATACGCAAAACTGCGTGCAGTATAAAATAAAAACGATTGAGTCTGTTAATTTCTACCTTTGACCCCGGAATAGTAAACACTTCACGTGGAAGCTGGTATACATGAAATTTAATATTAACTAATTCTTTTAAAGCCTCAAAGAGTGAAACAAACCCTCAAAAATCGAACTCAAAGTTCGACTTAGCACCGTGTCATTAAATTCAAGGTTATTTCGTTGTGGGTAGTAAAATCTCCCATAAATTTAATGTAGTTTCGATTGATGTTCTCCATTTTTTACTTCAGATTATTCCTGAAGGGCTACACTGCACGCAGTCTGCGAAGTTCAGACTCGCGAGCTCTTGGTCAAACCATAATTATGGTCACCATTTTGCTTTTTTATCGAAAATCAAAAATAAAGACCAAAGTACTATAAGTCATAATCCCCAACCAGGTGCGTTGTCTGTCTTTACATTGTCTCAAAAAAATTTCCAAACTTGCCTATTTTTTGTTCATCTGAATGAGAACCTGGCCTTAAACATCTAACGCCATGCATTTCAGCCGCAGATTAGTCTGTGTTTTTTTTTTTTTTTTTCTTCGCCATGGCACCTATGTAACTGGCCGAATGAACTAATTCCTAGGATTTGGAGAAAAGATGAGCATCGAATCTCTAATAAAAGTACTGTGGTGCTCAAACTAATCTTCGTGTCGCAACACGACACGCAGGAAATGGATGTCAAGCTACAAGTATAAGCAGCGCTTTACCTCTGTCGGAAGTAGAAACTTTCGTACTACAGTCTAGTAAACTCATTATGCATATAGGTACAAGACTTAACCGAAGACTTGCGGGTAGACAGAACCCACTATGTTGTCCTCAAAGGATACACATGGTAGGAAGTGAAAATATCGTCAGGCGCACGCTTAGGAAGTGTGATAGCACCGTTATCATCTGCATTGTATGTAAGTGACGTGTCTCCCTGCGTCTGTTTGCTAGTGACTGATTTCATGCACAGTGGAGTCGCATCGTTAGATGTGATCAAGGATTTAGTTCTGAGAGAGCTCATAGCTCATAATTTACTACTTTATCCTCCCCCTCCACCCCCCTCCCTTTCACAAATATAGTCTCTTGTCACTCCCTCGGTTAACATACTACAGCTGCCTAGAATTAAATAATAACCTTTTAGAATAATAGTAAGAGCGATGGTATTTCACCACTTTTATTCACTATATCATTTGACGAAGTTTTCAGGGAATGGGGAAAAGGAACTAAAGATACAAGGGTTTTATAAAACACATGCTATGAAAGAAAACCAAAAGACTAGATGTTGGCTATGTGGAGTTCGCTGATCGTCTGGCAATACTCACAAATAACACAGAAACTGCAGTGAAGCGGGTAGAGATCCTGAAAGAGAATGCTGAGAACGTTGGACGACAGACATCCTTTGGAAAAACAGAATATACGTCAAACCAAAAAGATGTTCCTAGAAAGATCACAACAGAATATCGTGAGTTCATAAATTCAAGTATCCTGGGTAGCTGATAAAAGGGAAATGGAATACAGACAGCAGCTCACGAACAAAAAATGGTTCAAATGGCTCTGAGCGCTATGGGACTTAGCATAGGAGGTCATCAGTCCCCTAGAACTTCGAACTGATTAAACCTAACTAACCTAAGGACATCACACACATCCATGCCCGAGGCAGGATTCGAACCTGCGACCGTAGCTGCTGACGATACTCTTGTCTCTGATGAACACGCACCGTCGAGGACATCATATTGGGTTGTAATACTTCATAAGTCTTCGGGTCAGTCACATATCTGCGAACGTAAGTAAGGGGCCTATGCCCCAGTGCCGTAGAGAACTTTTTGTAAAATATCAAGACAACTGAAATCGTAAGGCACCTTGGAGAACGGATGTCAAATGGTCTCATTGAAACGGCAGCTCCCGAACAAGGGAAAATAACGAACACACTGTAGCTCAATAGTCAGACCGTTCGTCCAGTATCCAGCAGAGTGCTTACTCCTAACCAAGAAGACCCTAATAAGTGTTCTCCAATTCAAGAAAGTAAATTACTGCGAAAGATAGTGGGACTAAGTATCCTAGCCCCCACAGAGAGAACCCGTACCAGGTCGGGTTGACAGAGGAGATAGAGAAGATCCAAAGAAGAGCGGCGCGATCCGTCACAGGGTTATTTGGTAAGCGTGATAGCGTTACGAAGATGTTTAGCAAACTCAAGTGGCAGACTCTGCAAGAGAGACGCTCTGCATCGCGGTGTAGCTTGCTGTCCAGGTTTCGAGAGGGTGCGTTTCTGGATGAGGTATCGAATATATTGCTTCCCCCTACTCATACCTCCCGAGGAGATGACGAATGTAAAATTAGAGAGATTCGAGCGCGCACGGCGGCTTTCCGGCAGTCGTTCTTCCTGCGAACCATACGCGACTGGAACAGGAAAGGGATGTAATGACAGTGGCACGTAAAGTGCCCTCCGCCACACACCGTTGGGTGGCTTGCGGGGTGTAGATGTAGATGTAGAACGTAGCCGGTGCCATCAGAAGCCAGCGACTAGCGTTATGGGACCACCTGTAGAGGATGGATTCTGTTAGATCTTCAAAATAGCCAAGAAGGGTAAAGCCACTGGATCCCTGTGGATCAAGCGAGTAGATAAAGACCTTGCAGAACTTAGTATTAAGTGAGACATAATTGCTAACGGGGGTGGCTATCATTTAACTACTGAAACCACATCCATCCTAACAACCCAACAGGTGAGCTCAGTCCACTAACAACATTCTACTTCAAATGGCAGAAAGCTGCACGGGTAAAGCACAAGCACCATATTTCACAGGTGGGCCAGACGGGTAAAAAATATATAGTAGTATAAACGGTTTTACTAAAATTTGGGGGGCATGCTCCCATGTCCCATCCTCCTCCTCCGGATCCACGCCATAGCGTCATGACACGGGCAAACGTCACGGAGGTCATGTTCTCTGACACGTCTCCAGGATTCCACACGGGAGATAGCGAGCTACTGGTGGAGCCGAGGCAACTACCCGTGCAAGATAGGCACCGGGAAGCGAGACGGCTCGCGCAAGCGGCGTCCGGTAGTAGCGTTTGTTCTCGCGTGAGGAGCGCGCTGCGCCAGCACGTTGATGGGCGCATCACGCGGGCCAGCGCGGACCACGTGGTGGCGCGACCAGCGAACAAAGGCGCAGCAACGTGCGCGCTGCGCTGCTCAGACCTCAGGGCCGGGCGGCGCGCGCCCAAATGCCACTTCGACAAAGGCCGCTTAGGGTTTTAACCACGTCACAGGCCTTAGCCAGAAAAGGGGAGCCGCTTGTGGAATAAGAGGCCCGAGCTGGCACGGCCGCTGTGCGCGGCTCGGCGCGCAGGTGAACAACCGGGCGGCGGGACGCTGACCTTGGGAGCCCGCAGCAGCCAGCCCTGACCAGCGCCGCGCTGCGCCGCACATTCTCATCTGCTGTCGGAAGCAGCGCTCGCTCCTTCGCGAGCCAACTCCGTTACAGGAAGGAAACAGCGGCAGAATCTCATTCGGGGTGTGATAACGAACACACGTCAGAAGCGCCCCTCTTCCAGTGTGGCTGTAATTATCGTATGGCAGCGAAACTTGCTAGATATTCTAATGTGGAACCCATTTACGCTGGAAGAAATTAGTTCCAACTTTCGCCACTAGATTAAAGCAGATCTGGCACTGTACAGCATCACGTCATCACCGGAGCTCATATAAAAAAAAAAGTGTAATCGGCCCTTAACGCCAAAATCGACATTATGCCTTTCTCACTTGACATTTTCCGCCCACTTCCCGCTCTTAATCCATTACATATGGAAACATTTCTATACGTCTTTCTTGCATGCAGAACGCCAAACCTGGTGGCCAAAATTGAAATTAATATTTTTGCAGCGTAAATCGGTTCCGCATTAACGTTTTAGAATATCTACAAAGTTTCACTGCCATTCGATAATTGCAACCTACACCCCAGGGTGTAGCTAAAATTTAATTATAACCAACTGCTACTAAACCACCATAAACATTTCTCTGTCTGGCACAAGTCTGTAGAAAGTGGTACTGGCGGACGTTTTGGCCACTCACTCCCATTCCAGACGGCAAAAATTAGGTTAACCCATTCCTGGATTACGTTAGCGAATCGGGGCGTATGAACTTCCCCTACCTGTTCTGTGCAGTTTTCTCGCAGATTTAGTTCCTTGAAACAGCTTTCGTAGCATACTGGATTCGTTGTGGCTACGAGCAGAAGTCCGGGTAGCTGATTTACTTTAAATAAATTGCAGTATGCCATTACGGTGCACTTATTAACAAGCATCATTAAATACACTCTAAGACAGAAAGCTGCACCAAGAAGGAAAAATCTGAATGGGACAGAAATCTGTAGATATGATGTACATGTACAGACAAACAAATGATTATAATTTCAGAAAGATTGGATGGTTTATTCAAGAGAAAGAGCTTCATAAATTGAGCAAGTCAATAACGTGTTGGCCCACATCTTGCCCTTATGCAAGCAATTATTCGGCTTGGCGTTGATTGACAGAGTTGTTTGATGTCCCCCTGAGGGACATCGTGCTGAATTCTGCACAATGGGCTCGTTAGACCGTCAAAATCCCGAGCTGGTTTGAGCGCCCAGCCCATAATACCTCCGGCCGATCTCAGTTGCGGAGAGATCCGACGACCTTGCTCGCCAAAGTGCGGTTTGGCAAGCCCGAAGACAAGCAGTAGAATCTCGCCTTGTGCGGAAGGGTATTATTATCTTGCTGAAGTGTAACCCCAGGTTGGCTATCCATGAAGGGCAACGGAACGTGGCTTAGAGTATCGTCGACGTACCGCTGTATCGTACGGGTGCAGATGACAACCAAAGGGGCACTCCTGGATGTTGGACAGTATAGCGAGCGACAATCAAGTTGATACCCCACCACCTTCTGGGGCGTCTCTAGACGTGTTTTCGGCTTGTAATCTGACTGACTGGAGTAGAATTGTCTTCAGTGCTGAGACCCGCTTTGAATTGAACCCCGATGATCTGCGACGATGTGTCTGGAGACGCTCCGGACAGCTGTGTGATACCAACGTGATTGTTGTCCGCCAATCGGCCCGACAATCGAAAGTGATAGTCTCGGATGCCAATTCCTTTATAGCGGCACACCTTTGGTTGTCATCCGCGGCACCTTTACGGGACAGCGGTACGTCAACGACATTCTACGCCCCATTTTGTTGACCTTCATGGCAAGCCAATCTGGGCTTACATTTCAGCAAGATAATGCCCTCCCGCAAGCGACGAGAGGTTCTGCTGCTTGTATTCGGGCTTGCAAAACTCCACTTTGGCCAACAAGATCGCCGGATTTCTCCGCAACTGAGAACGTTTGGAGGATTGTAGGCAGTGCTCTCCAACCAGCGATCTAACGCGTCAGTTGGACACAATGATACAGTATCCCTCTGGAAGATACGCAACATCTCTACTAGTCAATGGAAATCCGAATAACTGCATGCATAAAAGACCAACGTGTTACTGACTTTCTTCTCTCTCTCTTGAATAAATCATCAAGTTTTTCTGAAAATGCAATAGTTTCAGAATGATATTTTCACTCTGCAGTGGAGTGCGCGCTGATATGAAACTTCCTGGCAGATTAAAACTGTGTGCCGGACCGATACTCGAACTCGGGACCTTTACCTTTCGCGGGCAAGTGCTCTACCAACCTTTTTTTATCTCATTTTGTTCGTGTTTTTTAATTTTTTAAAATTATTATCTGCTCGGGGAGGACGTCGCAAGACACCCGTTTCAGTTCGTTGTTGATCCATCAACTCGGTTTTTTTTTTTTTTTTTTTTTTTTTTTTTTTTTTTTTTTTTTTTGTTAAAGAGGGCAGCTATCCCTCTGACCAAACACGCTGAGTTACCGTGCAGGCAAACCAACTGAGCTACCCAAGCACGACTCACACCCCGTCCTCATAGCTGTACTTCTGCCAGTACCTCGTCTCCAACCTTCCAAACTTTACAGAAGCTCTCCTGCGAACCTGCAGAACTAGCACTCCTGAAAGAAAGGATATTGCGGAGACATGGCTTAGCCACAGCCTGGGGGATGCAATAGTTTGCACAGACGTCAGACTAGGATTGCCTCCTAACGCCGACTGAAGTGCGTGGCACTTAACGGAAGTTTGTAGTACGCTTCGTATAACTTCGTAGTAATTCTTACGTTGTGCTGCAGAATATTAACTACGATTTGTTTCTTCATGTCAACAATGTACTGCGTAGGGGAATTGTAATAACATAGCTTTAATGACGCGCTACCTTCCCGCATTGTCAGATGTGGCTTCTACTAATTTTGGTTGGTCTCCGTCGTTCAGAATCGCCGCGTTGGATCCACTCAGAGGGCTTAAACACGGTTTCTCACCGCGCTGTCGTAGTTTCAGTACCATATGGCGATGTCCGTTTAACAGCCAGCGTTACGGTCAGCGAAACTACTTTTCTTCTTGTCGCGTCAGCGGTCCATATTGCTACTTAAGAAAACGAGTTATTCGTATTAGAAGCCACGTGCCAATACAATGCTAAAAACAGCATATAAAATTTCCAGATTAAGTGCAACCTCACAATGTGATAGGGCTGCTCTTGTTCGTTTTCTGTATCAACTAGAGTGAGCCGCGCGAGATTAGCCGAGCGGTCTTGGCACTGCAGTCATGGACTGTGCGTCTGGTCCCGGCGGAGGTTCGAGTCCTCCCTCGGGCATGGGTATGTGTGTTTGTCCTTAGGATAATTTAGGTTAAGCAGTGTGTAAGCTTTGGGACTGATGACCGTAGCAGTTAAGTACCATAAGATTTCACACACATTTGAACATTTTTATCTAGAATGAAGCAAGTACCTGTAACCTAGTTTTTTTTTAAAAAAAATAGCACTGAATATTTGCCACGCATTTCGACATCGTAATTCAGTAGGACAACTAAAGAAGACATAACGGCAAATGACAAGTCTGGATCAGCAAAACTTCATCCCATGATTAACTTAAGTAGCTCAAAGCCTTGGCAGCTTCCCTGCGACTTGTCTGCTTCGTGACAGTTCAGGACGTCTCGGTATAAGAATAAGACATTGGAGTTCTTTTGCGAGGCTATGACAGAATTTCTAAATAGCTCGAACATCACATTAATGATGAATACATCAGTTGAACAACTGCAAAATAATTGCTTTCATATACCGTAAGAGTAGCTCCGTTTGTCGATTAACTAGTCACGACCTGTGTGACTCGCTTCTAATAGCTCCGATTATTGGGAGACCACGCAAACCATACATCAAGACGGCTGATGTGAAAATCGAAGCTTCTTTCGACACCGTTCCTTGGTAGGTGAAAATATCATAATTTATCAAAGACGTGTAAAGCAGGAAAGGCCAACAGGGAAACACAGCAGACTCAAAGCACTAGCTGGCCCAGAAGCAGAGCTGTGCAATGATCAGACATAAGGATAGCACTCGTGTCTAACAGAATATTATAGGACAAGTGTACGGACACTATCAGGTTACAATTAACACACTCCAAAAGAACAGATTAAAGAAGAAATGATTTGTGGTGCTTCATAGTATACATTGCAGAAACTGTATACACTGCAAGTACATTCAGTGTGTGTGTGTGTGTGTGTGTGTGTGTGTGTGTGTGTGTGTGTGTGTGTGTGTGTGTGTGTGTGTGTGTCTACACAGAAAGCAAAAAAAAAAAAAAAAAAAAAAAAAAAAGGTTCAAATGGCTCTGAGCACTATGGGGCTTAACATCTGAGGTCATCAGTCCCCTAGAACTTAGAACTACTTAAACCTAACTAACCCATGGACAGCACACACGTCCATGCACAAGGCAGGATTCGAACCTGCGACCGTAGCGGTCGCGCGGTTCCAGACTAAAGCGCCGAGAACCGCTCTGCCACTACGGCCGGCCACAGAATGCAGCTAAGTCATAACACCCCTTGTATCTCCCCAACCGTAATAGATACAAAGATGCCATTTGGACAGTGAATTGCAGGGACAGGGGCTACTTGAGTACACCACATTTCATGTTCGAGCTATTTTTTTATTACAGAGATATGAGGCCATCTTTGTTTTTTTAATGGAAACCCCATGTCAAATTTTAGTGTAACATGATGGGCTTAAAAAAGACGGTTTCAAGTATGTGTGTATCATAATATTTAGGCGAATAGTTTTTGAGACACAGATATGCTCTCGTATCGTGTTCGCCCTTCGAAGCGGCGTTGTCCAATGCGACCTTTCCTGTTGTGTAGAGTACATGGTAAACGTCGCGAGTCCGTCCTTACACAAACGCGCCCATTTACCCGGCAATAGTAACACATACTGTGAAATTTTGCGCAAAAATTAACTGATGATGTCACGCAAATATTATTCAGTTATTTGATAACTGTGATACCAAAATAGTGGACAACAGACAGTATTAAAGTACTACAAGATGGCCGGCCGGAGTGGCCGTGCTTTTCTAGGCGCTACGGTCTGGAACTGCGAGACCGCTACGGTCGCAGGTTCGAATCCTGCCTCGGGCATGGATGTGTGTGTTGTCAGGTTAGTTAGGTTTAAGTAGTTCTAAGTTCTAGGGGACTGATGACCTTAGAAGTTGAGTCCCAACTACAAGATGTTAATACATTTTTAATAAAAAGTACAAATGTAAATGAGGAGGCCCTTATTGGTCACAATTATTTCGTACGTATTTGGTTTTTATTTGAAAACATTCACTATTGATCACAATACAAAGCAAATACACACAAAGATGCAAAATACATACTGTACATGATACAAAACTTCCCTGAAGCATGTGCTCAAACTGCTTTTCATATGCTGAAATGCACATTTGTAGTCGCCGTTCGAATGATTTGTGAACGGCTGCGAGGGTGTCACGTGAGATATCAGCGCACGCTTCGATGATACGTTGCTTCATATCGTCTGGCGTAGTTTTGAGCATACACTTTATGTTTGATTGCTCACCACAGGAAAAAATTAGGAGGGATCAAATCAGGATACCTGGCTGGCCACTTCACTTCAGCACGTCGTCCTAGCCAACAATCCGGGAACTTTTCATTTAACAGCTCTGTAGCCACACGGGAAGAGTGAGCAGGACAGCCGTCATGTTGAAACCATATGCACTGACGCGTAGTTAATGGTACCTCTTCCAGCAAAATGGGCAGAACGTTTCGCAGGAACTGTGCATAGTTATTGCCATTTACTGAACCCGGAATGACGTACGGCCCCACAATATTTCCAAACGGCAGTAGCATTTTTCAACAAGATAATGCGTCGTGTCACAAGGCCAGGAGTGTTATGGAGTGGTTCGAGGAACACATTGACGAGTTCTAATTGATGTGCTGCCCCCAAATTGCCAGATCTGAACCCGATCGAAAATACCTGCGATGTGATTGAACGTGGCGTCAGAGCTCATCACACCCCTCCCCGGAATATACTGGAACTAGGTGATTTCTGTGTGCAGATGTGGTCCCATCTCCATCCAGCGATATAGCAAGGCCTCATTGCTTCCCGGTCACGACGCGTCACAGCTGTTATGCGTGCCACAGATGGACATCCCGGCTATTAGGTGGGTGGTCCTAACGTCCTGGCCGATCGGTGTAGACGAACAGCATTTCTGCTTCCGCAACAGGTTCATTTCTTGCTAACCAGAGATCTGATACGTGTATACAAAGAGCTGTTTTTCAAAATATCCAGAGTTGAATATTTTTTTACATTCACGTATACGGTGTTCTGAATTAGTGTCATTTGGCTACCTTGAATGTTTGTCTCAGCCTTCAATTTTAAAAGTGACGTGATAAACAATAATTCCATTTTTGCTTTGAAATGGGCAGTGCTTACCATAAAGGATTGTAAACAGAAAACAGGACACTGTCTTAATTGTAAGACCACCGAACGTCAGAGAGCAGCACTAAAGATTCCCCTTTCCTCCACAAGTAGCTGAGCTCAGAAATGTCAGAGGTGCGGGTGTAATGACAGGACACGAGGCTCTCGGCAGAGTCTGAGTGAGGACCGTTATCTCCTTAGGTTCACTCTCAGTCCCTCCCCGCTCACGCCCCCGCACTGCGCCGCCAGCAGGTCAACGGCCAAGCCGCCGGCGAAACCGTTCGTCCTGGCGGAGCCGCCGCTGCGGCGAGCGTCTCCTCTTTCGTTACGCGATCGCCTCCACTGCAATAATGTAGCCGCCTCGAGACTGGACACTATATTTGGTCCTTCAAAAAGTGTGACGGTTATGATATATCAAATTATGAAATTAATTTTTCTTTCAAAACATATTAACAAAATACATACACCCGTCCAGATAGCCGTGCGTGTTCAAGTGCCTTGGACGGGGCGGGGGGGGGGGGGGGGGGGCGCCGGCCGCTGATCGAATCCACCCGGCCGATAACAACAAGGATCAGTGTGCCGGCCAGCCTGGGCGTGGTTTTTAGGCGTTTTTCCACACTGCACTAGATGAATATCGGTCTGGTACCCAAGCCCCCCCCCCTCCCCCCATGAACCATGGACCATGCCGTTGGTGGGAAGGCTTGCGTACCTCAACGATACAGATAACCGTACCGTAGGTGCAACCACAACGGGGTATCTGTTGAGAGGCCAGACAAGCGTGTGGTTCTTGAAGAGGGGCAGCAGCCTTTTCAGTAGTTGCAGGGGCAACAGTCTGGATGATTGACTGATCTGGCCTTGTAACACTAACCGAAACGACCTTGCTGTGCTGGTACTGCGAACGGCTGAAAGCAAGCCGAAATTTTTCCCGAGGGCATGCAGCTTTACTGTATGGTTAAATGATGATGGCGTCCTCTTCGGTAAAATAGTCCCCCATTCGGATCTTCGGGCGGGGACTACTCAAGAGGACGTCGTTATCAGGAGAAAGAAAACGGGCGTTCTACGGATCGGAGCGTGGAATGTCAGATCCCTTAATCGGGCAGGTAGGTTAGAAAATTTATAAAGGGAAATGGATATGTTGAAGTTAGATATAGTGGCAATTAGTGAAGTTCGGTGGCAGGAGGAACAAGACTTTTGGTCAGGTGAATACAGGGTTATAGATACAAAATCAAATAGAGGTAATGCAGGAGTAGGTTTAATAATGAATAAAAAAATAGGACTGCGGGTAAGCTACTACAAACAGCATAGTGAACGCATTATTGTGGCCAAGATAGACACGAAGCCCACGCCTACTACAGTAGTCAGGAAGTCGTTTCTGAAAGTATTTGTATGGAGTGTAGCCATGTATGGAAGTGAAACGTGGACGATAAATAGTTTAGACAAGAAGAGAATAGAAGCTTTCGAAATGTGGTGCTACAGAAAAATGCTAAAGATTAGATGGGTAGATCACATAACTAATGAGGAGGTATTGAATAGAATTGGGGAGAAGAGAAGTTTGTGGCACAACTTGACTAGAAGAAGGGATCGGTTGGTAGGACATGTTCTGAGACATCGAGGGATCACCAATTTAGTATAGGAGGGCAGCGTGGAGGGTAAAAATCGTAGAGGGAGACCAAGAGGTGAACACACTAAGCAGATTCAGAAGGATGTAGGCTGCAGTAGGTACTGGGAGATGAAGAAGCTTGCACAGGATAGAGTAGCATGGAGAGCTGCATCAAACCAGTCTCAGGACTGAAGACCACAACAACAACAACAACCCAAGTTCCTCATCAGTTGCACTGTTCGCCAATATTTAGAAAACTTTCGCTCACTTTTACACGAATAACCTTATGTGCAGACATTCAGGTTACACACATTCCGTCCAGGGTGAAAGGGGGGGGGGGGGGGGTAACGTGGCGGCGACAGGAAGGGCATCCTGCCTCGTCTTAAATTAATCGTGCTAAATCTTGCTGACCCTGCGCAGATGCGGGAGAAAGGTACAAGAAGAAGACAAAGATTAACAAAATACATAGTCACCATTTCAGTTATGGAAAACGTCTAGCATGATGCCACCCATAGTGTGCTGGCATGCAAGAACTCCGTCCGAGAAATTAGCTGCGACTGCCTGACAAGACTCCACCTGCATTTCGCCAACAACACGTCGAGTTTCCTCCTTTTGCTCACGGATGTTTCGGAGTTTATTGGCGTACGCCATTGCTTTCAGATAAACACAAAGACAAAAATCACATGAGGTGGCCATTGTTGGTCGCGCGAGATGAGGCGCTTTGGAAGTCGCTCTTGGAGCAACTCAATTGCTACGCTAGTAATGTAATCATCCTGAAAATCGCAACCCTTGAACGTCCATTCCATTCAAATGAAGCCAAAAAAATGTGTTGTCGCTGCACGGTAATGGTTCCCGTTAACTGTCACAGCTTCTCCTGCCTCGTCGTAAAATGTTCGCAGCTCGTGGTCTAGTGGCTAGCGTTGCAACCTCTAGATCACGAGGTCGCGGGTTCGATTCCCGGCAGGACTGGGGATTTTCTCTGCCCGGAGACTGCGTGTTCGTGTTGTCCTCATCATTCCATCATCATTTCGTGAAAGTGGTTACATTGGACTTTATACAGATTGGGAATTTTTACGGGCGCTGATGACCGCGCGCAGTTGAGCGCCCCACAAACTAAACGTCGTCATCTCATCTTAAAAAAGGTCGATGATAGCGACCACGCAAAAGCCACATCAAACCATTTCTCGTTGTGGGTGCATTTCAGTCTATTTAACCACGTAAGGATGTACTGATCCCCCCAGACACGGCAGTTAAGTTTATTCACGAATCCATTTAAACGGAAGTTCGCCTCGTCACTAAAGTTGTTGAACCTCGCAAAACTGCTGTGTTCTCAGAAACCAGTCAACAACACGTCGCCTTTTCTCATGATCAGCCTCTATCAGCTGCTGCGTTAACTGAATTATCGAAGGGAGGTAATGGAGATGATACTGGAGGATTCCGATTTCACTGGAAGAACAGCTACACTGTCACGAACCACCACAATGTTTTGCACTGATCGGTCAAAACGAGGGTGCCCAAAACTCACGTTCAACGCCCAACCCGTTTCGCTGAAATTTACAAAAAGTTAGAATCACGTAAAAACGTCTCACAGTTACTGCACTACTTCCGCAGTCCTGATACAATGCTTTCACTATTAGTTATTCACACAAAGAAGAAACACAAGAAATTTAGCCTGGGAGCAAGAAAAGGAATGTTTATGGAAAACCGAAATGATACGCAACAATGTGGACAACCAACCAACGCATAAAAACATTCTGCGCGATTAAAAAAAAAATAAAAAAGTGCGCTCTTTGAAAGACCCTTCACCAGTGATGTATTTTCAGTTTGAGGGAACGGGAAGGGTAGTGTTGAGCGTCTAGTGGACGTCATACGAGACTGAGCGCCAACTCAGGTGGAGAATGATGGAATGGAATTGAATTAATCATCCCTGCATTCGGACCAGTGGTCGAAGGGTTGTTTTGAATATTTAACTCCACATTTTATGATAAGGATTTCAATTCCCGCACTAATGATTCTGCGGCTGGTCCCGGCGGAGGTTCGAGTCCTCCCTCGGGCATGGGCATGGGTGTGTGTGTTTGTCCTGAGGATAATTTAGGTTTAGTAGTGTGTAAGCTTAGGGACTGATGACCTTAGCAGTTAAGTCCCATAAGATTTCGAACACATTTTGAACTAATGATTCGTGGGTTTAGTAAACACGCCAACTCCCTCGGTAATGTCAAGCACATATTTGCCATGAAAACAACATAACTGAGCTTCCTAAAGGCATTCTATCAATGGCTCTCCCAATCTGTTATCTTGGTTCGTTATGTTTTATGTGGAATTTTATATTGTGACACAGTATTCTTTCATGTCGTGGTTTGCTTATGTCGGTTCCAATTAACAGTGTTATGGTAGGTCCAGGATATCGACGAGATAGGACGACACATATTTTAATTTGGTCACGAATAGGTTATTCATTTTAGGAAACTGAAGATCACTAATCCAAAGTAGTAAATGATGATACCTTCTGATAACCACTAATTTATGACGTAAACGCATTGAAATTTTGTTAATTTATACTGGTTTCATTATGCAGTTCAGTTGCGTATTTCAACCACTATGGACAACTGTGTTGCGAAGCTGACAAAAAAAGGTTAAATTTAAAATTCCGTAGACATCGAGGTCATTAGAGACCAACTACAAACTAATAAAACTTAAAGATGGTACAGGAACTGGGCCACGGGCCTATTTTGACAAGGTGTCGCGGCATTCTCAAGAGTAATTCAGTGAAAGAGCGGAAAATGTGAGTGAGAATGACCGGACGAGGAACTGAATCACACTCAACTCGAATGCAAGTCCATTGTCTCCATCACCGAGCCATTTCGCTCGACTTGGCGCGAGGGTAGCTGACACCAGTACCCTTAGCTCTAGATTGCGCTACATACGTGAGAGACACACGGGCAAAATTGTTTGGTCTGTAATCTACCTTACGTACCGTAACTTCATTGCTTGTAAACATTAGGAATACGTTTTTTTAATACGTCTCACAGTAGGTTTCTTGGAATCCTTATAAAGCTTTTGTCATGATGCACCATGCCCTTGTTGCAGTGTCCCCAGTTACGTTTTATGAGCTGCTCTGTAATGATCTAACATTCTGCCAACCGAACCCTCCACGAATTGTGAAGTATTTCCTCAATCCTGTTTTGTCACACTGTAATTAACTACGCTCCACTGACAAGTTAGCAAAAACGCGGTGATGGCCTAATACTTTATGCATATCGAATTTCAGTGGCAGAATGAATATTCATCACTGGCAAAAGCAACATGGCGTAGCAAGTGAGGAGCTGCTGAACCAAAACAGCTCGCTTTACTGTAGACGCATCATGTTTCAACATTAGTTTCGTTGTGTGTAATAAAATTAGGATCAAACACACACACACACACACACACACACACACACACACACACACACACACACACAAGACAGAAAAGCATGTTATGGCCATAACACTACTACAGCACGACCACTGACATCTGCTGCAAAAATTTGGCAAAACGCTTTCATTTCCTAGCAAACAACTTGGCATTTTATCGCTGTTTGCAGACAAAATCCTGCTAGTCACATAGACTACCGAAGAATGCAACCCTGTAATCTAACGGCGTGAATGACACGTATAATTGTAATCACAGCAACAAAAACCGACTGAATTGTAACACTTCGTCCTCGAAATAAAATTCGAAATGATTTGAAACTATTAGAATTTTAGAAAAATCGACGCTGACGTCATTGCAGACAGACTTCTTTTCTTTAAAGGGTGACCATCCCAAGAGCGCATTGAGCTGCCAAAACAAATCTGCGTAACAGAAAATAAGAAAAAATTTGAATAAGAAAATTTATTTATAAAAACAGGAATGATAAGAAAATACATAAAAGAAAAAGATCATCAGTCTTATGAACAAGTCCCTTTGCTTAGCTCTAAATTTTATATGAGGAGCTCATACATGTTTAACAAATTGTTGGCATATTTGTTGTACTGAACGAAAGATGGTGATCATATGGTATAATTTAGTCTTCTTCCTCCTTTTCTACTATACACACAAAGTCACAGGCCGCTAGGCGGACATGGAAGCTAGCAGGGCTTATGCGATACTGCTGCATAATTACCTGTACAATGATTCTTGCTTCGCTCTCATATAAACATTTGCTTACAGGACACGTTACTACAACCGCAGTCGGCTTTTCACCTCTCTTTCTATGATCGATACGATCTAGCATTGCTTTCAGACATCTTAACTGGATACTCTGTCATGGAAAGCGAACACACAATATACACTACTGGCCATTAAAATTATTACACCACGAAGATGACATGCTACAGACGCGAAATTTAACCGACAGGAAGAAGATGCTGTGATATGCAAATGATTAGCTTTTCAGAGCATTCACACAAGGTTGGCGCCGGTGGCGACACCTACAACATGCTGACATGAGGAAAGTTTAAAACCGCAACTGGCTCGTCACAATACGCCAATCACTACTCCTGATGAACTGTGGTATCATGTTGAAGCTGCATGGGCAGCTGTACCTATACACGCCATCCAAGCTCTGTCTGAGTCAATGCCCAGGCGTATCAAGGCCGTTATTACGGCCAGAGGTGGTTGTTCTGGTTACTTATTCCTCAGGATCTACGCACCCAAATTGCGTGAAAATGTAATCACATGTCAGTTCTAGTATAATATATTTGTCCAGTGAATACCCGTTTATCATCTGCATTTATTCTTGGTGTAGCAATTTTAATGGCCAGTAGTGTATAAGCAATATCTGTTTGAGTGAAAACAATGTGTAAGATATGAAGAAATGTTAACGAAGTTTTCACGTTTCCCTTACTGTGTTGTGTGAGTAATTTTCATTATCTCCCTCTCCCTCCCTCCCTTCTTTCGTGGGGGGGGGGGGGGGGGGGGGAAGGGAAGGTTTATAGCTCGTTAAGGATACGGTGACCGATGCGCAGTGACCAGTTTTCCTTAAAAGCGCCGGGTGATTTCATTCGTGTGTTCGGAAACGGAGTGTTTGCCACCTTTTGGCCGGTCAGCGATGACAGAATCGAGCCACGCGTTCTGCAGTCTTTCACAAGCAATTTTACAGAAACTATTTGGTAAATAAATTCATTTTCACCTTAATTAGAGCTTCACATGCCAGGTTAATGATGATGGGCCCGTCATTTCGTTAACGGTCATAGTTATTGTGATATTTATGTGAAAATTGAGACAGCGCGGAATTCGGAAAAGTGTGCAGTGAAAAATAGTTGTCCCTATGATTTTGCGTTTGGTGCATATTACATAATGTTGGTGAATATGAAATTTAGCTGCTAACATATTGATTTTCCTTTTAGACTTGGGTGATGGTATCTGTCACCAATCTCGAGAAAATTGAGCTGATGTCGCACACCAATTTGCGATCGCGCCGCGCCAGCGATAACGCCAGAGTGAAATATCCATAACATTCCTCATATTTAATCAGATATTGAAATGAGATTTTAGCATATGATAACACGCAAGGAGGAGAGCATTTTACCATATTGTTATTGTGTAAAACTTAATTATCTGCCGTGTTATTCCAATAACGGCAGACTTTTTCGGCGAAAGAATGTAATTTTTAAGGGTCATCGATAGCTGGTGAAACGGGAAATGCTACAGGTTTTGGAACAACATACGTGAAGACATTACACGTTTTCTTGTACCGAGGATGTGCTTTTTCATAAGCTACTGACTTTACTTTCCCTCAGTTTCTCACATAATAAACGTGATAAACC
The DNA here is from genome assembly GCF_023864275.1 of Schistocerca cancellata. Lineage (NCBI taxonomy): Eukaryota > Metazoa > Arthropoda > Insecta > Orthoptera > Acrididae > Schistocerca > Schistocerca cancellata. The sequence continues at coordinate 724,175,060 of NC_064629.1, forward strand.
ACTGATTCAGAATTCTCTCACAATTTTGCCTGCACAACATGTTAGTGAGGTGAGACAGTGTAAACTCCTCTGTGTTATGGCAAGAGAAGCAAATTTTGACATGGCAGCCAGAGAAATGTGTAGGTTTTACTCAAAATTAGCCACTCATGGCGCTTCTCTGAAGGTTAATAAGCCAGGCGAAAATAAATCTCTACTTTTAGGCGGAATTCTTTTTAGATACTAAAGAAAGTAGGTGACAATAGATGTTTTTCAATGGTCACCATGCAAGTGTAGGCTGGGAGGGGCCTCACTTAATATTTACAAAAAATGTGAGTAGGATTCAGCTCAGAACGGCACTTCCCCTCCAACGCTCCTCATTTTCCCTACAGCGCTCTGAGCGTCCCCCCACCATTTCTGCTCTCCCCACATCCCTCCAACCGTCTGCGCATCTAGCGGCCAAGTTATTTTGCGCGCACTATAACTTTCCATTGACATCCAGGTCATTTACAGGGAGAGCTCCATTGAGCTCAGGTGCGGATCCGTGGTCCTATTCTGGTGGGGTAGCAATCAGTGTCCCCCCCCCCCCCCCCAGCCCCCAAATATAACTTAAAGCAATAAAAATTAAAATATATAAAATGTTTAAATACCGTGTGTTTTAGAGACTTTGCGTCAAACATCTAGGAGTGATAGATTACGTCATAGGGAAATAACTTTGGTTAGAGACAAAAGTTTTGCTGATGCTTCCCGGCAACATGAGGCAATCCTTTCGTATTCACTGGCTGTGGTACGAAGAGAGTTCGCGAAACTTGTAGGTTCTACTAACCAGGTGTGCTGCATACTCTACACCAGTACATTGATGAAGTCGCTTTCAATAAGTAAACCTTGAGAATTAGAGCCTCTAAGCGGAGAACTTGGATTGGCTACCCACTTCCACACGAAATCGATGACTGGATTAGCGGCAAGACACGAGTAGTGTCTCCAGGAAACGTTAGCGAACATTTTATCTCATAACAAAATATGTTCACCATAATATAATCTGTCGCCTCGTAAACGTTTGATGCAGAGACTTTGAAACACCCTGTATAGCTCTAATAATTTGTGTACAGGGAGGTTGTAACTAAAGTTCGTTACTTCAGAGGGATCTCATGAAAAACGAGTAATCACAGGACAATGACACTTTGTGGAAACATCTGTAAGGGTGTGCGGAAGAGAACTAACGTACAAACCACTGAAAGAAACGCATTTTAATTTCCACATGAGACGGAAACATTTGTTAATTGTGCACCATGTTATATTACAGGTTACATTCGTTGCTCAATGTGACGACCATCTGCATCCACAGCCGTGTGAAACCGCACTAGAGATACCATTTCACAACCCTTTTCGAATGTTGGACCGTTGTACGTTCAACTGTCGTGACACAGTTCATGCAATGCTTGAAGACGGCACACTGCATCTAGCATTCTCAGCCATGGCAACAGTAACTTGAACACCTCGTGCCGTGGTCTTCAATCCCGGTGTGGAAAGAGGTGGTGTCCATATTGCTTTAATGAGTCGGTAGCCGCGAAGACCAGCAGCAATATTGTTGTTGTTTTGTTACAACAGCTTTACAAGTAAAGCCCTGCTCGCCTTGTCCAAACCCACGTTCACTTTCGGCAACTGTAATGCTTGTGTTTGAACACTGCGTGCCGATAACTACAAGGTGCATTCAAGTTCTAAGGCCTCCAATTTTTTTTCTCCGGACTGGAAAGAGATAGAAACATGCGCATTGTTTTAAAATGAGGCCTCGTTCATTGTCAATACGGCCCAGAGATGGCAGCACCGTATGGCAGATGGAATTTTACCGCCAGCGGCGAGAATGAGAACTGTTTTAAATACTTAAAATGGCGACGTTTTCCTTACTTGAACAGCGTGCAATCATTCCTTTTTCTGAATTTGCGTGGTGTGAAACGAATTGAAATTCATCGACAGTTGAAGGAGACATGTGGTGATGGAGTAATGGATGTGTCGAAAGTGCGTTCGTGGGTGCGACAGTTTAATGAAGGCAGAACATCGTGTGACAATAAACCGAAACAACCTCGGGCTCGCACAAGCCGGTCGGACGACATGGTCGAGAAAGTGGAGAGAATTGTTTTGGGGGATCGCCGAATGACTGTTGAACAGATCGCCTCCAGAGTTGGCATTTCTGTGGGTTGCGTGCACACAATCCTGCATGACGACCTGAAAATGTGAAAAGTGTCATCCAGGTGGGTGCTACGAATGCTGACGGATGACCACACGGCTGCCCGTGTGGCATGTTGCCAAGCAATGTTGACGCGCAACGACAGCATGAATGGGACTTTCTTTTCGTCGGTTGTGACAATGGATGAGACATGGATGCCATTTTTCAATCCATAAACAAAGCGCCAGTCAGCTCAGTGGAAGAACACAGATTCACCGCCACCAAAAAAATTTCGGGTAACCGCCAGTGCTGAAAAAATGATGGTGTCCATGTTCTGGGACAGCGAGGGCGTAATCTTTACCCATTGCGTTCCAAAGGGCACTACGGTAACAGGTGCATCCTGCGAAGTTGTTTTGAAGCCCAAATTCCTTCCTGCACTGAAACAAAAACGTCCGGGAAGGGCTGCGCGTGTGCTGTTTCACCAAGACAACGCACCCGCACATCGAGCTAACGTTACGCAACAGTTTCTCCGTGATAACAACTTTGAAGTGATTCCTCATGCTCCCTACTCACCTGACCTGGCTCCTAGTGACTTTTGGCTTTTTCCAACAATGAAAGACACTCTCCGTGGCCGTACGTTCACCAGCCGTGCTACTATTGCCTCAGCGATTTTCCAGTGGTCAAAACAGACTCCTAAAGAAGCCTTCGCCGCTGCCATGGAATCATGGCGTCAGCGTTGTGAAAAATGTGTACGTCTGCAGGGCGATTACGGCGAGAAGTAATGCCAGTTTCATCGATTTCGGGTAAGTAGTTAATTAGAAAAAAAATCGGAGACCTTAGAACTTGAATGCGCCTCGTACTCTGTACATCAGTGTTTTTTATCTCCCTCTGAGGGCGAGGGATGTCATGACGCCACTTTCCCTGGATCCGAGCCTGATGAATTTCCTACGGAAGCAAACACCAAATTTTTGCCCAGGAAGTCGTTCCTACACTCAGGAAACTGCACGAAACTTAATTCATGCTAACCGGATGGGGATTGGAACCCTACTCCACCGGAAAGAGCGTCTATTGTCTTAATTAATGCGTAATTCTCTTGGTGTGGTGATGGTCTCGTCCGTGTCGTAGCAGAGAGAGAGAGAGAGAGAGAGAGAGAGAGAGAGAGAGAGAGAGAGAGAGAGAGAGAGGGGGGGGGGGAGAAGAGGGGGGGAGGGGTATGGAGGGAAGACAGATGACAAGGAAACGTTCCGGTAGGGCGGGCTTCCGCGCCAGGGGGGCGGTCCGTTTCCTGGCGCCGGACGGTCGCGCGCACGGAAGCGGCTACAGCTTAGCTCAGCTCAAAGAGTTAACAGTACAACCGCCACATCTAGAGTTCATGCTGTCTTCTTTCTTCCACGTTGGTGAATGGTACGGTAATGTCAGCTGCTAAGTTCTTTCCTTCAGTAGTAGATACTGTACTAATAATACACTGAAGCGCCAAAGAAACTGATATAGGCACACGTATTCAAATACAGAGATATGTAAACTGGCAGAATACGGCGCTGCGGTCAGCAACGCCTACATGAGACAACAATTGTCTGGACAGTCGTCACATCGGTTACTGCTGCTACAATGCAAGGTTATCAAGATTTGAGTTTGAACGTGGTATTATAGTCAGCACACGAATTATGGTACACACGATCACGGAGGTTGCAATGAAGTGGGAATTTTCCCACACGACCATTTCACGAGTGTACCATGAATATCAAGAATTCGGTAAAACATCAGATCTCCGCCATTGCTGCGGCCGGAAAAGGATCGTGTAAGAACAGGACCAACTACTGAAGAGAATCGTTCATCGTGACAGAAGTGCAACCGTTCCGCAAATTGCTGCAGATTTCAATGCTGCGCCATGAACAAGTGTCAACGTGCGAACCGTTCAACGAAACATCATCGATATGGGCTTTCGGAGCCGAAGGCCCACTCATGTACCCTTGATGACTGCACGACACAAAGTTGTACGCCTCGCCTGGGCTCTTCAACACCGACACTGGTCTCTTGATGACTGGAAACAAGTTTCTTGGTCGGACGCGTCTCGTTTCAGATTGTATCGAGCGGATGGACGTGTACGGGTATGGAGACAACCTCATAAATCCATGGACCCTGCATGTCACCAGGGGACTGTCCAAGCTTATGGAGGCTCTGTAATGATGTGGGGTGTGTGCAGTTGGAGTGATATGGAGCCCCTGACACGTATAGATACGACTCAGACTGGTGACACGTACGTAAGCATCCTGTCTGATCACCTGCGTCCATTCATGTCCATCGTGCATTGTGACGGACTTGAGCAAGTCGATCAGGAGAATGCGACACCCTACATGTCCAAAATTGCTACAGAGTAGCTCCGGGAACACTCTTCTGAGTTTTTCGCTGCCCACCAAACTCCCGAGAAATGAACATTATTGAGGATATCTGGGATGCCTTGCAACGTGGTGTTCAGAAGAGATCTCCACCCACTCGTACTCTTACGGATTTATGGACGGCCCTGCAGGATTTATGATTTCCATTCCCTCCAGCACTACTTCAGACATTAGTCGAGTCCATGCCACGTCGTGTTGCGGTACTTCAGCGTGCTCTCGGGGTCCCTACACGGTATTAGACAGGTGTGTCAGTTTCTTTGGTTCTTCACTGTACTTTTACACGCTGTCGATTTCGAAGCTACATCCACACCCTTACTCGGCAAACCACAGTGAAGAGCGTGGCAGACTTCCTATATCGTAACATGTATCACAGTTTCTTGCTCTTCCTTTCGCGTGTGGATTACGGGAAGAATGACTGCTTAAATGCGCGTGTGCGCCTTGTAATTAGTCTGGCCGTGCCATCGCGGTCCCTATGGGACCGATACATAGGACGCTGTACTGTATCCATAGATTGCTACCGAGCGAGGTGGCGCAGTGTTTAGCACACTGGACTCTCATTCTGTAGGATGACGCTTCAAACCCGCGTCCGGCCATCCTGATGTAGGTTTTCCGTGATTTCCCTAAATCGTTTCAGGCAAATGCCGGGATGATTCCTTTGAAAGAGCATGCCGACTTCCTTCCCCATCCTTCCCTGACTCGATGGGACCGATGACCTCGCAGTTTGGTCCCCTCCCCGGAATCAACCAACTAACCAACCGTAGATGGCTCACGGGTTTCGCGTGAACTTTCCAGAATACGTGCCGGTGAGGTCACGTTGTTCTAGATACATTACGGTTGAGCCTGGAATATGTTTTAAAGTTCCTATCTGCTACGGTCGCAGGTTCAAATCCTGCCTCGGGCATGGGTGTGTGTGATGTCCTTAGGTTAGGTAGGTTTAAGGTAGTTCTAAGTTCTAGGGGACTGATGACCACAGCAGTTGAGTCCCATAGTGCTCAGAGCCATTTGAACCATTTTTGAAGTTCCTATCCTCACCTGTGTTTTGTGATTTAATAAAAATCGATGATTGAAATTGTTGAGCAGGCGCCAATTGCAAGCATTGGTTTGTTCTGCGTAATTCGACTAACAAAGGCGAGTGGAATTATTGCAATGTGGCAAAATGTAATTGTTTTGAGAAACGAATAACGTACTTGACTCTTCAGTATAGTGTTGTCGAAGCCGTTCTTGTTTGCTGAGTATCTAGTTCGACGATTGCTGGTTTAAGAGGAGCAATCCAGGTTTTCTAGGTCATCTACTAAGTTTTGGAATGAGAAGCTGTAGAACGTTCTCGTTTTCATTATTTATTGCTTCAGTAACAATACCACATCACGTCAATAACGCGTTACCAACTTGTCCATACAAACCTATGCCTTCAGACAAAGGCCAGCCAGCGATCTCCAGCGTGAATCTCAGACCTTCGAACTGCCGACTACTCTCTGGATTAATATGGTACGTGCCGAAAAATTAGACAAAAACACATGTGAGGAAAACCTAGCTGTTCAAAGACGATAATATATATTGATCTATACATGTGAAGATAAATTTGTATGTGACTGAGAAGTGGGATAATTTACTTTATATATGTTTTCAGATGATCAGCAAAAAATTGTAGACATATAATAATAATAATAATAATAATAATAATTTCGAATGTTTTTAAGTTTAAATGTTTTGGATCGTTGTTTAATGATTTTTAGTTCGAAATAATTACTTACTGCACTTTTTGTACTAGAACCTAAACGAAAAGCCCTTTATGTTTGTACTCAATGGGACCAGCTGCGTTGTGTATGTCACTTAGGACATTATAGCGTTATGACACCAAAGACGCTGCTGTATTTATGTTGTTTATTGCAATAGGCCTCTTTCGGTTCGATTGCAATCCGCAGGTTAAGTTAGGTGGTCTCGATATCATTTGACATCGATGTCTCGGTTGCTGTCATACTACTTAAAAATTTGCTTCTTTGCTGCTGCTGGAGCTATAGTAGACGTTAAATTTCTTGTTGGAATAATTATTTATGTAATTGTCGAATTATGAAAGTTTATTTCATAATGAAGTTTCCGTAACATCGCTGACTCAGCTGTCAAAATAGCTGTCACGAAACATCATTATGAAATAAACTTTGATAATTCGAAAATTACATAAATAACTATTCCAACAAAAAATTTAACATACGCTATAGCTGCAACAACATCAAAGGAGCAAACTTACAGTGTGATGGCCGCTAAGACATCGATGTCAGATGGATATAAAGACCACCTGGTAAGACCCGAATATGGCAGTCACGCCGAAATAGGCCTAATGTAACAAACAATATAATCAAACGCAGCATCGTCTTTGGTCGGTCTCATAATATTCTTGTTCGATTAATCGTATATAACTCTTGAGAACTATAATGAATTTCAGTGAATCTGGTAGTATACTAGTTTCATATCAGCGCACACTCCGCTACAGAGTGAAAATCTCATTCTGGCAACATCACCCAGGCTGTGGCTAAGCCATGTCTCCGCAAATCCTTTCTTTCAGGAGTGCTAGTTCTGCAAGGTTCGCAGGAGAGCTTCTGTTAAGTTTGGAAGGTAGGAGACGAGGTACTGGCAGAAGTAAAGCTGTGAGTATCGGGCGTGAGTCGTGCTTCGGTAGCTCAGATGGTAGAGCACTTGCACGTGAAAGGCAAAGGCCCCGAGTTCGAGTCACGGTCGGGCACACAGTTTTAATCTGCCAGGAAGTTTCATATCAGCGCACACTCCGCTGCAGAGTGAAAATCTCATTCTGGCAGTATACTTACCTGAGTGTATCGGGAAGTATATTAAACACGTGTATCACAGATCAGTTCCATTACAGATTTGACAGCAGATGGTTGTCAGTGGTACTGGACGGTAGTTCTGTGGACCGCTTACGCTATCCTACAGCCACATAAATCTCGCGAAATGAGTGCAACAAGAAAATCCGGAATATTAGAGTTTATACGGAGGTCTGCAATAATCCTGCCCACGCATTATTCGTAAATGGAACAGGGAAGCGGTGAAGAGATACTGTTTCCAGAAGTAAGGTACTTGCTAATTGTGGATGTATACACTATCTGATCAAAATTATCTGGACGCCCCTGTGTAATGTGGAATTGACCACTAGATGTCACAAGAGGCTGGCCCGCCAGTATAACGGGAGAAGGAGAGTATTCTGTTGACAGAAGAGAATCAGTAACAGCAGACAGGATCGGTCACGAGGGCTCAGTGACTCCGGACGTGAACTATTCATTGAATGTTAATCTGAGTAACAGATCCATCAAGGACATTTCAACCCCTCCAAAGTTGCACAAGTCTAGTGTTGGTAATGTAATTGAGAAGTGTTAGTGCGGAGGAACACCCACAGTTAAACCAAAACCAGGCACTTGTCTGGTACTCTCGGAGAGGGACCGTCCAGCACTGCGGAAGCTGGCTGTAAAATATCTGACGAAATCAGCGGAAGGAATCACTCGTGATCACAAAGTGCTATCAGCAGTCTAATTAGCACAGTGACTATGACTATTGAGTAAACCGAATGGGTAAAGTGGTCGAGCAGTTTCTCATAAGACACATACTTCTGTAGTCAGTGCCAAGCGAAATTTGATTTGATGTAAAGAACGACGCCACCGCATAAAGGACAACTGGAAACTAGTGATTCTGAGTCACGAATCACGCTATACCCAGTGGCAGTCCGATGGAAGGATTTGGGTGTGGCGAATACTTGAAGAGCGTTACCTGCCATAATTTGTTCAAGTGGTTCAAATGGCTCCAAGCACTATGGGACTGAACATCTGAGGTCATCAGTCCCCTAGAACTTTTAACTACTTAAACCTAACTAACTTAAGGACATCAAGACACATCCATGCCCGAGGCAGGATTCGAACCTGCCACCGTAGCAGCCACGTGGTTCCGGACTGAAGCGCCTATATCCGCTCGGCCGCCACCATGTGTAGTGAAGTATGGAGGAGGTGGTGTTAAGGTGTAAGAGGGGTTTTCGCTATTACGGTGTAGTCCCCTTGTTGCGCTGAAGAAAACGTTAAATTCGGAAGGATGGGAACACATTTTACGGCATGCTGTATCTGTGTTGCTTACCGTAGAGAAGCAGTTGGGAGACGATTACAATGCACAATGTATCGACATGAAAATGCACCCTGTCAGAAAGGAGCATCTGGTTTTGTGGATAATAACAGTCCTTGAATATGTTGGCCTTCCAGGAGTCCCGGCCTGAAACCCATGGAACAGCTTTGGGATGACATAGAACACAGATTTCGCTCCAGACCCCTGCAGCCAACATCATAACATTCTATGGTTTCGGCTATTGAGGAAGAATGGGCTGCCATTCCTCAACAGACATTTAGACACCTGACTGAAAGTGTGACCCCCCCCCCCCCTTCATAAAGGCGAATGGTTGGCACATCCTACATTGCTGTTCACTAATAGATGTCCGGATACTTTTGATCACATGATGCATGTACTACAGGGCAAGGTTATACGTTATTCATCATATTACGTGAAGTTTCAGTCAATAGGAACAGATAGTGCCGTTGATTCGAAAGCCTATGGAGCTGATTCCCCACCTTTCCTTCCTCTCGGGCTTTCAACAGCAATAAGAATAGAGCAGAATATGCGCAATGGAGGGATGAACAGCCAGCGCGCACGTGTGGCGGCTGGCATCAGTGGCGGACAATAAACCGGCTGTGAGCGCCATTTGCGTGACGCAGCGGCCGCGGCTTTATGAAAGCGATAGCACACGTGTGAGGCGCGCCCGCTGTGATTTACACGCTCGATACCAACAGCCAGCTCGTATGTAGACACGCGCCATCTGTGTTTTTCCCTTAATAATTTTTCTCATATCTCATCGTGCCACATTATGCCTCTTCGTGATTGCACTGGTAGCCTGTTTTCTAGGTCTGAAGTTGTGTTGTAGCTGGAGCTCTTCCTGAAAGTTGCTATTCCTTACGCAGCTCAGTTATAAAAAATCTGCAAAAAACCCTCATTATCCAAAAAAGAGATCCTGTAGGCATATCGATAACAGCCTGGCAATACAGTAAATCTCCTATGAAGATCCGTTTCAGAGTTTCTTGCCAGACTGATACATTTTTCTTTTTTTTTTGTTACTGTTCTCAGATGCAGAACTAGCTGCGTATGTCGTTAGCTCGCATACAGGGTTGCGAGCCGGTCCCGTATCGAATCCTTGTACTATACAGTGATCGTTTCCGAGTCGTATCTTGATCAGGCAGCGTAGAGGCTGTGTGGGCGGTTTCCAACACCAGTCTGGGTAAATGCTTATAAACGCAACAGTTGAAATGCATGACTCACTCCCGTTACCGTTCCCAGCAATGGCATCTGGTAAAAGGAAAGAAGAAAACCAAAATCAGCTATAAAAAGAAAATTGGATCGTGCGCCGTTACTTGAATGACGCGAGGGAAGTACACTCGAAGAAGAAGAAGAAGAAGAAGAAGGGTCCAGATGGGCCCAACAACATGCTGAATGGACCGCTCAGGATTGGCATCACGTTCTCTTCAGCAATGAGTGTCGCACATGCCTTCAACCAGACAGTCGTTGGAGACGTGTTTGGAGGCAACCTGGTCAGGCTGAACGCCTTGGACACACTACCCAGCAAGTGCAGCAAGGTGGAGATTCCCTGCTGTTTTTGGGTCGCATTATGTTGGGCCACATACGCCGCTGGTGGTCACGGAAGGGGCCGTAATGGCTGTACGATATGTGAATGCCATCCTCCGATTGATAGTGCGTTCGAAAGTGTAAATAAATTTCCAAGTTAGTGTGGGATCCTGCACACTCGTCTAATATAGGGTGCCTAGGACGCTGGTGTTTTTTTTTTTTGATAGCTAGAGACAACATTCAAGCAAAGTTTGGAAGGTAGGAGACGAGGTACTGGCTGGAGTAAAGCTGTGAGGACGGGGCGTGAGTCGTGCTTGGGTAGCTCAGTTGGTAGAGCACTTGCCGCGAAAGGCAAAGGTCCCGAGTTCGAGTCTCGGTCCGGCACACAGTTTTAATCTGCCAGGAAGTTCCATATCGGCAGCATATTGGCGAGGCGTTCGTCTTCATGGACAGTTCGCGCGCCCGTCGTGCACGTCTTGTGAATGACTTCCTTCAGGATAACGACATCGCTCGACTAGTGGCCAGCATGTTCTTAGACATGAACCTTATCGAACATGCCTGGGATAGATTGAAAAGGGCTGTTTATGGACGACGTGACCCACTAATCACTCTGAGGGATCTACGCCCAATCACCGTTGAGGAGTGGGACAATCTGGACCAACAGTGTCTTGATGATGGATAGTATGCCATGACGAATATAGGCATGCATCAGCGCAAGAGGACGCGCTACTGGGTATTAGAGGTACAGGTGTGTACAGCAATCTCGACCATCACCTCTGAAGGTCTCGCTGTATGGTGGTACAACATGCAATGTGTGGTTTTCATGAGCAATAAAAAGGGCGGAAATGATGTTTCTGTTGATCTCTCTTCCAATTTTCTGTACAGGTTCCGGAACTCTCGTTACCGAGATGATGCAAAACTTTTTTGATGTGTGTATTTGCTATTACGAAAGACCTGTAGAGGCAGTAAACGATTGAGAAATTTCTCTGTTATTGCCCATAGATACAGCTTGCGGTACACATCTGTTAGTGGTGTTACTGTAAATCGTATTTACAGTTCTGGATAAGTGTAGCGCATAACTTAGTTCTAATGAACCATTTTGTGAAATGCTGTTACAATATAGTTTTATGTATGCACTTCGGAGCTAAGGCGACGGGCAGAGTCATGCCTTACTGTGAGTGCACTCCGTATTGAGCACCACCTTTAGCTATGTCTCATGTGCTGGTCGTATGTAATAGTAAGCAGATTACACTATCAGCTCTGCCGTTTCACAGTTACAAAATAATGTATTCTTATTTGTTTACCGCAGTCTGTAGATCTTTCATAACAGCATAATAGCAAAGTGATGTTTAAAAGTCGTGAAGATGAAAAAGTGCTTTTAGCTCTTAAAGTATGCTTGTTTTGTTCTATACTACCACCTCTCAAAATCTGGAAGGTTTCTTTTTAATATCCTGTATTTAGTTGAAAATTACGATGTGTTAACAGAGCTGGTGTTAGGGCTAAGAGCTGTAGAGCTACACCTCACGTGAAACCCAAAGCGCCGGTCTCGGCTAACTTCGCGCCGTTGTCCTTGCAGCGTCTGATTACCCGCTGCGCTACCAATTAAAACGAGGCACACCACTTAGGGAAGGTTGTGTTACGTCACCAGTAGGCAAAAGTTTGTCTTCATACCGTACAACATTCACACCTCATCTTAGTTAACTAACAGTTTATACAAGTTCCATACTTCGTCCCATTCTTATTTTCATTTCATCCTCTTCTGCCATCATCATCATGATTACTGTCACCTCGCGGCCGTCGTCATAGAGTACATCACCTTCTCCGTCACGGTCACCACCGCTAGGCAGTACCGCATGCTTCATATACAGAAAGAGCAACTTGGTCTTATTACACGCGAGGCTGGCGTGCCTGGAGGGTTCACGCTTTTGGCGCGGAAGGAAAAATCAATTTGAGAAATGCCTCACCCGCTGCTTATCCTCTACCACTTTGTCTCCACAAACATTGCTTTCCTCTGGGGATTTAGGACACGATTAAAATAAAAAACGTTGCCATAGTGAAGTTTAAATTACCTCAAAAGTTAGCGCAATCAGAACTTTCTTCCACAAAGTGTGCGATATTACTGTCGAGGTGGTGGGATTGGGAAAGTTGGAGCTTTCCCTATGGAATATGTTTCTAAAAAATCCCACCTACCCATTTCATCTTTGTGTAATATTGAACTGTTTGAGGCAGCTAATTATAAAGTCTTTCCTCGTGTTTTTAGTTCTCGATCTCAAAGGACCACCGTGTTAGCGCTGGGACTTCAGAATGTGATTTGAAAAGTCGCTCTCTGCTGCAACATGGCTTCCGAGGTCCTGAAACCGAGTGGCCTTGTATAAGTGGCACACATTTTGCTTTCCGTGCTGTAAACGTTGTTAAGTGTTGCATCCGAGCAATGAGCTAGAGCTTAGCATTAAGGGATGTCTCCAATACACACAGTGATAGATTGAGTTTATTTCGAGCATTTGCCTTGTTTCGTGTTTTATCTTACACGTCTGCCATGAGTAAATCATGGCCGCGGAAAACCAACGTTACGTTACCGATTTTTTTAAACGCTTTTCATTTTTTCGGCGGGAACTAACATTCTTATTACTTCAGCTGATATTGAAACTTGCGCTGGGGTTCGAATGTTGGCACCTGCATACGTTCCAAGTGACCATCTTGGCTGTAGCTATGTATCCTGCCTTATGGCATTTTGGAGGGTTATCCAGTGATACTGTAGTGATTAAAAATGCTTTCATAATTCATTTAGTTTAAATAAAATCCGTTGTTGGCGATTTTTAGATCTGCGAGAGGTATTTGATTTGGAACCGTGGCTGTACCGGCCAATAGACGAATTACTTTGTATGTGAAACGTGGGCATTCCTTGTTAAGATCATTTACAACCGTAGTAACATGAAACATAAAGACGCAAGGGCCAGTTGTACGTTGCAGTCACCTTTGAAGCTTAGCGGAATCTTGCATGTACCTTCAACAGTTGTGTACAAGATACACGTGCTCAGTACATACAACATGCTTATGATGATGCATCTTTCGTTCTTATTCATCCTCGGAGGTCAGAAACTGAAGTTCATCACTCTGTATGGATGTTCTCGACTCATTCCGATTCTCTCTCTCTCTCTCTCTCTCTCTCTCTCTCTCTCTCTGTGTGTGTGTGTGTGTGTGTGTGTGTGTGTGTGTGTGTGTGTGTGTGTGTGTAGATTTGTACAAAATTTCTGGGTTTTCTATCTTGTGCATGGTAACACATCATTATTCGACTGCCGTAACATGTGACTACAGAAGTTCTGATAAATGGTTTACACCGAACAAACAAGATAGATTTGCCTCTTTTGCTACCAATTATTCTCAAATAACTGGACTGCTAGGAGTCATGTTTTCGTTCAAACTCAACGTGACATGCACGTGAAGAGACGAAGAAGGAAGACCGTTGGTAACGGCCAGTTTATTGATAAGAAACTTTTGTTATGCCGCTCCTCTGATGTTTGTACTTTCCGTTTTTGTGATTTGCATTTATATCCCCACGAGTAGGAAATCAGTTTGAGGCAGTATAAGTCCTTCGCGTGTCGGTGCATGGGTTGAGTATCGTAGTGGTTGTCTTGGGCCCCCTGCTGCTCAACACTACAGGGAGAACTGCAAAGCATGTATGAATAGTAATTAGTTTCCGGAAGTTCCTGACTCGAGAAATACATACTGGTCTCCCAAGGCGGCCATGTATACGATGAGTACAGTGCACAGGCGTCTCTACACACCACTGCTTATTACAAATGCATGCCGAGAATGGGCAGGGGTCTGAAATTTCATGGACGCTATAGTAGATGAGATTCAGGTTTTGGATTACGTTTTGATAATTTGCAAGATCTTGCTTGGTGTTATATTTTTAAACAGATAATACGTGAAAGAAAAGGTTCAGTAGGTCTTATCAAAAGCGAAATATTGTTAGTTCTCTTTTGCGCATTTCTTATTGTACAGTGTGGTCCCTTCCATAGAAAGGCCCTTCAAGATCAGGTATTAGTACAGATCTTAGGAGAACATGACATAATCCTTCCATGATTGTTGTAGAGATTGAAGATTTCCTAGATAACAGAATGCGTGATTTCAGGTGTGCCGCAGGGGAGTGTCGTAGGACCGTTGCTATTCACAATATATATAAATGACCTTGTGGATGACATCGGAAGTTCACTGAGGCTTTTTGCGGATGATGCTGTAGTATATCGAGAGGTTGTAACAATGGAAAATTGTACTGAAATGCAGGAGGATCTGCAACGAATTGACGCATGGTGCAGGGAATGGCAATTGAATCTCAATGTAGACAAGTGTAATGTGCTGAGAATACATAGGAAGATAGTTCCCTTATCATTTAGCTACAAAATAGCATGTCAGCAACTGGAAGCAGTTAATTCCATAAATTATCTGGGAGTACGCATTAGGAGTGATTTAAAATGGAATGATCATATAAAGTTGATCGTCGGTAAAGCAGATGGCAGACTGAGATTCATTGGAAGAATCCTAAGAAAATGCAATCCGAAAACAAAGGAAGTAGGTTACAGTACGCTTGTTCGCCCACTGCTTGAATACTGCCCACTGGTGTGGGATCCGTACCAGACAGGGTTGATAGAAGGGATAGAGAAGATCCAACGGAGAGCAGCGCGCTTCATTACAGGATCATTTAGTAATCGCGAAAGCGTTACAGAGATGATAGATAAACTCCTGTGGAAGACTCTGCGGGTAGCTCTGTTCGGGCTTTTGTTGAAGTTTCGAGAACATACCTTCACCGAGGAGTCAAGCAGTATATTGCTCCCTCTTACGTATATCTCGCGAAGAGACCAAGAGGATAAAATCAGAGAGATTAGAGCCCACACAGATGCATACCGCCAATCTTTCTTTCCACGAATAATACGAGACTGGAATAGAAGGGAGAACTGATAGAGGTACTCAAAGTAGGCACCGCCACACACCGTCAGCTGGCTTGCGGAGTGTGATGTAGATGTAGATGATCGCTACCAGCATTCACCAAGACTAGTTTTGAGGTCACAGAGACACTAAAGCAGAATAGCGGAATCGATCTGGAGTCACTCCCTTCGGGTTAATAATACATCCTTTAAGCGGGGTTAATGATACATCCTTTAAGCACCACGTTACCACATAGACAACGGATTTAAATACAGTAAATGGTGCACTATTCTTAACGTTGTCTCTGATGGAGATCTCAGACCAAACGATTTATTTTCAGTTGTATTTCGATCGAGCAGCTTGAATTGGCCAAGAAGAAATGTAAATCTATGTTTTCACATCCACATTGCAATGAAGATTTCTCCTTCTCTATTCTTCAGAAATTGAGCCAGTTGGCTTTACGGATTTAGGACTTCTTGGCACCGATTTGAAAACATTGTCGGTAGAAATGTTTTGTTGTCTGTGAACCAGATTGTATCACAGTACTTTTGAAACAAATGTGTTTTGAGACCTGCTGCCTACTCCTCAACTCAGTAGAGGTGAACAGTGGAATATGTATGGCTGTGCAGGTGTCTTACTTCGGTGTACAGGCTGGTGAGGGGGCGATGCAGTGTGCTATACACTGAACGGGGGAGGGACGGAGTTGAAATCGACCACCGTCCGTCATGACTTCGGTTTTTTGTTTTCACAAACTCGCTGAAGACGAATGGGGGACCGTTTATTTGATAAGATCAGAACCGATTCTCTCCTCCGTGCTCCTCTAGCTGACTTAGTGCTGCGTCTGTAACATGGACTTGTCTTTAAACTCTGGCATTACTTACTTTGGAATCGTTCTCCGAAGATGAATGTGTCTGACCTAGAAACTTCGCGAAATATCGACACAGCCACTATGTTGAAACCCAGTATGCCTCGTTAAGGTACACTGCATTTCTTCGCCATGTTGTTTCGTGAACATAGTTTAAAAAAACAAAACAAAAACGTAAATTACTCTCATGGCAAACGTTTGAACAGGGTCGTCACAGTTTTTTCTTGTAACCCTTGTTCTTGTTCACATATCTGCTCTTAGCGATTGTTCAGGACATTAAAAGAATTTGTTAAAGTGGCGCCTCTCTCTCTCTCTCTCTCTCTCTCTCTCTCTCTCTCTCTCTCTCTCTCTGCGCACCGTACCCGAATCTTGGGCTGCAACGAACCAGAGATCACTGATATGTTTGTGTGCAGCTGGCAGAGTTGGTATGTCTCACTTTAGGAACTACCCGCCAACCTATTTCTTTCGGACACAAGGCACATGACATGCATTTCGTTAATAGGTTTTCTAAAGATGGTTTATGTTTTTGTTTGGATTTCAAAGAGCTTACTCAAGAAATTATACACGTATGATTTCGTTATGTACAGCTTTTCAGTGGCTAGCCTATACGTGTTGTGATTGTCTTACATAATGAAGGTCCAGAAATAAATTTTTCATGTGAATAAGCAACGTCTGCAGGTTTATAAAGTTTTTATTCCCTGTTTTTGTAATGTTTCTACCCGATTTGTTGTATAGTTACGTGATTAAAAGCTAGAGAGGTGAATTCGTTGCAGAAAATTGTTCGCATCAGCGGGAATGATGATTTGTGTAATAAAATAGGTCATACAATGTTGTTTTTTAATGCTATTGACCGTGCGAGGTGGCGCAGTATTTAGTATACTGGACTGTCATTCCGGAGGACGACGGTTCAAACACGCGTCCGGCCAACGTGATTACGTTTTCCATGATTTCCCTAAATCGCTTCAAGCAAATGCCGGGTTTGTTCCTCTGAAAGGACACGGCCGACTTTCTTCCCCATCCTTCCCTAATCCGATGGCACAGAGGACCTCGCTGTGTGTTCTCCTACCCCGAATCAACCAACCGTATTATTGTTTCTATGTATCATGTCGCGGGCATAAAGTGGAAGCATGTGCTGCGTTGAACGCCAAGGGAACCTGAGAGATTACAGTGTCGTAGTTTGCTTCTCAGACCTGTTCGTCAACGACGCAGGCTGTTGCATTGGTATTCCCTTACGTGCCTTCTGATATGAACTGTCTCTCACTATCTCGTTCTGAGCGCTAACGTAATCTGTTACCTAGAACTCGTGCAGTGCCATTAGCAGACGCTCTGAACACTGCATTCCTTTGATGTTGCGTGTCCGTCGCGTCTGGGATTGGTCTCTACTCCACCTCGAGACTAGTGAAGTGGAGCGTCACATCAGATGGGCCAACTCGTACATTAAGTTCTGTCATCTTGTGACGTAATCCTCGCTACATGACAAGTCTTGCTTTTACGTGGTTGCCGCAGAGAAGTTAACACTTCATAGGTCATCTCAACTTCAATCAGGCTTTCTTGTTGCAGAATTAAGTTTTCAATATTTCGGAACAGCGTGGGATATTACGAAATTAATCGGCATGCTGCGAATCTGGATTGACGTCAGCTGTTTGTGAACGAAAATTCGAGCCCGACCTGAACTTCCCGGCCGCGGTGGTCTAGCGGTTCTAGGCGCTCAGTCCGGAACCGCGGGACTGCTACGGTCGCAGGTTCGAATCCTGCCTCGGGCATGGATGTGTGTGATTTCCTTAGGTTAGTTAGGTTTAAGTAGTTCTAAGTTCTAGGGGACTGATGACCACAGATGTTAAGTCCCATAGTGCTCAGAGCCATTTGAACCATTTTGAACCAAATGTAGAGACTCTTCGTGCTCGTATTGTGGACGGCTGTGATACAATACGCCATTCTCCAGGGCTGCATCAGCGCATCAGGGATTCCATGCGACGGTGGGTGGATGCATGTATCCTCGCTAACGGAGGACATTTTGAACATTTCTTGTAACAAAGTGTTTGAAGTCACGCTGGTACGTTCTGTTGCTGCGTATTTCCATTCCATGATAAATGTGATTTGAAGAGAAGTAATAAAATGAGCTCTAACATGGAAAGTAAGCGTTTCCGGACACATGTCCACATAACATCTTTTCCTTATTTGTGTGTGAGGAATGTTTCCTGAAAGTTTGGCCGTACCTTTTTGTAACACCCTGTATATGTGACAAAAATGGTATGAAGATTTCAGGAGACAATTGTTTTCAGGAATATATCTATCTGAAGAGCTTTTTAGAAACTAATAGTGACTCAGAACAACAGAAGTCTGAACACTCCGTGGGAGAAAGGTGGACTTACTTTAAGGAAACCGAAAACTATGAGTGCAAATTCCAACTGCTAAAATTATGCGGTTATTTGTTTTCTATTACCGCCCACAACGCCACTGTGGAAAGAGTGTTTTCGCTGATGTCGGCCCAGTGGACTGATGAAAGAAATCGAATGCTGCCAGAGATTATGGAATCAGTTTTACAGTGCCAGTTAAATTACAATTGATTTCTGTGGAGTTTTTATAAATACGTAAAAGGGAAAGACGACTTGCTGAAGAAGATGAAATCTTCCGAAAAACATGGTGTAATAACCAATTCTGCCACAAAGAATTCTATGTAATTGGGTTTTGAATAAAAAGTAACTATATCAAATTTTTTACTTCATTTCTACACTCCCATCTAAGTGTCCCGACAAGGTCTCAGCTAGGTATGGCAACCCTAGTTACATGATTCACAGATCGGGAGGAACGAAGTTTAACGTCTCGTGCGTAATAAGATCTTTACGGAAGGTGCACGAGTTCACTCTATCGTCACTTTATTGTACGAACCTTTGCGGTATTCGCGTAAGGTGACTTAGGGAGAATGCGAAAAAAATACACATAGCTGTCTGGTCGGAAATTAGTACCTAGCTGTCCAGAACAAGAACTTGAGCTTCAACCACTGCGCCGCATCGCTCATTCCGCGGATTACAGAAACAACGTGTAACAAAGAATGCAGCTGGTCGGACCTATTTTAGAAATAGCCCTTATTTGTATTCAGTCACTTCTATCTATAACCAACTTCCTGTCTCTATTTTCACGATCGTCGGCAGAAGAGCTTTTCCTGGATATCCTCTTCCCGATTTTCTCTCTCGGGCCGATCTAGTTACTCTCTAATAGTATAGATTCATCAGTGGGAGTTAAGTCCCCAGGCGACAGAAGTTCTCCGAATGTCGTTACGTAACGGAGGGAATTAGTTGGCTGTGAGGCGACGGTTGGCGGCGGCTATGACGTCAGCGGAAACCGCGGCCGCCTTCCAAAAGATCCTTGTCTGCATAGCACCCTGCGATCGGCGCCTTTGTCAGTTGGATCGCCGTCCGTGATCTGCAGTTGACAGAACGGCTAAAGGCCAACGGCTAGATTCATCTTATTTATGGCTACTGCATCAGTAACTTCAAAACAGCATCACATCCATTACAGCTTGTTCTTTTCAAGAAAAAGGAAGGAAGGTTAGAGTTCAACGTTCCTTCCACAACGTGGTCTTTAGAGCACGATCTGGAATTGGGAAAGGATGTCGGCCGAGCCCTTTGTAAGGAACCGTCCCGGCATTTACCGTAATCGATTTGGGGAAATTATGGGAAACCTAAATCTGGATTTCCCGACACGGATTTTAACCGACGTCCTCCGGAATTCGAATCTAGATTCCTTACCACTGCGTCAATTCGGTCGGTCTGTTCGTTTCAGTTACTTAGCCATTTAAACCATAATATTGGACAGAATATTTTTAGTAATCAGCAGCGCGATGTAATTACCGACCACTGCAGACGCAATTTGTATGTATCCACTAGGCTTGCTGTGATTGGAGATCATTCAGTCTCCTCAGAACTGAGACTACCAAAGGGCGTACACCAGCTGGAACGGCTAAATCCGAATAAAAATGATTTTAAAACACGGGGATGTGTCTTTCCCGGTCTACCATACATGAAGTCCATTTGTCTGTGAAACTCTGCATTTGTGTTGAGCCTACGTTTCACCGTTACCAAATCTACAGACTATGGAAACAGAAGTAACTCAGTAATCAAAACCGAATAGAACAGTTCGTGACAAAGACCCGAACAAGGTGACCACTGTGAACTGCTTACTGCAGTCCGGATGCACTGAAAGTAATTTAGCGTGTCAATCTTCACCCGTATTCAAATATGTATACTGTTAGATTCCGCTGTGTTTTAATCACTTCATTCAAATTCCACAGCTGCGAAGAACAATTTACGGTAGCCCAACAATTTCTGTTGGGTTGGGTTGTTTGGGGGAGGAGACCAAACAGCGAGGTCATCGGTCTCGTCGAATTAGGGAAGGACGGGGAAGGAAGTCGGCCGTGCCCTTTCAAAGGAACCATCCCGGCATTTGCCTATAGCGATTTACGGAAATCACGGAAAACCTGAATCAGGATGGCTGGACGCGGGATTGAACCGTCGTCCTCCCGATTGCGAGTCTAGTGTGCTAATCTCTGCGCCACCTCGCTCGGTAACAATTTATGTTTTGGGAACTCCGAAAGTACTGCATTTGTTATAATATACACCAGTATTTTTTTGTCCGTACGTAATGCAGAATCGACTGCTAGATACTACGAGAGGTAGACCCATCACTATAAAACGAGGCGGGAAGTATTGTGTAGTCAGTATTGAAGCAGTAACAATAAAAGGGGGGCGATCAGGAGAGTTCAGTGACTTGGGGCGCGGAGTAGTCATTAGATGTTACCTGAGTAATACATCCATTAACGACATTTCAACTCTTCTAAAGCTGCCCAGTTCGACTGTTGGTGATGAAATTGTAAAGTGGAAACGCGGAACAGCCGCAGTGAAACAAAGAGCAGACCGATCTCATGTACTGAAATGAAACATGGTGTGGCTAGGGCCTCCCGTCGGGTAGACAGGTCGCCTGGTGCAAGTCTTTTTAGTTGACGGCACTTCGGTAACTTGCATGTCGATGAGGTATGATGATGATGAAGACAACACCCAGTCCCTGAGTGGAGAAAATCTCCTACCCAGCCCGGAATCGAACCCAGGCTCCTTTGCACGGCATTCTGTCGCGCTGACCACGCAGCTATCGAGGCGGGCACCTCATGTACTGATGGATTAGGACCGTCGACCATTGCGGAGGGTGTTTGTTAAAATATTACGTAAAGTACGTGGAAGAATCGCCAGTGAATTTCCAAGTGCTGCTAGCACAATTACTATGCTTAAGGAGGCAAAAAGAATGGGATACAGTGGTCGACCAGCTTCTCACGAGCCACAAAGTTCTGTAGTCATTGCTAAGCGACGCTTGAGGGGGTGTAAAGAGCGACGCTGCAGAATAGTTGACGACTCGAAACAAGTGATTTTGAGGAATGAATCGAGCTATACCCTGTTTAAATACGATGGAAGAGTTTGGGTTCAGTGAATACCTGGATAACGTTACCTGCCATCATGTGTATTGTAAACAGTGCCAACAGCGTATTACGTAGCAGGTGGTGTCACGGTATGGAGGTGTTTTTGGTTGTTACAGTGTGGTCCTCTTATTGCGCTTAAGAAAACGCTAAATGCGGAAGCATGTGAGCTACATACAGTAGAGGAGCAGCTCGGAGACGAAGACTATGTACCAGCACGACAATGCACCCTGTCACACAGCAGGCAATGGTTTGTGGACAATAACGTTCCTGAAGTGGACTGGCCTGTCCAGAGTCCCAACCTGAACCCAGTGAAACAACTTCGGGGAGAGTTAGAACGTAGACTTCGCTCGAGACCACGGTGTTCAACGTCCCTGCCTTCTCTGGTGTCAGCTCTTGAGGAAGAATGTGCTGCTATCCCTCTACAGACTTTCAGACGCTCCAGTGAAAGTGTCCCCAGTCGTCATAAAGTCGAATGGTAGGCGAACCTCATATTAATGTCCGGTGATAGGTTTCGGTATAAGTTCGGTCAGATTGAGTGTTTCGAGCAAATTATTAGCTTTTCAGGATGTAATAGCTGATTTATCTTGCGAATCTACTGGTTGTAGTTTCCTGTTACGCGGTGCTATTTCTTCTGCTGCTTGGGCTCTCCAGTATCTGGGTTCGTTAACCTTCAAACAACTGTATACAAATGTGAATTTTTACAAGGAAATGATCTCAAAGGGTGACAGAACACACACACACACACAGTCTTACCTCCATATTTTAAAAATATCTTTCAACTGTAAAATAGCCCTTCGAGTGTTGTATACTTGCCTTGTTAGCTGAAGCGCACCATGCCAGATGAGAGACGACTTACTATTTAACGCTGTCTTTTTAAATATGGTAAAACGTCTTTCCACGTACGTCACTAGCAGGTCAAGTTAAAATATACATTAATTGCCAGAAACATCATCTTAAGTCCAACTGGGGCCTGAACGCAGAATTTTTGGATTTGTAGTATCACTCGCGCAGCCACAAAACAACATTAAATCAAGATATATTAAAGAAACATAGAATAACAGTACCTACTCAGTCAGTATACCGTCCATTTTTTTTTCTTCAGTTATGCCAAGCGCTGCCGTATTTGTTGTTATATAGAGGTTAGCAACCACTTAACAGTGGTGCTGAAGAGGTGGAACGCACACTGTTTTGAAAGGTAGTCTGACACTGTAAACTACTAAACGTACCCATGGAAACATTAAGTGAAATCACACAAGGCTAAATTTAGATGAGACTCATGGAGTGTTCAAAATGGTTCAAATGGCTCTGAGCACTATGGGACTTAACATCTTAGGTCATCAGTCCCCTAGAACTTAGAACTACTTAAACCTAACTAACCTAAGGACATCACACAACACCCAGCCACACGAGGCAGAGAAAATCCCTGACACCGCCGGGAATCGAACCCGGGAACCCGGGCGTGGGAAGCGAGAACGCTACCGCACGACCACGAGATGCGGGCATCATGGAGTGTACTAAGATTTTTCATCGTTTCAGGTCTTGAGCAGGACATAGTTGATAGATTTCGAGAATTACTGTAGTTGAGATGTAAATTTCTGCGTCACTCACACATTTTTTTATACCTACAGTGATTTTAGATGCTAGCACAGGTTTAGACGTATTTTGTATTTTGCACTGGATATATAGTATCTGCATTACTCTGCATCAAATGACTTTTGACTTCATTCGAAGTTTACTAGCAGGCAATATACGAGGTGCATTCAAGTTCTAAGGCCTCCGATTTTTTTTTCTCCGGACTGGAAAGAGATAGAAACATGCGCATTGTTTTAAAATGAGGCCGCGTTCATTGTCATTACGTCCCAGAGATGGCAGCACCGTACGGCAGTTGGAATTTTACCGCCAGCAGCAAGAATGAGAACTGTTTTAAATACTTAAAATGGCGACGTTTTCCTTACTTGAACAGCGTGCAATCATTCGTTTTCTGAATTTGCGTGGTGTGAAACCAATTGAAATTCATCGACAGTTGAAGGAGACATGTGGTGATGGGGTTGTGGATGTGTCGTAAGTGCGTTTGTGGGTGCGACAGTTTAATGAAGGCAGAACATCGTGTGACAACAAACCGAAACAACCTCGGGCTCGCACAAGCCGGTCTGACGACATGGTCGAGAAACTGGAGAGAATTGTTCTGGGGGATCGCCAAATGACTGTTGAACAGATCGCCCCCAGAGTTGGCATTTCTGTGGGTTGCGTGCACACAATCCTGCATGACGACCTGAAAATGCGAAAAGTGTCATCCAGGTGGGTGCCACGAATGCTGACGGACGACCACACGGCTGCCCGTGTGGCATGTTGCGAAGCAATCTTGACGCACAACGACAGCACGAATGGGACTTTCTTTTCGTCGGTTGTGACAATGGATGAGACGTGGATGCCATTTTTCAATCCAGAAACAAAGCGCCAGTCAGCTCAATGGAAGAACACAGATTCACCGCCACCAAAAAAATTTCCGGTAACTGCCAGTGCTGAAAAAATGGTGTCCATGTTCTGTGACAGCGAGGGCGTAATCCTTACCCATTGCGTTCCAAAGGGCACTACGGTATCAGGTGCATCCTACGAAAATGTTTTTAAGACCAAATTCCTTCCTGCACTGCAACAAAAACGTCCGGGAAGGGCTGCGCGTGTGCTGTTTCACCAAGACATCGCACCCGCACATCGAGCTAACGTTACGCAACAGTTTCTTCGTGATAACAACTTTGAAGTGATTCCTCATGCTCCCTACTCACCCGACCTGGCTCCTAGTGACTTTTGGCTTTTTCCAACAATGAAAGACAGTCTCCGTGGCCGCACATTCACCAGCCGTGCTGCTATTGCCTCAGCGATTTTCCAGTGGTCAAAACAGACTCCTAAAGAAGCCTTCGCCGCTGCCATGGAATCATGGCGTCAGCGTTGTGAAAAATGTGTACGTCTGCAGGGCGATTACGTCGAGAAGTAACGCCAGTTTCATCGATTTCGGGTGAGTAGTTAATTAGAAAAAAAATCGGAGGCCTTACAACTTGAATGCACCTCGTACTACAGATAGGACTCAAATTCTTTGTCTCTGATTTGACGTGGTATCACAGTCATCATCATCATCTTTAGTTGAAACTTACGCAGTTTAGTACTCACATGTGACAGCACTGGCGCTGGCCTTCGTACGGATCCTTCTGGGTGCTGCAGTTTCTCCCCCAGCAGCGTACATCCAGAGCAGTGCATCATATTTCTCGGTGAACAGAGAAGCGAAGAGTGCGGTACGGCTGGTGCGCGCAATGCAGCCTGGCTCGCAGCCCACGGTAATCAGTCTTTTGGGCCGCTCCTGTATTTTTAGCCGGGATTAGGATTTTGATAGCTTGTTTTTCTTCGGGACGCACTGTGACAATACCTTTCGTTTAGACCGCAGTTCAGGAGACGGATGGGCGCGCGCTATAGCGTTTATTTCTGAACTTTTCGTTTATTTGCGTAGCGCTGCATATTTCGTCGAAGAGCTGCCAGCGGCCGCACGACCGCGCGACACATCCCGCCTCAGCAGCACTGCGACCCATCTGAAGGACTTTCCGATTGAACCAAT
Source organism: Schistocerca cancellata (assembly GCF_023864275.1). Lineage (NCBI taxonomy): Eukaryota > Metazoa > Arthropoda > Insecta > Orthoptera > Acrididae > Schistocerca > Schistocerca cancellata. The sequence goes on from NC_064629.1 coordinate 724,200,116, forward strand.
TTCTGTTCTGATCAAACATACGCTGATTAATAGTAACTATCGAACCTTAAGTCATTGGCCTTCTATTGTGCGAAGTAGGCCTATTCTTTTAGAACATATACTGTATTCGAACATTATGAAATACCTCGAAGAAAACGATTTATTGACATATAGTCAGCACGGATTCAGAAAATATCGTTCTTGTGAAACACAACTTGCTCTTTATACTCATGAAGTAATTAGTGCCATCGACAGGGGATGTCAAATTGATTCCATATTTTTAGATTTCCAGAAGGCTTTCGACACCGTTCCTCACAAGCGTCTTCTAATCAAACTGCGTGCCTACGGAGTATCGCCTCAGTTGTGCGACTGGATTCGTGATTTCCTGTCAGAAAGGTCACAGTTCGTAGTAATAGACGGAAAGTCATCGAGTAAAACAGAAGTAATATCCAGCGTTCCCCAAGGAAGTGTTATAGGCCCTCTATTGTTCCTGATCTATATTAACGACATAGGAGACAATCTGAGTAGCCGTATTAGATTGTTTGCAGATGATGCTGTCATTTACCGTCGTGTAATGTCATCAGATGATCAAAACGACTTGCAAAATGATTTAGATAAGATACCTGTATGGTGCAAAAAGCGGCAATTGACCCTGAATAAAGAAAGGTGCGCAGTTATTCACACGAGTACTAAAAGAAATCAGCTTAATTTCGGTTACGCGATAACTCACACAAATCTGAGGGCTGTAAATTCAACTAAATACTTAGAGATTATAATTACAAATAACCTAAATTGGAACGATCCCCACGTAGATAATATTGTGGGTAGAGCAAACCAAAGACTGCGATTCACTGGCAGAACAGTTAGAAGGTGCAACAGGTCTACCAAAGAGACTGCTTACACTACGCTTGTCCGCCCTATTCTGGAGTACTGCTGTGTGGTGTGGGATCCGCACCAGATGGGACTGACGGATGACATCGAAAAAGTACAAAGAAGGGCAGCACGTTTTGTATTATCGCGAAATAGGGGAGATAGTGTCACAGACATGATACGTGGAGTGGCAATCATTAAAACAAAGGCGTTTTTCGTTGCGACGGGATCTTCTCATGAAATTTCAATCACCAGTTTTCTCCTCCGATTGCGAAAACATTGTTGGCACCCACCTACATCATCACGATAAAATAAGAGAAATCAGAGCTCGCACGGAAAAATTTAAGTGCTCGGTTTTCCCGCGTGCCGTTCGAGAGTGGAACGGTAGAGAGACAGCTTGAAGGTGGTTCATTGAACGCTCTGCCAGGCACTTTGTTGTGAATAGCAGAGTAATCACGTAGATGTAGATTGTACGGGGGCATGCTGAAAAGTAATGCTTCCAAATCTTTTATGTGAAAACACTCTTAAAGCTTTTTAAATAAAACAAACGTTAATAGCGTTTAACTTTCTACGTCTGTATTCTTCATGTCTACATACTTACTTCTCAACATAGTCTCCCTGGCGATGAACAGACATCCCTCAACGTGAGACCTGTTAGTCTATACCGTCATTGTAGAATGTTTGACTTTGTTGTCGGAGCTATAACCTCACCTCTGCGTGCAACGCTTCGTCACTATGAAAGTGACGTCCTCGGAAGTGTTCTTTATGTTCTGGAAACAGATGACAGTTGGATGGGGCCAAGTCGGGACTGTATGGAGGATGATCGATGACAGTGAACTCAAGCCGTCGGATGATCGCAGACATAGCAGCGCTCGTGTGTGGTCCGGCATTGTCATGATGAAGATGAGAGTACTCCATGTGCTGACGAACTCTTCAAATTCGAAACTCGATTACAGTACTCTGTTTCAGACCCTTCTGGCATAGTTACGTTACACGCAGCCATGTTGCATGTTACAGTTAGGAGGTCTCTAGCGGCAGAGGGCAGCGAATATGTAGGAATGAAGAATGAGGATGTAGAATGTTAAAAGCGTTTGTTCTCATAGTTTTCACATAAAAATTGGGGCATTACTTTTCAGCACATCCTCGTATTTATCTACTTTTTTCAACCGTGAATTGCCGACCGGAGTGGCCGAGCGGTTTTAGGCGCTACAGTGTGGAACCGCGCGACCGCTACGGTCGCAGGTTCGAATCCTGCCTCTGGCCTGGATGTGTGTGATGTCCTTAGGTTAGTTAGGTTTAAGTAGTTCTAAGTTCTAGGGGACTGATGACCTCAGACGTTAAGTCCCATAGTGCTCAGAGCCATTTGAACCAACCGTGAATTAGATTTCTGGAAGTGATGACCCTTAAGTAAAAAGTGAAAGATCAAAATTGGCCTATGTTACGTTAACTGTGGTTCAGATATCTTATTAGTAATATCAAGTTAGTGGCTAATTAAAAGGATGGTTTCCATCATAATGAATTTGACTTCATAAGATCATGAATCCATTTCCTTCTAACTATTCCATATTCTTGTTGGAACATATGATAGTTCCACAAATCCTGGCTACTCATTTGCGCGTTATTCAAGTTGTCTATCGAAACAGTTTTTTTGTTTTTTGTTTTTAAAGTAATTTTTCTACCGTCCTTTCTGTTCGCTAAGCGCAAGGCATTACTTTCCTTGACGACTAGTCATGTTTTAAAATAATCGATGGCAACGATTGTTGCGAATTTCGTGGCAGAACAGTTATTCACTGTTTCCTCAGACCTTATACCGCAATGCATTTACCGTTCTACTCGCGAAAATAAATTATGCTTGCCGCCGTCGGGTGATATTTACGGTCAGTTTTATGGCCATATTTCAGGGTGTCTGCATTATATGGACGAACTGAGGACTGCAGTTCCGTTTCATTCAACATCGCCAGCATTAAAGTTACGCAAATGAAACGGCCAGAAACTTCAACAGGGCGTTTGTTTGAATTTACTGTTCGCCGTCTCTGAAATGGATGTATACTGCAAATACGAAATCAGTAAATATGGGGGCTCCCATTCTGCCTGACTGTAGTGTATCTGAGATGGCGATCTAGACAGGTGAACTGCGTCTGTTTTGCTGTGTTGCGTACCAACGGCCATCTGCTTTGGATCTTGCCGCCAAAGCTGCCAGCGGACGTAGTATTCCAGCCCTTAGCTTGCGCTGCCTATAACTAGCACATATCTGGTGCGTCACAGCATTCGGCAACAGTGTGTAAGTCGATGGACGTCTTGACGAAGTATGACACTCATTTGAACCATCGGAGGATAAAGATGAGTTCAACATTGGTTAGTTAGGTACGTACGTACTTGTATAGATAATATTCACGATAAACACTATGATGTGGAACGTGTCTACAGAAAAAAAACAAATAAAGGAAAATTATATGGGTATATGTTGTTCAATTACATGTTCTTTTCTGTAATGATGTCTAATTAGTTCTATTCAGGAATTCCTTATAGGATTTGTTGTTGTGGTAGAAACATCTTTAATCTACAATTCAAATCACTTTTGTTGTGTCAAAAATTTTATTTCCTGTTTTATTGCTCCATATGTTACCCATTTTTGTGCTAGTTCGATTCATTAAAATCACTTCTTCTAGCGCTGGACTTGGGAATATCTCTTTCACCCACACACTGAGATGGGTCGTTGATTACAAATTTCATAAGAATTTCATAAGTGGATAAATTATCTTCAAGGAATACCTGTTTGGACCCCACACACAATGCTGATTGATTTCTTTTATACAGAGAACAGTTTTTGCCTAAATTAGGAGTTACCCCAGAATGTTATCCCATAAGATGTCAGTAAATAAAAATATGCAGCATATGTTAACTTACCGAGTTCTTTATAGCCAATGTTGGGAATCGTTCTTACGACAGAAGTAGCCGAACTTAAATGTTTTACTATGTCTGCTATACGGTTTTTTCAGTTGTGAGTTTTCATCAGTATGTGCACTTGAGAACGCTGGCACATTTTTGCCGTACTAATCAATAACCATTTTTTTAAAAAGTCGTTAACCGTTTTCTCTACATGTACATCTGCATTTATACTCCGCAAGCCACCAAACGGTGTGTGGCGGATTCCTGTTCCAGTCGCATATAGTTCGCGGGAAGAACGACTGCCGGAAAGTCTCCGTGCGCTCTCGAATCTCTCTAATTTTACATTCGTGATCTCCTCGGGAGGTGTAAGTAGGGGGAAGCAATATATTCGATACCTCATCCAGAAACGCACCCTCTCGAAACCTGGACAGCAAGCTACACCGCGATGCAGAGCGCCTCTCTTGCAGAGTCTGCCACTTGAGTTTGCTAAACATCTCCGTAACGCTATCACGCTTACCAAATAACCTTGAGACGAAACGCGCCGCTCTTCTTTGGATCTTCTCTATCTCCTCTGTCAACCGACCTGGTACGGATCCCACTCTGATGAGCAATACTCAAGTATAGGCGAACGAGTGTTTTGTAAGCCACCTCCTTTGTTGATGGACTACATTTTCTAAGGAGTCTCCCAATGAGCCTCAACCTGGCACCGCCTTACCAACAATTAATTTTATAGGAATTGCTGCTGTGCTTGATGTTTGTGCACAGCGTCCTACCAGTGTGAAGTCACAACTTGTAACGGATGACGATTCTGTGCTCGGCTGGCTCGTGGCAAGAAAAGTGTCGTAGTATTAGGCACCGTCATGCACTTGAAAGTGTGGCAAGTTAGAAACCTTGGAATAAACTGGGTTCGGCGAACAGTTTATTTGTATTGGTTTTATTGAAGAAGCTGCCATCAGGCCACTCAACCGAGGGAGTACGCGCAATGATTAAAGCACTGAACTGTGATTGGGGAGTATCGGTTTCAAATTCCCACGTGGCCATCCAGATTCAACTTTTCTGTAGTTTCCCTAAATTGCTTAACGCGAATGCGGGAAGAATTCTCCGGAAAGGGCGAAGTCGATTCTTTTCCGCACTTGTAGGCAGTCAGAGCTGGTGTTCCGGTCCTATCGACTTTTTTAATAACTTGCTCAATTATCACGCCACCCGCAGTCCACGGGGCTGTTGTGCTACTGTTACAGATCGTCGAAAAAACATGACAGGGGTGAAGTTGCCTTACTTCCGTGGTTAGCCAGCCACGTGACTCTACAACACAACCTTAAGGGCTCATCCCATACTCTGCACTCGACATGGCGGGGAAGGACGGTTTTTGAGAGGGAGATGGAGATACATAACATTGGCACTAGGATGTATACTAAGTGGTTCTGTCGTTGCACAGTGAGTGCAGTTGATGGTGGATTGCATACCGTAAGGTGGCTTGCTAAGTATAGATGGAGATGTAGCGACCTCCCAATAACAGTAATTATAATACTATGGGTGCAGCGAATTTACGTATGACCGGGTCTGCTGGTGATAGTTACTGAAAATTTTAACACTGCTGCGTGCTTTCTTATTTTGTCGTTTCCTGAAGACCATTCGTAAGACCTGTCAGTCTCAGGTAAGATCATCATGAAATTTCCTACACGCAGCCATCTACGCGAGTTTTGTCTGAATATCTGATCATAACAGTAATCTGTAAGACTGCTGACTCGCAAGAAAATCTCTATTGTTTTCGTAAGTGACGATGTCATGCATGCGTATACTTTAGCACCAGCGCAGGTTTTAGAAGGTTGATAAACCCATTTGTAACGTCCACTAATTGGTGTCCGGGTTACATTTGATTAGACATTGTACTTGGTTCGTCGAATGTAGTTCGCGTACACTTCGGATCGTATGGCAGAAGAAACCGTTAGAAGTATGTATGACCATTGCTACTGTTGCTTAAACGTTCACTCCTCATATCTGGCCTAAATGATTGCTCATTTGAAACAGCGCTAATAGTCTTGCCAGACTAAATGCTACTTAGATGGTTTCACGCACTAATATACGTGAAAGTTGGGCTTCGCTCCAAGTGCTGCCGCACATAATTCATTCACTAACAAATGACGTCGTTGCTACTCATCCATCGTACCATTTACACTACTGGCTATTAATACTGTTACACCACGAAAATGACGTGCTACAGACGCGAAATTTAACCGACAAGAAGAAGATGCTGTGATATACAAATGATTAGCTTTCCAGAACATTCACACAAGGTTGGCGCCGGTGGCGACACCTACAACGTGCTGACATTAGGAAAGTTTCCAACCGATTTCTCATACACAAACAGCAGTTGACCTGCGTTGCCTGGTGAAACGTTGTTGTGATGCCACATGTAAGGAGGAGAAATGCTTACCATCACGTTTCCGACTTTGATAAAGGTCGGATTGTAGCCTATCGCGATTGCGGTTTATCGTATCGCGACATTGCTCCTCACGTTGGTCGAGATCCAATGACTGTTAGCAGAATATAGAATCGGTGGGTTCATGAGCGTAATACGGAACGCCGTGCTGGATCCCAACGGCCTCGTATCCCTAGCAGTCGAGATGACAGGCATCTTACCCGCATAGCTGTAACGGAGCGTGCAGCCACGTCTCGATCCCTGAGTCAACAGATGGGGACATTTGCAAGATAAGAACCATCTGCACGAACAGTTCGACGACGTTTGCAGCAGCATGGACTTTCAGCTCGGAGACCATGACTGCGGTTACCCTTGACACTGCATCACAGACAGGAGCGCCTGCGATGGTGTACTCAACGACGAACCTGGATGCACGAATGGCAAAACGTCACTTTTTCGGATGAATCCAGGTTCAGTTTACAGCGTCATGATGGTCGCATACGTGTTTGGCGACATCGCAGTGAACGCACATTGGAAGCGTGTATTCGTCATCGCCATACTGGCGTATCACCTGGCGTGATGGTATGGGGTGCCATTGGTTACACGTCTCGGTCACCTCTTGTTCGCATTGACGGCACTTTGAACAGTGGACGTTACATTTCATATGTGTTGCGACCCGTAGCTCTACCCTTCATTCGATCCCTGCAAAACCCTACATTTCAGCAGGATAATGCACGACCGCATGTTGCAAGTCCTATACGGGCCTTTGTAGATACAGAAAATGTTCGACTGCAGCCCTGGTCAGCACATTCTCCAGATCTCTCACCAATTGAAAACGTGTGGTGAATGGTGGCCGAGCAACTGGCTCGTCACAATACGCCAGTCACTACTCTTAATGAACTGTGGTATCGTGTTGAAGCTGCATGGGCAGCTGTACCTGTACACGGCATCCAAGATGTGTTTGACTCAATACCCAGGCGTATCAAGGCCGTTATTACGGCCAGAAGTGGTCGTTCTGGGTACTGATTTCTCAGGATCTATGCACCCAAGTTGCGTGAAAATGTAAACGTATGTCAGTTCTAGTATAATATATTTGTCCAATGAATACCCGTTTATCATCTGCATTTCTTCTTGGTGTAGCAATTTTAATGGCCAAGGGTGTAGTTAATTGAAGGATTTCAAGAACCCTGCCTTCATGGGGAACACGTGCTCCTCATCCAGTAAATGTGGCAACCACAATTTTATGTCTTAGCATTTAACAGGATAGATAAGTCGTATCAGTGCCAAAATGCTTGTGTCCTTCGGCGGTGTCAGTTACCTGTGCTCGTGGTTACGTGATTGTTACTGAGAAGTTTTACTAGGCCTCACTTACCCAGAGGCATCGGAATTCCCGCGCAAGTAAATCGCCGTCAAAGAAGCCAAAAATAATTTCGGCTGAAGCCAAGAGCAGAGGGGCTCGATTCATATAAAGTACAAGTGCTAGGCGAAGCTGGCTGGGTTTCAGGAGTCGGCTGCCAAATGGACGCGAGGCTGTCTGGATGGCCGGCAGTGGTGCTCCAAGACTTCCTCTGCCTGCCGGCCTACTCTTACGCAAAATCCTCCCTACTTCCGGTTCTGTCTTTGATCTTACGGAAGTACGGAGAAACCAACAGAGCCATCTGCACGTTTCCGATGGGTGATGCAGAAAGTTGCGCACGATCACGATCAACAGAGTGCTCAGAACAGTCTGGAAAGCTTGTCCGGATGTTGCAGGGTAAGTTGTGCGGAGAAACAATTGTTCAGAAAAGAATTCGACACGCTGTGCTGTTAAGCAGCGTTGAAGTTAGCCAGTCAGGCACCTGCGTGCACAAATTCCCGAGCCGAGCGGTTCTAGGCGCTACAGTCTGGAACCGCGCGACCGCTACGGTCGCAGGTTCGAATCCTGCCTCGGGCATGGATGTGTGTGATGTCCTTAGGTTAGTTAGATTTAAGTAGTTCTGAGTTCTAGGGGACTGATGACCTCAGAAGTTAAGTCCCATACTGCTCAGAGCCATTTGAACCATTTGACTTTTACGAGTAGAAAATGAGACGCACAAAATATTCCTAAGAAATCACGAAGTTTTCCGGTTTGTTATACCACGGTCGTTGCATGGCTTAAATAATTTGTCAGTAATGTTATTTCTGGGAACGATTCGAAGAGAAAACTCTTTCGGCATATATAAAATATCTCAGTAAGGCCACTTTACACAAATAGAAGAAAAACTGTACACTTTTTGTGAAGTAGGTTGTGGCCACTGAAAGATGGTGCCACAACTGCCCTATAAAAATCGTGTATAAAAACGTAAGGTGTGATAACAGTGATTCAGTCGAATTACTGATGATGGCGTAATACTCCGTAATGAGCAGTTAACGTCTAAAATAAAATGAGTAGTTAAATGCGTTTTTTGTTGCTGAATATATATTTAAACGTGATTTAAATTTAAACTTTTTTACAAAACGGTGTTTTTTATAGTCAAATAAACCCTAATTTAAAATTTTCTATAACCCTTTACAATAATGAGAAAATTTAACACGGGACATAAGTAAGACATAACTAAGATTTGAACCCCAGCGCCTCAATGCTGCCTCCCGTGCTGCTCGCGAAGATGAAATTGTCACCATTCGACAGAATATTAGCAGGGGCGCTAGTCGGCAGAGATGATGAAGTTATTACCAAGTTATTGATTGCTACGCGTATTACCGTAATGTTGGCATCAAAAACCCAAATTAATTTCATGCCAAAATTAGCAGCCTAATTGAATTCGAGGGAGGGGACAATATTACACGTTTGGTCCTCAAACGGCAGCAATTTTCATCGGGAAAAGCAACTGTGTGTAAAAGTTACCGAGGTAAAGGAGAATTAAAAACGCAGATGTTTTAATATACCCTCAAAAGTATATTACATGTGACTTTTGTGCTTGCTTTTATCGACTACTGGGTGCAAATCGAAAACGTGTTCCTTCTCAGATGTTCCCAGGTGTCCGGAGGCGCGCTCTGCAGGTACAGCCGTTAAAACATGCCAGCAACGGAAGGTAAAGAAGGAAAATAGAATTGCAGTTTTACTGCCACAAAGTAGAAAAAGTGAGAAGCAAATGCTTGATCCGCATTTTGAAACTGAAATAATGAACACACTGCTATATTTCTATTAAATATGAGAGACTATATCAGTTTTCAACACTCACTTGAATTCGAATCTTCCTATACGGACGTATAGTAACTAGCAGTGGTGACAATCAGCTCCCGAAGGAAGGAAATCGAGAAATACCAAGCACCTTTCAAACTAAACAAGAGACTTACTGAGATGCGTCGAATAGGTCACGTAATGGAGATACACGCCGAAATGATCTACCTAAGACTTCGCCCAAGATTAGCGGAAAATGATTTGTAGGTAAGTAGTTAAACTTTGTTGATCAGAAAATAGAAGAAAGCAGATCATGAAATTACTACCATAACGTAACGAATAACCCATCTGCGTAGCCGAAGCCGCTAATGTGCGCTTGCGACAGTGATCTGAATGGGCAGTTAAAATTACTAATTACCTTTTCTTACTTAAGACATCGAATGCTTTTAACTATCTTTCTAAGCTTCAATTGACTTCCAAAATTCACACGAGCTGCCGAGTTTAGAAGAGCTTGTATCTATAGTCAGCTGACTGTCTAATAACTGAAATGAATAATGTAAGTTACTTGGAGATGCGACAAGAATTCTTACTGGAAGCGTGTGACCATATTATATAATTGCAACAGTACTACACAAATGTTGAATAGGCCACTTAGTAAAACGTCATCAACTGGCGATAGAATGACTTTAATATTATGCGTTTCGGGATGACCTGTCATTAGCTATCACATACATAGAGTTCTACGGATGAAGTTATATGTTACTTACCGAACTGCCTCTGATAGCTGTGTTACTTACATACCTTCAGTTCATCTTTACAACTCTATGTGTCTGGTATCCGATTATGGATTATCCCGAAACGCGTAATATTAAAGTCATTCATTCACTGGTTGATGACGTTTAAGTGACCTATTCAGCATTTGTGCAGTACTGTTTCCCTCCCTCCCTCTTCTCTTCCTCCTTTTTCCTCAGACTTTTTCTGCTATCGCAATCCCTCATTACAGCTTGATGCGATAGCGTGAGCGTCATGGGGGTTTAATCCGACTTCTGTCTATAGAAATTACATTAATTCGCAACAACCTTTTCTATCATTAGTAGGAAAAAGTATTTTTTGTTTCCTTATGTGATAACAAGAGCAGAACGATGTTGAATATTTAGTGTTACGTGGCGTGCCTTAGGGAGTGCCACATTTAGATGCACACTAGTTAAAGTGATGCAACGGCAAAGTGAATGTCTGGGAATCTGACGCCCACTGCATTTCTGGCACCGCAACCGCATTCTCTGGGCTGCCAAGGCAACCCTGCGGCAGTTTCGCTTAACGAGTACTTCCGACGATAATTGACAACGCTCCATTCGTTCTGTTAATGACAACGCGTTCTCGGCGCAGATTGACGCACGTACGTCGACCTTCCTGCTTCAAATGATAGCAGCGTACAATCGAGCGCCACTCACAATTATGATCCTCGGCATTCTCGACGTAAGTTCAGTACTGTAAATATATGGTGCAAGTGTGTTCCTGCACTCATTACTTCAAAACAAATTACCACACATTTGAAAAATGAATAGCGCTGCCAAAATTAAAGATAGCTCAACTTCAGCTTCTCTCATTGAGTTAAAAATTGATGGATCTGTCTGCCAAGGTCACTGTAGATAAGGTGGTGCATTTGTTGTTATTTTGTAATGAAATAGCATGCAGCGTAATATCTCCTTCGCTGTTTTAATTTTCTTTGCTATTTATAATGGGATTGAACAGCCTTACTACAGTAGTATCGACGGTTCCCGTCAGATCACCGAATTTACGCACTTGTCGGGCTCGGCTATCTCTTGGACGGGTGCCGGTCCGGGTCTGTGAGCGCCGTTGGCGAGGAGGATGCACGCAGCCCTTGGGAAGCCAATTGAAGAGCTTCTTGATTGAGGAGTAGCGGCTTTGGTCACGAAAACTGACAACGACCGGGAGAACGGTGTGCTGACCCCATGCCCTTTCGTATCCGCATCGTGTGACGCATATCCGCTGAGGATGACACGGCGGTCGGTCGGCACCGCTGGGTCTTTCGAGGCCTTTTCAGACGGAGTTTAGTTTTAAGTTTTTATTTATAATCCGAGGCACTCGACTATAACAGACCGTGAGACAATGCTAGCAAGATGGAAACCATTGAATTTGAACTGTCACAGCCATTGCTGTGGTACTGACATCTTGTGCAATGACAACACGGGAGCTGTTACGTTCCGGCACGTAATACTCATAATTATGTATTTTCGGGTTGATCAAGTCACTAAAAACATCTGACTGTTGCGTTTGTATGCCAAACCTGAGAAAAACGCACAGGTTCGGTACAACTGGATATTTGCCTTAGAACATGAACACTAGGGGCTCCCGTTACTGGAGTCTACATCGTTCGAGGCTGAACTTTTCGATAGTCGAAGTTGCAAAATATTTCGTGGCTGGGCTCTTAAATTTTTGAAAGGCTGTTTCAAATATGGTACTGGAATGGATAAGATAAATTACCCGATTTGTATTTTCCATGATCTTTGTAAATCACCGTGATTGTTGTCACAGCTATTTCAACAAGGTCTCCGACGTTTGATGTCTTCTTTTCTTGTCATTACTGTATTGATGTTTCGTCCGTAACGATGTCTTCGTCGTCGCTGTATTGAACCCCAATAAAATAGGCGAGACGTGTCAACAATTTCTGCCCTTGGAGTGCAGTCATTTCGGGGAGATCTTAAAGACGCTATAAAATTCCCCAAGTATTCATAGTAATACAGTATTAACACAGATGAGATACGTAGACGTAGTCTCCGATTTATGTTAAAATGTGACGGCATTAGAAACAGGAGTAGCTCAACAGGCGCCGTACAGAACAAACATTTGTGACCACGAAATATGATGTAACACGACAGCTATTCCGTGTCCCGAGTCTCTTCGGGCCCTAGCGTATGAATTGTGGTACTGTCTAAATAACCGTTACGTGATCGCATTTATGTCTGAGCACCGTGGCAGCTGTTACTGCTCCGGAGACGTTACTCGCTGCAGGTTGTTGAAGTTTAGCGCAGCCAGAACATTAGGAAGACAGAAAGTAAACCACTGCATTGTTTGTCGGCCTGTCCAAATGATTCGCTCCACTTGTAGAGCCGTGCCGCCGGCACAGGCCGCGTGCGTCTTTGCTTCATTCGACACCAGTCACAGACACTCTTACTGTATATTCGATAGCAGTTAGGTTTTTAAATAGCCGTTCAGATGCCACTTAATCCCCAAATAAGTGGTGACGCCTTTACACTACTCATTGTGAGAAAAACAAAGAAAACCGTGCTTTACTGTACAGACTACGTAAATTTACATACAAAGAAATAATGCTTCGGTACACATGGTCCTTTTGAGGGTGGTAAACCCATGCTTTTCCATGATATGAGAACCAGCTCAACAAAACAATTACTAGAGGTGGATTGGAGGGGTGGGGGGGGGGGGAAGAAAGGGGAAGAAAAATCTACGGATTCACGTGTAGTGTGAAACATGATGGGACATAAGGTTTCTCCTACAAATTATTCCCATAATAATCTTAGGACGAACTGGTTACCGACATATCACTACGGACTGCTTGTTTCATACTTACGCAGCGAAGCAAGCATCCGTACACGTAGCTTCCAGTGATACCTTGCAAACTTGGAGAAAACGAACTGTCACTCAAGGACCTTAAGTAAAACTAACTTTTCATGGATTTATGATATAGATCAGAATGTTTGTCCTGAAGAAATTTTAAGTTCTCTCTCTCTCTCTCTCTCTCTCTCACACACACACACACACACACACACACACACACACACACACACACAGAGAGAGAGAGAGAGAGAGAGAGAGAGAGAGAGAGAGAGAGAGAGATTGGGGGGGGGGGTCGATCAGAGAGGATTTTCCTTTTGTTGGTGATATAGTGCAAGTATTCCTAAAAACACCTATTCGTTGACCCCCTCCCCACCACCCCCCGAACGCCGGAGGACGACACCGTGTTTCGAGACTGATCGATTTGTTGATGGAAATGTGTTATAGTAAAACGATTTCTAAATGGAGTAAAACAGTGACTTTTCCAATGTGCTTTTATCTTTGTGAAGTCAACTCAGTCAGCTTGAGAGTGTTTAAAAAAATAAGAGTAGCGTACGTACCTCAGTCGACTTAACATCCTGCAGAGAAGGAAGTGATAGTTGTAGGAAACGATGTTTCGGCAAAGTATCAGTGCAATTCGCAGTGGATAAGAGGATTTAAATTTATTATACCAGGGATAGTTAGATGCCTGCTACGTTCCTTACGACCCTTGGAGAATGCCAAACACACGGGAGCACAGCGGCACTCGACGAACGCAGTTAAGAGTTAGGTTCAAAATGGTTCAAATGGCTCTGAGCACTATGGGACTTAGCATCTGAGGTCATCAGTCCCCTGGACTTAGAACTACTTAAACCTAACTAACTTAAGGAATTACATTCATGCCCGAGGCAGGATTCGGACCTGCGACCGTAGCAGTGGCGCGGTTCCAGATTGAAGCGCCTAGGACCGCTCGGCCACAGCGGCCGGCCTAAGAGTTAGGAAGTAGGAGCCTCTTTCTCTCCACATTTAAGCAGTTAACCAGGCAGTTATTTCTTTGACTCGTCTTTCTGCACCCTTTTTGAGAGAGTTGAGGTAGTCGGCTTTTACACTAGTAATTCCGGGCGTTGTCTGCTTTTGTAAAGGAAGTCTCATAATGTTCCAAAAGGGTACTGACAGAAAAGAAAGTAGGAAAGCAGATGCGAGACAGAGATTCATAGGGAGAATATTAAGGCAATGTAAGTCATCCACAAAAACACTCGCCCTGCTGGTTCATGGCGTCATCTCACTCTACCGATACTGGATATTCGTTTTGCCCCATAACGTAATGAGGATGTGATTTGTGGCGCCACGCGTGCGCGAAAAGAACAGAACACGTACAATATTTCTTTTCCGTTGGTTTTACTTTTGGGTATGAAAGATGGGTGAGAGACGGATCTTAGGCGGAGAGCGAGGTTGGGTTACAAGTTAAGACTGTGGCATGAATGTTGCCGAGGCCAACAAACGTATCAGATCGTGGATGTAGGCGTGTACTGATTTGTAGAATACGCCAAAGACTAGGTTCGGCTAAATGGTGTCGTTTTTGAGTTAGCGAAACTGTATCGAACGGATCAGGTAATTCGATTCTTGAGTACTTGCTATCAGTCTGGGGACCTTACCAGGTGGGATTATTAGAAGAGCTAGATAAGACCCAAAAAAGAGCGCCACGTTTCGTCACGGAACTGTTTGATCGTGCTGTGTTAAGGATATGCTCAACGAACTCTAGTAGTAGGCGCTACAAGAGACGCTTATGCTCGAATAGTCGGGCACCAGGTTACTTCTTCCCACATGTCACGCGAAGTGACTATAACGAGCAAATCAGAGGATTTACTTTCAAAAAGAATCGTTCTTCAAAAGGGATAGAGAAGGGGGAATGATTGTGCCACCTGAAGAACCCTCCGCCACAAACAGTAAGGGAGCCACTAGAATGTACACTGCTCAGCAGAACTTAATGACGAGATACTTAATGTAACATTACATGTTAACTACTCGGTTGAAATGAATGACATAGCTGGAGCATGTTGCCAGAGGTCTCCTATGCGTGCACAGAAATACGTCATATGACTCGAGGTTAGCGTGACTGTAGGGCCACGCAACAAGGGATTGTTGAAGGAACGTGAGAAGATAGCATGCGTCAGCCATCGAGCTCGTACGTGCACTGTGGTGCTGGTTTATATAGTCAACACGGCCCGGAGACAACCTACAAACGGGGAAGAATCGTCGGGAAACTGGAAGAATGACGACACGTGACGGATGTAGTCCAGGTATTGCTGACAGCATTGTTTCACGTGCGCGAGGAGCTTCCCAAACCACAGGCACTGCCGCCCGAAGGAGAGGAGGTGGTTGATCGCCATCAACAACAGCAGCATTTAACCGCTACATTGGGCAACAGTCAAATAGGAACACACCTCAAACAGCGGGAGCAGATGCAGCCGCATTTAACGGGACTTCAAGACACTCAGTCACGGTCCACAGCGGCATGGCGATTGCATGGGAATGTCTCTTTACCCGAAGAACAGTCCATTGTGTTGCGTCGACACCAGCGCCTAGGCGACATCGTTAGCAACGTTGCATAGAGCATAGGGACTAGACCAATGAGGAGTGAGGTTGCCTCACCTTCTCGGGTGAGAACAGGTTCAGTCCGAGAAGTGATTTTGGACGCACCCTCGTATGGCGAGAGATCACGTAAAGCACCTAGGAACAACGTCGAATATGACCGTTTTGGCGGTGAAGATGTTGAGGTGTTGGGAATTATTATGCGTGGGCGTACTGACGCCCAAATCTTTGAACACTGTACATTCGTCAGTCAACGTTATTGTGACACTGTACTCCTTCCCCATGTTTTTGTGCATTCGGCCTGATTTCAGCTCTTGGAGCGAAATACGGCGAATGCCCTGCCCGTTCCCCGACTAACACTCCATCGAGCACTTAGGGGATGCTTTGGGCAGCGTGTGCACATGCACCAATGACCAGCCAGCAGTTGTTAATCGTACTGGTGGAGAAATGGAACGCCGTACCACAACCAACCTTGGGGCCAGCATGGAAGCACGTTTCAGAGCACGCATTGTCGTCCGTGGAGATGACACACACTATTAGGAACCATATCCCCCTTCTCATAATGTCCGAGGGACCATCATGTATCACTATGATTTCCGTTTAATTATTTTCTTTGAACAAAAGTGTCATTTCTGTTTGTCTCGTTCCGCACAATCACCGAAGAGCCAAAGGAACTGCAGCACCTGCCTAATATCGTGTGGGAACCCCCGTGATCACGCACAAGTGCCGAGACACGACGTGGCATGGACTCGACAAATGTCTGAGGTAGTGCTGGAGGGAACTGACACCATGAATCCTGCAGGGCTTCATAAATCCGTAAGTGTACGAGGCGCTGGAGAACTGTTCTGAACAGCACGATGCAAGGCATCCCAGATGTGCTCAGTAATGATCATGTCTGGGGAGTTTGGTGGGCAGCGGAAGTATTTAAACTCAGAACAGTGTTTTTGGAGCCACATGGTAGTAATTCTGGACGTATCGGTGTCTCATTGTCCTGCTGGAATTGCCCAAGTCCGTTAGAATGCACAATGGACATGAATGGAGGTATGTAATCAGACAGGATGCTTACGTACGTGTCACCACTCAGAGTCGCATGTAGACGTATCAAGGGGCCCGTATCACTTCAACTGCAAACGCCCCACACCACTACAGAGCCTCCACCAGCTTGAACAGTACTTTGCTGACATGCAGGGTCCATGGATTCATGAGGTTGTCTCCATACCCGTACGCGTCCATCCGCTCGATGCAATTTGCAACGACACTCGTCCGACTAGGCAACATGCTTCCAGTCATAAACAGTCTAATGCCGGTGTTGACGCGCCCAGGCATGGCGTGAACCTTCGTGTCGTGCCGTCATCAAGGGTACACGAGTGGGCCTTCGGCTCCGAAAGCCCATAACGATGTTTCGTTGAATGGTTCGCACGCTGACACTATTTGATGGCCCAGCATTGAAATCTGCAGCAATTTGCGGAAGGGTTGCACTTGCGTCACGTTGAAAGGTTCTATTCAAGCGTCGTTCGTCCCGTTCTTGCTGGATCTTTTTCCGGCCGCAGCGATGTCGAAGATTTGATGTTTTACCGAATTCCTGATATTCACAGTACACTCGTGAAATAGCCGTAGGGGGAAAATCGCCACTTCATCGCTGCCTCGGAGATGCTGTGTTCCATAGCTCTTGCGCCGACTATAACACGTTCAAACTCAAATTTTGATACCCTGCCCTTGTAGCAACAGTAACCGATCTAACAACTGCGCCACACACTTGTCGTCTTGGCACCGCCGTATTACGCCTGTTTACGTATCTCTGTATTTGAATATGCATGCCTAAACCAGTTTCTTTGGCGCGTCAGTGTATTTCAGTTACTTTCTGCACTATACTGTAGGAGTTCTTTCTATGCATGGGCCCAGTTTCACCGAGCTATGTTACTTGGCAGCGCCACATCATGAAAACGTTACTTTCGTTCGAAAGTTTTCCACACCATTGTACACTACTGGCCATTAAAATTGCTACACCACGAGGATGACGAGCTACAGACACGAAATTTAACCGACAGGAAGAAGATGCTGTAATAAGCAAATTATTAGCTTTTCAGAGCATTGCACAAGATTGGCGCCGGTGGCGACACCTACAACGTGCTGACATGAGGAAAATTTCCAACCGATTTCTCATACACAAGCAGCAGTTGACCGGCGTTGCCTGGTGAAACGTTGTTGTGATGCCTCGTGTAAGGAGGAGAAATGCGTACCATCACGTTTCCGACTTTGATAAAGGTCGGATTGTAGCCAATCGCGATTGCGGTGTATCGTATCGCGATATTGCTGCTCGCGTTGTTCGAGATCAATGACTGTTAGCAGAATATGGAATCGGTGGGTTCAGGAGGGTAATACGGAACGCCGTGCTGGATCCCAACGGCCTCGTATCACTAGCAGTCGAGATGACAGGCATCTTATCCGCATAGTTGTAACGGAGCGTGCAGCCACGTCTCGATCCCTGAGTCAACAGATGGGGACGTTCGCAAGACAACAACCATATGCACGAACAGTTCGACGACGTTTGCAGCAGCATGGACTATCAGCTCGGAGACCATGGCTGCGGTTACCCTTGACGCTGTATCACAGACAGCAGCACCTACGATGGTGTACTCAACGACGAAGCTGGGTGCACGAATGACAAAACGTCATTTTTTCGGATGAATCCAGTTTCTGTCTACAGCATCATGATGGTCGCATCCGTGTTTGGCGACATCGCAGTGAACGCACATTGGAAGCGTGTATTCGTCATCGCCATACTGGCGTATCACCCGGCGTGATGGTATGGGGTGTCATTGGTTACACGTCTCGGTCACCTCTTGTTCGCATTGACGGCACTTTGAACAGTGGACGTTACATTTCAGATATGTTACGACCCGTGGCTCTACCCTTAATTCGATCCCTGCCAAACCCTACATTTCAGCAGGGTAATGCACGACCGCATGTTGCAGGTCCTGTACGGGCCTTTGTGGATACAGAAAATGTTCGACTGCTGCCCTGGCCAGCACATTCTCCAGATCTCTCACCAACTGAAAACGTCTGGTCAATGGTGGCCGAGCAACTGGCTCATCACAATACGTGAGTCACTACTCTTGATGAACTGTGGTATCGTGTTGAAGCTGCATGGCCAACTGTGTCTGTACACGCCATCCAAGCTCTGTTGGTGGCCGAGCAACTGGCTCATCACAATACGTGAGTCACTACTCTTGATGAACTGTGGTATCGTGTTGAAGCTGCGTGGCCAACTGTGTCTGTACACGCCATCCAAGCTCTGTTTGATTCAATGGCCAGGCGTATCAAGGCCGTTATTACGGCCAGAGCTGGTTGTTCTGGGTACTGATTTCTCAGGATCTATGCACCCGAGTTGCGTGAAAATGTAATCGTATGTCAGTTCTAGTATAATATATTTGTCCAATGAATACCCGTTTATCATCTGCATTTCTTCTTGGTGTAGCAATTTTAATGGCCAGTAGTGTGTGTGTAGAGGGACCGCCAGATCATTTGGACACCAGACCAACACTCATACAGGAAGATTACGCTGGTAGCTTTCTGTCAAGCGACAGCAGTAGGGCAGTCCAATCGGCGGTGTGAGCTCGTGCAGGCGTCTTCAGCGCACAAAGCAGGCGAGGGCGGTGATTGCGCGCAGCCAGACACGGCCCCCGGGCCTGCGGCTGCTTTGATGCCTCCTTGTCCGGCCAGTAATGTCTGCAGCGACAGGACGCCGCTCTGTCTTTCACCGCTGTGCTGCTCTCCTCGTGACTGGCAAAAGCGCCTGCCACGAATCTCGTTCACTCGTTCTCAGTAGATAGACTAGGCTGTGGCAACCAGGGTCGCATCTTCCTCCCCCATCTGATAAAAGAGCCGTAATTTCTACATACGTCCGTCAGTCCAAAAAGTTACGAGGATAGACTAAGAAAAACAACGAGAAGCGTTAAGGTACTGGTTTTAATGCTTCAAGTGTTATGCGTAGTCTCCACGACTTGAGTACAATGCACAGAAACTTCAGTTGATAAAATAAACTGCCAACCAATTGCCACCAGTTTATCTATGTAAACTCTACCTAGGTTTCGATAGTACTATGAGTATCTTCTTCAGAAGTGATTGCTGTTACCTATCGTCGTCGTCGTCGTCGTCGGCTGATACTCGTATCCGAGTTTTCATTTCTCTCCTGAGATTTCCTTTGTCACGGTTCAGGCGTGGAAGTGTCGTTGATGGCTTAGCAATCCAATCCTAGCGTGGAACAGGCGACCACAGACATTACAGCTGATGGAAGGTGGAGGACGTGGCTGAGCCTGGAGGAGTTTACGTCTCCGGCGTTTGTCATCCTCCATTCTTCGACGTTCCAGCTCAAAGTTTTGAATAGCATTTGAGGCAACTGAGCGCCAGCGACTTCGGTCTTCTGCTATTGTGGACCAGTTACTCAGATCGATGTTCAAGTTTTTCAGATTTTTCTTGTACTGATCCTTATAACGTTTGAGAGGGGCACCTCGTGGCCTTTTACCTGTGCTCACTTCGCTGTACAGCATTTGGCGTGGAAGTCTGTCATTTTTCATCCGCTGGACATGTCCGACCCATCTGAGTTGATGCCCAATGGTAAGAGCTTCCATGCTATACATTTTTGCTTTCTCAAGAACAGCCGTGTTGGATATGAAGTCATCCCATTTCAGGTTCATGATATATCTTAGCTTCAACCAAAAGAAGCTGTTACCTATAAAATTATGACAATGACAAAAATTACGAGGCGCGTTTTTTAAGTAAGTACCGGTTTGAAATTAAAAAAAGACGTGCTAAGATATCTTAATGATTTTATTTTTACATGAAAGTCTGTACCTCAACTTAATTTTCTACATAATTTCCGTCAATATTGAGGCACTTGTCATAACGTTGTACCAGTTTTTGAATACCCTCCTCACAGAAGTCTGCCGCCTGACTTGTTAACCACTGCATCACCACTGTTTTGACTTCGTCATCGTCTTGAATACTCTGACCGCCTAGGTGTTTCTTCAAGTGCAGGAACAGATGGTAGTCACCGGGCGCAAGATCGGGGCTGTACGGAGGATGATCTAGAGTTTCCCATCGAAAAGATGTGATGAGATCTTTGGTCTGATTCGCCACATGCGGACGTCATTGTCTTGCAGCAAAACGATGCCCTTGCTCAACTTGCCACGTCTTTTGTTCTGAATTGAACGGCGCAGATTGTGCAATGTCTTACAGTAAGCTGCTGCATTGATTGTCTCATTACGAGGCAGAAATTCCACAAGCTGTACTCCTTTTCTGTCCCAAAAAACTGTGCACTTGATTTTCCGGGCAGAAATTGTTTGCTGAAACTTCACTTTTTGGATGAATCTGAATGCCGCTATTCTATGGACTGTTGCTTTGATTCTGATGCGACGTAGGCCACCCATGTTTCACCGCTCGTAACAATTTGGCTTAAGAAACCATCACCGTCGTTGTGGTACTGCTCAAGGAAAGTCAATGCACTGTCTAAACGTTCGGTTTTGTGCACATCTGTCAACATTTTCGGTACCCAACGTGCGCACAATTCAAGTGCTCGGCCACAATGCCATAGAAAACACCACGAGAAACATTAGAAAAGGCATACCGCAAGGAGGAAATCGTGAAGCCTCCCTTTTCTCTCACCTTATTGTCCACTTCCTACACCAAACTTTCATTAACGACCAAAGGACGCCCACTCCGTTGTTCATCATGCACATTTGTGCGGCCATCTTTAAATGCTCTCACTCACTTTCTTACCATTCCATCACTCATAATGTTTTTTCCGTAAATCGCACAGATCTCACGATGAATATTGATCGCTTTTAGGCCTTTAGCACTAAGAAATCTTATAACAGCCCGTTCTTCACAGTCGG
Organism: Schistocerca cancellata; assembly: GCF_023864275.1. NCBI lineage: Eukaryota > Metazoa > Arthropoda > Insecta > Orthoptera > Acrididae > Schistocerca > Schistocerca cancellata. The sequence continues at coordinate 724,221,471 of NC_064629.1, forward strand.
CGGGCCCCACGAACATTGGAGGCATCTTAAACACTCAGTACACAACGTAAACAAGGAAGAATCAGACTGTAATGGCGTCAGTGCGTAGACAACAGATGTAGGTACCCAGTGCGCATGCGCAGAACGCCGATCGCAGCACTGCGGCCGCGGTGTGGCAAAACGGTACTTATAAGAAACACGCCTCGTAATTTCTAGCTACCAATTATGATGTAAAGTAAGTGATATTTCCAATTCGGAAATGAGAGCATTACTTCCATTGGCTACATTAAAACATGTTACATGGATCAACAGCTAACCAGCTCAAGTCACATGCGGTGTCTATAATTGAAATGACCATTGAAACTGTAAAAATGAGATAGATATGCATGTTGAACAGTGGCAAATATCGAACTGAACCCCTAGCATCCAGATGCAGCGGTTACGTAAACTGCTATAGACCGCACCACATGTTGCGACCCAATGCCGCAATGAAAAGCTCAGTTATGTAAAGTGTATCTGTTTCTTTACCGACATGAAGTCGTAACAACAAATAATAATTTATGTTGATACCAGTATAAAACAGCGTGACAGTACTGAAGTATTAAAAGGAACTTACACAGTTTCAATGATTCATGGGAACATGTTTTAACATGTGAAGGGTCGACGCTTTAACCGGGATTCAAGCCAATGATGCGCGAGTTCAATGCCATCCAACAGAAGGATTTTCCTGACGGTCTTAAATTGCTGTATGAACTTTCTGTGCATTATACGATTTTGAACACGGTTGTTAACAGCAACTATATCTACCTTCAATTGCTACAGTAAACGGGCAGCCAGTTGCCAAAAGTTTATTTTTTGAACTTTACCTAGATTACGATACTACTATGAGAATTTTCTTCAGAAGTACTGCAGCACTTTTTTTTTTTTTTTTTTTTTTTTTTTTTTTTTTTTTTTTTTTTTTTTTTTTTTTTTTGTAAAGGCAGGTTGGTTTCATCCAGGATTCCAAAATGGCTCTAAGCACTATGGGACTTAACATCTGAGGTCATCAGTTCCCAAGACTTAGAACTACTTAAACCTAAATAACCTAAGGACATCACACACAAACATGCCCGAAGCAGGATTCGAACCTGCGACCGTATCAGCAGCGGTTCCGGACTGCAGCGCCTAGAACCGCTCGGTCACAGCGGCCAGCATCCAGGATTCCAGTGCATCGTATTATTTCCCACTCTCCTGTTTACAAATCATATTTTTCAACCTAATCTCCGTTCAGTGCGACGGCCTTACGCCACCTTACTGGGAGGGGCTGTATGCCCGTATGGTTCCACTTCACTAGTGGACGTAGGAGCCAACGTCTTCTGTATCAGTAACCTCCCCATCATCCACGTACTGCTTCCTGCAACGTGCACCCTTGATTGGGGCAAACAGATGGAACTCTGAAGGTGCGAGATCAGGGCTGTATGGTGGAAGAAGAGTCCAGTGCTGTTTTGTGAGCTCCCCTGGGGTGCGCAGACTTCTGTGAGGCCTTGCACTGCCACGGACAAAGGAAAGTTCGTTTCCAGTTTTGTGGCGACGAACACGAAGTCGTTTCTTCAATTTTTCCTGAGCGTGTGTGCGGCCGGATGGCGCGCGACGGGTCGGACAGGTTTGCTCGACCTTGTTGCGATGACAGCCGCCTCAACCAACGACTCACCATGCTTTTGTCCACAGCCAGGTCTCCGTAACCATTCTGCAAGCGCCTATGAATATCTGCGGTGCTCTGGTCTTCCGCCAAAGGAAACTCAGTGACAGCTGTCTGCTTGAAACGCACCTCCTTTACAGGCGCCATTTTGAAGGCTACGTATAGAGCTGCCAACTATCGGAACTTCATGATACTACACGGCCTGCAGCGGGAATGTTCCATCGTGTTCCGCAACAAATTCCGCATTTTTTTTCCAACCGAAATTGGCCGGGAAAGAAAAGTGTTGCATTGCTTATTGAACGCCACTAGTACATGCTGTTGCCCCTAAAAATTATGACAATTTCTAGGTACCAGTAACTATGTAAATTAACTGAAATTGCCCATTAGAAAATCAAATGATTACTTACACCGGTAATTCCAGAAAAGAATTGTTCCCGTTTTCCACTTCAATCAAGTCGTAGCAGGCGTCCACGAGTCATTGATTTTGTTCGGAAGTCAAGGTGTGCGAGACAAACTTTTCTCTTAAAGTCTGGAGAATGCCTTGAACATTTTATTTAGTCCATTACGATTTGTGACAGAACATCGTTGACACACCACGGTCGTAGGTCCACTACTTCTGTTCAGGACTGACTGATGGGATGCACATCTGTTGTTGACAGTTATTAGTTCAAGTTGCGACCGTAATTACTGCGGTGACGTCATTTATCCATTAGAAATACACTACTGGCCATTAAAATTGCTACACCAAGAATAAATGCAGATGATAAACGGGTATTCGTTGGACAAATATACTAGAACTCACATGTGATAACATTTTCACGCAATTTGTGTGCATAGATCCTGAGAAATCAGTACCTAGAACAACCACCTCTGGACGTAATAACGGCCTTGATACGCCTGGGCATTGAGTCAAACAGATCTTGGATGGCGTGTACAGGTACAGCTGCCCATGCAGTTTCAACACGATACCACAGTTCATCAAGAGTAGTGACTGGCGTATTGTGACGAGCCAGTTGCTCGGCCACCATTCACCACACGTTTTCAATTGGTGAGAGATCTGGAGAATGTGCTGGCCAGGGCAGCAGTCGAACATTTTCTGTATCCAGAAAGGCCCGTACAGGACCTGCAACATGCGGTCGTGCATTATCCAGCTGAAATGTGGGGTTTCGCAGGGATCGAATGAAGGTTAGAGCCACGGGTCGTTGCACATCTGAAATGTAACATCCACTGTTCAAAGTACCGTCAATGCGAACAAGAGGGGACGGAGACGTGTTACCAATGGCACCCCATACCATCACGGCGGGTGATACACCAGTATGGCGATGACGAATACACGCTTCCATTGTGCGTTCACCGTGATGTCGCCAAACACGGATCCGACCATCAAAGTCGGAAACGTGATGGTACGCATTTCTCCTCCTTACACGAGGCATCACAACAACGTTTCACCAGGCAACGCCGGTCAACTGGTGTTTGTGTATGAGAAATCGGCTGGAAACTTTGCTAATGTCAGCACGTTGTAGGTGTCGCCACCGGCGCGAACCTTGTGCGAATGCTCTGAAAAACTAATCATTTGCATATCACCGCATCTTCTTCCTGTTGGTTAAATTTCGCGTCTGTAGCACGTCATCTTCGTGGTGTAGCAATTTTAATGGCCAGTAGTGTAAAATCAGTGTCGGAACTTTTTGGACGGATGGTGTACATTTCTATTGGGCTTGTTGCTTGTATTGGACCCTTGTAGCACGAGGGGAGCCGCGTCGGACGCTGGTGAATGTGTACAGAGGGCTGGAGATCTATCGGATTTTGACGGTCGTTCGCCAAGATGCACTGCAGCACTCAGTCGTCGTCTGGGACGCACGCGCTGCTGCGGGGTCGGCTCTGTTTACACCGGCCACCCGATTGTCGTTTATATTTGAGCGCCGCCGTATTTTCGGAGGCGGCAGTGACGCGCGCATCAGGAGCTGCGGGGACCGGCCGCACCCACGCCCACGCATGCCTTCTTAGGCTTCCCCGACGCTTTCGTATTCCAGAGTAACGACAGCGTGAAATAGTATCTGGGTAGTCGACAGTTCCAGCTGGTCCGGTTATTCTTCACCGGAGTTTGCTTTTTTTTCGCACCCACAAACTAAAAAGAAAGGCAATTCCATTTTCCATCTTTGCCGTATTACAGTCGCACGATTATCAGATTTCGGCCATGTGCCATTTTCAAGCACTTACTCAGGACATGTGCGTCTGTCATTTAAATACACTGCCTGACAAAAAAAGTGAAACACCCAGAAAAGAATCAGGTGTAAAATTGTTATCAACTTACACACCATTGGCGGGCATGTAAATAAACACAGCTGGAATCTTCTGTGATGCGAAGAACGACCATCAGATTGCGTAAGTTCTGTTCGGGTAAACCGTGTCTGATGTTGTGACCATTATGAAAGACCTACAGATGTCGCGTACTCACGTGACACCGTTATCAGCATCTGGCAAGAGTTTGAAACGGGCTTCATTGTGGGTTTCCATTTGACCGGCTGATGGACTCGTGCGATATCCAGGTCTGTGGGGCATTCAGATGAGACAGCGACCGAATGATGGACTGTGTTGGGACATGATGGTAGGCATACTCGACGGCTACATTCCGATCAACAACGTTTACATCTACGAGGTGCATTCAAGTTCTAAGGCCTCCGATTTGTTTTTTTTTTCTAATTAACTACTGACCCGAAATCGATGAAACTGTCGTTACTTCTCGACGTAATCTCCCTGCAGACGTACACATTATTCACAACGCTGACGCCATGATTCCATGGCAGCGGCGAAGGCTTCTTTAGGAGTCTGTTTTGACCACTGGAAAATCGCTGAGGCAATAACAGCACGGCTGGTGAATGTGCGGCCACGGAGTGTGTCTTTCATTGTTGGAAAAAGCCAAAAGTCACTAGGAGCCAGGTCAGGTGAGTAGGGAGCATGAGGAAGCACTTCAAAGTTGTTATCACGAAGAAACTGTTGCGTAACGTTAGCTCGATGTGCGGGTGCGTTGTCTTGGTGAAACAGCACACGCGCAGCCCTTCCCGGACGTTTTTGTTGCAGTGCAGGAAGGAATTTGGTCTTCAAAACATTTTCGTAGGATGCACCTGTTACCGTAGTGCCCTTTGGAACGCAATGGGTAACGATTACGCCCTCGCTGTCCCAGAATACGGACACCATCATTTTTTCAGCACTGGCGGTTACCCGAAATTTTTTTGGTGGCGGTGAATCTGTGTGCTTCCATTGAGCTGACTGGCGCTTTGTTTCTGGATTGAAAAATGGCATCCACGTCTCATCCCTTGTCACAACCGACGAAAAGAAACTCCCATTCATGCTGTCGTTGCGCGTCAACATTGGTTGGCAACATGCCACACGGGCAGCCATGTGGTCGTCCGTCAGCATTCGTGGCACCCACCTGGATGACACTTTTCGCATTTTCAGGTCGTCATGCAGGATTGTGTGCACAGAACCCACAGAAATGCCAACTCTGGAGGCGATCTGTTCAACAGTCATTCGGCGATCCCCCAAAACAATTCTCTCCACTTTCTCGATCATGTCGTCAGACCGGCTTGTGCGAGCCCGAGGTTGTTTCGGTTTGTTGTCACACGATGTTCTGCCTTCATTAAACTGTCGCACCCACGAACATCCATATCTCCATCACCACATGTCTCCTTCAACTGTCGATGAATTTCAATTGGTTTCACACCACGTAAATTCAGAAAACGAATGATTGCACTCTGTTCAAGTAAGGAAAACGTCGCCATTTTAAGTATTTAAAACAGTTCTCATTCTCGCCGCTGGCGGTAAAATTCCATCTGCCGTACGGTGCTGCCATCTGTGGGACGTATTGACAATGAACGCGGCCTCATTTTAAAACAATGCGCATGTTTCTATCTCTTTCCAGTCCGGAGAAAAAAAATCGGAGGCCTTAGAACTTGAATGCACCTTGTACAAGGCAGGTTTGCAGTACTGTACACCACACACATCGTATCCCTTTCTCATCTGCGCCTGCTATCCGAGATCAAGTAATGACTGGTTGTACCATTCTGTGTCATTCCGCTGTGTGGTCGGAGACCAACCGCAGCGGGATTAGGGAATCCCCATGCGTAGGCAGCCGTTAACACAACACAAACGGCTGCGTCTGGAGTGGTGCTGTGAGCGCGAGAAGCAGGGAATGCTGATGGATGGCGTCGCATTCTGTTCAGCGTTGAACCGAGACTCTGCAGTTCAGCGGATGACAATCGTCGGGCCGGCCGTTGTGGCCGAGCGGTTCTAGGCGCTTCAGTTCGGAACAGCGCGACTGCTACGACCCAGGTTCGAATCCTGCCTCGGGCATGGACATCCTTAGGTTAGTTAGGTTTAAGTAGTTCTAAGTTCTAGGGGACTGATGACCTCAGATGTTATGTGCCATAGTGCTCAGAGCCATTTGAACCATTTGACAATCGTCGGCGATTATGACGGCGCCGCGCGTGTTGAGGCGTGTCACGGAAAGCACGGCCCCTCCCGCCGGAGATTCGAGTCCTGCCTCGGGCATTGGTGTGTGTGTTGTTCATTGCATAGGTTTGTTTAAGTTAGTTTAAGTAGGGTGTAAGTCTAGGGACCGATGACCTTAACAGTTTGATCCCTTAGGAATTCACACACATTTGAACATTTAAGTATGACGGCGTTCTGGGGTGATGTGCTGTTGATCCGATGTTTTGGAGAGGCTTTAGTCCTGGTGTACGTAGCATTTAGGTATGACTTCACGTCAAGGCTGATAGCGATTGAGACAGTTCTAGCGGGGAAACGGTACGTCACAGGCATCATGGCACAATTTTTTAGCAGGACAATTATCGTCTACACGTGGCACGAGTCTCCATGAATGCATACAGTTTGATGCTTAGACACTGCCGCGGCCAGCAAGATCCCCAGATCGGTCCACGGTAGAACTTAACGTAGGACTACCTCGGACATAAACTCCGTCCCATTGCCCATAACCAGGATAGAAAGGACTAATCGAAACAGTCGTGGGCCAGCTGTTCTCAGGAGAGGATAGAACTTCTATTTGACCCCCTTCCTAACCGAATCGTCATTCATCCAGGCCAGAGGGGATGCGACATCGTACTTATAAGTGGACTCAAAATGCTAAATTCTTTGTAAATTTGAGTCGATATTGTAATTGTTGCAGTAACATCAAATGGTTCAATTGGCTCTGAGCACTATGCGACTTAACTTCTGAGGTCATCATTCGCCTAGAACTTAGAACTAATTAAACCTAACTAACCTAAGGACATCACACACATCCATGCCCGAGGCAGGATTCGAACCTGCGACCGTAGCAGTCTCGCGGTTCCGGACTGAGCGCCGTTCCGCTAGACCACCGCGGCCGGCCAGTAACATCACACAACCTCTCAATCCACGAACTTTTATTTCGTTTCCACCTCCTCACTTTTGTCAGGCAGTATTTACAATGAAATGAATACCCCTGGCTGCATACAGGCGTTGATATGTCAACGGGGACAGTTGAAAATGTGTGCCCCGACGGGGAATCGAACCCGGGATCTCCTGCTTACGTGGCAGACGCTCTATCCATTTTTTTCTTTTTTTTTTTAATCTCATTTTGTTCGTTATAGTTCCTTGTAATTGTTCGTGGCGGACGTCCCTTGACGCTCGTTGAAGTTCGTTATTGATCAATTCACTCAGTTTTTTTTTATTATTATTATTACAGAGGGCATCTAACCCTCTGACCGAACACGCTGAGCTATCGTGCCGGCGTAAGAACACCCAGGAATCAGACCATGGACCTTTTCCTTACCCTTATTTCAGAGCTGTATACGCTACCCCTACACCACAACTGCTTGTTATCCATCTGAGCCACCAAGGACACAGAGGATAGTGCAACTGCAAGGACTTATCTCTGGCGCGCCTCCCGTGAGACCCACATTCGCAATTTATTGCCCCACACTATATTCACCGTGCCCTTGCCCATTATACTCATTACTCGCAGCTTTACTGCCGATTCCCGTACGAGTTCGGGCACTGTTTGTGCATCAGCACAGAAGATGATGGTCAAATGGCCAGTGAGCCTCAACTAACAGACATAAATGTTACGCGTAAGCACTTGGCCATATTGCCGAGGTAACACTGGTTTCTGGATAATCACACTTTTATATGAATAAATGTCCTAAGGTGAAATTAATGGAATAATGGGTGTGAAATCAGTGAAGATGCAGTTACATGATATAAGAGCGCGAGTTCTTAACGTGTACTGAACCTGCAATGTAATGATTTATGCTCTGACAGTTCGCTTAAAGCTCGTACCTTCCTATATTCTTAATCTGATTTTGTGCTCTCTCTCGACCGGCGGGACGTTAAATCTTAGTATTCATGTATTTTAGAAAAAGATTGTGCCTTCAGGAAGCTGAATTTTCTGCTTGATAAACGTGAACAATAGACATTTCAGACAACAGTGAAATGTGGTGTTACAGGTAATGCTGATGACGAGGTGGATACATCGGGTTAATAATGAGGAGGTGCTGGAAATAGTTGAGGAGAAAAGAAATTTGTGGCATAAGCTGACCAAAAGAAGGGATTGGTTGATAGGACAACCCTGAGCCATCAAGGAATTGTCAGGTTCGTGATGGAAGGTAGTGTGGGGAATAAAAATTGCAGGCGGCGACCGAAACTCGAATACAATAAGCTGGTTCAAATGGATGTCGGTTGCGATAGTTATGCAGAGGCTAGCTCAGCATAGACTAGCATGGATAGCTGCATCAGACTAGTTTTCGGAATGAAGAAAAGAAAAAGAAACCTCCAATACATGCTTCGGAGACGTATCACCATCACCAGGTTTATTTCCTTTTTTTAATTACTCCTATTGATGTTCGAGTAGCAGTCGTCTGCAGTACAGAAGACATTTCGGTACAGTTTGTCATCTACCTTGTGGCTTACACGATTCTTGACTACAAGAAGTTGTACTCGCAAACACGAGCTGTGTTATTGTGACATAGGAGTATTCAACATACACGGCTGTCAAAGGTAATTGTGTTTGCTGATGGCAGAATCCTTTTCCAAAGCGTATTGATACGAAAGCCAACACTGACAGAAATTTATCTTCAACCTTAAGTTTACTGTTACCAGTCACTGTTCATTTATTCCCACGACGCGTTTCGAAGGTTTAAACTCACATCATCAGGTTGATTCACATTTGTTAGTATGACTGTGTGTGTGTGTGTGTGTGTGTGTGTGTGTGTGTGTGTGTGTGTGTGTGTTACGCCAGTGAAAGGAACCTGTGACCACTGGAGGTACTCTGTTTTACTTATTTTATTTATGCCGTTAGATAGACGTTTAATTTTTTGTCAAAGGAAACGCAGAACCATGCTCTGAGATAGTGTTCTGTTTCTCCACTAGGCAGTGCCACAAGTTCCTCCAAAAAATCGTACCCACACACACACACACACACACACACACACACACACACACACACACGCGCGCGCGCTATACTAACAAATGTCAATCCACCTGATGATGGAGGTTTAGACCTTTGAAACGGGTCGTGGAGATAAATAAAGAATGACTGGTAACAGTAAACTTGTTTCATTTACTGTCAGTAACAGTCACGGTAAAGCCTAACTTTAACCTCAAGATTTTAGCATTCCATATATTCCTTTGCGTCAGAAGTTGTGCTCCGAATATAGCATTTGAGAATGTATTTATCTGAAGCAACTAGTTTCCATTCCGTGTTTCTCGCCTGTTAGTCACAACTATTACAGCAACTTCTGTAACCAAAGTTGGACATAAACTTACATTAAGATATGAGAATGTTTACTCTGTGACTGTGTGTTACACACGCTCAGTGCTCCACATGACTGCTTGCATACTGTGTACTTGAGTGCAAACGCCTGACAATGACACAAAGGTGTACCTGTTCCTACTGTAATTATATATTAGAGTGCTTGAGAATTTCCTTTATTTCAGTCAGAGACACCTGTTATAAGTTCAATTTTCATTTGCAGTACTAAATCAGTGATTCACGCTGTTCAGACATATTCATAACAACTCAATCCTTTTAGTTTTTATAGCAGCTCGCACTCGTTTAATCACAAAATAAAGGTCGTAAACACAACACAGGGGTACTGTACCTTACTACATTTAAACAAGGAATGCAGGCAGCATGTAGAAAACAAGTTAGCGGTACGTTAATCTAAAAGGCTGGCATTTGTATTGTGGCTAGCTTAGCTGACAAGACGGTACATTTCGATGAATGAACGATGTAATTGAATTCAAGCAAAAGTCGCAAGTTGTATCATTTACGCCGGGGGGAAGGACTTTTATGAAGTTAGACCAGCAGTTCAGGAAAGAATTCTGACATTATTCTTTATCAACACATGTTCAATGACTGTAGTTTCTAACATCTGTATTTACAGCTTACTCTCTGGGATTTTGTTGCGCGCCAGTGTAGAATACTGTCGCGTAAAGCTAAATCCTGTTCCATCGGAAAGCTCTCCGATCGTCGCTTAGCTATCACTGGAAGCAAACATTAGCGCCACCCTGCTCCGTCAGGAGTAAATAAACATTAGAAAAGCATGGTAGTAATTATCCCATTTGTTCACTTTGTGCTGTTGTGTCGCTTTTTGCTACGGGAGTTTCCCTGGTGGAAATAAAGAAATTAAACGCCTCAGTTTGTCCTGGCGAGAAGCTAAAACAGATTGAGCAAAGCGTAAATATTTATCGGAGCCCGTGCGCCGAGACGTACGGCCCCATTTCAGCCCGTACGGCTCCGCAAACGGCTAGGCCGCATTCGTGCCAGATTTCCCGTTGGCGAATCGTGTTTAACGTCCGTTAGACTTCGTCGCCGTCAGCGAGACGACTTAATTCGACCGTCACCAATCACACAAATCAAAATCGCACGTAGGCCACGCTACATCGTAGCTGCTTCTCTTTCTGTAATTGATGTTCCGAGTGTAATCTAATGGGAGCAGGAGAACGCCACATGCTGCCCAATAATTGACGTAGGCTTCTTTTAATTAATATCTCCCTCTCTTCAGATTGTGTCTCGAGTTGAGATTGATAGTTTTTTTCCAAGCGCTTTCGAAACTGACATTTCGTTACTTACAAGGGAACCTCCCCATCTCACCCCCCTCAGATTTAGTTATAAGTTGGCACAGTGGATAGGCCTTGAAAAACTGAACACAGATCAAAACAGGAAGAAGTTGTGTGGAACTATGAAAAATAAAAGCAAAATATACAAACTGAGTAGTCCATGTGCAAGATAGGCAAATTCAAGGATAGTATAACCACAGGAGCGCCGTGCTTAGCGTGAGCAGCTGCGGAACGAGAGGTCCTTGGTTCAAGTCTTCCCTCGAGTGAAAAGTTAAATTTTTTATTTTCAGACAATTTTAGTGTGGGAGTAGACGTGATTACCATTCCTCCAGCTTGTACACCTATTGTGCAACCGTTAGATGTGTTTGGTTTTCGGCAAGTGAAATACTTTCTGAAAATATTCTATGATTTTTGCGAAGCTGCACAGGTACACAGAGCAGCACTGTTTACATGATCGTGTCTCAATTATCAAAGTTCAGGCACTCACACATAATCAACTTCGCTCTCCAAAATTCCAGGACATTTTCAGATTTGCTTGGACATATGCAGGATTTGACGGTCTACACACGGAAGAATTTGAAAACGTTAAAAACATATGTTTTGACAGAGCACAGGGAAAACTGTGCGACTGTGAAACTGTTGCATTCATTTGTTGCAGGTTATGTGACAAACTCTTATGTTTTCATCACGTATTTGGGCGTGATTATCACATCCACAAGAAAACCTAAATCGGGCAAGGTAGAGGAATCTTTTTACCCATTCGCCAAGTGTACAAGTTAGGTGGGTCGACAACATATTCCTGTCATGTGACGCACATGCCGTCACCAGTGTCGTATAGAATATATCAGACGTGTTTTCCTGTGGAGGAATCGGTTGACCTATGACCTTGCGATCAAATGTTTTCGGTTCCCATTGGAGAGGTACGTCCTTTCGTCTACTAATCGCACGGTTTTGCGGTGCGGTCGCAAAACGCAGACTGCTAAACTTATTACAGTGAACAGAGACGTCAATGAACGAACGGAAAAATCATAACTTTGCGAAAATAAAGAAAGTAAAATTTTCAGTCGACGGAAGACTTGAACCAAGGACCTCACGTGCCGCAGCTACTCACGCTAACCACGGGACCACTGCGCTCCTGAGCTCACATACTCCTTGATGTTGCCTATGTTGCGCATGGACTACTCAGTTTGTATATTTTGCTTATTTTTTTCATAGTTCCACACAACTTCTTCCTGTTTTCTCGATTGATCTGTGTTCAGTTTTTCAAGGCCTATCCACTATACCAACTTATAACTAAATCCGAGGGGGGGTGCGATGGGGAGGTTCCCTTGCTAGTGCACATATTGAATCTGCAGAGCAGGCAGAATAGCTGAGCGGCTGTGACGCAGGCGCCGTAACACGAGCTTGTGGTGGGCGGATAGCGCGATAACTGGGCAGACGCCCACCCGCTGTCTGGACGCTGCACAACGCTCAGCTCCGTGCGGGCCGAGGTGGCGTTGTAGTCCACTGGCTTTTGGGGTGGATTGTTGTCCAACTGCCCAACCAGCCATCAAAATTTAGCCATCACGAGGTTTTTGCTAAACCGCTTAAAGAAAATACCTGGCCAATTCCTTTCAAGCAAGACACGACTGAATTTCTTCACCACCCTTATCCATTCTGAGCTTGTACTCCGTCTGAAATGACGTCGTCCTTTACGGGGTGTTAAAAATTAAGCTTCCTAAATTATTTCTGTAACATTGTTTCTTACGTGTAACAGTATCTAAATAGTATGAAGGCTTTCACGACCGGATGACATATCTTCTGGTAAACCTTCCGGGATGTAAGGTCGTGATCCATGAAACTCTTCAGCTCCTAGCGTTTCGTCGAGAGCTGCGCTGGACATCTTCAGAGGGGTGTTTCTCCTCCAGTGAGTCTTGCCGACTGACGGGTCGGACGTCTGAGAGCGACTTATATATCGTAGAAAGTGGGCGTGGCCAGAGTTACACGTGATATGCAGAGATAATCTTTGTCAGAGATAAAACTTGACTATCGATCGTGATCTCGTCACGGATAAAACTGTCTAGCAATTCTGTAGTGCTACTGTCCAAATATCACTAAGTTTCGTGGTCTCTTCTTTCCGATTAAAATATATAAACGTAGGGATAATTTTAATCGGAAAGAAGAAACCATCGGAAGATGGCTTGCGTAGAATATTTACGAGGTTGTGCTGAACAGTCATGCCTTCAATTTTTTTATATGAAAACTCTGGAAGCTGTTCAAATAAAACAAACGTTAAAAACATTCTAAATGTTTATTCTTCATGTCTACATGTTTATACGAGGGTGAGTCAAATGAAAACCGTAAATATTTTTTAAAATATTATTTATTGTGCTGAAGTGGTACAAAGCTGTATCACTTTTCAACATAATCTCCCCCACGCTCAATGCAAGTCCTCCAGCGTTTACAAAGTGCATAAATTCCTTTAGAAAAAAACTCTTTTGGTAGTCCGCGCAACCAGTCGTGTACCGCGTGGCGTACCTCTTCATCAGAACGGAACTTATTTCCTCCCATTGCATCTTTGAGTGGTCCAAACATAAGGAAATCACTTGGGGGTAAGGTCTGGTGAGTATGGTGGATGAGGAAGACATTCAAAATGCAGGTCTGTGATTGTTGCAACTGTTATTCGGGCAGTGTGGGGCCTTGCATTGTCATGTTGTAAAAGGACACCTGCTGACACCAGTCCACGTAGCTTTGATTTGATTGCAGGCCAGATGATTTTTTAGGAGATCTGTGTATGATGCACTGGTGACATTGGTCCCTCTAGGCATGTAATGCTCCAAAATGACGGTTTTTCGTCCCAAAAGAGTGTCAGCATAACCTTGCCTGCTGATGGTTCTGTCCGATACTACTTTGGTTTTGGTGATTAGGAATGGCGCCATTCCTTGCTCGCTCTCTTCGTTTCCGGTTCGTGGAAGTGAACCCAGGTTTCTTCTCCCGTAACGATTCTTGCAAGGAAGCCATCACCTTCTCGTTCAAAGCGTCGAAGAAGTTCTTCACAAGAATCAACACGTCGCTCTCTTATTTCAGGAGTCAGCTGCCGTGGCACCCATCTTTCAGACACTTTGTGAAACTGGAGCACATCATGCACAATGTGGTGTGCTGACCCATGAATAATTTGTAAATATGCTGCAATGTCATTCAGTGTCACTCGGCGGTTTTCCTTCACTATGGCTTCAACTGCTGCAATGTTCTGTGGAGTCACAACTCGTTGTGCCTGACTTGGACGAGGAGCATCTTCCACTGAAGTCATACCATTTGCGAACTTCCTACTCCATTCGTAGACTTGCTGCTGTGACAAACATGCATCACGGTACTGAACCTTCATTCGTCGATGAATTTCAATAGGTTTCACACCTTCACTACGCAAAAACCGAATAACAGAACGCTGTTCTTCCCTGGTGAAAGTCGCAAGTGGAGCGGCCATCTTTATACTCATACTGCGACGGTATGTGTGTATCTGCACTATGCTGCCACCTACAGGCTATTCTGCGTGCTTACCAACTTACAGGATAACGGCGTGAAATTTCGATTTGTTATTACAAATTTAAGGTTTTTATTTGACTCACCCTCGTATATCAACGTAGTCACACTGGTGAAGATCACATTTCTCCAACGAGAGACCAGTTTGTCGATACCGTCACTGTAGAATGTTTGACTTTGACAAAGCCTCAGCTCTGCTTGAACCACTCCATCGCTGTCAAAGTGAAGTCCTCAAATGTGTTCTTTCCGTTCTGGAAACAGATGAAAATCGGATGGGATTAGTCGGGACTGTATGGGGGACGATCAGAGACAGTAAACCCAAGGGGTCGGATTGCTGCTTGTATGCAGCGCTCGTGTGTGTCATTGTCATACTCCATATGTAGAGGAACACTTCTAATTCGAAACTCGATTGCAGCACTCTTGCACCGACGATGTTACGTTCCACACCGCCATTTTACTCGTTACAGTTAAGAGCCTCGTAGTGGCAGATCGCTGCAAATACGTGAAAGTGAAGGATAAATATGTAGAATTGTTAATAACGTTTGTTTTATGTAAAGAGTATTACTTCTCAGCTCGCCCTCGTAGATGCAGAACTTACTGCGCTGATGTCTGCAACAGCCTAGGCTTTAGTACGTTGTTCTCAAACGTCATTGGTGCAATTATTGCGGGAACGGATTTGTGTATGGCAAATTAGGCTGCAGTGAGCTGTTGTAGCTTGAGTCAGCCGCAATCGATGGTGGCGGTGGCCGGACAGCCCCCTCGGTCACCAGCGCGTCTGTGTTTTTATGCGTCTGAGTCACGCCGATGAGAGCAGCCGACGCCACGCTCGGCCTTCCAATAGCCAGACCGCACATTCAGCACGCACCACGCGGCCGCTCGCGTTCGGGTGTTCCCTCCGTGCCCGTCACAGTTCCTCTTACATTCACTGACTGTGAAGATTTCGCCTATTTAATTGCCCAATTACTTAGGTGTCAATTAATTTATTGTCCAAAAGAGTTCATACCTGTAAGGTTGAATACTAGTGACCTAATACACTACTGGCCATTAAAATTGCTACACCAAGAAGAAAAGCAGATGATAAACGGGTACTCATTGGACAAAAATATTATACTAGAACTGACACGTGATTACATTTTAACGCAATTTGGGTGCCTAGATCCTGAGAAATCAGTACCCAGAACATACACCTCTGGCCGTAATAACGGCCTTGATACGACTGGCCATTGAGTCAGAGCTTGGCTGCCCATGCAGCTTCAACACGATACCACAGTTCATCAAGAGTAGTGACTGGTGTATTGTGACGAGCCACTTGCTCTGCCATCATTGACCAGACGTTTTCAATTGGTGAGAGATCTGGAGCATGTGCTGGCCAGGGCAGCACTCGAACATTTTCTGTATCCACAAAGGCCCGTACAGGACCTGCAACATGCGGTCGTGCATTATCCTGCTAAAATGTAGGGTTTCGCAGGGATAGAATGAAGGGTAGAGCCACGGGTCGTAACACATCTGAAATGTAACGTCCACTGTTCAAAGTACCGTCAGTGCGAATAAGAGGTGACCGAGACGTGTAACCAAGGCACCCTATACCATCACGCAGGGTGATACGCCAGTATGGCGATAACGAATACACGCTTCCAATGTGCGTTCACAGCGATGTCGCCAAACACAGATGCAAATATCATGATACTGTAAACAGGACCTGGATTCATCCGAAAAAATGACGTTTTGCCATTCGTGCACCCAGGTTCGTCGTTGAGTACACCATCGCAGGCGCTCCTGTCTGTGATGGAGCGTCAAGGGTAACCGCAGCCATGGTCTCCAAGCTGACAGTCCATGCTGCTGCAAACGTCGTCGAACTGTTCGTGCAGATGGTTGATGTCTTGCAAACGTCCCCATCTGTTGACTCAGGGATCGAGACGTAGCTGCACGATCCGTTACAGCCGTGCGGATAAGATGCCTGTCATCTCGACAGCTAGTGATACGAGGCCGTTGGGATCCAGCACGGCGTTCCGTATTACCCTCCTGAACCCACCGATTCCATATTCTGCTAACAGTCATTGGATCTCGACCAACGCGAGCAGCAATGTCGCGATACGATAAACCGCAATCGCGATGGGCTACAGTCCGACCTTTATCAAAGTCGGAAACGTGATGGTACGCAATTCTCCTCCTCACACGAGGCATCACAACGACGTTTCACCAGGCAACGCCGGTCAGCTACTGTTTGTGTATGAGAAATCGGTTGGAAACTTTCCTCATGTCAGCACGTTGTAGGTGTCGCCACCGGCGCCAACCTTGTGTGAATGCTCTGAAAAGCTAATCATTTGCATATCACAGCATCTTCTCCCTGTCGGTTAAATTTCGCGTCTGTAGCTCGTTATCCTCGTGGTGTAGCAATTTTAATGTCCAGTAGTGTATAAGGGAATGACAAAGAAAATTTGTGTCAGACAGGCACTCGAACCCGGAATTCCCTCGTTACGCGAGCGATCGCCTTAACCGCTTTACGTATTCGTGCACGATCCCCGGCTTGGCCAAACTTGCATATGTCGCTGTTCCTGCATCACGATGTGTGTCTGTATACACATCATGTAATTCCCGTTTAGGAGAGACATTCTTATTGAAAGCCGCTGCCTGCTGTCGGCGGTAAATACGATACTGCATTGCCTGTGTTGTCAAGACGAACGATGCAATGTTCCTTCGGACATGCATCGTAAGTCTTTCCTTTCCACTTCCTGCTCGTATACGCACTGTATACACGATATGATTCATTTGGCGATCAAAACTAGGATCACAATGTCACAGGTGTATGTTTTGGTGAAGAAACCGGGGGTTGTGACTGAAAGAATGCTTGAGAGAGAGATTCGTGCTGTTGAACTTTGAAGTTTAATGCCCAGCAAACTACAATAAAAATTTTTGTGTGAACTCAGTTACTGTTTATGCCGATTAACGAACGTGTATACGACAGTTAATATAGCTTACGCGCGGCGGTTTCTGATTACACCCAGAAGTTGTGAAGACGATAAAATTTGCAATGCGATTCCACCTCAAGTTTTCAGTTATTATAGCCTTAGTTTCCCGAACGTTCTTTAACTGAAGCCAGGATTACTATAACAAATAACTAGCTTTTTATACGTTGTTAGCAGCTCCACTTATTTACTTCTATTTTTCAAGGAAATAGAAATATTGTGTTTCGTAAGTTCCTGATAGAACAGCTCCGAGTATTCACTCATGAAAGAGCCTCCAAGTTACTTATTTTAGTGGCATTCTCGATACGGTGACTGTAACAGCGAGACGGACAGTTGGAAACCACCAAAATGTGTGGTGGAATTTCCTTTTTTCACACGACTACGTAACCCAAGAGCACAACTTTGAAATCGATGGGAAATACTGGTGATGCGTTATAAAAAGCTTCGAACATGTGCACTAGAAGTACAGTATTAGAAATGACAAATTCGTCTCGTTCTTACCTCCAGAGCATATCTAGTGTGCCGCATCATTGATTGATAGCCTCAACGGCTCGATTCTACCCGTATGCAGCAGTAGCAACGTAGAACTGGAGCGGAAGTTCTTCGCACTTTATCACCCAATATCTGTAATGTCCTGCCCGCACTAGTGACAACGGCATTAGCTCTGCACCTGTAACATTCTTTTTTTTGAATCGCTCCTGTCGTACGTGATCCGTGGTTAAACACCAATAGGGCAATGTGCAGGAAATGTTAAATTTCGCGCTCTCATCTGCAAAAGAGACAAGACGTGGTCATACTTGAATTTTTATCGTTCAGAGTTGCAAACTAAATAATGACAGTGCAGTAACGGACAATAGAGTCCTGGTAATGTGATGCTACCAACCCCCTAAGGACATTGTACAGTCGTTTGCACCGATCCCTTAATCTTAGTTCTGGATGTACGAACGGGCGAATGCAGCTAGCTTACTTCATATTATTATAACCGCCTTACGATCAGTTTCCTATGTAGGAATTAAAATAATGCCATCGTTGCGAGAGACCATTTAGAGCAATGTGACAAAATGGTGGTTCCTGAAGCAATGACACAATGGGAGCAAGCGCTCTACACATTGTACCATGTAGCAGGCAGATACGCTTGGAGTTTTGTAGCTTGCCCCTGACATGTGGATGACCCGCGTAACGTATCGGCGTCAGCTACCACGTGCGGCCATGCAGGGACGAAACCTGAACGTTGTTCGGTCAGTAACTGTATGGGCTATGAAGTCAGTCATTAACTGACACTGTCAACTATTCCTATCGAGTAAAATAGCCTTCCGAAAGGTGCTAAAAGTAGTTTTGTTTAAGTGTTTGGTAGCTGCAACACTGTCGTTGTTTTCATCATTGCACTGAAAACAATTTTTGAATCACCTGGGATAAGGCAGACGTCCCATCTGAAGGCAACACATTTCAAGCAAGACCGCCCATGTGCACAGATTTGGCCCTCTCGATTTTTTTGTGTAGAGGATAAGTGCTTGCCCCTTTTTTCTCCCCGCCTCGCTGGGTGAGCTATAAACAAATTACTTTCCAGACACATAAATGGCGCTTGTTGTGCCAGCTAAACTTCTACAAGAACCCGCGTTTAAAGCAGGAGTTTTGGCAGTAATTGTGCGTCCCCTATTACTCTTAAAAGTTTGCGGATGAACTTGATGGTACGGTTTTTACAGTTAAGTTTCTAGTTAACTGCGTGCTTCCTGGCCGTATTAACATTGCTTCCGCAATTCCACTTGTTCGCCCGGCTTAGTTTCAACCACGACTCAAATTCATCGAACACAGACAGAAAAGCTGCTTCACTAGAGTACGAGGTTGAAATGGTACGTCTGCAGCCATACACCACAAGCCAGTTTACAGTATGTGCTCATATGTCACTTGTGTACAACTGTCCCCTTCCCCCCCCCCCTTTCTTTTACCAATCGTGAATTACGCACGGGAATATTACCGGTAGGCCCTAGCGAGACTTCAGAGCTCTCTAATTTCACCATCGCCGGCCGCGGCGGTCTAGCGGTTCTAGGCGCTCAGTCCGGAACCGCGCGACTGCTACGGTCGCAGGTTCGAATCCTGCCTCGGGCATGGATGTGTGTGATTTCCTTAGGTTAGTTAGGTTTAAGCAGTTCTAAGTTCTAGGAGACTGATGACCACAGATGTTAAGTCCCATAGTGCTCAGAGCCATTTGAACCATTTCACCCACGTGGTTTCCTAACGAGGTACATGCAGGAGGAGACAATATGTCGGTTGACTCTTCCAGGAATGTACGCTCTCAGATTTTTAACAGTGCTCCACACAGAGATACACAACGCCTCTGCCATTTGGTAAAGGCGTAATACGGTATTGTGGCGCTGGAATTTCAGTATGTTCCTATAAACAAACAAATTAATTACTTGACATTTTTGCCGACCGGGGTGGCCGAGCGGTTTTAGGCGCTACAGTCTGGAACCGCGCGACCGCTACGGTCGCAGGTTCGAATCCTGCCTCGGGCATGGATGTGTGTGATGTCCTTAGCATAGTTAGGTTCAAATAGTTCTAAGGTCTAGAGGACTGATGACCTCAGAAGTTAAGCCCCATAGTGCTCGGAGCCATTTGAACCATTTTTTTAACTTTTTTTTTCAAGGTGATAAACAAAACTTTGACTGCCCCTCGTCTGGTAAATTTCATTAGTAATATTACAGGTGGTTTGTTATGACACTGTAGAATTAGCAAACGTAACCACGAGACGCTAAAAGCTTTGCGTGTGCATCGCTCGCGTAGTCAGCATCTCGCTGCTGCCTATTTCCCGTCTGGAGGTTTGGAAGTCGTCGAAGTGTGTTTCGCTCGTGTAATCAGCATTGCCGGGAAGCCAATTTTGCATGTAGAAGAGTGGAAGTCGCCGAGGCACAACACGGCCTCTCGCAAATGAGGCGGACGCGGACCTCATCACGGCGTGTCCTCCATCCGCAGACACCGTGAGTGCCTCTGCCCGATTTCCTCACCAACGAGAAACTCAGGCCTGAGCTCACCAGCCCAATTTCAACTACAAAATTTCTTCACCTAGCAGTGAAAGAACTCTTTTGTTAATTAAAAAATGCGCTCAGTTTTGCACGTATTCCCTTAAGCCAGTGCAGTTTTTCCAATATTTAGTCAGTTAGTATTTACCATCCACGTCTGCTCACGTAGCTGACTGGTCAGTGCGGCGGAGTCCCATGCGGAGGACCTGGAAGCGATATGTAGTACTGACAGGGACTTTTCCGTGGGAAAACTAGAACGTAGTGCATTCAGCCTCATGAGGCCCAACTGAGGAGCTACTTAACCGAAAAGGAGCGATTCCAAGGTCGAGAAACCATACGGCGACTGAGAGAACGGTATGCTGAACTCATTCCTCTCCATACTGCATCCGGCCGCGAGGGATTAGCCGCGCTGTCTATAAGGCGCTACAGTCATGGACTGTGCGGCTGGTCCCGGCGGAGGTTCGATTCCTCCCTCGGGCATGGGTGTGTGTGTGTTTGTCCTTAGGATGATTTAGGTTAAGTAGTGTGTAAGCTTAGAAACTGATGACCTTAGCAGTTAAGTCCCATAAGATTTCACACACACACATTTTGAACATACCGTATCCAATCACGCCCTTGGCAGAGGGTGAACGGCGATCAGTCGGGCCCTGATTGGCCTTCCAGGGTCAGAAATGCAACTTTACCTATTTTTACCCATTTACCATCCATAACGTGAATCTATATTATCTACAAAATATTCGTCTACAGTCTTCCTCGCGTCATCAGTCACTGGCTGTAGATTTCATCAGATCCTGGTATAGTTGGAAACCGAGGGTGCCATTGAATGGTGAATAGAATGAATATTTCAAGATACTGTATTTTCAATCTGTAATTTTTTCTGTTGATTCCTTTCACAGTCCAGGGAAATCTGGGAGTAAGCTTTCCGACAACTGAATTCGACTTCTTTTCCCTAGCAAGATTACTGCTTTGATCCTTGGTTCTAGCAAGATCCTTGGTTCGATTCTGACGTATAGCTCACAAAAAGACGCGGCACAATGCAGTATTACTCCTTTTGAAACAGTGCAAACATTCCAAATGGCTCTGAGCAGTATGGGAGTTAACTTCTGAGGTCATCAGTCCCCTACACTTAGAACTACTTAAACCTAACTAACCTAAGGACATCACACACATCCATGCCCGAGGCAAGATTCGAACCTGCGACCGTAGCGGTCGCGTGGTTCCAGACTGTAGCGCCTAGAACCGCTCGGCCACACCGGCCGGCCCAAACATTCCAGATAAATGTGCTTTCAGAGAGGATTCTACAAATACTGCATTCATGGTGCACATAGATTTCTTGCAGTAAATGTATGCAATGTAACATGTACCCCAATCTTGAGCCGGCCAGGGTGGCCGAGCGGTTCTAGGTGCTACAGTCTGGAACCGCGCGACCGCTACGATCGCAGGTTCGAATCCTGCCTCGGGCATTGATGTGTGTGATGCCCTTAGGTTAGTTATGTTTAAGTAGTTCTAAGTCTAGGGGACTGATGACCTCAGATTTTAAGTCCCATAGTGCTCAGAGCCATTTGAACCATAATCGTGCTTCTGTTCTGCCTACAGCGTCATGTAGCTCATACGGCTCTAATAATAGCCAGTTTTCAAAGACACATTCTGCTATTTCTCGGTGTTTTTTACGTATTGTTCTAGTTTTAGGACAGTTGAATTAGGCTACTCATTTCACCAGGATTACAAGTGGAGGGTACTACGTAAAAATTCTCATTCATTTTGGACGGATTTCGTGTGGTGATTACCTTCCAAAATAAAGAATTTCACGAAATCACGGTACTAAAGTTTTCCTATTTTAATGACACACCAAACGCCAATACTTAAACAGTCCGTATAAACAAAATTGCAAGAACATATACTTACTTAGCAGTATAACAAAAACAAAATTTCGCTGATACCGTCATACAGCATTCAAGCTCATTAATTTCCTCCCTACCATGTATTTCGTGTATCGATCATTATAACAGGAGAAGATTAATTAAATCGTAGGTCTCAGTTCTGCTTCATGACAGCTTCTTTTGAACTATTATAGCAAGCCACGTAAGTCAACGGTACTCCGTGGACCCAACCAGTGCCGACCTTGAATCTTAGCCTTAGTACACTTCATACGGTATTTTTTCCTAAGTCATTTCACTGAGATCTATGGTCAATATTGTTTTCCAAGACAGAAGAGAAATTTTGACGTGTACCTGATAAAATATAAATGAGAACATTGTTTTGGAATAATTTTGAAGACACCATTGTTGAGGAGGGTTAGCTGTGCATTAGTTCCACCTGGTCGAATGCGGTGGAAAGACGCACGACGTCAAATTCTTGCAGTAGCGTTAATGAAAAGACGGTACAAAAGTTTTAATGGCTACCTCAGTGTTGTTTCGTCACTTACATTCGGCTGACAACAATAGGAATTTAACGAGACAACCTGGTCAGCCGAATACAGAAGTTAAATTCTGTTTTATGAGTGATTGGGGAAGATAACATGTGGCAGGTAGCTTGTGGCGTGTATATTTAGAAGCCGCTGACGTGGATGAGGCGGTAATTTGGCGTGGCCAGTGCGTGGGAGTCGGGGCTAGCGGGTGTAAACATTGTCGCCGACGCCGCCGACGCCCATTACATCGCTGCCGGCATTGATCCGGCCGTTCGCAGCCTACGTGAGGGAGACCGCACGCACTTCCATTCCTACTCGCAAATAACTAAGGAAGAGGTCTGACCGCCGTCCACTAGATCAGCGCTTAACTACAGCGTCAGCACGTCATAAATATTTCAGCTGTAATTAGGCGTCTGCGAAGAAATAACTACATTTTTCTTTTTCCAGATAGCAAGAAATTATTGAACTTCTCCTGTATGTTACTGGACTGTGTTGGCCTCGTTTATTCTCATATTCTTCCGCATAAAGATTTACATCAAAATATTTTTTCCCCATATGGCCTGCCAACATACGGCGAACATTCGTCGTATGAAACAAATTAGTGCCAATGTCCTCCCTTATTTACTTCAACAGTTAAGATTTGGTTCTGCTTTGAAGTGGTGAAAAGTCATGTCATTTATTTCTTCCTTCCTTCATTCCTTTCCTTTCCTTTCCTTTTCTTCACAGTTGGCCCTCTACGAATGAAGATATTAAACACTTATTATATTCCGGTATATTGATAATCTTTACTTATGGACCGTCTGACAGCAACTGTATAAAACACAGTTTTAGTGCCATACGCGTTTCGCCTTTATTTTCTGCAAGGCATCATCAGTGGCAGGTTGCGTGGACAATTTCTTACATATTACGCTCCTGTTGCATTTTTGGTGGTGTTCTTCTTCTTATGATTGCCAATTTGCGGTTTTTTCCAGATTCCACAGCACTATGCACTGAACGCTTATTAAAATAAGCGTTCAGTGCTTATTAAAATAAGCGTTCAGTGCATAGTGCTGTGAAATGTGGAAAAAACCGCAAATTGGCATTCATAAGAAGAAGAACAACACCAAAAATGCAACAGGAGCGTAATATGTAAGAAATTGTCCACGTAACCTGCCACTGATGATGCCTTGCAGAAAATAAAGGCGAAACGCGTATGGCACTAAAATTGTGTTTTATTCAGTTGCTGTCAGACGGTCCATAAGTAAAAATTATCAATATACCGTAATATTACACGCAACTGAGGAAGACAGAACTATAAAAGTTGAAGACGTCAATACAGCTATGTCAAACTTATTATATTCACCTGTAGTGGTACATTTTCAGGCTGTGTTGTTTTTCATGTTTCCAGATAGCGGTTGTCAGTGTCCCTGCTTTGACCCTGTATATAGGCACTTCAAAAAATAAGTTGCACATTATCATTGTCAGGCCAAATAACTGTTACTGAATGCTACCCTGTACATCAAAAGTGACACAGATACATGACACTCTTTTTCAACGCAGGCACCAAGCTTCTGTAAGCAACGGTCGGAACGTTCTATCAGACGTTCAGTTGCTCGAAGAATAGAAATTCGCGTCTTGGCCACGGAGCCATTCGAAAATAGCTGTGTGAACATTCTCATCGTCGGAAAATCTGCGATTGCTGCGAACCAGTTCTTCGATTGCCTCGACGTTGTCGCCTGTGGGCCGATTGCTTTCCTTCCCGATCGGTATGACCCGCGTATGTGTAGCCATGGTCAAATTGTTGGCACTATTTCACTTCGGCCGGACACGACACTGCATTTGGTTCATATACTGGCAGAATTTCACGATTTATCTGTCTGCAGTGGAGACCTTTTGACCGCAAGAATGGTACTGTGCTTCGTATTTCAAGTCTGGAGTACATTTCCAGTTGCTGTGATATTTCAGTCGCACACTGTGCCGCTCCTGTTATCCGTACCGCAGCAAAACTGTGGATGCAAGACAGGCAGAACATGAACTCTCTTGTGACCGTGCGACACTCTCGTTGCGTTCTGGTCTTAGCACGGGACGACATGTTTAATTTACTAAGTCCGCAAGGCTTTTTAGAAAGTCATCGGCCTTCTGTACTATCCTTCACTGTTTCCGTTTCCTGTGTGATCTTTTGTACTGAAATGTAACGTTTCAGAAGCGTGAAGGTCCGCTGTGGGATGCAGTTGTTGTTGGAAGCTGGTACATAGTTTCTCTCTCCAAACCGAGTTACTAGCGGCAAATTTCGAGTGAGATTTAGTTCCACTCATTCTCGTAAGCGTTTAAGCTTGAAGATTTCGAACAGTTTGTTCTTTTCACAGTGGAATAAGTACTGTTTATTCCTTTTATTAACCTCATGCCCAAAGAGCGATCTTTATTATTTTTACTTACTTTAATCGATTTCAGAGCCACATGCTTCTTCGCCAGGCACGTAGTGTGGAAATATATCTACTACACGTCCACAACTATATCTGAGGACAAAACCGTGCGGCACTGAAGTCGATTAATAATTAGTGAAAACCAACAAACGCTGCTGTTTGGTTATAAAAATAATTGGGGAATAAACATTATTTATCCTGTAGAGATATGTTTTGCAGCTGGTGTCCACATGCCTTCCTCCGCTGTGGAAGCACCTAGATCGGGTGCTGTTCCCACTATAGCGTATTGTTCACTGCTGTGGAGAATAGGCGCGACAGGACCGCGATAGGTTATCTGATGTGCACTGTGACGTGCTGTAGCTGAATAGTACCCACCGTACTGCAAACATTTGTTTACTAAAGCAATCATGTCAACATCATAACTCTAACTTCACGATGTTAAGCAACATAACTGCAGTAATTACAAATTTGTGTAGGTAAATAGTTATACCTGTGAGATATTTGTAGAAATGCAGTTTTATGTGGCATCAGATTCACATATGATATTTATGCTTTACCGGTTTCGGTTAATTAAAGCATTATCAACTGGAAAGAAAATTATAACATCCGATGTTTTAAGAAGCATATTTTTCATACGGCACTTTCATAATATCGCATGTGGAATGTAACGTAACCAGATTTTGAAAGTATCTTGAAAATTTTGGTAAGTTGCACTTAAACTCCTGATAGTTAACAGGCGTCTGCAGCTGCTGTTTAAATAATGGCACTATGCACGAATTACTGCGAATGGCGCGTGGGAAGAACTATTGTCCGCAAAGCTCCGTATGAGTGTTTGATTTTCTCGTCGTGGGAGGAAGTAATATGTTGTCCGACTCTTCCCCGATGTCTTAGCTAACACGTGACCTATCATTCTGTCCCTTCTTCTTGTCAACGTTTTCCATGTGTTTCTTTCATTATCGATACTGCAGAGAGCGCCGGCCGGAGTGGCCGTGCGGTTCTAGGCGCTACAGTCTGGAGCCGAGCGACCGCTATGGTCGCATGTTCGAATCCTGCCTCGGGCATGGATGTGTGTGATGTCCTTAGGTTAGTTAGGTTTAATTAGTTCTAAGTTCTAGGCGACTGATGACCTCAGCAGTTAAGTCACATAGTGCTCAGAGCCATTTGAACCATTTTGAACTGCGGAGAGCCTCACCATTCCTTATCAGCCCACCTAGTTTCAACAATTTCGTACAGCACCAATCAACAGTGAACCTCTGCGACATGCACAACGCCTCTTTGGCAGTGTCTGTCACTGGAGCTCGTTCATGAACACTGTAACGCTCTCGCGCACCGACTTAACTATTCCATGATCAAGTGCCAAGTTTTTCGTTGAATCTCCTACTAATCCAACTTCGTAACGTTGGACTCGGTCGAACGAGTGTTCCGACGGCCTTGTTTTTCGTGGACGAATTTATATTTCCTTCAGGTTCTCCGAATGAATCGGTATGCTACCTTCTACTGCAGATGGTTACTCCGAGGTACTTCATGGCAGTTACTGTTTCCAGGCATTTGTCGCCAATGTTGCAGTCTAGCTGTGAAGTATTTCGTCTCCTATTTATGCGCAATACGTGACATTTATTTGCCTTCAGGGAAACTGCCCGTCCCAGCACATATCGTCGGTCGTCTGTAGCTATTCCTCCGTTTCGCAACACTCTCTTGGCGTTGCAACCCTTCAGTGTATAAAACCTTGGACTAACCATGGGAGTTGAGCCCGCCCGGTTAGCCGTGCGATCTAACGCACGGCTTTCCGGACTGGAAAGGAGCGCCTGGACCCCAGCATGAATCCACCGGGCGGATTTGTGTCGAGGTCCGGTGAGCCGGCCAATCTGTGGATGGTTTTTAGGCGGTTTTCCATCTGTCTCGGCGAATGCAGGCTTGTTTCCCTTATTCCGCTCAGCTACACTATGTCGGCGATTGCTGCACAAACAAGTTCTCCACGTACGCGTACGCCACCATTACTCTACCTCGCAAACATAGGGGTTACACTCGTCTGGTGTGAGACGTTCCCCGGTGTGTGTGTGTGTGTGGGGGGGGGGGGGGGGGGGGGTTCACCGGGGACCGAACCGCACAATAACCCGGAAAGAGTGGTTCAGTGTGGGGCGGCGGAGGGGTGAAGTGAACTGCGGTAGTCGTCGTGGGGTTGTGAACCGCTTCGGCTGCGGCGGGGACGGTGCCTCTCCGTCGTTTCTAAACCCCCGATTGACATACAAGACAATGGAAGTTGAGGTGACGTGTTATCCAGATGGGGAAAGCCTACCACAGCGGAGTGCACCCGTGGCTTCCCAAGACAGACTGTCAGGCATACTTTTGAAAACTGCCCTCGTTTTCGTACCCATCACCTCAGACTTTTTGACACTACAGCAGACGTAATACATAAACAATACACGATCCAGTCACATCAATGAGCACCGCCTATGTTCGACATCAACGTATAATAACCACTAAAAGACGGCAAGTGGCAGCACTATGCAGTGGATCGTGTATTAAACGGGTGGGATGGGGAGGGGGGCGGAAAACAGTGCAGTCGTCGTAACACGTAAATGGAGCGATTTAGCATGATAATTGGCTTTCTGGACGAGGGTGGAAGCATTTCCAAGGCAAGGGAGGAAGCGTTTCCGAAGCGCCTAAGTTGGTAAACAGCAAGCATGCCGCTGTGGTTAAAGTATATTGTGGATGGCAAAATGGCGCCATCCAAAACTGGCGCCTAGGCAACAGTAATGCACCACGGGCCATATATGACAGGGGTGAACGGCGGCTAATGAATTGTGTACAGGCGAATAGATGTGCAATTGTTAAGCAACAGGGGTACCAAAAGTGTCTCCCCAACGACCGTTGTTGCATATGGTCCTCCACAGCAGGCACATGGTTCGTGCACCTATGTTGACTACTGTTCATCGACGACGAAGGCTGAAATTTGCGCGCCAATACAGGAACTAGTCGTCCACTGGAGTGGACTTTTTCAGACGAATCAAGTTCTGTACTCCATCGGACAGATGACCATTGGCGTGCACGGCCCCACAACAACCGGTCAGAAGGGTCCAGGCCGGAGGTCGGAGCGTTGTAAAAAAATGGCTCAAATGGCTCTGAGCACTATGGGACTCAACATCTTAGGTCATAAGTCCCCTAGAACTTAGAACTACTTAAACCTAACTAACCTAAGGACATCACACACACCCATGCCCGAGGCAGGATTCGAACCTGCGACCGTAGCAGTTCCGCGGTTCCGGACTGCAGCGCCAGAACCGCTAGACCACCGCGGCCGGCCGGAGCGTTGTAGTCTTAGGAATGTTTTCATGTCATTCCCAGGACGATCTCGTCATGCTGGAAGGCACAATGGATCAACACAAGTGTTCATTTATCCTTCAGGACCATATCAACCCGTACATGCAGTTTGTTTTTCCTCGGCACGGTGGCATCTACCAGCAGGACAATGCAATCTGTCACACAGCTCACGGTATACGTGATTCGAAGAGCACTACGATGAGTTTACCGTACTGCCCTGGTCACCAGACTCTACGGATCAGTATCCAATGGAGAATCTGTAGTACCATGTCGATCGGTCTGTTCGCGCCATGGATCCTGGACTGAGGGATCTGGCACATCCGCCAACGGTAGCGGAGTCAGCATGGCTCCACATCCCTGTCGGTACCTTTCAGAACGTCATTGACTCTCTTCCTGCTCGTGTCGCAGCGATCCGCACTGCAAAATGTGGTTATCCAGGCTGCTGACAGGTGGTGACATTGTTACTGAACATTGTATTTTATTTGTATTCCTAAATTGATATGTAACTGCTATACTAGTAATACTAACTAAATAATTAATATAAATATACTACTGGCCATTAAAATTGCTACACCAGAAGATGACGTGCTACAGACACGAAATTTAAGCGACAGCAAGAAGTTGCTGTGATATGCAAATGATTAGCTTTTCAGAGCATGTTGGCACCGGTGGCGACTCCTACAACGTGCTGACATGAGGAAAGTTTCCGACCGATTTCATATACACAAACAGCAGTTGACCGGCGTTGCCTGGTGAAACGTTGTGATGCCTCGTGTAAGGAGGAGAAATGCGTACCATCACGTTTCAACTTTGATAAAGGTCGGATTGTAGCCTATCGCGATTTCGGTTTATCGTATCGCGACATTGCTGCTCGCGGTGGTCGAGATCCAATGACTGTTAGCAGAATATGGAATCGGTGGGTTTAGGAGGGTAATACGGAACGCCGTGCTGGATCCCAACGGCCTCGTATCACTAGCAGTCGAGATGACAGGCATCTTATCCGCATGGCTGTAGCGGATCGTCCAGCCACGTCTCGATCCCTGAGTCAACAGATGGCTACGTTTGCAAAACAACCATCTGCACGAACAGTTCGACGACGTTCACAGCAGCATGGTCTATCAGCTCGGAGACCACGGCTGCGGTTACCCTTGACGCTGCATCACAGACAGGAGCGCCTACGTTGGTGTACTCAACGACGAACCTGGGTGCACGAATGGCAAAACGTCATTTTTTCCGGATGAATCCAGGTTCTGTTTATAGCATCACGATGTCGGCATCCGTGTTTGGCGACATCGTGGTGAACGCACATTGGAAGCGTGTATTCGTCATCGCCATACTGGCGTATCACCCGGCGTGATGGTATGGGGTGCCATAGGTTTCACGTTTCGGTTACCTCTTGTTTGCACTGACGGCACTTTGAACAGTGGAGTTACATTTCAGATGTGTTACTACCCGTGGCTCTACCCTTCATTCGACCCCTGCGAAAACCTACATTTCAGCAGGATAATGCACGACCACATATTGCAGGTCCTGTACGGGCCTTTCTGGAGACAGAAAAAGTTCGACTGCTGCCCTGGCCAGCACATTCTGCAGATCTCTCACCAACTGAAAACGTCTGGTGAATGGTGGCCGAGGAACTGGCTCGTCACAATACGCCAGTCACTACTTTTGATGAACTCCGGTATCGTGTTGAAGCTGCGTGGGCAGCTGTACCTGAACACGCCGTCCAAGCTGTGTTTGACTCAATGCCCATTCGTATCAAGGCCGTTATTACGGCCAGAGGTGGTTGTTCTGGGTACTGATTTCTCAGGATCTATGAACCCAAATTGCGTGAAAATGTAATCAAATGTCAGTTCTAGTATAATATATTTGTCCAATGAATACCCGCTCATCATCTGCATTTCTTCGTGGTGTAGCAATTTTAATGGCCAGTAGTGTAGTAGCGCCCCTAGAACACTCCCGTGGGGAATTCCCGAAATTATATTTACATTTGTGGATTTTGTTCTGTTAAGGGCGACGTGTTTAGTTCTATCTACGGGTAGTCCTGTATCTAATCACAAATCTGATTCGATACCCGTTAAGCTGGTATCATGCTCATTGAAAGACAGTGCGGAAGTGTGCTTTACGCTTCTGGTTGCGATGAATGAATGACTGATCGAAGTGCAACCGGGTTGTATGCCTGGCGTGCATAGAGGCAACTGGGCACGCAGCCTCTTGGAGGGGACGAACTTGGCTACTGGCCAGTTTACATGCCACGCGTGCTATCCAGCGGCGCTTTGATCAGTCGTTGACTCGCCCGCCCGCCGCGTAACAATGGCCCAGCAGAATTTCCAGGCAGCCAGGTGCTTGGCGGCTGACCTCCGGTGGCACTTCCCCGTGTACAGCCGGACCCGAGGCGTGCGTTGGATCAAATGGCGCGATGGGCGGGGCAGCAGCCCGGTGTGAACTCCCCGAGAGACGCGTCTCTTAGCGAGCAGGCGGCGTTCTATTTTTTGCCGGGGCAGCCCACAAGCACCGCCACAGCCGGATGCGCCCGGCCCGCCCGTCTGTCGCGTCTGCCTCAGCCCCCCTCCCCCTCCCCCTCAACAAATATCTTCGTTCATCTGCACCGTCCCTGCGTCCTCGAAACATAAACACGTCCTCGCCCTGTCTCGAGCTACGTCCACAGGCGACACAACATGCTCGGGGCATAAATCGGATTTCTGAAGTCTATTTTAACTGTCGTATTTACATGTTAGGCGTGGGTCGATTTTGCTGCGCTGTCGATATCAGGTTTCCGAGACCTACTCGTATAGCATAACGCACTACATTGCGAGGGAAGTAGGTGAACCACTCCTAGATCGATACAGTGCGGCGCAATTAACGACCGTGGGCTGGTACACAAGCCAGTCTGGTTTTGAGGTGTTTTCCCATCCTCGTTTGTGCAAGTGATGGGCTGATCCCCCAATTCCGCCTCAGAACACACTGAGGAGGCTCTGAGCACTATGGGACTTAACTTCTAAGGTCATCAGTCCCCTAGAACTTAAAACTACTTAAAGCTAACTAACCGAAGGACATCACACACATCCATGCCAGAAGCAGGATTCGAACCTGCGACCGTAGCGGTCACGCGGTTCCAGACTGTAGCGCCTTTAACCGCTTGGCCACACGGGCCGGCCACACTGAGGAGACAAAAATCATAGGACAGTGATAAGCACATATACAGATGCGGTATTATGGGATATATAAGGTATAAAAGGGCAGTGCATTGGCGAAGCTGTCACTTGTACTCAGGCGAGTCACGTGAAACGGTTTCCGATGTGATTATGGCCGCACGACGGGAATTAACAGACGCTGAACCCGGAATGGTAGTTGGAACTAGACGATCGGAACATTCCATTTCGGAAATGGTTATGCAATTCAGTATCCCGAGATCCGCAGTGTCAAGAGTGTGCCGATTTCACGCATTGCCTCTCAGCACGGACAACGCAGTGGCTGACGGCCTACACTTGGCGACTGAGAGCAGCGGCGTTTGTGTAGTCAGTGCTAACAGACAAGCAACACAGCGTGAAATACCCCAGAAATCGATGTGCGACGTACGTCGAACGTATCCGTTTGAGAATGCGGCGAAATTTGGCGTAAGTGGGATATGGCAGCAGATGACCGACGCGAGTGCATTTGGTAACAGCACGACATCGTCTGCAGTGCCTTTTCTGGACACGTGACCTTATCTATTGGATCCTAGATGACTGGAAATCTGTGGCCTGGTCAGGTAGTTCCCGATTTCAGTTGGTAAGAGCTGATGGTAGGGTTTGAGCGGGGCGCAGACCCCACGAAGCTATGAATCCAAGTCGTCTACAAGGCACTGTACAAGCTGGTGGTGGCTCCATAATTGTGTGCGCTGTGTTTACGTGGGATTGACTGGGTTCTATGGTCCAACTGAATTGTTCATTGACTGGAAATGGTCATATCTCTCTAATTTTACATTTGTGATCTCCTCGGGAGGTATAAGTAGGGGGAAGCAATATATTCGATACCTCATTCAGAAACGCACCTTCTCGAAGCCTGGACATCAAGCTACACCGCGATGCAGAGCGCTTCTCTTGCGGAGTCTGCCACTTGAGTTTGCTAAACATCTCCGTAACGCTATCACCCTTACCAAATAATCCTGTGACGGAACGCCGGCCGCGATGGCCGTTCGGTTCTGGCGCTGCAGTCCGGAGCCGCGGGACTGCTACGGTCGCAGGTTCGAATCCTGCCTCGGGCATGGGTGTGTGTGATGTCCTTAGGTTAGTTAGATTTAAGTAGTTCTAAGTTCTAGGGGACTTATGACCTAAGATGTTGAGTCCCATAGTGCTCAGAGCCATTTGAACCATTTGTGACGGAACGCGCCGCTCTTCTTTGGATCTTCTCTATCTCCTCCGTCAACCCAACCTGGTACGGATCCCACACTGATGAGCAATACTCAAGTATAGGTCGAACTAGTGTTTTGTAAGCCACCTCCTTTGTTGATGGACTACATTTTCTAAGGACTCTCCCAATGAATTTCAACCTGGTACCCGCCTTACCAACAATTAATTTTATATGATCATTCCACTTCAAATCATTTATTACGCATACTCCCAGATATTTTACAGAAGTAACTGCTACCAGTGTTTGTTTATTTTACAGAAGTAACTGCTACCAGTGTTTGTTCCGCTTTCTATTTTTATGGATGACAGTGCGCCATCTCACTGCGCCCCAATTGTTCGCCACTGGTTTGAGGAACATTGTGGACAATTCGAGCGAATGATTTAACCACCCAGATATTCCGATATGAATCCTACCGAACATTTATCGGATAATCAAGAGGTCAGGTCGTGCACAAAATCCTGCACCGGCAATACTTTTGCATTTATAGACTGCTATAGACGCAGTACGGCTCAATATTTCTGTAGGGAACATCTAATGACGTGTTGAGACCTTGCCACGTCGAGTTGCACTACACCAGTAAAAGGATGTCCGACTTAATGTTAGGAGGAATCCCATGATTTTTTTCATTTTAGTATATAACACGAACAGTTAAAATACGCCATAAACAGAGCTACACGATTCACTGACTTCTGGCGCACATTTCACTCCATTAGGTTACATTGACGTCTGTGTCGTCAAGAAGGCCGTCTGGCCACAAAGTTAAAATTATGTAATAAAATCTGCCAGATTCTGAAGAAAAGGGAAAAGAAGATAGATATGTTTTCCGAGTGATCGTTGCTTTACAAGAATAGTGGATCTGAATCAGCCGTTCCGCCAGCACGATGAAGAGAGATAGTCAGAACAAAGGGACCTCATTTGAGGAACAGGTGGGACCGTATATCATCAGGATTAATAACTCAAAAGTTCAGTAAAAAATTACAGTGATAAGAGTCGAATATAATAAACACCAAGATATATCTACTTTCACTTAAACACAGGAGCTTTCCAGTCGTCTAGGGTCCAATAGATAAGGTCACGTGTCCAGAAGAGATACTGCAGGCGATGTCGTGCTCTTAGCAAAGGCACTCGCGTCGGTCGTCTGCTGCCATAGCCCATTAACGCCACATTTCGCCGCACTCTCAAACGGATACGTTCGTCGTACCTGCTTCATCAAGTAATCCATCTCCCTCTTCGCACTAAACCACATAAAATTTGCATCGTCCAACGATTCATTCTTCACTTTCAGATTGTCTCGCGACCCTCTCTAAATAGTCCATTGTCATTTTGAAACGAAAGTCTTTATTTTTTCTGGTTACATTCCAAGATTGACATAGTTTGATTTGCAATACCAAATTCAACAGGAATGGTATCAATAATTCTTCTCTATACATCATATGCAGTGCATGTAACATTTTGTCAATGGACTCTATCACCTTCTTCTTCTTCTTCTTCTTCTTTTTCTTCTTCTATCTTTATTGCCCAGTATTGAAGATGTCAGTGGCTCAGAAAGTAGTTCAGTATGCAGCAATAAATTTTTGATCAGTTTCTTAATGACATAAAATGTCAGTCGGGTAGCAAAGCTAGTTTTAAATCCAACCTAAAATCATTTTTACTGGACAGGTCCATCTGTTCCACGGACTAATTTCTATTTAAAAACTGGTAGCCTTTTAAATATGAAAGACGGAAACTAGTTTTTGATCCGAGCTTCTGTTCCGTCTCTAATGACCACGTTATCATCGGGACGTAAAACACTATCTTGCTTTCCTTCGTATTCGGAGCGGGGTTAAAATTTTCAAAAAAAATTTTCAAATGTGTGTGAAATCTTATGGGACTTAACTGCTAAGGCCATCAGTCCCTAAGCTTACACACTCCTTAACCTAAATTATCCTAAGGACAAACACACACACCCATGCCCGAGGGAGGACTCGAACCTCCGCCGGGACCATTCAAATTTTCATCCGACGATTCAGACCTACGTTTTCTGTGTTTTTCCTAAATCGTTGAAGGTAAAGACTGGAATGGTTCCCATATAAAAGACACTACAGGTCTCCTATTCGAGCTTTATCCAATCCGAATGGTTCAAATTGCTCTGAGGACTATGGGCCTTAACTTCTGAGGTCATCAGTCCCCTAGAACTTAGAACTGCTTAAACCTAACTAACCTACGGACATAACACACATCCATGCCCGAGGCAGGATTCGAACCTGCGACCGTAGCGGTTGCGCGGCTCCAGACTGTAGCGCCTAGAACCGCTCGGCTACTCCGGCCGGCTAGATATGATACACAATGAAATGCGATATACACAATTCATCTGGTGATATGATATGCAACTTAGTAAGATCCAGAAATATTTCACGGCAGATCTATGACGGAAAGCAGAAGTTCGTAGCAACAAGGGAATTTGAATTCGAAACTTTCTCAACACGCACGATCCACACGAATGAATGATATCGAATTGATGACTGTTCGGTGTGTTTCTCCGAACTGGCGGGCACGCATGCCGTGGCCTTGAGCTGCCAGTCTAGACGCCTGTGGTGGTGCAGCGCGCAGGCCGCGGCGGCAGGTGCCCGTGTGACGTAGGCAAGCGCCGCAGGGCGGCGCAAGTACCCAGCTTGGGAACTTTCCAAAAGCATTTCTTGTCTCCGAACCATCGACGCGATCTTGTTACCGCGTATTTTGGGACGGAACATCGCGACTGCGACCACGTGCACGGCTGCACGGCCTAAGAGTTACATATTTGAGAAGAATTGCAGGTTGCGTAATATCGCAGGCGTAGCGACGATCCAAGTGTGTTTGGTGCCGCCGACTTCTGTTTAATGAAATTCATTTTAAATACGTGGTCTTTTCATGACTATCACGAGAGAGAGAGAGAGAGAGAGAGAGAGAATCGACATAGATGTAATTTCCAGTTAGTAATACTAATTCTGAAAGGATACGGCACTGCGCACAGTAATACGACAGGATGCCCTACATGCTCCTTATGAATAGAATAGGTGTAATGGAGGAATTAGAAATAAGAGAGAGAGAGAAATCTTGAGAAAAATCGTAGACCAAATCAAAGAAAATTGTGAATTCTGGAGAAACACATCTACGAATTCTATACGCGTGTACAAAAGAAAAGATTACAGACAACTTAGTAGGAGGTGGGTTGTTCTCTAAGGCCACTCTGCTATTAAGAATCCTACAAGGTTGAGCAGTTTGATTTTCCGCTAATTTCTGTATAACAAAATTAGAGGTGTGGTTCATAGACGTAGAAAACGACATGGGGATAATATCGGAGAAAATCCATAAGCCCATTCCGATTGAGAAGAAACTCCAAAAGCAACTAGGTTTCCAAGATGAGCCAATACAAAAAAGGCAAAACGTGGTCTGAAGCGAGGAAGGAAGGCAGATTGGGGGCTACCGTCAAGTCGACATGGAGGTCGTTAGAGACTATGCACAAGCTCGGATTGTTTCAAGGACGACGAATGAAATCGGCCGTGTCCTTTCGAAGGAACCATCCCGTCATTTGCCTGGAGAGATTTAGGGAAATAATGGAAAATCTAAATCAGGATGGCCGGACGAGGATTTGAACCATCGTCCTCCCGAATGCGAGTCCAGTGTGCTAACCACTGCGCAACCTCGCTCGGTCTGAAGCGAGGAGGGAACAGTGTAAGAAACGAATGAGGGAATACTGGGCTAACGCCAAGGCCCAGGCGCAAGGGAAAGTGAAACTGAAATAGCATGATACAGATGTGGTCGATAAGAAAGTACGAATAATTTCTGAGAGGACTTTCTATAAGAATGAGAGCTTGCCTTGCTAATTTCCACCTCTAGTGGATGTTGCTAGATCGAAGTGACCAATGCCGCATCAAGTCTCTGTAGTCCATAGAATCCTAGATACTGAAGATACGGTTGTGATGATAAGCTAAATAACACGATTCGTAACATAATGAGTCTTATTGATACATCGTGTAGTGAGAGTGTAGGTAGGAATGTTGGCAGCATATTTCCTGAAGGAAGGAAGATCAGGGATTAATGGTCCTTCCACGGTAGAGCCGTTAGAGAACGAGCACAAGCTCTGATAGGACAAAGATTTGAAAGGAAATAGGTCGTGCGTTTTACAAAGGAACCACCGAGAAATTCACACTAATCGACTTGGGAGGCGGAAGGAGAAATTCAGAGCCTCTGCTCCCAATGGGAATCGAATGCCCCACATACTACACCACTTTGCCTGGTGTACACAGAGAACTATTTAGGGGATAGATGTGAATCAGACCCGAGGATGTTCAATCGAACCATTTGGCGCAGTTTGTTTAAATCCTCATTCATGCTCATGCCTCTTATCCGTGGTTTCCATAAATTAATAAGAGCGAATCGGGGATAATCACTTACTCAAGCCGCAGCGTCTTCCTGTACCGTCCCTAATGACATACAATAGACATGAAAAGTCATTAACTTTCCAACCGTTATTTCAGAAACGGTCCATGTAACGGTTTAACTGTTGTTGCGCTGACCCATCACACTGCCTAGGTATCGTCATTAAATCATTTAGTGATAGATCCTTATCCAAGGCATGGACAAACCTATTCCCCATCCTGGTCCAGACTAGTCAGTCATCGGTCCGTAATGAACTCAATGTCGACGTGGTACTAAACCTGATTCTTCCCATCCTTACTTCCCAAAAGTCAATCGAACTATCGTGAAAGGCCGTAGTGCGATACTTTCAAATGCTGAATGGAGGTTGGCGTAGTGGAGTTTTGTTGGGAAGAGCGCCACTGTATTTTGCAGAAGTGTTTGCGGCGGCCGCCGTGTCAGCGATGTTATGTTGAGCGTCACTCGTCGGCCCTGAGCGGCACAGAATCGCGATTGGCTTCGCCTCCCGTGCTAAGCTTAGACTTATTGCGAAAGTCATGAGCAAAAATAGTTCTGCCCTAGCGAGTGAGACAAATGTCTGTGGTCTATTGTTTTTCATAAGCTGCACTCCGTTTG
The DNA here is from genome assembly GCF_023864275.1 of Schistocerca cancellata. NCBI lineage: Eukaryota > Metazoa > Arthropoda > Insecta > Orthoptera > Acrididae > Schistocerca > Schistocerca cancellata. Next base: position 724,259,258 of record NC_064629.1, read on the forward strand.
TGCTCCACATATCTAGTATTAAACGAACATAATCCCCCGCCCATGCTAGGGTTAGCAGGTATGGCAGTCTGAATACGTACTAGTAGAGGATAGGAAGAGGAAAATCGAGAAAATAACATCCGTATTGTCTATATTTTCAGTCTATTGTCATATCAGTCTGCAAAAAAAAAGTTTTTCCCTACTTCGTATAAAAATTATTCCTACCTTGTAATATCATCTTGAGGTCGAAGCTCTTCTCTCCGTGGTTGCTCGCATACATTTGCTTTTTTGGAGTGGGTTTGCCTTGTGCAAAACACAGTGTTATCTTTTCTTCCTTCACGCAGACATGTTTCGGCGAAGTTTCAGCATCAGTGGTCTTTTTTTTCCCCTTGTTACCGCTTTCTGTGGGTACGTAGTTTTTTTTATGTTTTGTATTGAAAAACGAGTCTAATACTAAACAGAAACTAGAAAAACCACAGCTTGAAAGAAAACAAAAGCCCACTGATGATGCTCAAACTTCAGCGTAACATGTCTGGGTAACAGAAGAAAAGATAAAATTGTGCTTTACTCAAGGCAGACTCCCTACAAAACCAAACATGCTTGTAATCTCTGGTGAAACTGCTCAAATAGGATTCTTGCAATCTGACAATCATACGTGTCAGAAATTTCCTTTACCAGATTTATCCAACGTTCTTTCGAATGTGAACGTACGGAGATTCTCGAATTTTTCCTGTCCACTTCTAGCAGCTGACGAATTCCGCAGTAAGCTCTGACTGAGCTTCGTCTGCACTTCCTCTCTTAGGTAGTTCTTATTTGTACTTCCACTCAAAATAATTCAGATTTCCTCGAGTTGTTTGCGACAAAGAACTAATGTTTTTGGGTGTACAGAGATACCAGAAAGGGGGCGAAGATGACGGGGGAAAGTCATAGTGAAACAGGTCGATCACAATGCAAGTATCGACTTTCTACCGTACTGCGGGTTGCGAAACTCCGGAACGTGACGTAGTTATAAGGAAAAACAGAAGTGAGAGAGCGTTATTTCTGCGTACTGAGACGCGTAACCGCTACGGTCGCAGGTTCGAATCCTGCCTCGGGCAGGGATGTGTGTGTTGTCCTTAGGTTAGTTAGGTTTAAGTAGTTCTAAGTTCTAGGGGACTGATGACCTCAGATGTTAAGTCCCATAGTGCTCAGAGCCATTTGAACCATTTTTTTTTTTTTTTTTGCAAACCAGACGACTGTGAGGCGCCGCTTCTGCCAGCACTTGAGTTAGGCGCCAGTTATCAGCGTCGTTTTGGTAGCGAGCGACGCAGTTGGCGGCTCGCTGACGGAGCGACATCCAAGCGCGAGGCGGCGCTCAGCGCTTTCACCAGCCCGACTTACATCTGCTGTCCGCGGCTTTCAGCACTTCTGCCCTAGCCGACAGTTAAGCACTCGTCGGTCACAGCTTATTTAAAAAAGAAAAGTTAGTAGTATTCGTGTCTCCTAGTGTCGGTGACAATTTCGACTCTTGTACACACTTTGTTTTTGTAACGCAGTATTTACGACATTCCAACTCGCATTCGGGGGGTTTGGAATTGAAATCCCCGTCATACCATCCCGTTAAAATTTCCATACTGTTTTCCTAGATCTCTTTAAGGCAAATACCGCAGTGCTTAATGTCATTGATGAACTCTTCATTAGCAAGATATCGAACTTCTTCCTCGCATGCATGTCTTTGTGTTGGAGCTCACCTTGCGCGTCGATCCATGTTGCACGTGCCTTACATTGCCTCTGAACAGCAGTTTATTAGCACATTCAAAAAATGGTTCAAATGGCTCTGAGCAGTATGGGACTTAACTTCTGAGGTCATCAGTCCCATAGAACTTACAACTACTTAAACGTAACTAACCTAAGGACAGCACACACATCCATGCCCGAGGCAGGATTCGAACCTGCGACTGTAGCGGTCGCTCGGTTACATACTGAAGCGCCTAGAACCGCTCGGCTATAGCACATTCGCGAGGTATATACCAGCAATGGATAATGGAATGTAGTCGAATTAAATCGGGTGATGCTGAGGGAATTAGTTTAGGAAATGAGACACTTAAAGTAGTAAAGGAGTTTTGCTATTTGGGGAGCAAAATAACTGATGATGGTCGAAGTAGAGAGGATATACAATGTAGACTGGCAATGTCAAGGAAAGCGTTTCTGTAGAAGAGAAATTTGTTGACATCGAGTATAGATTTATCTGTCAGGAAGTCGTTTCTGAGAGTATTTGTGTGGAGTGTAGCCATGTATGGAAGTGAAACATGGACGATAAATAGTTTGGAAAGGAGAGAATAGAAGCTTTCGAAATGTGGTGCTACAGAAGATTAGATGGGTGGACCACATAACTAATGAGGAGGTATTGAATAGAATTGGGGAGAAGAGGAATTTATGGCACAACTTGACTAGAAGGAGGAATCGCTTGGTAGGACATGTTCTGAGGCATCAAGGGATCACCAATTTAGTATTAAGGGGCAGCGTGGAGGGTAAAAATCGTAGAGGCAGACCTAGAGATGAATACACTAAGCAGATTCAGAAGGATGTAGGCTGCAGTACGTACTGGGAGATGAAGAAGCTTGCACATGATAGGGTAGCATGGAGAGCTGCATCAAACCAGTCTCAAGACTGAAGACCACAACAACAACAATACCAGCAGTTATTTTCTAGTGAATACGCGCATCTCCTCAAGGGAGAAAACTGAAATTTTAGAAGCCATCTTGAAGAGGATGCGAACGAATCAATGAATGACTTCGTTGTTATCGGGACGTTGAACATTTCAGTCCTTTGTTACCCGCGGAAAGATACCGTAATTTGAGTTTTTGTTGTGGGCTTGTGGGAAGAATAATATCGTAGTGTACTCCGTATACAAGTGAAAATTTTACTGTGGCCACGAGATGATAATCTGCATACATACGAGCAACAGCTAGAAGTTGTTCCAAGGGGAGACAATTTGCAGCACAAAAGGTCAGAGCTGCACTGGCGAATGGAGAGAAGGAGAAGTGGAACGTGTGAGGGTGCTCCAGCTACGATGCTGCGCAGGAAATGAAGTTAACAGTGTGTCACAAGAAAGAGGGCAGCGCTAACACAATCTCCTGGTAAGGCGCCGTAATCAGATTTCCGCGCGCTCAGAAGCGGACTGCGCGGAGATCCGCGAGTGGTTACGTGCTACGCGCGCGGGCAGCGTTCCTTCAGTACAGGAGCGGGCGCGTCACCTCGCCTTCGTAATCCGTCTGAAGCATGTTAAAATGGAGGCTGTTACAGGAGGAGAAAACACAAAACAAGACAGCAGAGGATTTGAATCCCTTTCTCCTGCAATGCGAATGTGTTGTCTCAACCATTCCGCGACTTCATTCATCCCAAATAGAAGGGGAGGGGGGGGGGGCGAAACGTGGAATATACAGTGTGTACTATTGCGATCATCGTAGCTAGTCATGTCTGTATGATAATTACAAAATAGTCGGTGGAATATCTGTGCTAACCTGATTTCCAATACTGCAGGTATGTAACTGTAAATTGGCACTGTAAATTTCACATTTCGGTGACACACAGGCGGGCGCGGAAACAAGTACTGTAACTGACCTCAACGGCGATAGTGAATATACCGGGTGATCAAGAAGTCAGTGTAAATTTGAAAACTTAATAAACCACGGAATAATGTAGATAGAGAGGTAAAAATTGACACACATGCTTGGAATGACATGGAGTTTTATTAGAACAAAAACAAAACAAAGTTCACAAAATGTCCGATAGATGGCGCTGGACAGCAAAACGTCAGTGACTGCGCATGACAATCATGTATAAAAGGAGCTGTAATGAGAGAGAGCATCAGATGCGCCAGCAGTCGCAGCATGTTGACGTTACCTGAAAAGGCGCTTTTAGTGAAGCTATATTATCAGAATGGGGAATGTGCTAGTTCAGCGTTACGATCCTATCGCCATAGGAAGGGGATTCGAACGGGTGAAGGTCCGTTGACAAATGCAGCTGTGGCGAGAATGATTTCGAAGTCCGAAGTCACGGGTTATTTAGACGATAGACCCCGTAGTGGCCGACCGAGCACAAGGCGTAATGCTGCTGAGACAGTTCAGGAAGAAATGGAGACTGTAGCGGGTTCGTCTATGCACGGGGAAGTCAGCGCTCGTGCAGTCGCACGTCGCACCGGCATTCCATAGACTATTGTTTGGTTGGCACTTTGGCATACCCTCCGATGCTATCCGTACAAAATCCATCGGCATCATGAACTGTTACATGGCGATTTAGTGAAGCGGAGGGCATTTGCGGTGTGGACGTTTCAAAAGATGGCGTTCGATGACGATTGGTTGAGTAACGTGTTGTGGAGCGACGAAGCTCATTTCACGCTCCGAGGGTCTGTCAACGCCCACAACTTCAGAATTTGGGCTACTGAAAATCCTAGACTGTCGTGGAAACTCCATTGCACGACGAGAAAGTCACGGTATGGGTTGGATTTACCACATTTACCGTTATTGGGCCTTTTTTCTTCGAGGAAGTGCGTGATTCTGGTTTTGTAACTGCTACCGTGACGGGTGAGAGGTACGCCGATATGTTACAGAATCGCATCATCCCCAGCCTGGCTGATAAACACCTGCTGGATCGTACGATGTTTATGCAGGGTGGCGCTCCACCCCATATTGCTAGACGCGTGAAAGATCTTTTGCGCGCGTCGTTTGGTGATGATCGTGTGCTCAACCGCCATTTTCGTCATGCTTGGCCTCCCAGGTCCCCAGACCTCAGTCCGTGCGATTATCGGCTTTGGGGTTACTGAAGTCGCAAGTGTATCGTGATCGACCGACATCTCTTGGGATGCTGAAAGACAACATCCAACGCCAACGCCTCACCATAACTCCGGACATGCTTTACAGTGCTGTTCACAACATTATTCCTCGACTACAGCTATTGTTGAGGAATGATGGTTTACATATTGAGCATTTCCTGTAAAAAACATCATCTTTGCTTTGTCTTACTTTGTTATCTAATTATTGCTATTCTGATCAGATGAAGCGCCATCTGTCGGACATTTTTTGAACTTTTGTATTTTTTGGTTCTAATAAAACCTCATGTCATTCCAATCATGTGTGTCAATTTGTACCTCTCTATCTACATTATTCCTTGATTTATTCAATTTTCAAATTTATACTGACTTTTTGATCACCCGGTATTTCGAATTGGAAAAAAAAGTGCACTGTAAGTACTAAAATAAATACCAGTGACATCTGATACGCTCTTTTTATTTCACGCGTGAAAAGTAATAACTTATTTGCTGACTTAGTTATGTATGTGAAGATATGTCTACCACGAGAATGCATGTTGCCCACAGCAATTTCCTCGAGCTAATATACAAGATGTGTGAAAAAAGTAATGAGACTAAGCTGCTGAGAATTCTTCCGGGTTGTATGGCCATGGTCCGTGGAACTCTTCTATCCCTGACGTTTCGTCCAAAGCTACGTTGGACATCTTCGGAGGTGCTCCTGGTTGTGCTGAGTCTTGGAGACTGACGAGTCGGACGTCGAAGAGAGGCCTAAATACCGTGGAAAGTGGGAGTGGTCTGGATTTCACGTGATAGCAGAGATAAACCTTCTGAAAGATAAAATATAACTATCGATCATAGTACGTCAAAGATAAAAACTTCTCATCGATTCTGTAGCGCCACTGTCCATATATCACTGAGTTTCGTGGCTGCTTCTTTCCCATGTTTATATATTTCGATGGTTCCTCTATATAGCCGTGGATAATACTTCGTCATAGTACATAAAACTCCAGTTTCAACCAGGAGCACCTCCGAAGATGCCCAACGCAGCCTTGGACGAAACGTCAGGGACAGAAGAGTTCCATGGACCACGGCCATACAACCCGGAAGAATTCTCAGCAGCTGAAACATCCGGTCGTGAAAACCTTCATTGTATAATGAGACTAATTTTTTGCGTACGAAAGTTCTTATTTTTCTCAATCATCATCATCATCTCGTTCCAAGTTATACACCGGAATGGGGGGAAAAAAATTAATTCTCCAGCAGCGACTGAGCAGGGTTTCTGCATGGCGGTAGCAGTCAGTGCGGACCAGGGGCGTACTGAAATATCGTACTACACTAATTTGAGACCGCTCTGTCAAATGGATACATGAAATTCCTCTCTACAAATCATTTTGTTTGTAGCGGGAAACAAACCCGCGCTCTCAATCTATGTTGGGAGTCGCACGAAAGACGTGATGAGCAGTATTTGTTTGGGCAGACTCCAGTTACATGGTGCAAAAAAGAAACACCAGAAGAAACGCACCTGATGACTCTTAATAGAGAAACCATATACAAACACTATGTGATCAAAAGTATCCGGGCACATGGCTGACTTCTAAGTTCGTGGCGCCCTCCATCGGTAATGCAGGAATTCAGTATGGTGTTGACCCACCCTTAGCCTTGATGACAGCTTCCACTCTCGCAGGCATACGTTCAATCAGATGCTGGAAGGTTTCTTGGAGAATGGCAGCCCATTCTTCACGGAGTGATGGCACTGAGGAGAGGTATCGATGTCGGTCGTAGAGGCCTGGCACGAAGTCGACGTTCCAAAACCTCCCAGAGGTGTTCTATAGGATTTAGGTTAGGACTCTGTGCAGGCCAGTCCATTACAGGGATATTATTGTCGTGTAACCAACCCGTCGCAGGCCGTTCATTATAAATAGATGCTCGATCGTGCTGAAAGATGCAATCGCCATCCCCGAATTGCTCTTCAACCGTGAGAAGCAAGAAGGTGCTTAAAACATCAATGTAGGCCTGTGCTGTGATAGTGCCACGCAAAACAACAAGGGCTGCAAGCCCCCTCCATGAAAAACAAGACCACACCGTAAAACTATCGCCACCGAATTTTACTGTTGGCACTACACACGCTGGCAGACGACGTTCATCGGGCATTCGCCATACACACACACCCTGCCATCGGATCGCCACATTATTTACCATGATTCGTCACTCCACACAACGTTTTTCCACTGTTCAATCGTCCATTGTTTACGCTTCTTACAGAAAGCGAGGCGTCGTTTGGCATTTACCGCCGTGATATGTGGCTTACGAGCAGCCATTTGACCATGAAATCAAAGTTTTCTCACCTCCCGCCTAACTGTCATAGTACTTGCAGTGGATTCTGATGCAGTTTGGAATTCGTGTGTGACGGTCTGGATATATGTCTACTTATTACACATTACGACCCTCTTCAACTGTCGGCGGTTTCTGATAGTCAACGGACGAGGTCGGCCTGTACACTTTTGTGCTGTACGTGTCCCTTTACTATCACATCGGAAACAGTGGACCTAGGGATGTTTAGGAATGTGAAAATATCGCGTACAGACGTATGACACAAGTGACACCCAATCACCTGACCACGATCGTGAGATCCACTGAGCGCCCCATTCTTATCTCTCATGCTGTCTAATGACTACTGAGGTCGCTGATATGGAGTGCCTGGCAGTAGGTGGCAGCACAATGCACCTACTATGAAAAACGTATGTTTTTGGAGGTGTCCGGATACTTTTGATCGCATAGTGTATACTGTGTATATGACTTTCTGGAGAGTGTGATTTTTTGAAATTTAGATTTTTAAAACATTATTTTAGCTCTTTTCTGAGCCATTTTGAAAGAGGAAATGAAAAATTTGTACTGATGAAAAAATGAAGTCCTGCGTTCCACATCTCAATATCTGCGGCGGCGTTGTTTTTTTTCCCGTTGGTATGGGATACCGGTGCGTACCGTCACATATATATATATATATATATATATATATATATATATATATGTATACACGAATGAATTTTGCAGCGTATTATTTATTTACACATCCAAGAATTACAAGAAGTAAACTAATTATGTATAACAGCCTCCTTGCAGAGCATCACCAGGCAATGAAGCTTTGAGCACAGCAGAAAACTGTATATTGTCAGCATAATGTAAAAGAGAGAAATGCAGGGTGTACGGTTGTTTCAAGTCGGACGTTTCGAAATTGGTAACACTTTAGTTTTGAGTATGTAGAACAATATACAGTGACAGGTTGATGTTCCATTTCTTAGAAAGAAGTCAGCTGTAAAGAAAAAATCCAGGTAACAGGTCGGGTGGACTCGTGCTCGTGATTTTGTGCACACTCGACAAAATAACAACAGTAGTGAGTTCGGCCTGTTGCTTTGCATTATTTGTATCGTAGAATATTCTGTGCAAGGAGAGCACGGCCTAGAGACAAGCTGTGCAAGGGCGACCGGAATCTCTCGTGCACTGCCGCGGGGAGATATTTGCAGGTCTTGGCCACTGATCCAACTGCTATAGCGTACGCTACAAACCCGTCTGCAGGCGCACACTGCAATCGTTGTGCACGGCCGTTGTCAAGTGGTCACATGGTAGACGAAGGCAAGGCCATGACCCCCTTCATTCACCCTTGCCATTGTCATCATTCTCTCTCAGCGGGACATTACGCCGTAACAAAATCAGTAAAAGTGGTCTCTCCGTATAGTGTCGTTACCGATGGACACGTAGTTTTTAAGTGGTGGAAGGGTTTTATATTAACGTCTGGTTGATGAGGGCAGTAGTATAGAAATTAGTTTTAACAGTCGTAGGGAAGGGAAGTAGTTGTGTTCCTGTTAGGACACCTATCCCAGCAAGAACTTGATGTGAGTCAGGAATGCTATTGGGAACATAGGTCAGAATGACCAGGCTGGGACCCAAACAAAGTTATTTTCCTTTGAGTGAGCTGCGTTTAACCGCTGGAACACCTCGATCACTGGGATGTCGGACAGGACGCATTGTGGAGCTAGTGTTACACAAATTGCGACATGCCTTACGTAACAAATAACGACTTACAGGACAAGGCTTAAAAAGCCGCGTAGCTTCCTCTGCCTTGCGATTTTCCCTTTTTCGCGTTACCAGCGTGTGGCAGGAGTCCTACTTCTCTGGAGGCCATCCAGCCAGACGACAATTCTAATGAAACATTAAAGCCACTGTACTGGGTTTAGTAAAACCTGAAAGCATTCTTTGTAATACAGCGAAATTGCTTTTTAGAGCTGTTATTTTTCCACAGCAATAAATAATTTGCTGATACCGTGACTGGAGTCTCAGCCATCGTCACTTGATTTACTGTTTCTGTGAATCGTGTACATCAACATAGCTTCTGAGATACGTAGCTGCTCTGGGATTTTAAACTCGCACTGAGGTATGAATAGTAATGAATAATTCATGTATGAGAGCCACCAAAGACATCTTCTGGAAACGCGAAATGGAAGAGGAATATTAAATGCAACAGGTGTGCAGAGCTGAAGAGCGTGAGGTAATAGAAAAAAAGGATAAAACTCGATGTAAAGAAGGCAACAATTATGTAAGTTACAATCATATGGCCACACAGTTTCGCAACAAAACATTAAGAAGCATAATTAACACAGAGAGTGCACTGTGCATTCTAACAAGAAGACAGTATATCCATACATGGCTGACAGGATCAACGCGATAGGGGTTCGATTCGGTTTCGCTGATACTGGTTTAGCAACTACCGCAGTAACTGTTTTTAGGAGCTGTTATACGAATCCGTTCACAGATTCCCTACTTTCGATCATCTTCGTAGGATGCACTGTCTATTACACTGCCGATTTCAGAGGGCGTACACGGGTCAAATGAAGCCGAAGTAGAGCAGAAAGAATAATGGTCGCCTCCGTGTAATGTTACAAACGAGAAGAATGGTCAGGAAACATTATAATCCGTGATTATTTTCCCTGTGAAGCACAATGGCACATAATCCTTACACCATAAATACCAATTTGCACAGAAATGGAAAGTAAAATATTGAATGCTAAGCAATGCTGGGCTGTACCGTGTTGCTGCAAAGGTGGGCGGCGTTGAAGTAGACAGGCGTTATGTCCAAAGTCTGCTGACGTTACATCATACTTCTATAGCCGGAGATATAGGAAGAAAAAAAAAACTCTTACGATTTTCCAATAAAACCCACCAAGACGGATGGCGGTACTAAAGTTCTTTTCCGGGTACGATTTAATCGCGAGGTAGTGGATTGTGAGGGCACGTATGGAATTATTGGCGCTCTAGCGAGCTCGTGCCACTTACCCAGATTAATTTCATTCCCTCGCGGCAGCCAGTTTATCGTTATTCTGTGACCTCCCTCTGCAGAAATGGTCCGCACTTATCTACCGCGACGTTCGCTGCATAATAAACCCAATGAGAACGCCGAACATTAGGCGGCGCTTCCTGCTCTTTGAACGTAGTATCATCAAGTATTTGCGTGCCTTTCTTTTCTTTTTCCCCAGATCTGTACACAATGCTCTTGGCAAGTTTTTAGTGCTCTTTGGCAAGTTTTCATTTGTGCGTCTCTTGCGGCGTATTGAGGAGACCGATTTCTTCCCCTTTCGTACTTTCCGCCTGCGACATTGCTGTTTCAGTCTTAGTTAATGATTGTACAATTATTTGTTAACTGCCACACAGGCATAAGGAAACGAACGCTTACCGCAAATGTTAGCAACTGATATCAGTTGGTGGTTGAATACTCTCCTGCCTATAATTCTTCGGTTTAACCGCTAACAAATACTTTCAAAAATGCAGCTGCAGACAATAGAAAGAGATTTCAGATTCATTATAAAATCCGTGATTAAAATAATATTGCAGTCAGCGAATCTGTATTTTCACTATCCATCATCCGAGATACGAGGAAAGTAAGCGAACTGTAATTTACTTACGCTTAACGGTATCAATTCCAGAACATAAGAACAAAAATGAACTTCAAATTACAACAACCACAGTTTGTACAGTGTACGAGGGTTGGAACTTTAATAGTGGCAACAGCTTGTGCGAAATAGATACGTCTTTCAAAGTTTTACTGACCTTCAAAAGCCCGCATCTCGTGGTCGTGCGGCAGCGTTCTCGCTTCCCACGCCCGGGTTCCCGGGTTCGATTCCCGGCGGGGTCAGGGATTTTCTCTGCCTCGTGATGGCTGGGTGTTGTGTGCTGTCCTTAGGTTAGTTAGGTTTAAGTAGTTCTAAGTTCTAGGGGACTGATGACCATAGATGTTAAGTCCCATAGTGCTCAGAGCCATTTGAACCATTTTTTTGACCTTCAAAGTAGTCACCAGCATTGTGTACAACCCGTCGCCAGATGTGGAAGTCGTAGGATACTCTTACCAGTGCCAGTTGCTTTGACAGTTCGAGCGGCGTGGTCTATTGCCCGACGAATTTGTAGCAGTTCAGAAGCGAATACCGTGAAGTGTTTACTTCAGTTTAGACATCGAGTTGAACTTACGAGGGCTTAAGTCAGGGGAGTGCAGTAGGTGGTATTGGTATGGCACCTAGCAGACCGATCAGTCAAACAAATCAGTAACAGCTTGTACTGTACGTGCTTGAGCATTGTCCTGCAAAATGATGATCAGGTCCTGCAGAAAGTGTCATCACTTCTGTCTCTATGCTGTTCATTTTTGGAACACAACCCTCGACAAGCTTAGAGACAGAAGTGATGACACTTTCTGCAGGACATGACCATCATTTTGCAAGACAATGCTCAAGCACGTACAGTGCAAGCTGTAACTGATTTGTTTGACTGATGGGGCTGCTAAGTGCTATACCACCTATTGCACTCCCCTCATACGTGAGTTCAACTCGATTTCTAACCGTTCGCGGCATTCGCTTCAGAACCGCTACAAATTCGTCGGACAATAGACCGCGCCGCTCGAACTGTCAAAAGAACTGGCACTGCTAGGAGTATCCAACGACTTCCACATCGCTGGCAACGGGTTATACACAATGCTGGTGCCTATCTGAAAGTCAGTAAAACTTTGAAACACGTATCTATTTTGTACGAGCTGTAAATAAATAGTTGCCACTATTAAAGTTCCAACCCTCGTATAATAACCACGGATATCCCTTTGCAAGGAGTAAACAGCTAATGTCTGTAGCAGAGAGCGACCTGAATCAAATTACTAAAATTTACGTTATGCGGACAACAATAAATTGCTATTCTTCTTCTGTTGTTAACGAAAGACGAAAAACGACCACAAGTAACCCGCAGAAAGCGGTGAAACGCGTTAATGTGGCCCATGGTGCCTTGGTTGTGCTAGTGGCCTGGAAATCACTCTGATGCTCTCCACTTTTGGACTACCAGTTGCCAATTTATAGTGCTCCCTTCATGGGAACAAGCTCTCTCAGCGACTTGGACAACCTCCTCTCTGCCCTCTCGCCGTGAAATCATTTTAGCTAGATTGCGTATCGGGCACTGCCTTTTTAGCCATCGCTATATCTTAAGTGGTGCTTCCCCACCATTTCGTGCTCACTGCAGACAACCTTTGACGGTCCGCCATTTCCTGACAGAACGCCCTTTTGTTAACCCCTTACGTTCTCGTTTGTGTTTGGCGTCTGAGTTATCGGCCGTTTTAGCGAACGACGCGCAGGCTGTCTACCGCGTTTTACTTTTTGTCCCTTATACCAATAGGGCGAAGGACATTTAATTTTTAGTTCAGAACCTCCATTTCTCTGTGGCGTATTTTATAGACATTTCTCCACATCCCTGTTTTTAGCTATCTTCTCTTCCGTCGAGTGGGATTAACGTGTAGTCGTTTCTAACTCTTTGTCTTCGTGTACTACAGTTCTGACACGGCCGCGTATGACCCTAGTTGTTTTTTCTCCCTAAAACAAAACAAACACGTAGAACCCAGAAATAACATTGTTCTTACAGCAAACTACTGAAAAATTGTTTCAATTAGTAATTTATTGGAAAAGCTGCTCCTATTGTTGTTTGGAAAAATGATGAACCACTAAAAAACTTTACTCTGTGAACTCAAGACTTTGAAAATTGGTAGGACACAGTGTTACTGCAGGCCATTGATTCTGTTTTAGAAAGTCCCCCTTCCCCTTTTGAGGTTTAATATTCCACTAGATGTACTGTAATCATGCACAGGTTGTGCCATAAGAGACGGAACCGCACTTGAATTTGATTGAAAGCTCTGGTCTCTTTTTGTACAAAACATATACACCTTCGTCTTAAGTGATGCAGGAAAGTTGTTGATAATCCAAAACAGGACTGAGAGACTGGATTTGCCGCTGGTATCCTCTCAATGTAGGCTGTACCACGTTGCTGCTTCACATTGTACACAAACTTGTTTTGTTAGGCCAAATGATACATTCAGGCTAGCTGGTGCACCAGCATCCGCTGTATTCTATTCGAGAGTCAGAGCGCATAATCGATTTGGCAACTGTGCTGTACATTTCTTTTTTTATTCGAGTACCTTCTCCAACGCATTGATGTCGTCGGAAAGCTATGAACGCTCATGCAAAAATAAATTTACCTACATTACCCTTATCAAACTGAAAATAACACGAAATAACTCACCACAGCGTACTGTCGAACACGAGTGGAAAGCTGTTTGATCACTTTTACGGAAAATAAACGAACGACTGAATAACACAGACTTTTGGTACTGGGTCTTTGACTTTATTACGTAATAGACAATTGGCTGGAGACGACAGGGGAAGCCGAATATAAGTCTAATGAGCTGAAGATTTTAATGTGTATAGTCTGAGAAGAGACCTTTATGCCACGCCGGAAGAAAAATAGCTGTGTGAAAGAAGAGGAGGCGCGGGTGAGCTTTGACGCAAGCGGCAGCACATGTGCTGGCTCAGCGGCGTGTACACACGTGCCGCTGTAGGTCGGTCCTTGCCTCTGTAGTCTGAACGTTTTGAATGATCGAGTGGAGTGTAAACTTACTTCTATACTCCGCAAGCCACCTTACTGTGTGTAGTGGATGGCATTTCTACTACCATTGTCACTAGCCCTCCGCCCCTTTTTTTCCTGTTGCAGATTGTTGATAAGATTCGTGTAACCCCGAATCTCTACGATTTTACCTTCATGATTTGCTCTCGAGGTACACTTAGGACGAAGAAAAAATTGTTTGTACTTTTAGGATCGTACGCCCCCTGCATTTGAACCATTAATCATACTGTGAAACGCAACGCCTGTCTTGGTAGCGTCCGCCATTTGGATGAGTATCTCCCTGTCTCTTTCACGCTTAATAAATGAACCTGTGACGAATAGCGCTGCTTAACTTTGGATCTCCATTATTTCCGCTACCGGTACTATCTGGTCCCAGACTCCTTCACTCCTTCCTTCACTTGCGCCTTTGTCTCGCAGTGTTCGCAGGGTCGGCGTGGTTACAACGGATTTGACAAGGTTAATGTAAAGGGGTGGCCGAATGCCGTTCCTGCCGCCACCCCATACCCTCCAGGACGGGATCAGTGTACCCCCGCTGTCTGCGTCTAGTGTAAACCATGAAATAGTGCGGAAGTGTTACAAATGTTTGCGTGTCGTGTAACTGAGGCGGGATGTGGGGAGCAGCCCGGTATTCACCTAGCGGGATGTGGAAAACCGCCTAAAAACCACATCCAGGTTGGCCGACACACCGGCCCACGTCGTTAATCCGCCTGGCGGATTCGTTCCGGGGCCGGCGCGCCTGCCCGAGTCCAGGAAGCAGAGCATTAGCGCTCTCCGCTAACCTGGCGGGTCACTATCATGTCCCAGACTGACAAGCAATATTAAAGTATCGGTCGAACGAAGGGTTCCTAAGCTACTTTGTAGCGGTTGTAAACCCCTTCCTAATTAATTCGGATGAGATATGGAATGTGCCCGCCGTGACACATTACTACGCCAGACACGCTATCAACGCCAAGTTGTTCTTTGTAAATTGTTGCATGCAGGGGAGCTATGTTGAGTATTTCGTGAGGAAGACTCAAGCACTTTCCCCAGATTGTCTCCTAGCGTGAGTTTGGAGTGTTACGCTTACATCTCATCGCGGACAGCTGTTTTGTTGTCCCGACTGGATACTTATTTGTAGACCACAGGTTCTAACATGAGTACAACGAACAGTGAATGATGGAATTTGTAAGTGGGAAGTCTCAACGCTACTACCGCGTGAAAGTCTTGAAATAAAAGGCTAGCACCTGATTTCTTTTTATTCTCGCAATATTAAAAATCGGGAAGAAATAGTCTTACAGACAGTCTAACGGCAGTACCTGAATCCAAGTTCACGGAGTCCAAACTTCACTTATCGAGCACCATTGCAAGGTCACAAAATTATCATCACACGACTTTAATGATCATACAAAATCGCGCACACGCTATATCGCATGTAAACGTTTTCAAATGGCTCTAAGCACTATGGGACTTAACAGCTGTTGTCATCAGTCCCCTAAACTTAGAACTACTTAACCTACTAAGGACATCATACAAATCCATGCCTGCGGCAGGATGCGAACCTGCGACCGTAGCAGGAGCGTGGTTCCGGACTGAAGCGCCTAGAACCGCTCGGCCACCGCGGCCGGTGTAATCGTTTTCAGAGGATACCTAACACATCGCCCGCACAGGGCACCTTTCCTGTTCACGTTCATTAATGTAACACCAATACGCAGGAGGTAACATACGAAGATGATGATCCCAAAATGAGCAAAATAATCGATCATTGTACTACTATAAAATGAAATTGAAGTAAGTTAAGCGTTAAATGAACCAAAATGTACAGAAAAGTACAGATAGCTCCAGTACGTACATCTGGAGACAAGACGAATATCTAACACAAAGTGAGGCGTGAAATTTGACATTTCTTGGAATTTTATTTATGGACTTCGGTGGTGTTCTGCGAATGTCGATGGATAAGAAATCTTAGTTTTCTACAAGGAAATCAATTTTCACACCCATTTCGAAAGGTAGACGACGATTTTCAAGTTCCCACCGCAAGCGAAACAGTTTCTTCTTTTTTATTTTAATGGAGATGTTTCGGTACGTTGGTATAATAATCGGTAGATTCATTTATTTGTTTCATATTTATTACGTTTGGGATACGAATCAAGGACAATCGAGGTACGGTTGTTAAATCTTCATGGACTGTGCTTAAGTACCGTTGGTAAATTAGAAATACACGATACAGAACTGATGCACGGAAGATATGCTACCTATCAAGTGTCAAATGTATTTCTATTCCTCGTCTCTCCCAATAGTTGTCCAAAACAATGGAAAGAGGCCCGAAACGAGTTCTGTATGACCACCGTAGCTCGACAGCACTGTCCGTTTTGAATGGGCAGTTTTTTTTTTTTTTTCTGAGACCGACAAGTCACACACAGTTGGTCCTGCCGACAGCGGCACACAGCAAGCAGAGGCGGCTAGTGCTGGATTTGCAATGCATGAGCAGTGGTGCTGTCACGGTGCAGTTGCCACTCGCCATTCTCATGCAATGCCGCTCTTTGTGACGAACGGGCTCGTCCAAACGAAGTTAATCGTGGCAGTAGCGAGCTCTGTCACGCAGCAGCATATTCATGACGCACATTTCCGTTATGCCAGAAAAAAAAATCGGCATAGCCGTGATACATATCGCTTCGCACCATCGAAACAGTCTTCTCCGCTAACGTGGCCTTCCGCTAGATGCTGAATTCATCAACCAAAGATTTTGTTTGAGAAGCCCTTTACCCCTGTTTTCCCCAGCTTGGAGAGGCATTGTCGGAGCTAAAATATAGGATAAATTTTGCAACACATGAATCTAGCTCTTAGGTTCAATAATAGTAGAACCAAAATCAATGTATACCCTGTACGAATATGCAGTCAGACAGTAAAAGTTTGACAGATTATGGCTATAGACGGGACGAGGGCTCGAGCCAGACAATGCTTTTACGAGCCGAGCCATCCCAGCGCACCTCACAGCCCGCAATCAAGCTTAAAACTCCCCTGACCTCCTTCCTATTTTCCAATGCTCCACAGCTTTTTTGGTGTGCTCTGATGACTGAGTTTGTCACCCGACCCCCCTAACACCGTCTTCCTGTTGTAGAATAATTTTGCTGACCCATACTTCACGTGTTTGGTGAAGAAGCCACTTAGTCTCTTTGCGCTCATACCGTAGGCGGTCGAAAGTGTGGAAACACCAAAAACACAACATGGAATTTTTCTGTTATATGTGATGGAACTGTAAGACAAATTCTGTAACGTCACGCACTGTAACGCTATTCACTGCACTCCACAGTACAGAATTACATTGTTGTTGTGGTCTTCAGTCCTGAGACTGGTCAGATGCGGCTCTCCATGCTACTCTATCCTGTGCAAGCCTCTTCATCTCCCAGTACCTACTGCAGCCTACATCCTTTTGAATCTGCTTAGTGTATTCATCTCTTGGTCTCCTTCTACGATTTTTACCCTCCACGCTGCCCTCCAGTACTAAATTGGTGCTCCCTTGATGCCTCAGAATATGTCCTACCAACCGATCCCTTCTTCTAGTCAAGTTGTGTCACAAACTCCTCTTCTCCCCAATTCTATTCAATGCATCCTCATTAGTTATGTGATCTACCCATCTAATCTCAGCATTCTTCTGTAGCACTACATTTCGAAATCTTCTATTCTCTTCTTGTCCAAACTATTTATCGTCCACGTTTCACTTCCACACATGGCTACACTCCATACAAATACTTTCAGAAACGACTTCCTGACACTTAAATCAATGCTCGATGTTAACAAATTTCTCTTCTTCAGAAACGCTTTCCTTGCCATTGCCAGTCTACATTTTATATCCTCTCTACTTCGACCATTATTAGTGATTTTGCTCCCCAAATAGCAAAACTCCTTTACTACTTTAAGTGTCTCATTTCCTAATCTAATTCCCGCAGCATCACCCGACTTAATTCGGCTACATTCCATGATCCTCGTTTTACTTTTGTTGATGTTCATCATATACCCAACTTTCAAGACACTGTCCATTCCGTTCAACTGCTCTTCCAAGTCCTTTGCTGTCTCTGACAGAATTACAATGTCATCAGTGAACCTCAAAGTTTTTATTTCTTCTCCCTGGATTTTAATACCTACTCCGGTTTTTGTTTAGTTTCCTTTACTGCTTGCTCAATATACAGATTGAATAGCATCGGGGAGAGGCTACAACCCTGTCTCACTCCATTCCCAACCATTGCTAACCTTTCATGCCCCTCGACTCTAATAACTGCCATCTGGTTTGTGTATAAATTGTAAATAGCCTTTCGCTTCCGGTATTTTACCCCTACCAGAGTATTCTAGTCAACATTGTGAAAAGCTTTCTCTAAATCTACAAATGCTAGAAACGTAGGCTTGCCTTTTTTTAATCTATTTTCTAAGATAAGTCGTAGGGTCAGTATTGCCTCACGTGTTCCAACATTTCTACGGAATCCAGACTGACCATCCCCGATGCCGGCTTCTGCCAGTTTTTCCATTCGTCTGTAAAGAATTCGCGTTAGTATTTTGCAGCTGTGACTTATTAAACGGATACTTCGGTAATTTTCACATCTGTCAACACCTGCTTTCTTTGGGATTGGAATATTATATTCTTACATAGGATAACATATTTAGTATACAGTTTTACGTTTTCTAACTACTTTAACAAAAAGTTCATTGCAGTACAGTTACACAGATTCAGTTGGATTTGGCGACTCATTTAATTAGGTAAAGGTAGCGTTTGCGTAAGCATTTCACGTCACAACACGCAAACGCGCGCGCGCACACACACTCAAAACTAGAAAACCAGTTCATACACGCAATAACAGCAAACAACAGATCTGTGTGAGCTGGAGCCCTGTCATCTTGAAAGTCTGCGACGTTATTGAGGGACAAACATTGTACCATAGGATGAACCTTGTCAGCCAAAATGGTCGCTTAATCCTAGGCAGCAAAGCGATCTTTCACAATACTCATAGGGTCCATGGAACGCCGTGGTACGGTTGCCCAAATTGTCATCGAACCCCCGCCATTTTTCTCTCTTTTGACGTAAACTCGGCTAGAAGTCGGAAACAGCATGAACCAAGACCCATCCGACCAAATGACCATGTTTCGTGTGTTCAGGGCATTTGCATCGGTGGTGACCGGTTTTGGAATTTCAGCTTGTCCTACAGATCCCTGCTTATGGAGTTCCCTTGGTGTTGTTTTTGGGCTGTCAGGGTTCGTGAATGCGACATTCAGTTCTTCAGTGACTTTTGCAGCTTTTATCCTCTTATTTTTCGCCGTAATCCTCTTCAGTGATCGTCCGTCATTATCACTCGACTCATGCTTTCGTACGTGATTTGATTTAGCGGATGATGTTTTCGCGCTTTCTTTGTATACGGTATAAATCTGTGATATGGTGCCTCTTGAATTATGAAACACTTCAGCTCCCTTGGTTACAGAAGCACCTACCCACCATACATACGAGCACTAACAATTTACCCACTTTCTAATTCATTTAGCTCCTAATAACGCTCTCACAACTACCCAGAACACTGATAAAACCTACCGTGCGGGGTAGCCACGCTGTCTTAGGCGCCTTGGCACGGTGCCCCCCCAACCCCCCCCCCCCCCCCCCCTATGGTCGGAGGTTAGTCCTCCCTCGAACATGGGTTTCCTTAGCGTAAGTTACAGTAAGTAGTGTGTCAGCCTAGAGACCGATGACCTCAGCAGTTTGGTCCCATAGGAACTGACCACAAATTTCCAATTACTCTTACACCCACGACTGACACTTGAAACATCCTTTAGGCCTGGTTAGCATCTGCATTTGTGATCAAGCATGCATTTCTCGCGGCGTTTCCATATTATTCTCCAGTCCCGGTACTAACGAAGGAAGTAACCTAGTCTTGCACGCAATGCAGCGAAGTATTGCAATGCGTGCTTACCTCCTACCCTTCACACCAGCTGATTACTACAGTGGGACCTGACTGTGCCTCCCTGATGTTTGTCTGAAACGTCAGATTGTTGCCTGAAAAGAATGGAAATCCATTTAGGACTGCTTGTAAGGCTGATGAATGACGGGCGGGGCAGAGATGACTGTGTGCGCTCCAGTGACTACATTTTAAAATCGCATTTTTCCACGTAATAGTTACCAGGGAAACGGAAGTGTGTTCCGAAATCATCAGTTAGCGTGTTGTGGTGACGCGTCAGCTTTCAGCACTGCGTTTCCCCATCATACGAGCCCTGCGGCGCAAGCTTTGAGGCGCGCGTTCAGTGGAGAGTGAACTGCCGCGCTTGGACGCACCCGAGCCGGCAGCATAAAGGACTCACTCTAATTACGTTTACGCCGCAGTCTCTACCGCCGCTTCCAGTTGAAAACGTACATCGTTAGACAACGTAACAGGACGAATACCACTATCACAAAGCACTTTTTAGACAGGGTAAGTCAGGAGGAAAGGTACGTGGTTTGAGTGATTGTCAACAAAGAAACTTCACATGGATGTACGCCCTATTCTGAATGATTTGCGAGACGAACACACGTATTGTACATTGTTATTTACTTTTGTTATTCAAACATTGTCATTGTTTACCACGTATTACAGTAGTGTAGAGGAAGTTGAGATGAATAATTTCATGCAGGACACTTGTGATCTATCCTGTCAGGAAATTGCCTCAAACTGGCCTACAAAAACTACTTAACATACAGTGCATGCGCGTCACACGAGATTTTCAATATTCTCGCACTCTCTTGGCGCAAACTATCACTCCTAGACAGAAAAAAAGACATTTTCGTAGAAAGTTTAATGTAGTTTAATTTTATACTGCGACACATTTTCGCTGGAGGGTTCGATTTTCGAGTTGTTCAAGAAAAACTTACAAAAGTTGTATTAAATGTGTTCTATCTGGGAAACGATTCAGAATAGGGCATAAGTCTACATAAAGTTTTTCATTCAGAATCACTATCACTCCTCAATGCATGTATCTTTGCGGCTCCTGACTCACCCTGTATAAAATCAACATACGAAATAGTAGTCCCTCTCTTAAATAAAGCACGTTGGTCGTTCTGGATCACTGTAGTCAGTAGAGACTGGTATCAATTGGCCGTGTGTCATTACCTTGCTGACTACACTCATGGCAGTGATGTAGTTTGTGTGTGTGTGTGTGTGTGTGTGTGTGTGTGTGTGTGTGTGTGTGTCAGCCGGTTATACGGTACCAGAGCATTAAGACGGGTCGACTTAGAGACGTTACAGAAAGGCAGAAAGGAGCTATTGTATTTGGACGTGCATATGACTACACCGTGAATGTAGTTGCCCAATTTGACGGTGTATTAACGTCGACTGTCCAACGCGTCTATAAGGAAAGCCTTATCACTCGCAGTCATGAAACACGGCCTAAGGACAGTGGTCTTAAAAAGATTTCATCCGACAGGGGCTATAGACGTACGTCACGCCTTGTCAGTGACAATCGAATACAAACCCGACATGAAGCGATGCTGTCAGTAATTCTAGGTCACTCTAATTCCATTTTCCAGTCGAACTTTGGAGTCGGGTACTTCGCAAAACGCCATTGCACACAGCGGCACATACGACTGCACGTCTTTAATGGCCCAAAGAATGGGTACAGTGAGACGTTTAATCCTGACGTAGTTTAGCCGTAGGTGGTTCTGTCGATTTTTTTTTTTTTATTTTGTAAATGGAGGAGTGTGGTTCGTATGATGACTACGCGCATTAATATACGGTAGATTAGCGTGAACATAAATCAGAATGTAAATTTCAATATTCTTGGTGACCAAGTCCAAGACATTCTTCATCTTCGTCCTGTCGTCACTCTCATCTCCGAAGATAACAGCTGTGTTCACATGGCTTCTAGCGTACCACGTTTGACGAAAACTCAAGGACTCCAATGCACCCCGACCATCCCGCAAAATAGCGCTGTATCAATACCACAGAAAACTTCTGCAGGTATTTTGAACAGCGGGTGATACGTAGCAATCAACACCCAGCAGTTTGGATAGTGCGGGATCCAAAATTCAACACTGATTGGCTTCATCGTGATATGGCCTGCCCGAAGAAACTTCGGACCCCCATCTATGCTGAATTGAGTCCAGTACTAAGACTAGAGGAGGTGTTACATAGTATTAGTCGGATGCCTCGTGGGCTGAATAATTTCTTTTACCCCTGTTTGTCATCAGTGCTTATAATCCCATGAAAGTATACCTGTTTCTTAGGCTGAATTGGCTTATATCCGCTTTTAAAAAAGTAACTTCATGAAATATCAAGGTTTGCAGTTGTCAGTGTCACGTGGACATTGGCGAGTGTGTGGCTGAACATTCTCTCTACTGTACACAACGATTGTAGCAGGAATAGGGAGAAGTCATTTCGAATAAACCATGTCACAGCTGTGACCGCTGAACTGAGTTTTAAACGTAGTTTCTTCCAGATGCGAGTGCAGGGTCATTATTTCTGTGCGACCGCCCTCGGCGATTTAATTAGTCACCAAATGATCTCGGCTGTGGAAACCTTCACTTGCATCCTAAAACACAAGAGGTAAGAAGATACAGGAAATACGAATTCTTTCAAATTTGTAAAGAAAATACAGAAACATGTCTTGCACTAAGTTGTAAGTGCAGCCGTAATTGTTAGACGTATCACTCGTAATATGAAAAAAGTAACGCTTAAAGAATTGGTTGAGAAACGTAGAGTTCGTAAGAATTTTCGTCAGTGAAAACTATGCACAGTAGAAATGTGTGCTCTGGACAACTGAAATTCCACTTGTTAAACGTATGAGACGTGAAAGTGATTACAAATTGTGTGTTTTGTTCCGCAGTTACGTTGTTCGCTTATTTTTAATTTAAGACATTACTAGGCGAATCGAGTATGCTTCGTTCATCGTGAGGCGTTTTTATTGTATTTATATGGAAACAAAATTTACATAAAGAATCTGAAGTGAATCATTTGATAATTGACAGACTACGTCCTATATAATCGTAACGCAGTCGTTTCTCGTGGGGTAAATTGGACGGACGGACGTGTGTGTGTGTGTGTGTGTGTGTGTGTGTGTTTTTTTTGTTTGTTTGTGGGCTGGTGTCGCATAAGCCCGGTGGAGGGCGTATTTCCAAGGCAAGACGCTGTTGGTTCCGTCTGGACTTGGTCGATGCGGCCAGTGACAAAGGTATTGTGGCCGCCCTCGCCCTGACAAATGGAGTGGAGTGCCTTGCCTCGTGCTCTTTGTGCTACGAGCTTGTAGGAAGCCTCATTTGTCAGCCACAGATTAGAAGCTTCTCGACCGCGCATTTCTTGATTTTTGTGTTTTGGTGGAGTAATTTTCTGGATCTAGGAACCCAACGAGAACACAGGTAACGAGGCCAGCAAAGACAAATCCCTCTTATCGTCTGTTATGCAGCATCTTTGTGGTGCATTCTAGGAAAACGAGAAATTGAGAACAAAGGAAACTTCAGCTTTGAAGGCTTGCCTGCCGGGGGGCGTCTTCAAGAGGTCAGTGTTACCTCTGAAGTAGACTGCAACGCAGTACCATTCCGCGTTTGGTCTGCAACAAGCAACGCGGTCGTCTTGCTTTCTGGCCATTTCTGAGTGCGTCACTTGGGCCCTAGTCTTAAGAAAATTAACAGTCCTCAGGAAAAATTCTTGCGCTTATTAAATGGCACGCCGAAAATAATCACTGTTTAGCTGCAATATTGTGACCATATCCCCACCCCTCCGGCGTGAAAGAACCAATTCGAGACAACTGCCAAGCGACAAACTCATAATTTGCAGTTTGGGATACGCGTGAGAGTGGAATACTGTTTATTTAGTTGACTCTGATAAGTCAGTCTGTGATGTCCTAGCGTTTGGGAACGAACGTATTGAAAACTGCGGAACTCAACTTGTGTCCTTCGATTGCTATCATCAGAATGTGTCGAAAGTGAACAAACGCCTATGAAACCGCAAGTAGGTGACACTGTGTTTTACGCCCACGCCTTCTCCAACTTCTCCAAGAACGTCGATGTCGGAATGTTAGCCGCGTGGTCTTAGGTGTCTTGCCACGGTCCGCGCGGCTCTCCCCCCCCCCCCCCCCCCCCCCCGGTCGTAGGTTCGAGCCCTCCCTCGGGCGTCTGTGTGTGTGTGTGTGTGTGTGTGTGTGTGTGTGTGTGTGTTGTCCTTAGCGAAAGTTAGATTAACTAGTTAGTAAGCTTAGGGATCGATGACCTCGGCAGTTTGGTCATAAGACCTTATCACAAATTTTCGGAATGTTGCTCGCTATATAAAACGAAAAAGAGGTAATCCGTAACACAGCTGCCCAGAGCAAATGCTGGGGAAAGGTACAGAACGGTCTGCTCGTCAGACATCGTTCTATAAAGAGCCATGGCGTCGACCTTAAGCCTATTCATGCTGACCCAGTGACGTTGCCAGTAATATTCTGATTAGAACTGTGCAGTGAGCGCGTTTCATCGGAACTCTCAAATTCTAAGTGACGAGAACATGTATTCTGGTGTAGTTTACCTCCTGGACGTCCAAATAACGTGAAATTCATGCTATGGGCAATTTCAGCTGTTCTGCTTGCCCGAAAATTGACTTAAGAGACTATCAATTGGTCAAATATTCTGCTCATAGCACCTCAAAGAGTCACTTTGTATGATGTTGTTGTTGTTGTTGTTGTTGTTGTTGTTGTTGTTGTCTTCAGTCCAAAGACAGGTTTGATGCAGCTCTCCATGCTACTCTATCCTGTGCAAGCCTCATCATCTCCCAGCACCTACTGCAACCTACATCCTTCTGAATCTGCGTAGTGTGTTCATCTCTTGGTCTCCCTCTACGATTTATACCCCTCACGCCTCCCTCCGGTACTTAACTGGTGATCCCGTAATGCCTCAGAATGTGTCCTACCAACCTATCCATTCTTCTAGTCAGGTTGGGCCACAACGTTCTCTTCTCCCCAATTAGTTACGTCATCCACCCGTTTAACCATCAGCATTCTTCTGTAGCCCCAAATTTCAAAACCTTCTGTGCACTTTTTGTATAAACTATTTACCATCGATGTTTCACTTCCGTACATGGCTACACTCCATACAAATACTTTCAGAAAGGACTTCCTGGCACTTAAATCTATTTACTTGTATTTCCTCGGTAAACTCTATCTATTTTGGGGGAGTTCATAATAAGATCCACCACCGTTTATCAGATGTTATTGTTTCGTTCAGCATTTATTTCAGTTCCAGGCAGTACTTCCCACAAGACTTCATAACAGTAGTGTTATTTTCAAATTTTTATTCTGATCCGACACAAGAATTTAATTAGCTTAAAAGCAGACGTTACATCTGCTGCGACTGCAAACTCCTGACATACCTGCATTCCAACGTGTGACATAACCGTATTGTAACTTACTCATCGCCCGCTCCGCCTTCTACACACGAAAATTCTCTCTCAGGGACGTTTTGCGGTGATGTTAAAAAAGAAAAAGAAAAAAAAGTTAACCTGATTAAATGCGATGAAAGGAATGAATGATTTTCTGAGTGCCTGTTTTTAAACAAACACTTAGATACTGCAGATGGTTACTTCAATATGTTCCATTTATAAATATAACGGAATGAATAGCGCTATGGCTATTCCTTACTTCCATAACGAATTATATTGCAGTTACTAAAAATTTTCGGTGCCAAATAGCGTAACACAGTCAACTAAAACAATAAACTGGCCGGATTTCTTAAACTGTTAAAAACTGAATATGCCCTACGGGACATTTTTAAGATTAGGAACGAAGCATCTGCGAAATAGCGTATGGATATGTGGAGTGTATCTAAAATAAACCAATATAAACCTTGATATAAAAGAATGAAAATCACAGCGTCAGTAATTGTGTATAATTTCCAGGAAGGAAAGCAAGTTGGATGTGAATATCCATTTAACTTCGAAGACATAAAGAACATGTCATTGACGCAGATGGACTTGGCAAAGGGGGACTCCATATTGGCGTTGTTGAGCGTAACAGTGCCCGTTGTTGTTTGTTGAAAATAGGGAGATCAAAACCAAAAATGCAGCGTGAGAATTTGATCCCTGTTTCTTACGGTTGATTGGTTGTTTTGGGGGAGGAGACCGGAGACCAAACAGAAAGTTCATCGGTCTCATCGGATTAGGGACGGATGGGGAAGGAAGTCGGCCGTGCCCTTTCAAAGGAACCATCCCGGCATTAGCCTGGAACGATTTAGAGAAATCACGGAAAACCTAAATCAGGATGGCCGGACTCTGGATTGAACCGTCGTCCTCTCGAATATTAGTCCAGTGTGCTAACTGCTGCGCCACCTCGCTCGGTGTGTTTCTTAAGGATTAGAGTTCAGTGTCTTAACCATTATGCCTCAGTTTAGTGGGGACGATTGGGGTGCACAGAAAAATAATGGAATCATATCCAGAAAAATTCGGAGTAGGTATTAAAATCCATGGAGAAGAAATAAAAACTTTGAGGTTCGCCGATGACATTGTAATTCTATCAGAGACAGCAAAGGACTTGGAAGAGCAGTTGAACGGAATGGACAGTGTCTTGAAAGGAAGATATAAGATGAACATCAACAAAAGCAAAACGAGGATAATGGAATGTGGTCGAATTGAGTCGGGTGATGCTGAGGGAATTAGATTAGGAAATGAGACACTTAAAGTAGTAAAGGAGTTTTGCTATTTGGGGAGCAAAATAACTGATGATGGTCGAAGTAGAGAGGATATAAAATGTAGACGGGCAATGGGAAGGAAAGCGTTTCTGAAGAAGAGAAATTTGTTAACATCGAGTATAGATTTAAGTGTCAGGAAGTCATTTTTGAAAGTATTTGCATGGAGTGTAGCCATGTATGGAAGTGAAACGTGGACGATAAGTAGTTTGGAAGGGAGAGAATAGAAGCTTTCGAAATGTGGTGCTACAGAAGAACGCTGAAGATTAGATGGGTAGATCATGATGATGAAGTATTGAATAGAATTGGGGAGAAGAGAAGTATGTGGCACAACTTGACAAAAAGAAGGTACCGGTTAGTAGGACATGTTCTGAGGCATCAAGGGATCACAAATTTAGCATTGGAGGGCAGCTTGGAGGGTAAAAATCGTAGAGGGAGACCAAGAGATGAATACACTAAGCAGATTCAGAAGGATGTGGGTTGCAGTAAGTACTGGGATATGAAGAAGCTTGCACAGGATAGGGTAGCATGGAGAGCTGCATCATCTCAGGACTGAAGACCACAACAATAGCACAGTGCGTTCCTTGCGCTGGTCTCATTTAATAACTCGGCGTCGCATTATTCTCGGATGAGTCGCACAATACCACAATACTGTTGGTCACCCTAGACGACCACGCAGCAATTCAGTAGTTGTGTGTAAATGTACGACTCTTACATCAGCTTTCATGGTTACGGTACTGTTTTACGGTTCTCGATAAATGCATGTGGTTATACTGTCCCTGACTGCTGACGTCTTTTCGTGGGGCACAAAACAAAACGCCGTAATGTCCTATCCGTTATGTACACCACCGAACACCCTCCGAGAAACACTGACATAATCTCGTATGACAAGTCAAAGTAACTACATTATTCAACTAACAAAACCGCTGGAACATAGACGTAATCATCGGAAGAAACACATGAGTACTATGCCTGAACACACCATCCGGACTCTGTAGGTAATTAATCAGCGAATGGAGATTTGTGTGCAGCAGTGAAATGAGGGCGCTCCATTTACTGGAATACTTTTTTTCCCTTCTTTTGAAGTGAAACCATCTATTCGTCAGTCTGTCGAGCTTTCGTGTGTGACAGCTTTGTAACTACTGAATTGAATCTTTTTTAATAACTACGAGGCAAATATTGCGTAAACAGTGGCTGCGCCCACAACGGTTAGATCATATCTGTACGTGTTTGTAGCGCAGTGTTGTTGTTGTTGTTGTTGTTGTTCTGTGGCGTCATCACACGAGTGTAGGCGCTTGCGCGTGATCGTTACGAGTTAGCTTTGTGGAAACGCTTTTATTTAGAACATTGATTCGTATATCATTGTGGAGAGCTTGCATGGCACTGTTATGACCCAAAATGAGACAATAAAAATTTACGCCGCAATAGAAGTGAAAATTAGAATTAAATTGAAAGTTTGCTCGCAATTAGAGTTAACGCAAGTCAAAGTAAAGTTCGCGTCGAAGGAATGTAAAAAGCCTGTGCTTAGCGAATGCGAGAGCTACGGCAGTGTCGAAAAGGAAATGGATAAACCGCGCAAAGCGATTACGTAGCTGGCCCACTCTGCATACAGGAGCCAATGACAGTCTAAACTCACGATTCATCTATTCTGTAACCATTATACTACTCTCTGTAACCATTGTATTAAAGAGAGTGATAATTAAATCACATATTAAAACGAAACACTTGCAATGGTCTTATCCGGACGTTTTCACAATCAATCAGGAGTACGAACCCGAACTTTGCACACACACCTTTTTTTGGGGGGGGGGGGGGGACGGTACAAAATGCTAATTGCCAGTGGTGGAGCAGGCTCTGATGAGACAAGATTCAGGTACTAAAACTGTAGATATGGATTTCAGTCTCCAGTGGGGAATATGCTGTCACCTATCTAACTGCTGAAGCGAGCCCTGTACACAGATCTCGTACCTTGTAACAGTGGCGGACGAAGTGTGTCAATATTAAGCAATGAGAAAGGACGTGTCTGTCTATAGTAAGTACTAGTTACTTGTTATACGAGTTCTTCTCTTAGCCAATCCCTTTCACCCGGTCCACTAACATTATCTTCAACGTAATTGCTGACTCGGGAGGTTTCATACACTTTTTCTAACGTCAGTCTGCTATAAAACACAACAAAACAAAGACTTGTTGGAGAAGAGGGGTATATTTGGAGCACGAACCGGTTCCGCTATGTAAGCTTTAACGCCTTCATATTCTTAAATGTAGCGCAATGGAAATGCAGCAATAACTCTTCACATAACCGCACTCGTCATATGAAGCTTTCAGTAGAAGCTCCTACAGTTCTTGCATCTGTAACATGCCGTCCCGCTAGGCTTGCAATAAATTTCTCATCGGATACCTCAAAGCACAATATTGATGGTAAAAACTTTTATATAAGTGAACAGTGATCACAGACTCAGTACTGTAGACAAAACGATGTTTCTTGGGCCGGCCTGTGTGGCCGTGCGGTTCTAGGCGCTTCAGTCTGGAACCTACGCTACGGTCGCAGGTTCGAATCCTGCATCGGGCATGGATGTGTGTGATGTCCTTAGGTTAGTTAGGTTTAAGTAGTTCTAAGTTCTAGGGGAGTGATGACCACAGATGTTAAGTCCCATAGTGCTCAGAGCCATTTCAACCATTTTTTGATGTTTCTTGATGTCAAGTAATTGCCAACAACGCAGAGGGGTTCGAAATCCGATGTTTGCTACTGCAAGCTCTCTGCCTTTGAAGATGAAGCTTTATTTAAACAAGAAATAACAATAACTGTTGGTCAAGTGTAAATTTCCCCGTCACTTGTGTAATTGGTTGTTCTTTCTTGCAGCTTGCTTTTAAATAATTTTCTCTTCGAACTTCATTAGCTTTCGGAAAAGAAGAGAGTCTGCTTAATTAATAAGTCTTACAGTGTTTCGTGCTAACGGTGAAAAAAAAATGTACAAGGAGCTGTTGTATCTCATTTCACCTTAATATTCTATTTTATCAACGAATCATCGTCGTTGATGTTCGCTGTAACATTTGATGTTTTAAATTAGTGTAGTACGCAGTTCATATGATCGCAGTACGCTAGTTTTGGTCGCGCTGGCGTTTATTGGCAAGATCGGCTGTCACGTGTCTGATCATGTTCCATACTGGCAGTTGAACACTCTGGAGTGATACCAACTAAAGAGCGTCTTTTGTTTTGGTGATGCTGATAGTGCATCCAACAGAGAGTGATCCATTTGAGTTCGGAGCTTACCACGACATTAATACGATAATAGATAATAGGCATAGACTCCCACTAACAGCCGGCACGGTAGCTCAGCGTGTTCGGTCAGAGGGCTGCGTGCTCTTTGTAATAAGAAAACTGAGTCAAGGAACCAACGATCAATTTGAACGGATGTCTTGTGACGTCCGCCCCGACCAAACGCAACGAACTATATCGAACAAAAAAAAAAAAAAAAAAAAAACCGCCGGCACGGTAGCTCAGCGTGTTCGGTCAGAGGGTTAGCTGCCCTCTGTAATAAAAAAACTGAGTTAATCGATCAACAACGAACTTAAACGGATGTCTTACGACGTCCGCCCCTAGCAGATGCAACGAACGAAAGTGAACGAAATGAGAATAGCCGGCACGGTAACTCAGCGTGTTCGGTCAGAGGGTTAGCTGCCCTCTGTAATTAAAAAACCCTGAGTTAATGGACCAACGGCGAACTGAAACGGGTGTCTTGCTACGTCTGCGACGAGCAGATACAACGAACGAAAAAAAAGGGGCTTTAGTCTGGAACCGCGCGACCGCTACGGTCGCAGGTTCGAATCCTGTCTCGGGCATGGATGTGTGTGATGTCCTTAGGTTAGTTAGGCTTAAGTAGTTCTGAGTTCTAGGGGACTGATGACCTCAGATGTTAAGTCCTATAGTGCTCAGAGCCATTTGAACCACCTCCTCCTCCTCTCTCTTCCCTCCTTAAATTTTCACCATCCCTGATCCAAAAAAATTGTTTGTATGAGCAGTTTCCTGCTATGCGCTCATCTGCGCAAATGCTGATACCTTCATTGTGTTTGTTTTTTAGTTTGAAATTTAAAGAATGTGTTTCAGTAATGTTATTATGCAAATCTATTTCAGGAGACCTTTGGGTAGCATTATTTTCTATCAAGTTTGCTTTTAGTTCCAGTTTTTCCGCGTCGTTATCCTTGAATAGTAGAGTTGAGTATCATTTGCATGAGTAGCAACATTGTCATAATTCACTGTGCGTAGGATGTGTCTTGTGTTAAATTAAGAGCAATGGGCCAAGTGTGGATCCCTGTGGGACACAGAAGTTTATAATACTCGAGTCAGAGCTTATTCTCTCTCCTGACGTTTTTTGTAATTTCTGTACATGATTTTATTTTGGACGTTGAACGTGTACAACTTTGTGAGACCTTAACTTTTCCTGGCGAATTGAATGTTCAAATAACTTACGGATTCGCTGCCGGGTGGCGTCGTCGAACACCGCCGATATTTCGGCAGGAGCACACCCTGCCATTCTCAAGGCACAAATGCAAGGAAGAAGAAATGTGCAAGCAAATTTAATACCTCGGTTCACAGAGGAGAAACAGGGAAGACACCACACACACAGAACAAGTGTCAACACAAACAAAGATAAGCAACATCAGAAATATCGATAGTTACTATTAATCAACATGTCATATATTGGTCAGACAATCAGGACTGTGGAAGACCGGTGTATTGAACATAACCGTCACACACGCTTGCAACAGCCGAGCAAATCCGCTATTGCAGAACATTGCCTTGACACCGGTCATCCTATGGAATACAACAACACGGAGATTCTGGTTCAAATGCCTCTGAGCACTATGGGACTTAACTTCTGTGGTCATCAGTCCCTTGAACTTAGAACTACTTAAACCTAATTAACCTAAGGACATCACACACATCCATGCCCGAGGCAGGATTCGAACCTGCGACCGTAGCAGTCGCGCGGCTCCGGACTGAGCGCCTAGAACCGCGAGACCACCGCGGCCGGCACGGAGATTCTGGCTTGCACGTCCAGCTATTGGGATAGTGTTATTAAGGAAGCTGTTGAAATCAGACTATCAAGCAGCCTTATTAACAGAGATGGTGGATTTTGTTTAAATGCTGCTTGGAATCCGGCTCTGTCTCTCATCAAAAAACAGAGGGACAGAATTAGTGCTACCTCACCTGTTGATTAATAATAACTATCGATATTTCTGATGTTGGTTATCTTTATGTGTGTGTGTTCTGTGTGTGGTGTCTTCCTTGTTTCTCCTCTGTGAACCGAGGTATTAAATTTGCTTGCACATTTCTTCTTCCCTGCGTTTGTGCCTTGAGAATGGCAGGGTGTGCTCCTGCCGAAATATCGGCGGTGTTCGACGACGTCGCCTGGCAGCAAACCCGTAAGTTATTTGAACGTGTACAACTTTATCGGAAGGTAGTCGAATGACAGTTATTCGCCTCGCTGGTCGTCGATGGAGGTTGTTGTGGTGGCAGCCGACGAAAGAGAGAGGGGGAGGAGGTGAGGAAACGAGACATCGGTGCCCCTTGGCAGCCATAGGACGCAGAGTCGGCTCGCCAGGAATCCGCTACGTTTAATTGGCAGTGCGCGGCGGCCAGGGTGCATACGGGCGCCAGCCAACTGGGGCGAATGACCGCCAGCTTCTCGTCCGGAGAGCCGCAATTAGAATAATCGCGCCGTACAGATCTTACCGCCGTCCGCCTGTTACCACCGGACCCGGGGACCGACGCCCACCACTGTGCATAACGTGCCGAAGGCAGCGGCTAACGCTTCCATAGTGCGGCGGTTCCTCTGCACTGCGTCACCTGTGCAAAACGTACAGGATTATTTACTTACTGTTGCTAGGGAGAAAATTTGGTACAAAATATGGAGATCTCGTTCGTTGAATAACGTGATTTTACTGTTGTATTGTGCGCGTAAATGTCCCCACGGGCCGGCCGGAGTGGCCGAGCGGTTCTAGGCGCTACAGTCTGGAACCGCGCGACCGCTACGGTCGCAGGTTCGAATCCTGCCTCGGGCATGGATGTGTGTGATGTCCTTGGGTTAGTTAGGTTTAAGTAGTTCTAAGTTCTAGGGGACTGATGACCTCAGAAGTTAAGTCCCATAGTGCTCAGAGCCAATTGAACCAGGGAAGCGTCCTGGGACCTCTGCTGTTCCTGATCTATATAAATGACCTGGGTGAAAATCTGAGCAGCTCTCTTAGGTTGTTCGCAGATGATGCTGTAATTTACCGTCTAGTAAGGTCATCCGAGGACCAGTATCAGTTGCAAAGCGAATTAGAAAAGATTTCTGTATGGTGTGGCAGGTGGCAGTTGACGCTAAATAACGAAAAGTGTGAGGTGATCCACATGAGTTCCAAAAGAAATCCGTTGGAATTCGATTACTCGACAAATAGTACAATTCTCAAGGCTGTCAATTCAACTAAGTACCTGGGTGTTACAATTACCAACAAATTCAGTTGGAAAGACCACATAGATAATATTGTGGGGAAGGCGAGCCAAAGGTTGCGTTTCATTGGCAGGACACTTAGAAGATGCAACAAGTCCACTAAAGAGACAGCTTACACTACACACGTTCGTCCTTTGTTAGAATATTGCTGCGCGGTGTGGGATCCTTACCAGGTGGGATTGACGGATGACATCGAATGGGTGCAAAAAAGGGCAGCTCGTTTCGTATTATCACATAATAGGGGAGAGTGTGTGGCAGGTATGATACGCGAGTTGGGCTGGAAGTCATTAAAGCAAAGACGTTTTTCGTCGCGGCGAGATCTATTTACGAAATTTCAGTCACCAACTTTCTCTTCCGAATGCGAAAATATTTTGTTGAGCCCAACCTACATAGGTAGGAATGATCATCAAAACAAAATAAGAGAAATCAGAGCTCGAACAGAAAGGTTTAGGTGTTCGTCTTTCCCGCGCGCTGGTCGGGAGTGGAATGGTAGAGAGATAGTATGATTGTGGTTCGATGAACCCTCTGCCAAGCACTTAAATGTGAATTGCAGAGTAATTATGTAGATGTAGATTTCCCCACGGTTTGTTCTATTGTGTCTCACTGTTTAGAGGCACAAAACGCGTGGGTGTTTTCAGCTCGTTACTAAATGCAAATAAGTAGGAGGCCGAGTTGATAGGAGCCGAAGGAGTCCAGGTTGCAATAATATGTGGTACGACACACTTTTAGAGAGGATTATTATTCAAGAAACACACAGTACAATGAAAATCACATATCTTCAGTAGATTGTAGGACTGCAGCTGCGGCTGTGAACCACCCAATGGTAGTTCTTTCTCGAGAGCCACGTGCTCACAGTGTTGCCTGTTTTGTAGGTTGCATGCAGCGCCTTGTAAAATTTCGCTGGCTGCACGCCGGCAACACGCCTTCTCCCCCCTCTCTCCCTCCCCCCTCTCTCTCCCTCCCCCCTCTCTCTCCCTCCCCCCTCTCTCTCCCTCCCCCTCTCTCCCCTCCCCCCTCTCCCCCTCTCTCTCCCCCTCCCCCTCTCTCTCCCCCTCCCCCTCTCTCTCCCCCTCCCCCTCTCTCTCCCCCTCCCCCTCTCTCTCCCCCTCCCCCTCTCTCTCCTCCTCCTCCTCTCTCCCCCCCCTCCCCTCTCTCTCCCTCGCCCCTCTCTCTCCCTCGCCCCCTCTCCCTCTCCCCCCTCTCTCCCTCCCCCTCTCTCTCCCTCCCCCTCTCTCTCCCTCCTCTCAATTCCTCTTCCCCCCTCTCTTCCTCTTCCCCCCTCTCTTCCTCTTCCCCCCTCTCTTCCTCTTCCCCCCTCTCTTCCTCTTCCCCCCTCTCTTCCTCTTCCCCCCTCTCTTCCTCTTCCCCCCTCTCTTCCTCTTCCCCCCTCTCTTCCTCTTCCCCCCTCTCTTCCTCTTCCCCCCTCTCTTCCTCTTCCCCCCTCTCTTCCTCTTCCCCCCTCTCTTCCTCTTCCCTCCCCCCCCCTCTCTCTCTCTCTCTCTCTCTCTCTCTCTCTCTCTCTCTCTCTCTCTCTCTCTCTCTCTCTCTCTCCCCCCCCCCTCTCCCTCTCCCTCTCTTCAACATTACAATATGTCAGTCGCAAAGTAATTTTAATCCCATACAAATTGCAGGCCCTATCTGAAGTGCTGATCCCATACAGATTCCTAAACCCTTACAAGTCTGGAGAATTGGTGGTGGTGAATTTTTAATAGCTACAAGATTTTATAAACGAAAACGTGGGATGCTTGCAGTATACAACTGATGCGTGTATAGTTCAACTCCTATTACCTGTTGCATGCGCCCCATGTTTTTCCTTACAAATCTTATTAGTATTGTCAAAGTTGTTAAAAACTCACAACCTCAAATTTTCAGGGCTATCTGTATGAGGCTACGAGAAATTACTTTTAAACTTTCTAGTACGATTGAAAAACATATTATAAAAACTTAATTTTATTTAAATATTTTCTACTTTTTAGTTTTGTGTACTGAAATTTTTCAACGTATTTTAAACAATTTGACGATCAATTTTTAAATTCTTACTTACATACTAGAATTTTACCCGTGACTCTGCCTATGTATGTGAATGTCACATACATTGTACACATCTCCTCCTCTGCCTTATCTCCCCCCCCCCCTCCCCCTCGTTTTTTACGCTCAGCCGTGTTCGTCCGCTCACATACCATCAGGAACGCATTCAGATACTACCCACACAACACTCCAGTCTTGCGGGACAGCCGAGATCCCGAGCCTTACGAAACTTCTCTGCTCCCCACTCGCCATCTCCACCCCTACCGAACAGATAGGTAAGAAAGAGTGTTAATATTGTACATTCATCCAGTTCTGAGCTAAGTCTCGAGCTCATTGGAAAGTTAGTTTAAAATCAGTTGCAAAATTTGTACAAGACAGACAGACAAGGAGCCGCTGAGTGTGTACGTGTTTTGTTTTGTTCCCGCAGGAGATCCGCGAGCTGCTGTCGGAGCTGCCGGTGTCTTCGGTGCAGCTGCAGAGCGGGCTGGGCTCCGGTGTGGCGCGCGCGTCGCTGGACGAGCCGGACCTGCTGGAGGACTGGGAGCGCGAGCGCGTCTTCCTGCTGCGGGGGCAGCGCGTGCCCGTCGCGCCCACACCCACCGAGATGATGCTCTGCGTCGCCAGGCTCCCCCTGCACTACACCGACGCCCAGTTCCACGCGCTCGTCGCCGCCTACGGGGATGTGCGCCGCAGCTTCCTCATGATCAGCGAAAAAACCGGTGAGCCGCCGCCCTCTTTCGCCCCATTATACAGGGTGTTACAAAAAGGTACGGCCAAACTTCCAGGAAACATTCCTCACACACAAAGAAAGAAAATATGTTATGTGGACATGTGTCCGGAAACGCTTACTTTCCATGTTAGAGCTCATTTTATTACCTCTCTTCAAATCACATTAAATCATGGAATGGAAACACACAGCAACAGAACGTACCAGCGTGACTTCAAACGCTTTGTTACAGGAAATGTTCAAAATGTCCTCCGTTAGCAAGGATACATGCATCCACCCTCCGTCGCATGGAATCCCGGATGCACTGATGCAGCCCTGGAGAAAGGCGTATTGTATCACAGCCGTCCACAATACGAGCACGAAGAGTCTCTACATTTGGTACCGGGGTTGCGTAGACAAGAGCTTTCAAATGCCCCCATAAATGAAAGTCAAGAGGGTTGAGGTCAGGAGAGCGTGGAGGCCATGGAATTGGTCCGCCTCTACCAATCCATCGGTCACCGAATCTGTTGTTGAGAAGCGTACTAACACTTCGACTGACATGTGCAGGAGCTCCATCGTGCGTGAACCACATGTTGTGTCGTACTTGTAAAGGCACGTGTACTAGCAGCACAGGTAGAGTATCCCGTATGAAATCATGATAACGTTCTCCATTGAGCGTAGGTGGAAGAACATGGGGCCCAATCAAGACATCACCAACAATGCCTGCCCAAACGTTCACAGAAAATCTGTGTTGATGACGTGATAGCACAACTGCGTGCGGATTCTCGTCAGCCCACACATGTCGATTGTGAAAATTTACAATTTGATCACGTTGGAATGAAGCCTCATCCGTGAAGAGAACATTTGCACTGAAATGAGGATTGACACATTGTTGGATGAACCATTCGCAGAAGTGTACCCGTGGAGGCCAATCAGCTGCTGATAGTGCCTGCACACGCTGTACATGGCACGGAAACAACTGGTTCTCCCGTAGCACTCTCCATACAGTGACGTGGTCAACGTTACCTTGTACAGCAGCAACTTCTCTTACGCTGACATTAGGGTTATCGTCAATTGCACGAAGAATTGCCTCGTCCATTGCAGGTGTCCTCGTCGTTCTAGGTCTCCCCCAGTCGCGACTTATAGGCTGGAATGTTCCGTGCTCCCTAAGACGCCGATCAATTTCTTCGAACGTCTTCCAGTCGGGACACCTTCGTTCTGTAAATCTGTCTCGATACAAACGTACCGCGCCACGGCTATTGCCCCGTTCTAATCCATACATCAAATGGGCATCTGCCAACTACGCGTTTGTAAACATTGCACTGACTGCAAAACCACGTTCGTGATGAACACTAACCTGTTGATGCTACATACTGATGTGCTTGATGCTAGTACTGTAGAGCAATGAGTCGCATGTAAACACAAGCACCGAAGTCAACATTACCTTTCTTCAATTGGGCCAACTGGCGGTGAATCGAGGAAGTACAGTACATACTGACGAAACTAAAATGAGCTCTAACATGGAAATTAAGCGTTTCCGGACACATGTCCACATAACATCTTTTCTTTATTTGTGTGTGAGGAATCTTTCCTGAAAGTTTGGCCGTACCATTTTGTAACACCCTGTATATACAGTCATGGAAATAAGTATTCATACAGTAGGTGGTGACATACTACGATGGTGTGTTGGGATAGTAAATCACTCACAGCGCCGATGCGAATAAGCACGATGATGTAGCGTCAGATAACCGTGTTCTTGGTAACGAAGCTTCCCGTATGCCACGAATCTATTCTGGGAAAATAAAATATGTTACACTCCGCACAGTCTACGACAGGGCAAAATGTATTCGTACAGCGGACTACTTTCAACCAAACAAACAGCTGACGCAGCCCCGGAGTGCATTCCACACTTGTGTAGTCGTGTGGCGGCCGTGAAGCAACAACACGTCGGACGTGGGTACCGTGGAACAGCAGAATGGGCCACAAGGGGAAGGAAACGACCATTGAGGAACGAAACATCGTTATCGCCCAATATCTTCAGCACATATCGACCTTGTCAGTCAGTTGTCTCATCGACATCGTTCCACATATATCAATCGCCTAATCTTCACCTATCCTGCTCAATGTATTTTCATATAAAGTATCTAAATAGTTCTTTCGCAGTGTTGATTCTGATGGATTGCTGCGGTGACAGTATATCTCTAGAAAACTTTTGAACTGGCTATTTTCAACTGCATTGAATAGTATGTATTGTGCAACAATGGCTCGACACAAGTCAAGATGAAATTCATTTTTGTGTCTTGCATTTGGTTTAGTTACAAACGTTTCTTTCAAGATGGTTTATTAACTTTCTTGATGTTTAATCCCCGCAACATGCTGACTTAAATGCGACATCTGTTCAGAAAGTACCGAGAAACAAAAAGAAATGAGAAATACTTTCTGGAAGAATTTACGTACG
The DNA here is from genome assembly GCF_023864275.1 of Schistocerca cancellata. NCBI lineage: Eukaryota > Metazoa > Arthropoda > Insecta > Orthoptera > Acrididae > Schistocerca > Schistocerca cancellata. Next base: position 724,297,313 of record NC_064629.1, read on the forward strand.
AGAAGGGTTTAGAAGCAATATTATTGCATTCGTATGTGTTTGGTCCAAGTTAACTCGGGAAAAACAGTGTCATCACCGTTCTCTGAGTGCGCGTAACAGATAAAAGCGTAACGCTTTACCTGCGTCTTTGTTGCCCACATTGCAGTGAATAACTCTTCCGTCTGTAGAGAAATCAGGAAATTCTTTTAACCACTGACGAATCAGAAATGATTTGGAGCTGGCTACTTTCGCCATGCTTGACTTCCCACAAATACACTGCCGCTGTGAAATATTTCACCACATCCGAGCTCCACGCTGACCGACTGAATGAAGACAGTGCAGGTGTTTTAAAGAGGCTGTTCAGGCAGGGCAGGAAGTCGCCGGAGGCAGATCACAAGGCTCCTCAATACCCTGCCGGCCCATTTGACGGTTCACAGCGAGCGAGAAAGCTCTGCGGAGCAGGTCGGGCTTCAACAGCGTGGATTGTGCTGTCGTCGAGAAAATGGTACAAATGGCTCTGAGCACTATGGGACTTAACATTTGAGGTCATCAGTCCCCTAGAACTTAGAACTACTTAAACCTAATTATCCTAAGGACATGACACACATCCATGCCTGAGCCAGGATTCGAACCTGCGACCGCAACAGTCGCGCGGTTCCGGACTGAAGCGCCTAGAACCGCTCGGTCACCACGGCCGGCCTGCTGTCGTCGTCTGACTCAGGCTTTAGCGTTCACGCATGCAAACAAACAAGTTATCATTCAATTACTGTTTTCTAAGTAGCCGGGAAGACCAGAAGAGTACTTTTATTCATACATATTTTCACAGGAGTTTTAAAAATTAGATACAGCCAGGTTCTAGCATGAAATTAGGTATTTTATGTACTATAAAATTACAATTTTTGATAAAATATTTGCGTAATTCTTAGCTGGAAAGATCACGAGAGAATGGTAGTAATAAAAATTTTTATTTGATTGGATTTTTAAAATTTAGTTACAGTTAGCTATTAACCTGAAATTAGGTATTTTTAGGTCCTATAAAACTGACGTTTTCCATCATAAATTGGCGTAATTCGTGTATGAACAACTTTTATTGCTTTTATTTAATGAAGAACAAAATAGGTTTTTACCTAAAATACGAGGTCTAATAATGACAATGAGTTGTTCTGAATGAGTGAGCGAGAAAGGGCAACTGGGAGTGGATGAGTATGACGACTTACAGCGGCGGACTAGTGGGTGTGAGTGATTTGCAGTTACAGGAGCTTGTGGGAGTAAGAGGTGGGCTGTATGTTAAAAAGAGCATGAGTATATTCGCATGCCAAAATGTTAGGGAAATTTTTAAAGTTGCTGAGGAAGATAGAATGAGGCAGCTGGTAGCCTACTTTGCAGTCAGTTTTTTAATTGAAACAGAAGCATTTTCACCTTTCTTGTGCTCCGCAAGGAGCATTTTTTGGTTGGTTATTTATGCCCATCCTGTGGCATATTGTTTTAATTTCATTTGCCCATATGTTTCTGGGTCTCCCCTAGGTCTCTTGCCAAATAATTTCTCCATGAATATTCTTGAAACCACTTGGTCCTCTTTCATTCTCATCAGACGGGCTGCCCACTGAAGTGTTCTAGAATTTATCATGCGAAAGGTTCGCGGGAAGGATTGTTGCCGGTAAGCCTGTGTGAGCTCTTCGTCATTTTATAGCGAGATACACATAGGAGGAAGAGATCCGCGTTGATTGACTCGTTTCGGAAAGTACGTTCTCGGAATTTTAGCCGGCCGCTGTGGATGAGCGGTTCTACGCGCTTCATTCCGGAACCGCGCTGCTGCTACGGTCGTGGGTTCGAATCCCGCCTCGGGCATGGCTGTGTGTGATGTCCTTAGGTTAGTTAGGTTTAAGTAGTTCTAAGTCAAGGGGACTGATCACCTCAGGTGTTAAGTCCCATAGTGCTTAGAGCCATTTTCGGAATTTTAACAGTAGACCATGCCGTGATGTGGAACGCCTCTCTTGCAGTGACTGCCACTGGAATTTGCCGAGCACCTTCGAGACTCTGTCGCGTCCTTAATATAATTTACATTCGTACTCGACATTTACAGGCGTGAGGGAACTTCGCTGAACATAATTGAAGAGTTGTTCCTTGCTGTAGTTCTCCCCCCTCCCCCCCTCCCCACCCTCTCATCGTTTTTCTTTTTTCCCGCTGACAACTTTCTTCCGTTCAGGACATATAGCACATACAAAACACTACTCGTCTGTTAAACTGTGGAGACCGTGAAGGAAGACAGCCTTTTTCCTGACATAGATCTCATTAAAGCCCTTTACGCCGAATTCCCCCTTCAACCCTTTCTTGACATTTTGCGACGTAGAAGCTGTCTAAAGAGACAGTCTTTAAAGCTTTTATTTTGCTCCTCGGGTGCTACGTCTGGAGTTGGTGCTGGAAGGATAATACGCAGTAGGTGCAGCGTAATCTGAGCGAATGACCACTATTAAACTCGAAATCTCTTACTGCAGACGGTAAACCAGCGGAGCGACGTCGTACTAGACACGAAATGATTATCCACGTGCCAGTTTTTTGGTGCTTCGTCCATGCTGCGAAGTCACGAAGAAAAATCGGCAACACACTTCGCATCTATTACGGACTACGTGCGTAGTAGTTACAGGTATTATTCTATTGAAGAACCATTAACGATTACCATATCGGCACTGGAATAAAGGCGAGGTTATTCAATAATCAGGGTCTCAGCCTGTTCACTGCCCTGAAACACATGAGACCTTTCGAAACTTCTAGCCCGACTACACTGCAATAAATTGAGGATAACGGTGGCAAAAGGTTCATGTTTAATAAACTTTTTGTAAAATGCAAGCGAAACTGTGGTACCTTCGCAAGCAGTCGCTGACTGCGTGGTTCGAAGAAGCTGATACTGGGAAGAAGAATTAACACGTCAGTTTTGGTTACAGTGGTGAATGGTTGAGTCTCATAAGTAAAAGATTAGAATGAATCATTGCTGTAGAAGCGGTTAACAAGAATTGGCTCATGCATTTTAGCAACATCGTGTAGTTCGTTCTCGATGCGACACGGAAATGTAAAGTATCGAGCAGCAGGGTTGTTACGATTAATCTGTGAAAGCCGGTAAAAGGCAAGGTTACCAACACAGTTCTCCATATAAGCGACAAGCCTTACTGTAACTTTTTTTAGTTGTTTCTTCTGCAAAAAGTAAAGGCTTGGTGTGAAATGGAACACCGCCATCGAGCTAACAGCTCATACACGTTTATGTAGGACTACACCGATTTGTTAACAATCGCCGGCCGGGGTGGCCGAGCGGTTCTAGGTGCTACAGTCTGGAACCGCACGACCTCTACGGTCGCAGGTTCGAATCCTGCCTCGGGCATGGATGTGTGTGATGTCCTTAGGTTAGTTAGGTTTAAGTAGTTCTAAGTTCTAGGGGACTGATGACCTCTGAAATTGACTCCCATTGTGCTCAGAGCCATTTGAACGATTTGTTAAGAATCCAACAAACCTCACTGTCTAATCTTCTTGCAAACCAAAGATCGTTCTTGCATATCCTATCTGATTAAAAGTCTCCGGACATTATTAGTGGACATTAATGTTGGATGTGTTCATCCCTCTCTTTTATGATGGCCTGAACTCTGTAAGGGACACTTTCAGTGAGGTGTCTAAATGTCGAAGAAGGAATGGCAGCCCATTCTTCCTCAAGAGCCGAAATTGGACTCTGGGACCTGGAGCGAAGTCGACGTTCCGGCCGGCCGCGGTGGTCTAGCGGTTCTAGGCGCTCAGTCCGGAACCGCGCGACTGCTACGGTCGCAGGTTCGAATCCTGCCTCGGGCATGAATGTGTGTGATGTCCTTAGGTTAGTTAGGTTTAAGTAGTTCTAAGTTCTAGGGGACTGATGACCTCAGAAGTTGACTCCCATTGTACTCATAGCCATTTGAACCATTTTTGAAGTCGACGTTCCAATTCATCCCAACGGTGTCATTTGGTTGAAGTCGGTACTCCAGGCAAGCCAGTCTATGTTAGGAATGTTACTGTCCACAAGTCATAGCTTGGCCGATACTGTTTTATGACAGGATGCATTGTCATACTGGTAAAGTCAGTTATCGTCTCCGAACTGTTCCTGTACCATTTGCAGTACACAATGCTGCAAAATGAGTTAACATCCTTCCGCATTTAACCTTTTCTTAGGGGCGATAAAGGCATCATACCGTAAGTTACGAAAAACATCCCCATACTGTAACACCACTTCCTCCGTAATTTGCTGTTGGTACTACGCATGGTACGTAGCAGGTAACGTTTTCCAGACATTCGCCAAACCGAACTCTTCCATCAGACTGCCAGAGTGTGTAGCGTGGTTCATCACTCTATTATTGGTTTCTAGTCATTTAATGTCCAGTGGCGTCGCATTGTTACAGGAATGTGTGGCTTATGAGAAGCCGCTCGACCGTTGTACCTCACGCACGGTGACTGTGCTAGCTAGACCGCTGGTAGCACTTTGATAATCACGAATGATTCCTTATACTGATTACATCCGATTTTGTGCAACCACCCTCCGCAGTAATTCGTAATTACGTGAGGTGTGCTTGTTCTTGGTTTAGCTTTAGTTGTTCCTCCGCGTTTCCATTTCAGTTGCATCACAAACAGCCGAACTGGGAAGCTTTGTAAGGGGTGAAATGTCGCTGATGGATTTGTTACTCAGGTGACATCAATGATTAGCCAATGTTCAGCCGGCCGCTGTGGCCGAGAGTTCTATGCGCTTCAGTCCGGAACCGCGCTGCTGTTACGGTCGCAGGTTCGAATCCTGCCTCGGGCATGGATGTGTGTGATGTCCTTAGATTAGTTAAGTTTAAGTAGTTCTAAGTCTAGGGGAATGATGACCTCAGATGTTAAGTCCCATAGTGCTTAGAGCCATTTGAACCATTTTTTAAGCCCACGTTCGAAGTCACAGAACTCTCGTGACCGACCGATTCCCCTATTACTGCCTCTCTATTGACGACACGATACTTCCCGCCCCCCTTTTATACCGTCGGGTCCTCGTCTCGTGACGGTCAGGGACCAGTTCTGAATTACATTCGGGATACTTTTTATCAGGTAGTCTACGGTTGTGATCGATCACGTGAAGAGCGTGACATGGCTTAATTTCAGAAGTGTGACTGATTCACATGTTTAATAGTCGGGTTAAGAGCTCAGTTGTATCTCGTTCATTGTGGCACTCTGAATTAATGTAGCCGAAATGAAGTGCCAGTAGGCGCAATTTTACCAAGATTATTCCTTATTCGTGCCACTTTCGGTTCCTGGTACCTGTGCCTACCTTCAGATATTTAAATCCTTCCAGAATGAAATTTTCACTCTGCAGCGGAGTGTGCGCTGGTATGAAACTTACTAGCATATTAAAACTGTGTGCCGGACTGAGACTCGAACTCGGAACCTTTGCCTTTCGCGGGCAAGGGCTCTACCATCTGAGCTACCCAACCACGACTCACGACCCGTCCTCACAGCTCCAATTCCGCCAGTCCTGTGTCTGGCACACAGTTTTAATCTGCCAGGAAGTTTCATCTAAATCCTTGTTTCGCTTCATACCATGCGCCATATCTTTTATTATGTACTAAAATGGCTCTGAACACTATGGGACTTAACTTCTGAAGTCATCAGTCCCCTAGAAGTTAGAACTACTTAAACCTAACTAACCTAAGGACATCACACACATCCATTCCCGAGGCAGGATTCGAACCTGCGACCGTAGCGGTCGCGCGGTTCCAGACTGTAGCGCCTAGAGCCGCTCGGCCACTCCTGCCGGCTATTATGTACTGTTAGCGATGTTTTTCAGCGTGAAACCAACTGTACCCATTGCCCTTCAAATCTAGGTGTCACGCAGTAGTAACTCACTTTTGTTTTCCATAGACTCCCAGAGAACATGGGATTGTGGATAGCCGTGCGGGATTAGCCGAGCGGTATACGGCGCTACAGTCATGGACTGTGCGGCTGGTCCGGGCATAGGTTCGAGTCCTCTCTCGGGCGTGTGTGTGTGTGTGTGTGTGTGTGTGTGTGTGTGTGTTGGTCCTTAGGATAATTTAGGTGAAGTATTGTGTAAGGTTGGGGACTGATGACCTTAGCAGTTAAGTCCCATAAGATTTCACACACATTTGAACATTTTTTTTTTAATTGTGGATATATTTTAAACCTGAGACCACCCTGCTGTGCTTACCCGGTTTTAGTTACTCTCACGGTTCGTGTGTACATAACGCACAGGGGAGGAACATCAGCGAAGTAATCGATTTATTCGCTTTGTTTGCGTGTTATTTGCAGCAATGGTTTTATGCGGGATAACTATAACATACCTGGCGTGCCCAAATACCAAATGACGTAAGACTGGGGCTTGTTTATGGGTGATAAATCCGGGCAAATCGAATGGCAACTGTTACACCTTGAAGGGCATACGTGAAAAAGGCAGTGGAGGCCCTCAGCTGACCAACACAGCAGTACTGTTTTCGTGGCTCGTAGGACCTACGGTTGATACAGTGGTATGTTATCAGTTACGCTCCAGCAGGGGAGGCAGTGCGAAGCGATAACACAACTACGTATGGCACCACCCACCAAGCTTGGGCGCGTGCACATCTCTCGCAGTCCCGTTAGATTTTTTTCGCCTTAGGGCACTATCGTGACTAATTTTATTTTCACCAACTGCATTACGAAGCAGATCGTGTCTTGACGGCCTGATCAGCATTTCTTGCGGAAAGGATCATACCGCTGCAGAAACAGTATACTATCAAGATATTGTCTGTCTGCGGCGCTGTAAAGCCACCGCACAAGCTTCTCTTAACAGTATGCTCGGAAAGTAACTGATATTGTAAACAATCAACATATAACAGCTTGACGTTACTGGCATTGCCAAACAAGCTCAACATATGCGCCGTGGTTATTCAACTACTACGTACAAAGAGGCAGAAATAAGTTCCTGCTTTTAAATCCACATTGGAGAACTGATTTTCTTACATACCGATGTTCGTCTATGTGATTCAGTACACCTTAATTGATTTTGAAGACGTTTCACTTTTTAATCCGTGCTGAAACGGGAAAGTAATCCGAAATTTACAAAATTGTTAAGGCTTTCGTGACCATTTGGTGACGAACAACCTGTCTCAGGTTCTTTGGCCGGCGTTTGTTTGACGTCAGACGAACATCCGCCGAAGAACGCGTGACACAAGCCAACAGGTAATCGGTCTCCAATGACTGACTACACATCTACAAGGCGTTAAGCTGTAATCTACCCTCCTATCAGTAGACACTAAACTACAAATAGTTGAAGTAAGTAATTTTTGCTGATGTAATAGATATAAAACACTGGCATTAAGGAGCAACGCAAACAATAATGGTTGGAATGTTCTTAGAAGAGTGGTGGGGATATTCATAGTCATAATACGCCAGGCAGGCATATGGTCGGAAGCCAATTCTGTAGGCAGAGCTTGTTCGGGCGATTATCGTGTATCGCTTCAACTGTGGTATCTGAATGCTAATTAACTTATGTTCTACAGTGTTTGCAGCGTAGTATAAGTCAAGAAGTGACATATTTGTAATGAGTACCAGACGCGCTGCTGTGTGATATTGATTTTTTTTTTTTTTTACATTAACAACAGACCTCTTTCGACTAAATTGGCCTGCGGCACAATGTGTGTGACATTACTTTCATTATGCATATTTATGTTACGGTAGAACATTGAGCATAAATTACTACTTACGTATATATTGTCTACGTTGAGATGGATCGACAGACATGTAACATCGTTGACAACTTTATATTCACCGTCGTACCGTATTTGTTGAATTGAGGTGTTAATATGTTATGACAGTAATTTGACCGTTTGTTTGTATACGACATCGTAACTCCAGTACTGTCAGTTTACTGTCATAACATATTAATTATCACCTTATTCAACAAATATAGAATGACAGTCAAAATAAAATTGCAAACGATGTTCTATATATGTCGATCCATCTAGACAATATATACGAAAGTAGCAATCCATGCTCCATGTTTTACCGACACTTTAAAAATGTATAATGAAAGTAATGTCACGTTGTAACGCAGGTCACTAAATAATAATAGATATTAAGTGAAAGAGAAAGAGAAAGTGAAAGAAATAAAAATTAGCATCATAAACCAGCGTGTCTGGACAAAAATTGGTTCAAATGGCTCTGAGCACTATGGGACTTAACATCTGAGGTCATCAGTCCCCTAGACCTTAGAACTACATCAACCTAACTAACCTAAGGACATCACACACATCCATGCCCGAGGCAGGATTCGAACCTGCGACCGTAGCGGTTGCGCGGTTCCAGACTGAAGCGCCGAGAACCGCTCGACCACAACAGCTGGCCGAGTCTGGACACCCCTTACAAAAATGTCAGTTGCCAATGAATTAGTGATCTGTGCTGTCGGAACTCATCTCTTGTAATCCAACATACGTAAACATTTGACTAAAAATATAAAGTCGGTTCGCTTTTCAATAAAGAAATAAATATATAAGAATGATGACTTGAGGTTATTGAATGAGATGATGTAATGAAGGTAATCGGCCACTAATTTGGGGAACAATGCTGAGATTCCCGCCCGGCCAGCCTGATGTAAGTTTCCATGATTTTGACGAATGCTGGGCAAGTTCCTTTTACTATACTATGTCTGATTCCAACCTTCTCGTTTTGGACTGCGATCATGTTTAAGTTTACCGCCGAGTGGATGCTTTAACTGACCTTGCCCTCATCCTTCGCCATTCCTCCTTTGTATGAGCTGTTGCTCCGTTTCTAATGTACCTGGCGCCGACAAGATATTAAAATGCTTTCTATCTTACCTCGTTTACTTACGTCGGTGCTGCATATTTACATAAGCTCGCTGGACAAAAATTTAGTCATCCCAGTGCGCACGCACAGTGCTGCGACGTCCGAACAAGACACAGCCAGGGCAAATGCACCACAGGCGCAAACATGCGAGCTGTTGCCGGTGCCATAGATTCGCCACTTGCGCGAGTTCCGTCAGCTCCACGGGCGGCGCTGAAGATGAAGGTACCGACTTCGCCTCGGCCAATTGCCGGCAGAGTACAATCCACTAATGACCGGACGACAACGGACAAAAGACTGCTCGGAAGATAGAAGAGCAGCTCTCGCCCACTTGGTGATAGATCATCGCCGAAGGTTGACTTGGGCAGGGAACGTCGTTCAGTGAACTCTTAAACGTGAACGGACAGTTGTTGTAAATTGCATTTGCTATGTTCTGTGAAATTTACCTACGATTATTTGCACTTCATTGAAGGCCTTTTTTTCTGTTATATTACAAGCAGTGTTGCAGTCTCAATCATCTACACCTACATCCATACTCCGCAAGCCACCTGAAGGTGTGTGGCGGAGGGTACCTTGTGTACCTCTATCGGTTCTCCCTTCTAGTCCAGTCTCGTATTGTTCGTGGAAAGAAGGATTGTCGGTATGCCTCTGTGTGGGCTCTAATCTCTCTGATTTTATCCTCATGGTCTCTTCGCGAGATATACGTAGGAGGGAGCAATATACTGCTTGACTCCTCGGTGAAGGTATGTTCTCGAAGCTTCAACAAAAGCCCGTACCGAGCTACTGAGCGTCTCTCCTGCAGAGTCTTCCACTGGAGTTTATCTATCATGTCCGTAACGCTTTCACGATTACTAAATGATCCTGTAACGAAGCGCGCTGCTCTCCGTTGGATCTTCTCTATGTCTTGTATCAACCCTATCTGGTACGGATCCCACACTGCTGAGCAGTATTCAAGCAGTGGGCGAACAAGTGTACTGTAACCTACTTCCTTTGTTTTTGGATTGCATTTCCTTAGGATTCTTCCAATGAATCTCAGTCTGGCATCTGCTTTACCGACGATCAACTTCATATGCTCATTCCATTTTGAATCACTCCTAATGCGTACTCCCAGATAATTTATGGAATTAACTGCTTCCAGTTGCTGACCTGCTATATTGTAGCTAAATGATAAGGGATCTTTCTTTCTGTGTATTCGCAGCACATTACACTTGTCTACATTCAGATTCAATTGCCATTCCCTCCACCATGCGTCAATTCGCTGCAGATCCTCTTGCATTTCAGTACAATTTTCCATTGTTACAACCTGTCGATATACCACAGCATCATGCGCAAAAAGCTTCAGTGAACTTCGGACGTCATCCATAAGGTCATTTATGTATATTGTGAATAGCAACGGTCCTACGACACTCCCCTGCGGCACACCTGAAATCACTCTTACTTCGTAAGACTTCTCTCCATTGAGAATGACATGCTGCGTTCTGTTATCTAGGAACTCTTCAATCCAATCACACAATTGGTCTGATAGTGCATATTACTTTGTTCATTAAACGACTGTGGGGAACTGTATCGAACGCCTTGCAGAAGTCAAGAAACACGGCATCTACATGGGAACTCGTGTGTACGGCCCTCTGAGTCTCGTGGACGAATAGCGCGAGCTGGGTTTCACACGATCGTCTTTTTCGAAACCCTTGTTGATTCCTACAGAGTAGATTTCAAGTCTCCAGAAAAGTCATTATACTCGAACAACAGTTCACAAAGATAACTAACTTCTTAACGCGTTTGTGTGGTTTTTTACTAATTTGTTGGAGTGTTGTAGAACTTTCGTTCTCCTATTTTGTTACCTGACCCTGGGGCACAGCTGTGTAATAGTGGCAAGGAGAAATCGTCATAGCGGTGTACTGCGCCAGAAGACGTTTCACGAACTCGCAAACTCTTCCTCCACAGTAGTAGCGACGAGGCCTGTACAAAACTGGCGACGAGGGTTTACAAAACACAGATCATTCGTTAAGTTCCTGCAAGTGGCGCAACGATCGAGTCAAGTGCTCAGCCGCGCTCTCACTGCCTCTAAGTGAGCATAAGGCAATAGCGAGCTGGGAACCATTTATGTTCCAAGCGGACATTGTACGGAAACATGGGTAAATGTAAGGACGTGACAGAGAAGCAAAAAGAGGCTATCCTGTTTGGCCTCGCTCATCGTCATACAGGGTGTGAAGTACGAGGGCTATTCGGAAAGTGAGGAACCATCGGTCGCGAAATGGAAACCACTGTGAAAATCCGACGAGGCTTTTCACAGACGTTTTGGGCAGTGTCTCTAGTATGCCCGTCGATCGCATCGAGACACTCTCTTCAGTTGAGAGCACTGTGAGAGAGTGAAGGTGCATAGTACAACGATGTCTCCCGCCAAGTAGGAGGGGCCGCTGTGAGGCTTCGCCTTAATGGATGCAGCGCACAACTGCCACGCACTTCCTTCTTCATGGCAATTCTCAGCCGCACTGTGCAGGGGCAGGAAGTGTTCGATCACCCACAACACAACCCTAATTGGCTCATCCTGAGTATCATCTCTGTTCACATAAAGCGCTGGGTACGAAGACAACACTGGGACGCAGGCTACGCGCTATAGACCAGCGTAGAGAATTATCGGAAAGCATAGGTGGCTGCCTTCTACGACGATGGTGTTGGAAATTTGGTATAACGCTGCGGCAAATGTCTAAGTCGGAGCGACGACTGTGTAGAGAAGTACCTAGAAGGTGTAGCTAATTGTGCAAGGAAAACAGTTTCGATTTTCACTGTGGTTTCCATTTCGCGACCGATCGTTCCTTATTTTCCGAACAACCCTCGTACCTAGATTTGATGGTATTCCACGGCGAACTGTTCAACGTGTCTACAAGCAGAGGAGTAACACACGTCGGCACGAAACCCGCCAACGTTGTGGTCAGAAAAAGATCGTGACAGAGAGGGAGGTGAGGCGCGTTTCACGGTTTGTAAATCAAAATAGCTTCCAAATCTGACAGGAATTACTGCAGGCAGCGAATTAAGATCCATTCCCACCTGTTAACGAGAGAAAATTGCTACGGGAACTGCATGCAGTGAACATTTGGAGGCCAGTGCTACACTGGCCCATAAAGACGACAAAAGCAAAGTTCATCGGACTGGAAAAAAATGACTTTTTTCTGAACCCCTTCCCAGCCTATTACATGTCGATTTGCCTGCAAAATCACCTGCCTTGAACCCCATAGAGAGTGTATGGGACATGTTGGAACGGCGGGTAAAACGCCGACATCAAACATCCTCGCAGTTTTGTGGGATTGCGCGACCAGTTCCTCAACTAGTGGCTTAACCTGGGTGCGACTACCTGCACAACCTTCTGGAATCACTTCCTAACGGAATCTATACGAAACTTCCTGGCAGATTAAAACTGTGTGCCCGACCGAGACTCGAACTCGGGACCTTTGCCTTTCGCGGGCAAGTGCTCTACCAACTGAGCTACCGAAGCACGACTCACGCCCGGTACCCACAGCTTTACTTCTGCCAGTATCTCGTCTCCTACCTTCCAAACTTTACAGAAGTTCTCCTGCTAACCTTGCAGAACTAGCACTCCTGAAAGAAAGGATATAGCGGAGACATGGCTTAGCCACAGCCTGGGGGATATTTCCAGACCGTGGCTACTCTTTAACGCGTTTGCGAACTTGCTGCTGCAGCAGTACAGGGACACGCGGAAGGCACGGACGTTTCTCGTGCCGGCTTCCGCAGTCTCACTGCCAGATATTTTCCCAGCCGCTCTGCTGTGCTGTTGCCTTCTTTTCTGGAAATATCCCCCAGGCTGTGGCTAAGCCATGTCTCCGCTATATCCTTTCTTTCAGGAGTGCTAGTTCTGCAAGGTTAGCAGGAGAACTTCTGTAAAGTTTGGAAGGTAGGAGACGAGATACTGGCAGAAGTAAAGCTGTGGGTACCGGGCGTGAGTCGTGCTTCGGTAGCTCAGTTGGTAGAGCACTTGCCCGCGAAAAGCAAAGGTCCCGAGTTCGAGTCTCGGTCGGGCACACAGTTTTAATCTGCCAGGAAGTTTCATATCAGCGCACACTCCGCTGCAGAGTGCAAATCGCATTCTGGAATCTATACGGTTTCAAAAGTCCACGGGCTTAATTACACGGTATTAAATGATGCTTGTAATGATTTCTCTATGGGTGAATAATTGTTTGCCCAGCGAGCTTATTTCGACGAGCAAATGATACCACTCTTGTCCAGGGCTGGTCCCCTATTCTCCTCGATCCAGGAATATGTTCGAAGAGAAATGAAATGAAGGGTAGCGTTTGTTGCTGTGTCAGTAGGTTTAGCCGGCCTCTGTGGCCGAGCGGTTCTAGGCGCTGCTGCTACGGTCGCAGGTTCGAATCCTGCCTCGGGCATGGATGTGTGTGGTGTCCTTAGGTTTAAGTAGTACTAAGTCTAGGGGACTGATGACCTCAGATGTTAAGTCCCATAGTGCTCGGAGCCATTTGAACCATCAGTAGGTTTGTTACGTGAGGACGGGAAGTGACCATCGCTCGTTGTCGAAGAAACTATCCAGGAATTCGTTTGAATAGATCTAAACCATAAAAGAAATCCAAAATGTAGATGACTGGAAACTTATCCGAACCTCGTTCCTTCTGAATAAATGTCCAGTATTCTAAACACAGCGTCACCTTCTAGCAGTTATCCGTTACCGGTCTCTTCTATTGCCAAAGATCGACATCGGGAATTTTCCTGCCGCGATACAGTAGTGTGTCTAAATACAACACCGTAATTTACCCCTGAAGCAAAGTTGCATGTGGAGGACTACATTGAGTAAATTGGAAGAGTTCATCCTATGTCTCTTCTCAGTGGTTCGCTGGTTGAAACGAGGCCCGCTTCTGAAGCTGTCTCGTTGTTTCCATTGAAATTCTTCTCCGTAGGTCGCGGCTTCTAACATTTTTCTTCTTTTAAATCAGTGACTGTTGTTTTTGGGCTAGTTGAGATTGCTACTACTCCCTACAGTAATGTTCCGAGTAAGAAAAAGGGATACCACCTTCTTTATTTTTCCGAGTAAGATAAGTAAACTCTTATATCAGGCAATATAACACGATCAGTCCTATTTGGGAGCCAGTGGAAATTCGTCAGCCATCGTGAAGTCTGATCATACTATCTCCAGCACCACAAATGTTAAGCACGATGTCGCTGCCTTTTCGTCCGAATCTTTTGTGATCGGATTAACGTTTCTGGAAGCAAAATTATCGTTTATATCACTTTCACACACCGGAGAATAGCTAGTCCATTTGATCGTGAATCTTCCAAGTTCACTTCATCAAGACTGACTGGTGACTAGTCAACATATCCACGACGCAATGGCTGATTAAAAACAGAAAAAAACTAGTGCTAGACTATGACTGCTACCGACCTGCCCGCGCAGGGCGCAATTCCATGATGGCTCGGCTTTCTCCGCCGATATTCGTTATAGTAATTTAATTCATTTGTTGGGTAATTTGTGATAAATGAAATTATAAGGCTTCAATATGGTTAAAGACATCGGCATTGTTTTACTGATTTTTTTAATAAGTCAAACTAATTACTGGACGTTGTTCTTAACGGCTGCAATTTTGATGCCGGAGTTCCTCCAATTTGCCGTTGGTGGACGACACAGGGTCCTACTGCACTCCGAATCCAGGTGTCGTGACTACGTCATTTGTCGAGTGGGTTAACTCTCTCTCTCTCTCTCTCTCTCTCTCTCTCTCTCTCTCTCTCTCTCTCTTCCGACACGTGCATTTACAACAGCGAATACAATCTATATAGATACAACAGATTATGATCCGCAGTGTCCTATAATGGTTACATCTCACATTGTAGCCTTTCGTATGTGTTTATGTGGAGGGTAAGCATAAGGCCAATCTGCGTGCAGTTTGTTAACCAGTTTTCGGGGACCGGGTGTCTTAGCCGACAACGTCGACGTGCAGTTTTTCTCACAGTAGACAGCAGGATGCAGCAGAGTACACCACCTACCGGAAATCTGCTGCGCTCGTACAGTCCAGATCCCGAAGAAGCGGCCTCGGGTATGTTACGGAGCGAGGCACCTGTTCAGAACGATCACATCAAGGCTGCGGTAGAACACTTTGGCTGGCAGCGTGCCCACAGTGTAGCACTGCAGGTTCCCGCACTCTCTCTTTCATCGCGAGGATTTGCTTTGTTTTTTCTCAGATCTCGTTTACGGCTTTGCATTCCTGAAGTTCTTTCTCGTTGGAGCCTCAACTACAGCTCAAGAAGTTTCCAGACTTCGGCACGTACATACAGGTTGTCTCTCCGAAGAGTCGTTAGATCCATTTTCTCTTATGTTTAAGCAGATACTTGCAATTTTGTTTTTACGGCACGTAGCTGGAGTCAGCCCAAACAAACACTGCTCATCATGTCTTTCATGAGACGCCCAGCGTCGATGGAAAACGTCAATTTGTTTACAGTTACAAAGAAAATGATTTTTAAAGTAGAATTTTACGTACCCATTCAACACAGAGTTCACAAATTAATCTAGCGGAATGTCCGTTTTACCGATACATATTAACATGGGCAGTAAAACACGAGGAATAACCAGTACTCCTGCAGTGTCATCACGGCCCTGGCCCGCGCTGACTGCTACGGCCCTGCAAAAGCGCGCTGCTCAGTCGCTGCTGCAGTACTATTCCTGTTAATACATATCAACCCGCCCGGTTAGCCGATCGGTCTAACGCACGACTTTCCGGATTGGGAAGGAGTTCCTGGTCCCCGGCGCGAATCCGCCCGGCGGACTTGTGTCGAGGTCCGGTGAGCCGGCCAGTCTGTGGATGGTTTTTAGGCGGTTTTCCATCTGCCTCGGCGAATTCGGGCTGGTTCCCCTTATTCCGCCTCAGCTACACTATGTCGGCGATTGCTGAGCAAACAAGTTCTCCACGTACGCGTACACCACCATTACTCTACCACGCAAACATCGAAATAAGTGTCCAAGGAATAGAAAAGCAACTGGAATCACTCAACAGAGGAAAGTCCACTGGACCTGACGGGATACCAATTCGATTATACACAGAGTACGCGAAAGAACTTGCCCCCCTTCCAACAGCCGTGTACCGCAAGTCTCTAGAGGAACGGAAGGTTCCAAATGATTGGAAAAGAGCACAGGTAGTCCCAGTCGTCAAGAAGGGTCGTCGAGCAGATGCGCAAAACTATAGACCTATATCTCTGACGTCGGTCTGTCGTAGAATATTAGAACATGTTTTTTGCTCGAGTATCATGTCGTTTTTGGAAACCCAGAATCTACTATGTAGGAATCAACATGGATTCCGGAAACAGCGATCGTGTGAGACCCAACTCGCCTTATTTGTTCATGAGACCCAGAAAATATTAGATACAGGCTCCCAGGTAGATGCTATTTTTCTTGACTTCCGGAAGGCGTTCGATACAGTTCCGCACTGTCGCCTGATAAACAAAGTAAGAGCCTACGGAATATCAGACCAGCTGTGTGGCTGGATTGAAGAGTTTTTAGCAAACAGAACACAACATGTTGTTATCAATGGAGAGACGTCTACAGACGTTAAAGTAACCTCTGGCGTGCCACAGGGGAGTGTTATGGGACCATTGCTTTTCACAATATATATAAATGACCTAGTAGATAGTGTCGGAAGTTCCATGCGGCTTTTCGCGGATGATGCTGTAGTATACAGAGAAGTTGCAGCATTAGAAAATTGTAGCGAAATGCAGGAAGATCTGCAGCGGATAGGCACTTGGTGCATGGAGTGGCAACTGACCCTTAACATAGACAAATGTAATGTATTGCGAATACATAGAAAGAAGGATCCTTTACTGTATGATTATATGCTAGCGGAACAAACACTGGTAGCAGTTACTTCTGTAAAATATCTGGGAGTACGCGTGCGGAACGATTTGAGGTGGAATGATCATATAAAATTAATTGTTGGTAAGGCGGGTACCAGGTTGAGATTCATTGGGAGAGTCCTTAGAAAATGTAGTCCTTCAACAAAGGAGGTGACTTACAAAACACTCGTTCGACCTATACTTGAGTATTGCTCATCAGTGTGGGATCCGTACCAGATCGGGTAGACGGAGGAGATAGAGAAGATCCAAAGAAGAGCGGCTCGTTGCGTCACAGGGTTATTTGGTAACCGTGATAGCGTTACGGAGATGTTTAACAAACTCAAGTGGCAGACTCTGCAAGAGAGGCGCTCTGCATCGCGGTGTAGCTTGCTCGCCAGGTTTCGAGAGGGTGCGTTTCTGGATGAGGTATCGAATATATTGCTTCCCCCTACTTATACCTCCCGTGGAGATCACGAATGTAAAATTAGAGAGATTAGAGCGCGCACGGAGGCTTTCAGACAGTCGTTCTTTCCGCGAACCATACGCGACTGGAACAGGAAAGGGAGGTAATGACAGTAACACGTAAAGTGCCCTCCGCCACACACCGTTGGGTGGCTTGCGGAGTATAAATGTAGATGTAGAATGTAGATGAAACATAGGGGTTACACTCGTCTGGTATGAGGCGTTCCCTGGGGGGAGGGGGTCCACCGGGGACCGAACCGCACAATAACCCTGGGTTTGGTGTCGAGCAGCGGAGGGGTGAAGTGGACTGCGTTAGTCGTCGTAAGGTTGTGGACCGCTGCGGCGGAGACGGAGCCTCTCCGTCGTTTCTAGGCCCCGGGTAACACACAACA
This sequence comes from Schistocerca cancellata, assembly GCF_023864275.1. Classification (NCBI taxonomy): domain Eukaryota; kingdom Metazoa; phylum Arthropoda; class Insecta; order Orthoptera; family Acrididae; genus Schistocerca; species Schistocerca cancellata. The sequence goes on from NC_064629.1 coordinate 724,314,817, forward strand.
TAAAATATACAAGGTTAAATTTACAAGCTTTCATGGTACGTGTACGGCCTTGTTTGACACATACGTGGCTAGTTAAGAGCCAGTGTGGTGGCACAAAATTGTCTTCCTTAAAGCTGAATTGGAACATGGGCTATTTCACAATTTTTTGCGGATGACACTTACAGATTGAGTTTTTATTGATTTGCGTAGGCCCTTAAACTTCCAAAGATGACACCACTTTTAAGATAGTTGTACCTGCAGCAGAAAGATTAATGGTCAGTCTCAGATTGGTTTGTTTCTCTTTGTCGTTCACGGTGAAAAGATGTCAACAAAGACTCAATTTTCTTACTTACATCGAACTCATTTTTTTCCTAACTACTCGTTTATTTCCCTCTAAGCGTCTTATTATTTCAATTTGTTCTTATAATCGCAGTTCATAGGGATCCATAAACATTCCCGTTCCCAATAAAACCTCATCAGTATTAATGCTCTTTCTATATATCACTTCATACTCCAGTATTTTTAAATACAATAAATACGCACCCTTAGCGAAAGCGGGCATTTCGTGCAGAGGAAAAGGCGACTGTTTAAATGAAATATATGTGGTGCCTGTTCTCTTGGACATGTTCCGAAAGGACAGTCGCCATTTTGATCCTGCAACTACTATGAATCAAGACACAATAGAATTAAAGACATTAGCTGCCCTTGGGCATTGATAGATATCAGTGGGGGAAGTTGAAAATTTGTGCCGAACTGGGATTCGAATCCGGATCTCCTTACTAGGCAGATGCACTGACGACCACGTCATTCGGAGGCAGTGGTCAACAGAACTGCACGTACTATCCTAGTGCGTCTCCCGTCAGACCAAAATTCTCAACTTAACCACCCACTAGTGATGAAGTGCCCTTTGCCCATTACCGTCATTACTTGCGGAATTTCGCCGATTCCCATCAGAGATCGAACTTTTACGGGAATCGGTGAAATGCCACGAGTAATGAGTATTATTGAGTGTTTCAGGACTTTTCAGTCAATTGCTGTTCTTTGACTGTAAATCCAGAGTTCCTAATGATGCCCTTGTTAAACAGCGAAAGCGGTCAATAAAATATACTAAGTGCGACATGTGGCTGTCCTGAAAAACTTAAATACACACCTATCCTAAAGACACAGCAAATTGCTGCGAGGATACAAGACCCCATACTGCTTTATCGGTTACCGACTATCTGGCCAGACATTGTTATTGCCATCCCACATTTACCATATTCACCAAACATCTCGTCTTGCCATTTTTTCTTGTTACCGCGAGTGAAAAGCGACTGAAAGAAAAGCTTCATGAAGATATCGCAGACATCTAACGGACTGTGACAAATGAGCTTAAAAGCATCGCAGTTGAAAATTTCCCTGCTTGCTTGCAAGACCTCCGGAAACATTGGCAACTGTGTATAGCTAGCCAAGGGGACTACTTCGTTAGGAGCTAATATCATTACTTGGTAAGTGCAATTTTCTATTAAAGCAACTTGTCCTCGACCTTTCCTGAAGAAGGGAGTATTTCTATTGCAAACAGGCTGCAGTATTCTATCACATACCACACAATATGACTGCACATAACGTGAAATGATTGAGCCTTATCTACATTAGAGTATAAGACAGCGTACAATCTTTAATCTGTTGGGTGACGTGGTACAGAAGTTAAGGCCTGAAGAATATGTTTCAAATCCCAGTCCGCTTGCCCGCGTTTCCGTACAAAACAACAAGCGTTCGTTGGAATGGTAACTACAACAAGCCTACGGCAATTTTCTTCTCCTTTGCTCGTGCAGCTGAACTATTCTTTGTCTATAACTGAGGTCGACAGACGGTAAAACTTTAATATTTCTTTTAATGTATAGAAACATAACTGTGCGGGACAGTTGTCAAGATCGGAAAAGATTTCTGTTTCAGTATCGCCTCGTGATCGCAGCAATGTATCCAATGTTTTAGCACGAAAGGCGACTTGGGCCAATGTCAGAACATTCGACAAAAGTGGTTTCAGCCGCGTGGCCCGTTATTTAAACCGCATGAATTTATAACGCAACTTAAAATTATTGTTTCTAGGAATTTAGCCGACATCGTTTCTGTTTACTGCCGATGTACACAGTTAGTGTACGTGGGTGTGCTGAAAATGATGCCCCCGAATTTTTTCTGTGAAAACTTTTAAAGTCTTTTAAATGAAACAAACGTTATCAACATTCTTCACCCGTATTATCCAGGTCTATGTACTTATTTCTGAATGTACTCAGCCTGGCGACGAACACATTTCTCCCAACGAGAGACCACGTTGTTGATACCATGTTTGACTTCGTTGACGGGACCACAATCTCACGTTTGCTTGCCCCGCTTCATCACTATCCAAGTGAAGTCCTCGAAGATGTTTCTTCAGTTCTGGAAATCGGGTGAGGCAAAGTCGGGACTGTACGAAGGGTGATCGACAAAGTGAACCAAAGGCGTTCGTGTGCGGTTTGGTATTTTCATGCTGAAAGAGAGGGTGCTCCATATGTGGACGGACTCTCCGAATTCGAAACGCGATTTCAGCGCGTTGTTTCACACGCATCGACATAGTTATGTTACACACCGCCACGTTACTCGCAATAATTCAGAGTCCTCTTGTGGGAGAGGGCTGCAAATGTGTAGACATGAAGAATAGATGTAGAATGTTAATAACGCTTATTTCATTAAAAAGCTTTAAGAGTTTTCACACAAAAAATTCGGAGGCATTATTTTCAGCACACTATCGCGTAAGTTTTCGCTGAATGCGAAAACGTCATCATGTACAAATTGAAAGGATGGATGATACTACGAGGTGCATTCAAGTTCTAAGGCCTCCGATTTTTTTTCTAATTAACTACTCATCCGAAATCGATGAAACTGGCGTTACTTCTCGACGTAGTCGCCCTGCAGATGTACACGTTCTTCACAACGCTGACGCCATGATTCCATGGCAGCGGCGAAGGCTTCTTTAGGAGTCTGTTTTGACCACTGGGAAATCGCTGAGGCAATAGCAGCACGGCTGGTGAATGTGCGGCCACGGACAGTGTTTTTCATTGTTGGGAAAAGCCAAAAGTCACTAGGAGCCAGGTCAGGTGAGTAGGGAGCTTGAGGAATCACTTCAAAGCTGTTATCACGAAGAAACTGTTGCGTAACGTTAGCTCGATGTGCGGGTGCGTTGTCTTGGTGAAACAGCACACGTGCAGCCCTTCCCGGACGTTTTTGTTGCAGTGCAGGAAGGAATTTGTTCTTCAAAACATTTTCGTAGGATGCACCTGTTACCGTAGTGCCCTTTGGAACGCAATGGGTAAGGATTACGCCCTCGCTGTCCCAGAACATGGACACCATCATTTTTGCAGCACTGGCAGTTACCCGAAATTTTTTTTGTGGCGGTGAATCTGTGTGCTTCCATTGAGCTGACTGGCGCTTTGTTTCTGGATTGAAAAATGGCATCCACGTCTCATCCATTGTCACAACCGACGAAAAGAAAGTCCCATTCATGCTGTCGTTGCGCGTCAACATTGGTTGGCAACATGCCACACGGGCAGCCATGTGGTCGTCCGTCAGCATTCGTGGCACCCACCTGGATGACACTTTCCGCATTTTCAGGTCGTCGTGAGGGATTGTGTGCACAGAACCCAGAAAATGCCAACTCTGGAGGCGATCTGTTGAACAGTCATTCGGCGATCCCCCAAAACAATTCTCTCCACTTTCTCGATCTTGACGTCAGACCGGCTTGTGCGAGACCGAGGTTGTTTCGGTTTGTCACACGATGTTCTGCCTTCATTGAACTGTCACACCCACGAAAGCACTTTCGACACATCCATAACTCCATCACCACGTGTCTCCTTCAACTGTCGATGAATTTCAATTGGTTTCACACCACGCAAATTCAGAAAACGAATGATTGCACGCTGTTCAAGTAAGGAAAACGTCGCCATTTTAAGTATTTAAAACAGTTCTCATTCTCGCCGCTGGCGGTAAAATTCCATCTGCCGTACGGTGCTGCCATCTCTGGGACGTATTGACAATGAACGCGGCCTCATTTTAAAACAATGCACATGTTTCTATCTCTTTCCAGTCCGGAGAAAAATAATCGGAGGCCTTAGAACTTGAATGCACCTCGTACTTAAATTCACGATTTTTCAGCACATCATTTTACTGTTCAAAGTTGTTGTATACCAAAATTTAGGTATATTTTTATCTCTGCTAAGCCCCAACAGTGTGGTAGAATCGGAGTAGCATATTTGCATTATATTTTTGTGTATTGCTTAACCATTCGTAGCAGCAGGCTCCCAGGTTTCGCAACAAAGTTCTGTGTATACCATACCCCGAGTGACAACAGTGTTGACAGTGATGCAGACTCCGCGCGCTCGGGAGGCTGTTTATTCAGTCAGCACGGCGGAATCATGCAAATGTGAAAAATCTCGGAAATAGGAGGCGCCGCGCGCCGGAGAGGAAAGGACAGGCGACATTAGGACAGCGTTCTTCCGCCAGGCTGCCTCACTCCATTACACGCTTTTCTTCCTTCCCCACCTTCTCTTTAGGCCCTCAAATGGGATGGGATTTTTAACCTTTTTTCCACAACCGCTTCGTAATTGGTTGAACCAAGGCTAGAGTTGCGCTCTACTAAAACTACCGTTCGCTAGTTTCGGTACAGTACGTAAATGCTGTAGCGCTGGTAGCATTGGTAGGGAAGAAACACAAATGAATTTATCAGAGAGAAACTGGGAGCCGACGATATCTGTTTGTTTGTCTGTCTGTCTGCCTGTTTTGTACGTAATTTGAACCGCACATTGTACTCTGTTAGTCCATTGTGTATTTTATATCCTCATCAAATATAAAAGTCCATTTTATAAGCAATAAAAAATAGTTTAACGCATAAATTCTGCGCTTTTATGTAACCAAAGCAATTACTTTCGACGCAAGTGCCGTTTACGTGCACAAATATAAGAAATCTGCATAAATATTTTTGTTTTGTACTCAATGGAACGTTCATCATGATTGTGGGCGAGAGTTTTCTGTTGTTATTGATTGATAAGTGCGAACGTTGTTTGTGATTAACAGAAATGTTTTATATAAGCTTGACGAAGTAATCAAATGGTGTTTGATATGTTTCTGTTTTGATATATTTTTTTATTTTCAATTTTTTTAAGAAAATTGCGTTTTCTGGAGCTACATGATAAGCTTGTATTGTTTCTGTTTATTTCTACTATAGCATCTCTCTGTTTTACGTTACAAATCAACAATTTTCGAATAAAACGTGCATTAAACATTGGAAATTCCAATTTCACTAAAATACTGTTTATTTTTATGTAACAGACTGGATACAGATGCAGCACACTTAACCTACAAGTAACGCGATTACGAACGTAATTGGCCAACGCTACGAGGAAGTCTACCGTAGTCTACGCTTACTTGCGATAATCTACGGTAGTTGCCGGCCGGAGTGGCCGTGCGGTTCTAGGCACTACAGTCTGGAGCCGAGCGACCGCTACGGTCGCAGGTTCGAATCGTGCCTCGGGCATGGATGTGTGTGGTGTCCTTAGGTTAGTTAGGTTTAATTAGTTCTAAGTTCTAGGCGACTGATGGCCTCAGAAGTTAAGTCGCATAGTGCTCAGAGCCATTTGACTACGGTAGTTTTACAACTCTAGTCAAGACCTTTAATGGTATTTTCTCGTTGTTTGTAGAGCCGTCCAACGTCAATCGAGCTACCCCTCTCTTCAGGAACAAGAAAGCATCCCATATTTACGTTACTTGTAATGATGAGGCTGGGAAATCGTATGTTTACATCCATGCAGTCACTTCTTTCCCCTCCTTTTACTTACAGATCAAAAACTGCACGTGTATAGGCGGAGAGATCCATTAACGTTACATTACGCTATTGGTGAAAACTCACTGGAAACAGGAATAGCAGTGAAATACTAACAAGGGAAGCTCCCCATAGGCCCCCACCTCATCCCATCCCATCCCAAGACTTAGTGGTAAGAGGGCCCCCAGTGGAAAGCCTGTGTCAGAAACTGAACACAGATTAAGAGATCAAGCGTGAAAACAGGAATAAGGTGTACTGAACTGAAAAAAAAAACCAGTCCAAGGACAGGAAGTGCAATGTAGAGGAGCCTGAGTGAGCAATGGCGTCGTGGTTAAGTGGTCACGGTGTTGGACTGCCAAGCGGGCGAGCCATGTTCAAACATCCCTCGCACCAAAAACTTTTTTTCTTCCGCTGTTCGCCCGCATCTCGTGGTCGTGCGGTAGCGTTCTCGCTTCCCACGCCCGGGTTCCCGGGTTCGATTCCCGGCGGGGTCAGGGATTTTCTCTGCCTCGTGATGGCTGGGTGTTGTCTGCTGTCCTTAGGTTAGTTAGGTTTAAGTAGTTCTAAGTTCTAGGGGACTGATGACCATAGATGTTAAGTCCCATAGTGCTCAGAGCCATTTGAACCCTTCCGCTGTTCGCTGTATTCAAATTGGTGTCTGTGCCTGGTGTAACGTCCGTTTGCACTAGCGAGGTGTTAGAAAGGGACCTATGACAGTTGATTCTGTACAACTACTGTATTAGGAGGCGAAAGGAAGTGGCTGTGGAATGGGAACTGCAAACGTTTGATTATAAGGCGACAAGTCGATCGAATCCTCCACCGGAAAGCACGTCTGATGTGTCATACACGGCATTAGTGACAGTACATGCGCCATATTATAGGAATCTCTTACCGACGCACCTAATTTGTACGCCTGGTGAGTGAGTGAGTGAGTGAGTGAGATATGCCTCCTTGCACGATTTAGTTGTTCGTATGAATGTGAATGTGATCACTCCCAAGGAAATGATGTAAACAATAGTTTGTCACGTAAGTTGCAACAAATGAACACAGCAGTTTCACAACCACAGTGTCTCTGTGCTCTGTCACAACACATGTTTTTAACGTTTTTCAACTTGCGTTCCGTTTTGGAAGTTTTAACTCGTGAATTCCTATGTTGTGACATAGTTTACACTCGTTTGTTTGTCGTTTTCGTTTCTGTGAGATGTCTATATGGTATATCGCCTGATCTAACTATTCATCAAGTTTATTTGCGACGGTAACGTTATCTTACCACATTATTCATATTTTATAACTAATGAATAGCATGGTAACTGCAAAGACTGCAGAAAGAGAACAAACAATTAAATGCCCGAACAGACAGTTCATAATGTTGTGCAAAAATAAAAACAAATGCCACGATGTAGTTCCGAACCCGATCGTGTGCTTTATAGTGCAACACCGTGACCACTTTTTTTTTTTATCGTGGTGGGCGTCACATGACATCCGTTGAAGTTCGGTGTGTGTGTGTGTGTGTGTGTGTGTGTGTGTGTGTGTGTGTGTGTTTGTGTGTTTTCTTGTTTATTTGGTCGTAGCGGACATCACGTGACATCCGTTGAAGTTCGTTGTTGATCCTATCACTCAGTTTTTTTTAATTATACAGCCAGCCCTCTGACCAAACACGCTGAGCTACCGTGCCGGCGTTCATCTACGCTCAGTACTATAGTTGTTAAGTTAGGAGCGTTTACTGTTTTATTTTGCTTCTTTTCACATTGCAGTACACCTTATTCCTGTTTTCATGCTTGATCTGTGTTCAGTTTTTGACTGGCTATCCACTGGGCCATCTTAGAGAGAGAGAGAGAGAGAGAGAGAGAGAGAGAGAGAGATTGAATCCAACGAAGAGAGACACCACGGGATGGTTTAGTCTGTGTGAATACGTTACGGGGATGCTGAACATACTCTGTTGGCAGTTTTTACGAGAGAGGCGTTGTCTATCAAGAGGAGATTCACTGCTGAAATTCCGAGAAGCAAGCTCCAAGAAATGTCGGGCAACATGTTATTTACTCCCTCATACGTCTTTGATAATGACCACGACCAGAAAATAAGAGAAATTAGAGTTCATACGGTGCTGTCTAGACTGTCTTTCTGACCACCCACCATTCCCGAATGGAACGAGAAGGGAGAATATGATAGTGGCACAAGTGATATCCTGCCTAAGCCACACACTGTAAAGTATCTGTCAGAATATCGATATAGATGGAGACAGATGGACCACATCCTGTGCAGCTGTGCAGACGCTTCGTAACAGAGGACTCATCAGAATTGTTTGAACGTGCGCTAGGAAGACATGGTTGCGCTCCCTCGTGTCCATAAGTAAATTCAATGGTTGAGCAGCCCACATACATGTGCTTCTGTACCCAACAAAATGTGCTACGTCATATATATATATATATATATATATATATATATATATATATATATATATATATATATATATATATATATGACGACTATGGATAGAGAGGTATCTAGAAAGCAGTAGTGGTATACTGTGAGATATACTACATGATTATGACAATTTGTTTTAAAATTCCACAATATGTTGAGGCTAGAATGTGATATTCTTGAAAAACTGTGTAATAGTGGTTTTTTTTCACATGATAAGCTTTCGAGTAATGCTATTTCTACAGTGATAATGCTGGCAATAACACTGCATTACCTGGCAGCAGATAATTCATTTGTAAGTTTGTGCTACTTATTTGGCACTTGAAAACGAAGCATCTCTGTTATTGTTGCCGAAACTGCAACATAGAAAAGGAAGGATCATCTAATGAGCGGCTGTTGTTAATTCACATACGAGACTCACTCGAGAGGCTGGAAGCCACAGGTGATTTTACAAAAGACCCACGCATACATTGCGATCTCTATAGTAAGCGTCAGTCACGTGGGAAACATTGAAAAAGGCGTCGTCTAATTGGATTTTAAGGTAGCGCACAGCGACGATAAAAATTCTTTCGAGCTTACACCACAAGCCACAATGTAAGAGGAAAAACTACTGCTTTTGGGCGTTTCGAGAGGGAACGTCCGCATCGAAAGGGCCTGAGTGATTCGCGATGCCTTTTGAACCCATTCTAAAGCCTGCAATAATTTTATTTGTAAGGCACAATACTCAAAAACCTTTCAAATTTAAGACTACCCGGTAATCAAAAAGTCAGTATAAATTTGAATACTGAATAAATCACGTAATAATGTAGATAGAGAGGTACAAATTGACACACGTTTGGAATGACGTGGGGTTTTATTAGAACCAAAAAAATACAAACGTTCAAAAAATGTCCGACAGATGGCGCTTCATCTGATCATAATAGCAATAATTAGCATAACAAAGTAAGACAAAGCAAAGATAATATTCTTTACAGGACATACTCAATATGTCCACAATCATTCCTCAACAATAGCTGTAGCCGAGGAATAATGTTGTGAACAGCACTGTAAAGCATGTCCGGAGTTATGGTGAGGCATTGGCGTCGGATGTTGTCTTTCAGCATCCCTAGAGATGTCGATCGATCACGATACACTTGTGACTTCAGGTAACCCCAAAGCCAATAATCGCGCGGACTGAGGTCTGGGGACCTGGGAGGCCAAGCATAATGAAAGTGGCAGCAGAGCACAGGATCATCAGCAAACCACGCGCGCAAGAGATCTCTCACGCGCCAACTGTCGGACATTTTGCGAACTTCGTATTTTTTTTTTTTTTTGTTTCTAATAAAACCCCATGTCATTCCAAGCATGTGTGTCAATTTTTACCTCCCTATCTACATTATTCCGTGGTTTATTAAGTTTTCAAATTTATACTGACTTTTTGATCACCCTGTATATGAACTAAAATGTCTAGCAGCCAGTAAATACTTGTTAAATGAAATCTTACGTCGAAAACCGTACAGCTGCATAAAATTGTGTGTTTAATAATCGTGTTGCCTTGATTGCCACATATTTTGAAGAAGCAGACGTGATGCTGTGAAAGTTAAACACTGTTTACATAAAATATCGTGTCAAAGTGTTCCCTTTTCTTCCGGAAACTAGCAACGTAGTTTTTGCTACTAATACATACCTTTTACAGATGCATTAAATACTGATATAAATACATTCGTTTTTTCTGTTCTTTCAGTTTACAATTTCGAATGAAAAATAGCTTCTTGGTCTCGATGTTTTTAGGTGAGTAGTGACGAGGACGTTCGCAGAAATGTGAGATGGCTTGCGAGCGGCAGGGTGGCGGAGTGTGGCGCTGACCTTTGATTGGACGCGATTCGATTACCCCCGCCACCCCACCGCCGTTCCCCAGGGTCCAGCAGGCGCCTTTGTCTTACCTTAATGGCAATACTGGTCGATATCTAATTTTTCCCTCTCGATATTGTTATTTCAGTAGCCATTTGTGAGGTTAGATTAGATTAGGTATGTCGTTCCATGTGCCCAGCACGAGAAAGTCAAGTATAAAAAAAATAGTTCAAATGGCTCTGAGCACTATGCGACTGAACTTCTGAGGTCATCAGTCGCCTAGAACGTAGAACTAATTAAACCTAACTAACCGAAGGAGATCACACATATCCATGCCCGAGGCAGGATTCGAACCTGCGACCGTAGTGGTCGCTCGGCTCCAGACTGTAGCGACTAGAACCGCACGGCCACTCCGGCCGGCAAAGTCAAGTATAATAAAAGTCAGAAAAGCAAAACACTAATTTCACACAAGAATCAAATAATAAATACAGCAGTTTTTCTTTTAATAAATTCATCGCTACACTACGAGAATGAAGTCCGTAAGAAGTCCTTCAGGTTCCTCATGCATTTGTGTTTTGCAAGCACCTTTCAAGGGGAGGACACGACGTTTGGAATGCGGATTTACTTCAAACTTCGTACACTCGTAGTAGTCCATGAGGACAACAAAATGTGTAAGCAGTAGCGCGTACTTTTCAAGCGTTATTGAGAAAATCGCAAGATAATTTCAGTCACAAATACGTACCTGTGCGTGGCTGTTATCATCACGAAGCGGCGGCAGCCGAGTGGTTAGTGTCCAAGCCCCACGTGAACTTTTATTAAATTTACAATGTTATTTGGCAGTCTACAAAATTTTATTTTCACAAATAATATAATATTCATAACTACCGACTAGTAAACGACCAACGAGGGGAGGGCCAGGCTTAATCGAAAGAGAACGAGAAATTTCTTCTCATGAAGACGCTATTAAAATACACTCGATACTGTACGACCAATTATCAGCGCCGATATTTAAGGAAATGCTGTGTTATGCATGGTTTGCTTCCAAATTATCGAATGAAAGAGATGTTTTTAAAAATGTTAGCGAGGTTTGTTTTTCCATGAAAAATCTCAAAAGACCTTGCGTATGTGGAAACATAGCATTTATTCAATGCAGCTGGTGCCGTTTAACTTTACGTTTTCCACGTTTTCACGAAAAATTAAAATTAAAAATATACGAAAAACTTTATCATTCTCGTTCCTTATGTTCATTGTATTTGTAATTTCACGGCTGGTGTACCAGTTATGTTAAGAGATTTTTGATGATAAATAAAAACAGTCTACTCTGTGTCACACTGTCTGCCCTCCAACACACACAAGAGTAAATTTTATCATGTAGCGTATGTGACAGGTCGTATGCGTATTTCAATGTAGTTAATCAAATTTTATTGACATTAACTTCCTTGTATGTACTTTAATAAAAAGCCTTCGAAGAACTTCGCACCTGTTACAACAAACATGAGATACTGTTACAAAATAGCATATGAAATGTGAAACTATCACTAACAATATGTCTCTCGCTGCTATTAACCAGTGTAAATGCTAGCCTTTCTTCAGGTTATGTTGGTCGTCGTCATTGTTCTGCTTTTGAATTTCGTCCTCAGTTGTTATGAGAAGCCAGTGAAGTGCATCAGCTGACGCAAGTGTGAAGTTGTGGTCTGATGTTAAGGAAAGCTGGAGCTTTTTCTAGATGACAGCTGCACCTTGTTACTGATATCTTAAAAGAATGACGTCCAAAGTGCATGTAAACACTCGTCCAAACGCGACAATACTTATGTTCGCACGTGTTCAAAAATGTTCAAATCACACGCACACGAGGGAAGACTCGAACATGCGGCGGTAGGGGCCGTGAGATCCGTGACATGGCGCCTCAAACCACGCGGCCACTCAACGCGGCAAGGATGTGTTCAAATACAACCTTGCCATAATGTTCGACAACAGCGTACGTGTTTCCCGAACACACACGAATACGAATACAGAAACAGCATTGAGTAGCATCGAGATAGGATCAAACCAATCTTTGGACTGAAGACGACGAAAACATAGAAACTTCAAATTTTGCTCTTAGAGATTGTGATATGATCATTCTCAGTGCCGGCCACGGTGGTCTAGCGGTTCTAGGCGCTCAGTCCGGAGCCGCGCGACTGCTACGGTCGCAGGTTCGAATCCTGCCTTGGGCATGGCCGTGTGTGATGTCCTTAGGTTAGTTAGGTTTAAGTAGTTCTAAGTTCTAGGGGACTGATGACCATAGATGTTAAGTCCCATAGTGCTCAGAGCCATTTGAACCATCATTCTCAGTGTTGGTGAAGATATAGTGACTTACGAAGCTGCCCGGTCTTATTCAGCAACAATTTTAATTGACTTCCCAGCGACCACCGAAAACTAACAAGGGGAGGCCACGACGTTTGGAACGCGGATTTACTGCAAACTTCGTAAACTCGTAGCACTCCATGAGGACAACAAAATGTGTAAGCAGGAGCGCGTACTTCTCAAGCGTTATTGAGAAAATCGCGAGATAATTTCAGTCATCAAATATGTACCTGTGAGTGGCCGTTACTATCACGAAGCGGCGGCAGCCGAGTGGTTTGTGTCCAAGCCCCGTAGTCGTAGGTCATCCCGTTCGTCACTTTTTTTTCCAACAGTCATATTCTTTAGCATTTATGTTACAATTGGTATAACGGGAAAAATACGTGTAATCAGATAAACTTTTATTAAATTTATAATGTTATTTGGCAGTCTACTAAGTTTTATTATCACAAATAATATAATATTCATAACGACCGACTAGTAAACGACCAAACGCATAAGCCGTAGTAGTATCGTATTCTGCCTTACGGTAGGTCTTGTCATGGGTTAAGCCTCTTCCACTTTTGTCTGTCCATAGTCAGTCTTTTCATTTCTGAATATTTGTCTCCTTTGATATTGTCCAACAAATGATATCTTCTTCTTCCTCTTCCCCTTTTTCCCTCCAACATTCGTTCTATTCCTTCCTTCAATAAACAGTCCCTCCTCAAACAATGTCCAATCTAGTTCTGTTTTCTCTTTCTGATGACTTTCACCATGTTTCTTTCTTCTCCAACCCTTCTTACTACTTCTTCATTCCTTACTCGGTCTTCCCATTTCACTTTTTCCAGTCTTCTCCATAACCACATCTCTAGTGCCTCCAATCTTCTTTCATCTTCCTTCCTCCATGTCCAGGTCTGCGCACCATATAAACGCATAAAGTGATACTGAAAATGTCTGCTTGTCCGTGATTTGAAAAATTCCTTATACCTGGAAGGTGCCCGAAACTACTTGTTACCTGCAAGATTCGACTGGCACAGACAGCTTTCGAAAGATGTACAACTAATCGTCGCTTTCAACATTACCAGTACAAGTTGCAGGATGGTATTTTTCGTGAAAACGTGGAAAACGTAAAGTTAAACGGCACCATTTTTTTTCGATCGGCTAGTAGCAGATCAACCAAAGGCTGGAAGGATGGAACGAAGGGAGGGAGGGAGGGAAAGCACTTCTTCCCCTCCACGAATCACCTCTCTCTAATATTTTTCTCACCTGCCAACTGAACCTCATCAAGATATGGGACGGTGCATGTTCCGAACTTCTTCCATAGAGGAGCGCTAGTTTTTTCCTCGCGTTTTCTTGTTCGGGACGTACGTCTGGAGCAGGCTACGGACACGAGAAAACTGGTCGCGGCGGAGTGCCAGACTCAATTGGAAAGAGGACACCTGAGGGAACGAGCGTTCCCAGAAGGTTCATTTTAACCCGAGAAGCGCGCAGCCGAGCGCCTCGTCGCGTATCGCATTAGCATCGACCCGGCGCCCACGCAGGCCAGCTTTTTAATTAGACGCCGGCCTGTCCATCCCAGCGGTGTTAATCTGCTCGGCTCTCCGCTTTATACCTTTCCGCTCGTCTACAGTTTCAGTTATTGGAGCAATCTCCGGTACCGGCGGCGCTCGCGCGCGGCTACACTCCGCAAATTGAAGGCGCGCCGGAACGTATATTGTGCCCTTCGCATTGGGTTCCTAGCTCCTACTCCCAGTCGTTTACGTTCCGCTCCGTGACGTCACGCGGGGTAGCGCGACCAGCGCGGAGACCCTGCGCGGGTTCCTCCAGGTACCAAGCCTTCAGAGTTCAGTCATTTGGTGGGTTGAACCTACCGATACAGCCTACGGAATATCAGACCAGCTGTGTGGCTGGATTGAAGAGTTTTTAGCAAACAGAACACAGCATGTTCTCAATGGAGAGAAGTCTACAGACGTTAAAGCAACCTCTGGCGTACCACAGGGGAGTATATATAAATGACCTAGTAGATAGTGTCGGAAGTGCCATGCGGCTTTTCGCGGATGATGCTGTAGTATACAGAGAAGTTGCAGCATTAGAAAATTGCAGCGAAATGTACGAAGATCTGCATTGGATAGGCACTTGGTGCAGGGAGTGGCAACTGACCCTTAACATAGACAACTGTAATGTATTGCGAATACATAGAAAGAAGGATCCTTTCTTGTATGATCATATGATAGCGGAACAAACAATGGTAGCAGTTACTTCTGTAAAATATCTGGGTGTATGCGTGCGGAACGATTTGAAGTGGAATGATCATATAAAATTAATTGTTGGTAAGGCGAGTGCCAGGTTGAGATTCATTGGGAGGGTCCTTAGAAAATGTAATCCATCAACAAAGGAGGTGGCTTACAAAACACTCGTTCGACCTATACTTGAGTATTACTCATCAGTGTGGGATATGTACCAGATCGGGTTGACGGAGAAGCTGCTGGTTGTTCAGATGCATAACATCGTTTAACTACATAATCATTCCCTAATATCCTCTTTTGTGTGTGTGTGTGTGTGTGTGTGTGTGTGTGTGTGTGTGTGTGTGTAAAACATGCGTTTGAAGTGTGTCATGAGGCGTATGCTTAATTATGCATTTCTAAATCACGAACTTATCGAACAGTG
This sequence comes from Schistocerca cancellata, assembly GCF_023864275.1. Lineage (NCBI taxonomy): Eukaryota > Metazoa > Arthropoda > Insecta > Orthoptera > Acrididae > Schistocerca > Schistocerca cancellata. The sequence continues at coordinate 724,329,866 of NC_064629.1, forward strand.
AAACTTCCTGGCAGATTAAAACTGTGTGCCGGACCGATACTCGAACTCGGGACCTATGCCTTTCGCGGGCAAGTGCTCTACCAACTGAGCTACCCAAGCACGACTCATACCCTATCCTCACAGCTTTACTTCTGCCAGTACCTCGTCTCCTACCTTCCAAACTTTGCAGAAGCTCTCCTGTGAACCTTGCAGAACTAGCACTCCTGAAAGAAAGGATACAGCGGAGACATGGCTTAGCCATTAGTTCGGTTCTCACAAGGTTAGGGTATTAAGTCAGCTAAGTCATTTCTGAAAAGTAACCCCGGACTCGCCGTGAGTTATTTAGAGATCAAAAAATCTGGATGCCAGGAAGTTTCATATAAGCGCACACTCCGCTGCAGAGTAAAAATCTCATTCTGTTATCGAACAGTGTAGAACGGCTGGACATTTTAATTCTTTTCAACAACCCAGGACACGTCTTTGAAAGTAGCAATATATTGTAGGTAGGAAATTCCCCCGTATTTTGATTATAACAAAAGTTCCACAGCTTAAACGTTAAACAGTGTTTATTAGTGTTGTCCTCCAGACAGTTGGCTATGCTGCTCCTATTTAACAATTCGTACACTTCTACCTACGTACATGAAACTTGACGCCCAGATCCACGGACGCATTTTACGACAGTCGAAACTGAGCTTGCCTTCGACGGACTGCCGGTGAGATCGGCTTTAGGCGTTCCGTGTTATCTGCTATGAATGAATCCTTTGATGCGCGCCCATGGTTAGCCCTGGGTGAGATTCGCACTGCTAGCTTACGCCTATCTCGCTGATGCAAGGCCCCGCCGACTTCCTCCGATTCCATTGACGTCACTGTATACTCCGCACGTGCCATTGTGCCACCGAAGCACGTGACGACCCATGCATGTCACTACTGCACCATGTCGCTCTGATGCCACCACAGCTCATTTGAAATGTCACATTTAGGAAAATACGCTAAACTGTGGAACTGCTGACATTAAATCTGTCATTTTTGCGCAATAACGAATGTCATCCAAATGCAGGGACAATGAGAAAAATTCTAAATGTTGCACAGAAAAGTTGATATCGATTAAAATTTATTTTATTTTGGTCAGTGTTTCGCTACAGCATAACAGAAGTATCAGATTCATTAGCAGAGTGGCTGTGTTCACTCTAGTAGTCAAATGTTTCGTTCGGATGGGTAAAGTGAAAATAATGCCGTCGTGAAATTCTTTGTTGGACGCTTTATCGCAAATGAAATTTCATCCAAGCATGGAGAACATTTGTCAGGAATGTCTTGCTTCACTCGAAACATTTAGAAATGGTTAGGTTAATTAAAACGTGAAGTTCTCCTTTCATGATTATTCACATAAAGAACATACCAAAACTGCAACCAGAGATGGAAACGTGGAGAAAGTGTAGCGTATGATCCACTGGAAGTTCAGTACCAATTTTCCTTCCTCTCCTCCAAGCCCTCGCAGCACCTGAGTTCCAACAAACTCTCTCTGCAGTCAGAGATACGAAACATGACTGATCAAGTTACCCCTTTCTTAATTAAATTTAGGACAGAAGATGGGAATAATACAACATGCAAAAAATAGTCTATCCGTAAAATAGAACCGTTCACCAATAATTAAAATTTAAAAAAAATGTAATTAATTCACGGTAACACTTCTCCCGAAAGTAGGAAACTTATACAATTTTTTTCTTCATTTTTAAACATGTAACATACTTGTGCATTTGATTGTCAACATTAGCTTCTATACACAGAGAAACTCGATATTAGTTATTTCACAAACCAGACAACGGTGACAAACTGACGGTGTCACGCAAGTACAAAACCAATTTCTGCAACTGTAGCTGTTAGCAGGTGCTACACAGGTCAGACTGCGTGTAACTATACTATGAGATCTAATACATCCTCTGCGGCACTCCCTTTAGAGCAAATCAACAAATCGGAAACTGACGTCCTCTTAGTTCAGATAGTTCACCCAAGACCGTCCATTGTTGGTTCTCAAAAATTAAACGTACGTAGCCCAAGAAGCTGTAACACGTCCTAACACAAGGTAGCTTTAATGTTGTCTTAATCACTGAAGACAGACTAACAGCTCAGTTGCATAGGATCTTTTTAAGAAACCATTCACGCACTACGAGCCTGAAGTAATTTGAATAAACCTAAGCCGCATTGAGTGGACAGGAATTTGAACCCTGATCCTCCTGAATATAGAACAGATGTAACCATGGCAACCAACCCACTCGTGATGCAATAGGAACTAAAAAAAAGCAGTTAGCATATCTTGGGATATTTGGATGAAGATGTATGTTCTCATGCGCCAATTCATGCAGTTATTGAACTTCCGTATTATCTGTTAGGACATCACTCACGAGCTTGTATCCATATGCATCATTCACAAACACATTCTACATACACTATGTGATCAAAAGTATCCGGACACCCCCAAAAACATACGTTTTTCGTATTAGGTACATTGTGCTGCCATGTACTCCATATCAGCGACCTCAGTAGACATCGTTACACATCGTGAGAGAGCAGAATGGAGCGCTCCGCGGAACTCACGGACTTCGAAGGTGGTCAGGTGATTGGGTGTCACTTGTGTCATACGGCTGTACGCGAGTTTTCCACACTCCTAAACATCCCTACGTCCACTGTTCCCGATGTAATAGTGAAGTGGAAACGCGAAGGGACACGTACAGCACAAAATCATACTGGCCGACCACGTCTGTTGACTGACAAGAGACCGCCGACAGTTGAAGAGGGTCGTAATGTGTAATAGGCAGACGTCTATCCATACCATCACACAGAAATTCCAAAGTGTATCAGGCTCCACTGCAACTACTATGACAGTTAGGCGGGAGGTGAGAAAACTTGGATTTCATGGTCGAGCGGCTGCTGATAGCCACACATCACGCCCGTAAATGCCAAACGACGCCTCGCTTGGTGTAAGGAGCGTAAACATTAGACGACTGAACAGTGGAAAAACGTTGTGACGATCCGATGGCAGGGTGCGTTTATGGCGAATGCCGGGTGAACGTCATCTGCCAGCGTGTGTAGTGCCAACAGTAAAATTCGGAGGCGGTGGTGTTACGGTTTGGTCTTTTTTTTCATGGAAGGGGCTTGCACCCCTTGTCGTTTCGCGTGGTACTATCACAGCACAGGCCTACATTGATGTTTTAAGCATCTTCTTACTTTCCACTGTTGAAGAGCAGTTCTGGGATGGCGACTACATCTTTCAGCACGATTGAGCACCTGTTCATAATGCACAGCTTGCGGCGGGGTGATTACACGACACTTAACATCCCTGTAAAGGATTGGTCTGCACAGAGTCCTGACCTGAATCCTACAGAACACCTTTGGGACAGTTTGGAACGGCAACTTCGTGCCAGGCCTCACCGACCGACATCGATACCCCTGCTGAGTGCAGCACTCTGTGAAGGATGAGCCGCCATTCCCCAAGAAAACTTCCAGCACGTGATTGGACGTACGCCTGCGAGAGTGGAAGCTTTCATAAAGACTGAGGGTGGACCAACATCATATTGAATTCCAGCGTTATCGATGGAGGGCGCTACAAATTTGTCATTTTCAGCCATGTTCCGGATACTTTTGACCACATAGTGTATTAACTGTATATTCATATTAAGAGCTTAAAAGTCGGTGCAGTGTATATAAAGTTTTCGTACAAGCAGATACTCTGTGCTGAGTAATAAGACATTCACGTTCTTAAAAACACTGCAGTGTCGCAATAAGAAAAGAGACATTCCCAGATGCCTCACAGCATGTAAGTGCGGAAGTGGCACATGTTGATACTTACTTTCAGAGAAATGATTCTTGGACGTCTCTCCGAACACACACGCAGGTGAAGTATGCAGTTATAATTTCTTTCGGTTTGTACGCGGTGCACTAACAAGGGAACCTCCCCATCGCACCCCCCTCAGATTTAGTTATAAGTTGGCACAGTGGATAGGCCTTGAAAAACTGAACACAGATCAATCGAGAAAACAGGAAGAAGTTGTGTGGAACTATGAAAAAAATTAGTAAAATATACAAACTGAGTAGTCCATTTGAAGATAGGCAACATCAAGGACAATGGGAGTCAAGGAGCGCCGTCGTCCCGTGGTTAGCGAGAGCAGCTACGGAACGAGAGGTCCTTGGTTCAAGTCTTCCCTCGAGTGAAAAGTTTAATTTTTTATTTTCAGTTTATGTGACAAACTCTTATGTTTTCATCACTTTTTTGGGAGTGATTATCACATCCACAAGAAAACCTAAATCGGGCAAGGTAGAAGAATCTTTTTACCCATTCGCTAAGTGTACAAGTTAGGTGGGCCGACAACATATTCCTCTCATGTGACGCACATGCCCTCACCAATGTCGTATAGAATATATCGGAGGTGTTTTCCTGTGGAGGAATCGGTTGACCTATGACCTTGCGATCAAATGTTTTCGGTTCCCATTGGAGAGGCACGTCCTTTCGTCTACTAATCGCACGATTTTGCGGTGCGGTCGGAAAACACAGACACTAAACTTACTACAGTGAACAGAGACGTCAGTGAACGAACAGACAGATCATAACTTTGCGAAAATAAAGAAAGTAAAATTTTCAGTCGAGGGAAGACTTGAACCAAGGACCTCACGTGCCGCAGCTACTCACGCTAACCACGGGACCACTGCGCTCCTGAGCTCACATACTCCTTGATGTTGCCTATGTTGCGCATGGACTACTCAGTTTGTATATTTTATTAATTTTTTCGTAGTTCTACACAACTTCTTCCTGTTTTCTCGATTGATCTGTGTTCAGTTTTTCAAGGCCTATCCACTGTGCCAACTTATAACTAAATCTGAGGGGGGTGCGATGGGGAGGTTCCCTTGTAAGAGCTGAAAGACACGTGTAAACCGATTCAACTTGCGTTGTTAAGTTTCAAGTTTTAAATGCGAGCGATGTGGAGCACTGGAGCGATGTATTCACAAGGGCGTCTGTGAAGTTTGGAAAGTAGTAGAGAGAGACTGGCTGAAGTAAGGCTGTGAGGGTAGGTCGTGAGTCGCGCGCAGATAACGTAGAAAACGGCAAGACCATTGCCCGCGAAACACAAGGTTTCGGATTCCAGTCCTGGTGTACAACACAGTTCCAAGCTGCCAGGGAGTGCATTAAATCATTTCTTCCGCTCATATCTGTGCATATGGTTTGCTATCCTCAGTGGATTCTCAATTTGATTGACTGAGGGAATGTTTGCAAAGGATGACAGCTTTAGGAATTGTTGATACAATTAGGCTTCAAACTATTTTTTGTAAAATAGGGGTGATATTTTTAGTTCGTATTGGAACATTTAGTTTAATGTTTAACACCCTTGGTACTAGGGTATGCGATGTTGTACGTCAGTTGTTACGGAAATAAGGCACAGAACTTTAAAATTTATCATACGTAAGACTGACGACTATCTTCTGCCGATAGTATCACAGGAAATAGGTTTTCAGTTTGTCACCTGCGTCAATAATACATTTCTTTTCCTAATCAGGGGAAAAATACTTTTTGCTATTCAGATTTGTGTTGCGGTCTATGTCCAATCGTCTTCTTGCGTTTTAGTTTGAGTTGCGAGCTGTTTCATAACCTTTTGATTATCAAAAGATGGAATTTCTATACCATTAGAATACTTAGGAGATGCAAGAATCTACTAAAGAGATTGCCTACATTACGCTTGTCCGTACTCTTTTGATTAACGGAAAACACCGAAAAAGTTCAAGGAAGGCCGCTCGTTTTGTATTATTGTGAAGTAGGGGAGAGAGAGTAACGGATATGATACTTGAGTTGGGTAGGCAGTCATTAAAACGAAGCCGTCCTTCGCTGTAGCGAGGTCTTTTTACGAAATTTCAATCACAGACTTCCTCCTCCAAATGCGAAAATATCGTGTTGTTTTCCTCGTACTGAGGGAGAAATGACCATTATAAAAAGATTAGAAATCGAAGCTCGCACGGAAAGATCTAGGTGTTCATTTTTCTTACGTGCTGTTCGAGACTGTAACACTTTAGAGGAACAGAAAGTGATCTACGAACCCCCCTCCCCCCCCCCCCCCCTTGCCAAGCATTTTAGAGTTAATTGCAAATTAGTCACCTTGCTATGTGTGTAGACTTTTTCTCCTCGCTATAGTAGTCAAAATATGTTTATTTCGATGCAGTTTCAGGGATAGCAAAGTTACATGCAACGGCTGACGAGAGCTGCAGCGATTTTAGAAGTTTTCTTAGAGCCACTGGGTGGAATGATTTGTCGACGAGTTCCGTGCTGTAAAGCTATCTACATCCACATTTATACATATTGTGCAATCCACCTTACGGTGCGTGGCGGAGGGTACTCTCAGCACTACTAGTTATTTCCTTTCTTCTTCCACTCGCCAATAGAGCTAGGGAAAAATGACTATCTATGTGTCTTCATACGAGCCCTAATTTCTCTTTCCTTATCTTCGTGCTCCTTACGTGAATTGTATGTTGACGACAGTGGGGTCGTACTGCAGTCAGCTTCAGTAGCCAGTTCTCTAAATTTTCTCAATAGTATTCCTCGAAAAGAACATCGCCTTCCCTCCAGGAATTCTCATTTGAGTTCTCGAAGCATCTCCGTAATACTTGGGGTAATAAATTCTCGTATGAACCGAAGTCGACTGTTCCCCTTCCCTACAACAAGTCTTACAGGCTTGTGCCATATCATATCGCTTTTCAACATTACGCCTAGATATTTAATCGAAGTGACTGTGTCAAGCAGCACTCCACTAATGATTTGTTCGAATATTACGGGTTTACTTTTCCTGCTCATCTACATTTAGAGCTAGCTGCCGTTCATCATACCAGTTAGAAATTTTGTTTAAGTCATCTTGTATCCGCCACAGTCATTCAAAGACTATACCTTCCCGTGCACCACAGAATCAGCAGCAAAAATCTGCAGATTGCTGCTCCGTCAGATCATTTATGTGTAGGTGGTACTCAAAGAAAAGTGTTCAGTACTTTGAGAAGTGGTAGTACTCATCGAAAAAAGAAAAGGAAGTCCAGTAGATTGGGGTCCAGAAACGCATACTTTCAGAGATGAACACGTGTTTATAGTAAGGGCAGCGCGATGCTTGGTTGCGGATGTTAGCCCAGTCGTTGCTTTGGCGCTCCGTCAAATATGTCGGCAGGGTATTATGATGTCTTACTCACAGCACTCTACCTACCATTAGGTGGTCTGCTGTCAGTTGTACGGTTCGAGTCGTGTTGTAGGCTATGTTAGTTAGTCTTCGTCGTGTGCCTTATTGTGCAGTACTGTCAATTCTGGGTACGTATCATGTTCTACTTTCTTGCAAACGTGGATTCACTTGTGTGTTTACTGTTATTGCGCTGATTGTACGTACAAATACTGGAGTACATTTACATTTTCTCTCTTCTACCACTTGTTAGCAATGGAAACCTACTACTCGACAAGTGAAATGGCGGATATGATATTCTGCTATGGTTTAACAAATGCACGTAAATGCGAGCCGGTGCTCTCTACGCAGAAAAATATCCACAGCGCAGAGTGCCCTCTGATAACCTGTTCGGCAGACTTTTCCAGCCAGAATGAAATTTTCACTCTGGCAGATTGAGACTGTGTGTTTGACCGAGGCTCGAACTCCGGACCTTTGGCTTTCGCAGGCAAGTGCTCTACCAGTCTGACTGACAGTGTAAGGCCCCCCACAGCCGCACACCTGACATGGAAGTACGTGGGCTACGTTCGGTGGAAGAAACCCCTGGTACCATGTGCGACGATTAGCAACAGTAGAAGACGTGTCTCATTCTCATACCACGGGGGGGGGGGGGGGGGGGGTACATCATGAACAGTTCCTGTACCCATATCACCTATCGCGCGTTCAGGCCCTAAGGCTAGAGGATCATCATGGCAGATGGTGGTTCTGTCAATGGCAGTTGCAGAAGTATGCCACAGATCCACTGTTCTCATCCGAGATTTTATTTACCGATGATGCAGGGTTCACAAGAGATAATGATGTGAATTTCCATAACCAGCATGTATGGGCAAATGTAAATCCCCAAGAAATTCAGGAAAGAGGGCATCAACACCGATTCTCAATCAAAGTATGGGTAGACGTACTTGGCGATAGATTAATAGGGCCATTCATGCTACCAGAAAGCTTAACTGGGGATCATTATCTGGGCTTCCTCATTAATGTATTGCCCATCTTGCTGGAGGCTGTACCATTGCAGGAACGAATACAAATGTGGTTTATGCACTATGGCGTACCAACACAATTTCGTCACAATGTATGCGAATATTTCAGGACCACTGGATTAGTCGGGGGGGGGGGAGGGGGGGTGGCTCCACACCTTGGCCTTTCCGTTCTCCAGATCACCATCACCTACATTTCGGGTTATGGGGTACACTTGAAGGAATTGGTCTACGCCACGTCGATCAACGATGTGCGGGCGCCACAGGTTCACGTCTTCAATACTTGCGTGTGTGTAAAATCTTATGCGACTTGACTGCCAAGGTCATCAGTCCCTAAGCTTACACACTACTTAACCTAAATTATACCAAGGGCAAACACATACACCCACGCCCGATGGAGGACTCGAACCTCCGCCGGGACCAGCCGCACAGTCAATGACTGCAGCGCCATAGACCGCTCGGCTAAGCCCGCGCGGCTCAATACTTGTCAGCAGGTACAACAGAGTACATATACTTCAAAGGGTGCGTCATTCCTTACGTCTGAGATCAGAGGGGTGCATTATCATGAACGAACACCACGTCGAAAACCACCTGTAAACTCGTCTTTATTGCAGAAAGTATGTATTTCCTGACCCATGTTTACTGGACGTATTTTTCTTGTTTCAAAACGTGGCTCAAATGGCTCTGAGCGCTATGGGGCTTAACTTCTGAGGTCATCAGTCCCCTAGAACTTAGAACTACTTACACCTAACTAACCTAAGGACATCACACACGTCCATGCCCGAGGCAGGATTCGAACCTGCGACCGCAGCGATCGCGCGGTGCCAGACTGTAGCGCCTAGAGCTGCTAGACCACTCAGGCCGGCTTTTCTTGTTTCGATGAGTACTACCAACTCTCAAAGTATTCGACACTTTTTTCAACATCCAGTATAGAGAATAAGACCGGTGTATCACACTTCCCCGTGACATTCAAGACGATGCCCTTGTCTCTGATGAATACGGGACGGCGGAGACAAAGTACTGGGCATTGTTACTTAAGAAGTCTTGGAGCTACTCACATATCTGTGAACCTATTCGGTATGCTCGAATCTTCGTTAACGGTGGCGCACCATGTCAAATACACTCCTGGAAATTGAAATAAGAACACCGTGAATTCATTGTCCCAGGAAGGGGAAACTTTATTGACACATTCCTGGGGTCAGATACATCACATGATCACACTGACAGAACCACAGGCACATAGACACAGGCAACAGAGCATGTACAATGTCGGCACTAGTACAGTGTATATCCACCTTTCGCAGCAATGCAGGCTGCTATTCTCCCATGGAGACGATCGTAGAGATGCTGGATGTAGTCCTGTGGAACGGCTTGCCATGCCATTTCCACCTGGCGCCTCAGTTGGACCAGCGTTCGTGCTGGACGTGCAGACCGCGTGAGACGACGCTTCATCCAGTCCCAAACATGCTCAATGGGGGACAGATCCGGAGATCTTGCTGGCCAGGGTAGTTGACTTACACCTTCTAGAGCACGTTGGGTGGCACGGGATACATGCGGACGTGCATTGTCCTGTTGGAACAGCAAGTTCCCTTGCCGGTCTAGGAATGGTAGAACGATGGATTCGATGACGGTTTGGATGTACCGTGCACTATTCAGTGTCCCCTCGACGATCACCAGTGGTGTACGGCCAGTGTAGGAGATCGCTCCCCACACCATGATGTCGGGTGTTGGCCCTGTGTGCCTCGGTCGTATGCAGTCCTGATTGTGGCGCTCACCTGCACGGCGCCAAACACGCATACGACCATCATTGGCACCAAGGCAGAAGCGACTCTCATCGCTGAAGACGACACGTCTCCATTCGTCCCTCCATTCACGCCATACCCCAGGAGCAACAGTGTCCCTAATTTGCTGGGAAGTGGCGGTGCGGTCCCCTACGGCACTGCGTAGGATCCTACGGTCTTGGCGTGCATCCGTGCGTCGCTGCGGTCCGGTCCCAAGTCGACGGGCACGTGCACCTTCCGCCGACCACTGGCGACAACATCGATGTACTGTGGAGACCTCACGCCCCACGTGTTGAGCAATTCGGCGGTACGTCCACCCGGCCTCCCGCATGCCCACTATACGCCCTCGCTCAAAGTCCGTCAACTGCACATACGGTTCACGTCCACGCTGTCGCGGCATGCTACCAGTGTTAAAGACTGCGATGGAGCTCCGTATGCCACGGCAAACTGGCTGACACTGACGGCGGCGGTGCACAAATGCTGCGCAGCTAGCGCCATTCGACGGCCAACACCGCGGTTCCTGGTGTGTCCGCTGTGCCGTGCGTGTGATCATTGCTTGTACAGCCCTCTCACAGTGTCCGGAGCAAGTATGGTGGGTCTGACACACCGGTGTCAATGTGTTCTTTTTTCTATTTCCAGGAGTGTACTTTACGAAAATGTAGGAATATGGAATCTGCCTGTTGCCCCTCATCCATAGTTCGTAGGATACCATGTGAGAAAAGTGCAAGCTGAGTATCGCACCAGTGACGCTTCCTAAAACCGCGCCGATTCGTTGACGGAAGCGTTTCCGTTTCAAGGAAAGTTATTGTGGGAAGAATGCGAGAGTTGTGGTCAGAACCCTTGGAGAAAAAAATATATTAACCAATCGAAATGTCATTATCAAAAACTAAGTGCTTGACTGTTATAGAGAAGCAAGAAAAGTTTGAAAAAAAAATCAAAGGTGGGACTACCAGTGGATTTGAATTCACTAATATAGACTCGAGTACGCCTCTTATTACACCTCACATGCCATAACACAGTTGCGCTCGAACAGAAAATAGAGCCGGTGGGGGATATTTCGGTATTACACTGAGCCAGAAAACGGTGACGGGGCCGTCTGTAAAACGTTGGTAAATCACTCAGATTTAGTACTTGGCCGGCGCGCGGCGCGTCCTGGCAGGCTCTGGCGGCACACCCGCTGCCAGAGACGCCGCAACACGACGCTCCCCGCACACACAGCCGTTTTCGGAAAAAAGTGACAATATTTGGCAAAAGAACTTACATCGGAAACTTTTTTTATAGGAAATCAGAATACACAATCTACTATAACGTCTCCCGACACGCTGCTGAACTTTATCAAATGGTTCAAATGGCTCTAAGCACTATGGAACTTGACATCTGAGGTCATCAGTCCCCTAGACTTAGAACTACTTGAACCTAACTAACCTAAGGACATCACACACATCCATGCCCGAGGCAGGATTCGAACCTGCGACCGTAGCAGCAGCGCGGTTCCGCACTGAAACGCCTAGAACAGCTCGGCCACAGCGGTCGGCAGAGAGGTCACCGGTCCCACTGGATTAGGGAAAGATGGGGAAGGAAATCCGCCGTGCCCTTTCAAAGCATTCATCCCGGCATTTGCCTGAAGCGATTTAGGGTAATCAGGGAAAACCTAAATCACGATGGCAGGACGCGGGTTTGAACCGTCGTCCTCCCGAATGCGGGTCCAGGGTCCTAACCACTGCACCACCTAGCTAGTTGCTGTTGGTAGCCCCTTGGTTCATCTGTGAGGTCAGTTGCTCAACAGCTGCATGTCTAATCGCCTGTACATATTGAAACGTCCCCTTAGAAAATTTTATGAATTACTGTGCTGGTAAACCCCTCACGTTATTTGATTTTCAAACAGCTGAGCAGAACTGAACGTACTCAGACATTTCGCTCTTTACCTATTCTGATCAACACTAAGCTGACACACAATATTTTTAGCGCAACGCAATCTGACTTTCAAAAATCCCTACAAAAGAATGGCCCTGACTAACAATAACCTATACCTTTCACAAATCACTTACCTCACAAAAACCTTCGTTACTCGAACTACTGCAATACAGCGAGCGCCACTACTGCCTGCTGAATAAAAGATTCAAACTACTGATAGGCATAGTTAGCAAATGAAAGATTTTGATAAAGAACAAACAATTTATTTACCTTAATAGTGTTCAAAAGTCATAATATATATATCAGTCCATGACATCCAGTCTTACAAATTTACTGTCTCTGATGGACACACGTCCAGATCATCCGCTCTCAAAACTCTGCCATCTCTCTCCCCACATCCACCACTGCTGGCGGCTCACCTCCAACTGCGCAACGCTATGCGCTGTTAACAGCCAACTGCCCAACACTACAATAGCATATTCCAACAATGCAAACCAGCCACAGACTGCACACAGCACAGTCAGTGATTTTCGTATAGAGCGCTGCATGGCGTTACCAACATAAAAGCCTAAACAGCCTACTTACAATATCTCCGCATCTGTCTGTGGTCCGTGGTGTACTAGAGTTGCCTCGGCGCCGGTTTTGGATAGCGCCATTCTGTCGTGCACAGTATACTTTAACCATGACAGCACGCGAACATTTTACAAACTTAGCCGTTTCGAAAACGCTTCCGCCCTTGGCCCGTAAGCCAATGATCATGCCCTCTTGGACGTCAGATAAATCGCTTCGCCCCGACACGCTTTATATACCCTCCACTGCTAGTGCTGCCACCGGCCGTGGCTTATTGCACTTTGGGATCGAAAACTTGAACGGTGGTCACGTTAATGTGACTGGACTGTGTATTTCGAGATAAACACTGTACGTAGCATTCTAGCAGAATACCACCGTCTGCGTGCATCGGAAAGTATTCGAGCGTAGCGCGCAGCACGTGCGCCTCTTTCGTAATGCGGGATGAGTTGTAGCATTGCAGTCAGGCGGCAAGTGGCGCCAAAGGAGACCGAGTGCTTGTTCAGAACTTTAATAGCTTCGGGCTGCCTCAGTGCCCTTATAATAGAAACTCGGGCTAGAGGCACAGTGGTTGTTGCCTGTGTGCAAACCCATTCAAACAAACATCTGTTACCCCCGAGCTACTGGGGAAACGTTGAGCAAACGCATACAGTGGCATCTGTACCAAAGAGCTACTAACGGGCAGAACCTGCGCCAGTAGCTTTAGTTGTGTTTACAAGACAGTAACTTGTGCTTATTTCCCACGAGTATTTGATACAGTAAATTCCCTGATAATGATCAACTTTGCAAAGGAAATCGTTACCAAAATTCTCAATACCACTGTTTGTCTCTGATGCTTCGCTGCAGCAAAGAGTGTATGTGCATACGTTTGTAGTTAGAAACGAGCGCGCTTGAAGTCCAGCTATAGCTCGTGCCACACTAATTTGGGCTGGTTCTTAAGTTAGTCTCATCTTTTTCGCTGGGAAATACACCGGCTTTCATAGGGATAATTAAAAGGCAGAATATTTCAAAGGATAAACGCATTCTGCTCTCTCTGTCCCATATAAATGATTCTGCAACTGTACAAGTTCACATTTATGTATTACAGCAAAACTTGATACTAACTGAGGTACATAGCTACCATATGACGATATCTGATAAGATAATACCACAATCTAACAAATACAGTCTCGAAACTCATTGCTATGGAAGTTGTTAACGTCTTAAGAGGTGAAACGACACTAGCGCCCCGAGCGGGGAAAACGACAGCCGTAAGATTGATTGTTTTTAATTATCTTTCTACGTAATTAACGAAACAGTTATAGTATTTTTCGTTCAAGCATTACGAAATTATCAGGAGACATCAAAGATAGTGAAATAAATGTAAAAAGGGCGAATACCACTGATTCAGTGACTAGTTAAAACTTACTCACGTATAAAACACTTTCGAATAAGGGTATAATTGCAGCTTACTCCGCTGAAAGCAAGAGAATATAAAAACGTATTTCATCCCTAAGAAGCATGTATTCCTGTTGGGTGCTTTTATTATGATAGGCACTTTCTTTGACACGTAACCATTTTGTATTGGGACTAATGATTTTGCCGGCCGCGGTGGCCGTGCGGTTCTGGCGCTGCAGTCCGGAACCGCGGGACTGCTACGGTCGCAGGTTCGAATCCTGCCGCGGGCATGGGTGTGCGTGATGTCCTTAGGTTAGTTTGGTTTAAGTAGTTCTAAGTTCTAGGGGACTTATGACCTAAGATGTTGAGTCCCATAGTGCTCAGAGCCATTTGAACCATTTGAACTAATGATTTTCACATTGACATTTCACTCGAGTTTCTAATAGAGGAGTATTTTTGTAAATGCAATTACTTTTGCTTCAAAACCGAGTGTATTTAATATTCTTGTCTTTAGTGGCTCTAATGTAGCAAAATCGTGGAACTGGTTTCTTCTGTGTCGAGGAACAGTTTTATTGCTTCTGACATTTTATATGGGGCATTCAAATGACAGCGAGACGGATGTAAAATAAGGTAAGTAAACTGCATATGTGCACGCCTGGGTACAATCATGGTTTCGTAGGGAACCGCAAAATCTTTTCCTTGAGCCGGCCGCGGTGGTCTAGCGGTTCTGGCGCTGCAGTCCGGAACCGCGGGACTGCTACGGTCGCAGGTTCGAATCCTGCCTCGGGCATGGGTGTGTGTGATGTCCTTAGGTTAGTTAGGTTTAAGTAGTTCTAAGTTCTAGGGGACTTATGACCTAAGATGTTGAGTCCCATAGTGCTCAGAGCCATTTGAACCATTTTTTTCTTTTCCTTGAAGGCATTGACCATCTTGTCTCAAGTGGGATAAATGTATTAACAGTTCTGGCCATTACCTTTGGAAAAAAAAAAAGAGCAGTTCACTTACTTTTTTCCATCCGTTTGGTTTCCATTTGACTGCCCCTTAAATTTTATAGTGTGTGTGGTTTTCCCTTCAGCTGCAGTTGTGGTAGCATATTTGCTACGTTAAATAATGCGGGTATTGCATTCCGTACTAGTTTCCCACATTCCACATTCACTGATTTGACTCTTAAGTGTAGTGAACAAAATTTCGCGTTGATGAGTAGACGTTCGACGTTTTATTGAGAAAGATCAAGTCTTCTGCTGTTTACTAGCCTTTTTTTTTTGTTCTTAAAATAAAAACGCCATCGTTCAGTACATATCTATAGGCTGTATGAGAATCTTAAATAAACTGACTTATTATGTACCGTTTCTTACCTCTCAGGGCCCTTAGGAAACTAAATGGAGGTAAATGTGGTGTCATTTTTTAGTTAGTGCCGATTTTTGTGGAACACAATTAATGCTATTGTAAAAGTTACGTTACAAAGCAACATAAACTATACATTTCACACTTACCCGATATCGTATTCAGAAGCGTTGCTGCTGTCGCGATGTATTGCAAAAATCAGCTGGAGTGTTGTGACTGTATGAGTTAAAATGTGGTTATACTTGGGCAAAGCCCTCGAACCAAGTTGCCGGTAAGAGCCACTGCGAGTATGCATACTTTCAGCTCATCTTCATCGACAAGGAACTTTTCCCCCCCAAGAGTCCCTGACCACTCTACAGTACCTCCTTATTAATTCTTTCTTCCTTCCTTCCTTTCTTCCAATTCCTGTGTTACACCGAGTCCTCGCGTACAGCTCCGAAACGTCTTATTTTGTTTGCAAGCTCTGTTTATTTGGACACTGATTCCTCCTTCAGTGCTCGCTACTTAGTCCACCGATGTTCAGGAGGTGTCACCAGTTCTCAAACACTGAGTAACAACGACATAAAGTGCAAGTCGTATCACGACAGCACAAGCGCACTCATTGTGCACAGACTAAGATTTTGAATAGCTTTGCCGCATAGCTGGCAACAGTTTACTATTAAGAGGCTGTACAGTTGCTTCAAAGTGGACATACGGACGGAGCGTAACGATGTAAAGAATTCGTTAGAGCATCACAGGTCGGCGGGAAAACAGACCGTTTAAGGGTAATGGATTTAGATTTAAGGGCAAGATTAATCTCCTCGCATATGCTGACGTCATTCCTGTGACAGATGACAATGAAAATTAATTAAAACTCTTCCTAGGAGGAAGTTATTGTCTGTTCTACAAGATTATGGAATAGGAAGCAAACTTTTGCAAGCAGTTAAAGGTCTTTACATGGATAGTCAGGCAGCAGTTAGAGTTGACGGTAAATTGAATTCATGGTTCAGAGTAGTTTCAGGGGTAAGACAAGGCTGCAACCTGTCTCCACTGTTGTTCATATTATTTATGGATCATATGTTGAAAACAATAGACTGGCTGGGCGAGATTAAGATATGTGAACACAAAATAAGCAGTCTTGCATATGCGGATGACTTAGTTGTGATGGCAGATTCGATTGAAAGTTTGCAAAGTAAGATTTCAGAGCTAGATCAGAAATGTAAGGACTATGGTATGAAGATTAGCATCTCCAAAACGAAAGTAATGTCAGTGGGAAAGAAATATAAACGGATTGAGTGCCAAATAGGAGGAACAAAGTTAGAACAGGTGGACGGTTTCAAGTACTTAGGATGCATATTCTCACAGGATGGCAACATAGTGAAAGAACTGGAAGCGAAGTGTAGCAAAGCTAATGCAGTGAGCGCTCAGCTACGATCTACTCTCTTCTGCAAGAAGGAAGTCAGTACCAAGACTAAGTTATCTGTGCACCGTTCAATCTTTCGACCAACTTTGTTGTATGGGAGCGAAAGCTGGGTGGATTAGGTTACCTTATTACCAAGGTTGAGGTTACGGATATGAAAGTAGCTAGGATGATTGCAGGTACTAGTAGATGGGAACAATGGCAGGAGGGTGTCCACAATGAGGAAATCAAAGAAAAACTAGGAATGAACTCTATAGATGTAGCAGTCAGGGCGAACAGGCTTAGATGGTGGGGTCATGTTACACGCATGGGAGAAGCAAGGTTACCCAAGAGACTCATGGATTCAGCAGTAGAGGGTAGGAGGAGTCGGGGCAGACCGAGGAGAAGGTACCTGGATTCTGTTAAGAATGATTTTGAAGTAATAGGTTTAACATCAGAAGAGGCACCAATGTTAGCACTGAATAGGGGATCATGGAGGAACTGTATAAGGGGGCCACGCTCCAGACTGAACGCTGAAAGGCATAATCAGTCTTAAATTATGATGATGATGATGATGATGATGATGATGATGAAGAGGCCAGACTACGGATCCAAATCTCTCGGTTCCGAATAGTAGTCAAAAATGGTAGGACTGACTCTCAGGTTTCATGTCTTTCGTTTCTCTTAAAGTGAAAAATAGCGAGTTGCAATGTGGTTCGGAGACGATGTTAAACTGTATGTTCTTCTGTTACCACTGATAAGGTAAGTCATTTCAAACGTCTGAAGAAGGCAACGACATACCACCTCTAATAGAACCAGGAACAGTAATGCACTGTGGTGTTCACACCAACCTTCGAGATGTTGACAACTTCAACTTACGCCACGATTAACAAATACTACTAATGGCACGGATTTCCATCTTACCTCGACATCCAGCTAGTAATAATACACTGATAATTAGTAACACAACTGCTGTAAATACCAGTGAATTTGTCTTAGCGCCCAGCGAACCTCTTGACACCATCATAGATGCTAAAACTGAATCGCTAACAGACGTTTCTATGCCCGAATGTGGGGGTTCTCAAAAGCAAGTTACTTTCTATGAAATCTAAATTAGTGTGTTCGAAAATTATATATGTAAATGAAATGGGCTAGTAGAGGACAGTAAAAGAAGCAAATAATCCAAATAAACGTAGGTCTGGAAAGCAATGGTTTCCCCGATACGACGTTTCACGACTAAGCCCATGAACCCCTTGTAACAGCGTGTATCAGAGTCCCCGAGGACCCAAACAGCAGCTATGCTCAAAATGGCTCTGAGCACTATGCGACTTAACTTCGGAGGTCATCAGTCGCCTAGAACTTAGAACTAACTAAACCTAACTAACCTAAGGACATCACACACATCCATGCCCGAGGCAGGATTCGAACCTGCGACCGTAGCGGTCACGCGGTTCCAGACTGAAGCGCCTTTAACCGCACGGCCACACCGGCCGGCAGCAGCTATGCATTTGAGGACAAACACATTAGGAGAAGTGTTCCACAGGGTCACTGTTCAAGTGGAAGCAGGTTTCAGCAAGTCTCCTCATTAATGTACGAACATGTTCAAAAATCCCTGGCGTCTTCCGAATTAATTGACAACCATCCACAATGCGTTCGCGAGTCATCGACACTATCAACAGGGCTGGAATACACCGAAGATTTTAAGGACCTGGGACGCCTATGTATTGGCGGTCCCCACTGTTGAAAAGTTATTTAACAGTACTTGGGTACCCGGAATGATAATGAAATCAAACTAACGTAACCTATCACTTTGTAATGTACGCTTCACTTGCAGCGTTTCGAAATAAACTTAGCGTTAGGTTTCAGGATCTAAGTTTATTATGCTTATATGGTTGTTTCATTGTCCCCCTCCCCCCCTCATACTTGCTTAGTAGTATTTGTTAATCGTGGCGTAAGTTGAAGTTGTCAACATCTCGAAGGTTGGTTTGAACACCACAGTGCATTACTGTTCCTGGTTCTATTAGAGGTGGTATGTCGTTGCCTTCCTCAGACGTTTGTAATGACTTACCTTATCAGTGGTAACAGAAGAACATACAGTTTAACATCGTCTCCGAACCACATTGCAACTCGCTATTTTTCACTTTAAGAGAAACGAAAGACATGAAACCTGAGAGTCAGTCCTACCATTTTTGACTGCTATTCGGAACAGAGAGATTTGGATCCGTAGTCTGGCCTCTTAAGAGTTTTAATTAATTTTCATTGTCATCTGTCACAGGTATGACGTCCGCATATATATATATATATATATATATATATATATATATATATATATATATGAGAGACTTTCACAAAAAAAACAAAGTAAAATACACTTCAACGCAAAATCTCCAAGAAAATATTTAGGCCAATAACAGACGGCAATCGTCATGACAGGAGAACACTACGTAACGATGAAGTTTATAACTGATACAAAGAATCAGATGTAGTAGCAAAAATTAAATCCAAAACATTGCAATAGGTAGTGCATGTCATTGGAGCAGCACCAGCCGGGACCATCAAGAGAGTAACAGACGAGATTTGCACCGGAAGATGATCTCTTGAACGTCTACGTAAAAATTCCTTGACAATATTCGAAGTGATTTGTAAAAATATTTGTGAGGACAGAGCAGAGTGGGCCAGTAGTGTCAATTCTGCAGCGAAGAGCCTCCATGGCGTGTTAAGCTTAATAATTGTAACAGTAATATTAACTCTGTGTATATTAATTATAAAACTGTAAAACGGTCGTGTCTGTCTTTTTGTCTTTTTGAACTCGTAATTTTTCAAAACTACTGACTACTAACTACTTGATGAATTTTCTTGGGATTTTCACAGGTAACTTAAACATAGCGCGGGCAAGTATAGTCTTTTTTTTTATCAAAATCAGATTACGGAAAAATATGGTAATTTAAAACTTTCATTTAAAATCGTGAGCTCAGCTTGGTAGTTCCGATGTTCACCTTAGTGACACGATCTTCACGGCGAAGTACACCAAAGAAACAGTAGGTTGCGCTATTTTTGTCGTAGTACACCAAAGAACCAATAGATGGCGCTGTTAGTTCTTTTGACTCAGTGGTAGAATTAAGCGTCGCAATCTTATCCACTCAAATTTTTTAACTCTTTTATCAGACATGGAGTTCCACCTCACAAAATTAATTAAAAAAAACGGCGTCCCGATTATACTGTTGAAAATTTAAGCCCACCGTGTAATGAAACGAAGCTTAAGTTACTGTTGTCCAACGTAATATCGTAGAAGTGGAAATTTCGCCGAGAAGTGGTGCAGGCGAGAGGTTTTACACCCCGAATCCCACTTACTCCTGACAATTTACCATCTAGCCTTAAGCGTGTTCCCGGTGAGCTTACGTTATGCCATAACTATAACCATAAACAAAGCAAATAGCCAGTCACTGCGTGTTGGAGGCTTGGCCCTTAGTGTCAGTTACTTTTCGCACGGTCAGCTCTACGTTGCTTTCTCCCGTGTTAACGAAGCAAACAAACTCCTTCACTCATGTCCCCAATCATACCACATCAACCTCCAATACAAACAAGCTTTAGAACTCAAAAATAAATTCCACACGTATAGAGTCTTGGGCACAGCAACGCCAGGTTTTTCGGCTAGCCATAATGGCAATTAAATGTTAAGTCTCCACATTACATACAATCGCAGGTTCTTTCACAATCTTTAGAAATGGGGCCCTGACTTAGCGCCGGCCGGTGTGGCCGAGCGGTTGTAGACGCTACAGTCTGGAACCACGCGACCGCTATGGTCGCAGGTTCCAATCCTGCCTCGGGCATGGATGTGTGTGAAGTCCTTAGGTTAGTTAGGTTTAAGTAGTTCTAAGTTCTAGGGTACTGATGACCTCAGAAGTTAAGTCCCATACTGCTCAGAGCCATTTGAACCATTTTTTGACCTCTCTGTTTGGTCCCCTCCCCCAAATCAGCCAGCCAAACAACCAGTTACCAACAGTGTCTCCTTAACGACCATTCAGTGAACGTTGGTGCGCACGGGCCTCCGCAGCAGGCGTTTGGTTCATGCACCCGTACTGACTAAATGGCTCTGAGCAGTATGGGACTTAACATCTGAGGTCATCAGTCCCCTAGAACTTAGAACTACTTGAACCTAACTAACCTAAGGACATCACACACATCCATGCCCGAGGCAGGATTCGAACCTGCGGCCGTAGCAGTCGCGGGGTTCCGGACTGAAGCGCCTACAAACGCTCGGTCATCGCGGCCGGCGCACCCGTACTGACTGCTGTTCATCGACGACGAAGGCAGAAATTTTCACGCCAATGCCGCAACAGGACGCCCATCAAGTAGCGGCAGGTGGCCTTTTCATATGAATCACGTTTTATGCTCCATCCGACATATGGCCGTTGGCGTGTACATCCGTGCAGCAATTGTCAGTTGGGTCCAGGCCGGAAGAGGAAGCTTTACGGTCTGGGGAGATGATATTACTGGGGATGTAGAAGGTCCAAGTAGAAAGTTAACTTTATGTAAGGAGTCTACACACTTCCATTGTTATGGATAAACGTTACTTGCTGTTGAAGTAGCTCTCTATTAAGTGAAAGACCAGTACTGCAGCATTTAATTGTCTTAAAGATGCCACACTAGAGAGCACCGGAGTTAGTAAGCGGTGACGCTCCTCAAAGAACCATTGGTTTCCCCGCCATCCTCGACCTCTCTGGACTCTGTTTCTTTGGTCATTAGTGCGCGAATTGATCTGTGAACACATTCAATCCTAATCTGGGAGCGATCACTGACAGCAAAGGTGTTACAGACCTCTTCGGTATTTGGATGTTATGGGGAGCCAGAGGAAAGACCCGCCAGGTTAGCCGAGAGCGCTAATCCGTTGCTTCCTGGACTCGGGTAGGCGCGCCGGTCCCGGCGGATTAACTACGAGGGCCGGTGTGCCGGCCAGCCTGGATGTGGTTTTTAGGCGGTTTTCCACATTCCACTATGTGAATACCGGGCTGGTCCCTATGTCCCGCCTCAGTTACACGACTCGCAGACATTTGAAAACGTTCGCACTATTTCATGGCTTACACTAGACGCAGACAGCTGGGGTACACTACTTCCGTCCTGGGTGGTATGGGGTGGCGACAGGAAGGGCATCCGACCACCCTTTAAATTAACCATGCCAAATCAAACCTAACCATGCCGATCCTGCGTAGATGCAGGACAAAGACACAAGCAAAAGAAAAGATGGGGAGCCAGAGGAAAGCAGTGTCACTGCAAACGGCCGTGTACAGGTCGACGCGTGACGGGTGGTTGATCGGTAGGAGCTCCATCAGATCGTCTGGTAGTCTAGAGGGATCTTAGACAGCCTTCACCATCGTGACATTTCCCATGAAGTACTCGCTACCCAGTATAGTCCGGACGGCCTAGGTGCTGCCAGTTGGCCTCAGTGACCGCTTTGTCACCCTGAGACTGAAAGTGTAGCCAGTTTGAAACATATTTATATAAAAGCTGGAGCCCTTGTACTCTTTTACTGCCGTTAACTGTAACAGTCGCAGTGATAGGACGACCTTTGTCGAGTGATTCTTCATTTTTATGCCCCTCACCTTGCGGAATAAGGACGACACTGACAAGCATCTTCAAAAAAGTTGTCTATGCACATCATCATAGTGTCACTGACCCTCTCGCTAATAAAGATATCATATGTGCGCTATTTATTGTCATTTATTCATTTCACGAGAATGTGTGTTTCAGCTTTAAAATTCTGTACGTACATGTTTACTGTACGGCATGTGTGACATCGGGCATCATAAACTAGAGAGACTGGATTATTTGAATTTTTAATCAGAGCTGCCTAAAACTTAATAGTCTAATCGCGAACATGACACATATTGGTCTTCTACAGATTTCTTACATTTCGAATTTGATTTAAGCTCATCGTGGTATTCGCTACCCGAAGATAAAAAAAAAAACCAAAACTGTACTGCGACTATCTGTGGTTCAGTTCTCTGGGGAAAAGTCTGAAATTAGAGTAGTAGTATAGATGTAACAAGGAGGGGGAAACTTATAAGAGGCAATCAGATGAAAACTAGACAGATAGGAAAAAGTAAGTAAACTGTTTATTATTTCAAAAGTAATCGTCATAACTGTTAATACCTTTATCCTACTGTGAAACAAGAAATTCAGTGCCTTTGTGGAAAAATGTTTGCTGTTGCGTGGAACCACGCTTGTACCCAGGCGTGCACTTCTTCGTCCGAAGCAAATCGACGGCCACGGATGTGACTCCAAAAATACAGAATAATACGGGGAGAGATCGGGACTGTATAGAGGATATGAAAGGGCTTCTCAGCGAAACTTCTTGCAGCGCTGTCGAAACTACTTCGGCCACTAGTTCCTGCCAAGGTTCTTACGAGTCTGCTGGAGAAGTTTCGCTGGGAAGCCCTTACATATGCTCCACAGTCACGATTTCTCCCCATGCTATTTCTTGAGCCCTGAAGATAAGACATTAGTGGCCGTCGACTGGCTTTTGACGAAGAGGACAAAGGTGGGCAACCGCAAACATTTTTTCCGTATGAAGGCATTTGCCATCTTGTCTCACAGCGAGATTAATGTATTAACAGTTATGCCGATTACTTTCGAAATTACGAACTTACTTGCTTTATTTCCATCGATCTCGTTTTCATTTGACTGTCGCTTACATTATTTGTGTCATTGGCATAGGGCAGCTCGAAGATGAAACACTAACTCTGGTAGAGAAATTGTTTCGGAGTATTCTACATGCAACAAAACACAATACTTTCCTGTTTCTTAATTCCTGGTATCTACATTTTATCCTTCGGCGTGACATTCTTTCACAGACTGTAATAACGGACCGTATGGAATGTTTATTTGTAATGATATCCTCTCTGTAACCGCTCTTGTATCCACATAACTATTTCCTTATATACAACACACTCAGATCTGTTTTTCTTCTCATATTGTCTAATGTTTCGTTTGTCGTTTTTCAGTGAATGTTTTTGAGTGAAAGGTAATAGGGAAACGAGTTAAAGCACGAAAAAAGGTGTTGACAAGAGCTATGATACAACAGGAAGAGGATATTGTGACACTTAAATATGCTGAAGAGCCAAAGAAGCTGGAACACCTGCCTAATACAGTGTAAGGCCCCCGTGAGCACGCAGAAGTGCCGCAACACGACGTGGCACGGACTCGACTAATGTCTGAATTAGTGCTGAAGGGAACTGACACCGTGAATCTTGCAGGGCTGTCCATAAATCCGTAAGAGTGCGAGGGAGTGGAGATCTCTTCTGAACAGCACGTTGCAAGGCATCCCAGATATGCCCAATAATGTTCATGTCGGGTGAGTTTGGTGGCCAGCGGGAGTGTTTAAACTCAGAAGAGTGTTACTGGAACCACTCTGTAGCAATTCTGGACGTGTGGGGTGAACCATTGTGTAGCTGATATTGTCCAAGTCCGTCGGAATGCACAATGGACAGGGATGGATGCAGGTGGTTAGGCAAGATGTTCACGTACGTGTCACCTGTCAAAGTCTTATCTAGAGTATCAGAAGTTCCATATCACCCCAACTGCACATGGCCCCGCATCATTACAGTGCCTCCACCAGCTTGAACAGTCCCCTGCTGACATGCAGGGCCCATGGATGCATGAGGTTGTATCCATACCCGTACACGTCCACTCGCTCGATACAATCTGAAACGAGACTCGTCCGACCAGGCAACATGTTTCCAGTCATCAACAGTCCAATGTCGGTGTTAACGGGCTCAGGCGAAGTGTAAAGCTTTGTGCCGTGCAGTCATCAAGGGTACACTACTGCACCTTCGGCTCCGAAAGCTCATATCGATGTTGTTTCGCTGAATATTTCGCACGTTGACACTTTCTGATGGCCCAGCATTGAAATCTGCAGCAATTTGCGGAAGGGTTGCACTTCCGTCACGTTGAACGATTCTCTTCAGTCGTCGTTTGTCCCGTTTTTGCAGGATCAGTTTCCGGCCTCAGCGATTTCGGAGATTTGATGTTTTATTGGTTTCTTTATATTCACGGTTCACTCGTGAAATGGTTGTACGGGAAAATTCCCACTTCATCGCTACCTCGGAGATGTTGTGTCCCATCATTTGTGTGCCGACTATAACACCACGTTGAAACTCACTTAAATCTTGATAACCTGCCATTGTAGAAGCAATAACCGATCTAACGACTGCGCCAGACACGTGTTGTCTTATACAGGGTGTTACAAAAAGGTACGGCCAAACTTTCAGGAAACATTCCTCACACACAAAGAAAGAAAATATGTTATGTGGACATGTGTCCGGAAACGCTTACTTTCCATGTTAGAGCTCATTTTATTACTTCTCTTCAAATCACATTAATCATGGAATGGAAACACACAGCAACAGAACTACCAGCGTGACTTCAAACACTTTGTTACAGGAAATTTTCAAAATGTCCTCCGTCGCATGGAATCCCTGATGCGCTGATGCAGCCCTGGAGAATGGCGTATTGTATCACAGCCGTCCACAATACGAGCACGAAGAGTCTCTACGTTTGGTACCGAGGTTGCGTAGACAAGAGCTTTCAAATGCCCCCATAAATGAAAGTCAAGAGGGTTGAGGTCAGGAGAGCGTGGAGGCCATGGAATTGGTCCGCCTCTACCAATCCATCGGTCACCGAATCTGTTGTTGAGAAGCGTACGAACACTTCGACTGAAATGTGCAGGAACTCCATCGTGCATGAACCACATGTTGTGTCGTACTTGTAAAGGCACATGTTCTAGCAGCACAGGTAGAGTATCCCGTATGAAATAATGATAACGTGCTCCATTGAGCGTAGATGGACGAAACTAAAATGAGCTCTAACATGGAAATTAAACGTTTCCGGACACATGTCCACATAATATCTTTTCTTTATTTGTGTGTGAGGAATGTTTCCTGAAAGTTTGGCCGTACCTTTTTGTAGCACCCTGTGCCTACTTACATATCTCTATCTTTGAAAACTGAAGCCTATACGTTTCTTTGGCGCTTCAGTGTATTATCGTTGTCAGCCATTATAGCCTACCAAAGAATTTCATATTGCAAGTTAAGATTAGGGCGTATATCGAAATATGCCTGCGTGACTAAGAGAAAGAAAAATATTGTGTGTTTTGCTTAAGACACATTGAAATCACTTACTTTGTAAACTTCGTATAAAAATGTTTGCATCTAGCAAGACGATTATCCGTTAGAAAAGGAGGAGGAAGAGTAAGTGGTGACTGTACAACGCAAACTCCCTCGGTATTCGCCTGAAATGACTTCAGGAAGAACGAGTAACCTACATCAAGGCTTTATCCACGCTCCTACCCATGTTCGAGTCCGGTGTAGTCATCCAGCCTTTGGCGCGAAAGTATGCGGTACCACCTCAGAGATACGGAAGTCTGTAACGGGGTTCAGTTAGTGTCGTGAGGCCTGTAGAGAAGCTGCTTGAACATAGAAGCGGCAGAGTCATCAGGATGCATATAGTGGCGCTGACGGTGCAGGGACTGACAATATGCTGATCACCTGTCCAACGATCATAGATCGCTCCTCGTTCGGCCTTGTGGGCAGACACCGACCAGTCGGAACAGGTCTAAGGCCAATCCCTGAGTGGTGTTTACGTTTATCTATATGCAGTATCCACAATCGACTGTTTGTGTTACTTTTGGGGGTCCATCCGGGTGCATTCAACGAGGTTTTGCTTTATGAGGTGTGGCTAGAAAAAAACCGGACTTCTACTGGTGAAACAATAAAACGACTGCAATAAGGCTGAAAGTCGCGTGGCCTGTCACGTGACTCTCGCTCCGCCTACTGCTCGAGTTTCATCTGCCTCCTGCACTCAGTCTGCCCGTGGCGTCTGTTTTAAGTAGTTGACGTTTTGTCTGTGCGTCGGAAAATGTTGAGTGTACAGAAAGAACAGCGTGTTAACATCAGATTTTGTTTCAAACTAGGAAAATCTGCAAGTGAAAAGTTTGTAATGTTACAACAAGTGTACGGCGATGATTGTTTATCGCGAACACAAGTGTTTGAGTGGTTTAAACGATTTATAGATGGCCGCGAAGACACCAGTGATGACACTCGCACTGGCAGACCATTGTCAGCAAAAACTGATGCAAACATTGAAAAAATCGGTAAACTTGTTCGACAAGATCGCCGTTTAACAATCAGAGCAGTGTCTGAGTTAACAGGAGTTGACAAGGAAAGTGTTAGGCAGATTCTTCATGAAAGTTTCAACATGAACAAAGTGTGCGAGTGTCATCGCTGGTGTCTTCGCGGCCATCTTTAAATCGTTTAAACCACTCAAACACTTGTGTTCGCGATAAACAATCATCGCCGTACACTTGTTGTAACATTACAAACGTTTCACTTGCAGATTTTCCTAGTTTGAAACAAAATTTGATGTTAACACGCTGTTCGTTCTGTACACTCAACATTTTCCGACGCACAGACAAAACGTCAACTACTTAAAACAGACGCCACGGGCGTGGGGGGGGGGGGGGGGGGGGGGGGGGGATGTCCGCCGCTCGTGGTCTCGCGGTAGCGTTCTCGCTTCCCGAGCACGGGGTCCCGGGTTCGATTCCCGGCGGGGTCAGGGATTTTCACCTGCCTCGAGATGACTGGGTGTTTGTGTTGTCCTCATCATTTCATCATCATCCAGGAAAGTGGCGAAATTGGACTGAGCAAAGATTGGATAATTGTACGGGCGCTGATAACCACGCAGTTGAGCGCCCCACAAACCAAACATCATCATCAACAGACGCCACGGGCAGACTGAGTGCAGGAGGCAGATGAAACTCGAGCAGTAGGTGGAGCGAGAGTCACGTGACAGGCCACGCGACTTTCAGCCTTATTGCATTCGTTTTATTGTTTCACCAGTACTAGTCCGGTTTTTTTCTAGCCACACCTCGTATGGTGCCTGAAAATATCACAACTCGAAATGCGTCATGAAATCCAAGAATTGGAAAATGGTCAGCTCTACCGAGTATAGCGCTCTAAAAAAATGAAAGGCCTTACTATTGTACAGTGCAGCTGGCGCTCATTCATCCTACGGTAGTGGGTAAGCAAAGCACACCATCAACCTACAAGTAAATAATATTGTTTACATTTTCGTAAGTAGGCGTCACGATTGCCCTATTTTTACTCGTGCTTTAACTGATTTGTTATTTGACTCTAGATTTAGATTTTCTGTAGCTTGTTGCGATGCGTCTGTTACCGCAATGTGTGTAACTAGACCTCCGGCGTGTGCAGTGTAAACCGGAGCGTAAGTAAACTGGTACAAATTTACTCGATCGACTCGATTCGGAAGCAGCTTAGATTAAACGAGGTATTGTCACAGTGTTGGAATTAGAACACAGGCCAAGCGACAGATGCACAGCGAGTCTAATTACAGAGGGGAAAGCGCAGTTTTGTTGACCTGTCCGCGACTGCAGACTGGGTAATTGCAGTTTATTTATACGACTTGCGACCTGGCGAAAGGCAGCCGAGGAATAGACGGAAGGGAGTGTGTAAAGAGAGTGCGGGAATGGGGTTCCGGCCGACATCGTATGATAATGGCGAAGCTAACGTGCCATCTGTACGACCAGAGAGAATTGAGCAATTGTTTCATCCTTGAGGGCTTACTGTTTAACTATGGCTAGAGCTCTACAAAATTTAGCTCACTTCACAAAACATTTGAAAGCAGTATTTTCACCAGAAATATTTTGTAAACGTCTATTAAATTAATTCACATTCACTAAGCAAGCTGATAACCAATAAGCAGTAAAAGCCAACCCATCTTCTATTAGTCGTTCTCCTCCAGCCCCTCTCTCTGTCCGTCTACACCTGCCCCTCCCCCATCTCTCTCTCTCTCTCTCTCTCTCTCTCTCTCTCTCTCTCTCTCTCTCTCCCCCCTCCTCTCCTCCCCCCTCCCTCTCGGTGTCGTCCTCCCTACTCTCACCCTGTCCGTGCCCCCCTCTTTACTTTCTCTGTCGATCTCCCCCTGCTGGCCGGAGTGGCCGAGCGGTTCTGGCGCTACAGTCTGGAACCGCGCGACCGGTGCGGTCGCAGGTTCGAATCCTGTCTCGGGCATGGATGTGTGTGATGTCCTTAGGTAAGTTAGGATTAAGTAGTTCTAAGTTCCAGGGGACTGATGACCTCAGATGTTAAGCCCCATAGTGCTCAGAGCCATTTGAACCATTTGATCTCCCCCTCTTTACTCTTTGTGTCCATTTCGTCCTCCCCGTCTCCCTGTCTCATCTCCTCCTTCTTCCCTGTGTCCATTCATTTTTTTCCCCCCTGCACCTGTCCATCTGCTCCTACTCCTTCTTCCTCCACGTTATCCCACTATGATGCTGGTGCTTCTTACCCCCACAGCATTTCTTTCCAGATCATAACTAATAAAATTTTGTTGAAATCGTTAGAGACGTTGTTACGCTTACAGAGGGGTGGTGGGTGGGCGGTGGGGGGGGGGGGGGAAATCGCGTAAGCCATCTGTCTGTGAAACGTGTAAGTTTTGTTCTGTGTGTTACCGTACTTTTAACTGTTCGTGTATTGCATTTCCTGGCAGGGAATTTGGAGACCAGTGCAGCATTTGCCTAATCGGAAATCGCTTAAAAGCCGTACTCAAGCTGGCATGTGTACCAATCCACGGATTCAATGAGGGTCTGGCTCACCTCCAGGTCTCGCAAGGTAGCCCATTTCGCTATACGGGTCTTCATCAGTGAATTCTACATATCCAAAATAATGATTGTAGGTAGTCTCCAGTCATATCTAAAAATCAGGGCCCATATGATCTTAAACATCACAATACCGACCCACAAGCATGATATTTTTGTAGATTGTACCAAATTTTTAATATACGTTGTCAATTCCTGACTGCGTCATGGTGCCTACTGTTTGTCCCATATGTCGGGGGGACCGAGAGAGATGCAGAGGTTGACAGACCACACGCATTTCGGGAGAAACAGAATTCTCAATCCCGTTCATCTGTAGTTAGGGTTTCTGTGCTTTCCATAAACCGTATGCAGAAACGTAACATTCGAAAAGGACACCGCCGACATCCTACCCGACATCTTTTAACAGCTAAGTCAGGGCTCCATTTCTAAAGATTGCGAAAGAAGATCGATACGATTGATCACAGATACTTTAAAGTGGTCTAATTAATTAATTAATTAATTAGTTTGTTAGTTTCATGTTCCATGAATCATTTACAAGCTGCTTCTTTTTTTTCATCTTTTGTTCTATGTACGGATGTGAGTTGTTAGTTCCTACGCACCACCTTCGACACATTACAATTATGGAAATTCTTCTACAGAACAGAAGATATTGTAAAGGAGAAACTTTTTCAGTTACTTTTCAAATTTTACTTAGCTGTCTGTCAGGTATTTTATATCACTGGTTAAGTGATAAAAAATTTTCGTTGTAGCCTTGTGCACCCCTTTCTGTGCTAAAGACAACCTTAACGTGGAGTAATGAATGCCATTTTTCCTTCTAGTGTTGCACTTATGTACATCATTGTTCCTTTTGAATTGCAGTGGGTTATTTAAAACAAATTTCATGTGGGAATAAATATACTTTGAAGCAGTATTCAAGAATTGATTTTAAAATTTTTCACAAAATCGACCTCTATACCTCATCGTAAGCAACGAATACAAGAAGAAATTGATAAAAAGTAAACAGCCAATTGTTTTGAAGTGCGCTTTTTACTTAAGAACCACTGGGACATCTAGTTTCCAAACACCCATCATGTCATGAGATATATTTGAAAGGAATTTCACATTTTTCCTGGACAAAAATCCAACATTTCTAAACAAGGCTAAAACAAATTATAGTCATAAATAACAAGCAAAAATTGGCCTAAAATTTAATAAATTTATATCAACAGTAAGTACTTCTCCAGTGGTTTCATTTCGAAACCACGCATAACAGCAGCAGTACAAACTCAAATTTACATTATAGTAACATTAGGTATGCTTACTTTCACTGTCAAGGATTTCCCCAATATGATCACTGAAAAAAAAAAAGACGTCACAATCTTCCAATATCACGTAGCCCAATTTCCGTGCCGAATGTTGCTTTGAACCCAGTGACTGCTATAATGCACTACATTCGTACAAGTACTTCAGTATACTACTGGATGTGTCTGTCTGGTAATAGCATAGCTGGTTTCATGCGAAAGGCACTGGTACAGAAACCACTGGTACTCAAAGGGTTAAATATATAATAATGATTCTAAAAATCCAACATTCCAAATAACAGCTTCACATTGTTTTTTTTTTCCTTTTTTTCCTTCTTTTTTTCCTTTCAACATTTAATGAGAAAATTTGTAAGTAAAAATGAATATTCAATAAATTAATAACTTGTGTTTCACTGAGTTTCATTTCGGTATATTCACTGCGGCATACGGCACGGGCGGCTAACAATCATACCGCACTGCAGAGAAACTTTTTGAACACCCCGTGTTTGACCACCAACGGCACCAGTGAAATATCCTCAGTACGCTGCAAGTGTGAGTAGTGGTCAGAACAGCGGCGTTTGTAGTTAAAAAAAATGGTTCAAATGGCTCTGAGCACTATGGGACTTAACATCTATGGTCATCAGTCCCCTAGAACTTAGAACTACTGAAACCTAACTAACCTAAGGACATCACACAACACCCAGTCATCACGAGGCAGAGAAAATCCCTGACCCCGCCGGGAATCGAACCCGGGAACCCGGGCGTGGGAAGCGAGACGCTACCGCACGACCACGAGCTGCAGACGCATTTGTAGTTGAGAGTGCATGTCGGAGCTAAGTGAATCCGAACGTGGGCAAATTGTTGGTAGGTACTTCTTTAACCAGGGTAGCTGAAGTGTTCGGGGTGTTAAGAGGCGCCACATAGGAGACTTGTACCGCATACAGAGAAAACGGAAAAAACACCATTCGTTAAGTCACTACGCGAACGAAAATGTGTGTTGTGTGATAGAGACGTACGGCTATCAAAGAGGATCGTGACGAAAGAAAAAAAAGACCGCTTCAGACCTGAATGTCCCACATGTGAGCAAAACACGAAGGGAGCTCCATATGCACGGGATTGCAGGGCGAGATGCAAATACCGATAACAGGAAAACTGGACTGTGGAGCAATGGAAGAAAGTACACTACTGGCCATTAAAATTGCTACACCAAGAAGAAATGCAGATGATAAACGGGTATTCATTGGACAAATATATTATACTAGAACTGACATGTAATTACATTTTCACGCAGTTTGGGTGCATAGATCCTGAGAAATCAGTACCCAGAACAACCACCTCTGGCCGTAATAACGACCTTGATACGCCTGGGCATTGAGTCAAACAGAGCTTGGATGGCGTGTACAGGTACAGCTGCCCATGCAGCTTCAACACGATACCACAGTTCATCAAGAGTAGTGACTGGCGTATTGTGACGAGCCAGTTGCTCGGCCACCATTGACAAGACGTTTTCAGTTGGTGAGAGATCTGGAGAATGTGCTAGCCAGGGCAGCAGTCGAACATTTTCTGTATCCAGAAAGGCCCATACAGGACCTGCAACATGTGGTCGTGCATTATCCTGCTGAAGTGTAGGGTTCCGCAGGGATTGAATGAAGGGTAGAGCTACGGGTCGTAACACATCTGAAATGTAGCGTCCAATGTTCAAAGTGCCGTCAATGCGAACAAGAGGTGACCGAGACGTGTAACCAATGGCACCCCATACCATCACGCCGGGTGATACGCCAGGCCAGTATGGCGATGACGAATACACGCTTCCAATGTGCGTTCACCGCGATGCCGCCAAAAACGGATGCGACCATCATGATGCTGTAAACAGAACCTGGTTTCATCCGAAAAAATGACGTTTTGCCATTCGTGCACCCAGTTTCGTCGTTGAGTACACCATCGCAGGCGCTCCTGTCTGTGATGCAGCGTCAAGAGTAACCGCAGCCATGGTCTCAGACCTGATAGTCTATGATGCTGCAAACGTCGTCGAACTGTTCGTGCAGATGGTTGTCGTCTTGCAAACGTCCCTATCTGTTGACTCAGGGATCGAGACGTGGCTGCACGATCCGTTACAGCCGTGCGGATAAGATGCCTGTCATCTCGACAGCTAGTGATACGAGACCGTTGGGATACAGCACTGCGTTCCGTATTACCCTCCTGAACCCACCGATTCCGTATTCTGCTAAGTCATTGGATCTCGACCGACGTGAACAGCAATGTCGCGATACGATAAACCGCAGTCGCGATCGGCTACAATCCGACCTTTATCAAAGTCGGAAAAGTGATGGTACGCTTTTCTTCTCCTTACACGAGGCATCACAACAACGTTTCACCAGGCAGCGCCGGTCAACTGCTGTTTGTGTATGTGAAATCGGTTGGAAACTTTCCTCGTGTCTGCACGTTGTAGGAGTCGCCAGCTGCGCCAAGCTTGTGTGAATGCTCTGAAAAGCTAATCATTTGCATATCACAGCATCTTCTTCCTGTCGGTTAAATTTCGCGTTTGTAGCACGTCATCTTCGTGGTGTAGCATTTTTAATGGCCAGTAGTGTAATTTCGTCGGAGGAGTCTTGTTTCATACTGTTTTCAACTTCTGATCGAGTTTACGTCACAAGAGTGAAAGATGACGGCTGTATTTCATGGTCCCAATGGTTACTCAACAAGGTCGCATTACCGCTAAGGAGAATGCAATCGCCGAGCGAGGTGGCGCAGTGGCTAGCACACTGGTCTCGCATTCGGG
Source organism: Schistocerca cancellata (assembly GCF_023864275.1). Lineage (NCBI taxonomy): Eukaryota > Metazoa > Arthropoda > Insecta > Orthoptera > Acrididae > Schistocerca > Schistocerca cancellata. The sequence continues at coordinate 724,363,144 of NC_064629.1, forward strand.
AGGGCGACGGTTCAAACCCGCGTCAAGCCATCCTCATTTAGGTTTTCCGTGATTTCCCTAAATCGCTCCAGGCAAATGCCGGGATGGTTCCTTTGAAAGGACACGGCCGACTTCGCACCCCGTCCTTCCCTAATCTGATGAGACCGCTGACCTCGCAGTTTGGTCTCTTCCCCCCCCCCCTTTCCCCCCCCCAAAAAAAAACAACCCAACCCGTAATGCGACCATTTTGGCTGATCAGGTCCGTCCCATGGTACAGTATTTGATCCCTAATGACGATGCTGTATCCCAAGACGACAGGGCCCCGTCCCTGTCCACACTGCTCACATTGTCCAGAACTGGTTTTGTGAGCAAGGGGATGAACTGTCGCATCTCCCTTGGCCACCTAGACCACCAGATCCCAATATTATTGAGTCTTCGTGGTCTATTTCAGAGAGAAGGGTGCATGATTACTATACATCTCCATCATCGTTTGCAGTACTTGCCACTATTTTGCAGGAAGAATGGTTCAAGATCCCCTTTAAATGCGTGCAGGATATGTATTTATCCATTCCCAGACGACTGGGAGCTGTTTCGAATATCGACAGCTATTCTACACCGTAGCACTGGAAGACTTAAGTCGAAACAAGGCCCCGGGAGTATACAACATTCCATTAGAACTACTGATAGCCTTGGGAGAGCCAGCCCTGACAAAACTCTTCCATCTGGTGAGCAAGGTGTATGAGACAGACGAAATACCCTCAGACTTCAAGAAGAATATAATTATTCCAATCCCAAAGAAAGCAGGTGTTGACAGATGTGAATATTACCGAACTATCAGTTTAATAAGCCACGGCTGCTAAATATTAACACGACTTCTTTACAGACGAATGGAAAAACTGGTAGAAGCTGACTTCGGGGAAGATCAGTTTGGATTCCGTAGTAATGTTGGAACACGTGAGGCAATACTGACCCTACGACTTATCTTAGAAGAAAGATTAAGGAAAGGCAAACCTACGTTTCTAGCATTTGTAGACTTAGAGAAAGCTTTTGACAATGTTGACTGGAATACTCTCTTTCAAATTCTGAAGGTGGCAGGGTTAAAATACAGGGAGCGAAAGGCTATTTACAATTTGTACAGAAAGCAGATGGCAGTAACAAGAGTTGAGGGGCATGAAAGGGAAGCAGTGGTTGGGAAGGGAGTGAGACAGGGTTGTAGCCTATCCCCGATGTTATTCAATCTGTATATTGAGCAAGCAGTACAGGAAACAAAAGAAAAATTCGGAGTAGGAATTAAAATCCATGGAGAAGAAATAAAAACTCTGATGTTCGCCAATGACATTGCAATTCTGTCAGAGACAGCAAAGGACCTGGAAGAGCAGCTGAACGGAATGGACATGTCTTGAAAGGAGGATATAAGATGAACATCAACAAAAGCAAAACGAGGATAATGGAATGTAGCCAAATTAAGTCGGGTGATGCTGAGGGAATTACATTAGGAAATGAGACGCTTAAAGTAGTAAATGAGTTTTGCTATTTGGGGAGCAAAATAACTGATTATGGGCGAAGTAGAGAGGGTATAAAATGTAGACTGTCAGTGGCAAGGAAAGCGTTTCTGAAGAAGAGAAATTTGTTAACATCGAGTAGAGATTTGTCAGGAAGTCGTTTCTGAAAGTTTGTGTATGAAGTGTAGCCATGTATGGAAGTGAAACATGGACGATAAATAGTTTGGACAAGAAGAGAATAGAAGGTTTCGAAATGTGGTGCTACAGAAGAATGCTGAAGATTAGATGGGTAGATCACATAACTAATGAGGCGGTATTGAATAGAATTGGGGAGACGAGAAATGTATGGCACACCTTGACTAGAAGAAGGGATCGCTTGGTAGGACATATTCTGAGGCATCAAGGGATCACCAATTTAGTATTGGAGGACAGCGTCCAGGGTAAAAATCGTAGAGGGAGACCAAGAGGTGCATACACTAAACAGATTCAGAAGGATGTAGGTTGCAGCAGGTAGTGGGAGATGAAGCAGCTTGCACCGGATAGAGTAGCATGGAGAGTTGCATCAAACCAGACTACAACAACAACAACAACAACAACAACAACAACAAGACAACATCCTACACCGTATTAGGCATGGTAATGTGTTGCGTTTCTGATGTTTCCATATTTTTTCCAGCCTATGTATATATTAACTACAATCACCACTGTCAATTGACATGCATTTACTCTGAAAGAGGGTATGTTTCGCCTTTGGTTTTAAGTTGGGCGGGAAATTTCAAGTCTTTCCCAGGTTACGTATGGTAACCCTGAATGAATGTCGGAATTCAGAGGACCCAAGTATTGCGTCGTCTCTCGTGGTCTACGTTAACCAAGTCCATTTCTCATTGTAAGTAGATTATCTCTGTAATTACTTAACTGTCCATGGAACGTTAATCCTTAGGCATGAAACGCTCCCTTGTTCTGTTTGCCAGCAGTACGCCAATAATTCCTGGAGCTTCTAGTGCGAAAGAGCTATTCCCCTTTTTTTTTTTTTTTTTTTGCTGAACAACAGTGACACAGTAAAACGTCGCACAGTAGGTATACTTAAACGTAAGCTTTCGTTCATCCACCCGCCTTGGAAAACGCCAGAAATAGTTTCAAGTTTTTCAGGGCAGTCAGAAGTTGCACTCAGTATTTTTATTGGCTGGTTTCCTTCAGTTCGTCAGAAACCGTGGAATTTACATTTCAGAGCAATTGGCTGAAAATATTTCCGATGTAATCAGCCAACTACTTTGAAATGTAAATTCAACAGTTTCCGATGATGATGATGATGATGATGAAAACCTGTCAGTAAAAAATAGTGAGTGCGACTTCTGACTGTCCTAAAAAACTTAATTTCAACAGCCGCTGTTTCCTCTGCACTCAATGCCTGCAATCGTAGGAAATAAAGTGTTTAAGCCCGTAGAGTTGGACCTAGTGGCATTTTCGCTGATAAAATAAACCTCTTACGCAGTCACGTTATTATTCACCGGCTCTGCACGCGTCGTTTAATATCACAGTCGTTCGGCGTGGGCTTTAGTGCCCGTTTCGTATCGGGGTATAATATATATAGCTGAGGACTCCACCACCGCACTAATTTTCTCGGCGGCGTGTCGTCTACTCCGCATCGCCGTGACAGGAAACGATGTGAGGATTAAGGAGGATTTCTTTGTTGCCCGCTGCCAGTGTCGATCACCGAATTTTGCGGACGGTGGTATTGTGTTTGCAGCGATAGAAAGAGGTGGCGGTGCCACGAAAACTACGGCATGAGGGTTGCATTTTTGTAAATGGTGGTGTTTGTTGAAGTGTTTTCTTACAACTGGGCGTCTACAATGGATGCTTTAAATTTAGTCTAGCTGTTTGAACTGCAACTGGTTCCTTCATGTTTTCGGGGGGCTGTGTTGCGTAAATGTGAGAGGGTGAAACGTGGGCCAACGCGGGACTCGAATCAACTTACCTGCAGCGCGCTGTGTCGCGAATGGGTCGCGGATGTGAGTAGAAATGCATAAGATTGTGTAAGATGAACCTGTAGGAAAGCAAGCTAACGTCAGCCAGGGCGCTGGGAAGCAGGAGAGGCTGCGTTTTTGTAGCAAGGGACGCTGGAGCTTCGTGACCAGCTACGACAGAATGTGCTGGAAGGACGAAAGGACACGGGAGACGCGCGTGATCGCGGGGGGATTGCATCAGACGAGCCTATATAAGCAGGGCAGCTGGTGTTGCTAGAGGATTCCTTCGACAGTTGCCTCAGACGCTGGACCTGAGTTACTCGTGGCACTTAGCTGCACAGGGTGCATGCAGGATTGCACAACTTACATTCAATGTGTTGGTGCCTCGTAGGGTTCGACAGTGGTCTTATCCTACCTCGTGTTTCGTCTGTTATTTCATCAGAAGCATACGTCCTTTATCCCACCGAGTTCCCTTATCTGCAAAGAATTTCCAGCTTGTTCTCCAGCACCAGGACTTTGAGCTGGACGAGCTACCTCATTACTGGATTTAGCGTCTAGCTCCCATCCCGATCCGCTAGCAGGAAACTACAGACGCGACAGCTGCCAATTGCGTCATCCGATCACACAACACGCACAGACTCAAAACATATTGGTTTTGTAAATAAAACCGCCTCTTCCTTCTGCGATATAATTTATCTATCCCAGACGCGTTTCGCCTTTTTCTTGTTCTAAGCCATCATCAGTGGTATGATTTGCTGATCTGCATTTCCTCTCATCTGGCAGCAGGAAAAGGCGGTTTTATTTACAAAACAAGTATTTCTATGCTTGCTGCGAAAGATGGCAACGCAAACAAACTTGTCGCAGGTTACAAGCCAAGCCTAACCCCACTCCACAGACGCTCTCCCAAGATTTTTGGTGGTATGTTCCCATGGGACCTTAGGTCACCGGTCCCTAGGCTTACACACTACTTAGTCTAACTTACGCTAAGGATAACACACACACACACACACACACACACACACACACACACACACACACCAGGGAGGACTGGAGGAGCCGCGCGAACCGTGGCAGCGGGCCCTAAATCGCGCGGCTACCCCGCGCCTCCCATGATGCTCCCCGCTTTAGCCATTCTTCTCTAAGCTCTTTAGTAACACAGCAGTGTAGAAAGGCTCCGTAAAACACGAATGATCGTAGGACAGTGAAACTCTGTGTAAACATTTATAAGGACAAGCGGAAGAGAAACAATGAATAAACCATTGAAAGAAAAGTATTTTAATAGCCACATGAGTGGGTAACATTTGTTAATTGCGTACGGAACCTGCGTGAGTCACGCAGATTAGGGCCCATCTCTGCGCGGGAGGGTGCGGCTGGCAGCCCTGTGCTCAGTAGGGGACAGAGAGAAGCCGTTAATCGCACAGCGAGTGAGCCTGCACCCACGCGAAACAAACTCGGGGGGAGAATTCTCAAATCTGACAACAGGCACTGCCTTCTGCTCGACAGTATTTACACGCTACATATACATACAAACTCACTCCGCAAAGCACCGTATGTTGTATGTCGGGGGGGGGGGGTCGGGGGTGGGGGGGGGGTGGTACCATGTTCAACTGCCAGTCATTTCCTTTTCTATTCCCCGCCCAAATGGAGCGAGGGAGAAACTGCTTTCCATATGCCTCCGCGCGAGCCCTAATTCCTTTAATCTTGGTCTTCGCAGTTCTTACACGAAATGTATGATACCAGCAGTAGAATCGTTCTGCAGTTAGCTGCAAACACCTGCTTACGAAAGTTTCTCAACAACGTTTCGCAAAGAGAACGCCTTCTCTCCAGGGTTTCCCATTTAAGTTCACGAAGCATCTCCGTAACAATCGCGTATTGATCAAACCTAAGAATCGACCATTCGTCATCCCTACTGCCGTCGTTACCTGCTCATTCCATTTCGTATCGCTTTGCAACGTTACGCTTTGATATGTAATCGACGTGAATATGTCAAGCAGCATACCACTAATACTGTATTCGAATGTCTGAGGATTGTTCCTCCTACTCACCTGCATTGACTTACATTTTTCTACATTTAGAGCAAGCCGCCATTCAACACACCAAATGGAAATTCTGTCCAAGTCATCCCGTATCGCCGGCCGCTGTGGCCGAGCGTTTGTAGACGCTTCAGTCCGGAACCGCGCTGCCGCTACGGTCGCACGTTCGACTCCTGCCTCGGATATGGCTGTGTGTGATGTCCTTAGGTTAGTTAGGTTTAAGTAGTTCTAAGTCTAGGGGACTGATGACCTCAGATGTTAAGTCCCATTAGTGCTTACAGCCATTTGAACCATCCCGTATCCTCCTACAGTCACACAACGACGAAACTTTCCCGTGGACTACAGCGCCTCCAGCAAACAATCGTAGATTGCTGCTCACCTTATCCGTTAAATCATTCATGTATATAGAGAACGAAAGCGGTTCTATCACAGTTCTCTGGGACATTCCAGACGATACTCGTGTTTCTGATGAACACTCGTCGTCCAGGACAGCACACTGGGTTCTATTAATGAAGACTTCGAGCCACTGGCGTATCTGAGAACCCATTCGTATGCTCGGAAATTAGCTAAAAGTCTGAAGTGGGGCCCCGTGTCAAACTCGTTTCTGGAACTGTAGGAATACGGAATTTGCTTGTTGTCTTTCATCCGTGGTTAGCAAGCTGTCGCGCGGGAAAAGACCGAGCTGAGTTTGCTAAAATAAGAAGAGTGCGACGTGCTGGACATCTCCAGACACTAAAACAGTGTGATCATCTAGAAGTGCTTTAACAAAATTGCAGACTAATACTGATCTCTGGCTGTTGCGGTCAAGGAATGGTAGAGTGGAAATAAAACTAGTACTTGAACTCAGAGACCAGTGGTATATGAACATCGTCAGAACTGTTATGGACACGGCGACACAAAGTACATACACATGAGCTTTAAAATGAAGCTTGTTCTCTGCACTCTGTAAAGGAAGAAGTTAGGTTTCATTCTTCTTTCTGAATAGAGCACTAGCGTAGATTCGCCAGGAATGCGGGAAGGAGTTGTCAGTGGCCGTATGAAAGGAGCTATCCAGGCGTTTGCTTTTTGTGATTAAAGGAAACCAGGGAAGAAAATGTAGGGATATTTTCAGATATGTGATTGGCTGGAGGAATATTTAACTAATAGAACCCATTGCGTTATACAATAGACATTCTGTAAGGGCTTGCCAGCAAAACTTTGCCACTGAGGCAACATGTGGACGGGCATTATCTTGCAATAGAATAATGCCGTCCGTCAACATTCATGGGCGTTTGGACTTGATGGCGCGCTTCAGCTTTTGCACAGTGTCGACGTAGAAAGCGATTTCCGTATTTTTGGAGCTGTGAAGAAAAATACATTTGTAACCGTCGATTTGCTTTGGACGAAGAGGTGCACACGCGCATACAATCATGGTTCCGTAGGCAACTGCAATCATTTTTCCAAGAAGCCGCTGAACATCTTGTCTCACAGTGGGATAAATGTATTCACAGTTACGCCAATCACTTTTAATAATAAACAGTACTTATATTTTTCGTTTTCATTTGAGTGCCCATTATAACATAACGCCGATAACGGAGAGAAAGTATTACTGTCTAAGACTGGTGAACATCTAGGACACGTAACATCGTGTAAGTACTTAGGCGTAATACTAAGAAGCAATGTGAAGTGGGACTACCACACAAAATCATTATTAGGGAAAACAAACGGAAGACTAAGACTTGGTGGAAGGTTTCTAGGCCGGCCGGTGTGGCCGAGCGGTTCTAGGCGCTACAGTCTGGAACCGCGCGACCGCTACACTCGCAGGTTCGAATCCTGCCTCGGGCATGGATGTGTGTGATAACCTTAGGTTAGTTAGGTTTAAGTAGTTCTAAGGTCTAGGGGACTGATGACCTCAGAAGTTAAGTCCCATAGTGCTTAGAGCCATTTTTTTTAAGGTTTCTAGAAAAGTGCGCTGCATCTGTGAAGGAAGTCACGTACAAGACGTTCGTGGGACGAATTTTTGGGGTATTAATCCAGGGTTTGGATTCCTTATCCGAGAAGGCATGACAACAGTCATTGAACGAATTCAGACACACTAGGATTCTAACAGGTTGGTGTAACCCATTCGAACATGTAACAAAGGCTCTGAGAACTTAAATTGGAATCGTTGGAAAAACGACGACGTAGTTTTCGCGAAATCTTGTTGGGTCGATTTAGAAAACCGTTATTCGAAAAAGACTGTGCGGCCGATATGCTGCCATGGACGTTTACGTCTCGTGGGGATCGTGAAATTAGGGCGCGAACAGTAAGTTTTCTCTCAATATGTGCCTGGAAAGGAAAGGAAAGGAAAGGAAATTGGTAATAATGATACGATGTACCCTCTGCCATGCACTGTACAGTGGTTTGCGAAGTTCATATAAGGGATGTTCAAAAAAGATTGGCACTGATACTCATAAGACAATTTATTGTAAAAAATGATTCATACCGACTTTTGTCCCCTCAAAACAGCCCCAACCCCCTTCCCAATGCAGTGCGCTTGTTCCATCCCCTTGGCCATCCCTGAAAGGCGTGTAGGAAGCCAGTCCATGATGTTCTCTTCAGTGTCGCACTTTAAAGCTTTCACTGCCTTGGTTTCGTTGTCGAACCGGCGCCCCTTAAGTTCTTTTTTGGCCATCGGGTTAGGAAAAGAATCGCACGGAGTCAGGTGGGGACTATTAGGCGGGTGGGGCACTGTAGAGATAACAGCATTAGCAGCATGTGGCTTGGCATTGTCATGATGAAGCTTCCACAGTCCAGTGAGGTTCCTTCCTGTTTTGGGGATGTGATCCTTTACCAATTGCTTCAGGACGTTCTTATAGTGATTTGCAGTGACTGTAGTGTGGCTTGAAATTGTGAGAGTGAACACCATCTTATGGTACTCAAAAAAAAGTGAGGACCATGGAGTTATTGGCTGACTTTGCGCTCGTGCCTTTTCTTGGTGGGGGGGATGGCCTTGTCGCATCCATTCTGTGCTGCTCCGCTTCATCTCTGGGTCATAACAGCACACCCATGTTTCATCAGCAGTGATGATGTTTTGCCACCAAGTGTCGCCCTCGTTCTCAACACATTGTTTGCAATAGCGGCACATATCGACGAGAGGCTGCATTTGCTCTGGAGTAAGCAGTTCCGGTATCCATTGTGAACACATCCTACACATTTGCAAATATTCTTTTAAACTTGTGTGAGTGCTCCCAGTTGATATCCTAAGGACATGTGCAAGCTGCTTCACACTGAGACGTGATATATCACAAATAAGGGCACTACTGTGCTGATTGTTGTGCAAAGTCTGGGGTCATCCACATAAGTGCTTAACGTAATCAATTAAACATCGGTTGCACGATAATTCAATCAAATCTAAAAGCCGTAAATTCAACTACTAACAACTTAACTTCCAAACAACATATGGAAAATGTTGTGGGGAAGGCACACCAAAGGCAGAGTACTTAGAAGATGCAACAGATCTACTAAAGAGACTACGTACACCACGCTTGTCCGTCCTCTTTTAGAGTACTGTTGCGCGGTGTGGGATCCTTATTATCGAGAAATAGGGGAGATAGTGTCACGGACGTTATACAGAATACATATACATTAAAACAAAGATGTTTCATGTCGCTGTGGGATCTTCTCACGAAAGTTAAATCACTTCTTTCTCCCCCGAATGCTAAAATGTTTTGTTGACGCCGACCTACATAGGGAGAAGCGATCATCATAATAAAATAAGGGAAATCAGAGCACGCACGGAAAGGAAAGATACAGGTTCGATGAAGCCTCTGCCAGGCACATCAGTGTGATTTGCAGAGTGGCGATGTAGATGCAGGGTCATGGCAGTAACAGACACTCTTGCTGCTCCGTGCCATTCAGCATTTCCCGCCCATTTTGAAAGCGTGATGCCAACAGAGGAGAGCTGTTGAAGAGTCCCAACAAGCTCTCTTCAGATCGTCGCAGATTTCGGTAATGTGTCCCCCCCCCTCCCCCCTCGCCCCAAGAGGACACAAAGCCTTATAGCGTAACGCTGTTCACGAAAACCAGCCATGACGATGTTTAGAGCCGATTATGAAACACGGTCACACTCACAGGCTGCCAACACAACTGACAGAGCAGTAGCTGTGAAATCTGCAGTGACCAGCGATTAGAGCATGCAGTTCAACGGCACGTGGACAAATGTCACAAGCAGGCACTTACCGGAAAAAGAAAATATTTTAAGCCAGTCTTTACAGAATATCACTCGTATGCAGATGTAGATGACAATATGTGAATCTGAACCCTACTGCTTCAGAGTGAGAATTCGTTGTCGCAACCTCAAGTTCAAATGGTTCAAATGGCTCTGAGCACTATGGGACTCAACTGCTGTGGTCATAAGTCCCCTAGAACTTAGAACTACTTAAACCTAACTAACCTAAGGACATCACACACATCCATGCCCGAGGCAGGATTCGAACCTGGGACCGTAGCGGTCGTGCGGTTCCAGGCTGTAGCGCCTTTAACCGCTCGGCCACTCCAGCTGGCCAACCTCAAGTCTTGTTCCTTGGTATGCTGTAATGGATCATTATAGCAATCAGTTTTCTCGGCAAGTTCGTTTACAATGTACACTCCAATGCAGAATGAAAATTTCATTCTACAACAAGCCTTAAGCCGTAGCTAAGCCATGCCACTCTTTTTCTAGTCGTGTGGGGAATGTGAAAGAACACCTGTTGGGTTGGGAAGAGTAGGAGAGAGGTTTAGAAGCTGTGAAGTGTTCCATGACGTGTGCTTGGGTAACTGACTAGCTAGAAAGATGCCTGGGTTCAAAATTGTTCAAATGTGTGTGAAATCCTATGGGACTTAACTGCTAAAGTCATCAGTCCCTAAGCTTACACACTATTTAACCTAAATTATCCTAAGGACAAACACACACACCCATGCACAAGGGAAGACTCGAACCTCCGCCGGGACCAGCCGCACAGTCCACGACTGTAGCGCCGCAGACCGCTCGGCTAATCCCACGTGACTGCCTGGGTTCGAGTCCGACTTCGGTACACAGTTTCAGTCTGTCATGAAGTTTCACAGGGATAGTATCTCCAGATTCAAGAAGCAAGTGTGTCAAAAGGAGTCTTTCGATGAGGCTCATAGAGCCACAGCGTAATCAGATGTTTCTGCCCTTATAAACCTACCAAAGTCACCTCTTCACTGTTTCATAGTGAAGTGGAAACGTGATGTAGGTCAACAGTCCTAACACTGCAAGAATGACAGTACGTTCTTACGTCCAAAGAACGTCCACCATTGACCTAGTTGTCTGTGATTAAGTGCATTACCTGGAGTAGTACACACCGTGTCAGTTTCCATTCCTAGTACCGTGGACCTTTAACATGGGGCAAATACTGGCAAGTTATTCTTAATTCAGAAAGATGTTAAGTCGTCGACGTCGTGAAATTTGAAAATATAGTAACATACGAGTGCACAACAGAGTCAATCATTTCATGCAAATATATGGAAGTAACTATACGAGAAAATCGTCTTGCACGATCACATAGGTTCTGCTGTAGGTACAGCGGGAGGCAGACGACAGTTTATTAGTGAGAAATCTGAGGAAGAAGAAACTAGGAGTGCTTGAAATGTGGTTCAGTCGAAGAACAGTAAAAATTGAGGGGACAGTGTGAAATGAAGAACAAAGAATAGGAAGACATTTGCCAAAAGAAGGGGCAGGTTAATCGGGCATCTGTTACGGCATCCAGTAATAGATGCACACATAATGGAAAATTGAAGTTTGTCTCCAAAATAAAGTGCCTACAAAACACAAGGTGTGTTAAAAAAGTATAGAACCTTTTTCTTTTCCACGTAAACCACTGAAGCACGGGAGACTTCATTCGGTGGATATTAGGTAGGGAACATTAATGTGCAGAAGTGAATTTTTTGCCTACAACAGAACCGTAAGTTTCTAGCAGTCGGTCTGTGGGTGAGGACGTGCAATCAGATGTAGCCAGAAGCTTGGCGGTACCCAAGTGGAAACCATTCGCACGGTTCAAGAGGCTTTGTGGGGTGATGCCATGAGCAACTTGCGAATGACTTCGACAGAATTTCTATTTGGTGTGACAGTTGGAGCTTGCTCTAAACGTACAAAAATGTAAGTTAATGCAGATGATTTGGAGAAGAAACCATCCTCTTATGTTCGAACACAGTATTAGTGATCTGCTGCTTGACCCAGTCATGTTCATCAAATATCCAGAGTGATGTGATGTGATGTGAAATTAAACAATCACGAAAGGTAGTGAGTTGGGAATTGAATGATTAAAGTTTTCAATTGAAAATAAAAACACTGTTTAGGATAAAGTGTGCACGATTGTGCAGTAATTTTAAATAACTGGAAGTAATAGATCATTGATATAACGTCGTGGGTATTTTTGAATGTTTGGAAATACTTGCGACATACATTATATGATTAAAGGTATCTGGAACCTATTATTGTACAATAATGTGGAGTGTATCTCCCTTCGCCCTTATGAAGAAATGAACTCTCCTGCAGGAGAGCTTCTGTGAAGTGTGAAAGGTGGGAGACGAGGTACTGGCAGAAGTAAAGCTGTGAGGATGGGGTGTGAGTTGTGCTTGGGTACCTCAGTTGGTAGAGCACTTGCCCGCAAAAGGCAAAGGTCTGGCACACAGTTTTAATCTGCCAGGAAGTTTCAGGTCTTAAATGCTTTGATGCTCAACACTTTGTAGCCATAATGTTGCAACACATTTGCAAAGGAACACCTATCTACATTTTTAAATAAGATACATTCCCTTTGTCAAACACTTGCTGATAATTTACATAATTGGATTTTTTGTTTTAATGTTAATTTACAACAAAACTAGACAAATGCAGCAAAAATAAGTTACTGCTTGAGTGCAGAGTCAACTTGACTTCTTCCTTTACAGTGTACAGATGGTTGTTTGTATGGTGCTACTTCTGATATGTTGTGAAGCTCACTGAGTGCTTCAAAAATTCTATCATAATACCTAAGAGGAACCTGTGTCTAGATCTACATTTAAACTCCACAAACTGCCTTACGGTGTATGGTGGTGGGGGTGTCTCTCACCACTCTCCAAACTTCATTATGAGCTCTAATTTTGGTTATTTTTTGGTTATGACAATTTTACTCAAAGATCAGTTGAACAAGTTACCATTACCAGTACATTTTCACCAATAGTGTAACTTAACAGTAATAGATCTGTTTGTGTGAGCAATGTTACATTTATTTCCATTTGGGATCAACTGTCCGCCCCTGCATCAATCATTAATCCACTGCAGGTCTTCTTGCATTCACTACAGTCTTCTGCATTGCCATCTATCAGTAGACAACATCATCACCTGTAAGACCTTCATAGGGCTCCAAATGTTATTCATATTGTATGACAGTAATGGCCCTCTATTACTCCCTTGGGGTTCTCCAGAAATTGCCTTTATATCTGTCGATTTTGTCCCATATGTGCAAGAGATGAGCATTTGTGTTCATAAGCCATTACAAATGTTACATTTCAAACTCAAATGACTGAGGCAGGTGGCACAGTGGTTACTATATAGGCTTGTGTCCTCATCCGGCATATACATTGAGGTGTTCTGTGGTTTCCTGAAATCATTTAAGGCAAATATTTGGATGGCCCCTTTGAAAAGGAGATGGCCACTTCCTTCCTCAATACCGGATTGTGCTCCATCTCTAAATACTTCATCACTCATATGATGTTAAGCTGTAATCTTGCTTCTCTAATCTTGTCCTTAAAAAGTCAAATGAAATACTTGCACATTGAAAGCTATTAATTGGTGACAGTAATTGTCTGAAGTTCTAATAACTAGAAATTATATTCAGTCTGATTCTGGAATGTTGAAGTAAGCACTATAAATTTATGTTTAATATGTATTCTTTACTGTGTGTTCTCTATTTGTCGTAGTCCATTAAAATATGATTGCTGTTATATAGTGAGACATTTAAAGAACACATAATGGTACTTTCACATAGTGTGTGGTTCTGTTGTGTGTCAAATAAGCGTAATGTGAAAAAAATACATATACATAGAATGTTTCAATATTTCCTGAGAAGCACTTGCAGTTTCCATAATTATTGAAACTAATAATACTTTCCTCTCTAGGTGAAACAAAGGGCTATGGATTTGTTGAATACAGCACAAAAGAAGCTGCAATGCAAGCAAAAAATATGCTTGATGGGAAAGAAGTGGATAGCTGGGTATTATGTTGTGACTGGTTGGACTCAAGTCATGTCACATTCGAGTCCCTCCACTCGAAGTGCCTATATGTGGACAGACTGCCCAAAGACTTCAGAGACATGGGGGAATTTCGGAAGATATTCAGCTCTGTAGTGAGCCCTCCATATTGTCAGGTAAGTTTCACAGTTGATCATCATTAAGCTTCACAGTGACAGGCAAATGACATCATCAGAAGCAGATTTGTTGGCCTTTCTTTTAGGCTTTGTATTACATAGCAAAAAAAACTCGTTACAGCCTTTTTATGAATGATTATAGTTTCTAAACTTACTGTATAATGACCAAATACGTGAAATAAATTCAAATTCTTTATTTCTCAGTTGTTCAGAAACTTCTAATATGTCTCAGCAGCTCACCTTCTTATAGTTGACAAAAAGTTTTATTTCTGATATGGTTATTAATGATTAATATTTTGACACTGAAGAGGGTATCCAATGCAACATTCCTCGAGATAATCCTTTGTTTATGTTAAAAATGTCAACTTATACTGTGGTCCACATACCATCTTAACTGATATTTTCTCCATAATTGAATTTAAGAACACATTCGGAGGCTAGTGGAAGACAGTTGCATTCCATGTAGATCTGTATGCTGCCTTGTAAAGAATTATCATACTGCATTCATGCATCTGGATGATGATATTATTTCTAGTCAACTTTTTTTCTACAGTGAATGTAAAAACTACTTTTTGAAGAAGGGGGAAAAAACACAATAATTACTAAAGGAGTTAAATTAGGTAACCTTACTTGTCAGCAGCAACAGTTCCATAAACTACATAAATGGTTGTTGGCAGGATTATTTATCCAGTTTATTAAGTACTCTCATCAGACTGAAACATATCTGTTAGTTTAGTCACAGGCTTACATAATTCCACGTTTTTATTTATTATTTTATATGCTGTGATAACTCTAATAATATATTTTCCTTTGCAGTGTGATACATCACTTTTTTCTGTTCATATTCTCATCAATTAATTGTGTCTACATTTCTGTGGTTTACACTGTCATTTTTATACATCTTTATACGCTTAAGTGTGGAACTTTCACGATACAGTTTATGGGCCTGTTTCTAAATAGTAAGCCAAAGATTTAGGCTTGAAGTCATAGCTCCACTTGGGGCTACTTCCAGCAGTTAACTTCTTGACTTTCACAGTCTCTAGGTGTGCTGGTTCTCAAATCTGATGAAGTTAGGTCATGAAAGGCCTAATTTCAGTATGTTTTGAAAAACGCATGGAGCCTGTTTTGTTAAAGTCAATCTTTCAGCTGGTGACAGCTGTGTGTCTATATTGCATTGTAAAGGTGCTTCTTGGAATGAGTTTGCATGTATACACATATTACTTTTCTTATTATATGATTCATTTATTTTGTGTCAGTATGCAAATGTGCCTTACACAAATGATTTCATTTTTCTGATTTCAACTTTTTCATACATGTAACTTGTCAAAACCTGCCTAATTTCAAGAGAAATTGCTTCATACTGAAAATCAAGCATTGTGTTCTATAACGTGACTGATATCCAAGAGGAAGAAGAGAAAAAGTGAATAGGCTTTGGATAAGCAGCAGCTTTGTGGTTTGGGAACAAGGGAGGTGGCTGCTGTGTTAAAATTTAATGGTATTTTCATACTTCCACTGTTTTTTATCATCCAGCAGTCATGATAAAAGCTGTGGTCTAAGTCTCTCTGTGTTCAGTTACTCTAATGTATTTTGTTGACATACACAGTCGCTCATTACGAATATAGTTCAAAGATTGTGGATGGCTTGTAATCTTTTCCTGAAAGATCAACATATGATGTTAAGTACTTTCAATATCAATATGTCAGTCAAAAATTAGAGCCTTGTGTGAAGCATTTTCACTAAAACCTAGCTTTTTCCTTTTCTTGGCATCCTGCAACAGTTTTATCAAGTTTATAAAGCCATTTTATGTGAGCTCACTGTTCTTTCAAGCATATCACATAATTAAAAAGTTAGAGAAACATAGAACATAATCCCAGTAGCACAAATCGGCAATTGCTTGCTTACTGACCAGGTAGGAGAGACTACATCTGTAAGTGTTTGCATGTATTTGTAACTATTTGTGTGAAAAATTCAAATTTTGTGAACTTTCAGGTAGAGTTCATAATTCATTGAGATGTCCTCCAAAATATGAGGTATATAAGATACTATATTCATTTACTGATCACAAGTTATCACTGTGACATTCCCTATTATGGAGCTTTCTGACAGTTCTTGGAGAGGGTATTTGTTTTAAAATTAATTTTCTGTTTCCTAAATGGGTAGATACGACAGACCATAGCATGTAAACTGATGTGTTAGCTGAACCTTAGATTCGGTGAGTGCCCCTATTACCAGTAGAAAGCATTACTATTGAACATGAAGTATTAACACCCCACTAATGAGAACTAGAGGTATGTTAATTTTCAAATAATGTAAATAAATGTAATTTACAACTCTGAAAAAGAGATTTTTACCCAAACATTTCACTACCTTGAATGGTCGACACAAAAATAATGCTAACAGGGGGTAATTGGACCATGAGAAATAGTGAAAGGCAAGTGAATGATTCTCATTCATGGCAAATCCAGATAAATTTTCAGTCGACATATTAATTCTTGTTCAAGTTTATTTTCTCAGTTGAATAACAAATTATCAATTCTTCATAAATGTTGTGACTGTGGCCCTTGTTACCATTAGTATTCTTCTGATAGACAGCACGTATTCATAGATAAATATATTCTTTTCTGCTGGGTATGTGTTTCTTTTGTTACATCAAGAATAGCAAAAAGGAGCTCTTTCATCATGTTCTATTATTATATGTACTTTATGTAATTTTCTAGTTTATATTAAATTCCCTTAATTCTGTGTAAAATTGTTTCTTTCAGATTGCTCTTAAAAATGGGTGTCCCCAGGACTGGGGATTGGTTGAGTATAGTACTAGTGAAGATGCAGAAGCAGCACAGGTTTCTCTCAACGGGTACAATCTGAGAGGACAGTGCATCAGAATAAGTTACTACATCCCCGGTGTTCGTGCTATAAATCTTTATCTAAAGCTGCTTAATGAATCAGTAAGTTAATTGTGCCAGATACATGGAAATTTATCTTCTTTTAAATTTGCAGTGAGTGTATGAATAGTCAAAGTGGTTTAGGTAACTGACTTAAATGTTTAAGGCATTTAGTTTTAAATTTGTAAGACCATGAAATGTCCTTTTATTATGAATGAGTGATGTAACTCTCTGGCTATTTGTTTTACAATGCAGTTACCAACAACAATGCAGTGAACTATTGTGAGTGACATGTTAAAGATTCTATGATTTTAATTTTGGCTTCTAAAAATTTTAATTAATTTTGTCCTGGAAAGTTTTAGTAAGGGTACTAATAACTCCTCCTCCTCCTCCTCCTCCTCCTCCTCCTCCACCCCCATCACTATTAAAAATAAAAAAGGTTAAATGCTAACATTTGTCAGTCTGATATGTGTGGTCAGTCATCAACAATAAAATGTAGTATTATTTTTTTTTCTTGCCATTGATCACAAGAGGCCCATGACTTTACTGTGACCATCACATGCTATAGATAGCATTCAGAAGCAGCTTGGTGTAGGAAGTAAATGTAAACTGGTGTTTATCATTAAGCTGTCACAGGTGTAATTGTATTAAAAAATTATATAGTTTTCCTAAAAAAAGTGTTTTAGCTTTCATTGTAAGCTTTTTTAATGACCAGATACACTGATATCACTCAAATTCATTCTGCTGTGTTATGGCACACTATCTGTTTCAGCTAAATGGAAGCACATGGATATGAGACTCATTTGTCTATTTTATTTTTTTTACTTTGACCACTCTGTCAACAGTATAGGCACGTCACATATTTTATATAAATAATGTATACATATATAAATATGTACAAAGTAGGATAGGATTAGATGATGATAGGACAGCAAGTCAGCCATGGCCTTACCAAAGGAACCACTCCAGTATTCACCTGGTAATTGGAGAAAATCCAGCTCAGGATGTCGAGTCAGTGTACAAATTCTACTCGTCCTGCATGTCAGTCCAGTGTGTTAACACTGCCTTAGCCACCTCACTTGGTTATAGGATCTGGAAAGAAAACCACACGTACATAGTCTGCAAGGAGCTTACATCATGTACAGTTAGCAAAATCAATTATATAACTAGAACATGAAACTTTGTTATATACTCCAGAAAAGTATATACACGTGGGAATGTCATTATTTTCTCCTTGCAGCAACCTAAAACAAAACCTCATGTAATAGTCAATTTCATTATGGATCATCATTGTAGCCAGTGGAATATAACAAGAATTTGTGAACAAAGAACAGTACTCTATAGGTAATACCAGGCTGTCATATGTAACAACCATCACAATGCTTTATTATGATAGTTAAGACTTCGGATGACTTTTTAGTCTTGCTGTACTTCCAGTGAGTAAAGTGTAAATACATGTGGGCAGTAATAAAGTGATCTTCCATGCAACTGTGTAGTCATCTAATTTTTTGTCCAAGATATTTATGCATATGTAAGGCACATTATTGATGACACAATAATTTAGTATGAAATACATTCTGCCTTTTTTTTTCAGGTAAACAGAGGCAAGGCTACTGGGTTATTACCAGACCCACCTGCTCCAGCAGTATTTCAACAGCTGCAGAACTTGGCGAAACAAAACCCTGTGTGTAAGTACACTCAGAAGTTTCAAATCAGTGCTGAAATAAGACCTCGTGCAATGAGATCAGAAAGCTTTCTAAATAAATTATTGTATTAACTGATTTTTTGGATTGGGGCTAATAATAATAATAAAGTAATAATAATAATAATAATAATAATAATAATAATAATAATAATAATAATAATGATGATGTTAATGATGATAATGATAATGCATGACTTTTCAGATAAATTTCAGATGGCAACAGTGTATAACTCATGACTGTAAAATCTAAATAATTATAAAAAACAGAAGTTCCATCAGTGATGTTATTGTATAGTGTGTGGCTCTTGGTATGCTGAAATATTGATTTGCTGTTAATCAAGAATTTTCAGATTTCTTCATTGCCTAACTCTACAGTACAATCTGTTTTTTGATTTAATTCACTATTAATTACTGTTCAATGGTAGCATGCAGATAGGAGAACACTATTTTTTGTGCTGAAGGTAATTCATTTTATTTATACTGGTAAGGTTAGGACCTTGAGACTCTTTTCTAATTGTAACCGGGTAAATATGCTTTAATCATGAAGCTATGGTGAAATGAATCTGCAGTTAAATCACTGTAGTTTTTACTGTGTCATGATGCTAGCTGTGTGCTTAGCTGTTTGTCTAACACAACATCTGCTTTCAAATCCAGTTATTTGTGTTTGTTGTCAAAGAAAAAGGGCTAAGGTGATAATAGATTTTTACAGGAGTATGGCAGAGTATAATTTAAATTGGTCTTCTTGTTAATTTCTTTGATCTTATATACAGCTGTAATACTCTTAAATGGGCTATATTGCTTTTATCAGTTGAGCTTGAAATGAAGAATACGGCAAATGTTCTGTAAAATCTAGAAAATCTTTAAACTCAGTGTTTATTGTTCACTATTTGTGGCAAGTTTCTTACATCATAGTTTATTATACAGTTGTAATTTGTGCTAGTGTCATAAAAAGCTGCAACTTTTAGAGAAATAGAGTTTAATTTTTTAATTGCTGTACGTGGTTATGTTGCAGTTGCACAGTCGCTGCAGAACATAATATGGACACAAATTCAGGCTCTCCAAAATGGCAGTGAGGCTGGCAAAAAGCCGGCAGGAGGAAATACGACAAGCAAAGGGAAGGCAGCACAGAGTGGTGCTCAATCCCCAGCACCAGAAAATGCACATGCAGCTCTTGTTATTCTACTAGCAGCTCAGATGCAGGCACAGATGGGCAGCAGTCAGCCTTCACTTCTTGGAAACCCACAAATGCTTGCTACATTACAAAACTTAATAAAGCGTGGGCCCCCACCACCACCCCCTCCCCCTCCTCCACCACCTCCTCCTCCCTCAGGTAGTGCTTCAGCAATACCTATTGTACCTCCTCCTATGCCACACTATCCACCACAGTTTGCCTCTGGCACCCCACAGCTGCCAAAAAATGGTTATCTAAAGCCTGGACAACCACAAAAGGTAAGATAATAGCTTTGACAGAGAAGTTTTGAGAAAAATTAAGTCTGCTGCAAATGTTTCCTGAAATAATGATATTTCATGTGTTTTAAATGTGAGCAGAGAAATTATAAGTAATATAAAATTTTTAAGTTTTAATTTCATTACAATTTTGCTGTTAATATAACACTTAAGATCCTTACCAGTCGCTGCCCGGGGTGGCCGAGTGGTTCTAGGCGTTACAGTCTGGAACCGCCCGACCGCTATGGTCGCGGGCTCAAATCCTGCCTCGGGCACGGATGCGTGTGATGTCCTTAGGTTAGTTAGGTTTAAGTAGTTCTAAGTTCTAGGGGACTGATGACCTCAGAAGTTAAGTCCCATAGTGCTCAGAGCCATTTGAACCTTGTCAGTCTTCTATCCTGTCATCCAACTGAAAAAAGAGGTAGCTATATTGCATTTTCTGTTAGTTTTTGTTAAAACTAGATTCTATGCTGCTGGTTTGTACTGTTTTGAGGAGGGAGACGCAATTTTATTACAGTGTACCATAGTAGTTGAGTCACAGGGAGCTGAGCTGTAGGAATCTGGATTATGCAATGTGCCATGGCTACCGAATAGTATCATTCAATTGGCTACATCTGTCTTATGTGTCTTGGCACTTGAGCTGACCACGTGACAGGGATTTTCATGTTAGTTCCCTTTTGATGACGGCTGTCTTTTTGCAATGTTCATTAGAGGTTACTGTAAGGAATCAGTCATTTTTTATATACAGGACACAGTAGATGTCACTGTTTCTTGTTTTATGAGTTTCCAAACACCGTTAGAAGTATAAATGAAATTCTGATGTGGATCACATAGCAAATTGACAGGAGAGAGCAGTCGAAGCATGTGATGTAGTTCCCTTTCTCTCTCTGTGGAGAACACAGTAAAATCTTCTAAATAGGTACATATTACCCTGAAAGCTGTGTGGAGCATTTGCTATCTTGTGTACCTTAGGCAACTTGTCCATTATTTCAGAAAAAGAATTTCATAAAATTTTCCAGCTTCTGTACAGATTAACAGGTGATAATAGCCATGGCACTCAGTGTTTGTATGGAAGAGATTTCCAGAACAATGATGCCCCAACAGGATGACATTTCAGCAATTGCTTTTTGTCTTATGTAGCATATAACATTTAAGGCCACTACATATGATTGGGGGAGTACTAGAAGTATGAGGACACCACAATAGAGGAACAAACTTCTTCGTGCAGATGACAACCCTAGTGCCATTGTAAGATAATCAGCTACAGCAAATAATGTTAACCACATGACTGTCTGGATAGTGCTACATGAGGACCTGCTGTATCTGTGCCATATACAGCATGTACAGGCATTGTCAGCAGCAGGTTTTCTTGCTCAGGTATACTTCTGTGAATGGTTTCTTCAACAATGCATCAATCCTCACTTTGGTGCAATTGCGCTGTTCACAGATTGTCAATTTTCACAGTCAGCACATGTAAGCTGTTGAGGATTGCGCACTCATGACATCAACAAAGATTTTGTGTCAGCGTTAGGGCCAGCATTGTTGGTGACTGTGAGCACCATATGATATTGTACCCAGGCTCAATGAGAAACTTACCATGCTTTCTTAGAGAACACACTATCTGTTCTGCTAGAACATTTGCCTTTAAGCATGAACTAAAACATGTAATTAATAGACAATGGGGCTTCTCCTCATTACCATGTTAATGTTTGTAGGCTTCTAAATAACAGATTCCATGGTGAATGAATAGATGGAGGTGCTCCAATTAATTCCTTGGCCTTTATGCACTCTGGACCTAAAACCCACTAAAAATTTATATGTGGAGGCACTTGACAGCTCTTTGTACTGAATCCTGGCATAAGATGTACATACTTACGTGCCCATATAGTGGAACATTGTGCAACAATATGCAATTCTCCAGGGATAATCAGCACATCAGGTATTCAATGGAGTGGCAGGTTGATGCATGTGTCCTTGCTAACAAAGTGCCTTTTGGACATTTCATTCAGTAAAGTGTTTCATATTGTGCTGATATATTTTCTCCTGTGTGTATCTGAACAGTAATGTGTTAAGGAGTTGTCAAAACTTCGTGTCTGCCAGACCGATGTATAACACTTCTTCCTCTGCATGTCAGGAAAGGTTCCTGAAAGTTTGACAATACTTTTTTGTCACACCCTTTATGATAGTGCAATACGAAGTATTATCCCATCAGAAACTTAGTTCTTATTCAGTATTTATATTGTAAATGATTGTGAAGATATTCTGATCCATCATTTCACACAATCATTCCTTCTTACAAGCCATGAGTATTTTTGTTCAGAGACCATCTTTAACATTCTATACAGATATGCATCAACAAACTAGAGAAGTTAAAGGTATTTCTTATTTGGAAATTTTCATATATTGGTGTCTCAGTGAAGCTCTTCACTATAAATTCAAATGACTGAAGTTAAGAGAACCAATCTGGTTCAGGTGATTTAATTATTCCATTTACATAATTTATTTCTTTATAACTTCTCCTCTAATAATTCATAATATCATCTAATGATGATGATATTCATTACCTACTTTGACTTTTTGGGTGGATTCCAGATGAACATTTCATACACTCTCAAAATGTTCATTTATGGCCTCATGAAACAAACTGTATATAATACCTAATCAACTGTGTGGAGGAATAATCTCTGCAAGCTGCTCATCCAATGAGGCTCCTTGGGATTTCTATCTATGAAGCTTCTTGCTTCATATTATTCTGTGAGGTCATTTCGAAGAAGAGAATGTTGCCCTTCTGGCCAGTGGTTTAAGCCTGACCTCCCCCCTCCAGCCAAAGTAGAGAAGACATAAAGTACCGGCTATAGCAAGGGAAACATTTAACATCAAATATAAATGTACATGTTAGAAGTCTTTACTGAAGGTATTTGTCTGCAGTGAAGCATTATACAGAAGTAAAACATGGATGATAAGCAGTTCAGAGAAGAAGAGAATAGAAGCTTTGGAAATGTGGCACTACAGAAGAATGCTGAATATTAGATGGGTAGATTGAACAACTATTGAGGAAGTACTGAACTGAATTGTGGAGAAAAGAAATTTATGGTGCAAATTGACTAAAAGAAGGGGTAAGTTGAGAGGACACATTCTGAGGCATCAAGGAATTATCAGTTTGTTACTGCGGTGAGGGGGGAGGGTGTGTAGGGGAACGATTGTAGAGAGACAGTGATGATTACATATCCAAACTGATATAGGTTGCAGTAGTTATTCGGAAGTGAAGAGGCTTGCACGGGATAGTATGGAAAGCTGCCTCAAACCAGCCTTTGTAATGAATACCACAACACCAACAACTTGTAAAGCAAGGGAGATTGGGATTTAACCATCTGTTGATTGCAAGGTCATTAGAGACTGACTGCATACTTGGATTTGACAAGGATAGGCAGGAAGTTGATTGTGGATCTTCCAAACGAAACATATCCACGTTCATCAAAACTGATTTAGAGAAGCTACTTAATATTTGAATTTGGATGATCAGTCAGGGATTTAAACTCTGCTCCTCTCAAATCTGAGTTTAGTGCCTTAACCACTGTGATGTCTCTTATCCTCAATCTAATTACACCTATGCTCTGGAGTAATGGTAGTGTGTCTGGTACACTGGACTTGTTGCTGGAGTTTTTCCATTGCAGTTATGCTTGCTTATGAATACATTGTTACTGTTATTTCTACCATGAAAACATTTCCGATTTTTTTTTTTTTTTTTTTTTTTTTTTTTTTTTTTTTTTTTTTTTTTTTAATTGGAAACTGTGAAATTCTTTCTGAAAATTCGCAAAACCTAGACTACTCCTAAAGCAGCTGGCATATTTATTTTGAGTATCGCCAAATTGAAGATTGTTCAGCAATTTTGTAGGTTTTGGAAAAGAATTAAATGTTATAGTTCAAATCATTCCACTTAAATGATATTACTTAACTGTTAATCCAAATTAATGTGGGTCAATTAATGTTTCATGAGAAACAGTAGGAAATTCAGAACTAATGTTTCTTGAGATACAACCTGCTGGCAAGAATGGCACCACTGTGCAATAGTACAAAAAGAAATTGCATGTAGCATGTAGTTTCCTATCATGTTCCTCCATTGAAGGCATGTATGGTCTTATGAAATACCTTAGACTAATATTGCACCCTAATACTTTAACAGGGACTTGCTTGAAAAAAGAACAAGCTTTCATTACCATATAACCAAAGTCTTTCAAACTTTTGGCAAAAAAGTCAGGGATGTGAAATTTAAGGGAAGTTCTTGTGCTTCAACTATCTTACTGTTGCACTTCCCCAAATGCAAAAGAAGTGCAATTTTTATTTTTTGGTCTTCTTTTGAATGCATGCTATGGTAGTCATTTAAGATCATACATAACACTCTTCATGGAAACAAGTAGTCTCACATTATATCATGTGCTATGCTATGGTTCAGTGTAAAAAAGTAAATAAAATAAAATAAAATCTTTCACCAGTATCTTTTTCATTAACAGTTTCCCATCATCTTCCCAGTACTAGATGGAATCTTTGTCATGTATCAGTGATTCGATAGTTTCCAATACTTCTTACATGAGGATGAGGCATTACGCATGTTTCAAGAGGAATGTGGCAAAGAGTCACTTTAACCTATAAAAAACACAATACTTTGTACCATTTACACCCTTTCTTTCAGATACTGCTGTAACGGAACCTCCCAATTATATTAATAAGATGAAAATATTTTGTCTAGTTGCTACAGATGGTGACAGAAAAAGTGAAAGATTTAATGTTAAAATTAGATAATAGTAGGCTGTGAGAAGATAGAATAAGTGGTGAAAGTTAAGGGAGTGAAGGTGAAAAGTGTTGGAAACAAGAAGAAATTTCAAAGGAAGTAATGTATATGTAGAAAAACTGAAATTATCATATGGCATTATTGGCTGAGAGAGGCTGTCTGCTGTTGTTCAGCCATTTGGTGCACGTCTTTGTATTTGATGCCATTTCAACGATTTGCTTGTCAGTGAAGGTGAGATGAAATTAATAGGACAACACGGAACCCAGTCCCCAAATGAAGAAAATCTATGTGCTGCCAGAAATCGGACCCCAGCCCCTGAGATCTAGAGGCAGCAATGCTAACCGCTACACCACAAGCTGTTGATATACAAGTGCAGCAAACAGAAATGGGGAGACCTACCACATATATTGGTGAAAGTAACACATTATGGTAAACATTGAGCAGTAAAGCTATACTAAAATATCATCAAGTTTGAATGATAGAGCAGAAAACTTATCTTAAGTTCCATGGAATAACTGAAAAAAAAAGCTCATATGGTATTGCTGGAGAGCTCGTATGGTATTGTTGGAGGGATGAAAAGTTGGCACAGCATGTAATGGAAGAAGAGAATGAATTGATGGACATTGATTATGGAAACAGAAATGAAATTTTTCTCAGTGGTATATAAGCCACCCAACTACTGCATAAAAGCAGCACTGGCAAGTGGATAGGATAATAAAGATGTTCAACAATAGGTCAGCTTTCAGGTCTGTATTCTCTCTGTCAGAATCCACATATATGCTCACTCTCTACACTGGGATGCCATTCAGCCTGGAGGGCTGAGGGAGATAACAGCAGTGTTGTGACATCTGATGCCAAGTGTAAATTCAAATGTTGAATTACAGTGTTCAACACCTCATTTATGTGAATATTTGTAGTTCAAAAGTACTGCTGTTTGATGAGTAATTTCTTGTCCTCATGCCACAGTTTTTATCTCATATTTTACATTTCCAAAGCAACACAATATCAGCAAGTCAAAGAGAAAATAAAATTAAATACCATGCTGGTTAAAAAAAAAATTACACCTAACTGTTTAAACCAGGGTACACGCAAATCTAAACATTCAGGTACAGTATGTCAATTGTACAGGAGTGTTTTACAGTGTAATTACGCATGTTTTACATTTTTGGAATAGTTCTCTGCTATCAATGTGTCACCATGTACTCAAACTCCTTGTGAAACCGTTTCATGTGAATGCCCTTTGGTAGCTGGACACATTAATCATCCCATGCTTCTTGCAAATTATACATAAAGAAGTGCTATCCTTTCTGCCAGGTCTCTGCAAATGTGAACAAAATATCTTTGAGCTGTGGACTAAAGGGGGGGATATTGAAGAACTGTGAACCTTCTATAGTTAAATAGTGAGTAAAATTTGTGCCGGAGCATTCTCAGGTTTCAGTCTTGGCCGGACTGTTCTGAGTTTCTTTGCAACTTTCTCATATCACTTCTAGCTCTTTTTATTATTTCTCTGACAACCAAACATTTCAGCACCCTTTGCTGTGAAACCAAGAAATGTTCCCTTTTTGATAGCCAGGCATTTTTAGAATATCTTTCTGGTATGCATGCTATTTTTCACACACAGTTTGTTCTCTGTCTTGGTTGGAACATTGCCATAATGAAGTTAGTTTTTGCATGTAAAAGTACTGTTCAGGCAGACAGATCAGGCACTTTAAAGATTTCTGTATCTTACAGTACAACACACACTGAGCTTCCTGGACTAGTTGCTGTACAGCAGTGATATTGCACCAGTGATCAATGAAGGTCATCCTGAGTGAGCAGCACCATTGAAAATGAAACTCAAGTTACCATCCTGAAACAGTAAAGCATCTGAATATGGTCAAGTGTCTCTAACAAGGGAACCTCCCCATCGCACCCCCCTCAGATTTAGTTATAAGTTGGCACAGTGGATAGGCCTTGAAAAACTGAACACAGATCAATCAAGAAAACAGGAGGAAGTTGTGTGCAACAGTAAAAAAAATTAGTAAAATATACAAACTGAGTAGTCCATGTCCAACATAAGCAACATCAAGGAGACTGCGAGCTCAGGAGCGCCGTGGTCCCGTGGTTAGCGTGAGTAGCTGCAGAACGAGAGGTCCTTGGTTCAAGTCTTCCCTCGACCGAAAATTTTACTTTCTTTATTTTTGCAAAGTTATGATCTGTCCGTTTGTTCATTGACATCTCTGTTCACTGCAATAAGTTTAGTGTCTGTGTTTTGCGACCGCACCGCAAAAACGTGCGATTAGTAGACGAAAGGACGTGCCTCTCCAATGGGGGGGAAAAAAAAAAACATTTGATCGCAAGGTCATAGGTCAACCGATTCCTCCACGGGAAAACACGTCTGATATATTCTATACGACACTGGTGACGGCATGTGCGTCACATGACAGGAATATGTTGTCGACCCACCTAACTTGTACACTTAGCGAATGGGTAAAAAGATTCTTCTACCTTGCCCGATTTAGGTTTCCTTGTGGATATGATAATCACTCCCAAAAAAGTGATGAAAAGATAAGAGTTTGTCACATAAACTGAAAATAAAAAATTAAACTTTTCACTGGAGGAAATACTTGAACCTACGACCTCTCGTTTCGTAGCTGCTCTCGCTAACCATGGGACCACAGCGCTCTTTGACTCCCAGTGTTCTTGATGTTGCCTATCTTCACATGGACTACTCAGTTTGTATATTTTACTAATTTTTTTCATAGTTCCACACAACTTCTTCCTGTTTTCTCGATTGATCTGTGTTCAGTTTTTCAAGGCCTATCCACTGTGCCAACTTATAACTAAATCTGAGGGGGGTACGATGGGGAGGTTCCCTTGTTAGTACCAGGGGAATTTCTTCAAACTACTGGTCCACTCAGCAGATGAAGGAAACTGCACTACAAAATTCGTCACCAGTTTTTGCCTCCACTGAAACAGTTATTACTGATGATTGATCAGTAACTATACTGACATACAGCTATGTCAGAACTGATGTTAGAAGTTCTATTATTTAACTGGAATGTGTGTTTGGACAGGTCTAAACATACATATAAGCAGATCATAACATGGCTGCCTGGGGCCATTACTGCAAACTTCTTAATAGGCTTTATGTGTGAATGTAATAGGATTGATGGCAAAAACAAGACACAAAAAAAACAGCTTTTGAACACTCGGAACAGAACTATTATTGAAGATGAATAAAAATGGAGATTATTGAGAAAATATGGAAGGGGGAGTGTCTTGTATAGCATGAAACTTAACAGTGAGGGCTCACAGTATAATTGGTCAGTGTTGAAAACCCATATGTTGCAAGATGCAAGAGATAAAGATACATTCAGTTTGAAAGCAAACAATTGAGGACAATGATGATGATGATGGTGGTCTTTCTCATATGAAAATACTTCAGCTTCATAAGAGAAGAATGCTATTACATATTAAATAAGTGGTTGTTTAAGATGCAATATCCTTTAAAACAAATATTCTGCATAATGGTACTGAAAATATCATGAAGTAAATATAATTCATGTCTTGTGCAAGAATATGATTTATTGCATATTTCCCAAGATATTAAATTTATGTTTGGAAACCTGATACCAGTAACAATAAGTATGTTCGTCTACGTAGAAAAGAACAGCATGTTGAATACTATGAATGAAAGGCACCAAACAAATTTCAACTTAATATTAGAGACACTTTAAAGCAGTGCGTCATCTAAAGGAAGCTTCTGCATGAACAAACATATGAAAATGAGCTATAATTATGTTGTATTCTTTTTATAAATTTAAGATGGGCTCAAATACTGTACTATAGTGGTATATACTGGCAACAGACGGAGTTGTTAACTTGAGGTTTTCAAAAAATATTGTAAATGCAGTGACACTCCACTTTTACACTTTTAAAGGCACTTAAAAAAATCTGTAAAAGTGAGAAAATGTAAAATGTGGGAATTTACTTTTTAAGAGGCAAAATTACACCCAGAAGTGCCCCCTCTCCCCCCAACCATGCACAATTTATGTGTGATGCATGTACATAATATAAATCAAAATACTCATTGCAGACATGTCTTATTTAATAAAGGTTTTTCTGAATCTGGTCCTACGTTTAATCACCGACAGGACATTTCCCAACTCCAACACTTCAGTTCAACAGATCACACAAAAGTGACATGTTTTGGGGAGAGCCAGACAGTAGCATACCAAGCCACTGCCAGGTTGATTTAAGTGTCAGAAAACTAAGATGCCATATCTGGTGGTTCTTGTGTTTACACTTGCATGCCATGAAGCTGTGCAATTTAATTGTTCCACTGCGTTCAAGATCACTCCAAATGCACTATTTTTAGTAAAATTTGTCCTGATGAAGTGTTGGAAAAGTAACATGATGGCTGAACTTAAAATGCTGAACTTAGAACCCTGAACTCCTGTAGCTGTTTTACATTTTACAGTGAAAAGTGCATGAAATATTGCAAATTACATTAAACATTGTTTGTGAATATATGGATTGGGCTACACTACAGATTAATTTGTCATCACAACCTTTCACATTCCATTAGTTGTTTTTTTCAACTCTCAAACAAATTTTAACTTTCAAACTTAACGTAGATGTCAGATTACACTACAGATCTGTCTCAGGGGGTGGATATGTTTTCAAGAATTTGAGTGAGGATCTTACATAAATGTCTTACATAATGTCTACAACAGAAGGACCACCACCACTATCACTTCCTGCATTATAATTGTTTTAATGTATATTAAAATCAATTAGATCTTCCAAAGATATGCTTTCAACACTGACAACCTTGTTTTCAGCATGTAGGAAATCTTGCATGGGGTGCTCCAGCTGCAGCATTCCTCACAATGAAGCAGCAGGATTTCATTGTCATCATTATTACTCAGATCTGGTATTTCAGATCCATTTCCTTTGTCTGCTTGAATGAAACCTGCTTTTGAAAGCAGTGGTTGGACTCCTTAACCTCTGCCTAGCCCTTGGCAATACAGTGCAAAACATATAAAACTGATGCTTTAAAGGGGGTTGGTTCTTTCTCAATTTCCATCAAACTTAATTAACTACCTTCTGCACAATGACTTTCCTGTAATAAGATTTAGGGCACGGATAATGCCCAAAGCCAAGGGCTACAATTTGTTTGTGCAGTTTGGTAGTAGGAACTTCAACGGCATATTGCATGAATTTATACTTACTGGATGTGCGGGGCAAATATCCATAAACAGAAGAATTTTCCTGCTATAGGTCTTCATTCCTTTATTGAGGCTATTCAGTTGCTTCTTGAATAGTTCCAGTGTTAATCACATTTTGATATTGGCACTATAGTTAATGGGCAATGTTTTTACATGTTTGAAGCAGTGTGTTTTGTTTATTTGCCAAACACAAACAATTTAATTTTTTTCTGAGCCATCAGCATCTGTGTCTTGCATTACTGTATGGTGAACTTGACTGTGTTACCCATCAGGGCAGTTTCTCTTTTAAAGGCAAATTTCATCTAGGATGGAGATCTCCTTTATGCTCTACTGCTTCATAAGTTCTTCTTGTAATGTAACACTTTGCCATTTTCTAATGGTTTTTATGTTTGCATTGTTTCCTTTGTTATGTATAGTTTTTTACATCATGGTATGCCAGTTCTTGAACCTACTGATTCCCCTATTAGATGTGAATTAGACCTCAATTAAAAGCATATTGGCCACCTTCACCAGCTTTACATGCAGTATCACACCATTTATGGGGATACTGGAAGCACTTTCTATCTGAAACCATTTCTTTGTAATTTCTTCCAGCTCTGTATATTTAGAGTAACTGACATTTCATCATTTCTGAATTTGGCCCAGTGTTACTTGCACTTTCCAAAATAGTCTTTTGTTTTTGATTATGGTGTTCAGCATAGACGCTGGTATCCCTATACTCCATGGTAATTCAATGCCTGTTCTATGATATGAACTTCAACTTTTCCAGAATTTTTACTTTCTCTCCCATTGAAAGTGTTTCACTCTTTCTTTTCATAGTATTTTCCATCTTAAAACTGTGCC
The DNA here is from genome assembly GCF_023864275.1 of Schistocerca cancellata. Taxonomy (NCBI): domain Eukaryota; kingdom Metazoa; phylum Arthropoda; class Insecta; order Orthoptera; family Acrididae; genus Schistocerca; species Schistocerca cancellata. The sequence continues at coordinate 724,393,866 of NC_064629.1, forward strand.
AGAAAACTCTAAGCTTCCACTTTAAAGAAACACTTAACAACATAACACTTTGACAACTTAAACAAGGCTATGAACAATGTTACATGATACACACAGTTAACTGTTGGCACACTGACTGACAGAAGTAGCTTTGCCAATTGAAACTGACTCACCTCAGTCTGAAGTGACAGCTCTGTCAATGCAGCCAACATTGTCAACCTTACCTAACAGATGGCAACTATCATCTGTGTACAGACCATAAACAAAACTATATTATTAGTTATGAATACTAGTAAGTGGATTACCTCTAATATGATCATACTCACAGAGTGAAAATAATTGTAACAATATAGCCAGAATAATATCAGCATACTGCTATTCATACAGCACCCACTATAGAAAGCTAAGGCTGCTAGTGACAAGAGACAAGTGAATGTTCATCTGAAGTCACACATTCTTCTGACTTACATTGAAACAGTTACTCTTAACCACCACCAATTTGAGTAGAGCTTGGCAACAGCAGGAGACAAATTAATACTGCCATGAATTATTCTGACTTTTTTTGATTTAGATTTACTGCGTAGGGCATGTACAGCTCCAGAAAGTTAACCATACGACATTTGCAAACACTACTTAAGGCCAACACCATGCTACCATACTTTTATGTTGTATTCATTTTCTCTCCATGAACATTGTTTCATAAAGTGCATACCATGGGAATATTATAAATATTTTAACTCAAAACAGGTGAAAATTAACATTGTTGATGGGTGCAATAAAAAATGTAAGCAGTGGGAAGATTTTACTTCTGGGAGTGTAAAAGTGGGGTTATACTGTATTTATTTTTATAAATACTGTGATCTGGGATCAAATGGTATCAAAGCCTAGAAATATATGGGCTAACTTATATTCCAGTTAATGGTTAGTGTTCACCCATGTGATATAATTAAATTGTTTCCATTATAAAAAGTTAAATATTTTATCGACACATGACATAGTTTTGTTATTCTCACAACATCTATGCTCAGTATACAACATTATTAGTACATTATTATAATTATGTCTTCCTCTCTTCCTGTTTTAGCATTGGTATTTTTTTCTTTAGAATAGTGGTGACTAAATTAACTTAATAAATACATAAGTTTCACATCATACATTCACTTTGTACTGCCATTAATATCTCACATTTAATTTCATACTACTATGGTATTGATTAAGTAATTTTGTAGTATTCATTGCGGTAAGATATAACAGCATGTGTCAAAGAAGACAAAACACACAGTGGGAGTTTTCTTACCATTAATGCTCAGAAACCAGTAATACTACATTCTAGAATGTGCCTTCTCTTCTTCTGCTGTACCTGTGAGCAAAATGATCATTATAGAAGATATTTCTCTTGTATTTCACTGTATAACTGTAAATTAGACATACTTTGAATCTCGTGCCTTAGCAGATTTTCTGCCACACTTCCTGTACTGTATGTATGTGTGTGTTTTGTCTTCTTAATGTGGTGCCACTCAGTGGGTGTGCTCATTTATCTTGCCACAGTTTGTCTTCAGTGAATATTTGTTTTTTAATTAATTGTTTTTACTTACCAGCAGTTACCTCTTCTTCCCAATCCATCAAGTGGAATGAGCCCACCACCAGCAGAGGTAGCTCCACACCAAGTCTTAGAAGATATGGACCAAATGAGCATATGGAATGGTCTTTTAGGGCAATTACAGGCACAACCACAACCTGCTGTTGGGTTAGTGGATCCTACAGGCATTTATGAAATGAAAGCTCCTTTGCATACAGAGAAAACTCAATTTGTTACACCAGGGAAACTACCAATGAAGCAAAATGGTAGCATGATAGGCTTTGCCGAAGCTGTACCGGGTGATTTACAGCAAACCATTAACACAATATTAAGCAATGCACAAAATCTCAATCAGCTTCTGGGAACACTGACCAATGCAGTACAAACAGGTAATGGAACAACAGGGATTCCAGTTGTTCCTCCACCAGGACCTTTCCCATTTGTGGGAGTACCAAATATTCAAAACCATTTAGCACAGGATCCAAGCTGGGCTATATCTGTAGCCCCTGTTCCTACTAGTCATCCTACACCAACAATGAGTGTATCTTCTGCACAGACTGGGCGCACATTACTGAGCAGTCCAATCCCAAGTGTACGGCCATCTATAATAAGTACTCCTGTTGGCCCTGGCCAGCCTATAATAGGTAGCCCTGTTTCAGTTCCTGCTCCAAAACCCGTAGGTTTCTTGGAAGTAAAACCTAATCAATTAAGGCAATCACCATATCAGAATGGTTGGGGTCCAGGAACATTCCTAGCCCCTGCTGCAGCTGTTCCAGCACCGGCCCCTCAATTTGGAAGTTTCCCAACTTCAGGTTTTGTGCCAGGACTGTGGTCTCACCCAGGAAGTCCAGTAGTGATAGCGTCACCTCCGTCTGGGCTTTCAACACCTGTTGGACAGAAAAGAAAATACAATAGGCTTTTGCCATCCCCAGAACCAAGTCCAGAGGGTAACTACATTGGTCAGCATTCTCAAGGTTTGGGTGGTCATTATGCTGACTCTTACTTTAAGAGAAAGAAGAAGAATTAAAATGTATTTTTATTACTGAAATACATGTAAGATCTACAACTTGAGGTTGAGATCTGTCTTTTTCATTTCCACGGTTTAGCCTATGAATCTGCAATGGGGATTGGCACATCCCCAGATGAGCACTGAGTTCATTCCATTGCTACAGGATTGGATTTCTTATCTCCCAAATAATGAGCAGCTTAAAAGTGCCTTTCATTTGTGATGCAATTAGTAATTGTTTATTTATTTTAATGTGGATGTGAATATCATTTATGTTGCAAGTTGTGTAACGAATGATAGTATGAAATTAATATTTTTTTGCAAAGAGTTTGTAATTTTTTAGATTACATCTCTTGAAGAAGTATGTGCACTAAAGGACTTTATTAGTCTTTAATCTTCTTGTTTGACTGTCACATCTTCTTCTGTTCATATTCTTCATTTCATAATAATTCTCCTGCTTCTCCTACAAAGTAAAGCAGTTATGCACTGTGGACACTTCTCTCCCTGTCTATACTTCTGTCTGCAATTGTGTAAGAGTATGCTTGTGAAAAGTACGCTCTGGTTTTTGGTTGTAAATATCTTCATTTTACCTCAATATAATGGTGCCTGTAATACCTATGAGCTAGTTTTAGTTACAAATTTTATATTATCTCCTCTTATTTTAAAATATGTGTATGGTGGGTGTGTAATCAGACATACATAGCTGCTAGGTAATGCATAGCTGTATGTGCTTGCTTTAAGTGTAAATTTTTAGTTTTGATAATGTTTTCAATACACTGATCGTTGATTTTGTATAAAAATACTACATTATAAGCCATGAAGGCTGTTGGCTTTCCTACAGATCATCATACAAACCTATTTTTGTAGAAATTTCAAAAGAATTTATTGCTGAAGAAGAGCATTTATTTTATTAACCAGAATGAAAACCATTAATGGAATGGAAGCTTTTAGAATTTGTTGTTCATGTGCTATTGTGCAGTTATATTTTTTCGTATATTCTCGGCAAAATAAAAAACCATAATAAATGGTTTTCCATTACAAGAACAATTTGTATGTCTTTTAATATTCAGCTTGATGCATATAAAAAGAATATTTTATCCGTAATATCAAAGTATTTTGAGACTGTTGTGTACAATGTTTAATGTTAATATTTATGTGTAATGACAGTTTATGCACAGTCAGTAATTTATGAATATCCTATTTAACTGTTTAAATAAGCCAACTTATGATGCATCTATTTCAGTAAAAATTTCTTTCTTTCTTATTTTGTTCCTTCTTTTTAAATAAATTTTTGTTCAGATTCTTATGAACTATGATGTGTGAAGTATTTTTGTGTGGAAAGCATATAGAGTGTAAATATATACATAAAAAATACACACACACACACACACACACACACACACACACACACACACACACACACACACACACACACACACACACACACACTGAAACAGGAAACCTTATTAACTGAGAAATCCTTCGTATCTCTGACACAGAGAAGTCATTAAAGCCAAAGGCATTTGCTGAACTATTTTCATTGCGCGTACAAAGATAAGCTCATTTGAGCTGTTGACCATTCTTAAAGACTGATAATATATTTTGAAAAGGTGGTTTTCTATTAATGGAATTTAATGTATTTTGGACCTTGTTGAATAATTTTCCAAAATAGTTTGTGTGAAATAAAGAAACTGAAAAAAATGGGTAAACAAGGTTTACACAGAGATCTCCAACTTAAAAATTTGGAGACTACAAACGAATATTATCAGCCATTTAAAACTTATTTTTACCCTTTTTAAATTTACAGACAAGAGAATGGCAAATTATTGAAATAAATTGTAAGCCCTTTTTTTTAAATTGGCAAACATAATTAGAGATTGAAATGTACCACAGTCACTTGACTTCCTACTAATACTGTTCCATTACAGATTAATTTTTAAGTGAAGGGAACACACTCATCAGGAAAATAATATTCTGAAGGCATCTGTTTTCTCATATTTCTTATTGCATTTGTTTTTCCACTTAGACTGTTACATGGCATTTTCAGAGATTTGTCATTATGTAAAAGTAGTTGTATGTGACTTTTTGATATGATTTATCCTGAACTTTCAAGGAAATCTCAGTTAATAAGGGGTTTCTGCAATTTTCTGTATGAGATTTATAAATTTCCTTTAAAAAGGAAATGATTTTGATTCTTTGTTATGAGCAAATAAGTGTGGTGATATTCAATGTGTTTTTGCTGTATCCAGCATTATCTGTGTAACACATTAGTGCTTAATATTTTAGAAAATGATGTAGCTCAATTATTTATTGTTTTTCTCATTCTTATTATATCTGTCATTTAGCAATGTGCTGAATCTCAATAAAAGTACTTGCAGTAACATGTCTTTATATAGTAATTTCCTCAAGTGTACAGCACTTATTCAACTGAAACCATATCCATCAGTTTGCAAATTATTAATACCGCTTAGTTCCCATACATTTCATTCCATATGTAAGGAAATCCGTTTTTCTAAGTGGTATGATTCTGAATATTTTTAACATGTGATTCAGTTAATTCCATTTAACCATGCCCAGTAATGGCAGCATGTAAATTTCAGCTCAGGTATCCAGGTTCAAGCAGTCACTTAGTATAGATGGTATTAAAAAAAAAGAAACAAAAACAAAATCCTCCCCTTTTTCCTTCCCTCCTCCTAGTTGTAACCGATTATTTTTAAGCATTTATTGGACTGCCACATGCTTGTACTAGGGCAGGCACATACAGGAACTGTGCATGTAGTTCATGGTGATAAATTCCTTAGAAATCAGTATCTACTTTTGTTGCAGGGAGGATTTGAGTTAGTATAAAAAATCTTCTACACCAACAGTTTGCGTAATCAGTGACATTTGGCAAATAAGTTGAGGGGTAATAACTGTTATTACAAAAAATGTTATAAATCATGTACAAGATTAATTGTAGTGGTACTGATTGCACAAACTGGTTTTGGATTTTCTTTTTGGTAGGTAACAAACTATGTGCCAATAAAACTTACATAAAGAGTATTTTCGGTTTTCTGGGGAAAAAAAAGAGAGGAAGATAATGAATGGTGCATTCTTTTATATATACTTTCTACTTTTACTTGTCTTCTTAAGTAATACACAAGTGTAAAACACAGCTTATAAATTGATCTATCGACAGTGAGAGGATATACAGAACTGATCTTAAATCTCCTTGAAGTGATTTCAATTTTGTAATTCTGTCATCTGTTTGGAATAGAATGCACAATTTTATCACATCTGTGCCTAAAAGTACAGTCATAATGTACAATGTGTCACTGTAACACAAACTTAACAGAGGTCAGACAAAAAGCATATCAAAGGAGAAGGAAAAATGGGGAAGTTTTGTAATAGGTGTAAGATGATATAATAATGAAGGAATGGCAGGGAATGATAAAGGCACAACATACAGCAGCTTGATGCTCTTTCACTATTTCTAGAATCTGTTCAAAATGACTTCAGGATTGACAGTTCGGCAGGAGCATGTGGAGGCGTGGACAAGAGTTGCCCTGTCCCACATGGAGCACACACATAATCTGATATTAGATTCATCTTGCTCAGACTTGTAAACTACTCACTGTGTAAATATGTAACTTTGATCAGTCTGATCTGGAAGAACTGCACTATACGTTAGTTTTACTTTTATATGCAACAACAAATTATTAAGCTTATATACACACAATTCACGAACACACATTTTCTGACAACATTACCGAATTTTCAACCTTCAGGAAGCTTTTTTGTAATTGGAATTGGTTGAACACCTTAAGCAAATGAAAACTTATTAATACATCACATTTTCATATACTCAAACCAGGAGCTCTGTCAGAGTTTTGCAACATGAAATAATGTCAGTTAAATATGACAGAAAATGGTCTGCTTGCATGAGAAGTACTAAGTGGTTGCCCTTATAGTTTTGTTTCAAGAAACTGAACACTAGGCTTGTAATTAACCTGTTATTGAGTTTTCTGATCCACCTACTTATTTGTAACATAGCAAATTTAAGATTTATGTATGTTTTTCACACTAATAGAATGTACCTTAAATAGTCCAGCCAGTATTGGGAGTGATACATAAACATTACTTCAGTATTGCAGCAATTATATTGTAAACAATAATATCTATTTTGTGTGACATAGTATGAATTCCTGTGATGAACTTCATCTGGAGTTGGTTATTGATGTGGCCTTCTTATTAAAATGTCAAAGCTTACAAAAATGTTAAGTCTGTTATGTAATTGTTTATCATTGGAGACTGTGCACTTCTAAGATGCAGCTGAATCTTCCTATACTTCATTTCTGTGATTATAATGCAAAAGCTTGACTGGCATCATGCTCGTTGCTAAGACACTGTAACTGTCACTGTTATTTAATTAAATGAAAAAAGCTGTGTGCAACTAATTTGGAAAAGACAAGATTCCTTAATGTTGACCATTAATATGCTAATGTTGTATTTTACTTTCTGCAGTAATACTCATGAGCATGACAATGAATCACAGCCTCAGGAAATGAATCTATATTGGTAATCCACTTATCCATAACATGTTTTTCCCGAAGAGTTTCAGGCTTCAGCATTATTCCAGCTTCATTTTATTTCTCAAACATTTCTGTGCCAATCTGCACAATTGTATTTTTGTTTACGTTCAGAGCTGCAGCAGTTCTATTGATTACGTTTTTAATAGAGAGCATTGGGCTGCCATAAAGTTTTCCAGTTTCAAAGTAGGCACGTAACATGCAATCCATTTATCTCAATTGGTGTATTGCAGTCCCCTGGCCAAGAGAATGGTGTGGAACATTTCCACTTGTAAATTTCAACAAACTGCTACTGACGATGTTCAGTATTGCACAACAAATAATGGTGACAAGGAATAAAATAACTCCTGCAACAGTAAAAACAACAACAAACAAAATCACAGGGTGGTTTGATCATACAGGACAGCAAGCTACCTGAAACTCAAACACGGTGCAAGCAGGGAGTGTTGTGGTGGTGGGGTGAAAGTTTGTTAACTTCAAGTCTATGCCACCCACATGGGCTCCCCCCTACTACTTCTGTCATAGTTGTCAATCCTAAAGTAATTTTGAACACACTACAGCAATAGTCCATTTTGCCATGCCCTTGAAATCTATACTGATAATGATCATCAGTTTCTCCATTTCTTCGTGGCCCAGATGAATCTTTCGTGGCAGTGTTCTTTCTTTCTCTTCTTTTATCTGCAGTCATATGCTCCTTCTGTTTTTCTCTTTCCTGTGTTTGTGTGGTGCAATATCTTTCAACAGTAGCACTCACACTGCAAGACATTAATTTGTCTCCAAGATGGCATTCCCTCTCCTCTTCCCACAAATTTTATTTTTCATTTTCCTCCAGCCATTGTGTTGTTGCACTGAATGAAATAGCTCCATACTAAATGTAATGTATTTATTATTATGTGGCATTCAATAATTTTCTGACCTCCTGCCTTTGTAAATCAGTTTCTTCTAAATTTTTTTCTAAATGAATTAATCTGTGTCTGCAGAAGTAATGTGTTTGTTCATCCCTTTCTTTTTTCATGTCAGACTAAGTTAGCAACTCAACACCCACTGTGTCACTGCTAGTTATTTGCTGAGACATTTATGCGAAGGTCATGACAGTTTGTGTATACCAGTCCTGTTACTCCACATTCAGTAAAAATGTGGCTAAAACATTCATATCGCAAAATAACATTATTTATCTACTGAAGTTAAAATCTTCTGGGTTGTTAGGCCATGTCATGTTTCTCCTAAAATGTTCAACGTTTTGACCCCTCTGCTGGGATCTCCCTCAGGATCTTTTGGTGTCCACTACAGAGTTCTCTGTTCTACTCTTTAACATTATTCTCTGCAACAGCATCATATTCTGCACATTCCCTTCAAGATGAAATACTGATGTTATTCACATGCTCAGAAGGTTAGTTTAGCAAAGCTACATCTACTTACTGTTTCCAAATTTGTGATTTAGCTCGTAACTCTTTTGACATAAAATAATGTTGCATAGACATGATAACTGCTCCTTCAACGTTTCATTTGTTTGTTTATTTTTTTCACATTGAAGGATAACAGACAAAAAGAAATGGTGAAAACAATGTGTCAAGAACTTTGTCACCAGTTGCTTTGCATATGCGTGAGAAGAAAGTGAAAATAACTAAATTTTACTTATATTTCCAATTGATAGTATATTTGCATAAATTTTCCATGTCCCCAGAATGATTTGAAAAACATTGTGTACAAATGCATTTTCTCATGTCTGAAGACTCTGAAGAAAGTCCACTTGCAAGCATTTCTCTAGCTGTGCTCTGTAGTATTGAGGAAGAAATTTTAAACAGTATCACATTTTGCCCATTTATATAATGATAATTACATACAATTTCATTTATGATCATGTAACTTGGTTATGTGGACTCCAGTTCACACATAAAGAAATTGAATTGATAGTTTTGATTCTTACAAGTTGAAACATTTCATGAATTAAAGATTGCTAGCAAAGTGTAGCACTTAATGTTGCCCTGAGTGAAGCAGCAGCGCATCATTAAAGGACTACACGAGACACTGTTCGGGCAGCCATCCGGGTCCACAAGTGCTCTTCTCCCACCTACAACTTATGGAAATTGACGAGAGTTATTTCCATGTCAAGGATATCTCACTCAATAGTCTGTAGGATATGTGAAACAGATTGCATTCAGGTAACTTTTGTGGGATTCAATTGCTGAAGGTACATGTCGAATGCAGAAAGTGTAGCTGAATCAACTGTGTGTGCGAGCGTGACCAGACATTCACGTGTGGGTGGTAGCATCTTACTCCATATGGAGATGGTGGTTCTTGGTGATTTGGCTGTTGCTGTGGTGGTGATTGTTGTTGCCCAGCTGGTGTACCCACACATTGTTAAAATCCATGATAGTTGATAGGGACTGCTCTCATCAACCTATGGCAGTTGGCATGGGTTTTCCACGAATTGAGGCATTCACATTACAGTGTTGACTGATATCATGTGACTTGCCTTCACACGTAAAGCACTGTGTTTGAATGACATTGGAGATGGCACTTTGTGTGTCACCCACAACTTGACTGCAATGAAGAGCACCAATATCGATGTCTTGCACGTGTGCATCCAATTTTCACTTAGATTGTCAGAACTAATACTAATGACACCACAGTCCCCCCCCCCTCTCCCTCCCTCCCTCCCTCCCTCTCTCTCTCTCTCTCTCTCTCTCTCTCTCTCTCTCGCTCTGTCCATGAATTTTTGTCAGATCAGGACCTATAAATGCTACAGATAAGTTTAGTGTTGAACGAAAATTAATTTTGTGCTAGTATCTAGTCCACAGAGCAGAGTCTCACTAAGAAAAATTAAACTTATCCATTTGATGTTGGTTGCTCTCATTAACACTGATCTAGAGTAAGCAGCTAGCAAATGGTTTGCAATGACGACAGGCATTGAATTAAATTATTGATGGAAATATGTTCTCTAAGGGTACACTCATATATTGCTCATGCTAAATTGATTTTTTTTAACTACGGTGGATATTCACACAGTTACCACTCAAAAGTCCTATATTTTTGTCCTCTGTTGCATTATCAAAACATGGTGACAGCAGCTGATACAGGTAGCAGAATTTTAAATGATTTAAAAAGGTGTTCATAAATAATGAACTTCTAAAATTTGTTTTGGGAGATAACATAATTACTGTAGCAAAGTGTAAGGACTTCATATGGTAAATGAATTCTGCCATATCTTCTCTAAAACATTTCTAACTGCTGAAATGAGGTATCTGTGACTGAGCAATAAATACAATTACTTCTACAGCCTTTGCTATGATGTTGAACTCATGTTAACATTGTGCCAATTTTAAGTATAGATTGATTGCCTGTCCATGTTCTGAACTAAGATGGCCAGCCTAAAGCAGCTAAAAGCCATCCTTAAGCCAAACAATGTGGAAAGAGGGTGAAAATACATACAAATCACTGAGAAATCGAAGTCTAGGAAGATGCACAAAGTCTTTGGTGGTAATAAACTGTTTATTTTGAAGCATTAGTATAAAGTCACAGTTTTACCATCCTTATTTATGTGAGTGAGTGCTGTTAACTTTTATTGTGTATCAGTGATCAGTAATTAAATGTAGTGTAAATACTTCTGGACCATAAATGGCACCCAACAAAATCAAATGCTTCTGGAAATGTCCATCATCAAATAGACAGCGATGATACCAGTCTTAAAAAAAAAAAAAAAAAACATAAAATGTTTATTTCATTTGTCAGTGAACACATCCATCTACTGCCACATACATTTCGGTCTTAATGTAGGGGTTGTGGTCTATTTATCTGCTATGTCTATTCATTTCTTTCTTTATTCTCTTAATATAAAAAAGGGCATCTCTGGAACTGCAATTTAACTTTACAGTCTCCATTTCCACATTACCCTAAAACATTTACATTTTCCTAATTTTGTAAATACCGTCCTGTTATATGCCGTATGTCAGCATATATAGCAGAATTTGTTTTTGCCTTCAGTTTTAAATTCTATGTTGACTAGGGATGGAGAATTGGTAAGTTACATGGTATTTTTAGTTGTTAACAATAAATTATGATTACCAGGTGCAGGAAAAGATCAGCTGATTGGCCTAGGCATATTACTGTCAACAGTTTAGAGTAATCTCGGCAGGTGCACAAAAAGTCACTTTCAGATGTACACAGTATAACTAAACACTATGTACATATATTACAGTTCAGTTGTGATTATATCTTCATGCAGAATGGTGGTGATAAATATATAATGTCCCATTACTTGAAATTGCCTATGTTTTAGAAACCATACTCACTTGTATTGGTTTATGGAGACTGTTAGTTCCTTGTAGGCTTATCAGAAAAGTGACAAAGATGTGAAAAACTTGCAAAGCTCACTACTGAATCCTAAACTTTGGCAAAAGAGTTTGTTTCTGTGAATAATGGTGAACCAACTGATGTGTAAACTTCTATCTGTAGATGTAAATACCTCATACAGAAATTTAACTGTGGGACACTAGGTGCCACTCTCAGTTATTTCTGCACACACAGATCCAGGCTGAACAAACACTCAAAAGATTTAAATTCTATAAGAACTTTGTTACAACATTTGTTCCTGTTAATTTTTCATTTCTGGTGAGGTGAATATCAAGACAGTTCCTTGAAGAAAGCCTGATAATGATCATGTTGTTGACAGGCACCTCAGTAGTTAAAAAAGTCTAAATGTATATATCATAAAAACTATGGATCCATACATGGCAAGAATGATGCTGAAACTTCACTTGGACAATCCCAATTTATATGCACCAAGGCTTACCAAAGTATTTTGAGATGAAAGCTGCGAGAATTAGTTTGTACAACCCGAGCTACTTTGTTTCCTTTGCATTTATGTTCTACATTGTGAGCATATTTTTGTAATAAATTTCCAGATAGTACATAAATTTACTGATGTAACTATAAAACCTGTAGCTATGCCATTAGTGGTCATCTAAAATGAAATATACATGTTTTACAGGGTGAACCCAAACTTCAATGACAAGTGTGGAGGTTGTTCAAAGATATTTTCTAAGTATTTTGGCATAAAATACCTGTGGTCGCTCATGGCTTGCTGCAGAGTAATAATGTAATTGTGATTCATTCTGTTTGCTACCCTAATTACCATTGTTTCTGTGAAAAGTTCTGTAGTTTTCAATCATCGAAATGTAAAACACAAAATCCAGAATAATGTGACAATCCTTAGGGCTTTACCACACTGGAATGCAATGGCAGGTCTGCTGGCAGAGATGCCAAACAGATGCATAGGACATAATGGAGCCTCTCGAACCTGGCATCTACCTGAGCATTGAAGCTCTGCCAGCAGAGCAGTCACTGCGAGGTTCTGCCAGCCAGCCTGTCAACCTTTCGGCACTGCCAGTGGAACACACAGTGGCCTACAGCTGCTCCTGCGCCAGGACACCAGCAGAGCTGTCAAGCACTACCTACTGATCACCTGTACCTAGTTTTATCTGCCCACAGGAGTGCTATGGATAGTTTTAACACTGAATATGTTATCTGCAAGATTCAGATGAGATCAGCAACTTGGGACACTTCATCTCAGAACTGTTTGAAATATGAACTGTTTGAAGAATAAGTCTCTCCACATCATAATCACAGTCAAACTACTTACAATAAAGCACTTTCTAGACTCAGGCTGGATGGAGGTAGTGGAAATTATTGAACTCAATTTTCCTCACAACCCGTTCCTGATGCTCCACTCCAACCACAAAAGTTTCGTACCACAGATAAAACTTGTACTATCAGGGCTATGTAAATTTTCCTCAAAATCTACTACCAGACGGAAATAGCACAGCTACACCTTCTGCTGCAGCAAGTGATGATAATAGGTTGTATATTGACACACTAGAATTATTTTAAGAAAAAAGCTATATAAACAAAGGAGACAGTTTTCTGCCTTCTTGTCTAAAACTTTTGTAAATTTACTTTCAGATTATAACAACTTACTTTTCAAATAAAAACTGAAAGTCACTTCTATGAGTACCTTACAGTTACAACCAAAACTGTATAACTATCACAGCAGAAATAAACAGTTAGCTACTGAGTACACAGGTCACGAAAACCATTTTGTCTAATGAGATTAGTGTCCTTAAAACAGTGAACTTTGTCATCAGGTAATTTCGAGAGATCTCCACTACCTCATCAAATGAACAGAATGTCATTCTCAGGATACTGGAAAATTTAGCACTGTAATTTCTTAAATCGTTATAAAGCATGTGGAATAACGTCATGATCAGCAATGACAGGATGTACCCAAAACTTCTTTTTCTGCATTCCCTTTTTATTTCAGACTTGCACATAAGCTGGTAGCTTTTCTACTGAGTGTAGACTGAAAGCATTCCTCTGGCATCTCTGCTGGCATTTTTTACTGCCAGATCTGAGCACTGCCTACAGAATGGCCAACAGACCTACTGTGGCATGCCAGAGCCCTTAGATGCAGAGGTTCTATGATGTAGTTGCTGATGCTGCAAGAATGTATCAGTATAGCACCATCATCATGACACTGTTTTGTTGCATTCAGTGAACACATACACAAGTTGCATATCTCCAAACTCTTCATCAGTAAACCCATCCATACTGCTGTATATCACTGTTTACATACAAATAAAACTGCTGGAAAAATAAACTTGAAGCAGAGCTGAGCAGTAGTGACTTCAGACTTGAGGATGAAGAATAAAGTGAGCATTACTATTGTGAGTAAGTACTCTGAGTGCATGGAACAAGACACACAGCACATATTCTCAACATTTGCAAAGTTTTTCGGGTATAGTTCTGTGTAAAACAGATACAAAGAAAAATGATAGTATCAATCAAATAAAATGCAATTCCACTTATCCAGGGGTGAAGACCACAAGTCCCTTTACCAAAATACTCAGTAAATATTCCTGAACAACCTTCAAAATTCTGCTGATGGATTTCAGGTTTGCCCTGGTTTTGGCTATAAATGCATACTGACAAATTTATTTGTGCTTTATCAACTAAACATTATTTTGCAGTACAGAAATCAGTTTGATATTTGTGTATCTGACAAATGTATGTGAAATATGGAAGATCAGAAGACTACTTTTCACAATGCTGTTAATTTTGTGTAGTGCATAGTTAGGCCAGAAACATATGGTGGAACATAATAGTACTTTTTTACAAATGAAAAAGAAAGTATTAAAATAATTGAAACATTGTATCCAATGATACACAGCATCATATTAATAAAAGTAGTAGCATTCTCATATACAATACAATTCACAAATAGTGTCTGAGGTAGATGATTATTCAATATTATTTATATTGTGTGCTAATATTGTCTAAAATGTATTCCGTTAATAGGGTTTTGTAGCACATGGCCACCAGAATTGACTATAAATCACTCTGCATGAAACACAGAGTTTCTGTGATATACCATCTATACTAAAAATAAAGCTGCAAAAATGAACAAATACTTCCTATTGTAGGAAAAATTTCCAGTTGCCAAACAGTAGTGAGAACGCTAAAATAACATCTTTATTCTGTCTACATTCTGCTGTATTTAAACATTTCTTACCTTTCCTTGTCTTTTTAGTATCATTTACTTCTTTTGTCTGTCTTGTCTAATATTCCATACAATTTTGTTAGTTTTAATTTCAATTTTTCTGGTATTATTAACTAGAGAAACATACAGATCTATTAAATGGTTTACAATAAGAGTAAACTTATTATTGATAGCTTTCTGCTTCAAACTCTCTTTTCTGCAGTGAGTTAAGATCTCCTCAGTTGGATACAGCTTTGCATGGGTGTAATTTCATTACACAACAGAGTGCAATGCAACAAGGAGAATGACTTCATTTTCACATTTGATTCAATTTGTTTTTCTTTGGCCACATTGTCATCATTATAAAAAGAATTTTATTTCATGAAATGTGAAAGTAACAGTTATGCTGAAATTTGTTCATCAAAATTACACAGAAGAGAATTCTAGATATCCCAGGGCAAGTGCAGAAAAAGCTCACACATTGGTGATTACCTTGCAGGGAAATTTGTTTTTCTGTCCATATAGCTAAGCAGGGACTGATACATAAATTCCTGTAAGATTATAATTGAATATAGCAAGCTAAACTTGATTATTACTTTTGTAAATGTAAACTCTTTGTCTCCTTGTACCTAGAGCATCTGGAGTCTGGCTGGCACACAGCTCAGTAAGGGACGTGTTGGCTATTCCAGAACAAATTATTCTATGCAGGAAGGTAATGTATGAAGATTATTTACCTTTCAACTGTTGGTAACAAAAAAATCATAGAATAATTGTTATTCCTGAGTATTCAGGAGTTAGATACTGCTGTTCTTGTATACAATTTTATCCCTTCAATTTTTAATGGTCTAATTTATCAACTTCCAGTTTTATGTTTTGAGCACTTGACATGAATACAAGAATATTGATATACTGTTTTGTAGGCAGTTCATTAGAGTATTAATTGCATAACTAATATTACAGTTATTTTGATATCTTGTGTTTTTTGAAACACTGGTGTTTTAATGATCAAAAGTGCTTAATAAAGTTTGTTTTCTTAAGAGTTATGTTTATATGTTTTATTTGTCCCTACTTGTTACCTCAACCTTACCATTTCCCATGCGATATATGTGTGCATTGGGGGGGGGGGGGGGGGAAACACCACCCACACACACACACACACACACACACACGTGCACGCTTTCTCTCTCTCTCTCTCTCTCTCTCTCTCTCTCTCTCTCTCTCTCTCACACACACACACACACACACACACACACACACACACACACACACACACATTACAAGGTAGCTTTAGTAATGCAGTATACAAGCTGCCTGGAATGGAGAGTTGCGTAAAACTTCTGATGAGTCTGTCTTTCAAGAGATTGACAGTAGAGCATTGTGTAGACTGTTGGTAATGGTGTTTACATTCTTATCTTCACCGCTTTGGGGTGATTTGATGTGGAAAAGCGATTTAATCAGTCTTCAGCTGAACCACAGCCATCAGTATCTGAAATCCCTGTTCCAGTTAAACTATATTTTATATCTCATTACCTCACAATCTACAGAATATGATGTCCCTGAATGTCATCATTTGTGACCCACAATGTGAGAGGAAGGCCCCCATGGAACAGAGAAAAGCAATGAGGACAGCACTCAGTATCAGAGGACATTAAAAATGTAATATTACAGTCATATGGCCAGTTACTCCAAATTCACACTTCCCTATAAAACAGAATTTGACAAAGTGATGGTGGTGGGGATAACAACACAAAATTACGTCCATACATGATATGGCATAAGCTAGACAAAAAAGAAAATGCTGAAAATTCTGCTCAAAATTTTATTGATGATGTGCTAAGACTAGTGTGTATTATTAACTCCTTACAAACTACTTCCCAAAAAAGATAGTGTACATTACAGAAAATATATGAAGTCATGTCACACATGATATGCTGATAGAAGCAAGTAGTCCAGATTTGTAATGTTAACATTTAATCCATGAACTATCAGGCATGCAGCTGTGTTTAGTTCACTTCTTTGTCTGCTGTAGTTTGGATATTAGCCTTTTACTTCGTCTGTCAGTATGTGCACACATTATGGATATTAAAAATTCATATTTGGTAATGATCAAAAAGTGACATTCGGTTAGAAAGGTGACAACAACTTGAAAAAAATAGTATGTGTATTCACTGAAATAATATATGCCATATCATTGACAAACTTTTCTGCATTGCAATGTCTTCTTTGGGAGCATATCAATTCACTCAACATTAATATATCTGTGTTACCTTTAATTTAAAAGCTCATTTAGTGTCAAGAAAATCTAATAATTCACACCAGGATAGATTTTCATATCTCCAACAATACTGAGGTTATTAGAATTGGTGCTTCATTTGGTTGTAAGCATCAGACATACAAGAAATCAGTTGTCCACATTGCTGTGATGAATATCTCCCTTCAAGTAGGGAGTTGAAGGGAAATCTATGTATGCACACGTGGAAAACCTCATTACGAAAGAATGAAGTTAATTTAACGCATCTAATTCTATATTCGTGTAGTGGATTCATTAAGTCATCTTGGATTATCATTCTTCCACCACTAGTTACATTGAAATCTTTGTGTTTTCAAACTAAACACTGATACTCAAAGAGAGTGGGTTCAAAACTTCCTTCATTATTTGCAAATAAAGCTCACATTTGTGTATCAGGATGATGTCATTTTGTTGGCATTAGTGGATGGAGGTTATTTAAAGCATGGCAGTGCTGTTGAAAGCTTGGCAGACAAAAATGAAATGTATATTATCTTGAACATACCCTGTTTTAAAGTGAGCAGTGGCAAATGTTAACGAGTAATGGTTTGTAGTGATGCAACATGAAAGCACATTATCACTGAGTCAGACAGTACAGGATTCATCGACATTATTATAGCTGACAACGTATAGATAATTTCTCATTTTTGTGTGTGTGTGTGTGTGTGTGTGTGTGTGTGTGTGTGTGACAGAAAGTGTCCAAGAAAGAAATTACTTTTTCATTACATATCCTGTCCATACTTTGAAATCTATGAAGAATTCATTGTCCAATACAAGTAGTCATAAAACTAATTCCAAATAAAATTATAAAGTGAGAACAGACGTAATTCTGGTTTAAAAAAGTGCACTTTAAAAAAAGTGTTTCTATTGAGGAAGTTATTAATAATAAACCAGATGAATGTAAAATATAAACTTCTATGGCCGGAAAAGTCACAGTTAATAAAATGTTCTGGGCTATTATGCTCTGGTCAAATGGATTTAAGGTTAAAACCCAATGTTTCATCCTAATTATCAGACGACATTTTGAAGGGGGATTGTAGCTTCTTTGAATGTTCAATTCACACTATGGCTCACTACTGGAAACAGTGAAATTCCGCTTCCATGTGTATCTGTGCAGTTTCCTCAGAACCAGAATCCAGATGTCATTCAATTTCATGCCTTCCTTCTTCCTATTGCAATTCCTGGGGTGTTTTACAATCTCTATGGCCTCTCTGTATAGCTTTTCATGGTATCTGCCTGTGACTGCTAGTACTTGAGTCCTACCAAAATGAATGTGGTGGCTCCTAGCTGCAAAGCATGTTACACAACAGCCGGTCTGTCAGTCTCTCCCATTCTGCAATTGCCCTTGTGTTTTATTGACCATTCTTTTTGTAGTACCCACATACACCTTCTCACAACTACATGAGAACCTATAAATTCCTGCTTCTTCCAGTGGTTAGCGAGCATCCTTGTCCAATTGTAGGTGATATTTTATCTTCCAGGTGGGTTTGTAGATTACCATGATGTTCTGCTTTTTCAAGATTCTTCCTATGCAGTCAGTAACATCCATAATGAAAGGCAGGAAAACTTGATTTCACCAGCACTTGAGCATTGATATGATTTCTATGCGGTGCTTTCAACACTGTTTACAACTCAGTGAGTGAATAACCATTCTTGAGCAATGCACTGGCCAGATGTTTTAATTCTGCAAAAGCAGCTCTGGTTTGCAGATTTTCCTTGCTCTATCTGCCAACGTTTTTATGATGCCTCGCTTTTGTTGTGGCTAGTGGTTAAAATGTTGGCGTAGGTAAAACGATCTGTGTGCATGGGTTTTCAGTAAACCAAATATCACAAGCTACCATCTTCTTTCTTGAAAAACTGATCCTATTGAGACTTTTGTGAAAACAATCCAGATGACGATGTGTAATAGACAAAAGAAGGAATTTGATAATTTGCAACCTAATCAGATATTCCACCATTTAGATGCTTCCCACATGGCTATCAGTTTATCTGAACTTTGCTATCTGACAATGAGAGATGTGTGCTTGCCAAGGGTGGAAACTTTGCCATTAGCCCACAAGTTGTGCCCACGGAGGAAATAATAAACAGTGTAGAAGCAAGCATTCATAGTATGGACACGGTTACAGCTGAAGAAATCTGTATAGAAGCTGTAAAAGTATTGTCTTGCACAAAGCCTCCAACAAGTAATTTAACTGTGAGTGAGAGGACCGCCACAAAATGCCTGAATGAGGATGATAGTGTTGTTATTCTCCTTACTGACAAAGGAAATGCAACAATTGTTTTGAATGTGACCAACTATGATAGTAAGATTAACAACTAATTATATCTGCAAACATATAGGAAACTGACTAAAGAGCCCACTGAGAAAATTCTTAGAACTATTACACAGTTGATGAAGTAGTCTTCTATTGAACAGAATGTTCAGAAAAGTCTGTTGAATTCAGTTGTGCTACCACCAAGACTTTATGGACTGCCAAAGGTGCACAAAGAACATGTTCCTCTAAGGCCTATAGTGAGTGCTACTGGTTCATGCACTTATTCAATTGCCAAGTTCTTGACAACATTATTACGACTGTATGTGAGCCAATTGTATTCATATATCAAGAATTCGGCACATTTTATCTGTAAATTAAATGGTGTAGTGGTACAGCTGGAGGAGATATTACTTCCTTTTAATGTGGTATCGCTATTCACTATGGCTCCATTTAATGAAGTATTTCAACAGCTGAATTGCATTTTTCCTCACAATGTTGCAGAACTGTTTAAATATTGTCTCATATCCACATATTTCAAATGGAAGAGGAGTTCTATGGGCAGACGGATGGTGTCAGTATGGGGAGCCCCTTCAACCTAGTTATAGCGAACTTCTTTAAGGAATAATTTGAAGAGCAGGCGCTGAAAACTGCAAAAAAGAAACCAAATATTTGGTTCTGGTATGGGGATGATACATTTGTTTAGTGGCAGCATGTCAGGGAGGAACTGGATTGTTTCCACAAACATCTCAATGGATGAATCTGAAGATTCAGTTTACCATGGAGGAGGAGGAGGAGGCTGTCAGAAGATTGAATTTTCTTTATGTGCGAGTTTTCAGGAAAGAAGATGGTAGCTTGGGCCACAGAGCTTACTCAAAACCTACACCCAGACCATTACCTACACTGGGATTTGAATCCACAAAAAAGTGAGGCATCATAAAAACATTGGCAGATAGAGCAAGGAAAATCTGCAAACCAGAGCTGTTTGATGCAGAATTAAAACGTCTCATCAGTGCATTGTTCAAAAATGGTTATTCGTTCACTGAGGTGAAAAGAGCATTGATACCATCACATAGAAATCATAGTGATGCTCAAGCACTGGTGAAATCGAAAGTTTTCCTGTGTTTCATTAAGGACGTTACTAACCCCATAGGAGAAGAAAAAAAAACAACCTTGAAAAAGTGGAACATCACAGTAATCTATAAACCCACCTTGAAGATACAAGATCACCTAAACTGACCAAGGATGTTCACCAATCACAGAATCCTATAAACTCCTGCTTTTTCCAGTGGATTCTGTGTAGTTTAACGAGAGAGGGTCTTATATTAAAACTGCAAAATGTCGGTTACATAAAAAAAACCTTTTGTTAAAATACTAGAATGGATGCAAAAAATTGTAAAAGGGGCATAAAATAGTAGTTTATAAATGTGGAAATAAAGTAGTGAAAACTGAATTAGTGTCTTAAGATACTCAAAGTGTGAGACTTTGAAAGTATTATTAAGAAATAAGGTCTTACTCTGAAAGTAGAAAAATAAAAATTGTATAAATTTTTTTGTTACAGTATTAAAAGCATAGGCCCACAACAATGGGTGTATAAATAGTGAAATACATAAAGATCATAAAATTACAGAAGTGGAGTTATGCAGATGATCAAGACTGCATGAAGTGTCATTAAATGTTATGAATTAAAAAAAAAACACTGAATGTATAAAATGTAAAAAGTATAAAATAATAAATTATAAAAGTGAAACTAAGAGCAGTAACTAAAGTTACATGCAACATGGTGTGTCAGTTATAGTTAACAGCATCTGTTTCAGCTTGGTGGCGTTGTATGGTATGCAGTTTTGCAGTATGTATGGAAGCCAGTCTGCATGCCAGTCTGCTGCTAGGATGGGGAGTTCATGACATCTGATGCAGTCTAGGTCCTCTGCATAATTCCACTTCTATAATTGTAAAAAAATGACTCACTTAACAAGCGATGTTTTGCATAATGAGTGAAGGCAGTTTAATGTGACAACACCAACCATTTTCACGAGGTGGGGGAAATGTTCAACAATATGAATTGGTCTACCCCACATTGTCAGCAGTAGCATATGAATAAGGTATTTAGTATGTATTGCAGTCTGGGTTTAGCAGTCTTTCTGCTACCATCTTAGTGCAAGTTGTGATCACACATTTTTCTAAACTTGTTTTCACACAGTCCTTTTTTTGTGTGCAAATTTTAAGAACCTCCTTAGAAATGTCCCCAAAGATAAAGTTGGAGGAAGATGACCATAAAGTAAAGGAACTGACCTTAGAAATGAAATATAAAATCTGAAAAACATGAACGAGATGTGAGTGTTGCTGATTTATCAAGCATATACAATCAGTCTACATGAACTGTTTGCACTATCCTCAAAAAAAAAAAAAAAAAAAAAAAAGGACAAGATTAAGGAGATATATGCTTCAAAGGGAGTGACAAGAATATCTAAACAATGGTCTTGTATTCTGGATAATGTTGAAAGGTTGCTCCTTATAGGGATAAATGAAAAGCAATTGGAAGGTGTCACTGTTAACGAGGACATCATTTGTGAGAAGGCAAGAATAATTTTTCCTGACCTTGTTAAGAAGATGTCAGACTCATCAGAGGCCATAGAAGTGTTTAAGAGAAGCTGTGGGTGGTTCAAGAAGTTTAAAAGAAGAATCGGTATCCACAGCGTTGTGAGACATGGTGAAGCAGCCAGCTCCAACACAAAGGCAGCAGAAAACTTCATCAGCAACTTCAAGCTGCTTGTAGATTCTGAGGGTTATCTGCCACAACAGGTTTTCAATTATGAAGAGATGGGTCTATTCTGGAAACAGATGCCAATGCGTACCTTTGTAGCAGCAGAGGAGAACGCATTGCCCACTCACAAGCCAATGAAAGTCCATCTCACACTGCTATTATGTGCCAATGCAAGCAGCAATTTGAAAATTAAATCATTGCTTGTTTACCATTCAGAAACTCCACAAGTGTCCGATAAGTGTAAAGTCCTGAAGAGCAAGTTGAATGTGATGTGGAGGTCCAACAACAAGGCTTGGGTGACGTGTGATCTTTTTTGTGATTGGTTTAATGAAGTATTTGTTCCTTCAGTGAAAAAATATTTGCTTGAGATGAATCTGCCATTCCATGTCTTGCTTGTTATGGAACACGGTCCTGCGCATTCCCCAAGCCTACAAGACCACCTACCTAAAGAATTTCAGTTCATCAAGATCCAATTTCTGCCTCTCAACACCACTCTGTTACTTCAGCCTATGGACCAGCAAATTATTTCTAACTTTGAAATGCTCTACACTAAAGCACTCTTTGAGCATGGTTTTGAGTTGACTAAAGCTACTAGTCTCGCTCTCAGAGAGTTTTGGAAATGTCACCTCAACATTGTTGCCTGTGTCAAGATGATCGAAAAGGCATGGGAAGTGGTTACCAAAGAGAACTCTCCCCTTTGCTTGGAAGAAGCTTTAGCTGGAGTGTGTTGTCAAATGTGACTCTGAAGCATTTGAGTCAGTACCTGTGGAGCCTGTAGTCAACGAGATTGTGTCTTTGGTCAAGAGCTTATGGGACTAGAAGTGGATAACAATGATATCAATGAGCTTGTGGAAGATCACAGTCAAGAAATGACCACTGAAGAGCTTATGGAGTTGCAGTGTGTTTGACAGCAGGAAGTTGTGGAGAGGAGTTCTTCACAGGAGGAGGAGGAGGAGGAGGAGGAGGAGGAGGAGGAGGTAACAGCAAAGCACCAATCTTCTGGTACATAAGAGAAATTCTGAAAGCATGGCAATCAGTTGCATCATACATTGAAAATCATCGCCCCAGTAAAGTGTGGCTACACATGCTACAAATTTATTTTACGATAATGCTGTGTCGCATTTTTGCCAAGTGTTGAAGCATCATCAGAAAAAAATGACTATTGACAGCCTCTTGGTAAAATAAATTTTGTTATGTATAATGAATAATGAAGTATGTAATACAGTATGCATAATTTTCTTTGAATAAATGGCATGAATAAGATAAAACTTTTAGTACCTTTCTGCATGGAACACATTATCATATTTTACATTAATTTAAATGGGATAATTGTTTTGTTTAATGAGTGTTTCACACTACGAGTAAGATTCACGAATGAATTGTGTTTGCTATGTGAGATTCCACTGTATTTCATTATTTAGACATCCATTTTCTGGGTCTATACTTTTAATAAAAAATATAAACATTTTTTATATTTTCAGAATAAGACCTTATGACTTAATACTTTCAAAGTTCCACGCTTTGAATATCTTAAGATACCAGTTCAGCTTTCACTACTTCATGTCCACTTCCATAAACTACTACTTCATGTCCCTTTTAGAATTTTATGCATACACTCTAGTATTCTAACAGAAGGTTTTTTACACAATTGACTTTTTTGTACTTGTCTAATTTTAATATAACATCCCTGCCACTATCTGTCTCTCCCCCTCCCCGCCTTGCCATCTGTGCCTGCTCTCAGCCCCCCACCCCCGTCACTCCCTTTTATAACTTTGCGATTTTATGCTGTTTACATTTCACATACCCATTGTCCTACACTATTAGTGCTTCAGTGAGAATTTTTACATAAATATACATTCTATAATTTTAACATGACACCTCTTGTTAATCTTATGATATACCCACCACCCCACCCTGCTTCCTTTCCCCTCCCCCAATAAGCCTCACTTCATTTCCCCTTCCTATACCTGTTTTAAACATTGACCGCAGTTGCAAAACACAGTAAGCTGATATGTGCTTCTGAGTAGACAAGATGGATTCCTGCCACAACTTCTCAGGTACGTTCTACATTTATGTACAATTCTTTTTTCTGCTTATTGTAAAATATTAGATGCTATGCAAAAGTGTGCAACTGAGATGGAACAATAAATAAGAATTATCCTAAATATCAATACAGTCGCTGAATCTCTCAAGACAATTATGTTGGCTGTAGTGACTATCAGGTAAGTTATGTAAATTACTCTAGCAGTGCACAGAGCCACTTGGATAGTGCTGGGAGCACAGAGAGAGAGAGAGAGAGAGAGAGAGAGAGAGAGAGAGAGAGAGAGAGAGAGAGTGTGTGTGTGAGAGAGAGAGAGAGAGAGAGAGAGAGAGAGAGAGAGAGAGTGCATTGTAGCACTGCCATCTAAACACTCCATTGTCAGTGCATCACACTTTCTCACATCTTAATGTCTGTTTATTTTTGCTTTAAGGAAATACAATTCTTACATTTTTGTTTATCCACCATCCTGAAGTCTTGGTCATACATATATGCACTTAAAAAACTAAACCTAATCTCCTTAATATATGTCAGTGTGTGTTAGCATTCAGCTCTCAAGCAGTTGGTTAATGTCTTGGTGACAAAGAAAATGTTCACCAAAAAAATTTGGCACCAATTTCTTGAGATAACAGCAAATCTCTAAGGTATTCCTTGTAGTGAAAGCTTGTGTGATTCTTGATGGTGATGCATTTAACAGGTGATGCCATCAAGCTTGATACCTCCCCTTGGTGTTTTTTGAAAAGTGTGGAATACGTACCTGGAGTGTGTGTTGCTCTCTTCCTTTCTGTCAGCCCATATTCATTTATAACTACAAAAACATGACCATACTGCACAAGCACTCATGATCATTCTTCCAAAACAGATATATACTTGACACCTAACAGGAAGCCAGAGATACCCAATGCTAAGCCACCTCCACTAGGACTCACCTCGGACAGTAATTCAGTCTCCTTGTATTGTACTTAAAACTGTGTTGTGCGTCTGTGATTAACTTACGTATGCACAGCCTATGATATAATAAATTGGTACTGACTTTGAGCTCTAAAGTATTGTCATTTGTGAGGCACACTTTTTAATGTAGCACATAACATCTCTTGCAATTCTGGTAGAAAGATCAGTGAAAAAAGGATTTGTTGAGAGATACAGAACTTGGTTTTCACAGTACTGCTGTAGCCCAGAAGCCACTAATGACAAGAATTAGTGCTCAGCATAATTTAGAGTGGTATAAAAAATGCTACCATTGTTTTGTGGGGCATCAGGAGAACGTTTTCTGAAGTGATAAGCTGCAATGTAAGGCATACCCAGCAAACAGCCATGTATACATCTGTAGAAAGCTTCAAGAATGGCAGCAGATTGTAGTGACAGCGGAACCTGATGGAGCTGGTATAATCATCTGAATCAGTATTTGTTGGCTTGTACTGGGCCCATTCATTTAAATATATGGCAAAATTAACGCAAATGTTCATGGAATTTTTTAAACAATAGGAAGTTTCCCACACACAGTGGCAAAAATTTGTAATCTGACCATTTTCTGAGTAAGTATTATAATGCTCATGAATGAGGCCACCGCATTGTAGTTCTACAAGAAATCAGGTTGACTTGCTGGCTGAATAGTTCAAAGCCCTGACGAAACCTCCAAAAACACCCTTGGGGTGACCAGTTATGTTGTTTGTATTCCAGATCAGTTTGCCCAGAAACTATGGAAACAACTATTCATGACAATTAACGAAGAATGGAAGCACACTTTGCCTCCATTTGTTGGAACTTAATTTTTGGGGACCTCCTTTACCATTATTACAGTGTTTAATCTTTTGAGGAGGCTCTCACCTATTTGTTACCTGTTCACCATCTCCAGAATAAAAATTGTGGGTTTGAAGAGGCTTTTAGCCACGGAGTGTATTTCACGTATTTTTAAATGCTGTCACTGTATATGAGTTAAGAAGCAGGGAGTATTAGTCCATCATACAATAATAGGGACTTTTTTAGATACACGTTACATCCCTGGAACTTATATTTGATTACAACATAGCAGAACATTTATACTTGCCAGTAAATAAGTGAGGCCTGTTATGCTGGTTCATAAAATTTTGATCTGGCGTGATGCCATAGCTACATCTACATCTACATCTACATCCATACTCCGCAAGCCACCTGACGGTGTGTGGCGGAGGGTACCTTCAGTACCTCTATCGGTTCTCCCTTCTATTCCAGTCTCGTATTGTTCGTGGAAAGAAGGATTGTCGGTATGCCTCTGTGTGGGCTCTAATCTCTCTGATTTTATCCTCATGGTCTCTTTGCGAGATATACGTAGGAGGGAGCAATATACTGCTTGACTCTTCGGTGAAGGTATGTTCTCGAAACTTTGACAAAAGCCCGTACCGAGCTACTGAGCGTCTCTCCTGCAGAGTCTTCCACTGGAGTTTATCTATCATCTCCGTAACGCTTTCACGATTACTAAATGATCCTGTAACGAAGCGCGCTGCTCTCCGTTGGATCTTCTCTATGTCTTGTATCAACCCTATCTGGTATGGATCCCACACTGCTGAGCAGTATTCAAGCAGTGGGCGAACAAGCGTACTGTAACCTACTTCCTTTGTTTTCGGGTTGCATTTCCTTAGGATTCTTCCAATGAATCTCAGTCTGGCATCTGCTTTACCGACAATCAACATTATATGATCATTCCATTTTAAATCACTCCTAATGCGTACTCCCAGATAATTTATGGTATTAACTGCTTCCAGTTGCTGACCTGCTATTTTGTAGCTAAATGATAAAGTATCTATCTTTCTGTGTATTCGCAGCACATTACACTTGTCTACATTGAGATTCAGTTGCCATTCCCTGCACCATGTGTCAATTCGCTGCAGATCCTCCTGCATTTCAGTACAATTTTCCATTGTTACAACCTCTCGATACACCACAGCATCATCTGCAAAAAGCCTCAGTGAACTTCCGATGTCATCCACCAGGTCATTTATGTATATTGTGAATAGCAACGGTCCTATGACACTCCCCTGCGGCACACCTGAAATTACTCTTACTTCGGAAGACTTCTCTCCATTGAGAATAACATGCTGCGTCCTGTTATCTAGGAACTCCTCAATCCAATCACACAATTGGTCTGATAGTCCTGGCATTAAAAGCAGTAATGTACATTCACGTATTGTATATTACACTTTCAAAACCACCGTGCGGTCTAATGCACTGCTTTCCAGGCGGGAAGGCTTGCCGATCCCCCACACGAATCCACCTGGTGGATTAGTGCCGGCCAGTCTGTGGATGGTTTTTAAGGCAGTTTTCCATCTGCCTTGGCGAATGTAGGCTGGTTCCACTTATTCCACCTCAGTTACACTATGTCAGAAATTGCTGCGCAAACATTTTCTCCACGTACGCGTACACCATAATTACTCTACCATGCAGTGACCCATGGTCACTGACTCATTGCATAGGGGTAGGTACTAAAGAGGTACCCCACGGCACAAGAGCTAGTGCTGAAGATGTGTAATGAACCGACACTTCACCCTGGGAAGGTGGCTGATGATGTTGTATACTTGAAAGCATAAAAAGTGGTAGTGGCTGAAGTTTGAAATGCCCACTTCATCACACAGGAACCAATTATGTTACAGAGTGTACAGTACTGCTCATAAAAGTAAAGGACTCATAATTATGAGAGTAGCTGAGGGAGTTACACCTTACTAACACTGAGCACAAAGCATGCACCCCTTAAAATTACACAAGAAAATCTATGTATTATTCCTAGGATTGAAAACATCAAAAAAGCACTTGAAGCTGAGAAGTGGTGAGAAGGGTGGAACAACAGTAAAAAATATCTAAATATTAGAGCACTTAATCTAGTGACTTCATATTAAGAACTATTGTGAGGTGATGCTGCACCCCTGGCAGAACTGCTAAATCTGTCCTGCCCTCTAACAAAAGTACATTTCTGCAATTTTTTCTACACAGATTTAGCAGTTTTTATGATTTTGTAAGTAAGTTTTATAAAAATGAAGTATGTTGAAAAAGGCATTGAAGAAAAATATTCCACCCTTGAAACTTTTTGCATTTGCTTTGAGCTTTTCTCTTTCTCCTGTTTCTTCCTATGTTATTTCCATTTCCCTCAGGTCTACTTTAACTTCTTTGATCCACATCATTTATGTATTGGAGATCTTCATTTATGGAAATAGATTTCTTGTTGTAGAAGGTTTTTGTTAATTGAAAATCCACCTCCATTTTCACTGACCTTGCTAAGTTAGCTTCTTTGTCCAAAACATTTAGTTGTATATTTCACCTAGATATTTAAATTTTATAGCCTCATTTATTCTTCAATAATCACTTTCCACCTATTTTGGTGCCTCCTGTGCATCTGTCTTGTACTCTTCTTTCCCACATAGGCCAGCTATTGAAGCTGTATGTTGTAGGAAATTTATTTGCATTGTTGCATGTTCTATAGGTTTAGGTAAGATTGCAAGGTTGTCAGCAAAAGTCATACAGTCAATACTCATATTATCCCCTTTTATCCCAACTGTGATTTTCTGAAATTCCTCCTTGTTCTTCTCTTCTTTTCCTGTGTTCACAGATTACCTTCACTTGTAGCCAATTGAACAGCAGTGGAGACAGTTCACCTCCTTGTCTTACACCAGTTTTTATCTAAAAAAATCTTCACCTGAAAATTTAATTTTTCATTTGGTATGTTTTTTGCGATTGCCACTCATTTGTTGTCAGCACTAAACTCTTACTAAATGTTCTTCTATACCTGATTCTAAATTTCAGATTTAAAATTTGTACCAAACAGGATTGTGTTTTTCTAAACCCTCCTCAGTGATCTCCTTTTCGCTGATTCAGTCGGCTTTGCAGATTATTTTGTAACACTTTTGAAAGAATCTTGTAAGTCACTAGAAGGAGGGAAATTCCTCTGCAGTTGCTGGCATCAGTTTGATCTCTTTTCTTGTGGATTGGGGAATTAATGCTGTTTCCCAGACTTTCTGAAAGACTCAATGTTGCTTCTTGTCTGTTCCAGCACCTTCAATGTTCCACATGTCAGCCTTATCATTTTTCAAAAGTTTAAAGTTATTTTGCATTTCATCTATGCTAGGTGGGGGGGGGGGGGGTTCTAAATTTGTGTAGATGCATGCTGAATTTTGTTCTAGAAATTTTGGTTCCTCACAATTTAACAGCTTATTGAAATAGCTTACTAATATTTCACATTATTCGTAATAATCCTCAGTTGGCAGAAGTTTGAAAAAACCAGAATCCTTGAGTGAAATAACATATTTGATTATGCAGTAAGTTGCCATTGTTTGAGATTCTACAATACTGCAGTGAAGTATCAGCGAAAACTCCCATGTTGAATATGAGTGAGCTGTGCAGGTGGAAGCTGTGTGTGTGAAACGAGCGCACTGTTGTTACGTAAAATGTGTTAGACACCTGTTTGGCAATAGTTGTTTCTTTGGTGCTGCTTGCAAGAAACGACACTATAGGAAAGACAGTGGCTACAGCTTGCCTTTACAGTTGTGAGCATCTTTTCGTAAGCCGAAGATAGGAACATAGGGGTAGGAGAACTTGCGCATCTCTTCTGGTTAGTTTTTAAACCATCTATTTGTCTTTTTTTCCCTGTGCTTGCACCCTTGTCAGGGGTGTGCATTGATTTATCTGAAGGACAGAAATCTTAAACTGTGTAACCACAAGGATACGGGGCTGATAACACAATATTAAATACATTTTCACATATTACATCTGCAAACAATGGAAGATGTTAAATAACTGCTGCACTAACCTAACATTTATGTTGAGCAGCTAAATAAATTAAAATATACATGAAAATTCAGCTCACATATTTTGCCAAATACAGTAGTGGCTAATCCTTAAGATTTAAGACTCAGTGTCTATTTTAATTACTAAAATATAGAAAATACATTGTAATACCTTAATAGAGCATGTTATATATTGATGTAAGCATATTATTTCCTTATAGCTGTATGAAACAGTTGACAAACAGAAATTCTGCCTTAAGAAGCAGGCAAGCATAGAAAGCAATTGTAGTGACACTGTTCGTGTTTTGCGTCGCACTTTAATTAGCGTAGACCGGGACTTTGTCCTAGGGATGTCCGAGGTTAACTCACTGGGCACGGCCCGTGCAGCCTGAGTTGTTGTTGTTGTTGTTCCGCCGGCAGAGGTCGCGTCCGAATTCTCGCGTGCCCTCTGGTGGACGGGACTTGCGGCAACTACCGTCCGTAACGCGCCGTGCCGATGTGCGCCACCCACGATCTTTCTGGTGGCTACTACAGCAATTACAAGCACTGTTGATCGCTATGTACACAATACTTTTCGGGCTTTTTTTCCCTTAAGATTTAAATTTTTTATGGGAAAGGATTAGGTCAAGATAATTAATACAAGTTTGCCTTTAGATAGTCAACAGAATGAAATGCATATTTTCTTAGAAAATCTTTAATTTTCCTCCTGAAGTAATTTACAGGCACAGAGTAACAATTACATATATAATACATGTATTTAATGTAATCACCAATATGCCAGTACCATATGGCACACTCTTCCTGTATTAATTTTGCAGGAAAAGCTTCAATTCTGTAATATAGTTCTCAGTATTTAATGCAAAATGATAGTAACTCGACCATGTACATTACAACAGATGTTTAATCTCGACACTGTTTCTGCAACGGGGTCACACACTATGTGTTGCAAAAATAGCGATCACATGCTGTCTTCCAGTAAGGGGAAAGTTCTTCTGCGCAACTGAAATGTAATCAAGCAATATTTTTCCCTTTAATAACACTCAGTCATTATAGTATCCTGGCTAATTCATTTCCTACATACATATAACTGAGGGATCAAAATAAGCAAAATTGTACAAATTTTATACCTACGAATATACGATCATATTTGACTCGATCATAGCGTTCTGCATCAGCTGTTCATCTGTCGTTGCAGCCAGGCTTGTACAGCAGCTACTCACGTGACATCGCTTTCAGGTCAGAACGTCAACGCAGCCAGGCGTTTTACTGGCGTGAGACATTCCTGAAGGGGGTCAGACCTGTTTTTCCGCGTAGCCCGTTGCATCTCCGCCCGTTCGTTTCCTGTGGGACTGAGATTTGGCGCGGAAGCAAGCCAGTCGAGAAGAGGTATCTCACTGTTTTGAAAACTACTTTTGACGCATGGCTGATATCTGTATTGGAGACTGATCCTGTTGAAAACAAATTAATCTCGCAGGATGTAATTGTCGTCGTACCGGTGAAATTTTAAGCTTACCGATAATATGAATATGGCGCAGAAGATTTATTTGTTTTAAGTGGTTTTATGACATTTACTACCTGACGAACTGCCAGGACGAAGGTCAGGAAAAAACTGCATGATCGCTAATACGAGGTGCATTCAAGTTCTAAGGCCTCCGATTTTTTTTCTCCGGACTGGAAAGAGATAGAAAGATGCGCATTGTTTTAAAATGAGACCGCGTTCATTGTCAATACGTCCCAGAGATGGCAGCACTGTACGGCAGGTGGAATTTTACCGCCAGTGGCGAGAATGAGAACTGTTTTAAATACTTAAAATGGCGACGTTTTCCTTACTTGAACAGCGTTTTCTGAATTTGCGTGGTGTGAAACCAATTGAAATTCATCGACAGTTGAAGGAGACATGTGGTGATGGAGTTATGGATGTGTCGAAAGTGCGTTCGTGGGTGTGACAGTTTAATGAAGGCAGAACATCGTGTGACAACAAACCAAAACAACCTCGGGCTCGCACAAGCCAGTCTGACGGCATGATCGAGAAAGTGGAGAGAATTGTTTTGGGGGATCGCCAAATGACTGTTGAACAGATCGCCTCCAGAGTTGGCATTTCTGTGGGTTCCGTGCACACAATCCTGCATGACGACCTGAAAATGCGAAAAGTGTCATCCAGGTGGGTGCCACGAATGCTGACGGACGACCACATGGCTGCCCGTGTGGCATGTTGCCAAGCAATGTTGATGCGCAACGACAGCATGAATGGGACTTTCTTTTCGTCGGTTGTGACAATGGATGAGACGTGGATGCCATTTTTCAATCCAGAAACAAAGCGCCAGTCAGCTCAATGGAAGCACACAGATTCACCACCACCAAAAAAATTTCGGTTAACCGTCAGTGCTAAAAAAATGATGGTGTCCATGTTCTGGGACAGCGAGGGCGTAATCCTTACCCATTGCGTTCCAAAGGGCACTACGGTGACAGGTGCATCCTATGAAAATGTTTTGAAGAACAAATTCCTTCCTGCACTGCAACAAAAACGTCCGGGAAGGGCTGCGCGTGAGCTGTTTCACCAAGACAACGCACCCGCACATCGAGCTAACGTTACTTAACAGTTTCTTCGTGATAACAATTTTGAAGTGATTCCTCATGCTCCCTACTCACCTGACCTTGCTCTTAGTGACTTTTGGCTTTTTCCAACAATGAAAGACACTCTCCGTGGCCGCACATTCACCAGCCGTGCTGCTATTGCCTCAGGGATTTTCCAGTGGTCAAAACAGACTCCTAAAGAAGCCTTCGCCGCTGCCATGGAATCATGGCGTCAGCGTTGTGAAAAATGTGTACGTCTGCAGGGCGACTACGTCGGGAAGTAACGCCAGTTTAATCGATTTCGGGTGAGTAGTTAATTAGAAAAAAAGTCGGAGGCCTTAGAACTTGAATGCACCTCGTACGAAGCTATATGCGTTAACGGCCCCACTCGTGAGCGACGGAACTCTGCAGTTCGATGCAAGGGCATGCAATCGCTTCGCAGATCGCACGTGTGACGACAAATCACAGCGATCGGTCGCTGATCGCGAGCAAATCCCAGGCAATACGGTGAATCACATGCGATTTGTGCAAGCAATATAGCTTCTTGTCTGATTAGCAGCGACATATGGCAATATGACTGCATGTCGCTTTTATTAGTTATTGAGCATGCTTGTGTAGTTTAGTCTCATTTCGCGTTGCCAACGTTGAGAAATGACTTTACGTTTCAATGTATAGCTGTTGAGGGACGACGAACCACTGTGCGAAGTGAAGTTGGAGCCGGAGTTGGCATTAATATAAACAAAAAATGGTTCTAATGGCTCTGAGCACTGTGGGACTTAACATCTGAAGTCATCAGTCTCCTAGAATTTAGAACTACTTAAACCGAACTAACCTAAGGACATCACACACATTCATGCCCGAGGCAGGATTCGAACCTGTGACCGCAGCGGTCGCGCGGTTTCCGACTGTAGCGCCTAGAGCTGCTCGGCCGCACCGGACGGCCTAATATAAACACGTAGTACAAAATACACCCTCCGATTTTGCAGTGATTATCATATTGAAGCTTGTGTGGTAGAAGTAGAAACGATCGGAAGTTTATAGTAATGGTCACGAGACACTGTGGTCCACCAGATGATTATGAGTTATTTAAGAAACAATTACACCCACTGTATAAAGTTTTAAACTTATAAACAGAATGATGTAACATAATATTAAGTGAACATTTTAATTTAAATATTCACAGCATATCTCTCTACAACTATAGTCAAGCCCCTTGTCATTTCAGATAATCCAACTCTCTCTCATATAATCTTTAACGAGAGTTATAGTATAATCATTGCTGCTATTAACAACATTGCTATCGACATTTCGAGACGCCAAAATAAATTGTGTAAATACTTGCACTTAAACTATAATATTACTGAAGGAAAATTAACTGAGGACTAATAAATGAAACACGAATTGTATTAACACACTGGAAAAATGTACATAACCCGTTTTGCTTCAGTGGAAAATGTAATATATGTAACTTAAATTTCTCAATAAAATCAGTTCAAAACAGGTTTAATTAGCAACAATGATTGCTTTCTTAATTTTAATTTTTTTGCCAGAATTCGTGGGGATGGGGAAATCAAATACAACTGCTGCTGAACATAGTTCATTTTCGTTGCAGAACTTCCCGACACAGTGACGTTCGCGGTAATACTGATTGATATCGCTCAGCAGATCGCTCGAGTGTGACGGGGTCGAGGTGAGCGACCGATTGCAGCAGTATCGCACGCGACAAATCTCTGCGATCTGTCGCTCATGCAATGACCCCTATACGATTATGTATGTTTTCGAAAACCAAGGCCAAATTACCTGAACCCTTTTACAGGAGTTACTTTTGAGTGGTTCCCAATCAGCCAATGAACACTAAGAATTCGATGACCCAAAAGAGCGAAATTTCAAACATTTACCCATTATGGATATGGAACACTGCGACTGTGATCGATAAAGGTTTTATTCTTTAATTTTTATTTTCCATTGCCTGTTTCGAATCGCCTAGCGATTCATCATCAGATGGTACATCTTTACTGGATGTTTGTAGCATTGTGGGGGTCGTGTAGCTGTGGTAAAGTGTATAATCGAAGCATGTAAGCACTGAATGTGGCGAGAATTATTCACATTATGAGACCAATTTAGTTGCATTACTTGTAGTTATTAACATCTGTTGATCTGTTCTTGGTGCACCCATTGTTTTGGAAAACATAAAGTGACGTTAATTTTACACTACTTCACAAACTTAGCGACAGGTGAGAACTTCCACGTGTTTTATAAAAAATAAATAAACCAAATAGCATGATTCAAGTTATGTTTTAAGAGTTTGTGTTGGAGCAGTTTCTTTATTCACCACTCGCAGTGCACTTTGGTGACAGTAAGTACATATCTATTTATGTTATTTTCATTATTGCAAAAATAACATGTATTGACATTACAAACTTGACAAGTGCTAGTTACAAAATCTAATAAACAATGAGTTTGGATGATATCCGCCTACAGTTTCAGTGCTGAAATTACGTTTGACATTTATCTTCATGTCTAATACGAGGTGCATTCAAGTTCTAAGGCCTCCGATTTTTTTTCTCCGGACTGGAAAGAGACAGAAACATGCGTATTCTTTTAAAATGAGGCCGCGTTCATTGTCAATACGTCCCAGAGATTGCAGCACCCTATGGCAGATGGAATTTTACTGTCAGCGGCGAGAATGAGAACTGTTTTAAATACTTAAAATGGCGACGTTTTCCTTACTTGAACAGCATGCAATCATTCGTTTTCTGAATTTGCGTGGTGTGAAACCAATTGAAATTCATCGACAGTTGAAGGAGACATGTGGTGATGGAGTTATGGATGTGTCGAAAGTGCATTCGTGGGTGCGGCAGTTTAATGAAGGCAGAACATCGTGTGACAACAAACCGAAACAACCTCGGGCTCGCACAAGCCGGTCTGACAACATGATCGAGAAAGTGGAGAGAATTGTTTTGGGGGATCGCCGAATAACTGTTGAACAGATCGCCTCCATAGTTGGCATTTCTGTGGGTTCTGTGCACACAATCCTGCATGACGACCTGAAAATGCGAAAATTGTCATCCAGGTGGGTGCCACGAATGCTGACGGACGACCACACGGCTGCCTGTGTGGCATGTTGCCAAGCAATGTTGACGCGCAACGACAGCATGAATCGGACTTTCTTTTCGTCGGTTGTGACAATGGATGAGACGTGGATGCCATTTTTCAATCCAGAAACAAAGCGCCAGTCAGCTCAATGGAAGCACACAGATTCACCGCCACCAAAAAAATTTCAGGTAACCGCCAGTGCTGAAAAAATGATGGTGTCCATGTTCTGGGACAGCGAGGGCGTAATCCTTACCCATTGCGTTCCAAAGGGCACTACGGTAACAGGTGCATCTTACGAAAATGTTTTGAAGAACAAATTCCTTCCTGCACTGCAACAAAAACGTCCGGGAAGGGCTGCGCGTGTGCTGTTTCACCAAGACAACGCACCCGCACATGGAGCTAACGTTACGTAACAGTTTCTTCCTGATAACAACTTTGAAGTGATTCCTCATGCTCCCTACTCACCTGACCTGGCTCATAGTGACTTTTGGCTTTTTCCAACAATGAAAGACACTCTCCGTGGCCGCACATTCACCAGCCGTGCTGCTATTGCCTCAGCGATTTTCCAGTGGTCAAAACAGACTCCTAAAGAAGCCTTCGCCGCTGCCATGGAATCATGGCGTCAGCATTGTGAAAAATGTGTACGTCTGCAGGGCGATTACGTCGAGAAGTAACGCCAGTTTCATCGATTTCGGGTGAGTAGTTAATTAGAAAAAAAATCGGAGGCCTTAGAACTTGAATACACCTCGTAGACACTGATTATTACTCATGAAATAAACAATAGGGCTCTGCATGAAGGCTTTTTTTGTGCACTAGACGAAGAGAAAACGAGTGATGCGTAGGTGTACCGTTGTGGATAGTTGTGTGTGTGTGTGTGTGTGTGTGTGTGTGTGTGTGTGTGTGAGAGAGAGAGAGAGAGAGAGAGAGAGAGAGAGATAGAAAGAGAGATTTTTGTCCGGAGTTTTTTAATTTTAAGTTATTTGCTAAATCAGTCTGTACATTTAAGAGGGCGTTGTGTGATTTATTCTTATGGGTGAAATTCTGTAATTGTTCCAATAGATCCATCTTTATTCCTTTGTCTACAGTGTGTAAAATATGTAGTTTTGTTTTGGTGCCTGTAACTGAATGACTGTTTTGTGCTATGTGGGCTTCAAACTTGAATTATTTAAATTTCTTAAAGAGTGTGTGTCTGTGTGCTCGTTGTATTGTTTGCCCAGTGTAGTAGCAGGTGTAGCTCTCTCAGGTTAATTTATATATACCAGATTTTTGAAACGGTGGAGTGGCTGTTTCAGTCTCATAAGTTCTTTTGTTTTGTGTTTTGTTGTTTGTGTGGAAACTTATTTTAACTTTGTGTGGCTTAAACAGTTTTGCAAGCTAATATGAAATGTTACTGAGGAAAGGCATGGAGATTATTTAGTTCCTTCTGTTATGGACTGTGTTGCTGATGCTGTCTAGTTGATTTTTTTTTCATATAACTTGTCAACGGTGGATGGGTCATCAGCATTGTTGTGCGCTTTTGTGATGATGATGATGATGATGATGATGTTTGGTTTGTGGGGCGCTCAACTGCGTGGTTATCAGCGCCCGTACAATTACCTAATCTTTGCTCAGTCCAATTTCGCCACTTTCCTGGATGATGATGAAATGATGAGGACAACACAAACACCCAGTCATCTCGAGGCAGGTGAAAATCCCTGACCCCGCCGGGGTGCGCTTTTGTTTTTGATATGTTTAGTTATTTAGTTTTGAAATCAGGGTTAGCATGAATTATGTTTACATGGTTGAGTGCTGATCTAAAAAAATGATAATTTACGTTGATTTGGGTGGCACAGTGTGTTTTTTACAGTGACATCCGAAGTTCAAAATGGTTCAAATGGCTCTGAGCACTATGGGACTTAACTTCTGAGGTCATCAGTCCCCTAGAACTGAGAACTACTTAAACCTAACTAACCTAAGGACATCACACACATCTATGCCCGAGGTAGGATTCGAACCTGCGACCGTAGCTGTCGCGCGGTTCCAGACTGTAGCGCCTAGAACCGCTCGGCCACTTAAGCCGGCCCATCCGAAGTGGTGGGTTTCCTATAGATTTGGAATTTAAATTTTTTGTTGTGACAGGTTATGTTTAGGTCAAGAAAATTAATTCCATGTTGTGTCTGGTGTTCAAGTATAAAATGTACTATGGGACGTATATTATTAACTTTCTAAGATGAGAAAATTACCGAACTATCAGTTTAATAAGTCACAGCTGCAAAATACTAACGCGAATTCCTTACAGACGAATGGAAAAACTAGTAGAAGCCGACCTCGGGGAAGATCAGTTTGGATTCCGTAGAAATGTTGGAACACGTGAGGCAATACTGACCCTACGACTTAGCTTAGAAGCTAGATTAAGCAAGGGCAAACCTACGTTTCTAGCATTTGTAGACTTAGAGAAAGCTTTTGATAATGTTGACTGGAATACTCTCTTTCAAATTCTGAAGGTGGCATGGGTAAAATACAGGGAGCGAAAGGCTATTTACAATTTGTACAGAAAAAAGATGGCAGTTATAAAAGTCGAGGGACATGAAAGGGAAGCAGTGGTGGGGAAGGGAGTGAGACAGGGTTGAGGTCTCTCCCCGATGTTATTCAATCTGTATATTGAGCAAGCAGTGAAGGAAACAAAAGAAAAATTCGGAGTAGGTATTAAAATCCATGGAGAAGAAATAAAAACTTTGAAGTTCGCCGATGACATTGTAATTCTGTCAGAAACAGCAAAGGACTTGGAAGAGCAGTTGAACGGAATGGATAGTGTCTTGAAAGGAGGATATAAGATGGACATCAACAAAAGCAAAACGAGGATAATGGAATGTAGTC
The DNA here is from genome assembly GCF_023864275.1 of Schistocerca cancellata. NCBI lineage: Eukaryota > Metazoa > Arthropoda > Insecta > Orthoptera > Acrididae > Schistocerca > Schistocerca cancellata. Next base: position 724,432,149 of record NC_064629.1, read on the forward strand.
GAATTAAGTCGGGTGATGCTGAGGGAATTAGATTAAGAAATGAGACACTTAAAGTAGTAAAGAAATTTTGCTATTTGGGGAGCAAAATAACTGATGATGGTCGGAGTAGAGAGGATATAAAATGTAGACTGGCAATGGCAAGGAAAGCGTTTCTGAAGAAGAGAAATTTGTTAACATCGAGTATAGATTTAAGTGTCAGGAAGTCATTTTTGAAAGTATTTGTATGGAGTGTAGCCATGTATGGAAGTGAAACATGGACGATAAATAGTTTGGACAAGAAGAGAATCGAAGGTTTCGAAATGTGGTGCTACAGAAGAATGCTAAAGATTAGATGGGTAGATCACATAACTAATGAGGAAGTATTGAATAGGATTGGGGAGAAGAGAAGTTTGTGGCACAACTTGACTAGAAGAAGGGATCGGTTGGTAGGACATATTCTGAGGCATCAAGGGGGGAGGAGATTAGTGTTTAACGTCCCGTCGACAACGAGGTCATTAGAGACGGAGCTCAAGCTCGGGTGAGGGAAGGACGGGGAAGGAAATCGGCCGTGCCCTTTGAAAGGAACCATCCCGGGATTTGCCTGAAGCGATTTAGGGAAATCACGGAAAACCTAAATCAGGATGGCCGGAGACGGGATTGAACCGTCGTCCTCCCGAATGCGAGTCCAGTGTGCTAACCACTGCGCCACCTCGCTCGGTGAGGCATCAAGGGATCACCAATTTAGTATTGGAGGGCAGCGTGGTGGGTAAAAATCGTAGAGGGAGACCAAGAGATGAATACACTAAGCAGATTCAGAAGGATGTAGGTTGCGGTAGGTACTGGGAGATGAAGAAGCTTGCACGGGATAGAGTAGCATGGAGAGCTGCATCAAACCAGTCTCAGGGCTGAAGACCACAACAACAACAACAAGATGAGGTTTCTATTTCAGTGGTTGTCCCATTGTATAGTATCAATGTATCATCAACATAGCGTTTATAATAAACAGTTTTGTTAACTTCTTTTTTTTATTTTTGCTTTAAAAAATTTGTTTTGTAGATCATTCATACAGATGTAGTAAGCCAGTTAAGCCACTGCTCATTGATAAATTATAATTCTGAATATAGATTTTGTTATTAAAGGAAAAATAATTGTGAGCTATCACGAATTTTTATTGACCCATTCTCGAGGACGTATATAACAAACGATCATTCTGACGGAGCCATCCGCATATAGTACAGTCGCCAGGGCGTGAGAAATTTGAGCACTAGTACCTTTTATAATGTCCTTTTGCTGCAATGCACGTTGCAGTTCTCCCACGGAGACAATCGTAGAGGTGACGAATGTGGTCTTGCTGAATGACCTGCCATGCAATGTCCAGCTGGTGTCTCAGCTCAGCTCAGACTTGCAGACCGCGCAAGATGACGTTCCATTCAGTCCTAAACACGCTCATTGGGGTACAGATCTGGGGATCGTGTTGGCCAGGGTAGTTGACGTACACCTTGGAGACCAAATTGGATGGCACGGATACATGTGGAAGTGCATAGTCGTGTTGTAAAAGCACATCAAATTGTTGGTGCACTAACGGTAGCACGATTGGTTCAATGACGTTTTGAGTGTACTGCGCACTGTTCATTGTTCCCTCTACGAGGGGCGTTTGAAAAGTCCGTGCAAAAATAAAAACTACATATGTGTTTGGGGTAAGCTCTTTTTATTTTTCGACATAGTCTCCTTTTAGACTTACACACTTCGTCCAACGCTGTTCTAATTTGTTGATCCCTTCCGAATAATAAGAATTGTCCAAGTCTGCAAAATAGCTATTAGTTGCTGCAATTACCTCCTCGTTTGAATAAAATCTTTGTCTCACTAGCAATTTCTTCAAATTAGGGAACAAATAGTAGTCCGAGGGAGCCAAGTCTGGAGAATAGGGGGGATGTGAAACGAGTTGGAATCCTATTTCCATTAATTTTGCGACCACAACTGCTAAGGTGTGTGCTGGTGCATTGTCGTGATGGAAAATGACTTTTCTGCGGTCCAATCGCCGGCGTTTTTCTTCCAGCTTGGTTTTGAAACGGTCCAATAACGATGAATGATATGCACCTGTAACAGTTTTACCCTTTTCCAGATAGTCGATGAGGATTATCCCTTGCGAATCCCAAAAGACAGTCGCCGTAACCTTTCCGGCCGAAGGAATGGTCTTCACCTTTTTTGATGCACATTCTCCCTTGGTAACCCATTGTTTAGATTGTTCTTCGGTCTCAGGAGTATAGTAATGTATCCATGTTTCATCCACAGTGACGAAACGGCGCTTAAAGACCGGCGGATTCTTCCTGAACAGCTGCAAACCATCCTTTCAACACTTCACATGATTCCGTTTTTGGTCAAGCGTGAGCAATTGTGGAACCTACCTTGCGGATAGCTTTCTCATGTCCAAATGTTTATGCAAAATATTATGTACCCCTTCATTCGAGATGCCCACAGCACCTCACGCACCTTAACTCATCTGTCATCCGTCACCATATCATGGATTTTATCAATGATTTCTGGAGTCGTAACCTCCACAGGGCGCCCAGAACGTTCAGCATCAGTTGTGCCCATATGGCCACTCCGAAAATTTTGAAACCACTTACTAACTGTTCTAATCGAAGGTGCAGAGTCACCGTAATGTTTATCAAGCTTCTCTTTAGTCTCCTGAGGCGTTTTGCCTTTCATAAAGTAATGTTTAATCACCACACGAAATTCTTTTTCGTCCATTTTTTGGCAATCACTCGACTTCCTTGATTCACACGAATCCCAAACACAAAGAGATAGACCAATATGGCTGAAACTTGGTGTGAGTTCTTTCCAAAGGTGCTGCTAACTAAATACGACCTCGATACGCGCCGGTGGTGCCATCTCTCGGACTTTGCATGGACTTTTCAAACGCCCCTCGAATGATCACCAGAGAACAGCCATTGTAAGATGTGGCTACCCACACACCATGGTGTCGAGTGTTAGCCCTGTGTCCCTCTATCATGCACGCTCCAGACATTGACGCTCACCTGCACGACGCCTTACATATGCATGAGCATCACTGGCACAAAGGCAGAAGCGACTCTCGTGACAGAAGACAAGTCTCTATTTGTCTACCCATACAAGAGTTTATCGCGACACCACTAGGGGCGGGATGCATGATACTAGGGCGTGAGAAGGAGATGCCCTAACGGCAACAGGATCGTAACCCTGCTAAGGGTCCTCGCTGATACCCCTGGAGCAACAGAGTCCCTAATTTGTTGCGAAGCCGTGGTGTAGTCCGATATGGCACGGTCTTGGTGTGCATCTCGTATAAGTCAGCGCTGTCCGGACCCAGGCTTACGGGCATGTGCACCTTCTTCTGAGCACTGACAACAACGTCGATGCACTGTGGAAATCTCTCGCCCCATGTACAGCGCAATTCTGCACTACGAGCACCCACCCCTGCAGACACACTATACTCCCTCTCTCAAACTCCATCAACTTCACAAACGGTTCACGTCCACTCTGTCATGGCATTCTAACAATGTTGCAGACACAGGTAGAGTACCGTATGTCACGGCAAACTGGCTCTGTAGATGAACAACTGCTGCGAAACTTGCAACATCCCGTGGCTGATAACGTGGTTCCTGTGGATTTGATCATCACATTAACTGCCCTCTCTTAGTGCCCTGTGCAAGTATAGTATGCGTTAGTCATGTGTGTCAAGGTTTTTTTTTATTTTTCATTTTTCGGTAGTGTATAAGCACTTCTGCCTTTTTTTCTTTTTTTGCTGAAGATCATTACCCACTTATCCGTTGGACCCACGCCCGGCCACACAACCTAAATAACGTGAGCAAGGAACCTGAATTAGATACCACAAGCAAAAAAGAAGCAACAATTCCAGGTGCATAATACAGGGTGTCCCAAAAAGAATGACCCGATTTTAAATAGAATTATTTATTAGGAAGAAGGGCTTAACACCAAGAAATTGCATATTAAATTACTCAGAAAAGACAAAAGTTTCTAAAAATCCATCGTAAATGTTCAAAATGTTCTCTATTGGCTGCACGGATGACATCTAGCCGATAGCCAAATTCATCCAAAAAAATGTTCAAATGTGTGTGAAATCTTATGGGACTTAACTGCTAAGGTCATCAGTCCCTAAGCTGAAACACTACTTAACCTAAATTATCCTAAGGTCAAACACACACACCGATGCCCGAGGGAGGGCTCGAACCTCCGCCGGGACCAGCCGCACAGTACATGACTGCAGCGCCTTAGACCGCTTTTTTTTTTTTTTTTTTAGATCTCATTTTGTTCGCTTTCGTTCGTTGTATCTGCTCGGGGCGGACGTCGTAAGACACCTGTTTTAGTTCGTTGTTGATCGGTGAACTCAGTTTTTTTATTACAGGGGGCAGGTAACCGCTCGGCTAATGCCGCGCGGCAAAATTCATCCCAAACTGAGCGTAAGGTGTCTTCTCTCACTGAAGCTACAGCAGCTGATATTCTGATTTTTAGTTCATCAATGTCACGAGGTAATGGAGGAACCTAAACACATTGCTTGACATATCCCCATAGGCAGAAATCACATGGTGTTAAGTGAGGGGACCTAGGAGGCCAAGAGTGTAAAGCCTGGTCTCGCGGTCTTGTAAGCCCTATCCAACGTTGAGGCACGTTGGCACTGAGGATGCGCTCGTAGCGACATCTAGTGGATTCTTTTCTGAAATTCTAGGCCATACCGATTACATCTAGCGCTGTTTCAGTTACGTAGTGACATTTGTCTCAATATTATTACAAGTTAAAATCGGGTCATTCTTTTTGGGGCACCCTGTACATTCTCCATTCGTTCTACTGCAATTTTTGCTTGTATCTTCGTGTAAAGTTCTTCATAATCTCCAACAGATAAGACTTCATGGGGCTGTCGTAATTTGGGTTAACAGGACATTAAACTATAATGACTGCCCAGCCTTTGTATACACCCTACATCTCCTTTCCCAAGGTGGCTTCCATCAGCTCCCCCTCCCGGATGATGCCCTCTCTCCCTCCATTTATCCTTCCTATCTACTCTGATCCTCAACCCCCCCCCCTCCTTTCTCGCGTCCTTTCCCTGGGCTCCCTCTTCCTCCCCCCTTCCATCCTGTGTTTTCTCCCCGCCTATCATCTCCTTTCTCTCCCCCCCCCCTCCCCGAGTCCTTTTGTACTCCCCTCCTCTGCCTTCCCCAATCCCTGGCCCATCTGCTCAGCATCCCCCACCCCTCTTACGGATCCGCCTCTTCCATTGGCTCCTTTCCCCCCTCCCCCTTCACTTTTCCTCTCCTTCCCCCCCTTATTCCGTCATCTGACCAGTTTCCCCCCACCTGCTCTCGGGTGTGGTATGTCGTATTTGTGCCAACTTTTAGCGCAGTGTTTAAGTGAGTGTTCAGTGTTGTGCGTCCTTCCACAGTGTTGCGAACAGAAATCATGCTGTCGCTGGGTGTGCTTTTTATATCTCTTGCGAACAGAACACAGACTGTCGCCGTGTTTTTTTAATTGTCTGTCTATTGTTTTTCTGCTTTCTGTGTGTTTTATTAGCTTCATCGACCCTGTGTTTTATGTTTTATGCTCCAGAATTTTCTGCCATTTTTACCTTTAAGTCACCGATTTTATCGCCAACTGTTATTATTTTTTATTATCTTCATCTTTTTAAAACAAATTTTGTAGGCTGAAGAGCGGCGTAATAAGCTGCTGCCAGCCCGCCCCCTTTAGAGGGAATCGAAACCCGATAAAGGAAAAAAAAAACAGCCTTTGTAAATACGGTAGAAGGATTTTATCATTAAATATGCTGCAGTAACAGAGATTAAAAATTTATTGTCCTTTACAGTATAACGAACGCAGAAGTGTGTTTTACTATTGTTACTGCGTATTACATATACCATCCCAGTGCATCAAAAGTAGCAGGGAAAGTGAAAAATCTTTAACTCGAAAATATTGCCAGTAGTGTGCTTTTTCTTTTTAAATTTGGTTTGCTTCCTCACAGGAAAGCAAGCATTATATTAACAATGCAAAAACAGTTGCCCCAGTAGTCACTTTTTGGACGAAAGACAGCGCTATAACATTCTCATAAGGGGACCGCGTCTACTCGTCGTCACCGATTTCGTCCAAATTTATGGGATATGTAGTGCTTGACCAGAAATGAAAGTGATGGAAGTGGCGGCTCCAGACAGCCGAGAGTTTAGAAGAAATAGCATTTTTGGCGCGGATTGGGCGACTCGTGCTATTTATGTTAGTGTAGCATCCAGGCGACGGTTGGCGCAGCGGAAAAAGTACAGAACGGTAATCCGAGGGTCGCACGGCACAGTCCATAAGCGAAAGCTTTTTCATTTTTTCTTTTCAGTTTTTCTGTTACTTTCACTGAAAATAAACCATAGAATGCTCAGTATATTGTATTTATTAATATTTTCATAAAAGGCACGAAAAAGAATGGCAAAGGTCAACCTGCGATTGCAAATAAATTCCCAGGGCGAGATTGTAAGACGAACATAAGAACTTAGAAAAAAAAAATTAGATTCTTTGACTATTTTACAGTTGATGGTTTACATGCGCTGGAGAGACACTCGTCGTAAAAGCAGAGGAGGCACTAATTTTCGCGGCATCTTGTACATGTTATAAACGCTGTATTTTCACCATCACAAGGTTGTTTTAAAGTTTCTCTACAAAAACGTGGTTTACACACATAAAAGGTTCTCTCTCATCGGACATTTTTGCAGCAGACCACGCGTAACAAAGTCCTGCATGATAGTATTCCAATCCCTTCTTGGAAAAGTAACTGCATAGTCCTCGAGGACGCTGTAAGTACGACCCTTTCGTGGAAATTAATTTGGAGTCCCAAATATTCCATTGCCTTTAATTTCATGCCTTTTATCAAAATATTAATAAATACAATATATGGATCATTATTTCGGATTATATACAAAATGTAAATAATGTAAAAACTGAAAACAAATAAGAAAAAATTTCCACATAGGGACTCGAATCCACGATGCTCAGATTGCCGTTCAGCAGTCTTATCGCTATCTGGATGCTACGCTAACATAAACGGCTCATGACTTGCCCGATCCTTGTCGAGTAGGCGCGGTTCTCTTGTCAGAGCTGCTGGATTTCATTATATTCTGGCAGTAATCTGGCATTATTAAAAAAAATAGTTTAATATTTACTGCGCATTTGCTGGGGGACTGACTCACACTACTAACGACACTCACAATCATTGATTCTTTTTCTGTTACTTTTGGCTCGACTGGTAGTTCACATGTGGATATCAACCATTTAGATTAATAAGGCATTAAATTATATCATCCTTTAAAAAAACCATACACACACACGCACACACACACACACACACACACACACACACACACACACACACAGTACAGCAAAAATTAGTAGCTTTACAGTTCCTACGAGCATTATCTTTTCACGTTAAAGAACTTTATCTTGTATGACGTTGGTGTTGCCAGTAAGACTCCAGCACTGATTCAGTATCTGTTGACATTTTAAAAAGTCTATGGATGGGTGAATGACGATGGGATCCAAGAAATGCATGTTCTTAGCGCACAGCTGTATAGCTATATCGAACTTTCCTTCCAAAAGTTTAGCGACAGCTTCCCTGTACGACTGTGAGAACTCGGCTATCTTACATGCTGTTTTCTTGAAGTCGACTTTCTTCTTACAATGCGGACAGCGGCGAACTGCAGTCAGGTTGCTTTCTATTGGCTTCTTGCACTGCGGACATTTGTAACTGAAACATACACAATGGACAATCGTCACACTAATCGTGTTGTGACGTTAAGCACAAAGTGTGTAAAAATTACCATAGTCTGAACTGTGTTAGACAAACATTGTAATGAAATCTGTTAGGTATAAGACGCAGATGCTGACTGGGTATTTAAGGAGATGAAATAGCTAAAGTCATCAATCCCTCATTCACCGTCAGAACAGAAGGAGTGCACCAAACCCGTCTGTGTATACAGTAAATTCTGTGTGCAAATGTGAGAAAGTGTTCTATATGTTTGCTTAGCCTGTTTCTGAGGTGAGGGAAGAAGCCCTGTATTCGCTTATTGGGATGTGGAAAACGGCCTAAAAACCCATCATCATCCATCCACTGGGTGGACTCTATCTGTGGTCGGTGTACCTCCCTGTGTCAGAAGTGGCTTCGTTAAGGGGAATTTTATGTGAAATTCGTTGAAATTTGACATTTTCTTTTTTCTACTCCATAATGTAGTTTGGACTTTCCTGGACATTTTGGTATATAATACATTAAAATCAGACAATTGTGAGACCTTCAAATAATAGTTTGAATGTTGATGTGTGACTGTCAAATTTCGTGGCTACGCATATACTGGCAGAGTTGAGCAGTCATATCTTGGGAACTACACAGTCTAGAAGGCTGTGAATTGCTTTGTTTTGTGCCTACTGCTACGTCTCAGAAGTTAGCATTAAAAACAAACAGATCAGTCCTTTGTTTCTGATACTAGTTTTCGTTGAAAGTAGTGTGATTATCGGCTATTTTTGTAGTAAGCTAACTTCTATTGCTTTTCAAACGTAAATAAAATGACTAAGCGTAAAAGTAACTTCAACAAACGCAAATTTGCGGGTACTTTCTTTCATTGAATATCAACCGATGAAAAGCCATGTCATGTTTTGTGTCCATCTCCACAAAACACTTGGTGTAAATATAGGAAAGCTGAATTTTCTGATACCCGGCATGAATTTACATGTAAACATGCTCTTCATTTGGCAGTAATGGAGGCAATCAAACCTATTTAGATATTTGCCAAATCCTGAGCTACTAAAGAAGTGTTTACATGGGAAGACCCAGAATGTGAATGAGTCCTTCAGTAATGTTGTGTGGTGCCGTCTGCCTAAAAATGTATTTGTTGGCCTTCTGACACTAAAGTTAGCAGTGTCTGATGCTGTAATAACTTTCAATGGTGGGAGCTATGAAAGACTTAAGGTTGTGGAGAAGTTGGGAACAATATTTGGACAGAACACAGGTAAAAGACTGCAGGAACTGAATGAACTTTGTATATGTGAAGCAGAGGTAGATGCTCAGCAAATGCCAAAGGAAGCAAGAAAGAAAAGGAGGAGGCAAGCACTGGGCTGTTGTGACACTGATGAATACACAGACTATGGGCCATGGCAATTCTAGTGCAGAAATGTAAGACTGTGTAGGAATTTGTAATAAAAAAGTTTTAAACCTCAATATCTCTGAACTACATTTTTTGCAATAGATGTCCCATTTTCTAGAAAAGTACTGATAGTAGAGACATGACATTTTCATAGCATTCCAAGTGTGAGATTCAACACGTATAGAACAAGAATAATTAAAATGTCCTGAGTTGTTTTGTTTTATGCTCATTCATTTACAAAAATTCTGTCAAAAAATTGAGTGTTTGAAAAAAAAGATAACATGCGACACAATACAATTTTAGTAATAATTCTAGTTCAGTGTATCTAGAAAGGTGCATTCACTAATTATGGAAAATTGTAAGTTGGTGTCTTAAAAAGTTTCCGAGATAATGGGTCACAAAATTCGATAATTTAACATTGGCGGCATAGGGCATACAATGTCCCATTAAGACATGCGATTATGCAAGCGGGCTAGGTATATGAGCCCTGACCGAATCTTTTTGAATGAAGGTGATTCTACGAGATTATTCTTTCCAGTGAGGCATTTGGTTCACTAAAATGTTTGAAGCATGAGCTGAAATTATTCTTCAGTTTTGACAGAAAAATGTTCATTCCCTTAGAAATGTGTACCAAAAATAATAAAAATGAAGAAATCTACATGTGTATACATATTGTCGTTTATTTTGCGTATCAAAGACCTACCATACAATATTTGTATCAATCTCAGACTTTCTGCAGACGATGTAGTTTCTATAATGATGGGCTACATTAGAAAAACTACACAAATATTCAGTCTGATCTCGATAAGATTTCACAGTGGTGCAAAGTTTTAAATGTTGAGAAATATAAAGTTATGCATTCTACAATATGCAAAAACTTGGTATCCTATGATTACGATATCAATTATTCACAATTGGGATCAGAAATTTGATATAAATATTTGATTGTAGCAATTTATGGAGATATGGAATGAAATGTGGTAGCATTAACAGCTAACTGCTCCATCTATGGTGTGGTACTTCATACTATAGGGAAATCTTTTACGAGGATCATTGGACAATTAAAGAGACAAATTGGTCTGGAGAAAAATGCATTTATTTTTACAAAACAATACTTTTTCTACTTTTCAACATAATCCCCTTGAACATTTATGCACTTGTTCCAATGAGCTACAATCTTTTTTTATTCCAGCTGCAAAGAACTCTTTATCTTGATGTTTGAATCAATTTCCCACAAACTTTTTCACGTCCTTGTTGTCTTGGAACCTTTTCCTGCATAATGTCTCCTTCAGAGCACCAAACAAATGGAAATAACCAGGTGCTAAATCAGTGCTGTAAGAGGGGGAGGCAGTAATTCCCAGCCCATTTTGTCGATGGTTTCACGGGTTGGTTGAGCAATATGAGGACGTGCGTTGCCTTGCTGGAGAATCACACCTCTCCTCTGAGGCCCACAACATCTTTCTCTCATGGCTGGCTTCACCTTGTTTAGTATTGGCTGTTCATTGTACGCTGCTCTTCGAGATAATCACAAAAAACTGGACATTCAGCAACCCAAAGAACTGTCAACATGACTTTTCCTGCTGACGCTTGGGTTTTGAATTTTTTCTTGACAAGTGAGTTGGTGTGCTTCCACTCCATGCTTTGTCTTTTTGATTCTGGCTCATAATAGTGAACCCAAGTTTCATCACAAGTTAAAATTTTGTTGAGGAAGTGTTATCCTTCTCTTTCATAACTTTCCTTAAGCTCTGTGCACACTCTCAACCTTGTTTCCTTCTGTAGCCGCGACAACTTGTTTGGGACCCATCTTGCACATGTTTTGCGGTACTTCAGTTTGTTACAGATAATGTATGAACTGTATCAGTACTAACATGAACCTAATCAACTATCATTTCCACAGTAACACGTCGGTCGGCACGAATAATTTCATCAATTCAACTTTCAAGTGAGGGAGTTGAAACTGCAGCTGGACGGCCGGAACAGTGTTCGTCAGTCACTGTGTCGCGACCATTTTTGAACTACTCTACACACTTGTAAAAATTTGCACGATTCATACAACCTTCACCATAAACTTTAGACATTCTACAGTATATATTCATGGTTTCTCGCCTTCAGCAAGTAAAAAACGAATAACAGAATGTTGTTCAACTAATGTGGACGTTTCAAGCAGACTCGCCGTCTTGAAATGTATTTTTGAGGTTATGAACAAAACAATGTTGATATATCAGCTGATCAGGGCTCATCCTAGTGGTGCCAGCTTAAGTAACAAACTTGCCCTACTAACAGTTTTCCCCCAGACCAGTTTGTGGTTTTAATTATTGAATGACCCTCATACATACAAATTTCACAAAGAAAATCCAGATATATCTCTACGGAGAAGAACGAGACAGGAAATGGTCAAATGATTTGGCATAAAAAACAGAATTCTGATCATCGCATGGAATGCAAGAAAATTAAGAAACAAAGAACTAGAACGTAATAGGATACTGACGAAACAAAAGACAGATATCAGGATCACGTCTAACACAAATAATAAGTTAAAATGGATCTAAGATCTAGATGATTACATTATGATTTACAGTGGACTACCACAACATAGAAGAACACGTTGCGGAGTGGCTGTACTTTTAAATAACAAATGGAAAAACATAATAATGAGCCAAGCTTACATTAATGAAAGAATAATAACTGTGAGATTTAAGTAAGTAACGAGAGCGTATATGGACCAGAAGAAGAAAGAAAATATGATACAGCTACGTTCCATGACAAATTACAACAAACAATGAACAGAATCAACAAAACAGACAATTTTTTGATATGTGGCGGTCTGAATGTCCATGATGGAAATTTGTCAGTAGCATGTGTGATACGAAACTTTATGGATAATGGAACGAGCAGCACTGGAGAAGAGCTCAGATAGTTTGCAACGTTCAGCAAGTTAAAATTAACTAATACTTTCCTCTGGAAAAATAATTAGCCATAAATGCACAATGAGCGTGCGGAAGTGGTGGTCACTCATAGATTAAATAATCACAAACGAAAAATTCTTGTCTGAGACACATGGCGTTATAGAGGATGTGACATATTTGGACCACTATCTACTAGTGTCTGTATTTATACTGCTAGATAGATGGAGAAAGCTAATAATAATAATAAGAAGAAGAAGAAAAATAACAACAGCTCAGTGAGTATACAAAATAAACTTCACCCAAGATGATAGCATAAGGACACTATATAAAAATGATTAAATCAATATCTAGGAAAAAGTCAACTAGGAATAATATTGATGAAGAGGGGCACAATTTAAGGAACTATATAGCAAATGCAATTAAAGGAGCAGTGTGGAAAAGAAAAAAAAGAACAAAACCGAAAAAATTAAGAATATAGAATGATATATTAAAAGCAGAAAGCATACATAAAAGGGAAAAGATAAAGAATATGATAAGCTTCTGCAGAAAAGCACACCTGAAGCAGGAAACCACTATCAACAGAAATTAAATTTTGGTAGACAACTTGTATGACAGGGCCATCAATAATTTTGGGACAGATTCATCTCTCACATCAAACATGAGCTACCTGAAAGACAAACTCTAGCTTACTACGAAATGAAACAAATGAACTACTCAGAAAAAGTTACAGCAAACTGAATATAATTAAAGAATATGAAAGGACTGGACATTACCAAGAGTTACTGTGAAAACAGGATGATGCTGGGAACGATATGTGTTTTGATGAAGAAAATGAATGTGTAAATATTGACAATATAATAATGGATTAACTAAAAAAATAACTATAGAACTAAAAATAGGACAGCTGCAAGAATAGTTAGTTATTTATTAGTTATTTTAATGTTCTATGGATCATTTGCATGATAATTCCTAATGACGTGGAACGAGTCATTTTACATATACACTACAACTTAATTTTTAAATGTCGTTACATGCTGAACATTTAATTTTTTTAAAAATATCTAAAAACGTGAATATTTTCTACCCACCACCTTTTACATATTAGAATAATATAAATTCTTCTCCTGTATAGAAGGAGTTATCAAGGAGAAACTTTTTTAGTTTGTTGTTAAATTTTGCTTTGTCATGTGTTAGACATTTTATATCTCTGGGTAAGTTATCAAAATTTTTTGTTTCAGCACTGTGCACCCCATTTTGTCCTAAAGACAACCTTAATGTAGAGTAATGAATCTCGTTTTTCCTTCTGGTGATGTTGTAATTATGAACATCAGTTTTCCTTTTGCACTGCAGTGGATTACTTACAACAAACTTCATGAGAGAATAAATATATTGTGAAGCAGTAGTCAGAATGTCCAACTCTTTTAACAGATGCCTATAAGATGATTGTGGACGTGCACCACATATTACGCTTACAGCACGTTTTTGGGCAATGAAGACTTTCTTTCTTAAAGATGAGTTATCCCAGAACATTATTCCATATGACATTATTGAATAAAAATATACAAAATATGTCAAATTTCTGATTTGTCTCTCCCCAAGATTTGCAATGAGTCTAAGTGCAAATGTAGCTGAACTAAGTTTTTTTAACAGTTTTAACAGTGGCAGTTCTCCAAGGAGATCAAAATGAATTTAGAAAATGACATTATCTGTACGATAGAACGTCCCAAAGAAAAATAAACAGAATTTGATCTTGGAACCCACAAAGCTTTGACAGATTTTGAAAAAACTCTCGATCGAGTTGATCAAAATAAATTATGGAGAATAATTAATGACAGTGGCTACCAATCACAGATCACAAGGGTAATCAACAGCTTATACCCAGAAATAGTAGTATGTACAGGAGAGAAGAGAGATAAAAATCAATCGATCAAGCAGTGAGATAGAGGTGTTCCCTTCCACTCTCTCTTTTTAACCTTTATATTACTAATGTCCTTAAAAGTTTGAAACTATACAATTATCCTGCAATTACATTAGATAAACACAGTAATCTCAGTGCTTTACAGTTCGCAGATGTTAAAGCATAATACAAGGAAGTGAAAACGACATGCAGTTAGCAGTACACTGGCTAAACCAAATAATTGCAGAACAATATAATAATTTCACTGCATAAGACGAAATTTGTGGCCCTTCAAGGTAAATACCCACTACGACCAAAAACAGTAATTAACAACAAAGTAATTGAAAAAAACGTCATATTTTAAATACCCGAGCTGCCACGCGAGTGATAATGATATAGATGAAATGCTGCAAAAATATCAAATAACATGTGTAAAAATAATCACAAGTATGAACTACAAAATCCGAATAAATACAAAAAAAGTTTATAAAACTACGGCGATTCCATTACTGTTGTATGGAAGCGAGAGTTGGATATACAAAAAGAAAAAAGTAAAAGTAAAATTCCGCGTTCTGGTCCTAGACGAGCCAACCGGTACCGACCGATCGCCGTTTCATCCTCTGCCTGTGGCATCATTGGATGAGGTAGGAAGAGGTATGTGGTCAGCACGCCACTCTCCTTCTCGTTGTCGGGTTTCTTGACCTTGCAATCGCTACCAGTCGGTCGAATAGCTCCTCAGTTGGCCTCGCCAGGTTGAGTACACCCCAGTCCTCCCACCAAGGCAAAATCTCTGGCAGTGCTAGAAACTGACCCCGGGTTCCCATCGTGTCAGTCAATTGCACTGATTACTTAACTACCGCGGCGGACAAATAAAAAGAGAGATGACAACAACAGAGAGAGATTTTTGAGGAGAGTAAAGGGCTGAACAACAAGGGATTTAATAAAGAATGAAGATTGAAATTAGTTGCATGTACATGCTCTTAATGAGAACATAACAGAATGCAGGCGGAGTTCGAAACAACATGCGAATAGAGTGAAAGGTGAAAGAATACCCAAGAAGACCCAGAACTACAATCCGAAACGAAGGACAGACGTATGTCGACCAAGTAACGACGACTATAGTTATAAGAATCGAAAGACATGAATGCGAAGCAGCTGTTGAGGAGGGAGTAAGACAAGGTTTGTAGCCTTTTCCTGGTGTTATGTAATCGGTACACTGAAGAAGCAGTAAATGAAAGCAAGCAGAAATTTGGAAAGGGGATCAAAGCTAAGGGAAAAGCAATCAAAATTTTGAGGAAACTTTGAGGTTTGCCGATGACATTTTAATTATTTCAGACACGGAAAAGGACTCGGAAGATGAGTTGAATGGGAGGATAATGTCTTGAAAAGGGGTTATAAGATGGAAATCAACAATAGAACAGTGGAATGCAGTAGAATTAAATCAGATTAACTGAGGAATGAGATACTAAAACCAGTTAATGACTTTTGTAATTTGGGCAACAAAATAACTGACGAAGACCGAGGCAGAGAAGATATAAAGTGCAGACTGGGAATAGCAAGAAAAGCGTTCCTTCAGACAAGAAGAGAATGGAAGCTTTTGAAATGTAGTGCTACAGAAGAATGCTGAAGATTAGTTGGGTCAATCGAGTACCTAATGAAGAGGTACTGAACCGAAATGGGGAAATTAGAAATTTGTGGACTAGAAACCGTTCGGACAAGAAGAGAATAGAAGCTTTTGAAATGTGGTATTACAGAAGAATGCTGAAGATTAGATGGATCGATTCAGTAACTAATAAGGACGCACTGAACTGAATTGGGAAAAAAAAGAAATTTGTGGACTGTAAACTGTACAGACAAGAAGAGACTAGAACTTTTTAAATGTGATTTTATAGAAGAATGCTGAAGATTGGATGGGTCGATCGAATAACTAATAAAGAAGTACTGAACCGAACTGGGCAAAAAAGAAATTTTGTGGCAGCTAAAAGAAGGAATTGGCCGATAGGGCACGACTTCAGGCAGCAAGGAATCAGCAGTTTGGAAAGAAATGTGGGAGGGTAAAAATTGCAGAGGGAGACCAAGGCTTGGTACCGGAATGTGTGCTGATGTGAAATTTTCTGGCCTGTTAAAACTGTGTGTTGGGGATTGAGACTCGAACTGGGGACCTTTACCTTTCGGGCGCTAGTATTCTGCCGAGTGAGCTACCCAAGCACGACTCACGACCCCTCCTCACAGATTTACTTCCGCCAGTGCCTCGTCTCCCGCCTATGGTAGAGCACTTGCCAGTGAAAGGCAAAAGTCCCGAGTTCGAGTCTCGGTCCGGCACACAGTTTTAATCTGCCATGAAAGTTTCAGGTACAACTTTGATGTACACCATCCATCCAAAAAGTTTCAGGACTGATTTTATTCCCGGCGTATAAGCGTCGTCAGCGCAGTAACTGCACTGGCAACTTGAGCTGACAACTGTAAACAACAGATGTCCATTCGACCATTCATATGTGAGCAGGCAGTCGTACAGCAGTAGTGTGTCAACGTTGGTCTGTCACAAATCGCAATGGAACAACATGTCCAACTGAAGTGTTCAAGACATTCTCTAGACTGTTTTGAAGAGGAGAAAAGGGTGTGCAAAGTTTGTTCCGCACACCGTAACTCCCGAACAAAAACAGCAATGCGGGGACACCCGCCAAGATTTGACTAAAGTGGAAAAGACGGACAATTTTTTTCTCCAAATTATCATCGTAGGTGACGAGGCTTAGTGTTATTAATACGAACCACAAAACGACAATGTGCAGACATTCACATGAAAGGCCAACGCTTTGACGACATTCAAGCCAACGTGGGGCGGCAGTTGAACGTCTCAAAGGAGGACTTTTCTGATGGTTTCACACGGTTGCACGAAATTTCTGTCCGTTCTTGTCAAGTGGCGGGAAACGATGTAGAACGTATGAAGCATTAAAACCACCATCTTTACCCTACTATATTTTTTCTTAATCCAGACTCGAAATTTTTTTGACTGATTGGGTGTTTTGCAATAGATAAGCAGAGATGTAAAAACGCGAATTCTTCACAGACGAATTGAAAAACTGGTTGAAGCCGACCTCGGGAAAGATCAGTTTAAATGCTGTAGAAATGTTGGAACACGCGAGGCAATATTGACCCTACGACTTACAAGTATCTTAAAAGATAAGTTAAGGTAAGGCAAAGCTACGTTTCTAGCATTTGTAGATTTAGAGAAAGCTGTCGATAATGTTGATTGGAATACTGTCTTTCAAATTCTGAAGGTGTCAGAGGTAAAATACAGGGAGCGAAAGGCTATTTACAGTTTGTACAGAAACCAAATGTCAGTTATAAGAGTCGAGCGGCAAGAAGGGGAAGCAGTGATTGAGAAGGGAGGGATCCATGGAGAGGAAATAAAAACTTTGAGGTTTGACGACGATATTGTAATTCTGTCAGAGACAGCAAAGGACCTGGAACAGCTGTTGAAGGGAATGGACAGTGTCTCGAAAGGAAGATATAAGATGAACATCAACAAAAGCAAAACGAGGACAATCGGACGTAGTCGAATTAAATGAGGTGATGCTGAGGGAATTAGATTATGAAATGAGACACTTAAAATAGTAGATGAGTTTTACTTTCTGGGACGCAAAACAACTGATGATGGTAGAAGTAGAGAGCATATAAAATGTAGACTTGCAACGGCAAGGAAAGCGTTTCTGGAGAAGGGAAATTTGTTAACATCGAGTATAGATTTAAGTGTTAGGAAGTCTTTTCTGAAAGTATTTGTATGGAGTGTAGCTATGTACGGAAGTGAAACATGGACGATAAATAGTTTGGACAAGAAGAGAATAGAAGCGTTCAAAACGTGGTGCTACAGAAGAA
This sequence comes from Schistocerca cancellata, assembly GCF_023864275.1. Classification (NCBI taxonomy): domain Eukaryota; kingdom Metazoa; phylum Arthropoda; class Insecta; order Orthoptera; family Acrididae; genus Schistocerca; species Schistocerca cancellata. The sequence continues at coordinate 724,449,962 of NC_064629.1, forward strand.
TGCTGAAGATTAGATGGGTAGATCACGTAACTAATGAGGAGGTACTGAACAGAATTGGAGAGAAGAGGAATTTGTGGCACAACTTGACTAGAAGAAGGGATCGGTTAATAGGACATGATCTGAGGCATCAAGGGATCATCAATATACACTCCTGGAAATGGAAAAAAGAACACATTGACACCGGTGTGTCAGACCCACCATACTTGCTCCGGACACTGCGAGAGGGCTGTACAAGCAATGATCACACGCACGACACAGCGGACACACCAGGAACCGCGGTGTTGGCCGTCGAATGGCGCTAGCTGCGCAGCATTTGTGCACCGCCGCCGTCAGTGTCAGCCAGTTTGCCGTGGCATACGGAGCTCCATCGCAGTCTTTAACACTGGTAGCATGCCGCGACAGCGTGGACGTGAACCGTATGTGCAGTTGACGGACTTTGAGCGAGGGCGTATAGTGGGCATGCGGGAGGCCGGATGGACGTACCGCCGAATTGCTCAACACATGGGGCGTGAGGTCTCCACAGTACATCGATGTTGTCGCCAGTGGTCGGCGGAAGGTGCACGTGCCCGTCGACCTGGGACCGGACCGCAGCGACGCACGGATGCACGCCAAGACCGTAGGATCCTACGCAGTGCCGTAGGGGACCGCACCGCCACTTCCCAGCAAATTAGGGACACTGTTGCTCCTGGGGTATCGGCGAGGACCATTCGCAACCGTCTCCATGAAGCTGGGCTACGGTCCCGCACACCGTTAGGCCGTCTTCCGCTCACGCGCCAACATCGTGCAGCCCGCCTCCAGTGGTGTCGCGACAGGCGTGAATGGAGGGACGAATGGAGACGTGTCGTCTTCAGCGATGAGAGTCGCTTCTGCCTTGGTGCCAATGATGGTCGTATGCGTGTTTGGCGCCGTGCAGGTGAGCGCCACAATCAGGACTGCATACGACCGAGGCACACAGGGCCAACACCCGGCATCATGGTGTGGGGAGCGATCTCCTACACTGGTCGTACACCACTGGTGATCGTCGAGGGGACACTGAATAGTGCACGGTACATCCAAACCGTCATCGAACCCATCGTTCTACCATTCCTAGACCGGCAAGGGAACTTGCTGTTCCAACAGGACAATGTACGTCCGCATGTATCCCGTGCCACCCAACGTGCTCTAGAAGGTGTAAGTCAACTACCCTGGCCAGCAAGATCTCCGGATCTGTCCCCCATTGAGCATGTTTGGGACTGGATGAAGCGTCGTCTCACGCGGTCTGCACGTCCAGCACGAACGCTGGTCCAACTGAGGCGCCAGGTGGAAATGGCATGGCAAGCCGTTCCACAGGACTACATCCAGCATCTCTACGATCGTCCCAATGGGAGAATAGCAGCCGGCATTGCTGCGAAAGGTGGATATACACTGTACTAGTGCCGACATTGTGCATGCTCTGTTGCCTGTGTCTATGTGCCTGTGGTTCTGTCAGTGTGATCATGTGATGTATCTGACCCCAGGAATGTGTCAATAAAGTTTCCCCTTCCTGGGACAATGAATTCACGGTGTTCTTATTTCAATTTCCAGGAGTGTAGTACTGGAGTGAAGCGTGGAGCCGGCCGGTGTGGCTGAGCGGTTCAAGTCGCTTCAGTCTGGAAGCGCGCGACCGCTACAATCGCAGGTTCGAATCCTGCCTCGGGCATGGATGTGTGTGATGTCCTTAGGTTAGTTAGGTTTAAGTAGTTCTAGGTTCTAGAGGACTGGTGGCCTCAGATGTTAAGTCCCATAGTGCTCAGAGCCATTTGAACCATTTGAACGTAGAGTGGTCACTTAAGTTGAGGCGACAGAGGTGTCTGTTGAACTTACAGTGATTAATTTCAGCCGTGCTGTAACTGTCGTGAAGCTCCTCGATGTTTATGTCGAATTATACCATGGTACTCTTTGAATCATGAAAGGGTTTAACGTATAGTGACTGCCTTTGATTTTAGATGTCCTCGACCATTCCTCTTGCCAGTTCGATGACAAACGCTTTTTGAGAATGGATATTATATTTGTGAGAGGGAGTTTATCAAATTTAATAGCTTCATGTAGAGATGCTTACTTTTCTAGATCTCCTTGTTCATGCAGTTAGTCGGAGATGAAGAGGCTTGCACAGGATAGAGTACCATGGAGGGCTGCATCAAACCAGTCTCTGGACTGAAGACCACAACAACGAGCAGAAAAAATTGGAAATTTGTGGTAAATTCCAATGAGATCTAACTGCTTAGGCCACTGATCCCTAGGCTTACAAAGTACTTAATCTAACTTAAACTAACTTACGCCACGGACAACACACACACCCATGCCCGAGGGAAGATTCGAACCTCCGACGGGGAAAGCCGCGCGAACCGTGGCAAGGCGCCTCACACCGCCTGGCTACACCGCTCGGCCAACAAGCAGAGATGAAGAGGCTTGTAGAGAGCGGATTCGTGTGAAGAGCTGTATCGAGCCAGTCTTCAGACTGTAGACGACAGTAGCAGCAACAACAGTAAAAATTTGTGAAGAAAAGCGGATTGAATATAATGTAAACTACTGGCCATTACAATTGCTACACCAAGAAAAAATGCAGATGATAAACAGGTATTCATTGGACAAATATATTATAATGGAACTGACATGTGATTACATTTTCACGCAATTTTGGTGCATAGATCCTGAGAAATCAGTACCCAGAACAACCACCTCTGGCCGTAATAACGGCCTTGATACGCCTGGGCATTGAGTCAAACAGAGCGTGGATGGCGTGTACAGGTACAGCTGCCCATGCAGCTTCAACATGATACCACAGTTCATCAACAGTAGTGACTGGCTTATTGTGACGAGCCAGTTGCTCGACCACATTGACCAGACGTTTTCAATTGGTGAGAGATCTGGAGAATGTGCTCTCCTGCTCAGCAGCCGAACATTTTCTGTATCCACAAAGGCCCGAACAGGACCTGCAACACTCGGTCGTGCATTATCTTGCTGAAATGTAGGGTTTCGCAGGGATCGAATGAAGGGTAGAGCCACGGGTTGTAACGCATCTGAAATGTAACGTCCACTACTCAAAGTGCCGTCAGTGAGAACAAGAGGTGACCGAGACGTGTAACCAGTGGCACCCCATACCATCACACCGCGTGATACGACAGTATGGCGATGACGAATACACGCTTCCAATGTGCGCTCACCACGATGTCGGCAAACACGGATGTGATCATGATGATGCTGTACACAGAACCTGGATTCCTCCGAGAAATGACGTTTTGCCATTCGTGCACCCAGGTTCGTCGTTGAGTACACCATCGCAGGCGCTCCTGTCTGTGATGCAGCGTCAAGGGTAACCGCAGCCATGGTCTCCGAGCCGTTAGTCCATGCTGCTGCAAACGTCGTCGAACTGTTCGTGCAGATGGTTGTTGTCTTGCAAACATCCCCATCTGTTGACTCAGGTATCGAGACGTGGCTGCACGATCCGTTACAAATGGCTCTGAGCACTATGGGACCTAACATCTGAGGTCATCAGTCCCCTAGAACTTAGAACTACTTAAACCTAACTAACCTAAGGACATCACACAACACCCAGTCATCACGAGGCAGAGAAAATCCCTGACCCCGCCGGGAATCGAACCCGGGAACCCGGGCGTAGGAAGCGAGAACGCTACCGCACGAGCACGAGCTGCGGACTGCGGATAATGCCTGTCATCTCGACTGCTAGTGATGCGAGGCTGTTCGGATCCAGCACGGCGTTCCGCATTGCCCTCCTGAATCCACCGATTGCATATTCTGCTAAGTCATTGGATCTCGACCAACGCGGTAAACCGCAATCGTGATAGGCTACAATCTGACCTTTAACAAAGTCGGAAACGTGATGGTACGCATTTCTCCTCCTTACACGAGGCATCACAACAACGTTTCACCAGGCAACGCCGGTCAACTGCTGTTTGTGTATGAGAAATCGGTCGGAAACTTTCCTCATGTCAGCATGTTGTAGGTGTCGCCACCGGCGCCAACCTGGTGTGAATGCTCTGAGAAGCTAATTATTTGCATATCACAGCATCTTCCTCCCGTCGGTTAAATTTCGCGTCTGTAGCACGTCATCTTCGTGGTGTAGCAATTTTAATGGCCAGTGGTATAAAAAGGAGAAGAGGCGGCGGTACTGACCGCGTGGGCGGCAGCTGATGCACGAGCGGCCAGTCCTGCTCGCAGGGCGTGCAGGTGCAGGTGAAGAAGTACTGCGCGCGCAGCTGCTGCAGGCGCTCGTCGCGGTCCTCGGCCAGGAAGCTGGGCCCGTAGTTGTCGAGCAGCTCGGCGCCGCGCGCCACGGGCCGCGACGCACGCACTACGCACGCGCGGCCCGCCGTGTGGCGCGACACGTTGGGCCAGCAGGCGTGGTTGAGCAGGCTCACCGCAGGGTACACGGCGCCGCCCAGCTCCACCGGCTCGCCCTCCTGCTCACAGACAACACACGTACAGATGGGTCGATTTCGTCCATTCCCGTGAACTACTTCATTCATTTCACTCTTTGCCGTGAAGCGTTCAAATGAAGTAGTTCACTCGTGATGTACGGAAGCCTGGCGAAGTTGCCCAGGACGCCGCTCAGCCGCGGCTGCGCTCGCTTCGCCTCGCTCGTACAATAAAGCTTCGTAATACTTCATAACTTGACTAGAAGAAGGGATCGGTTGGTAGGACATGTTTTGAGGCATCAAGGGATCACAAATTTAGCATTGGAGGGCAGTGCGGAGGGTAAAAATCGTAGAGGGAGACCAAGAGATGAATACACTAAGCAGATTCAGAAGGATGTAGGTTGCAGTAGGTACTGGGAGATGAAGAAGCTTGCACAGGATAGAGTAGCATGGAGAGCTGCATCAAACCAGTCTCAGGACTGAAGACCACAACAACAACAACAACAACATACTTCATAATTTTACCAACAGATAGCCGAACTATGCAGTAACGTGCACGCAACGTTTTATGCTCTTACAGCGTCTGAGTTAAATAGAGCATGGTCGAAGGGGACAAAGGAAAGTTAAACAGAGAAGCCTGTCACATATAAAGAAGGTATTACATTTAATCTTGCTCGACATTTTCTCATGAAGCGCCCAAAAAAGTCTTTATCTGCCAAATGAAACATTATTTGTTGTATTCATGGACTGAAAACTAGGGCTACCAACGAAATGCAGTCCAATTTTATGTTCCTTTTAAAATTTAATGCAAAATAGAATCAGTATGTTTACCAAAAAAATGGTTCAAATGGCTCTGAGCACTATGGGACTCAACAGCTTAGGTCATAAGTCCCCTAGAACTTAGAACTACTTAAACCTAACTAACCTAAGGACATCACACACATCCATGCCCGAGGCAGGACTCGAACCTGCGACCGTAGCAGTCCCGCGGCTCCGGACTGCAGCGCCAGAACCGCTAGACCACCGCGGCCGGCAAGTATGTTTACTACTGTCATAAAGTCTATACACCTACGTTAAGTAATTATTCAGAAGTTTTCCTTAAGACTATATTTTTGTTGAGAATAATAACCCTCCACATTCAAAACGTAAACTCTCACATGCAGTCACTAGTACGATTTCAGGTAAAATCCCTCTTTCAGTGTTATTAACAAACCTTTTATTTTCATGTTGGCTGTGCGTGCTCACACAGCCAGCCTCTTCGTTTGTATCTTTAATATTCATTTGTCTGCAATCGCTGCCAACGGTAGGCTACCCGTAGACGCGAAGTTTAACTGCAAAAATAGTCACGGGTAATGATGTCAGCACAGCAGGAAACAACTGACGCTGCTTTCCCCTATCCCCACATCACCCCTACCCATCGTAAACCCATCGTTCCCCACAAACACCGCGCGATTCGTCAACAGGCAGTAGAGGGAGGACTGAAGCCAAGGGAGGATGAGTGACGTAGCGCCGATGTAGCGGGAGAGGGAGAGGGGAAGAGAGTGAGTGAACTAGAAAAAAGTGTGGTGTGTGCTATCTGTGAAGAGTTTGAAGTACCAGTTCATTGAAATTGAGTGGTTAGTTCACACTTCACTGGAGTGAAGCGTTCATTTGAACGACTCATTCACGAGCTCCCCAACACTAAACACACGTCTGCTGCGGACCTCACCCGACCATATTTTGTCATACGTAACCTACAAAAATACCAATGTAGACAAAAGTTTGTGACGCAGCATTTAATGTTTGTTATTTAAAGACCCCGTAAACGACAGAACGTATTTTACAAAATCGCTGTTACCTAGCTAAGGATTTGCCAAGCAAGCCCGTGTGTGTGTGTGTGTGTGTGTGTGTGTGTGTGTGTGTGTGTTGTTTGGGGAAGGAGACCACACAGCGATGTCATCGGTCTCATCGGATTAGGGAAGGATGGGGAAGGAAATCGGCCGTGCCCTTTCAAAGGAACCATCACGGCATTTGCCTGGAGCGATTTAGGGAAATTACGGAAAACCTAAATCAGGATGGCTGGACGCGAGATTGAACCGTCGTCCTCCCGAATGCGAGCAAGCCCGTACACGTTCAAACAATGTTTGTCAGTTTAACCTCAGTCTGAAGCAGGCGCTGTTCGTGTGTATTTTGACAGTAGTGAGAACGGCGACAAAACAGTCCTGGCATTCACTTTGGCACAGTGTTTAAAGAAGAAGAAGCACTCCGTCTTCAGGCCACAAGTGGCCCATCGGGACCATCCGACCGCCGTGTCATCCTCAGCTGAGGATGCGGATAGGAGGGGCGTGTGGTAAGCACGCCGCTCTCCCGTCGTTATGATGGTTTTCTTTGACCGGAGCCGCTACTATTCGGTCGAGTAGCTCCTCAGTTGGCATCACGAGACTGAGTGCACCCCGAAAAAGGACAACAGCACATAGCGGCCCGGATGGTCACCCATCCAAGTGCCGGCCACGCCGGACAGCGCTTAACTTCGGTGATCTGACGGGAACCGGTGTATCCACTGTGGCAATGCCGTTGCAAAGAATGAGAAGAAGAAGAAGAAGAAGGAGAAGAAGAAGAAGAGAAGACTCTGGTCCACGCAATGGCTTAAAACGAGGATTTACACATGAATATCTGCTAAAGGAAATATTACTCTAAGAACCCAATGATTACAGCAGCTTTTTTCAAATGAACCACAAAACTTTTTAAAACTGATCAAGCTCCCACCTCCTAAGAGCAAAATTATCTATCAAGTTCGCTCTTATCTAGCCACGGATGTGTCAAACAAGGCCGTAGACGTACCTAGAAAGCTTGTCGATTAAACCTTGTACGTTTCATGTTGTATGTTAACCGGGGGCCTAGGAACGACGGGGAGGCTTCGTCCCCACCGCAGCCGAAGAGGTCCACAACCTCACGACGACTACCACAGTCTACTTCACCCCTCCGCCGCCCCACACCGAACCCAGAGTTATTGTACGGTTCGGCCCCCGGTGGACCCCCCCCTCCCCCCGTGAACGTCTCACACCAGACGAGCGTAACCCCTATGTTTGCATGGTAGAGTAATGGTGGTGTACGAGTACGTGGAGAACTTGTTTGAGCAGCAATCGCTGATATAGTGTAGCTGAGGCGGAATAAGGGGAACAAGCCCGCATTCGCCGAGGCAGATGGAAAACCGCCTAAAAACCAACCACAGACTGGCCGGCTCACCTCGACACAAGTCCGCCGGGCGGATTCGTGCCGGGGATCAGGCACTCCTTTCCACTCCGGAACAATTTAACCTTACTTTTGGCACTAGCGGGAATGGCTACAAATGCAGGAAAAGCATTTCTAACATCGACTTTGGCACTGTGTTTAAAGAAGGAGAAAACAAGACGTTGGTCCATGGAATGGTTTAAAAAGAGAGAGAAATATACAACTGTAAACGGCAGCTTGCACCACGGGACGCACAACGACGTGTTGACTTCGCTTTCCAATTTGTCGCAAGGACTAAAGTTGGCGGGAGCTCGCCCAGGACTATCCTATGGACAGACGAACCTCATTTTTCTCTGACGAGTGAGGTGAACACACAGAACTGCCCAGTGTGGGGATCTTCACCTCCAGTCACTGTTGTAATATTTATGACTTAGTCAGCCATCATATTAGGCTCCAAGAAGCTGTTCCCAGAGCAGTGGAGATGCAAGAAGTATATAGATGACGAAATGTGGTGTGAGGTACCTGTGACAGATGTTAGATTCGGTACCATTCCCGTGAGAAAGACCGCCTGGATAATGCTGCTGCTCTGTGATTGGCTGCTGTGTTCGGAGCAAGGGCACCAAAACGTTAAAGTATAGTTATTATTATTAGTTAAACTACTAATTGGAATGACTTCACTTTTTAATATAAATATCTCTCAACAGCTGATTATCAGTCAGTCATTTTAGAATTATTAAAAACAATTTAAATCAAAAACAAAAGAATGACGACATTGCAGACGAAGCACTTCGGAAGCATTCGGGTCACGCCTTTTTTGGTATGGCGCGCGAAGTTTTTCGGGCTGTTCGTCATTCTGGATTAGGCAGTCGAGAAGAACAGACATGTTGTCTGTCGTAGGATGTGTTTCCAATTTTTATTTAAGTTCCTGTTCGTCACTATGGATTAGGCAGTCGAGATGTACAGTCATGTTGTCTGTGGCAGGATGTGTTTGCCAGTATTCAGTATTAAAAGATTCACTCCGGTAGTCATGAGGCACAGACACGTGCCACAAATAGTGTAAAGATACATTTTCGTAAACATTGTGTTTGATCATGTACTTTGCTGTATCGGAAGGTGTTGTATTAAGATCATGTAGTCTTCTCGTGTGACTGTATTAAAATACGCGAGAGGCATCCCAAAGAAGTGATACATTATTTCAGAACAGAACCTCGCTAAAAAGTCAGTTTCAGCCTCAAGATACAGAACCTACGAACTGCGTGCTTTTTTCTGCGCTGGGGACATCAACTTGAAGACAGCAGGCTAGTGAACTATAACAGAACCTTCGTATTCCATACAGTGCAGTGGAAACAACTAGGCGCCTCACGTGTATCGCATGCACAGAACAAATGTACCAGTGACACGTCATCTGCAGTAATGCAGAGGAGGTAAAGGAGGATGATCGTTATTAACACCAACAATCAATTCATTCTTCCTTTCTTGTGCGTGAAGTTCCTCTGTATGGTGAACGTGTCACCGTATGGTGTGGCTTCGCGGTTACGTTAATCATTGGCCCATTCTTTTTTGAACAGGCTGACGCTTAAGGACCAAAGACGTGCAGTGTGACTGGTCAGCGTTACTGCAATATGCTTCACCAGCATGTCATACCCGCCCTAGAGACGCACTGAACTCAACAGTTTTCATGCAAGATGGAGCCCGACCTTAAGGGGCTCCGGAACGCCCTATACTTGCAATGTTAAAATAACGCTTATAAATTACATCTTTCCTCACAAAGTATTTGAGGTAGGAAGTTGAACTTTTTACAGATTATTTATTGGAATATGGGCTACAACTTAACACAGGGATTTTACAAAATTTTAGTTCAGTTATTAAAGATGATTTTTTTTTCAATTGTAATGAAAATTCACAACATTTTTTTGCAATTTTTTATTTATATATTCAAAAATATACAGTTTTTTGGAAAAAGGCTGTGTTAAATTATGCAGAAGGTACTGTGTAACATTTACTGAAAGTTTGAAACAAATATGTTTGGAAGATCCTTAGAAAACATGTAATTAGTATGAGAAAATAAAAGTTTTGGGAATCGAGAGACAAAGATTGGATTAACTTTTTAGTGCATTCCAGGTCCATAGGATGGATTATCTTCATCCTCTGCAAACTCCTCCTCCAGCTTCCTCTTGTTCCTCCTCCTGTTTACTCTTGCTTGTATTTCTAGACTCTTTACAGCCCTGTCTGCAGCCCGAAGGCGTTCCTTGTCTAAAGCAAGCATCGCTCGTACCATGTTAGAACCTATTTTCATTCCCATATTTCTAAATACCTTGCACCTTACAATGTTGCCATCATTGAAAGTCGCAACAGCATCATACACACCAAAGTGAAGTGTTTCTATGCCAACAAATACACTCTTGGGGATTCTCGACCATATAACACTATTTACACTTTCATTGGGGTTTTGAGTTTTTCCGTGAATACACTTTTTCAACAGTTCAGGTGCTGCTAAGTCTCTGAAAATAGGTTTTATCACCTCCATTATTGCATGAGGCAGACTATGCTTATGAGTGTACACTTCACCAGATAGCAATCCTTTGTTATATTTACACCAACTGTCTTCTTCTTTGGGACACAAGCTATGTTGGGGATTTTCATCGGTTGAAGAAGTATGAAAAAAAAAGAGCCCAAACAGCCTTCTTCATTTCGTCGACACTTTGTGTATTTTGCCTAATAGCCATTCCATAATAGTTCTGTATTTTGTCAATTACACTGTCAGTTAACCTTCCGTTCCCATCCAACCCTTTACCATCACTGAGTTTTTGTTTTTTGTACGAAGCTTTCAGTCGCCGAAGTCTTGTTCCCATTTGCTTCTGTACGTGTCCAATACACTCAAATTTCTGCACTACAACATCATCACCATAGGGCTTCAGTCCTTGAACATGTTTGAAACTTTTAGAATCACCGTCACCAAGGTAATTAACATATCGCACTTTATCACACGCCTCAGAACGCTGGAATATACTGGCAACACCAGCCACTTCCATTCCTCCACTACTGCCACTATAGTTAGCTTTGCAATTATTTTCATGTGTACCTTTATATTTTTGTGGACATCTACAATACTTTGATATTACTGCTACATCTAAAACTTTCCCTGTATACATACTGGTGGCAGATACTACACCATGAAGAGAGTTCCCCGTTTATGCCAGGTACCATCGAACGCTGCAGTCAAATCTCTGTTACCATTATTTTCCATTACTGCCTCTTCCACAGCGTTCTTCATAGATTCTATACAGACATCTTCTACTTTAGATCCTATTAATTTATTATAGGTCGTAAACTTGGTTGGGGGATTTGGAAGATTCATGATGCCACAGAAAATTGCACCTGCAGTAGCACCCTTACCAACTGAACGCAAGGAATAAACAAATCTAATGTTGTGTTCGTAGATTTTGCTACCATTTTCTTCAGTTGCAGTTACTGCAACACTGTTCCAAAAGGTGGTCATGTATGAACACTTATCACATTTCAGTTGTATTTCACTAGCAAGTCCTACGTGCTTTATTATGGAGAGTTCCAGACCAACTTCACTAGAATGAATACATCTTACACAGTTTGAAAAAATTCCTTTGAGAACCGACATATCAAATATTTCATTCACATCCGATTCGCCCATAAAACATTCATAGTTTTCACTCATTGAACCAAGCTTCTTCTGTGAAGTATTTTCTTTCCCACTTTGACTACTATGGGCAGGTGTACTTGAGAGGTTAGGTTCACTCACTTGGTTATCGTCTTTATCGTTTACAGTAATAACACATACCTTTGGCTTTCCAACATTTCTCCTTTTCTTAAAAGCCTTCAGAGGATTTCTAATAACTTTACTTTTACTCATTATTATACTTCAACAAAACAGAGACTCCAGAAACAGAATTGATTACGAATATTTTCGAGATAACGACGGAGTAAATAAACATGAAACAATCGACAATCACACCAGCGATATATACTGAACCATCACAGGTTAGCCACAACACATACTTCATCTCACATCACTAAAATGAACCTGATGAACACGGACGTTAATAATAAAACCATTTGACAGCAGTTTAACAGCGCCACAGTGGGTCACGCCCATGTAGAACACATTTCAAAAAAAATTTAAAAATAGTTGTAGTCTTTGGAATTGAATAAATTATATATCTATTAAAAGGTAATAGTCTGCAGATTCAGAAAACGCAAAAAAGTAAGAATTGAACTTTTCATGATTTTGAGCCTTTCCGGAGCCCCTTAAGTCGCTCGTGAAGTTCACCTGCTTCTCCGAAACACATTTGAAAACGATCGAATTATAAGCCGATCGTTTCCAAATGCTTGGCCAGCACGGTCACCTGAGCTTACTCTCTGTGATTTCTGGTTTTGGGACTGCCTGAAGGACAAGATTTACCAGGGGAACATTCACACATGTGTTGATCTGAAGCGCAGCATATCAAGGGAGGCAGCCAGCATACCTACGCACATGTTTCGTTCTGCTGTGTAGAATGCAATTCCGCGCTTTCACACTGTTCTGGACACTGACGCCATATTGAGCTCCTTTTGTAGTGGTAATGATACCGGTATGTAATGGGTATGCTGTACCGTAGCAGCACATTACAAGTGTTTCAACTGAGCTGATTCTGTACTATTTCTCTTCCCCATGTCCTTGACATTAATGCTACCAAGTTTGGTACTCGTACAGTAATTTGTTTCCGTGCTATCAAGTGTTAAATAGGGAAAGTTTAATTATAACCAACCGGTATATATATTGTGAGCCACTTGTGACTACTCACCTCAGACACACACACCCACACACACACACACACACACACACACACACACACACACACACACAAAAATAAGTAGCACGTTTTGACAATCCTATTATCCATAGTGATACATGTATCAACTCTGTCGTTTTTTCAGACAGAACGATGTAGCTATTTAGTTCCAGAATAGTAATTCTCATTCAGACAACATAACTGTTTGATAGATTTAAAGCTGTGAATACTCTGACAACCCGCAAAATACAGCTGACTACTTGTCCAGATGAAAGCATATTATCAATGTCTTTGACGAATTATAAGATATTTGAAATGAAAAAGTTCAGAAAGAAACAAAATATTGTTATACTACTTGCTGTGAATTTTTTTCAATATTTTACTGGTTGTTGAGGTGTAGAAAGAAAATCCTTTGATACGTTTCCGTTCCAGCTGTTCATTACCAAAAATACACTGGAGTACAGGATTATCTGCAATTGCAACAAGAGTGAGAACTTATTGTCCCCTGACTTGTTATCCTTATTTTTCAGAGGGGAGTCATGCTGAGTAAGACATTTCTCTTGTTATCATGATACATTTTTACTTCTTTTGCCAAAACATAACGGAGTTTACACAACTTAATTTCACTAACATACTAAGGCAGCTGAATGTGCAACAAAATTCTAAATCTTAGTCTATTATTAAACAAGCATCTGACGTCAAGACAAGTCAATAGCTTACGAAATAGCTCATTGACTTACTTAATTCGTTTTGCCCCTTTGGGGGCATAGGGCATCCAGGAGAACTCGCCAACCGTCTCTGTCTTTGGCCATATGCCTCAATTCTGCCCACAACTTGTTAACTCTTTTTGCTTCCCCTTTCACTGTCCTCTTCCATGTGTCCCTAGGTCTTCCTCTCTTTCTTGTTCCCTGGGGATTCCATTCCAATGCTTCTTTCTCGATAGCTCCATCTGGTTTTCTCAATGTGTGCCCCGATCACCCCCACTTTGTCTCTCGAATCTGGTCTTCTACAGGTATCTGGTTTGTTATTCGCCAGAACTCCTCATTACATATTTTTTCTGGCCACTAGATATTCCTGAAGTGTCAGAAACATGTATTTGTGCAGCTTTGTAACGGGGATATTATCTTTTTATCCATTTTCCAGCTTTCACTGGCGTACAGAAGGACAGCCTTCACATTTGTATTAAAAATACGGATTTTTGTTTTGTACCTGATATTTCTATTTTTCCATATTGGATACAATTGTATGAAGGCAGCATTTGCCTTTTCAATACCGTTTTTCACGTCATCTCCAGGTCCACCATCTTCCGTCACTATACTACCCAGATACAGAAATGAGTTGACAGTCTCCACCCGCTGCTCCTCTATTAACAGTGATCTAGATCGTGAAACTAGATCGTCTGCAAAATCCTAATCCTCCAGAGGTTCATGGATCCCCCATTGGATTCCTCGTCTCCTGCCTTCTGTGACTCTTCTCATAACTGAGTCTACAACAAGTAGAAAAAGTGTTGGTGATAAAATGCAACCCTGCCGGACTCCAGTTGTAACTCTTGTGGAGTACGCAACATTTGTAGCCATCATATAGATCTTTTATGATGTTTGAGATCTTCTGTGGTATATTATACTTCCGCAACACCTACCAGAGCACTTTATATTTCACAGAATCGAAGGCCTTTTGAAAATCAATGATTGGTTGCTTGGAATTCTTTGCTTTGTTCTAAAATAATCTTAAGAGTGTCAATAAGACCAGCACAACTGCGTTGTGCCATAAAATCGGCCTGTTCTTTACGCAGACGGTTTTCAAGAGACTCTTTAATTCCATTTAAAATAACTCTGGTGAGGACCTTACTGGGCACTGAAAACAATGTAATACCACGCCAGTTGTTACAGACTGACAAATTTCCCTTTTTTGGGAGCTTTACTACCAAACCATTTTTTCACTCCTTTGGAGATTTCTCTTCAAGCCAAATATGCTTCAAAAAGGGATGGAGCATTTTAACAGTATTTTCAATATCGGCTTTTAAGAGTTCCGGTGCTATGTTGTCTAGGCCTGGAGCCTTTGCATTCTTTAGGGTTTTCAAAGCAATCCTAATTTCGTCCATTGTGGGGCACTGCAGATTTACATCTTGATCTTCTTCGACTTCCTCTGGAACATCTCTTACCTGTTCCTCTTAGTTGTCTTCACAATTTTACAGTTCCTTGAAGTGCTCCTACCATATCTCTAGCTGTGTCTGTTGAGTTGTAAAGCATCATTCCATCCTTGTTCTTAACTGGTCCTTCACGTCTGAAGTTCTTAATTGAAAACCGTTTGGTTATATTGTAGAGCTATTTCATATTTCCTTGTCTTGCTGCCTCTTCTGCTAACTTTGCTTCCTCATCTATCCATTTCGTTTTATCTCGACGTAGCCATATTTTCACTTTTTTGTTCGCCTCCGTGCATTCTTTATGCGCTTCGCTCTTCTGCGCTCTTGTCTTACAAAGATTTAACTTAAGTTTTAGTTCTTTCCGGTGGCTGATTTCATTCCATGTAGCATCGAAGATCCATTCCTTCCTTTGATGTTCCTTAAATCCTAAGATTTTTCCTCTCACGTCTAAATAACTGTCTTTGATTTTTTGCCAACCTGTTTCAATTCCTTCTTCCATAAACTTTTCTTCAGAGAGGACCTGGAATCTGTTTTATAGTTCAAGGGAAAATGTTTCTTTGCTCTGTTGATCTTTTAACCTTGCCACATATATTTTCTTGCTCCTATGATTGGTTCTATTTGCCACTATCTTCAGTCTGAATTCCGCCAAAACTAGGTGGTGATCACTTCCAACGTCTGCTCCTCTTCTATTTCTGACATCTAACAGAGAGTGTAGAAACTTGCATCTTATGGCTATGGAGAAACCCACGTTATCTTATGGCAGTTACGATGTGGAAACAATGTGCCTCCAATGACTACGTCATGTTCAGCATACGTATCTATCAACAGTTCACCATTTACATTTCTTATCTCCGTGCCATGTACACCCATTATATGTTCAAGCCTTTCATTTTCTGAACCAAATTTTGCGTTCAAGTCACCCATTAAAAATTTTAGGTCCCTAGTATTTGTTTGTCTAAGGACTCCGTTAAGCTCTGTATGAAATGCATCTTTTAATTCTCCTTCATAGGTTTCAGCAGGTGTATCGCATTGAATTACAGTGACATATCGCACATTTGTTTTAAAGCGTGCTGTTACTATCCGTTCTGAGACTGTTTTCCACTCCTGTAAGCTCTTCTTGCTGCTTTTAGGTAGTAAGATCCCTACACCATTCCTATGCATCGCGTCCTCTCCTGTCTTGACTCGCATACAGCAGCACTCCACCATTTTGTGTTTGGAATTCCCCAGATTCTGGCCACCTTATTCTGCTTAGTCCCAATATATCTAGTCGGTAGTTCACCATCTCTTTTTCAACCTGTTTTAGCCTTCCTGCCTCTCTCAACGTCCTTACATTTCAGAAACCAATACGGGTTTTTCTTTTCACGCCAAAGGTCATATCCTTAAGATCCATCCAGCTGTTTGTCTTTTTAGTTTCTGTGACATGTGTTTTTTGGTGGTGCGGATTATCAGCCCACAATCCCCGAGTGCCCTGGTGGGGCTGCCACGTCATGGCCTGGACACCTGCCAAGGTTTTATTTCAGGGCCTTACCCCTCAGATAGCTTGTCTTCACCGCGACTACAGAACGCTATCCATCCCTTTGCAGCAAGGCCTATGTGCATCACCGTTGTCCTGGTTTCTAAGGATCTTCCGCTGTCCACATTAGGGGACTGTACCTGCTGCCACACAATCACAGAGAGTAACAGGAAAGGAAGGGAGAGAATAGGATAGGATAGGATAGGACAGGATAGGACACTAGACGGGACGCTGTGAGACACACTTCGTCTGGATCCTCTATGGAGACCTGTCCGGCTTGGGAGGCCCTGCTGGTAGTTAGACCACTACCGGTATAGCCCTCCACTTCATTCGATCGCATAGGCCCCCTCGCCCACACGGACAGTGTTTCGTTAAGGCGGTGTCTCCTGAGGGGGAAATAGCTCATTGGCAGTATAAAAATAATTGTGTAGCCTCTTCACTTACATCATTGCCCACCCACACGCTTTCTCCTTTCATAAGCTGTTGATAGTTTTCTATTGTAATATACACAACAGTTTCATATATTAGTGGCACGCCAAAATACTCTTCTTTTGTGTATTGTCATTTGTCAAAATCTTGTTTCCATATCTTGAACTGTTTATAAAATACACTCCTGGAAATTGATATAAGAACACCGTGAATTCATTGTCCCAGGAAGGGGAAACTTTATTGACACATTCCTGGGGGCAGATACATCACATGATCACACTGACAGAACCACAGGCACATAGACACAGGCAACAGAGCATGCACAATGTCGGCACTAGTACAGTGTATATCCACCTTTCGCAGCAATGCAGGCTGCTATTCTCCCATGGAGACGATCGTAGAGATGCTGGATGTAGTCCTGTGGAACGGCTTGCCATGCCATTTCCACCTGGCGCCTCAGTTGGACCAGCGTTCGTGCTGGACGTGCAGACCGCGTGAGACGACGCTTCATCCAGTCCCAAACATGCTCAATGGGGGACAGATCCAGAGATCATGCTGGCCAGGGTAGTTGACTTACACCTTCTAGAGCACGTTGGGTGGCACGGGATACATGTGGACGTGCATTGTCCTGTTGGAACAGCAAGTTCCCTTGCCGGTCTAGGAATGGTAGAACGATGGGTTCGATGACGGTTTGGATGTACCGTGCACTATTCAGTGTCCCCTCGACGATCACCAGTGGTGTACGGCCAGTGTAGGAGATCGCTCCCCACACCATGATGCCGGGTGTTGGCCCTGTGTGCCTCGGTCGTATGCAGTCCTGATTGTGGCGCTCACCTGCACGGCGCCAAACACGCATACGACCATCATTGGCACCAAGGCAGAAGCGACTCTCATCGCTGAAGACGACACGTCTCCATTCGTCCCTCCATTCACGCCTGTCGCGACACCACTGGAGGCGGGCTGCACGATGTTGGGGCGTGAGCGGAAGACGGCCTAACGGTGTGCGGGACCGTAGCCCAGCTTCTTGGAGACGGTTGCGAATGGTCCTCGCCGATACCCCAGGAGCAACAGTGTCCCTAATTTGCTGGGAAGTGGCGGTGCGGTCCCCTACGGCACTGCGTAGGATCCTACGGTCTTGGCGTGCATCCGTGCGTCGCTGCGGTCCGGTCCCAGGTCGACGGGCACGTGCACCTTCCGCCGACCACTGGCGACAACATCGATGTACTGTGGAGACCTCACGCCCCACGTGTTGTGCAATTCGGCGGTACGTCCACCCGGCCTCCCGCATGCCCACTATACGCCCTCGCTCAAAGTCCGTCAACTGCACATACGGTTCACGTCCACGCTGTCGCGGCATGCTACCAGTGTTAAAGACTGCGATGGAGCTCCGTATGCCACGGCAAACTGGCTGACACTGACGGCGGCGGTGCACAAATGCTGCGCAGCTAGCGCCATTCGACGGCCAACACCGCGGTTCCTGGTGTGTCCGCTGTGCCGTGCATGTGATCATTGCTTGTACAGCCCTCTCGCAGTGTCCGGAGCAAGTATGGTGGGTCTGACACACCGGTGTCAATGTGTTCTTTTTTCCATTTCCAGGAGTGTATGATAGATGATATGAATAATTCACTATCACTGTATTGCTAGCACTTGCAAGTGGAAAAAAAACTACACAAAGCCCACTTTCTCAAGATAGGAGCCTCCTAAATGGTTCAAACGGCTCTGAGCACTATGGGACTTAACATCTGAGGTCAACAGTCCCCTAGAACTTAGAACTACTTAAACCCAACTAAGCTAAGGACATCACACACATCCATGCCCGAGGCAGGATTCGAACCTGCGACCGTAGCGGTCGCGCGGTTCCAGACTGAAGCGCCTAGAACCCCTCGGTCACACCGTAGGAGCCTCCTAGCTCTAAAGAAAAATTCAGTGTCAGTTATTTTCATACACAGCAGTGTATGGCCTATTATGCACCAAACACAGACTTATAACGACCCATATTTTTCATAGTAAACTGTACGAATTTTGTGCCATAGGTTATTTGAATTCAAAGTATCACAATAGCAATGACCATAAAGATAAGCAGTTCTCTTCGAATCGGATACATAACTCTACAAGGACGAAATAACCTTTTTTTTACCGAATCGTTTCCGTAAAGTCGTTTGAGAAAGATTGCTGAGTAGCTGACTAGTTTTGTCAGTGGAGCACGTCGGACAACCTGCACTGCCGCAGCGAGCAAACGATATTCCGTTCGTTCAGGAGTTCACAGATAAAGCCGTAGAATACCTCACACACCTAACGAATGCCATCCTGACACACCAACACTTCCCTGACTTTTGGAAGGCGGCCAAGGTCCTGATGTTCAGGAAGCCAGGGAAAGACCACTCCCTCCCACAAAATTACCGACCCACCAGTCTGCTGTGCTCGCTCAGCAAGATTGTTGAGAAGGTAATACTAAAACGTATCACTAGGCATTGCATCGCCAACGACAGCCTAAGACCGGAGCAATTCGGCTTTAGGAATCACCACTCGACAACACAACAACTCCTCCGCGTAGTCGAACATATAACACACGGCTACAACGTGAACAAAGCCACAGGGGCCGTGTTCCTAGACATCGAAAAGGCTTTCGATCGTCTCTGGCACAACGGACTCATACGCAAACTAAGCGAAGCTGGTTTCCCGGACGGACTCGTACGTCTCGTACACTCATATCTCACGAACAGATGTTTCAACACTAACGTGCAGGATAAACAATCAACACAACACGGTATCCAAGCTGGAGTACCCCAAGGAAGCATCCTAGGGCCCATCTTGTTTAACCTGTACATTAATGACTTCCCAGCGACACGAAACACGACGTTAGACGTCTACGCGGATGACACAGCCATCCTCGCGCAAGACTGGAAACCGTCGAACATCAACTCACGAATACAGACAGCACTCAGAACAGCTGAGCCTTGGCTGGAGCGATGGCGTATTAAAGTAAACGTCGACAAGTGCGAAGCAGTTCTGTTCACACGCAGACCGAAACTACTGCGCAAACACCAACACTGTAAACCGATAACACTACATACACGCCCAATACGTTTCCGAGAGAAAGTCAGATACCTTGGTGTCTGGCTGGACCGGAAACTTACATGGGGGGACCACATCGAATACGTTGCCAACCGAGCGCACGCGAGGCTCAAACAGCTCTACCCAATGCTCAACAGGGAAAGCACACTGAATAGGAGGGTGTCGAGGTCCTTATACATGACACTGATTAGACCTCTGATGACGTACGCAGCTCCCGTCTGGGGATATGCAGCTCCCACACGACTGCGCCGCCTGCAGATCATACAGAACAAAGTGCTACGAATCATTAGCAATGCTCCACGCTACACACGCACCGTGGATCTTCACCATGAATACCGCCTTGATACCCTCAAGGAAGTATTCAAGAAACACGCCACACGACTATACAGGAACTCGAGACACTCGAACAATCCTTTCATCCTCACTCTGGGAAACTACGATCACAACCACAGGTGGAAACACAAGCGACCAAAGACACTGCTAGCTAGGGCATAACCACCTATGGTAAACTAACATACGCAAACAGCGACAAACGTCGGTAAGCCCCTGCATATCAGCAACACTGACTGGCAACTACCAGCTGCTATTAGAGCCGACCAACAGGCCACAGCAGGGACACCGACGAGCTCGCCCACAGACGCACGAACAATCTCCCAAAACTCCCTCACACTGTGCCTCCGGTATATGACCTATCGGACACAAGACCGATAACAAACCTAACTGTTGCAGGTTGCAGGACGCTGAACGAGGACTCTGTACCAGCACCCAGCGCCAGCCGCCGAGCAGCACAAACGCACAACGTCAAGGTATCGACATGCATGATACCCACTACTAACAAAGCCTATCCTTGCACAACCTATCGCAGGCAGCAAGACAACCGCTACTGCTCTTGCCGCCCGACCTAACTTTCGCAGAGGTTTTTTTTCCCTTGGCTCTTGCTTTGGCACTTTTTTTCCTCTGCCCTTCAAACCGCTACCCTTCGTCAGATTTCGACCAATCTATCTCCAGATGAGCGCGTATTAATGGTTAATCCTAACCAGACGTACGCAAACATCGCAGTACCCACATCCTGCGACAACTCACTTTAGTGAATACTAACCCTTATGCAGAGATGGCAGTAGACCTTTTGTGTTGGCCATCATGCCGGTGTGGGCGTGGAGGGGCTCCACCTCCACCTCTATTTTCAGGCTAGGCTGGCAGTGCGTGTCCGCTGCGGTCGGCGCACCTACCCGGCTGCCAGCTGCCCCATTAGATTAAATGGCGATGTTCTTCGCACTGGTTCAGGCCGTCTGGCCTCCGCTTTAGGCCGGGGCCACACGAGCGGATTGTTTCCGCAACGGTCGACGGCCTGCGGCTAGACGCAGAGTCCTGTACCCATGCGGCTAGCTGCGGAATGTTCGTGCGGAGAGCCAAATATCTAGTCATCTATTTTGTCTCGAAAAAAATTGTTTCATGTAAACGAAGGAAAGCTACATCCGTCCATGTAGTTAGTTTCTCATTACAACTTATACTTTTCGTGTAAAAAATTAAAAACCACTGTTTTGAAATTCGTCTGTGTTCTGCGCTACGCAATCTCTCTCATTCGATTGTGAGGAAACTATTCGACGAAAAAAATTTATTTTTACGCGTGTTATAGCCTGATATCACAGCTTGATAATGAACTGGTTTTCTTTTCGCTGCTGCCCATGGTTATCGTGATACATCATAATTAAGTAAAATACAGCGCGTATTTTGAAAAGTTTGCAGTAAAAAATGTCGTCGCTGGCTACTTTGCGTTTGGTGCATTTGAGGTCGTATAATGCTGCGTACGAATTGTAGCTAAGATATCGAAATTGTTTTTAACATTGGAAGGAGAGCCATATCTCTTTCCAGTCTCGAGTAATCGAGTGATATATATTGGCGCTAGGCCGCAGCTGCCTACGGCGCGCCACGCTCGAGGGTATTCTCGCTCACAATGCAGAGTTGTGCCGCGTTTATTTTCCGCATGTCGTCTATGATTTGCTTTATGTGTCATTTTTTCTTGTCTACACTGTTTCATTCACGAAACATTAAATAACTATTATCAACACAATTTTTAAGAAAGTAAGTAAAGTCGACCTGGTAACTGTTTACCTTGCGATTAAATGACAATAGAGACGAGAAAAAAATACACTTTTCATTCTAGTACAGCGCGAAATGTTCTTAGAATGGAAATAGTTCGCTTCGTAGCCGCGAGGAGGCCAAGCAAATAGACTGAATTGTTCTCTCCTTTTTTTTGTTTAATCTGGTAGTCGCGATGGATGCTCGACACTGTGCAGTAGTGGCATACGTAGGGTTAAAAATACTGAAAAAGAGAAAAATACACCGAAAGTACTGGGTGCATCCAGTGGTGAATAGTCGGTTGTTGCAAGGAGCGTTTCACGTTATATTTAACGATCTACGAGAGGATGAAATGAAATTTTGTAACTATTTCCGAATGTCTTTCTCAAGCTTCGATGAATTACATCACACGCTTAGAAACGCTTTACAGAAGCAAGACACGAACGTAAGACTCGCTATACCTTCAATGGAAATGCTTGCTATAACTTTAAGGTAAGTGAATTCTAATGTGTAAGTATCCTGTCTCAGCCAAAAATTATCTCAGCTAAAATTAAAGAAACTCAGTATTGTCTATCACTAGTTTTAACAACACTTTCACACTTTCATTTCAATTTAAAAAAAGATAATTATTAGGTCAATAAACGAACAAGTTTAATTCTCTTTTCTTTATTAATGAAATGTTAGATGTAAATCTGTCTTTTGAGGATAAGAAACATCAATTAACTTTAAATGAATGTGACAAGAACCCCAGCTGGTCAGCGTACACGTATTTTAATATTCTTACTGCTTCTGAACCAGATTTCTTCACTTTCCTTACATATTTCCGATAATAGTCCCTACGCCACTTTTGTTGTGCCTTCTGGCCTACAAAGGAGAAAAAAGGAAACGGAAATTTAACGTAACTTTAAAATCTTTAACATCATTAAATAATGACTAAATATTGAACGT
The DNA here is from genome assembly GCF_023864275.1 of Schistocerca cancellata. Lineage (NCBI taxonomy): Eukaryota > Metazoa > Arthropoda > Insecta > Orthoptera > Acrididae > Schistocerca > Schistocerca cancellata. The sequence goes on from NC_064629.1 coordinate 724,472,558, forward strand.
AATTTTTATACATTTGTATCTTTGGTTTTAGGTATTTGGCTACTGGTTGTCACTTAGTTGATCTGCACTATACATACAGAATAGGCAAGTCAACAGCCAGTGACATAGTGAGGAAAGTGTGCTGTGCGATTTGGGGCTGCCTGTGTGACAAGTGTCTGCCTCGGCCGACAGAGGAGGAGTGGAAGAGTATTCCCAATGGATTCCAAATCCATTATTCTAAAAGTGGACGAAAAACTTACCAACGGATTTTTTCTCTGTGCTTGAATGATCTGCGAAATCATCGAATAATGCACAGCAGATTTCATGCCATGCTGCATCCTTCTTATGTCTGTCTTTGTATTCCTCTGTCCTTGCATCCCAAATACAAGGCCTTTTTTCCATTTCCATTATCAGAATCTCCATATCTATTTTCTCAATGTCTAGTGGGCACATCGTGGGAGTCACTTTGTAGTCACACGGAACGGAGCACGCAACTGCCTGCTGCAAATGGCCACTCTACTCCGCTCTCAGCACTGACTGCTGTCAGCTGGCCCTTCTCCGCACACCTGTCACACCGCCCGTGTGAAATGCCCAATTGATTCTCATGGCCCATAGCGCTGCGTGTGCCGCAGCGGGTTTTCCGCCTCGCTATGGGCGATGCGGCTGGCAAGCGGCAAAATTCCGCAGCCGCAGACGTTCCGCCCCGTGTGGACTGCTGCATCTGCCCCATGCGCCATAGCGGTGCGGTCATTTACCGCGCGTCTGACGTTCCGCAGCTATTCCGCTCGTGTGGCCCCGGCCTTAAGGCCTGGCCAGACAGAATCCGGCCTGCCGCAGCGACGGACGGCGCAGCGGTGGGCCGGACCCGTCAGCGGCCAGGGACGCCACACAGGCGACGGCCGGCCGCAGCGACTCTTGATGCGTCAGTTGTTACACTGTGGAAGGGGCCGAAATCCATTATTAAGCTTGCTTGCATAGCGCGATTGTCTTGCGTTAGACGATTTGGAATATTCACGCGGGACACGTTATCTTTGTACGAGTTCTTTCTCTCTCTCTCTTTTTTGAATTGCAGAAATGAGAAGCTTGCACTAGCAATACGAAATGGCACCAAGAAAAGATGTTGGGTGCACGACATTGATAGCATGAAAGAAAGCTTAGGAGAATACCATCGTATGTGTATTGATCTAAAGTCTGACGAAGATAGGTTCTTCAAATCTTTTCGTGTGTCGCGAAAATGTTGCGAGGAAATGCATCGGCTGATAAAAAGGTAGCACCGAGAACTGCACAACGAACCGGAGAAAGCCAGTTGATACAAGGCACAGACCAGACGTTTGTTTGAGGTACGTTTTACCGTTTGTGGCCTCTTTGTGCTTGAAATAGAAGTCATATAAATTATTCCATTTCAGTTTTGCTGTATCATATGAAAGATTCGGCGGAAGAAAGTGCTATCCTACAACGTAGTTACGAGTGGAGTGTTAAATTTATTTGCAGTGTTTACGAATACAGCAAACGATAGTAACATCTAGTTCCGTATGTCCCGCTAGAGAGAACTTTCTACTTAATAGATTGTTTTCTTTCATTGTATACATACCACTGTCACTGAATTTAAACATATCTTTGGTCGTTAACTTATCCATTCGTTCTATCGGCATAACAGATTTTAATCTTTTCCAGATACTTGACTACAGGCGATAGTCACCAGACCATAGCTTTTACTTTTCGGATAGGACGTTCAACAGTCTCAGATATTGTGAAATAAGTGTGCCAGGCAATATGGACTGTTCTACAGCCCAATTATTTACATACTTCTACAACAGAGATGTGGAAGAAATCTGAAGGAGGATTTCTAGAACTTTGGGGGTTTCCGAACTGCCTTGGAAGCATAGACGGAAAGCGTATCAGGTTAAAATGCCCGAAGGATAGTGGATCCCAGTTCTTCTGTTACGAACAGTTCTTTTAGCTAGTTCTCCTGGCGATCGTTGATCCATACTACGGAGTTTACAGTAGTTGATATTGGAAGTTATGGACGTCACAGCGACAACACTATTTCTGAGAATTCAGCTTTCTATCATGAGTATATCGAGGGCAAAAGTATTCTACCTCCAAATCGCGTGTATCAGACAAAAAGTTGTATTCTCTCATCTCCTCTGTAAGTCTTTCTGTGTCCATGATGCATGCACTACGAGCTGCAAGACAAAAACCGCCTCACGCCGCTGCTTCCAGTGTGACAGCAGAGCGGTTGAATGCGCCAACAGAGGCAAGCAGCCGCTCAGGCTTGCGGCGAATCTGTAATCTGTGACAACCCGGCGGCGGCCGGTGCGGCAGGCCGTATGCCGGTGCGGCAAAGCCGCACTCTGTGTGACCGCCGCCATACAATAACGAGCGATTCAACAGTGCGGCCTGCCGGCTGCGGCTCAAGGCCACAGGCCGGACGGCCAGGCCGCATTCTGTCTGGCCAGGCCTTAAGCGGGTAACCTGCACGCCCTGGATGTGGAAGGGGCATATGATGCGTATAGCAGATGATATGTGTGTGTGTACCTACCTTGTCGTGAGGCGAGGCGAGCAGCTGCTCGGAGAGCTGGTAGGCGTTGCATGAGCAGGCCTGCATGCGCGCCAGCAGGCGGCCGGCCAGCTGCTCTGCCTCAGCACGCTGCTCCGGCGCCGGCAGCAGGCGCCGACCCACGCAGGCGGCCGCCACGGCCCGCCGCAGAATGTCATTCGGCGTGCGCTGCTCTGCGTGCGTCACCTGGTCGCGCACCCGCCTCGCGCTGCCGCACCACACGTTACCAAATGTTCAGTTTTCCACGTCACAAATCACAGCAACTTATAAGGGGCAATTAAAAAGTTTCCGTTCGAAGGCCGTACAGTCTAGAATCGGTATGCCAGACAGGCAAAATCGCCCTGAGCACTGAGGCAATCATCTTATTTCTCCATAAGGCCAGTATTACACAGTCAAATTTCTTTGTCAAATATCTTTGTCAAAGAAATTTGATGTAATAAGAAACTTTGTCAAATCTCGTCTGTCGTCAAATAAATTTGATCAAATCTAGGGCCTCGCTGCATATTTGATCAAAGAAGTTGCTTGTCTTCTGTTCACTGCATTGTGACATGTTACCACGTGGAGCGCTGCGGCGTTCTGTCATCTGTAGTGTTCTTATAAACATTGCCGGTAAATACAATTGGTGTGAACCGACAACTACAAAATTAATAGAGATGTATGAAGCTGATGAGGCGCTCTTCAACATGAGGCACCCAGAGTACAAAAATAGATTAAGAAGATTGGAGACCTATCCTAACCTAACCTAACTCTCTCCTGTAGCAAGGAATCGGAGTGTTACAGTGAGCCTGACTTCTGGCGATATAGCAGTTCTTAAGTGAGTATTGTGCTTTGTGATATGAGGATACACTTCACTGAGCACATACTGAAATGTATGCTCATCCATTCTTAAGTAACTGATGTACGACTTGATGTCCCCCACTATAAGCTCACGTAACAAGTTTTGTTGAATGCTTTTATCGTGTCGTCGTAAAACCCACAGCTTCACCCAGGTACGTTTCTTTTTTATCCCCTGCTTCTCTTCCACGTGTGCACACAGTGCAATTGTGGTACATCTCTCACCTGAGTTGGCGCAACTTCTACCTCCTAGATCGAACGGTGTCTTGTGTCGAATCGTGACCAGCACGTAACTTAGCGCACCATTCCAAAACGGTGGGTTTCGACAGACATGCTGCTCCACACATCTTTTTGATTCTCTGATGGATGTCTATCGGTGTTTGTTCTTTGGAAGCTGAGAAAAGAATAACAGCACACTGCTCCTGTTTGGGCGCATTTGATAGTAATGTCCCAATAGTTCACGTTTATGTATTCACCGCATGCATGTCGGAAAGACATAAAATCCACACTTATTTCTTGCCCACTTGTCGGTGCTTATATACCCGCATCGCTGTCGCGCTACGTTGGATACACCCTGCAGCGATGCCCTCAAACAGAAACTTATTGATCGCCCCTTATAGTATTCTATAATTAAATTATCAATGAGTCACAATTGGAAGGAGACGTCTCATACAAGCATCTGGGTATTCGTTTTATAATTTCATATGCCTTTTTCTTGCAGCAGTATAATATTTATTTACCTTAAACGAAATGTATTTCTGAGGTATATAGACTTTCATAACGTTGCCTCGAGGAGAAGATAAATTAATGGAGTGCTTACATCATTAAAGATAAAATCTTCTGGGTTGTTAGGTCGCGTCATATTTCCTCTAAAATAATCAATGTATCGACCCCTTTGCTGGATCGTCTTCTACATGTTTCGGTGTCCACTATTGCTAGAACAGTGCCGTGTTCTAGCAATAGTGGACACCGAAACATCCAGAAGAAGATCCCAGCAAAGGGGTCGACACGTAGATTATTTTAGAGGAAATATGTCGCGGCCTAACAACCCAGACTATTTTAACTTTAATGACAACGGCCATGAAGGTCTGCAGACTTGCATGCTTACATCATCTCACCTAAATTCATAAGAACATCCAGTTCAGTACGGAAATATAGGAAGAAAGTTGTGTCCCGGTCCTAGACGTTTTGGTTAGGTTGAAGAATGATGTCTACCTTGCATTTATAATGTGGTGTCACAGCCAGACACCACACTTGCTAGGTGGTAGCCTTTAAATCGGCCGCGGTCCGTTAGTATACGTCGGACCCGCGTGTCGCCACTATCAGTGATTGCAGACCGAGCGCCGCCACACGGCAGGTCTAGAGAGACTTCCTAGCACTCGCCCCAGTGAGATAACCGACTTTGCTAGCAATGGTTCACTGACAAAATACGCTCTCATTTACTGAGACGATAGTTAGCATAGCCTTCAGTTACGTCATTTGCTACGACCTAGCAAGGCGCCACTACCAGTTACTATTGAGATTATGAATAATGTACCGTCAAGAGCGATGTTCACCATTTATGGATTAAAGTTAAGTATTCCAGCAGCTACGTACGTTTTTTGCTAAAGTCTAATTTCCCTGTCCTGTTCCAGACCTCACGCCAGCCTGCGTGAGCTAAAACGCGTGCCTTTCGGCTTCCTCTAGTATACCGGGTTGGCTCTCCTGCCAACCCACAACATATAATCGTTGAGTTGTCATCACCCATCGCGAAATATGGGTGTGCTCAAAACACCAGCACACGTACGTCATACAGTTTCAGATTCATATTGTTTGCCTAAAGAGCTCGCTTATATAAAGACAGTGATCACAGAAAGTGAATATTTTACCCAGCAGATAAACAGAGCGCTGAGAGTTAAAGACAAAAAACAGAAAGTGGATAGAGAGGAGGGCACGTCGGCAATATCCCCAGCTTTTCTTCCCTTTGATGGCAATATTTCGTTCAAAATGCTCCGGTAATTTCAGTTTAAAGTGGTTTCCTACCCACTGTGTAAGATTGCAGAACTTCTGGAATCAGTGAAGGCTGGAGTTGACAAAACACCTTGTCAATGTGGAATGGCTTACAAAGACTAAACAGGCGCACCATGGAAGAACGCCGCACTGAACATCAAAGCTACACTCGCCTTTTGCAGCCAACCCAGGCTGCTATTGGTGAACATAGTTTCCTCACCGGACATTCAAAGGAGTGCGATAAAACAATAATTTTGGCCACAGATACATCTTTTAGGGAACCCTTATTAAAGAATCAGTGGAAACACGCATGGCGGAAAATCTGATGAACTGTGATAGCGGTTACCGGTTGGATAATGTGTGGAACTCCATCATTCCACAATTTGCTTCAAAGACGACAGCATATACTAATGGCCACGGCTAGTGGCAAACCTGAGGACGGCTGAGTTCCGCAGTTCCACCAGCGAGGACACTGCCTGCCGAGGAATGTGATCATGTGATCAGTCTGTCACAACGATCGCAGAATGCTAATAATTTGTGGAACGGGGGAAGTCGCCGTCAGTCTTCGAAGACTCACCTGAAGGTGACTGGCAGGTGCCAAGTCGAAATATTGTAGAGTGTAGCAATGTAAGACCAGTTGCAGTCTCGAAACTTCTCTGATCATTTATTTACCTTCCAGATGTGTTTAGTCTTTTATAGTTAAGACATACGAGTATTCAGTGGATTCCCTAGTTATCGGGCTCTCCAGCACAAAATCTGCATTTGCTCTCACCTAATCATAGGTTAGAGGGCTCACTTCCACTACACTCACGAAATGTTGGCGTATACACTGCCTGACATAAAAACTGAAGCAACCAGAAGACAAGATCGGATGTCGTAACTTTGTACCCAAACGCACCATTGGTGTGTATGTGCAAGATTAGAGTTGCAATTCTCTGTAACACGTAGCACGGCCGCCAGAGTTCATTAGTCTTTTTGGTTCGTGTTTAACTTTCTTACCAGCGGCGTGAACGGCATCAGATACTGAGTGATCAGAATAAAAGACACGGAGAGGCCGCATACTCGTCTGAGACAGCGTTATCAGCACCTGACAAAGTTTGAGAGGAGTCTTAATGTACACTGAAGCGCCAAAGAAATTGGTATACGCATGCGTATTCAAATACAGAGATATATAAACGGACAGAATACGGCGCTGCGGTCGGAAACGCCTACATAAGACAAAAACTGTCTGGAGCAGTTGTTAAGTCGGTTACTACGGCTATAATGGCAGGTTATCAATATTCAAGTGAGTTTGTACGTGGTGTTATACTCGGCGCACGAGCGATGGGACACAGAATCTCCGAGGTAGCGATGAAGTGGGGATTTTCCCGTACAAACCATTTCACGAGTGTACCGTAAATATCAGGAATCTGGTAAAACATCAAATCTCCGACATCGCTGTAGCCGGAAAAAGATCCCGCAAGAACGGGACCAACGACGACGGAAGAGAATCGTTCAGCGTGACAGAAGTGCAACCCTTCCGCAAATTGCTGCAGATTTCAATGCTGGGCCATCAACAAGTGTCAGCGTGCGAACCATTCAACGAAACATCACCGATATGGGCTTTCGGAGCCGTTGGCCCACTCGTGTACCCTTGACGACTGCACGACACAAAGCTTTACGCCTCGCCTGGGCCCGTCAACACCGACATTAGACTGTTCATGACAGGTTGCATGCTCGGACGAGTCTCTTTTCAAATTGTATCGAGCGGATGGCCGTGGACGGGTATGGAGACAACCTCATGAATTCACGGACCCCGCATTCAACAGGGGACTGTTCGAGATGGTGGAGGCTCTGTAATGGTGTGGTGCATGAGCAGTGTGAGTGATATGGGACCCCTGATACGTCTAGATACGACTCTGAGAAGTGACACGTACGTAACCATCCTGTCTGATCATCTGCACCTATTTATATCCATTGTGCATTCCGACGAACTTGGGCAATTCCACACCCCACACGTCCAGAATTGCCACAGATTGGATCCAGGAACACTGTTCTCAGTTTAAAACTTCCGATGGCCACCAAACGCCCCAGACATGAACATTATTGAGCATGTCTGGGATGCCTTGCAACCTGCTGTTCAGAAGAGATCTCAATCCCCTCTTACAATTACGGATTTATGGACATCCCAGCAGGATTCAAAAAATGCTTCAAATGGCTCTGAGCACTATGGGACTTAACATCTAAGGTCATCAGTCCCCTAGAACTTAGAACTATTTAAACCTAACTAACCTAAGGACTTTACACACATCCATGCCCGAGGCAGGATTCGAAACTGCGACCGTAGTAGTCGTGCGGTTCCGGACTGAAGCGCCTAGAACCACTCGGCCACCGCGGCCGGCCCTGCAGGATTCATGGCGTTAATTCCCTGCAGCACAACTTCAGACGTTAGCAGAGTCTATGCACGTCGTGTTGCGGCACTTCTTCGTGCTCGCGGGGGCCCTACACGATATTAAGCAGTTGTACCAGTTTCTTTCCCTCTTCAGTGTATACCTCCAATGTGTGGGCATATCGTATCGTGCAATATCCAGATTTTTGGTGCTTTCACACGTGATAGTGGCTGGGTGTTGGGCTGCATCGGAACGTGAGAACAGGCATATCTGCTCCTTCCATCCGAGAACAAGTGATGCACTCCCTGCGACATCTGTGTCATCCCACACAATTGGTCGGATATTAGCAGCAGCCGCACTAGGGAATTACCGTCCCGTGCGTATGCTGCCGTTAACAAAACGGCTGTGATTGTAGTGGTGACCGGGAAGCATGGACTCTGATGAGTGGCAGCCGGCCGGAGTGGCCGAGCGGTTCTAGGCGCTGCAGTCTGGAACCGCGCGACCGCTACGGTCGCAGGTTCGCATCCTGCCTCGGACATGGATGTGTGTGATGTCCTTAGGTTAGTTAGGTTTAAGTAGCTCTAAGTTCTAGGGGACTGATGACCACAGCAGTTAAGTCCCATAGCGCTCAGAGCCATTTGAACCATTTTTGATGAGTGGCAGCGCATTGTTTTCAGCGATGAATCGCCATCTTGCACTACTCCGGATGACCATCGTCGGCGAGTATGGCAGCGACCAGAGAAGAGTTCCCTTTCTTTCTATGGAGAGCACAGATGTGTGACTCCTAACGTCAGGGTGTGAGGGGCGATCGCGTATGGCTTCAGGTCATGGCTAGTGGTGACTGAGGGAACTCTGACGGAGCAACGGAGCAACGGCATGTCATTGGCATAGTACATCCTCGCGTGTTACCCATCTACATCTACATCTACATCTACATCTACATGGTAACTCTGCAATTCACACTTAAGTGCCTCACAGAGGGTTCATCGAACCATTTTCATACTACTTCTCTAACATTCCACTCTCGAATGGCGCCTAAGAAAAAGGACCACCTGAATCTTTCCGTTGGAGCTCTGATTTCTCTTATTTTATTATGATGATCATTTCTCCCTACGTAGGTGGGTGTCAACAAAATATTTACGCATTCGGAAGAGAAAGTTGGTGATTGAAATTTCGTAAATAGATCTTGCCACAAAGAAAACAGCCTTTGTTTCAGTGACTGCCACCCCAACTCGCGTATCATATCAGTGACACTCTCACCCCTATTGCGCGATAACACGAAACGAGCTGCCCTTTATTGCTCTTTTTCGATGTCCTGCGCCAACCCTACCTGGTAAGGATCCCATACCACGCAGCAATATTCCAGCAGAGGACGGACAGTGTAATGTAGGCTGTCTCATTAGTGGGTTTGTCGCATCTTCTAAATGTTCTACCAACAAAGCGCAGTCTTTTTTTCGCCTTCCCCACAATATTATCTATGTGGTCTTTCCAATTTAAGTTGCTCGTAATTGTAATTCCTAGGTATTTAGTCGAATTGACAGCCCTTAGATTTGTGCGATTTATCGTATACCCTAAAGTTATCGGATTTCTTTTAGTACCCGTGTGGATGACCTCGCACTTTTCTTTGTTTAGTGCTAATTGCCACTTTTCGCACCATACAGAAATTCTCTCTAGATCATTTTGTAATTGGAATTGATCATCTGAGGATTTTACTGGACGGTAAATTACAGCGTCATCTACAAACAAGCTAAGGGGGCTGCTCAAATTACCACCTAGATCATTTATATAAATCAGGAACAGCAGAGGGCCTATGACACTACCTTGCGGAACGCCAGATATCACGTCTGTTCTACTCGATGATATACCATCTATCACTACGTACTGTGACTTCTCTGAGAGGAAATCACGAATCCAGTCACACAACTGAGACGATACTCCATATGGACGCAATTTGATTAATAGTCGCTTGTGAGGAACGGTATCAAAAGCCTTCTGGAAATCTAGGAATATGGAATCGATCTGAGATCCCATGTCGACAGCACTCATTACTTCATGGGAATAAAGAGCTAGCTGTGTTGCACGAGAACGATATTTTCTGAATCTGTGTTGGTTATGTATCAATAAGTCTTTTTCTTCAGGGTGATTCATAATATTCGAGTACAGTATATGCTCCAAAATCCTACTGAAAATTGAGGTCAGTCATATGGGTCTGTAATTCAGTGGGTTACTCCTATTTCCTTTCTTGAGTATTGGTGTGACCTGTGCTACTTTCCAGTCTTTAGGAACAGACATTTCGTCAAGAGAGCGGTTGTACATGATTGCTAAGAAAGGTACTACTGTGTCTGCATACTCTATTATGCTACCGTGTTGGGGCGCCATTTTTAAACAGGACAATACTCGTCTACACGTGGTATGTGCCGCTATGAACTGTTAACATTATGTCGAGGTAATCTTGTTGTAAGAAATATCCGCATATCTGTCCCTTATAGAACATGCTTGGGTCCAGATCGGATGTCAACTCTGTGCCCGTGACATTATACAGGATACCAGGGATCAGTTCGCAACGGTCGCAGGTTCGAATCCTGTCTCGGGCATGGATGTGTGTGATGTCCTTACGTTAGTTAGTTCTAAGTTCTAGGGGACTGATGACGTCAGTAGTTGAGTCCCATAGTGCTCAGAGCCATTTGAACCAGGGATCAGTTACAACAATTTTGTGCCAGCTTGCCTCAGGAGAAGATAGAACTGATTTATAACGAACTTCTCAACCGAATCAGTGCATGCACCCGGGCCAGAGGAGTACATCATCATCCTGATAAGTGGGCTCACTCACTCGAGTTCTTTATAAATCTGACTCGGTTTTCCAGTCACCTAAGTAACGTCATATACCCTCTCAACCTGCGAAGCTCCATTTCGTATCCTCCTTCCCTTCTGAGGGCTTCATTTTTTTGTCAGCTAGTGTTTTTACGTCTAGATCTTTTGGTTTTGTGGTTTTAATAATCCGTTTTTCGTTACCTAAATGACGTGAAACACTTCACTGCTGCTGTGGTAAGAATTTCAGATCTATCAAGGCGAGAGACGCCAAGTGAACAAGCACTGTTCGTACGAAATCTTTCACAGGTCTCGAGACTACCCCTCAAGAGGGCTTTCAGCAGCTTGACCATTACTGCGTCTTCCCATGACGCAGCAGCAGAGAGGGGCACGCTGAACACTGGAACAGGAGTCACACTATGTCTGTTTTTCAGACAAGTTATGGTTCTGCATACCATATCATGATGGAGCCGTCCGTGTGTGCTGGCTCCGAGGAGGACGAACGTTACCAGCTTGCATTCGTCATTGTCATAAGGTCGCAGCGTCTGGAGCGGTAGTACCGGGTGCCACTGATAACACAACACTTTCACTTTTCGTTCGCATAGCCGCTAATATGGACAGCAGGCGTTTAATCTCTGACTGGTTAAGGCCGGTGGCTGTGCCCTATCTTCTAGGTATCCGTGAGTTAACCCTTCAACAAAAAATGTTCAAATGGCTTTGAGCACTATGGACCTTAACATCTGAGGTCATCAGTCTCCTAGAACTTAGAACTACTTAAACCTAACTAACCTAAGGACATCACACACATACATGCCCGAGGCAGGATTCCAACCTGCGACCTAGCGGTCGCGCGGTTCCAGACAGAAGCGCCTAGAACCGCTCGGCCACTGCGGCCGGCACCTTTCAAGGTAATGCAAGAGTGCAAACTGCTCGGTGTCGTAAAGAGACATGGGTCGTAACATACTTACTTAGAAGCTCACTCTAAGATCAGAGGTGACGAGGGAATTGGGGCCATCCGTGTGTGGCACACGAGCGGCTACGTGCAGGAGCGAGACGGCGATTTGTCAAGCTGAGAATTTTCAGGTCTCTGTGATTAGAGACAGTACAGAATAACTCTGACGTCAGGCTAAGCAGGTAGAGATTGTGAAGATAAGGAAATGAGACTCTGGTTTATAGCTTCAGTAAGCGTAAAACTCAGGTGAGGCTTACTAGATTCTCCAATCAGTTACCATGGCCTGTAACTTTATTAGGATTTGAGTTCACAAAGCCGGCCAGTGTGGCAACGTGGTTAAAGGCGCTTCAGTCTGGAACCGCGCGACCGCTACGTTCGCAGGTTCGAATCCTGCCTCGGGCCTGGATGTGTGTGATGTCCTTAGGTTAGTTAGGTTTAAGTAGTTCTAAAGTTCTAGGGGACTGATGACCTCAGATGTTAAGTCCCATAGTGCTCAGAGCCATTTGAACCATTTTTTTGAGTTCACACAGTAACGCATGGTACTACAGGCCGCGAATCACGGAATTGCCAAATTCTGTTTCTCTAGTCTACTCTTAGGTTCAGCTGAATTTCACAATGGAAGTGACAAACAGATACAGGTCTGTATAGAAATAGACAAACATAAGAAGGAAACCAATATCGCCGGCCGCGGTGGCCGTGCGGTTCTGGCGCTGCAATCCGGAACCGCGGGACTGCTACGGTCGCAGGTTCGAATCCTGCCTCGGGCATGGGTGTGTGTGATGTCCTTAGGTTAGTTAGGTTTAAGTAGTTCTAAGTTCTAGGGGACTTATGACCTAAGATGTTGAGTCCCACAGTGCTCAGAGCCATTTGAACCATTTTTGAAACCAATATCCACAGTCGAGGTACATATAGGCAAGAGTTACACTGAGGTGACAAAGGTATCTCCTAATATCGTTTCGGACCTAATTTTGCCCGGCATGATGCAGAAGCTCGACGTGGCATGGACTCATCGGAAGTCCTCTGCAGAAATAATTAGCAATGCTGCCTCTATAGCTGTCCATAACTGCGAAAGCGTTGCTGGTGCAGGATTTTGTGCACGAACTGACCTCTCGATAATAGCTCATAAACATACGATGGTATTCATGTCGGATAATCTGGGTGCTCAGATCATCCCCTCGGACTGTCCACAATGTTCTTCAAACCAATCGTGAAAAAGTGTGGCCTGGTGACATGACGTATCGTTGTTTGGGAAGATGAAGTCCATGGCTGCAAATGGTCTCCAAGTAGTCGAAAATAGCCATTTCCAGTCAATCAAAGGTTCAGTTGGATCACAGGATCTAACCCATTCCATGTAAACACAGCCCACACCGTTATCCAGCCACATTGCCTTGTTGGTGACTTGGATCCATGGCTTTGTGGGGTCTGCGCCACGCTCGAAGCTAACCATCAACTCTTACCAACTGAAATCGGGACTCATCTGAGCAGGCCACTGTTTTCCAGTCATGAGTGCAGGAAAGATGCTGCAGGTGATGCCGTGCTATTACCAAAGGCACTGGCGTCGATCGTCTGCTCCATTAGCCCATTAACGCCAAATTACGCCGCACTGTCCTAACGGGTAAGTTCGTCGTACATCCCACACTGATTCCTGTGATTATTTCACGCAGTCTACATCTACATCTACAGCTACATTTATACTCCCCAAGCCACCCAACGGTGTGTGGCGGAGGGCACTTTACGTGCCACTGTCATTACCTCCCTTTCCTGTTCCAGTCGCGTATGGTTCTCGGAAAGAACGACTGTCTGAAAGCCTCCGTGCGCGCTCTAATCTCTCTAATTTTACATTCGTGATCTCCTCGGGAGGTATAAGTAGGGGGAAGCAATATATTCGATACCTCATCCAGAAACGCACCCTCTCGAAACCTGACCAGCAAGCTACACCGCGATACAGAGCGCCTCTCTTGCAGAGTCTGCCACTTGAGTTTGTTAAACATCTCCGTAACGCTATCACGGTTACCAAATAACCCTGTGACGAAACGCGCCGCTCTTCTTTGGATCTTCTCTATCTCCTCCGTCAACCCGATCTGGTACGGATCCCACACTGATGAGCAATACTCAAGTATAGGTCGAACGAGTGTTTTGTAAACCACCTCCTTTGTTGATGGACTACATTTTCTAAGGACTCTCCCAATGAATCTCAACCTGGTACCCGCCTTACCAACAATTAATTGTATATGATCATTCCACTTCAAATCGTTCCGCACGCATACTCCCAGATATTTTACAGAAGTAACTGCTACCAGTGTTTGTTCCGCTATCATATAATCATACAATAAAGGATCCTTCTTTCTATGTATTCGCAATACATTACATTTGTCTATGTTAAGGGTCAGTTGCCACACCCTGCACCAAGTGCCTATCCGCTGCAGATCTTCCTGCATTTCGCTACAATTTTCTAATGCTGCAACTTCTGTGTATACTACAGCATCATCCGCGAAAAGCCGCATGGAACTTCTGACACTATCTACTAGGTCATTTACATATATTGTGAAAAGCAGTGGTCCCATAACACTCCCCTGTGGCACGCCAGAGGTTACTTTAACGTCTGTAGACGTCTCTCCATTGATAACAACATGCTGTATTCTGTAGTAGTGTTGCTTTTATGTTAGTACTGACAACTCTCCTTAAACGCCGCATACTCTCGGTCGTTAAGCGAAGGCTGTCGGCCATTGTGCTTTCCGTGGAGAGAGGTAACGCCTGAAATTGGGTATTCGAGGCACATTCTTGACACTGTGGATCTCAGATTTCCTAAATGGAATGTCTCATGCATCTACCTCCAACTGTCATACCACATTCACAGTCTGTTAATTCCCATCGTGTAGTCATAATCACGTTGGAAATCCTTTCACATGAATCGCATGAGTACAACACACTGCCCCGCCCGTACACTGTCCTTTTATATACCTTGTGTATGCGATACTACCGCCATCTGTATGTGTGCATATCGCTATCCCATGACTTTGTCACTTCAGTGTACAAATCCCTCTTAGGCTGCAAGGTTGATGAAATGTGAGGCTCACTCACATAGTACCTGATGTAGGCTGCTGTTTATCCGAGGCTGCTGATTGAAACTCTTCTCTCTCTGGAACTCTGCTCTGCCTGACGTTACAGAGCCTCGATATTCGGTATTTGGGCCTGTTTGATTATAGATGGTACGTGATTGTATCGCCTTTTACCATAAATTCGCAATCAGTAAGCTTTAAATCAGCGATTTTCCGAAGCGTATGACCCCACGTACTGAACTGGTGAAAGCGGCCTGAGCTGTATGTCTCCATCGAAGTTATAAGGCTTACTTCTAATAATCATACTGGCTGTTACTCAGGCCAGCACGTTCTCCAGATCTCTCAAGAACTGAAAGCATCTAGTCATTGTTTGCCGAGAGATTGGCATGCCATCACTTGCCCGCCGCTACGATTGATGAACTCTGGTACTGAGTTAAAGCTGTATGGTAGACTTCGTTTTATTGAGAGAATTCTGGGAAAGTATAGCTCGTCTATAAAGGAGATCGCATATAGAACACTAGTGCGAACCCTTCTTTAGAACTGCTATAGTGTTTAGCATCCTCATCGTGCAGGATTAAAGAAAGAACCGGCCGCTGCAGCCGAACGGTTCTAGGCGCTTCAGTCCGGAACAGCGCCGCTGCTACGGTCGCAGGTTTGAAGACTGCCTCGGCCATGGATGTGTGTGCTGTCCTTAGGTTAGTTAGGTTTAAGTAGTTCTAAGTCTAGGGGACTGATGACGTCAGATGTTAAGTCCCATAGTGCTTAAAGCCATTTGAGCCATTTTTTAAAGAAAGACATTGAAGCAGTTCAGAGGCGTTAACTAGATCTGCTACCGGCAAGTTCAATCAGCACTCGAGTATTACCGAGATGCTTCATAAACTCAAATGGGTTCCCTGGAGAGAAGACGACGTTCTTTTCCTGAATTTGAGGAAATTTAGAGGACCGGCATTTCCGGTTGATTGCAGAAAGCTTCTACTGCTGCCAACGTGCGTTTCGTGTAAGGACCACGAAGACAAGATAAGGGATTAATGCTAGTGCGAAGGCATATTCGTAGTCGTTTTCCCCTCACTCCATTTGCGAGTGGAACAGGAAAGGGAAGGACTAGTAATGGTACAAGGTGCTCTCCTCCATGCTACGTATGGTGGCTTTCAGAGTATGTATGTAGACGTACAGCGGGTGAACAAAAATATGGAAATACCAAGAACACAACATCATACCATGCCTAACTGTGAGTAGGAAAACTCTTGGTTTCAAAAACAGCTTCCAGTCGTCTCGGAAGGGGTAAATACATGTCCTATGAGCATTTAAAGGGAGCTTTACACAATTCTACCAGCATACAGCATACATGATGGACGTGAATACCGATTACGCACTCTTCTTTCCAAATAGGACCACAAAAGCTCAATAAGACCGAGGTCTGGTGACTGGTGGCCAGGGGAGATACGACAATACAGCCTCGTTCTGGACGATGTGAACAAGAGTCCTGTCCTCTGGGAACACATCATCACTGTTGGAGAACAAACACTGTGCCATCTGATGGTCCTGGCTAGCCAGAATGGTCACGTCATCCTTGGCAGTAATGTGACCTTGAAGAGTAACCATGTGACCCACGGAATACCAATATGTGGCTGCCCAAGTCGTCATTGAACCCCCGTCGTGTTTCGCTCTTAGGACGTAAACTTAGGCGCCCGCCGCTATGGCCGAGCGGTTCTAGGCGCTTCAGTCTTGAATCGCACGACCGCTACGGTTGCAGGTTCGAATCCTGCCTCGGGCATAGATGTGTATGATGTCCTTAGGTTAGTTAGGATTAAGTAGTTCTAAGTTCTGGGGAACTGATGACCTCAGATGTTAAGTCCCATAGTGCTCAGAGCCATTTGAACCATTTTTTTAACGTAAACTTAGCCAGGAGTTTGAAACAGTGTGATACAAGACTCGTCCTACCACATAAATTATTACATTGCTCCACAGCCCAGGTTTTGTGGCTTCGGCAACCGGCGGCGATGGCAGAGCAGTTCTAGGCGCTTCAATCCGGAACCGCGCGACTGCTACGGTCGCAGGTTGGAATCCTACCTCGGGCATGGATGTGTGTGAAGTCTTTATGTTAGTCAGGTTTAAGTAGTTCTAAGTTCTAGGGGACTGATGACCTCCGATGTTAGTCCCATAGAGCTCGGAGCCATTTGAACCATTTGCGGCTTCGGCAGCACGTTTTCCAGTTACGGGGATTTGCGTCACTGATGTGTGGTTTTGGATTTCCAGCTCATCCTGCAATTCTCCGCTTATGGAGCTCCCTCCGTGTTGTTTCGATGCTGACAGGGTTCGTAAGTGCGATATTCAGTTCTGTAGTGACTTTTTAAGTTGTCCTCCTCTTATTTTTCACCACACTTCTCTTCACTGACCGTCTGTCACGATTAGTTAACATCCCCTTTCGTCCGCCATGTGAGTGGGCGGATGACGTTTTTCTGTCTTCCCTGTAAGTGGTACAAATCTTCGATGCGGTGCCTCTTTAAACACCAACGAGCCACGTTCGAATTTAGCTAGCTCCGACATAATGCACTCACAACTAGACAGAACACTGTTTCGATCACGATTGACACTTTCAACGTATTGAGGACATTACAAAGGTGCTGTTCGTGGTCAAAAACAACAGTGCAACCGCAGGCTTGACTACCACCTGTATTTCTCGCGGTGTTTCCATATTTTTGTCCAAGCCCTGTAGATGTAGAATGACGTAGCTATATCTGTCATCCATGACAGCTCTGTGTGCTCAGCCGCGCGGGGTAGCCGTGCGGTGTCAGGCGTCTTGTCACGGCCCACGTGACTGCCCCCGTCGGAGGTTCGAGTCCTCCCTCGGGCATGGGTGTTGTTTCGTCCTTAGCTTAAGTTAGTTTAAATTAGATTAAATAGAGTGTAACCTCAGCGACCGATGACTTCAGCAGTTTGGTCCCATAAGACTTTACCACAAATTTCCAAATTTTTCTGTATGGTCTAATTCGCACCCTGTATACCCCAAATCATATATAAATTTAATCATGAATCTTCTTACTATACCATATACGCACAATAATTAAAATTTCGTTATTTGCTGTAGTTCTGGTGTTACAATTGTAATGGCTAGGTTTCGGCGAATTCGTTTAGGTTTTGGCTAAGACATTTCTTCACAATACACTTTATCCAGGACTGCTGTTCCAGCAAGGCATATGGGAGTTTATGAGAAGTTTGGAAAGTCGAACAGAGGTACTGACAGACATGAAGCTGGAAGAACGATTTGTCAGTAGTACCGGATGCTCAACTCCGCCTGGGATCAGTTGGCTTGCAACAGGCACTGCTGGTCCCAAGCCTGGGTAAAGGAGATGGGTTTGGCATTGGGCTAACAACCCAATCCTGTAAAAAAAGTCTTTGTTACGGGACACAAACTTCCCTCGGACGTGGATGGATACAATGGAATAATGCATGCATTCCCTCAGAGAGACTTTCGGCTCTAAATCGATCTCAGTGAACACTAAGATGAAAATCTACAACACAATGATATGCCCAGCAGTAATGTACGGTTCAGAAACACTGAACATGACTAAGCGAGAAAAGGAAAAATTATTGATACACTACTGGCCATTAAAATTGCTACACCACGAAGATGACGTGTTACAGACGCGAAATTTAACCGACAGGAAGAAGATGCTGTGATATGCAAATGATTAGCTTTTCAGAACATTCACACAAGGCTGGCGCCGGTGGCGACTCCTGCAACGTGCTGACATGAGGAACGTTTCCAATCCATTTCTCATACACAAACAGCAGTTGACCAGCGTTGCCTGGTGAAACGTTGTTGTAATGCCTTGTGTAAGGAGGAGAAATGCGTACCGTCACGTTTCCGACTTTCATAAAGGTCGGATTGTAGCCTGTCGGGATTGCGGTTTATCGTATCGCGACATTGCTGATCGCATTGGTCGACTTCCAATGACTGTTAGCAGAATATGGAATCGTTGGGTTCAGGACGGTAATACGGAACGCCGTGCTGGATCCCAACGGTCTCGTATCACTAGCACTCGAGATGACAGGCATCTTATCCGCATGGCTATAACGGATCGTGCAGCCACGTCTCGATCCCTGAGACAACAAATAGCGACGTTTGCAAGACAACAACCATATGCACGAACAGTTCGACGACGTTTGCAGCGGCATGGACTATCAGCTCGGAGACCATGGCTGCGGTTACCCTTGACGCTGCATCACAGACAGGAGCGCCTGCGATGGTGTACTCAACGACGAACTTGGGTGCACGAATGGCAAAACGTCATTTTTTCGGATGAATCCAGGTTCCGTTTACAGTATTACGATGGTCGCATCCGTGTTTGGCGACATCGCGGTGAACGCACATTTGAAGCGTGTATTCTTCATCGCCATACTGGCGTATCACTCGGCGTGATGGTATGGGGTGCCATTGGTTACACGTCTCGGTCACCTCTTGTTCGCATTGACGGCACTTTGAACAGTGGACATTACATTTCAGATGTGTTACGACCCGTGGCTCTACCCTTCATTCGATCCATGCGAAACCCTACATTTCAGCAGGTTAAAGCACGACCGCATGTTGCAGGTCCTGTACGGGCCTGTCTGGATACAGAAAATGTTCGATTGCTGCCCTGGCCAGCACATTCTCCAGATCTCTCAGCAACTGAAAACGTCTGGTCAATGGTGGCCGAGCAACTGGCTCGTCACAGTACACCAGTCACTACTCTTGATGAACTGTGCTATAGTGTTGAAGCTGCATGGGCAGCTGTACCTGTACACGCCATCCAAGCTCTGTTTGACTCAATGCCCAGGTGTATCAAGGCCGTTATTACTGCCTGAGGTGGTTGTTCTGGTACTGACTTCTCAGGATCTATGCATCCAAATTGCGTGAAAATGTAATCACATGTCAGTTCTAGCATAATATATTTGTCCAATGAATACCCGTTTATCATGTGCATTTCTTCTTGGTGTAGCAATTTTAATGGCCAGTAGTGTATTTGAAAGAAGAGTAATGAGGAAGATATTGGGAACCAGTTTTAGATAGCGGAGGAGGTAAAACGAGGTAATGTTCCTTCTGATGCGACAACCAACTATTCTACAGAAGATAAAGAGCAAAAGAATACAATGCGTGGGCCATGTAGCCCGTATGCTAGATGGAAGACAGGCGGAGATGCCACTAGAGGGAAAACCAAACACCAAACGCTCCATTGGACGACCAAGACAGCGCTGGATGGACGACCTGGCGAAGGACCTAGCAGCCCTGGGAATTCAAGACACCTGGAGGAACCGGGCACAAAACAGGAAGGAATGGAGGCAATTTGTGGATGCAGCGTGTGGGCTGCAGGGCCTGTGATCGCTGGATATATACATTACTGGCCATTAAAATTGCTGCACCAAGAAGAAATGCAGATGATAAACAGGTATTCATTGGGCAAATATATTATACTAGAACGGACATGTGATTACATTTTCACGCAATTTGGGTGCATAGATCCTGAGAAATCAGTACCAGAACAACCACCTCCGTCAGTAATAACGGCCTTGATACACCTGGGCATTGAGTCAAACAGAGCTTGGATGGCGTGTTCAGGTACAGCTGCCCATGCAGCTTCAACACGATACCACAGTTCATCAAGAGTAGTGACTGGCGTATTGTGACGAGCCAGTTGCTCGGCCACCATTGACCAGACGTTTTCAATTGCTAAGACATCTGGAGAATGTGCTGGCCAGGGCAGCAGTCGAACATTTCCTGTATCCAGAAAGGTCAGTACAGCATTATCCTGCTGAAATGTAGGGTTTCGCACGGATCGAATGAAGGGTAGAACCACGGTTTGTAACACATCTGAAATGTAATGTCCACTGTTCAAAGTGCCGTCAATGCGAACAAGAGGTGACCGAGACGTGTGACCAATGGCACCCCATACAATAACGACAGGTGATACGCCAGTATGGCGATGACGAATACACGCTTCCAATGTGCGTTCACAACGATGTCGCTAAACACGGATGCGACCATCATGATACTGTAAACAGAACCTGGATTCATCCGAAAAAATGACGTTTTGCCATTCGTGCATCCAGGTTCGTCGTTGAGCACACCATCGCAGGCGCTTCTGTCTGTGATGCAGCGTCAAGGGTAACCGAAGCTATGGTCTCCGAGCTGATGGTCCACGCTGCTGCAAACGTCGTCGAACTGTTCGTGCAGATGGTGTAGCAATTTTAATGGCCAGTAGTGTAAAACTAGTAACTAATCATTTCATTAATTTCTGACAAGTATTTTAGCGAACACAGAGAAAATTGAGTGAAGTGTATTCGTTGGTTGTACAGCCTCTAGTAACACAAATAGTCTTCTGAATTTACAGTTTTGTCTGTTTTATTAGGATACCTGTTACTTAGCTACATTTGCTGTGTGAGAATGAATACTCATCTTATGTGTGTTTGTCACCTTTGAACATGTAATTGCGGTATAGTACACGTATCGCGTTGACTACAACTGCTGCCCCTCACTACTGGCTCCTTCAGAATGTGAGTTAACGAGCATTGCGCTCTCATTTAAATATATGGCCGAAAGAGTCAGCTTTCAGTAATTGTGAAACAAACCCTGTCGTCCAGAACCGGATGCCACAAAGGGCGCAGATTCACCACAAGGTGGGGGACTCACAGGTATCTATTGTCTATTGAGGCCTAAGCACTGTAGTGTGCGAGTGAGACAGACGAGAACCTACGTCATAGGGAAACCCAGTAGAAGGGTTTTGTGGCCGAGGAGACGTAGCAGTGTTAAATATGGCGGACCTAAGATCGGCCATAAAGGGAAACATTTATGAAAACAGTAATTTTAATCTGCCATCCTCCATAAATTTTCATGGTGATCCCAATAAAACTTGAATGTTGATCATATGTATAATAGTTTAGGATTTACTGTTAAAGTGGAATTAACAAGTTTTGTAACAAAGACCTGCATGCTAAAATCTGAACGGTTTGGTCAATCTTAACGATGGACGTTTCATACAGAAGCGCATCATCAGAATGACAAACGTTGTAAATATCAACTCTGTAACTTTATTTATTTAAAAATGTAGTAAATTTAAATTATCAGTATTTTCAGCTAAGCATAAGATCATCATTTCCTCCACACAAAACACATTGAACGATGACAGCATGACACCTTATCGAATCCTTAGGTAATAGAATATTTGTTGTAAAGTTTAGTGCATAATAGTTACTTTTGTTATTTAATTATTTATCAGAAAGCAAATTGGTGCAAGGCTATTGGCCGTGACATTCAATGTTAAGAAGGAAATTGTATTGGTTTTATCTAAAATAATTTAACGCTTATTATGTAATGGGTGTTATTGTTACTTTACTTAGAACGTGAAAGTGGTCAAGCTTTGATTATTAAAATTTGTTAAAATGTAAAGTAATGCAGAATAAGCTGTAGCCAATCAGTTGGACGGCTTCAGGAAAGGGAACTGCGCTAGTCAGTTGAGCGAAGATGTTCGGCGCGCGGGAAACGCGGTCGGAGATGGGCAGAGGGCAGTTCTGGTCTAGACAAAAATGGTTCAAATGGCTCTGAGCACTATGGGACTTAACTTCTGAGGTCATCAGTCCCCTAGATCTTAGAACTACTTAAACCTAACTAACCTAAGGTCATCACACACATCCATGCCCGAGGCAGGATTCGAACCTGCGACCGTAGCGGTCGCGTGGTTCCAGACTGTAGTGCCTAGAACCGCACGGCCACCCCTGCCGGCGGTCTAGACACCAAAGAGTACAGTTCGACTGGTGACATCGAAGGGTACAGTGCTGGTGAAGATGCAGAAGCGGACGATCGGTCTTTAGGTAGCTAGGAAGTGATACGGCATAGGAAGTTTCGCGTTGTGTGATATCGCGGGACTTTGTCTCTGAGAGGTGAGCAACCGCGCGCCTGGTGTGAACTCTTAACTTTTCGCATAGTTAACGAGGTGGAATGTTGAACTTTTAATTCACGATGAGATTGTGAATGATCGAACTGTGTCAAATGGATATGTGTTCGAGTGTAACAGTAACTCTAAATACGACCACTTTCGCTATTAGTTTGCTTTATGAATAAACAATAATCTAAACAAAATCGCAACTTTGTTGCCTACATTATTTATGGATCGTTAATTTAGTCACCGATATTATTATACTGCTATTATATGTTATGTTAACTTTGTATTTCGCAAACATGCCATCAGCCAAATAATTTAACCAAATGGTCACAAGTGTCTAATTTAGGGCGTGTAATGCGACACGTGCCGTTCAACCCCTAGACGAGTCTGAGCCAAGACATTTCGACGAAGAGGAACCGCAGGTGAGCCCGAACATCTTTGGGATGTTAGCTTGTGAGTCACTTTACAGGAAACGTACACATGATTAGTTTCAAAAGTGTGGTTACATGCTAGTCAGTTACAAGCTTGAAATGAAATTTCGTCACCAGAGTGATATAATGTTGTGCAACACACAAGGGAAGCAATAACGAAAGCGTGAGAGACTAGATATGTACTGAAAGATACAACTAGTAACTAATCATTTTATTAACTTCTGACAAGTGTTTTAGCGAACACATTGAAGACTGAATGAAGTGTATTCGTTGGTGGTACAGCCTCTAGTAACACAAATAGTCTTCTGTATTTACAATTTTATCTGTTTTATAAGGAAACTTGTTACTTAGCTACATTTGCTGTGTGAGAATGAATACTAATCTTATGGATGTTAGTCACCTTTCAACATGTAATTACGGTATAGTACACGTATCGTGTTGACTACAACTGCTGCCCGTACACTACTGGCTTCTTCAGAATCAACGAAGTCGGCGACAACTATCTGGAAGAACGTTTTGTTTTATTTGCAGTGAGCGCGCAACTGTCAATCAAATAAGCCAGTAGCTACAGTCGAGATGGCGTAAGAAGCCACGTGATAGCTCGTAGCACTGTTGCAAGCTTTCAACTTCGAAAGACCACGGTTGAAAGTGAAAAATAGTAGCCGTCTAGAGAGCTGTGACAACACTGAGGCGTTGCCATACAGATGTTTACAAAATCACGTTACGTTATTGGTTGAGGTAGGCCGGCGAAGCTGTGCCGCCCAGCGCACTGCAACTGTCAGGGATCAACTTGTGACGACTCAGTGCTGGCAACTTGACTCTCTGCCACTGCCATCACTTACTCTCAAGGTTGCTTCATTTGAGCTGTAGGGTGCATTGCTGTACTTAGGCCGGTATTACACTATCAAATTTCTTTGTCCAATATCTTTGTCCAATATCTTTGTCAAAGATATTTGATAGTGTAATAGGGACTTTGTCAAATGTCGTCCAATATTTGATCAAATCTAGGGCCTCGCTGTATATTTGATCAAAGAAACCGCTTGTCTTCTGTTCACTGCAGTGTGACGTGTTACCACATGGAGCGCTAGCATCGCTGCAGCGTTGTGTCGTCTGTAGTGTTTTTATAAACATTGGCGGTAAATACAATTGATGTGTGCCGACAACTACAAAATTAATAGAGATGTATGAAGCTGGTGGGGAGCTTTACAACGTGAGGCACCCTGAATACAAAAATAGATTAAGGAGATTGGAGACCTGACCTGACCTGACCTGACCCGACCTAACCTAACCTAACCTAACATAACCCTCTCCTGTAGCAAGGAATCGGAGTGTTACAGTGAGACTGTCTTCTGAAGATGTAGCAGTTCTTAAGTGAATATTGTGCTTTGTGATATGAGGATACACTTCATTGAGCACATACAGAAATGTATGCTCATCCATTCTTAAGTAATTGGTGTATGACTTGACGTCTTCCACTGTAAGCTCACGTAACAAGTTTTGTTGAATGCTTTTATCGTGTCGTCGTAAAAACCACGGCTTCACCCAGATTAGATTACTTTTTCGTTCCATAGATCCGTGCTGAGGAGAGCCTCGTGGATGTGGAACATGTCGATTTTTTTTAAGCTGAAATAACAATACTAATAGTATGAATAAATACATCATTTGTTTCTATTAAAAATTTCGCCAATGGAGTAGAAGGAGTTAGCCAGTACTAAGTCTTTCAGGATCCTTTTAAACTGATCTTTACTTCTAACTAAATTTTTTATGTTTCCTGGCAAATTATTGAAGATGAGTGTTCCTGAGTAGTGGACCCCTTTTTGAACTAAAGTAAGTGCTTTTAAGTCCTTGTGCAGATCATTTTTGTTCCTAGTATTGTATGTATTAACTGAGTTGTTTGTTGGAAAAAGAGATGTATTATTTACGACAAATTTCATTAAGAAGTAAATATACTGAGAGGCAGTAGTTGGTATACCCAGTTCTTTGAAGAGGTTTCTGCAGGAGGTCCGTGAATTTACTCCACAAATAATACGTATTACACGCTTTTGGACCTTGAAAACTTGTTTGACTTCAAGATTTACCCCAAAATATTATCCCATATGACATTATGGAATGAAAGTATGCAAGCTTTTTCATTTTTATGTTGCCTATGTCTGCTAATATTCGAATTGCAAATACAGATTTGTTAAGGCCTTTCTGCAGTTCTGTGGTGTGCTCCTCCCAACTGAATTTATTATCAAGTTGTAATCCCAGGACTTTTAAGACTGTCAACCTCGTATGTCTGGTTCCATTTTTCCCCCACTTCTTTTCCGCATGTGCACACAATGCAATTGGAGTATGTAAAACTGCTGCGGTTAATAACAAGTTGTTGTCAGCCATCTTGAACTTTGACGAAAAATTTGATGACAGTGTAATACCCCCTCTAGCGCTACGTCAAAGATCTTTGTCAAATATATTGGACGGAATATTGGATCACATCTTTGATCAAATCTTTGACAAAGAAATTTGATAGTGTAATACCGGCCTTAGTCAAAGCGAGGAAAGATTACAGCACCTGCACAATGGAATGAACAGTCTAATGCGCACAGAATATGGACTGAGAGTAAACCAAAGAAAGACGAAAGTAATGAAGAGTAGCGTAGCGGAAATGAGACTAAAGCCTAGTTTACACGACTACACTGGGTTGCAGGCAACTGCGCTACCAGCCACTGCGCATGCGCGCCGTGCATTTGCGCAACTCGTCGATGACATTAGATTCTCGGGGTGTTCCTACTTTGGCGACACTAGCTGCATGAGTTTTG
The DNA here is from genome assembly GCF_023864275.1 of Schistocerca cancellata. NCBI lineage: Eukaryota > Metazoa > Arthropoda > Insecta > Orthoptera > Acrididae > Schistocerca > Schistocerca cancellata. The sequence continues at coordinate 724,498,256 of NC_064629.1, forward strand.
AGGTTATGTGTGTTCGTAGAATGTAGACAAACTGAAATATGAAGTGGGAAACGGAGAATAATGTTCGCTTTTTGTATACGTGTTTGTGGGATTTCAGTGATGCTGATTACAAAAATAAGCAACATATTGCTGCTCCTGAGACCTTCATGTGCGATCAGACCATAGATAGTTTGACGATATCTGAGCTGCAGGGCAAAATTTATTGAATTAGGAGCACATATACAACTGAATTAAGACAAATACAAGCAAATGTAATTCTAGCTGTAGAAATTCTCTTGTCTACAAGACTAAAATCCCATCGTTCAAGTTAGCCCACCTCTTTATTTTATTTATTTTTTTTTTTTTTACCGAATGTTGTTGACAGGAGGGAAGGCTACGTAAATCAAGAAGCTACATTCTTTATTCAATATTCTTCTATTTAAAACGTTGCAGCAGTGCTCCCCATTTACATATGTTTGAATTTTGAAACATTACCATCTTCAGGAGAGTAGTTTGGAAACCATTCTCTTCTTAAATGCGGTCTGCTTCGAACAATTACTGTTGTTTATGGTAATGATTATTACTGTTAATAATTATTGATGTTAATGAAAAAGCATCATCACCAACTAAAACGGCATCTTATAACATGCTGGGTGTTCCCGATTGTAATGCATGCAATGTGATACGTAATTTCTGTTCTGGCGATAGTGCTTCATGCATTACGATATCTTTATTCCTTGTCGCATAATTAACTCTATTTAGAAGAAACGTTAACTGTTCTGGTGACATTCTAAGATAATTAAAAGAACTTCTTGGGTCTTCCATTACAGATTATTTCAGCAAGGATGCTGAGCAACCGAGCTGACGTCTTTCCTTCATCCAGTCACGAATCGAAACACGTTTCTTATTTTTATCTTATGCAGCGATTCCACGCAACAAGCTTTAACTCCATCACAACTCGTGCGACGTGCAGCTGCCAAAACTTTCATTTCAGACACGACTCAGGAACCCACAAAACGACGAAACTGAAGTATATACTGGTTTCACCATGTCTACAGTCAAATATGTAACCATATGCGTGCAACTCATTCCACCCAACGAGTGGCGCAACCCAATGTCGTCGTATAAACTAGGCTTAACAATAAACTTAATATCCTAACTGGGGATCTCGTAGTAGACAAAGTGAAAGAATTCTTCTACATTGGAAGCAAAATACTGTATGACGGATGCGGCAAGCGCAACAGAAGAAGCAGACTAGTGCAGGCAAAGAGGGCTACTCTCGCTAAAAGAAATATACTAGGGTCATACACTTAATATAAAGCCGAAATTTCTAAGAATGTAAGCCTGGAGCACAGCAGTGTACTGAAGTGATTCATAGTTTTAGTATTGAAAATGAAGTAATTGTGTGACAGTACCAAGGTGAGTAACTCAATGAGCTCACAGATATGGCCACTGTTGTGTTATTTATATATGCACATCCATCACAGCCCATTTACTGTGCCTTGAAAGTATGCCAAAATATGTCCATAGTTGTAACATGTATTTATGTACATCTGGCCCTTGTCACTTACTTTTGTTCCAGTGTATGCCATAATATTTACGTAGTGTAACGCTTTATTTGTTTATCTTAATTTTAATCAATTCTCTTTCAATGTAAATAGTAAGTGAGGTAACATTAGCAATTTGTAAATTTCTACTGTCACATACATATGCATAATGAAATATCTCTGAGAGTGGAAGTCTTTGGCATTGTTATTGTTGTAATATCGCCATCTTTGTATATATACCTCCATGTGATGAAACTTCTTAGTGTGTGAGTGGTGCCTTACATTATGTGCATCTACATACACAAAAAAGTGCATTGTACAGTCTTCACTGCTGCAAGACGATGAGCAACCTGAACTGGGACATAATGACGCGGATTCTTCATCGTAAGTAACCGATACATCTTCTCTTTAATAATAATAACTTTTTACATAACTTAAAATCGTTGTGAGGCACAGTTACAGTTAAAAAGGACGTTGTCTTACATCTTGTTTTGGCTGTAGGGCACCACCACCCCAAGGAAATTTCGTCAGGTGGGGAAACAAAAGGCGAAATATAATGTAAAACGTGAACTAACCGACTGAAGATTAACCTGGCGGTTCGAAACCGGGAACGGAGCATTGTAAAAAGTGGCTGGTTGCTGTAATCTTCTGTGTGAGAGTCAACCTATATTGAACTACCCTTGTTGTTGTGTGTCTCCTAAACAATAATTCCAGAACTGTAGGTAGGTTACTACACTGCACAACAGAATTAAACCTGTAATTATTTCCCATTGCGTTGTAAGAGTTTCAAATATGGCTCAAAGGTGTCTACAACCTTCCTCTGCAACGATGAAAAAGTGTGGCACCCTGCGATGTCACCTTCGGGCTTGGCAACACTTCTATCAGCAAGATGTCAACACATGCAAAAAAAAAAAAAAAAAAAAAAAAAAAAAAAAAAAAAATAGAGCTCAAAGTTGAAGTGAGGTGTAATGTGGATTAATATAACCACATTGGCACAGAGAAAACACGTGTCTGAATCCTGGCTGCCTGCTAGTAGGTATGCCAGAATGGAGGTGTGTTAAATGATTGCCTACCTGTAGGCGCCTAGGACTGTTGTCACAAGTTTTCTCTGTACAGGTACATTTTTAGAGTGCTCAACAAACGTGGGTGGGTGGCACTGAGGGTATCGCCGAAGTGGGTGGCCTTATAGGGACCCTTTGCCGTTTTATTCACGTAACTGTCAATGTAGCACCCTTCTGTGAACACGCTGCATGAAGGCAGAAAACAGGAGGGCTGAAAAAGCGTAAGCGCTCTTTGCTCCTTTGGATAACGTTCAAATTGCGTCAACATTTTTGAACGGTTCATGCTGGTTCCACTCTGCACACCAGAGCAAAAATTGCGGTCGCACTGCACTTCAAAGAGATGCGAGCACATTCAGTGGGGGTTCTGGCCCACGACGTGTTTTGGAGAAATGTTGAAGCATCCATGGGGGTCAACAGTGTCAGATTTTTAAGAACGCCTCACGGGAAGTGGTAGTTTCATTGATGCACTTTATGCCAGCCCCTGAGGCCTTTTCGAGTGTAGTGTGTCTGAAGCGTTTTCCTCGGTCACACGTAAGAACACCGTGTGATTTTAACGTTGGGTCTCGCTTTTCTAACCTCCGTCGCATAGGCGTCAAAAGAAGGAGTGAAATTGCGAAATACGGGGTGCGACGATCTTCCAGTTGTGTGTCACGTCCACGGTAGCGTTGAGCACAATGGTGGTGAAATTTGGCGCCAATGAGACATCATTAACCACCTTCCACCTCACATGAACTTCTGAATTTTGGCCTTTTTTTGCATGTTTCGGCACCTTGCTTCTGAACTGCCACCGTGCTCAAGGGTGGCGTTGTAGGGCGCTAGGCGCCTCACTTTTGCACCATTGCAGAGGAACGTTGTAGGCACCTTTTACCCAAGTTTTAAACTTACACATCGCAATGGGAAAGAACTACCGGATTTCGAAAAAGTGATCCTTTAATTATGTAGCACGGTGTAGATTTAGAGCACTGGCCGATAGGATGCTGTTTCAGGTTCCACAATGACTGGTCACTGTTTTCTTTACCACATTAGGAGGGTTAGGATAATTTTTCCTTCTGGTAATAGCTACTGAACCAATGAAACGTGAAATGTGAATCTAGTGCTGTGAAGATTTGCAAGTACCTATAGTCCGTGTCGCAGGCCCGGTCTTCGGCGAACACGGTCCGCAGCGCCAGCAGCGCCGCACAGCCGAGCAGCGGCGACTCTAGGAAGCTGCGCAGCCCCAGGACGCACTCGCGGCGGTGATAGGCGTCGAGCGCCTGGCGGCGGCACCACGCGCTGCAGAACAGCGCCTGCATCACGCGACCACAACTGCTTGTTAACCCTTTCGTGGTTGATGGGTCATATATGTCCCACTAACTTTGAGCGCCAGTTCGAGTGTCGGGATATATGTTACCCAGCTCTGCACGGTGCTGCCATCTAGGGACGACTGTACTGAACCTAAGAAAAAAATCGGGACTGCACTGCAAAGGCAATAGAGAAGCGGTGACTACTTTTGTTGACTGGCGTGTATATATGGCCGCTGCAATGCCACTTATTTGTGTCATTATTCAGTTTTCATCATTTCTCACTTTCCAGCGATGCTGAAGTAAGTAATACATCTTATTATTAACTTAATAATCATTTTTAGTACAAATACAGTGTGGAATGTACTTCTCAGCGACTGTACTATCTTATAATCGAAATAAAATTAGTAGGACACATGTGTCCCAGCAGACATTATTTGTAAAGATTAGCAAGACAGCCGGCCGCGGTGGCCGTGCGGTTCTGGCGCTGCAGTCCGGAACCGCGGGACTGCTACGGTCGCAGGTTCGAATCCTGCCTCGGGCATGGGTGTGTGTGATGTCCTTAGGTTAGTTAGGTTTAAGTAGTTCTAAGTTCTAGGGGACTTATGACCTAAGATGTTGAGTCCCATAGTGCTCAGAGCCATTTGAACCATTAGCAAGACAATTGATTAATGGGTATTCATCCAGGAAAAAGACGGGATCAATGCCCACTTTCTTCCCAGCAAAGAGAGGAGTCACTAGTGTGCCAGATGACGTCCGGCTCGTGAACGTAGGCAGACATGTACCGAAAGACAGTGGCACTAGGAAGCGATGCAGATTCTGCAGCACAAACTCTAAAGAGAAGAGAACAAAAGTTGTTTGCACTGCTTGTGGTGTACCACTCTGCGCCACACCATGTTTCTCCAAGTTTCATGGCTTGTAAAGTTTTGTAAGTATTGATCATGTGTCATGAAAACCGAAATGTAATGAATATTTTTTACACTGGCTCTACACAAATAAAAAGATTACATGTATGTATAATTTGTAGTTATTTTATTCTCTGCAAAATCCTGTTTATGGCTAAAAAAATAAAATTACAAAATCAGTCAGTCAGCAGAAAAGGTATCTTGCGTTGGTTCATGGGACATGTGTGTCTCACTTCCTGTGGTGAAAAAATGGAGAACTTAAAAAATATTTTGGTGGTGAAAATATAATAATGGGACTGAAAAGAAACTGTTATCGCCTTAATATTTTAAAAATCTGTAAAAAATGAATTTTATCCATGAACGGGTTAAAAGTAGAGTATTTTTTTTTTTTTTTTTGGTAAATTAAAGTACTAGTGACGGCGCTGGTAGCACCTATTGGCAAACACGAAGCAGTCAACAAGGCCTATACAAGCTGCATCCAAACTTCACTATTATAACAGCCGAGTTGATTGCCAGTTTGGAAGCTGTGCAGACATAATAGTAGAATGTCTGATGGTACGTCAGCCCTACAACTGACTAAAAACCATCATGATACACTGCTGGTCATTAAAATTGCTACACCACGAAGATGAGGTGCTACAGACGCCAAATTTAACCGACAGGAAGAAGATGCTGTGACAATGCAAATGATTAACTTTTCAGAGCATTCACACAAGGTTGGCACCGTTGGCGACACCTACAACGTGCTGACATGAGGAAAGTTTCCAACCGATTTCTCATACACAAACAGCAGTTGACCGGCGTTGCCTGGTGAAACGTTGTTGTGATGCCTCGTGTAAGGAGGAGAAATGCGTACCATCACGTTTCCGACTTCGATAAACGTCGGATTGTAGCCTGTCGGGATTGCGGTTTATCGTATCGCGACATTGCTGCTCGCGTTGGTCGAGATCCAATGACTGTTAGCAGAATATGGAATCGGTGGGTTCACGAGGGTAATACGGAACGCCGTGCTGGATCCCAACGGCCTCGTATCACTAGCAGTCGAGATGACAGGCATCTTATCCGCATGGCTGTAACGGATCGTGCAGCCACGTCTCGATCCCTGAGTCAAGAGATGGGGACGTTTGCAAGACAACAACCATCTGCACGAACAGTTCGACGACGTGTGCAGCAGCATAGACTATCAGCTCGGAGACCATGGCTGCGGTTACCCTTGACGCTGCATTACAGACAGGAGCGCCTGCGATGATGTACTCAACGACGAACCTGGGTGCACGAATGGCAATATGTCATTTTTTTCGGATGAATCCAGGTTCTGTTTACAGCATCATGATGGTCGCATCCGTATTTGGTGACATCGCGGTGAACGCACATTGGAAGCGCGTATTCTTCATCGCCATACAGGCGTATCACTCGGCGTGATGGTATGGGGTGCCATTGGTTACACGTCTGGGTCACCTCTTGTTCACATTGACGGCACTTTGAACGGTGGAAGTTACATTTCAGATGTGTTACGACCCGTGGCTCTACCCTTCATTCGATCCCTGCGAAACCCTACATTTCAGCAGGATGATGCACGACCGCATGTTGCAGGTCCTGTACTGGCCTTTCTGGATACAGAAAATGTTCGACTGCTGCCCTGGTCAGCACATTCTCCAGATCTCTCACCAATTGAAAACATCTGGTCAATGGTGGCGGAGCATCTGGCTCGTCACAATACGCCAGTCACTACTCTTGATGAACTGTGGTATCGTGTTGAAGCTGCATGGGCAGCTGTACCTGTACTCGCCATCCACGCTCTGTTTGACTCAATGCCCAAGCATATCAAGGCCGGTATTACGGCCAGAGGTGGTTGTTCTGGGTACTGATTTCTCAGGATCTATGCACCCAAATTGCGTGAAAATGTAACCACATGTGAGTTCTAGTATAATATATTTGTCCAATGAATACCCGTTTATCATCTGCATTTCTTCTTGGTGTAGTAATTTTAATGGTCAGTAGTGTAGTTGTACTAACCCCAAGTTGCAGCAATTATCGACATTATGTTTTGGGTGCAGCGGAACTATCGCAACATCGTGATGGTATGGATGAAAGGCCACTCTGGGATACCTGGGGATGAACAAGAAGATGTCCTAGAAATGCAAGCATCTCTACATGGAGCTATTAAATGTGATAAACTCCATCTCACAAATATGATACCCATCTCAGAAAGCGATTGAGGAATGGTCGAGGACATCTAAAATCAGTCACTATGCATTAATCCCTTCCACGATTCCAAGAGTACCATGGTATAAATAGACATAACCATCGAGGAGCTTCACGCCAGTTACAGCACGGCTGAAATTAATCACTGGAAGTTCAACAAATACCTCTGTCGGCTCAACTTATGTGCACCTCTTTATGTACTTGCGGAGATGAAGAAGGCCCAATCCATATAGTCCTACAACGTCCTCAAAACATGTATCACATAGACGTCCTTGAAAGTAATCTTCGGGATGTTGGTCATCAGTTCCCAAACAGCTTCCAAACCTTGTTAGCATCCAACGATGTAGCAGCCTGCACAAAATCAGTTCTCTATCCGCAGCTTTTGAAACAGTTCTTGCAGGCCATACAAAAGAACATTTTTGAGTTAATTTAGATACATACTCTTAATATGGATTGAACTGTGAATATCCCAAACGTGTACCAACGGCGATTTATCATTTCTCACTGTGTTACCACAGGGAGATTTTTATAGCATGCAACCTCTGTGTTTGTTCTGTGCATTATCGTCTTGTTTACTCGTTTCAGTGTACTGTGGATGTAAAATTTGTTTTGTGTCGGAAGGTGTCCTTTGTGAAGCCTATGTAACTTCGTACCAGGATATGACAAACTAATGTATACTCTGAATTGTCAAAACAAACTGTAGTGTAACATCTCCAGCGTTAACGTAGCTGTATGGGAGCATTACGAAAGCCAATAATTGAAAAAAAAAAACTAAAGTATTTTACCTGGCACGGTCCTGAGGTGTGGAATGCTACGGCACGACTTATGAGAGCATATTGAAAAGTAATGCCTCCGAATTTCTCGTGTGAAAACTCTTAAAGCTTTTTTAAATAAAACAGACGTCATAAAAAGTCTGCACCTTTCTACATCTACATGTACATCTACACCTACATGGATACTATGCATATCACATTTAAATGCCTGATACAGGATTCATCGAACCTCCTTCGCAATAATTCTCTGTTATTCCAATCTCGTATACCGCGCGGAGAAAACGAACACCTATATATTTCCATGCGGGCTCTGATTTCCCTTGTGTTATATGATGATCGTTTCTTCTTATGACGGCCAGTGTCAACAAATTATTTTCGGATTCGGTGGAGAAAGTTTGGGATTGAAATTTCGTGAGAAGATGGCGCCGCAACGAAAAACGCCCTTGTTTTAATGATGTCCACCCCAAATTCTGTATCATTTCAGTGACACTCTCTCCCCTATTTCTCGATAATGCAAAACGTGGTGCCCTTCTTTGAATTGTTTCGATGCACTTCGTCAATCCTATCTGGTAAGGATTCCACACCGCGCAGCAGTATTCTAAAAGAGGACGGACAAGCGTAGTGTAGGCAGTCTCATTAGTAGATCTGTTACATTTTCTGTATGTCCTGCCAGTAAAACGAAGTCTTTGGTTAGCCTTCCCCACAACATTCTCTATGTGTTCCTTCCAATTTAAGTTGTTCGTAATTGTAATTCCTAAGTATTTAGTTGAATTTATGGCCTTTAGATTTGACTGATTTATCGTGTAACTGAAGTTTAATGAATTAATTTTAGCACTCATGTGGATGACATCACACTCTTCGTTATCTGCGGTCAATTGCCAATTTTTGCACCATACAGATATATTTTCTAAATTGTTTTGTAATTTGTTTTGTACTTCTGGTGAATTTACTAGGCGATAAAGGGCAGCATCATCTGTAAACAACCTAAGATGGCTACTCAGATTGCTCCTAAATCCTTTTTATAGACAATGAACAGCAAAGGACCTATATCACTACCTTGGGAAACGCCAGAAATCACATCTGTTTTAACTCGATGACTTTCCGTCAATTACTACGAACTGTGACCTCTCTGACAGGGAAACACGAATCCAATCACATAACTGAGACGATAGTTCATAAGAACGCAATTTCGCTACAAACCGCTTCTGTGTACAATGTCAAAAGCCTTCTGGAAATCTATAAATACGGAATAAATTTGAAATCTCTTGTCAACAGCACTCAACACTTCATGTGAATAAAGAGCTAGTTGTGTTGCACAAAAACGAGGTTTTCTAAATCCGTGTTGACAGTGTGTCCGGTGCGGCCGAGCGGTTCTAATGGCTCTGAGCACTATGGGACTTAACATCGATGGTCATCAGTCCCCTAGAACTTAGAACTACTTAAACCTAACTAACCTAAGGACAGCACACAACACCCAGTCATCACGAGGCAGAGAAAATCCCTGACCCCGCCGGGAATCGAACCCGGGAACCCGGGCGCGGGAAGCGAGAACGCTACCGGACGACCACGAGCTGCGGACCGAGCGGTTCTAGGCGCTTCAGTCTGGAACTGCGCGACCGCTACGGTCGCAGGTTCGAATTCTGCCTCGGGCATGTAGGTGTGTGATAACCTTAGGTTAGTTAGGTTTAAGTAGTTCTAAGTTCTAGGGTACTGATGACCTCAGATGTTAAGTCCCATAGTGCTTACAAGGGAACCTCCCCATCGCACCCCCCTCGGATTTAGTTATAAGTTGGTACAGTGGATAGGCCTTGAAAAACTGGATCCAGATCAATCGAGAAAACAGGAAGAAGTTGTGTGGAACTATGAAAAAATAAGCAAAATATGCAAACTGAGTAGTCAATGGGCAACATATGCAACATCAAGGAGAATAACAGCTCAAGAGCGCCGTGGTCCCGTGGTTAGCGTGAGCGGCGGTGGAACGAGAAGTCCTTGGTTCAAGTCGTCCATCGACTGAAAAGTTTAATTTTTTTAATTTTCAGACAATTATTATCTGTCCGTCCGTCCGATGCAAGGTAACTGCGCCGTAGTATGGGGACGCCACACCTAAACAAACATCGAAACACACGACGTCAGTCGACTACAGCGCACGGAAGAGAGAGTATTCATGCTAATGAGGCTCTCTGGCTGACAGTTGACTGTTCACTACTTTGGACGAGAGTGCATTAAATACGTGAAATGTATTCCGTGGGCAATATGAATCCAGCAAATGTAGCTCGGGCCTTCAATAAAAATCGCACGGTTTTGCGGTGCGGTTGCAAAACACAGGCGCTAAACTTATTACAGTGAACATAGACGTCAGTGAACGAACGGACAGATCATAACTCTGCGAAAATAAAGAAAGTAAAATTTTCAATCGAGGGAGACTTGAACCAAGGACCTGTAGTTACACAGCGGGTCACGCTGACCACGGGACCACGGCACTCTTACGCTCCTAGAGTCCTTGGCGTTGCTTATCTTGCACATGGACTACTAAGTTTGTATATTTTGCTTACTTTTTTCATAGTACCACACAACTTCTTCTTGTTTTCTCGATTGATCTGTGTTCAGTTTTTCAAGGCCTATCCACTGTGCCAACTTTTAACTAAATCTGAGGGGGGTGCGATGGGGAGGTTCCCTTGTTAGAGTCATTTGAACCATTTGACTGTGTGTCAATAGACCGTTCTCTTCGATATAATTCATAATGTTTGAACACATTATATGTTCCAAAATCCTGGTGCATATCGACGTTAATGAGATGGCCCTGTAATTTAGTGAATTGCTCTTACTACCTTTCTTGAATATTGTGTGACCTGTGCAACTTCTCAGTCTTTGGGTACGGACCTTTCGTCGAGCGAACGGTTGTGTACGATTGTTAAGTATGGAGCTATTGTATCAGCATACTCTGAAAGAGACGTAACTGGTATACAGTCTGGACCGAAGACTTGCTTTTGTTAAGTGATTTAAGTTGCTTCACTACTCCGAGGATATCTATTTCTACGTTACATATGTTTGCAGATGTTCTTGATTCGAATTCTGGAATATTTAATTCGTCTTCTTTGGTGAAGGAATGTTGTAAGGCTGTGTTTAGTAACTGTGCAAAAAAGGGCAGCTCGTTTTGTATTATCACGTAATAGGGGAGAGAGTGTGGCAGATATGATACGCGAGTTGGGATGGAAGTCATTAAAGCAAAGACATTTTTCGTCGCGGCGAGATCTATTTACGAAATTTCAGTCACCAACTTTCTCTTCCGAATGCGAAAATATTTTGTTGAGCCCAACCTACATAGGTAGGAATGATCATCAAAATAAAATAAGAGAAATCAGAGCTCGAACAGAAAGGTTTAGGTGTTCGTTTTTCCCGCGCGCTGTTCGGGAGTGGAATGGTAGAGAGATAGTATGATTGTGGTTCGACGAACTCTCTGCCAAGCACTTAAATGTGAATTGCAGAGTAGTCATGTAGATGTAGATGTAGATGCCTTGGCAGCACTGTCGTCGATAGTATTCCCATTGCTATCGCGCAGAAAAGGCTTTGATTTTGTCTTGCTGCTAGCATACTTCACATACGACCAGAATCTCTCTGGGTTTTCTGGATTTTCTTTATTCTTCATGTTTACATATTTATTTTTCCACACAGTCACCCTGGTGACGATAGACATTTCTCCCAACAAGAGACCAGCTTGTTTATGCCATCACTGAAGAATGTTAGACTTTGCTGACTGAGCCACAACCTCACCTATGCTCGCACCGCTTCTTCACTAACAAAGTGAAGTCCTCGATGATGTTGCTTAAGTTTTGGAAGTGAAAAGCGGGTGGGGCCAACTCAGGACTGTATGGAGGATAATCGAAGACAGTGAACCCAAGGCGTCGGATTGTTGCAGATGTCGCAACGCCCGTGTGTGGTCTGGCATTGTCATGCTGAAGAAAGTGTGCTCTGTGTGTGGTCGAACTCTTCGAATTCGAAACTCGACTAGAGCAAGCTGGTTCTCGCGCACCGATATAGTTACGCTACAGACCGCCATATTACACTCTGGCGCTGCAGTCCGGATCCGCGGGACTGCTACGGTCGCAGGTTCGAATCCTGCCTCGGGCATGGGTGTGTGTGATGTCCTTAGGTTAGTTAGGTTTAAGTAGTTCTAAGTTATAGGGGACTTATGACCACAGCAGTTGAGTCCCATAGTGCTCCGAGCCATTTGGAGCCAGCCGCGCGGAGTGGGCATGCGGTTTGAGGCGCCATGTCACAGACTGCGCGGCCCCTCCCGCCGGAGGTTCGCGTCCTCGCTCGGGCATGGGTGTAGGTGTTTTTCTTACTATAAGTTAGTTTAATGATGTTCAGTCCCAATGGGGCACTGTTAAATGGGGCGTTCCCCAAGGATCGGTGCTGGGGCCACTGCTGTTTCTTATTTATATAAATGATATGCCTTCTAGTATTACAGGTGATTCAAAAATATTTCTGTTTGCTGATGACACCAGCTTGGTAGTGAAGGATCTTGTGTGTAATACTGAAACATTATCAAATAATGTAGTTCATGAAATAAGTCCGTGGCTTGTGGAAAATAATTTGATGCTAAATCACAGTAAGACTCAGTTTTTACAGTTTCTAACTCACAATTCAACGAGAACTGATATTTTAATCAGACAGAATGGGCATGTTATAAGCGAGACGGAACAGTTCAAGTTCCTAGGCGTACGGATAGATAGTAAGCTGTTGTGGAAAGCCCATGTTCAGGATCTTGTTCAGAAACTAAATGCCGCTTTATTTACCATTAGAACAGTATCTAAAATAAGTGACATTTCAACACGAAAAGTAGTCTACTTCGCATATTTTCATACGCTTATGTCATATGGTATTATTTTTTGGGGTAATTCTTCTGATTCAAGAAGGGTATTTCTGGCTCAAAAACGGGCTGTTCGAGCTATGTGTGGTGTAAGTTCTAGAACTTCTTGTCGACCCCTATTCAATAGTCTGGGAATTCTGACATTGCCCTCACAGTATATATTTTCTTTAATGTCGTTTGCTGTTAGCAATATTAGTTTATTCCCAAGAGTTAGCAGCTTTCACTCAGTTAATACTAGGCAGAAATCAAATCTGCATATGGAATGCACTTCCTTGACTCTTGTGCAGAAAGGAGTGCAGTATTCTGCTGCATCCATTTTCAATAAGCTACCACAAGAACTGAAAAATCTTAGCAGTAGCCCAAACGCTTTTAAGTCTAAACTGAAGAGTTTCCTCATGGCTCACTCCTTCTATTCTGTCGAGGAGCTCCTGGAAGAGCTAAAAAATTAAGCAAATTCCAGTGTTACATTCTTGATTTTCTTTATTTAAACTAATGACGTGTCGCCTGAATATGTTTCTTATATTTCATTTTATCTGTTTCTACAATCATGTTATAATTTCATGTATTGACTCGTTCCATGACCATGGAGACTTCTCCTTAATGTGGTCCCACGGAACAATAAATAAATAAATAAAAAATAAATAAATTAAGTAGTGTGTAAGTCTAGGGACCAATGACATCAGCAGTTTGGTCCCTTAAAAAAAAAATCGGAGCCCTCTAGCAGCAGAGAGCTGCAAATATGTAGATATGAAGAATAGAGATGTAGAATGTTAATAACGTTTATCTTATTTAAAAAATTTAAGAGTTTATATTGGCCGTTGTTTGGGGGACCTACAATGTCTTGTCACGTTATGATGATCTCCTAAATGTGATGCCCATATCGTAGTTTCTAGCCGGTTGCCACTGATCGTTTCCGGACCGCGCCTGTGTGCTGCTCCAGTGGCTATTGTCTACGAAAGGAGGGAATTCTGGGGGGCACTTTCTTCAGCCTGCAGTTGACGAGCCGTCTTTCCCTAATCCTCCTAAATTGGTTGTGGTCTTGGCATACGAGTGTGGATCAAGATCTGGTGATTCTCCCCACGACGGTCAGTGTTTTGCAACACTCGCAGAGAAACTTCTGAAAGTACCTCATGCTAAGCAACATCTTACAGAAGCTCTGTTAACAGAATTACGAAGTGGTTCGCTTCGTGAGCTTTCCGACTGCGGTGTTTCCGACCCTTTTAGGGTCCCGCAGGTATCGTGGGACTTCCGAACAAGGAGTTTGGTACTGTAGGTTCTCCGACCAGAGCCTCGCTCCGAAGTAGACTGTTACTGTCACTCAGACAAGCCCTCGCCAACGGCCTTCGTTTCCGTAAAGTTTGGTACGCCTAAGCTGTGAGTAATGGAAATTATAACAAGAACGAAAGGGAAGCCGCATCTTCTCAGGGACGGCCATCGCTTCCGGATGCATAGAAAATGTGATGCATAACGAACTGGTTGGGCGTGAATTCCGAACGGAATAGCTGCTGATGCCGTTTAAAAATTGCGAATGGGAGAATCATGGCTGAACATTCTTACCCACCTGATGAACCAAATATGCAGATTAAGGCACAAATGCATGACTACGGTAGAAGAGTCCGCAATATACAGTGCCTGTTTCCCACATTTTTAAAGAAGAATTTTAACTTTTGAAAGATAAAAATTAATGGTTTAGATTTAGCCGCAAATATCCCAGATGATGAGAAGTCATAGACCTCACCGTGTAAAGCAAGGGGGGTTCAATGGTTCAAAATGATTCAAATGGCTCTGAGTACTATGGGACTCAACATCTGAGGTCGTCAGTCTCCTAGACTTAGAACTACTTAAACCTAACTATCCTAAGGACATCACACACATTCATGCCCAAGGCAGGATTCGAACCTGGCGACCGTAGCAGCAGCGCGGTTCCGGATTGAAGCGCCTAGAGCAGTTCGGCTAAAATGGTCGGCAAAGCAAGGAGGGAAGCTACTGGGACGACCCAGATTCCTAGCGCTAGTTCGGAGATTCAACGGAGCAATGACGTTTTGAAATTAATTGCAGGTTATAGTTTTTTGAAAATAGATGATGAGTCTGTTACCGACAAAAACATCCTGATATTTAGTTGGGAAGAAGCAGAGAAAATCAAGTCAAAATACATATGGAAGACTTTTTTTCTGTACTGAAAACACTGCAGTGCTAGACTTTGAAATGGCTACAGTTAAAGCTATGACAGTCATGTTCCACGGAACATCACTTTCCGATTGCAATTTCCATTTCAACCGAGGTCTGTGGAAGAAAATACAGTAATTGGGACTACCGCAGGAGTACAGACACAGAGAAGAAGTTCGATTTTTTGCCTCATGTGTGGTGCAGTGGCACATATTTCACCAAACAGTGTTGATGCAGAGTGGGTTGTAATAATGGAGGAAATGTTTAGTAGGGCGAAGGTCATGAAATTATCAGACTATACAGCTCAATCAGTGGGCGAGAAATCCTAGTATGACAATTGAAATGTGGAATGTTTTTAATCAGCGGCACAGGATCACTGATACATCGAAGGTTGGCAAAGGAAACTAAACTCCTCAATACATCAAAAACATCTGAACGAATACTTTCTGATAAATAAGCTGGAGGAGGAAACAGCAAATGCTAAATTTTAAATTAAGAAGGTTCCATTGGCCTGCCGCTTCGAAAAAGAAGAAAAAATAAAATTGCTATCCCAGAATCGAAACCGGTTGAAGGTTGCCCATCTAACGGCTTCCAGGGGCAACAAAAATTTGATTTTCCATATTTCCCGTAATTGATGACCAAATTTAAAAATTCAAAAGGTTGTCATAATCTACTCAATAAGAGGTATAATCTTATGTTAAAAGTTCAACACAGTAACACAAGTGTGTGAAGTCTTATGGGACTTAACTGCTAAGGTCATCAGTCCCTGAGCTTACACACTACTTAAGCTAAATTATCCTAAGGACAAACACACACACTTATGCCCGAGGGAGGACTCGAACTTCCGCCGGGATCAGCCGCTCAGTCCATGACTGCAGCGCCTTAGTAACACAAGTACTACAGTTAGAAACTGTGTGTTTGTCTAGTGGTAGCGTAACTGACGGTGCGCAAATACCAGGACTACATTCACCCAGCATTTGAGAATGAGAACACTTAGAGATTTCCAACAAATTTTACACATAATTTCGAACCTTTACGAAACTTCTTCACGCTGTCACACCCCACAAAATGTTAAAAGGAAGAAAGTTTATCGCTTATTATATTTTCGTTATTTATGCAGTCAGTCTTCACTAACAGGCATGACGTTTTAATTGTATTACACCTTTACTAATGATTCTATTCGCAACACAATTTCCAGGCAGTATCCACAAATACTACTGAGTGTACCTGCAAAATTTTATCTTTGTACGACACATAGTTCAGGAGATATGGCGTCATAAACATTGAGGTACGTGAAAAACTAGTATTTGCTTGAAATGGAGCGCAAATTACCCAGACTATATTCATCAAGTATTTCATATTAAGAGCACTTAGCAACTTCCAACAAACTTGAACCATAGTTTCAAACCTGAGCCGGCCGCGGTGGTCTAGCGGTTCTGGCGCTGCAGTCCGGAACCGCGCGACTGCTACGGTCGCAGGTTCGAATCCTGCCTCGGACATGGATGTGTGTGATGTCCTTAGGTTAGTTAGGTTTAAGTAGTTCTAAGTTCTAGGGGACTTATGACCTAAGATGTTGAGTCCCATAGTGCTCAGAGCCATTTGAACCATTTGAAGTTTCAAACCTTTACACCAGTGTAGTGAAGCGGTCCAAGAAATTCGAAGACGGTTGTTTGTGCTGAAAGAACAATTGGCACTGGTATCACCTATCTTGGTATGCTGCAACTGTAGCTTACGCCACAGCTTCAAACTGAAAGCAGGTTTTCAAAAATGGTCAAATGTGTGTGAAATCTTATGGGACTTAACTGCTATGGTCATCAGTCCCTAAGCTTACACACTACTTAACCTAAATTATCTTGAGGACAAACATACACACCCATGCCCGAGGAAGGACTCGAACCTCCGCCGGGACCAGCCGCACAGTCCATGACTGCAGCGCCTTAGACCGGCAGGTTTTCATCCTGCAACAATATGGCGCCCCTCCACATTTCCATAATTGTGTACGTGATTAACTGGACCCACGCGCCTTAGCACGCCGCGTCTGTGATTCGGTGAGAGCGCCGGCCCCGGATCAAATTCACCCGGAGGATTAACGAAGAGGGTACGTGTGCTGTTCAGCTTGAATGAAGTTTTTTAATTGCTTTGGTTTCCCACACCTAACTAGGAGAATACCGGACTGGTACCTACGTTCCGCGTCAGTTGCGCGATTCGCAAACGTTTCGAAGTCTCACACTTTCACATGGGATCACACCAGAGGCAGACAGATGGGGGGCACAAATTCCATTTCAGGGGAGAAGGAGTGGCGGCCACCCGCTGCTACTAATATTGCCAAAACCAGATTAACAAAGCGACCCTGAGAAGACACGGGAGAAGGCCAGGAAAAAACAAGAAGTGTAAGAAACTACCTGAATGAGACGTTGCAACGTAGCTGGATAAGTCGTGTTGCGTCGTTGACCTGGCACCACTTGAGTAGCAGCCGTGGTCTCTGGACTTAACACATTGCGAATTTTCTTGTAGGGTTACACCAAGGATAGCGTTATGTGCCACCTCATCCATATACAGGATGGTCCATTGATCGTGACCGGGCCAAATATCTCACGAAATAAGCGTCAAACGAAAAAAATACAAAGAACGAAACTTGTCTAGCTTGAAGGGGGAAACCAGAAGGCGCTATGGTTGGCCCGCTAGATGGCGCTGCCATAGGTCAAACGGATATCAACTGCGTTTTTAAAAATAGGAATCCTCATTTTTATTACATATTCGTGTAGTACGTAAAGAAAGATGAATGTTTTAGTTGGACCACTTTTTTCGCTTTGTGATAGATGGCGCTGTAATCGTCACAAACGTATAAGTATCACGTAACATTCCGCCAGTGCGGACGGTATTTGCTTCATGATACATTACCCATGTTAAAATGGACCGTTTACCAATTGCGGAAAAGGTCAATATCGTGTTGATGTATGGCTATAGTGATCAAAATGCCCAACGGGCGTGTGCTATGTATGCTGCTCGGCATCCTGGACGACATCATCCAAGTGTCCGGACCGTTCGCCAGATAGTTACGTTATTTAAGGAAACAGGAAGTGTTCAGTCACATGTGAAACGTCAACCACGACCTGCAACAAATGATGATGCCCAAGTAGGTGTTTTAGCTGCTGTCGCGGCTAATCCGCACATCAATAGCAGACAAATTGCGCGAGAATCGGGAATCTCAAAGACGTCGGTGTTGAGAATGCTACATCAACATCGATTGCACCTGTACCATATTTCTATGCACCAGGAACTGCATGGCGACGACTTTGAACGTCGTGTACAGTTCTGCCACTGGGCACAAGAGAAATTACAGATGATGACAGATTTTTTGCACGCGTTCTATTTAGCGACGAAGCGTCATTCACCAACAGCGGTAACGTAAACCGGCATAATATGCACTATTGGGCAACGGAAAATCCACGATGGCTGTGACACGTGGAACATCAGCCGACTTTAGCGGGTTAATGTATGGTGCTGCATTATGGGAGGAAGGATAATTGGCCCCCATTTTATCGATGGCAGTCTAAATGGTACAATGTATGTTGATTTCCTACGTAATGTTCTACCGATGTTACTACAAGATGTTTCACTGCATGACAGAATGGCGATGTACTTCCAACATGATGGATGTCCGACACATAGCTCACATGCGGTTGAAGCGGTATTGAGTAGCACATTTCATGACAGGTGGATTGGTCGTCGAAGCACTATACCATGGCCCGCATGTTCACCGGATCTGACGTCCCCGGATTTCTTTCTGTGGGGAAAGTTGAAGGATATTTGCTATCGTGATCCACCGACAACGCCTGACAACATGCGTCAGCACATTGTCAATGCATGTGCGAACATTACGGAAGGCGAACTACTCGCTGTTGAGAGGAATGTCGTTACACGTATTGCCAAATGCATTGAGGTTGACGGACATCATTTTGAGCATTTATTGCATTAATGTGGTATTTACAGGTAATCACGCTGTAAAAGCATGCGTTCTCGAAAATGATAAGTTCAAAAAGGCACATGTATCACATTGGAACAACCGAAATAAAATGTTCAAATATACCTATATTCTGTATTTTAATTTAAAAAAATCTAACTGTTACCAACTGTTCGTCTAAAATTGTGAGCCATGTGTTTGTGACTATTACAGCAGCATCTATCACAAAGCGAAAAAAGTGGTCCAACTAAAACATTCATCTTTCTTTACGTATTACACGAATATGTAATAAAGAATGTGGGTTCGTATTTTAAAAAACGCAGTTGATATCTGTTTGACCTATGGCAGCGCCATCTAGCGGGACAACCATAGCGCCATCTGGTTTTCCCCTTCAAGCTAGACAAGTTTCGTTCTTTGTAGCTTTTTCGTTTGACGCTTATTTCGTGAGATATTTGGCCCTGTCACGATAAATGGACCACCCTGTATATACAAGAGCTATTCGGAAAGTAAGGTCCGATCGGGCGCGAAATGGAAACCGCAGTGAAAATCCGATAAAGCTTTGTACAGATATGTTGGTCAGTGTCTCTAGTATGCCCGTCAATCGCGTCACTTCGCTCTTTTCAGTTCTGAGCGCACAGTGAGCACATAAAGATGATGAGCTAAACAGTGTCTCCCACGAAGTATGAGGGCCAAGTGAGAGATTTCGCCTGATGTCATGCTGCCCACATAACGGAACTGTCATGCGGTTTCTTCTTCATGACAATTCTCGGCCGCACTCTGCAGGAGCAATGGAGATGCTCCTGCAGCGTTTTCGATGGGAAGTGTTTGATCACCCACAATACACCCAATAATTGGATACATCTGAGTTTCTTCTCTGCGCACATGAACCGCTGGCTCTGAAGACAACTTTTTGGCACAGTCAACGAGCTGTAGACAAGCATAGAGAATTGGCGGAAAGCACAAGCGGGTGCCTTCTATGAGGAGGGTACTGGCAAGGTGGTACAACGCTAGGGCAAATGTGTAAGTTGGAGCGGCGACTATTTAGAGAAGTAGCTCGAAGGTGTACGTAACTGTAGCAAATAAAACATTTTTTATTCTCACAGTGGTTTGCATTTCGCGACCTATCGGACCTTACTTCCAGATGAGTTCTCTTTTTTTTCCACCGGGTACAAACTCCAGGGATCGATCGCTGAGATATTAAGCAACAAAAAAGGTCTATTGAACTCATGTACAGAAATGCATGGTTTTCAGCTAGGGACCATTTATTTCATCATGCATTGTTACAGTGACTGCAGTATAATATCCGCTGTACCATGCAGCCACAGTCACAGTATGTGCTGAAAACGGTTTCCATATGACTCTACGTATGCGTGTCTGTGCTGTAGCATGTTCTATCTCACACGTTCACATCATCCAGGCTGCATCCGAACAGTGTCAAAGGCAGCATGAATACGCTGCTCCAGTGTCTCCACATCTGGAAGGGTCTCTGTGTACACGATACTTTTGAGATGGCCCCATAACCAGAAATCGCACTGGTTGAGATCCGGTGAACTAGCAGGCCGTGCAACTGGATCCGTCGGCTACGGAAGACACGATTGAGATGCGTCCAGACGTTAACAGCGAAGTGGACTGGATCAGCCACATAAACCTTCATATCACCAATGGCACTTCTTTCAGCAGGAAGCAAAGTCATCTGCAAGAAACACAAATTGTTCCGGCCTGTTAGGCGAGGTGGAAGGAAGACTAGTCCCAAAATACGGTCGCCAATTATTCCGGTCCACACATTCCGGCTGCACCGATGCTGATGAATCGCTGTCACCATACTGTGGGGATTCTGCATACTATCCCACAGGATGACTGTTATGAAAGTTGAAGATACCACACCGTGTAAAGGTGGCTTCATCTGTGGATAGGATGGATGACACAAATCGTGGTTGTCTGGTAAAGAAACCAGTGACAAAATTGCTCCCGATGTGGAAAGCCTGTCGCTAGTAAGCCCTGCACACGCTGTAATCGATAAGGGAGTAACAATTATCGTGGAGAATATTCTACACGGTCGTCTGGATTTCCCTGTACTATCGGGTCAACTACCTGGTACTGACACGGTAGTCGCCTTCCACAGTGTTATCACATTTTCGCCGCGCGGGGCAGCCGCGATGTCTCAGGCGCCTTGCCACGGCTCGCTCTCTAAGGTGGCTTGCCACGGTTCGCGCGGCCTCCCCCGTCGGAGGTTCGAGTCCTCCCTCGGGCATGGATATGTGTGTTTGTCCTTAGGATAATTTAGGTTAAGTAGTGTGTAAGCTTAGGGACTGATGACCTTAGCAGTTAAGTCCCATAAGATTTGACACACATTTTTCAATGTCCTTAATGATTTCCTGCTTCCTGAAATGACCCTGTCTCAGACAAACGGGTCCGCAGCTCGTGGTCGTGCGGTAGCGTTCTCGCTTCCCGCTCCCGGGTTCCCGGGTTCGATTGCCGGCGGGGTCAGGGATTTTCTCTGCTTCGTGATGACTGGGTGTTGTGTGATGTCCTTAGATTAGTTAGGTTTAAGTAGTTCTAAGTTCTAGGGGACTGATGACCATAGATGTTAAGTCCCATAGTGCTCAGAGCCATTTGAACCATTTTCAGACAAACGGCGAAGCACTGCTGGAAACATCGAACGCTGTCATTGTTGTCGGCAGGGATAGGTCTCCCGGTACAACCCTGCTGCCCACCACCCGTTGCCATTTGCCTTTCCGTAAGTAAACACCATGTCGGCAAGCTCTCAATTCGAATAAGAAACCATTGTGTACTACGCCGTATCACATCTACAAGATGAGTCAGCAAGAGAAGTGAATCGGACAGAACATTACCAATTATTATGGTAGGAGAGGGCACTACGACATGATGTATGATGATGATGTTTGGTTTGTGGGGCGCTCAACTGCGTGGTTATCAGCGCCCGTACAATTTCCCAACCTTTGCTCAGTCCAATTTCGCCACTTTCCTGGATGACGATGAAATGATGAGAACAACACAAACACCCAGTCATCTCGAGGCAGGTGAAAATCCCTGACCCCGCCGGGAATCGAACCCGGGACCCCGTGGTCGGGAAGCGAGAACGCTACCGCGAGACCCCGATCGGCGGACATGATGTATGAGGAACAGTACCACCCCTCTAGGAGGAAACCACGCATACTGTAAATAAGGCTCCATGGTACAGCTCGTATTAGACCGCAGTATATACAGGGTGGTCCATTGATCGTGACCGGGCCAAATGTCTCACGAAATAAGCGACAAACGAAAAAACTGCAAAAAACGAAACTTGTCTAGCTTGAAGGGGGAAATCAGATGGCGCTATGGTTGGCCCGCTAGATGGCGCTGCCATAGGTCAAACAGATATCAACTGTGTTTTTTTAAAAATAGGAACCCCCATTCTTTATTACATATTCGTGTAGTACGTAAAGAAATATGAATGTTTTAGTTGAGATATTTGGCCCGGTCACGATCAATGGACCACCCTGTACAATATCTAAGTTATCTTGTATCTTCTACAGTCACTCAACAACGACACCTTCCCGCACACCACAGCACTATCAGTAAACAACCATAAGGGAGAAGGTGCGGGAAGGTGGTGTTGTTGAGTGACTGCAGGAGGATACAAGATGACTTAGACATTCTTTCCAGTTGGTGTGATGAATTACAGCTAGCTCTAAATGTAGAAAGATGTAAGTTAATGCGGATGAGTAGGAAAAACAAACCTGTAATGCTCGGATGCAGCATTACTAGTGTCCTGCTTGACATAGTCACATTGTTTAAATATGTGGGCATAACGTTGGAAAGCGATTTGAAATGAAACCAGCATGTGAAGATTATGGCAGGAAAGGTGAATGGTCGACTTTGTTTCATTGGGAGAATTTTGGAAAAGTGTGATTCATCTATAAAGGAGACGGCATATAAGGCACTAGTTCGACCTGTTCTTTAATACTGCTCGAGTGTTCGGGATCCGTACCAGGTCGGATTAAAGGAAGATATCGAAGCAACTCAGAGGCGGGCTGCTAGATTTGTTACCGGTAGGTTCGAACAACAAGCAAGTATCACGGAGATGCTTAGAGAACTCAAAGGGGAATCCCTCGATGGGAGGTGACGTTCATTTCGAGGAACACTATTGAGAAAATTTAGTGAACGTGTATTTGAAGTTGACCACAGAACGATTCTATTGCCGTCAACATATATTTCACTCAAGGACCACGAAGATAAGATATGAGAAATTAGGGCTCATACGGAGCCATATAGATAGTCGTTTTTCCCTCGCTCTGTTTGAGAGTGGAAACAATGGAAATGGCATGGAGTTCCCACGCGGTAAGTTCGGCCGCCAAGTGCAAGTCCTATTGAGTGCGACGCCACATTGGGTGACTTGCGCGTCGACAATGGGGATGAAATGATGAGGAGGACAGCACAACACCCAGTCCCTGAGGGGAGAAAATCTCCCACCCCAGCCGGGAATCGTATCTGGGTCCCCGTGCGTGGCGTTCTAACGCGCTGTCCGTTCAACTAATGGGGCGGACTTGCGAGTGGAACAAGAACGGAAATGACTAGTAGCAATACAGTGTACCCTCCGCCACGCACCACACGGTGGCTTGCGGAGTATGTAGATGTAGCTGTCGAACCACAGAACCTTCAAAACTTCTGACACAATATTGCAGCAGCTGTTCTTACCGTCACTCTTGATATGCTGGATCGGGTATGGGCAGATCTGGACTACCAATCAGATGTGTGCCCTGTGACGAATAGTCGACACATAGGACATAAAAAAATTAAAAAATTCTACCATTTCTTGGTCATTTGTCTGTGTCTATTTTTGAAATGTTTCGTAGAATTTATGATTACTCCATTTTGGCGTTCTGTTGTAGTGAAAGGACGCTCACCTGTTGGCATGTGGGACAGGGCAGCACGCGGGCTTGCAGAGGCGTTGCGCAGTGTGTGCAGTGGTCGGCCAGCGCCTCGGCCGTCAGGGACCACGCGAACGCCTCCTCCACCAGCAGCACGCTCCCTGCCAAACAACAGCCGCACATTCAGAAACAATACTTTTGTCTGGTTGCTATGTTAAATTACAAATCTTGTACGTGTACTGCAGCCACGATTCTCACAATGCCAACTTTCGACAAGACAGCAATCAACCGTACGTTATCTACTTCGTGTTTTAATCCTTCACTGAAGAGCCAAAGAAACTGGTAAACCTCCCCAATATTGTGTAGGGCCACCGCGAGCACGCAGAATTGCCGCAACACGAAGTGGCATGGGCTCGTCTAATGTCCAAAGTAGTGCTGGAGGGAACTGACACGATGAATCCTGCAGGGCTGTCCATAAATGAATAAGAGTACGTGGGGGTGGAGAGCTCTTCTGAGCAGCACGTTGCAAGGCATCCAAGATATGCTCAATAATGTTCATTTCTGAGGAATTTGGTGGCCAGCGGAAGTGTTGAAACTCAGAAGACTGTCCCTGGAGCCATCATGTAGCAAGTCTGGACGTGTGGGGTGTCGCATTGTCCTGCTGCCCAAGTCCGTCGGAGTGCACAGTGGACATGAATGGATGCGGGTGATTAGACAGGATGCTTACGTACGTGTCACCTGTCAGAGTTCAGATGGTTCAAATGGCTCTGAGCACTATGGGACTCAACTGCTGTGGTCATAAGTCCCCTAGAACTTAGAACTAGTTAAACCTAACTAACCTAAGGACATCACACACATCCATGCAAGAGGCAGGATTCGAACCTGCGACCGTAGCGATCGTGCAGTTCCAGACTGTAGCGCCTTTAACCGCTCGGCCACTTCGGCCGGCCCTGTCAGAGTCATACCTAGACGTATGAGGGGTCTCATATTGCTCCAACTGCACACACTCCACACCATTACAGAGCCTCCAGCAGCTTGAACAGTCTACTACTGACATGCAGGGTCCATGGATTCATGAAGTTGTCTCCATACCCGTACACGTCCAACCGGTAGATACAAGAGTCCAATGTCGGTGTTGACGTAAAGCTTTGTGTCGTGTAGTCGTCAAGGGTACACGAGTGGACCTTCGGCTCCATATCGATGATGTTTCGTTGAATGGTTCGCACTCTGACAGTTGTTGATGGCCCAGCATTGAAATCTGTAGCAATTTCCGGAAGGGTTGCACTTCTGTCACGTTGTACGATTCTCTTCAGTGGTCGTTGGTCCTGTTCTTGCAGGATCTTTCTCAGCCTCTGTGATGTCGGAGATCTGATGTTTTACCGGATTATTGATATTCACGGTACACTCGTGAAATGGTCTTATGG
This sequence comes from Schistocerca cancellata, assembly GCF_023864275.1. NCBI lineage: Eukaryota > Metazoa > Arthropoda > Insecta > Orthoptera > Acrididae > Schistocerca > Schistocerca cancellata. The sequence continues at coordinate 724,523,304 of NC_064629.1, forward strand.
GAAAATCCCCAGTTCATCGCTACCTCGGGGATGCTGTGTCCCGTCGCTCGTGCACCGACTGTGACACAACGTTCAAACTCAGTTAAATTTTGATAATGTGCTATTGTAGCAGCAGTAACCGATCTAACAACTGCGCCAGACACTTGTTGTCTTATATAGGCGTAGCCAACCGCAGCGCCGTATTCTGCAAGTTCACATATATCTGTATTTGAACACTCATGCCTCTACCAGTTTCTTTGGCGCTTGAGTGTAGTTGTATTCGTAGTAAATGCATACAGTAAGCCTGGATGGACTATGACCTTCCTCTAAATCAGGGTTACAACGTTTTTTCCGTCTGCACAACTAAAGTGTGGTGTTATATGCGAAGAACCGGTACAATTCTCACGACTCACACATAGGTGTTCTAGTTGCATTGGAATTCCGGTCAGTCGTCACAAGTTCGAACATAAGGCAGTTAATGATACTCCTTAGGAACATAATAGTAAGAGTTGAGAACGATCACATTATGCATTCAGTTTGTGAGTGGAGGCGTCATTGAATAAGTTAAAGAGCATGTTCCGCCAGCCATTCAGGGTACAAGGTACAAGCAACTGCAGGTTGTTGTGCACGTTCGAACAAATGATGTCTGTAGCCTGGCCTCCAAGACCATTACAGCGACTGACACAATAGGCTGACAAGACCAGTGTCACTTCTGGAATTTCGGAGAAGCTCACAATATTCAGCATTGTTCGCAGAAATGATTGTGACCCCATGGTTTTGTGTCGAGTAGAAGGTTTGGACTGCACTTCATTTCGAAGGTTCTGTGACAAACTAGGCTGCGACTTCCTAGACTTGCGTCAAGGGCTGATAACTGTAAGGTCATACGAGACCCTGCAGTATTTGTGCAAGAACCAATGAAGTGTCGCCACTCCCCCCACCCCCCACCCCACCCCTCCAATCCTAGTGACAAAAAAATGGCCGAGGTTGAAGTGCTCATGAAAAGCAGTGGAGCTCATATAATGTTAGATACAGAAAGATGGCTAAGACCCTAAGTTGACAGCAGTGAGCTTTTTGAGGCAAATCTAATTATTTGTCGAAAGAATAGGCTAATGGGGAAGGAAGGTAGTGTATTTGTCGCAGTAGACAGGAAACTCAAATCCACCGAGACGGCAATTTAAGCTGTATACGAGACTTTTTGGGTAATACAGTATCACGTGTGTGTACAAATTTATTATTGGATACTTCTATCGACCACTAGACTTCCCCAGATATAACAGAACGCCTTCGAGAAAACATTGGCTCGCTAGTACATTTGTTCCGCAATCATGTTTTCATAGTTGGAGGAAGATTTAATTATAGTTTTCTAAGTGGTGAGCGTGACAAGACATCTTGCGATATAATATTAAATGGCTTTTCTGAAAACTAACTTGAACAGATAGTTCGGAAACCCAGTCATAATGGAAATACGTTAGCTCTAAAGGCAACAAACAGGCCTGACCTCTTTGAGAATGTCCACGTGGAAAGTAATTTTTAGGCGATTGTAGCAACAATCATGACTGCTGTACAAAGGACAACGAAATCAGGAAGAAAAATTTACATTTCAGTAAACTAGATAGAGAGGCAGTAGTGTTGTATTTCAAGGAGAAACTTGAAATATTTAACACTGTATAGCAGCATATAGAAGAAATGTGGGTCAATTTCAGAAAAATAACTGAATAAGCATAAATACGTACTCTAGTAAACGGGAGCGACTCCTCCGTAGTTTAAAAGTCCTGTATAGAAACACCTAAAGAAACAGCCACTACTGCACAATAAGTGTAAACCAAAGAATGGGGCTATCAGCAGAAAGATGCTACAGAATGAGCATTTGGCTAATACAGAGTGTCCCACTCAAACCTCCCTGATTTCAAATACCCAGGAAAAAAAAGCCACAGTAGGTACTACAATGAAAAATGCACCACATTGTAGAACCTCTCAAAGAATTTATTTATTATCAATACACCTCTACATGTAAAGTTGTAGCACGAAGAATATCGAGTCTATATTCAATTTCTTGCCAGCTTCTTTGTAACAGCTTCAGTGGTCTCAGTGTTAGTGCCCAGACATCAGTGATGATTTTAACTATCGAATCACTGAAAAGTTGATTGATATATGAGAAACAGCCAAATGAAACTGAACACCCGCCGCATCGGGACCATAGAATGGTTCCATTCAAAAGTAATCATCACACGCAGCGATCAGTTCTAGTTTCGTAGAACGCAGTCGGCCGCTCACTGACCCAGAACTTCAGCCTCTCTCGCACTTACTCATCCGACCGAAACTGACGGCCACGCGTGTCTTTCTTCAGGTTGTCAAAGATGTAAAGCTCACACGGTGAAAGACCCAGGCTATACGGAGCAAGTTGCAGTGTATCCCAAGCAAACCGCTAGAGCATATGCTTTGTCTAACTGGCAGTGCAGCAGGATAATTCCGTCCGACAGCATTCAGACAGCCCGAGGGCCAACGACGAAGCCAACGGTCGAAACATCCCACATTTCCTTCTCCAACGAAATGCAAAGCTATTCACATAAGTTCCGGTATGGACATTATGACCTTCTTCTTCGATTGCAGGGGCCGTCTGCTCGATGAGTACCTCGAGCGTGGAACCACAACCAATGTACAGCGCTATTAAGACACTTTGCAGAAACTGTGACACACCATGAAGTCAAAACGTCCAGGATTGCTGTCGGACGGAATCGCCCTGTTGTACTATACTCGCTCCTCCACCTCTACAATCGGACAGAGGCTACACTTCAGCAACTTGGTTGGGAAACCCCGCAACATCTTCTGTAACAGCCTGGATCGTTCACCGTGGATTTTTTGACATGTTGGCGACCCGCAGAAAGACATGCCTGGGCTTTGGTTTCAGTCGGACGAGGAAGTGTAAGGGTGGGTGCGGTTGTGGATCCGACAGCGGCCGATCACGTTCTACGAAACAGGAGTAATGGATCTTCCGTCTCCCAGGGGGATAAATGTTTTAACGCGTGATTACTTTTGAATGGAACCATTTCTTGGTCACATTGTGGCGGGTGTTCGGTTTTCATTTGACTGCCCTTTATAGACATTAGTGTCAGTGAGGTTGAGAAACAGATAATATCGGTAGAACTCAACAAATCAGGATTTAATGGAATCACTATCAGAGTCTATACAGAATCTTCATCTTATTTCACCCCTATTTTAACAAAAGCGTATCATAGATTCGTCAATAAAAATACTTTGCCTGGTATTTGGAAGGAACCACACGTCATATGAGTACAAGAAAGGTAGCAGGAACGATCCATGAAACTTCCGTTCGATATCTTTGACATCCTTCTGTAGTAGAATCTAATTCTGAGCTCAGATGTAATGATATTTCTCGAACAGATTGACCGTTTCCTTGCCAGCCAGCATGGATTCCGGAAACATTTGCTCATGGGAAACCCAACTTGTGCTTTTCTCATTGGCCGCCCTGAAAGCCATGGAACAACACAAGCAAGTGCTTGCAGTGTTTCTGCAGTTGAGAAGTCCCAATGAATTACTTACCAGTGGAATCATAATTCGCACACTGTTTGCTAGACTTGTCAAGAAAAGTTATTTTGTATCTCCCCACTGAACCTTGAGGGCACGGGGGGGGGGGGGGGGGGGAGTATGAGGGAGGAGTAGTGGCCCTCTGGCGTCTGGAAGTGATCTTGAAGAGCTTGTTAACACCTGCAGAGTATGCTGTGGTACTGAAATAAATTGGAGAGCGACGTGACGTTGAAGAACTGGTTCAAACCCCCTGGGGTTGGGGCAAAACAAGTTCAAACAATAAATGAATTAAATGTACTGAAATTGACCAGTGGCTATAAAATCAGTGGAAACGAAGTGACATAAAATGATATCAGAGCAAACAGATGATATATGTTGAATTCTTACTGTAATGAAAATGTGGCGACAGTTGAAAATTTGAGCCAGACCCTTCACTGTCTGACTGTGCCATCTACAGTGACCCTAACTTTTAATGTCGAAGATGTGGTAGCACAAAACAGGATACGCAGGAATAGGACTGTGGCTTACTCTGCTACAAGGAATGTATGTGAAATAAATTAAGTGCACTGAAATGGATCTATGGGGCGAGATCAATGAAACTGCAGTGAGATCAGATTGTATCAGTGCATACCCATTACTCGTGAAAAAATTTGTGGTAGAAGTGTTCGGAAATTAAAGGCGGAAACTACAGTGAAATTGGAAATTAGAGCCAGGTATGTAGCCGTGAACAATAACCTGATGGTCAAGGTCATTGCAGCATGCGGAAGTGATACTCCCTTCATTACAACCTTTAGATTAAGAGCTCTGTTGCTTTCATGTCTATCCATTTTATTTTATCAGCTACTTTAATTTGAAATTTTATTACTTCATTCCTCAACTGGATATGCGAACGCACTACTATAGTACGAAGAAGATGTTTACTTTAGAAGACTCAATGAAGACTTTTTGTACTCATCTGAAGGCAGCATTTCGCGGCATTGATAGAAGAACCAGCGTAGATCCCAGGAAGGCTTCCTCGAGAAAATACTCCAAGCTTAAATCTAGGTCAGTTGCCGGGAGCAAAGAAGGGACGTAGGGAAAGAAGGAGGGATCACATAAAAACAGGGGTTAAAGCCACCGCTCGCAAAAAGCAGAAAATTCAGCTTCGACTCCTGGTTGACAACATTTTTTAATTGTGACTACACATTGAAGTTCAGACATGATACAGCACGTAACTTCCTAGCAGATTTTAATCTGCCAGGAAGTTTCATATAAGCGCACACTCCGCTGCAGAGTGAAAATCTCATTCATGATACAGCACGCCTAACCACCGAAAATGCAGCGCCATTTTAACATATCATAATAGACATATCGGTACTTCACAGTTTCTCCACTTTTTATACAATATAAATAATCAATTTAATATTGGATTGTGATATAGTGTGGTGTTGACTATTGACACCAAATCACATTTTCCCCACAGGAAGCCAACAACGCAACATGAAGGGTGTATGGTGAGGGACCATAAGTAATGTAATTGCAGCCTCGTCGAATTGTAGCTGAAAGAAGTGGTTAGACAGTTCTCATATTTGGGAAGACGGTGATTAAAATCCCCATTCTTCCCTCCTGGTGTGGATTTCTAGGGATCACCTTAAGGTGAATGTCGGGATGATTCCTTTCAAAAGGCAGGGCTTATTTATTTTCCCATCCTTCCCTCAATCATAGCTTGTGGTCCATGTGTAATGACATAGTCGGTGGCGGTAAGTTAAACCTTAAATCTTCCTTCTTGAATTGGTGAATCTATATGACATCGAATGTACCAAAATCCTCATTGAACAACTGCTCAGATGGAATGGAACCTGACGCTGTTTGGCTTGCATTTTTATTGATTTACTTATTAGTTTTGGTATCGTCTTCTGATCGGTTTAATGCAGTCAGCGCCGAATTAGTCTCCTGTGATGTTCTTTCAGAGAATAAAATCAAATTTACAAAGAGCTTGGTAGTATGAGCATATGACGCTGCAGCCCCTCTGACCTGGATGCATGCACTGATTCGTGTGGGACGAGTCTCATAAAGCCATTGTATCATCTCTTGAGGCAAGCTGGCTATTGATATCCTGGATACTGGGACAGAGTTGACGTCCGAGCTGAACCCACACGTGTTCTATTGATGACAGATCTGGGCATCTCGCTGTACCTCCACATCACACATATAGTTCATAGAGGCAGTTACTATGTGTGTACGAGCTTTGTTTTGTTGAAAAACTGGAACTTCGATACTGTCGCATAAGAGGTAACACGTGGGATCGCACGATGTCCGTGAAATACCGTTGTGTCATCAGAATTCCCTCAGTAGTCTAAACAACGAAGGAAAATTGGAGGGAGAAACTCATGTAGTCGCAAATTTTTGGTATAGTGATAGGAGGGAGTTTCACGAACAACATACTAAAAATCCTGTGAGCGGTTAGTTGGGGTGGGGGACGGGGGCTTTTAAAGGTACCTTTTTTAAGTTTCTCTTGAATAACTCGAAAATTGCGGCTTCTAGCGACAATGTTTCCCTGTAAAAAATTAAGGTACGTTAATTTTCGTACAAAATAATGTCTCATTCATTTTTTCTCTGAGACTAATAGTTCCCGAGTTGCAGGGAATGCAAAAATCGCAGTTTAATTCCCCATCTTGTATACCGCACTACTTCACAAAAAGCAACTACAGTGTGTTTCACAAAGTTTTACTGACCCTTTCACAACTTGCCTTATGAATCCCTGGCGATGCAGCGTGCAGACGTGTACGGGGGTGTTTATTTTCCACAAAGTTCGTTAACACTATATGGAATACATATGTCAGTCACTAATCATACTAAAACTAGAAATGCATATGGACTAAATGTATGTAAATCTCTGCACACTGTTCTACATTGCTAGCTGGAAATCGATTCTTAATCATCCTGTACGACAGCTGCAGTGTTCTTCTGGAAAAATCAATCTCCTCTACCACAGTCACTGCTCTCTTTTCAGTTTATAAACATACTATTCCTTTCTTATGTTATCTTTCCAGTTTTCTTTTGTGCGTATGCAAAATAACTTCACTGGGCTCGTGAGTATATAATGGAGTTGTTTTTAGTTTATTAAACGCGTAATTATTTGCAGTTGTTAAGTAAGCTGTTACGTAAAAAAGCCACTCTGGAGATTTCAACCGTCCACCACAGTGAAGAGCCTGTCCAAGTTTAACCTATTGGAAATATGTATTCGATAATGTTGATTTTGCCCGCATCTCGTGGTCGTGCGGTAGCGTTCTCGCTTCCCACGCCCGGGTTCCCGGGTTCGATTCCCGGCGGGGTCAGGGATTTTCTCTGCCTCGTGATGGCTGGGTGTGGTGTGATGTCCTTAGGTTAGTTAGGTTTAAGTAGTTCTAAGTTCTAGGGGACTGATGACCGTAGATGTTAAGTCCCATAGTGCTCAGAGCCATTTAATGTTGATTTCATTATCTCCACTACCAATGACTGGAATACTTTTCATGGCTTGAGGGCATCAAATGCATCAACTTAGTCTCAACTCTAGCAACATCTGAAGAGGCCCAGAGGCCTGAATTGGCTCCCTCTGCAACAGAAGTAGACCAACAAGGTGCCATGGAACTTCAGATACTTGAACGTAAGTCAAGCAAGGCATTACAGCAGATTACTGTTCTAGATGTGAACATGAACAATCTTATTCTATTTGACATATTGCAAGACATACTGTGGATATGTGGTAAGTGCCTCCAGTCAGTGCAGCCACTGCGCGGGGTAGCCGTGCGGTCTAAGGCGCCTTGTCACGGTTCACGCGGCTCCCCCCGTCGGAGGTTCAAGTCCTCCCTCGGGCATCGGTGTATGTGTTGTCCTTAGCGTAAGTTAGTTTAATTAGTGAGTAAGCCTAGGGATCGATGACCTCAACAGTTTGGTCCCATAGAACCTTACCACAAATTTCAGTGCAGCCCACTCTACAAGTGCCAGCAGTTCCTGAATAGAAGAAATTTACGCTGTCTATCAGTAACACAATGTTGAGAGAAGTGCAGTATCCTTCTGGTCATTCATTAACTCAGCCCCAAATGACTACAACACGGTTACACGGCTTCACAACATGCTGTCAACGACAGACAGTAGCAAGATGCCACATTTACCAGTCCAATCTCTTTTCCATCAGCACTACATAGGTCGGTAACAACAGCAAAGTTACAAATTAAGCACTTCTCAGCCATTTACTATAGCAACGTATTGTACATAAAAGCTCAGTTAACAACTGCAAATAAGTACCCGCTTAACTCCACTTCATAAACACGAGCTCACTGCATTGAAGTTATTTTGTCTACTTTTTAAAAGAACTGGACAAGAAATGTTGGAGAGGTATGGTCTGTGGTAAGCTGAAAAGCCAGCAGCACTCGTGGCGAGCACCTTATCTACGTTACTGACAAACCTGCTGTGATTTGTATGTTTCTATTTAGCATTGACCACCAGTCAACATTGGCGACGACTCGATCGTCGTCATCATAACAAGTATTGTTATCAACTCATAACTGAATTCAATGTAGTGTTAATACACTTTGAAGAAAATAAGCCCCCCCCCCCCCCACACTCAGGAGTATCTGTGCAATGCGTCGCGAGTGATTCATAACACGAGCTGCGGAAGGGTCGATATAACTTCGTGAAATACCATTTAGTAATTTTATGCGACGTAGTGGGTTAGAGAAAGGGGGACTCGCCTGCTCGCTCCTCAGTTTGCAGCGTGCATAGGAGGGCGTGGATGACCACAAACCGGCAACCTTCCTTCCCTCAGTCATCGATCCTCCACCTCCCCCCACCCTTTCCAACTTGTTACATCCCCACAACACAATTTATTCCTAAATACGGTTTTACTGCATTTGTATGTGGTACACGTATTTAATATGTATTTTTAACTCAATTTATTTAACAATAAACATTAATTTTATGACATTAAAACACTATTTTTAATAATTAGGGATTTTTCTATCCCCTGCAACGCGGAAACTGTTAGTCTTAGAGAAAACTAAATATGACCTTTTTTCCAGGAAATTTAATGTAGTTTAATTTCGTACCAGGAAACATTTTTTGCTAGATATTCAAGAAATTACCATGGAATGAACACCCCTAGCTGCATACAGTCATTGATATAAGTCAACGGGGACAGTTGAAAATGTGTGTCCCGACCGGAACTCGAACCCGGGAACTCTTGCTTACATGGCAGACGCTCTATCCATCTGAGCCACCGAGGACACAGAGGATAGTGCAACTGCAGGGACTTATCTCTGGCATACCTCCAGTGAGAACCACATTCCCAACTTATTGTCCCGCACTAATTCATAGTGCCCCTGCCCATTATACTCATTACTTGCGGCTTTTTTGCCGATTCCCGTAAGAGTTCGGGCTCTGTTTGTGCATCCGCACAGAAGAAGATAGTCAAATGGCCGGTGAACCTTATATATATTCAAGAAAAACATAGGGAAATGACATTTAAACGTCTCCCTCTCCTACCACCCCTGCCTCAACGCTGATACCCCACCAGTCGATTTTAATACGTTGTTTATGACACTCCCACCAGCCACCATAAAAATTTTTTGACGACAGAAGAGTTATGTCCCATATTCGACCATTTTTGGTGCTCCTCGACTGGGTTACAATTACTAACAGCCATAACCGATGGCTTCCCACACTCTGACGCTTGGAGTGACACCGCTGTGCTTCTCCAAAAAATTGGGAGAATGGAATCTCGCCCGTGGTCGCTGCCATACGCACCGACGATGGTCCTCTGTGGTAGTGAATAACCGCGGTTTATCGCTGAACACAACTCGACGCCATTCGTTAGCAGCCCATGCATCCCAGTCACGCAACCACTCCAATTGCAACCGCTTGTGTTGTGGTATTAATGGCAGCCTCTGCATGGGACGGTAATTCCGTAGTCCGGCTGCTTTTAGACTTCAACCAATGGCGCGCAATGACACAGAATATTGCAGGGAATCCATTGCTTGTTCTCGGATAGCAGGCGTAGATGTGAGGGGTAACGATCAACTTGGTGCACAATACGGCGATCCTGCCTTGTGATCAGATCTGGTCGACCGGAATCTTGACGACAAGTAGTCCAGCTCTCACGTTCCCATGCACACCAACATCGGGCTGTTGCCACAGCTGAATGCCTAAAAATCTGAATATTGCACGATTCGACCAGCCGGTCAAATGGAGACCCACAGCGTGCGCTTTTGCAACTCTATCACGCGTCGATAACACTGTATCACACGAGTATGCAGTGTCTGGTGCAGTTGTTAGATCGGTTACTGCTGCTACAACAGCACATTATCAAGATTTAACTGAGTTTGAACGTGGTGTTATAATCGGCGCAAGAGCGATGCGACGCAGCGTCTCTGAGGTAGCGATGATGTGAGGATTTTCACGTACGACAATTTCACGAGTGTGCCCGTAAGACATCAAATTTCCGATATCGCTGCAGCAGGGGAAAGATACTACAAGAACGGGACCAACGACGACTGAGGAGAATCGTTCAACGTGACAGAAGTGCAACCCTTCCGCAAATTGCTGCAGATTTCAATGCTGGGCCATCGAAAAATGTCAGTGTGCGAACCATTCAACGAAACATCACCGATATGGGCTTTTGGAGCCGAATACCCACCTGTGTACCCTTGATGACTGTACGAAACCAAACTTTACGTCTCGCCTGGGCCCTCAACACTGACATTGGACTGTTGATGACTGGAAACAAGTTGTCTTGTCGAACGAGTCTAGTTTCAAATTGTATCAAGCGGGTGGACGTCTACATGTATGGAGACAACCTCATGAGTCCAAGGACCCTGCATGTCAGCAGGGGACTGTTCAAGCTGCTGGAGGCTCTGTAATGGTGTGGGGCGTGTGCAGTTGGAGTGATATTGGACCCCTGATACGTCTAGGTACGACTCTAGCAGGTGACACGTACGTAAGCATCCTGTCTGGTCACCTGTATCCATTCATATCCATTGTGCATTCCGACGGACTTGGGCAATTCCAACAGGACTATGCGACACCCCACACGTTCAGACTTGCTACAGAATGGCTCCAGGGACAGTATTCTGAGTTTAAACACTTCCGCTGGCCACCAAATTCCTCAGAAATGAACGTTATTGAGCATATCTGGGATGCCTTGCAACATGCTGTTCAGAAGAGATCTCCACAACCCCCCTCTTACTCTTAAGGATCGATGGACAGCTTTGCAGGATTCATGGTGTCAGTTCCCCCCAGCACCACTTCAGACATTAGTCGAGTTCATGCCACGTCGTGTTGCGGCACTTTTCCGTGCTCGCGGGGCCCTACACGCTATTAAGCAGGTGTACCAGTTTCTTTGACTTCAGTATACAGGGTGTAAATTTTAAGTTGACAAAACAGAATAGCTCGAAAAATAAGCTTTACACGAAAAAACTGTGTAGAATACAAAATTGATATTTTCGAGGGGGACATCTGCTGGTGCTAAAATTAGCCGGTCACCCCAGCCCCCTGGGGGTGGGGCGGGAGGCAACTTTAAAATTTGAAATGGGAACCCCCATTTCTTATTGCAGAATCAGATTCTACACAAAAAACTATGTACATTTTGTCTTAAACAAATTTTTTGATTCTTGGTAGTTCGCGCTGTAATTCAAAAAAATCCATGTTCTCATTTTTGCGTGGAAAATGTTTACGGATAAATAAAAAATACTTAGTTACTTCGTAAATTTTGATTCACTAAAACTAAAACTCTCCCTCTCTCCCCATAGGGTGGGGTTTGAGAGAGAGGAATTAGGGTTTTACAAATGTTGATCCAAATATTTGGGAATTAGAGTTTTACAAATGTTGACCCAGATATTTGGGATTTAGAGTTTTACAAATGTTGACCCAAATATTTGAGACAACATTTGTAAAACTCTAATTCTTGTCTCTGAATGCCCACCCTATGGGGAAATAGGGAGAGTTTTAGTTTTAGTGAATCAAAATTTACGAAGTAAATAAGTATTTTTTATTTACCCGTAACCATTTTCCACGCAAAAATGAGAACACTGATTTTCTTGAATTACAGTGGCAACTACCAAGAATCAAAACAAATGTTTAAGACAATAAAGTGGGGCTGGGATGGAGGGCTAATTTTAGCACCAGCAGATGTCCTCCTGGAAAATAATCAACTTTGGATTCTACACATTTTTTCGTGTGAAGCTTATTTTTCGAGTTATTCTGGTTTGTCAACTTTAAATTTACACCCTGAATACTGTCACGGATCGTGTGTTCTGTGTGCTTCACATTTTTTGTCTGGCAGTGTATTACAATCTTTGTCTTCTCCAACAGTTTTTACCCTCTATAGCTCTCTCAAGTCCTACTGAATTTATTTCTTGAGGTTTTCTATATGTTTCGCTACTCGTTCCTTCTGCGGAGGACCACCTCATTTCTTGTCATTGATCATAAACACTGAGAGGTAGTCGAGCAACCGCAAGAGGCTGCCAAACCTGTGTGATGAAGATTTTGTCAGTATGTGGACGCGCGGCTTTGGCGATTGTGGAACAAACCTGCTGGGATGTCCTGCGCGGCGACCAGGTGCAGACCACGCTGCGGGTCCCGACGAACCAGCAGAGCAGCCGACATGCAGGGCACCTCGGCGTGGCGCCCACCCAGCAGCTGCGCCTGCATCTGCACACACCACCAAAGCAAAGCTAGTCGCTGGCTCCTTGCAGATAAGCACACTGGACAAAAGATTTCTACATCTACATCTACATCTACATCCATACTCCGCAAGCCATCTGACGGTGTGTGGCGGAGGGTACCTTGAGTACCTCTATCGGTTCTCCCTTCTATTCCAGTCTCGTATTGTTCGTGGAAAGAAGGATTGTCGGTATGCCTCTGTGTGGGCTCTAATCTCTCTGATTTTATCCTCATGGTCTCTTCGCGAGATATACGTAGGAGGGAGCAATATACTGCTTGACTCTTCGGTTAAGGTAAGTTCTCGAAACTTTGACAAAAGCCCGTACCGAGCTACTGAGCGTCTCTCCTGCAGAGTCTTCCACTGGAGTTTATCTATCATCTCCGTAACGCTTTCGCGATTACTAAATGATCCTGTAACGAAGCGCGCTGCTCTCCGTTGGATCTTCTCTATATCTTCTATCAACCCTATCTGGTACGGATCCCACACTGCTGAGCAGTATTCAAGCAGTGGGCGAACAAGCGTACTGTAACCTACTTCCTTTGTTTTCGGATTGCATTTCCTTAGGATTCTTCCAATGAATCTCAGTCTGGCATCTGCTTTACCGACGCTCAACATTATATGATCATTCCATTTTAAATCACTCCTAATGCGTACTCCCAGATAATTTATGGTATTAACTGCTTCCAGTTGCTGACCTGCTATTTTGTAGCTAAATGATAAAGGATCTATCTTTCTGTGTATTCGCAGCACATTACACTTTTCTACATTGAGATTCAATTGCCATTCCCTGCACCATGCGTCAATTCGCTGCAGATCCTCCTGCATTTCAGTACAATTTTCCATTGTTACAACCTCTCGATACACCACAGCATCATCTGCAAAAAGCCTCAGTGAACTTCCGATGTCATCCACCAGGTCATTTATGTATATTGTGAATAGCAACGGTCCTATGACACTCCCCTGCGGCACACCTGAAATCACTCTTACTTCGGAAAACTTCTCTCCATTGAGAATGACATGCTGCGTCCTGTTATCTAGGAACTCCTCAATCCAATCACACAATTGGTCTGATAGTCCATATGCTCTTACTTTGTTCATTAAACGACTGTGGGGAACTGTATCGAACGCCTTGCGGAAGTCAAGAAACACGGCATCTACCTGTGAACTCGTGTCTATGGCCCTCTGAGTCTCGTGGACGAATAGCGCGAGCTGGGTTTCACATGACCGTCTTTTTCGAAACACGTTTCTTCACATATGCCATATCCAGATGAAACCACTCGTTCATGATTAGATACCGTAGAACCGCTAAACTTCTGGGATGTATATTACTGCGTTTTATCCAATGTTCCTGACAATCCCAGACATTTTCTGTGGAATTAAGATCGAATGATTTAGCGGGCCAGTAGAGATGCCCTAAAGTCTCGAGTTTTTCTCAAATCAGGAAAGTATGCGTGTAGCCCTATGAACACGGCTGTTATCATCTTGGAAGGCAGCATACTCATCATGAAGATGTTGAAGATAGGGCAACGCTTCGTCACCGAGGAATCTGAAATATGCGAGGACTAACAAGCTTGTTTGCGTGGCCATCCTGCGCAGCAAGCACAGAATTACTTGCTTTGTGCCACGCGGGATTAGCCGAGTGGTCTGAGGCACTGCAGTCATGGACTGTGCGGCTGGTCCCGGCGGAGGTTCGAGTCCTCTCTCGGGCATGGGTCTGTGTGTTTGTCCTTAGGATGTTTTAGGTTAAGTAGTGTGTAAACTTAGGGACTGATGACCTTAGCAGTTAAGTCCCATAAGATTTCACACACATCTGAACATCTGAACTTGCTTTGTAAATACAACCGCCTTTCCTGCTGTCACTTAACTTATTTTTCCCAGACGTGTTTCGCCTTTCTCTTGCTGTAAGACATCGTCAGTGGGATATTTGCTGTGATCTGCGTTTCCTCTCATCTGGTCTGGAGATCGCACTACCATTTTATTGCCAACATTTTATTTTGTTTTCCGACCTCTTTCACACTGTTCATTCTATTTCTTCTTCTTTCTTGTGGTGTATTATTATTCTTTTGCCATTCGATATAACTGTTTATTCGGGCAGTGTGCTTTTAACAACGTAAATATTGTAAGGTCGTTACGTGTTTCAATATTTTTCGTTGCTAAAAGCACAGTGACCAAAGAAATAGTTATATCGAGTAGCAGAAGAGTAATAATACACCACAAAAAAGGAGGAGTAAACTGGTGAACAGTGTGAAAGACGTCGGAACTCAAAACAGTGCTTATATGTCGGTTATAAAGCGGTAGTGCGACCTCCAGACCAGATGAGAGGAAACGCAGACCACAGAAAATAATCCCACTGATGATGCCTTAGAGCAAGAAAAAGTCGAAAAGCGTCTGGGAAAAGTAAATTAAGTGGCAGCAGGAAATGGCGATTTTATTTACATATACGAGGCTTATTTCTTCATTAACGTGCGATCGGTCGCGAAATGGAAACCAGAATGAAAATCCGAGGAAGCTTTGCACATATTTGTTGGGAAGTATGCCCGTCGATCGCGTCACGTCGCTTTTCTGGGTTCTAAGCGCACAGCGAACATATAAAGATGCCTAGAAAGTCGTGTCTTCCCCCAAGTATGAGTGCCTGCTGAGAGATTACGCCTGATTTCATGCAGCCCACATAAAGTAACTGTCATTCGTTTCCTTCTTCATAACAATTCTCGGCGTCGAACTGCAGGCCTAATGAAGATGCTGCTGTAGTATTTTCGAGGGGAAGTATTCGATCATGTACCATACAGCCCGGACCTGGCCCCATCTGAGTTTCATCTCTGCTCGCATGAACCGCTGGCTATGAAGGCGACCATTCGGCACAGACAACGAGCTGCAGAACAGCGTAGGGAATTGGCAGAAAGCACAAACGGCTGCCTTATATGACGAAGGTATTGGAAAGTTAGTACAACGTTACGACAAATACGTAAGTCATAGCGGCGACTATGAAGAGAAGTTGCTTGCAGTACGAGGGCTATTCGGAAAGTGACGAACGATCGCTCGCGAAATGGAAAGCAGTGTGAAAATCCGACTAGGCTTTTCACAGACGTTTGGGTCAGTGTCTCTAGTATGCCCGTCGATCGCATCAAGGCGCTCTTTTCAGTTGTGAGCGCTCTGTGAGCGAGTAAAGGTGCCTAGAACAACGATGTCTTCCGCCAAGTAGGAGGGCCTGCTGAGAGGCTTCGCCTTAATGAATGCAGCCCACCTAACACAACTGCCACGCACTTCCTTCTTCATGGCAATTCTCAGCCGCACTCTGCAGGGGCAGTGAAGACACTCCTGCAGCCTTTTCGATAGGAAGTGTTCGATCATCTACAACACAGCCCTAATTGGCTCGTCCTGAGTATCATCTTTGTTCACATGAAACGCTGGATACGAAGACAGAACTTGGGCGCCGGCTACACGCTATAGACCAGCGTAGAGATTTATCGTTCGCACAGGCGGCTGCCTTCTATGACGATGGTGTTGGAAATGTGGTATAACGCTCCGACAAATGTCTAAGTCGGAGCGGCGACTATGTAGAGAAGTACCTGGAAGGTGTAGCTAAATGTGCAAAGAAAACAGTTTTGATTTTCACTGTGGTTTCCATTTCGCGAGCGATCGGGCTACGAATAGCCCTCGTACACCCTCGTTCATGAGTGTTATAACCAGGAATAACACAATAACCTCTTGTCTGGTTTATTAAATCACAAATCACTTTTTAACAATTATGTTAGCCAAGCGTCTAACCAGGCTCACACTCAGAAGTAATGCAGAATTAAAGTTTGGTTATACCAATGTCCGAATGTGCATGGTGGGGTGCACGTTCCGTAATTATTCCAAAGTCCAGTGAAGTTCAGTCTCTCCAAGTGAGGTCGCAAGATTTTCCGCCGAGCAGCCAGGTAATCTCGAGTGGTGCGGCGAGTCATCCACAAGCAGCTGCAACACGACGTACTGCACTTCCCGATGAGAACTGTCGTTTGCGGCGGCGGCCGGGTTTATATAAGGCTTGCTAGTTAATGGAGCCGTCGGCTGGGGTCGCTGTTTTCCAGGGAAAACCAATCGCAATGTTTCCTGGCGTAGCCAATTGCTGTGTGCTGACAAACGCGCGCGCGCGTAGGCGGCCAGCGATGGTAGCCGCGAGCCGCCCGGAGAAGTGCGGCCAGCGATGTATTTCTCGGCCACGTAAGGGAGCGTGCGTGTGAAAACGGCCAGCGATGGAAGCAGCGGGCCGCCCAGAGAAGTGCGGCCAGCGATGTATTTAGCGGCCGCGTACTGGAGCGCGTTGTTCGGTGTTTGTTAGAAGTGGTGTATACCACAATGAGCATGGTAACCTGCATGAGTGGGCCAAAGTCATGGTACGAAAACACCCAAAAAACATCACAGAATCATATCCAGACAGAACGACACACTCGACACACTACGAGGATAAACGCCTAACAGGGCTGTCGGAGCTCTCGACACTTCGTGTCGTTTGAAAAGGCAAAATTCCGACTCATCGGGCCACACTACACGTCTCCGGTCAGGTACTGTCGAGTCTTTGTGTGCTGGTCGCAGCTTCATGTGCTGCTACGAGGAACCTGCGTTCACTGACAGCAGCAGTTACCCTCGCATTTGAAACCGACTGTCATTCACACAATGTGCCTCTCGTCTCTGGTCTCTGGCGGCTAGGGTGTTTTATGACCACTGTCATTACTGGACTCGCATTCGGGAGGACGACGGTTCAATCCCGTCTCCGGCCATCCTGATTTAGGTTTTCCGTGACTTCCCTAAATCGTTTCAGGCAAATGCCGGGATGGTTCCTTTGAAAGGGCACGGCCGATTTCCTTCCCAATCCTTCCCTAACCCGAGCTTGCGCTCCGTCTCTAATGACCTCGTTGTCGACGGGACGTTCAAACACTAACCACCACCTAACCACCACTGTCATTGCTCCGAGTTACGTGGCTGTGATTGGTACACTTTTCCTTGTAGGTACACCGATGAATCGAGCAAATTCGTAGACAGCGTTGTCATGGGAACATCCCAATACGATAGCTCTTTTCCGCCATTATGCCACGTCTCCAGGTCGGTCGATCGTATTCCGATGATTTCATACAACTGCCATGACTTGCTTCAGCGGTGGAGGGTCACATGGACTTCTGCTACCACATCTACGCAATCTATAGCGCATCAAAGTAACCAGTGTGTTCTTTTAAGGAGATGACCAGTATTTTGTACGGTGAACTGACGTCTGGGATCGAGACGGCCGTGCCTACGATCTGCACGTTGCAACTAGGGTTGATACCTTTTTTTGGGGCAAAGAAAGTACATTGGTTATTCAAGGTAGGGGAAAAAGTAATTTTATAAAAAAAACTCCTCCCGCACAGGCCATGAAGGTCCAAAAGTACCGACCGGCCTCCGCATCATCCTCGGCCCACAGGCGTTACTGGAGCGGATATGGAGGGGCATGTGGTCAGCACACCGCTCTCCCGGCCGGATGTCAGTTTCCGAGACCGGAGCCGCTACTTCTCAATCAAGTAGCTCCTCAGTTTGCTGAGTCCACACCGCTTGCCTACAGCGCTCGGCAGACCGGATGGTCACCCATCCAGGTGCTAGCCCAGCCCGACAGCGCTTAATTTCGGTGATCTGAAGGGAACCGGTGTTACCACTGCGGCAAGGCCGTTGGCAATTTTATCAAAGTATTATTTATTTTGCTTAATTACTTTGTTTAAAAATATATTTTTATTGCTTTAAGACGTATTCAACAAATAGTTGTCACTCCTAAACAGCTTTACAGCATCTTTACAGTCTATCCTTAAGATACATAAATATTTCATTTTTTATGAAATTCAAAGACGCTTTCTTTTTTTCGTCGCGCCGCTACATATTTATCACAAAAAAAACACACTCTGTGAATGATGGAGTGGCAGGAATCGACAACAGAAATGAAATTAATTTGTGGAAATATGTACAATCACCATTTGCCTTAATAAATATTTGTGCAGTGGTTAATTCTGCAAAATCTTCTGAAGTATATATTTATTCTTATAATTTGTTTAGTCATGTGATTTCCCCATAAAGATAATCTACATTTAAAATGGAATTTTTGCAGCTTTAAATTTTGAACTACCGGTATGTTAACAAAATGGTCAAATTCAGGCCTGCTTTTTAAATTTATCAACACTGTCCACATCTGAGGATAGGCTGTGTTAAAAAGGGCACAGGTTAATGTAATCACGAGGTAAGCAATTGCAAATGTGAAATGCTGGTACATTAGTATACGGTGTAACCCCCAGAATGTTGAATGCAAACGTGCATGCATTGTGCGTGCTGTTTCTAGACGATGCTGGAGTTGTCGTCCAATGATGTCCCATATATGCTCGACTGGAAACAGATCTGGTGATCGACCAGGCCAAGGCAACATGTCGACACTCTGTAGAGCGTGTTGGGTTACAACAGGGGTATATGGGCGAGCGTTGTCCAGTTAGAAAACATCCCCTGGAATGTTGCTTATGAATGGCAGCACAACAGGTCGAATCACCAGCTTGACGTACAAATTTGCAGCCAGGGTGCGTGGGATAACCACGAGACTGCTCCTGCCGTCACACGAAATCGCTCCCCATACCATAATTCCAGTTGTTGGTCCAGTGTGTCTAACACGCAGACAGGTTTGTAGCGTCGCAGCTATTACGCGACTGCAGATTTTTTGCAATAAGTTTTGTTACGTTATGGCAAGCTGTGTTGGAAGCCTGCAGTATAGTAGCATTCGGCGGCGGCCGACTTGTGGCCTGCCGTATGCCTCATAGATCTGGTGATCGACCAGGCCAAGGCAACATGTCGACACTCTGTAGAGCGTGTTGGGTTACAACAGGGGTATACCTGTCGCCAAACCGGAGAGTGAGAATGCTCACTGTGGCGCATACTAAAATCGCTTATTCACCTCACCTAAGAAACTAAATAACTATGTCACAAATTATCTGCTTTATTCTAAATTTGGACCCTACATCATCTTTTGTTATTCGGACGAACTTCGTGTCAAAATTTTATACCGCTACCTATAATAGTTTAGGAAATACAAAAAACCCATTCAAAAAGTACTTAACCGACACTTAAGAAAGTAAATTCAGATAGAAACAATAACAGTTTATATTTCTTTTGTTTTTTGAAACAGTAATAGCACTCTCAGTGTGCCGGTTTATTCTATAAAGATTTTCAATTCTAAACTTTCGATAATTTTTCTTTCATAATAAAAATAACAGTTTAAAAGTTAATATTTATATTTTGTGTTAGGGTGAGAGTAAATGAGAGTGAATATGAGTGTATGTGTGTGGGACATACGTCAAATTTCAATCCTATATCGTATTACGCCTTACATAACTACGAGGGCTGTTCAGAAAGTAAGCTCCGATTGATCGCGAAATGGGAACCACAGTGAAAATTAGAAACGTTTTATTTTTAACAGTTAGCTACACCATCCAGCTACTTCACTACGTAGTTGCCGTTCTGACTAGGACAGTTGTCGTAGCGTTGTACCAACTTTCCAATACCCTCATCATAAAAGACAGCCGCCAGTGCTTTCCGCCAATTCTCTACGCTGGCCTACAGCTCGTTTTCTGTGCCAAAATGTTGTATTCATAGCCAGCGGTTCATGTGAGCAGAAATGAAACGCAGGGGGAGTCAATTACGGGCTGTATTGTGGGTAGTCAAACATTTCCAATTGAAAACGATGCAGGAGCATCTTCATTGCCCCTTCGGAATGCGGCTGAGAATATTGCCTTGTAGAAGAAACTGCACGACAGTTATGTAATGTTGGCTGTATAGCTTCAGGCGAAATTTCTCACCAGGTCCTCGTACTTGGCGGGAGACACTATTCTCTAGACAACTTTACGCGATCACTGTGAGCTCAGAAATGAGAGGAGTGACGTGATGCTATCTAGGGTCATACTAGAGACACTGACCAACACATCTGTGCAAAGCTTTATCGGATTATCATAGTCGTTTCCATTTCGCGATCAATCGGAGCTTACTTTCTGAACAGCCCTCGTAGCAAGTGCTACGCCACCAGGGTGTCATGAAAACTGTAAATCCCCCTAACTAGCGGATGACATATGTCTACGAGTGTTTGCTTTTGTAATAAGGCAGCCAAAAAGGTAATAAGAGGATAATCAGTTCTAAAGTACTGTATATTTCAAGCATAGTTTTCTCTTAGTTTTCGTTTTGTTTGGTTTGGCGGAACATTTTGTTAATATTTCCAGCATGAAATGACGTAAATGCATCTGCAAATGTTGATTGGAGTAAAACAGTTTAAGCGCGAATTCGATCTTGAAAGATTGAGCTGATTGGCTGTTCGTTTTGATCAACCAATCAGAGTAAAGTCTTTCCTGCGCTCTATCAAGTAGCATATGCGCTGTGAGCAGCGGCATTCAGAGAGTCGTGGACTCACTGCCGGACGAGAAGGTCATGTTAGATGTGTCCGAAAAAGTTATTTGTAAAATGAAGAAGTGACTGTTATTTCACGTTCGGCTTATGTCACCGTGCAAGAAGATGAATTTACAGACAGTTCGGTGAAGTTTGGGAGATTTTGGAGTGTTTGTTGTAGAGAAAACCGCATGTGAAACTATCGGCCGTTGTGAAGAATTCTGTGTGGCGTGTTCAGTATGCATTTACAGAACACTTTTTGGCGAGCATCTTTCTTTGAAGAATACACTGATAAGGACCGAGTGTGAAACTCATTTCGTAGCAGAGTACTGACTGAATTAATTTCGTAATATTTCGGGTCGGACTTAGTACATTTCAGGCTGTCTTCCGTGTGATATAAGCTGAATGAACTAGCAGTAGATGTGTTATCGACGTAAATGTGGGCTTGTTGAGACCATAACTAAAAGACAATAAAAACATGAGTATCGGGAAGTGGAGATTTTCAATGAAGGAAGGAAGCATCCACTTTTGCCCGTTATTACTAGAGATTGACAGGTTTATTTTGTTACGTGAGTTACGCGGACTATGCAATCGTAAGTATGGACGATGGTTTTCTTCAACGCTGCTTTTAACATCATCTACATAGAACCTACGAATGCAGAGCAACGGATGGTGAACGAACGCTGTACTGAGGTAGGTCTACATTAATTTGCATCTTGCTTCACTCAGTTCTAGCGTAGCGACCTTTTTTAACACCGCCAGGCCGCAGGTTGTTTGCAGGCCCTCTGCTGGTCTCTTTCTAATTAATACACACCCATCACTGGTACCGAGACATAACCAGCTTTCATCGGAAAACACAACAGACCTCAACCCTGCGCTCCAGTGAGCTCTCGCTTGACACCACTGAAGTCGCAAATGGCGGTGGTTTGGAGTCACTGGTCCGCCGCTCGTGGTCCCGAGCACGGGGTCCCGGGTTCGATTCCCGGCGGGGTCAGTGATTTTCACCTGCCTCGAGATGACTGGGTGTTTGTGTTGTCCTCATCATTTCATCATCATCCAGGAAAGTGGCGAAATTGGACTGAGCAAAGGTTGGGAAATTGTACGGGCGCTGATAACCACGCAGTTGAGCGCCCCACAAACCAAACATCATCATCATCATCATCATCATTGGAGTCACTGGAATTGACACTACAGGACGCCTGGCTCGGAGCTGTACTTGAAGTAACCTATTTGTAACAGTTCTTTGTGTCACTGTGGTGCCAACTGCTGCCAAAATTGCCGCTGCAGATGCAGTACGATGCGCCAAAGCCATACGCCGAAAACGATGGTCCTCCCTCTCGGTAATGCCACGAGGCCATCCGGTGCCCGGTCTTCTTGCGACCGTACATTCTCGTCATTCTTGAGACCGTGCAATATCGTGACCACCGATGCCAGCAATCATGCACAGTGGCTATATTATTGCCAAGTCTTTCTGCAGTATCGCAGAAGGAACATCCAACTTCTCGTAGCCCTGCTACACGACCTCCTTCAAACTGAGTGAGGTTTTGATAATGGCGTCTTTGTAGCCTTACAGGCATTCTTGACTAATATTAACTACCACGTCTAATATCAAAGGGTACTAACGCTCACGACTGTTACAGCGTGCATTTAATACAAACCTGATCCGCAACCTCGTAGTGGAGCTTCTAGCGCCACTGTTATGTGACTGGAGCAAAATCGAATTAGATATCGTCTTTCAGATGCAGAAACACGCCTACCAACTTTCGTTTACGTCGCACAACCTTTTCTTCGTTCTGCGATTTTTTTCCGTCAGTGAATTTTCAGGTACTTTATTGTTCTCATACAAGTATAGAGGACAGGTGCCCGAAATAACGTACAATACTTTATTGTAAAGTACAGGTGGAAACCCTAGTCGCAATAGGCGTGGAACAGCATCGATTAAGCTGACTTTATTTAGAATTGTAAGAACCTCCACTCTTTTCATTCAAAGAGTGTCTTTTTTCAGCAAAGAGAGTCTGTCTTCCTCCATCCTCGGTTGTTGGAAAAATTATTCATCTGAACTCAAATTCCAGTTTTCATTGAATCTTGAAAATCCATAGTTTCACTTTAGTAAAAATAAATTGTTTTGTTCCTAACAGTAATAGCTTACTTTCTAATATTAACATACGATACATAACATTTACACACATCAAAAAAAGTTTTGCATCAACTCGGTTCCCAGAGTACCGTAACCGGTACAGGAAATTGGTATAAAGATCAACATAAGCATATTTTCCGCCCTTTTTATTGCTCATGAAAACCATACATTGCATGTTGTACCACCATACAGCCAGACCTTCAGAGGTGGTGGTCCAGATTCGGTCTAAGGCGCTGCAGTCATGGACTCTGCGGCTGATCCCGGCGGAGGTTCGAGTCCTCCCTCGGGCATGAGTGTGTGTGTTTGTCCTTAGGATAATTTAGGTTAAGTAGTGTGTAAGCTTAGGGACTGATGACCTTAGCAGTTAAGTCCCGTAAGATTTCACACACATTTGATTTTGGTCCAGATTGCTGTACACACCTGTACCTCTAATACCCAGTAGCACGTCCTACTGCATTGATGCAGGCCTGTATTCGTCGTGGTATACTATCCACAAGTTCATCAAGGCACTATTGGTCCCGATTGTCCCACTCCTCAACGGCGATTCGGCCTAGATCCCTCAGAGTGTTTGCTGGGCCACATCATCCATAAACAGCCCTTTTCAAGTGGTTCAAATGTCTCTGAGAACTATGGGACTTAACTGCTGAGGTCATCAGTCCCCTAGAACTTAGAACTACTTAAACCTAACTAACCTAAGGACATCACACACATCCATGCCCGAGGCAGGATTCGAACCTGCGACTGTAGCGGTGACGCAGTTCCAGACTGTAGCGCCTAGAACCGTTCGGCCAGCCCTTTTCAATCTATCCCAGGTATGTTCGATAGGGTTCGTGTTTGGAGAACATGCTGGCCACTCTAGCCAAGCGATGTAGTTATCCTGAAGGAAGTGATTCACAAGAAGTGCAAGATGGGGGCGCGAATTGTCGTCCATGAAGACGAATGCCTCGCCAATATGCTGCCGATATGGTTGCATTATCGGTCGGAGAATGGCATTCACGTACCGTACAGCCGTTACAGTGCCTTCCATGACCACCAGCGTATGTCGGCCCAACATAATGCCACCCCAAAACAGCAGGGAACCTCCACCTTGCTGCACTCGCTGGACAGTGCGTCTAAGGCGTTCAGCCTGACTGGGTTACCTCCAAACATATCTCCGACGATTGTCTGGTTGAAGGCATATGCGACACTCGTCGGTGAAGAGAACGTGATGCCAATCCTGAGCGGTCCATTCGGCATGTTGCCGTGGTTGCAGTGATGAACCTCGCCATGGACGTCGGGAGCGAAGTTGCGCATCATGCAGCCTATTGCGTACATTTTGAGTCGTAACACGACGTCCTGTGGCTGCACGAAAAGCATTATTCAACATGGTGGTGTTGCTGTCAGGGTTCCTCCAAGCCATAATCCGTAGGTAGCGGTCATCCACTGCAGTAGTAGCCCTTGGGCGGCCTGAGCAAAGCATGTCATCGACAGTTCCTGTTTCTCTCTATCTCCTTCATGTCCGAACAACGTCGCTTTGGTTCACTCGAAGGCGCCTGGACACTTCCCTTTTTGAAAGTCATTCCTGGCGCAAAGTAACAATGCGGACGCGATTGAACGGCGGTATTAATGGTATTGATTGTCTAGGCATGGTTGAACTACAGACAACACGAGCCGTGTACCTCCTTCCTGGTGGAATGACTGGAACTAATCGGCTGTCGGACCCTCTCCGTCTAATAGGCGCTGCTCATGCATGGTTGCTACATCTTTGGGGAGGGGGGGAGGGGTTAGTGACATCCCTGAACAGTCAAAGGGACTGTGTCTATGATGAAATATCCACAGTCAGCATCTATCTTCAGGAGTTCTGGGAACTGGGGTGATGCAAAAATTTTTTTTATTTGAAATGGAAATCTCAAATTAAAATTTTACGACGATTATGCCTCATTACAGAATCCAGCAGTAACTATTATGTGTTGTGTAGAAAGCCTCCTTGTTGAGGTCGATTTTGTTATGTAACTGATGACCTGAATAGATGTAAGTGTTATTTTATTGCAGCTTTCTCTATATCCTTTTCATAATTGTTGTGAATTCTGTGAGGTGCGATGTAATAGGGGTCGTAATCAACTTTGTCACTGCATGATATTTATTTTATGTCAAAGCCTGACTTCGTTAGAGAACTGTCGGAGGATATTTAGCGATTTCTTTTTTATGTAATTTTATTCGGTAAAATTTCTTAGATTCGATTCGGTAATCGTTTGTTAGACGACTGATACGCAAAATTGTAAGAGTACTGGCCTTTTTACAAGACTGTCGATAACTAGTTTTCATGCAACTAATGTGCAGATTAAAAAATATGGCGCGAGTTGATTAAAAATTATAGCGCGAACTGTGATGCTGACGATACACGTATGCAAGTTTCGACGTTAGAGTGCATCATTTCCATTAATAATATAGACGATGACGCTATAGAACATTTGGCTTTTTTTCTAACAGTTCCATCTATGCTTTTAGCTACCACAGAAACAGGAAAGCAAATTGCAAGAACGTCGACGCAGATTAATTTCCTGTTGTCAGAAGTGATAATATGATCAATCGCTGGTTGCCTGGTTTCGTATACACATTACTTTTTTTTTTTTTTTTGGTCCGATTACGCTACAGTGGCGACCATAATCATATGATCAGCGATCATAATATTGTATCAGGGGCTACTAATACGTGCTGAATTATACTCATGACCGTAAGAGAAACGAGCTTCGAGGTCAGCAAAGTAACAGTGTTTAGTGGCGCCCTAGTCTGGTTATAACTCTGGTGGAATAACGCGAACACAGATGACATAAACGTCATTCCTGTAGGAAACTGTGCTGCAACGAAAAATGTAAAGTGGAGGAAAATCAAGGTTTAAAGTTACGTCGCTACGAACACATTAGATACGGAGCACAAGCTCGAGTAGCTCAAAGGAACCATTCTGTCATTCGTCGTAACTGATTTAGGAAAACCACGGAAAACCTAATTCTGGATTGCCGAAAGAGAATCTGAACCCCGATCAATCCGAATCCTAGTCCTGTGCTGTGATCACGCCAACCTCCTCATTCCGTTATGTATGTGTGAGCAGAGAGCTTGCGTACTGTAGTTCTGACTGCATGACGTGTGCGTTTGGCACACACTATTCTAATCGTTGGGAAGCAGGATGGCACAGCGTGGGTGACAGTATGCGTGCTCGGACAGTTGAGAGGTTGGAGGCTAGCCACAGTCATCGAGATGTATGCCAGGCGTTCAATGTTGCCTGTGGCGTCACTTTACGACCGTGGAAAAAAAAGCACCGAGAAAGAAGGCATAAAACGCAGTGTGTGTAACGTCGACCGTGTGCTACATCCCAACACTAGCATTGTTATCTTGCCGTAAATATCTGTAGACGTCCAACAACACAGCACACGCGCTGGCTAGAAACCTCGTGGCAGCCTCTGGGTCGCTCATCCCGCATTATACAACTGTACGCCTTGCGCCTGGTCAGCGTCTGCCTGTACTTGCTTCACACGCAAGAAGAGGCATGCATGTAGATGGAAACCCTCTACCTCAGCACGTGGGCATGCGTGATTCCATTCACACCTATATAGAACCACGCACCCTTGAAAGTCGTACCCTGTCAGAGACGTTTCATGTCGTGTTTCATGCGCGCGTCGGTAGCCACTTGTCTGTTTCAAAGAATCTGTAGTCACTTCTCCATCTACTGGGGTTGCCTGTCTTTGGAGGACGACTGTGATTTCATGTCTCAAGGAGTCACCTGAACTTTGACGTTAGCTTTACGCTTGGCAGTAGAATGCTTTAGCGTGGCCGTATGGTCAGCGGCTTCCGCATGGTGACATGAGGATGTGCTGATGTGTTTAGTACAGACGCTTTGTCTTGTGATAATGAAATAGTCACATTGAAGCAACATTTTCTGGATTATGGTGAGACAGTTGCTGGCTGCTTGCTTATATGATTGTACGTTAAGTGTCTTTTCAGTTTGTGAAATAGTAGATTTCTTTCCGCGAGATAGTTCGAGATCACACCTTTGTTAGAACAACTTTTATTCACTGATCCCATCATTCAGGTTGTTCGTCTCGTTGCTCTTCCATTCATCACATAATATTTTGGTCTTTAATATAAATATATGATGATTTTCTTTGTCTTTTGTATGTGCATCGTTATGTAAAAACACGTGATCCGCCGAATGAGAGTTGTATATACAAATATACAACACGATATATTGTATTCAGTTTCTGAACAGTGTATTAAGTCTTCATATAATCTGAGATTTCTGTGAACTTATTTCTCACTGCTCTGAGTTTTTTTCTTATAGCTAACGTTTCGGACGTAATACGGTCTCCGTAACTAATTTTAAAGCCGAGACAGAATAAACTGTCTTCAACAGTGAACAGTGATGAGATTTTTATTTAACTGAAACTTTCAGCTATTCAGTTAAGATCGGGTGAACTTCCAGACTGGTGTTTGCAGGGACAGATACTTTCGTTATCATACTATCTCAGACCTTACTAGGCATTGAAGGATACAAACTGCAAACACATTTGCATCGCACGAATTACATCTACGAAGGTGCACTGAAGAGTAATGGACACGAATATTTTATGTTTGAACTCTTAATGCTTTTTAAATACAACAAATGTTATTAACATTACACTTCTATTTTTCATGTCTACCTATATACAGGGCTATTACAAATGATTGAAGCGATTTCATAAATTCACTGTAGCTCCATTCATTGACATATGGTCACGACACACTACAGATACGTAGAAAAACTCATAAAGTTTTGTTCGGCTGAAGCCGCACTTCAGGTTTCTGCCGCCAGAGCGCTCGAGAGCGCAGTGAGACAAAATGGCGACAGGAGCCGAGAAAGCGTATATCGTGCTTGAAATGCACTCACATCAGTCAGTCATAACAGTGCAACGACACTTCAGGACGAAGTTCAACAAAGATCCACCAACTGCTAACTTCATTCGGCGATGGTATGCGCAGTTTAAAGCTTCTGGATGCCTCTGTAAGGGGAAATCAACGGGTCGGCCTGCAGTGAGCGAAGAAACGGTTGAACGCGTGCGGGCAAGTTTTACGCGTAGCCCGCGGAAGTCGACGAATAAAGCAAGCAGGGATCTAAACGTACCACAGCCGACGGTTTGGAAAATCTTACGGAAAAGGCTAAAGCAGAAGCCTTACCGTTTACAATTGCTACAAGCCCTGACACCCGATGACAAAGTCAAACGCTTTGAATTTTCGGCGCGGTTGCAACAGCTCATGGAAGAGGATGCGTTCAGTGCGAAACTTGTTTTCAGTGATGAAGCAACATTTTTTCTTAATGGTGAAGTGAACAGACACAATGTGCGAATCTGGGCGGTAGAGAATCCTCACGCATTCGTGCAGCAAATTCGCAGTTCACCAAAAGTTAACGTGTTTTGTGCAATCTCACGGTTTAAAATTTACGGCCCCTTTTTCTTCTGCGAAAAAAACGTTACAGGACACGTGTATCTGGACATGCTGGAAAATTGGCTCATGCCACAACTGGAGACCGACAGCGCCGACTTCATCTTTCAAGAGGATGGTGCTCCGCCGCACTTCCATCATGATGTTCGGCATTTCTTAAACAGGGGATTGGAAAACCGATGGATCGGTCGTGGTGGAGATCATGATCAGCAATTCATGTCATGGCCTCCACGCTCTCCTGACTTAACCCCATGCGATTTCTTTCTGTGGGGTTATGTGAAAGGTTCAGTGTTTAAACCTCCTCTACCAAGAAACGTGCCAGAACTGCGAGCTCGCATCAACGATGCTTTCGAACTCATTGATGGGGACATGCTGCGCCGAGTGTGGGAGGAACTTGATTATCGGCTTGATGTCTGCCAAATCACTAAAGGGGCACATATCGAACATTTGTGAATGCCTAAAAAAACTTTTTGAGTTTTTGTATGTGTGTGCAAAGCATTGTGAAAATATCTCAAATAATAAAGTTATTGTAGAGCTGTGAAATCGCTTCAATCATTGGTAATAACCATGTATTTCTCAACACAATCACCCTGACGACTAACACATTTCTCCCTACGAGAGACCAGTTTTTTGATACAGCACTATTGAATGTTTGAGTTTGTTGATGCAGCCACACCTCACCTCTATTTGCACCGCTTCAACAGTATCAAAGTGAAATCCTCGAAGGTGTTTTTAAAGTACTGGAAACAGATGAAAACTGGATGGGGCCAAGTCGGGACTGTATGGAGTTTGATCGATGACGGTGAAGCCTAGGCGGCGGATTGTTGCAGATGTCGCAGTGTTCGTGTGTGGTCTGGCATTGTCGCGTTGAAGGGGAGGGTACTCCTTGTGAACTCTTCGAATTCGAAACTCGATTGCAGGACGCTATTTCTCACATACCGTCGTAGTTACGTCACATACCGCCATGTCACACACTAAAATTCGGAGACCTATAGCGACAGATGGTTGCAGCTTGCATATGCAAAGTGGGAAAGTCGACGGAGTAGTTTGCATGACATGTACTATCTCAACCGGTATTGAGAACAGAATGGAAAAATCGGAGTTATTACTCTTCAGCACGCCATCGTGCATATACACAGAAGGGCGAAAGAAACTGGTATAGGCATGCGTATTCAAATACAGAGATATGTAAACAGGCAGAGTACGGCGCTACGTTTGGCAAAGCCTATATACGACATCAAGTGTCTGGCACAGTTGTTAGCTCGGTTACTGCTGCTGCAGTGGCAGGTTATCAAGACTGAAGTGAGTTTGAACGTGGTGTTACAGTTGGCGCACGAGCGATGGGACACAGCATCTCCGATGTAGCGATGAAGTGGGGATTTTCCCGTACGACCATTTCACAAGTGTATCGTGAATATCAGGAATCCGGTAAAACATCAAACCTCCGACATCGCTGCGGTCGGAAAAGGATACTGCAAGAAAGGGACCAACGACGACTGCAGAGAATCGTTCAGCTTGACGGAAGTGCAGCCCTTCCGCAAATTGCAACAGATTTCATTGCTGGGCTATCAACTAGTATCAGCGTACGAACCATTCAACGAAACATCATCGATATGGGCTTTCGGAGTCGAAGGCCCACTCGTGTACCTTTGATGACTGCACGTCACAAAGCTTTACGCCTCACCTGGGCCCGTCAACACCGACATTGGACGGTTTATGACTGGAAACAAGTTGCTGGTCGGACGAGTCTCGCTTCAAATTGTATCGAGCGGACGGACGTGTACGGGTATGGAGACAACCTCATGAATCCATACCAGCAGGGGACTATTTCAGGTGGTGGAGGCTCTGTAACGGTGTGTGGCGTGTGCAGTTGGAGTGATGTGGGACCCCTGATACGCCTAGACGCGACTCTGGCAGGTGACTCGTACGTAAGCATCCTGTCTGGTCACCTGCATCCATTCATGTCCATTGTGCATTCCGACTGACGTAGGCATTTCCAGCAGAACAATACGACACCCCACACGTCCAGGATTGCTACAGAATTGCTCGTGGAACACTCTTCTGAGTTTAAACATTTCCGCTAGCCACCAAATTCCTGAGGTACGAACATTATTGAGCATATCTGGGATGCCTTGAACCGTGCCGTTCAGAAGAGGTCTCTACCTCCTCGTACTCTTAATGATTTATGGACAGCCGTGCAAGGTTCGTGGTGTCAATTCCCTTCAGCACTACTTCACACATTAGTCAAGTCCATGCCACGTCGTGCTGTGGCACTTCTGGAACGTGCGGGGACCCAACACGATATTATGCAGGTTTACCAGTTCCTTTGGCTCTTCAGTGTAAGATGTACGCCCGCATCTCGTGGTCGTGTGGTAGCGTTCTCGCTTCCCACGCCCGGGTTCCCGGGTCCGATTCCCGGCGGGGTCAGGGATTTTCTCTGCCTCGTGATGGCTGGGTGTTGTGTGCTGTCCTTAGGTTAGTTAGGTTTAAGTAGTTCTAAGTTCTAAGGAACTGATGACCATAGATGTTAAGTCCCATAGTGCTCAGAGCCATTTTGTAAGATGTACGCAGCTGCCAGAGATCTGTTGTGGGGAGTACAGTTTCAGTTTTGTGTTGATGTAACTCATGTGAAGCCCATGTTTAATTATTCGGTTGCAGTATTAAAAAGTTTGGACTGTGCGGCTGGTCCCGGCGGAGGTTCGAGTCCTCCCTCGGGCATGGGTGTGTGTGTTTGTCCTTAGGATAATTTAGGTTAAGTAGTGTGTAAGCTTAGGGACTGATGACCTTAGCAGTTAAGTCCCATAAGGTTTCACACACATCTGAACATTTAAACATCATCTATTAAAAAGTTGTTGCTACTACGAAATTAAAAAAAAGAAAGGTAGTTGGTTTGCGTTTATTCACTTATGGGTCAGATTTCATACAAAGGGGTAATGTTTCAGGACAGTAAGGAACGGAGCCTTAGTCTCTTATGAACTCACAGTTTAAAGCATAAAGTTGTGCAAGGCTTTCACTCTGATCCAGTAACCTAGACGAGTGCTTTTCTAGCAGCAACTGTCACCATAGCTGGTATATCTTGAGACGACGATGAAATCGCAGACAAAGTGCAAGTAATGGGATCATTGATATCTTTTGAGGTACACATGTGTGAGTGTGGGGGTAGAGAGACTGATGGCAAGGAGTATTGCTGCACCACGGAGTAGTTTCGTTGTAGATGCCTAAAAATATTAAAGTTCTACTAGGCAAGCTCGAAGCTCAGAAGGCTAGATCAGAGCCGGTGTGCGAATCGGAAGTTCAACAAGGCGTACCGCCTATGTAGTGGAAGACAGGGCACCAAGTGAGCATTGCCACACAACCTCTGAGCGAGGGAAGCAGAAGCACAAACGCCTCAGCCCTACGTAACAGGATGGTAGGAAGTAACACTACGTCACTTCAGCGTCAGGTTGTCACTGCAGTAGTCAAATGCTACAGAATAATTATTGAACTACCGTAGCGAGGCAAGAACTGCTGATGAGACCAATAAATGAGGGTCAATTCGATGTCGCACCCAGAGCCATCTCGTCAAAGGCGCAGCCTCTGCTCTTTTGGAGATCAATGGCACGGACAGCTGTGCTGCCATTCCGTCCGCATCACTTTAACCACAGAGAAAGGTGATGTATTGAGTTGCAGTGAAGCCACGACAAGCTGATCGATGGTGGTCTGTCTGCTATGCAACCAACTTGATGCAAACAACAGCCGTGGCCTGCCAGTGCTGCCTAGTGGGACATCGCGGATGAGAAGGCCTACATCTACATCACATTTAAGTGCCTGGCAGAGGGTTAATCGAACCACCTTCACAATCCTCTATTATTCCAATAGCCGGCCGGTGTGGCCGTGCGGTTAAAGGCGCTTCAGTCTGGAACCGCGTGACCGCTCCGGTCGCAGGTTCGAATCCTGCCTCGGGCATGGATGTGTGTGATGTCCTTAGGTTAGTTAGGTTTAAGTAGTTCTAAGTTCTAGGGGACTGATGACCACAGATGTTAAGTCCCATAGTGCTCAGAGCCATTTGAACCATTTTATTATTCCAATCTCGTATAGTGCGCGGAAAGAACGAACACCTATATCTTTCCGTGCGAGCTCTGATTTCCCTTATTTTATCGTGGTGATCGTTCCTCCCTATGTAGATCGGTGGCAACAAAATATTTTCGCATTCGGATAAGAAAGTTGGTGATTGGAATTTCGTGAGAAGATTCCGTCGCAACGAAAAACGCCTTTCTTTTAATGATGTCCACCCCAAATCCGGTATCATTTCTGTGACACTCTCTCCCATATTTCCCGATAATACAAAACGTGCTGCCTTCCTTTGAACTTTTTCGATGTACTCCGTCAGTCCTATCTGGTAAGGATCCCATACCGCGCTGCGGTATTCTAAAAGAGGGCGGACAAGCGTAGTGTAGGCAGTCTCCTTAGTAGGTATGTTACATTTTCTAAGTGTGCTGCCAAAAAAACGCAGTCTTTGGTTAGCCTTCCCCACAACATTATCTATGTGTTCATTCCAATTTAAGTTGTTCGTAATTGTAATACCTAGGTATTTAGTTGAATTTACGGCTTTTAGATTAGACTGATTTATCGTGTAACCGAAGTTTAACGAATTCCTTTTAACACTCATGTGGATGACCTCACACTTTTCGTTATGTAGGGTCAACTGCCACTTTTCGGATCATTTAGATACCTTTTCTAAATCGTTTTGCAGTTTGTTTGGATCTTCTGATGACTTTATTAGTCGATAAACGACAGCGTGATTTGCAAACAACTGAAGACGGCTGCTCAGATTGTCTCCTAAATCGTTTATATAGATAAGGAACAGCAAAGGGCCTATAGCACTACCTTGCGGAACGCCAGAAATCTTCTCTAAATCGTTTTGCAGTTTGTTTGGATCTTCTGATGACTTTATTAGTCGATAAACGACAGCGTGATTTGCAAACAACTGAAGACGGCTGCTCAGATTGTCTCCCAAATCGTTTATATAGATAAGGAACAGCAAAGGGCCTATAGCACTACCTTGGGGAACGCCAGAAATCACTTCTGTTTTACTCGATGTCTTTCCGTCAATTACTACGAACTGTGACCTCTCTGACGGGAAATCAAGAATCCTGTCACGTAACTGAGTCGATATTCCATAAGCAAGCAATTTCACTACGAGCCGCTTGTGTGGTTCAGTGTCAAAAGCTTTCCAAAAATCCAGAAATACGGAATCGATCTGAAATCCCTTGTCAATAGCACTCAACACTTCACGTAAATAAAGAGCAAGTTGTTTTTCACAGGAACGATGATTTCTAAACCCATGTTGACAGTGTGTCAATAGACCGTTTTCTTCGAGGTAATTCATAATGTTCGAACACAATGTATGTTCCAAAATCCTGCTGCATATCGACGTTAACGATATGGGCCTGTAATTTAGTGGATTAGTCCTACTGCCTTTCTTGAATATTGGTGTGACCTGTGCAACTTTCCAGTCTTTGGGTACGGATCTTTCTTCGAGCGAATGGTTGTATATGATTGTTAAGTATGGAGCTAATGCATCAGCATGCTCCGAAAGGAACGTAATTAGTATACAGTCTGGACCAGAAGACTTGCTTTTATTAAGTGATTTAAGTTGCTTTACTATTCCGAGGATATTTACTTCTACGTTACTCATGTTGGCAGCTGTTCTCGATTCGAATTCTTTTGTGAAGGCGTTTCGGAAGGCTGTGTTTAGTAACTCTGTTTTGGCAGCACTGCCTTCGGTAGTATCTCCATTGCTATCACGCACAGAAGGCATTGATTGTTTCTTGCTACTAACATACACCTACATCTACATTTATACTCCGCAAGCCACGCAACGGTGTGTGGCGGAGGGCACTTTACGTGCCACTGTCATTACCTCCCTTTTCTGTTCCAGTCGCGTATGGTTCGCAGGAGGAACGACTGCCGGAAGGCCTCCATGCGCGCTCGATTCTCTCTAATTTTACATTCGTGATCTCCTCGGGAGGTATAAGGAGGGGGAAGCAATATATTCGATACCTCATCCAGAAACGCACCCTCTCGAAACCTGAA
This sequence comes from Schistocerca cancellata, assembly GCF_023864275.1. Classification (NCBI taxonomy): domain Eukaryota; kingdom Metazoa; phylum Arthropoda; class Insecta; order Orthoptera; family Acrididae; genus Schistocerca; species Schistocerca cancellata. The sequence continues at coordinate 724,557,581 of NC_064629.1, forward strand.
CAGCAAGCTACACCGCGATGCAGAGCGCCTCTCTTGCAGAGTCTGCCACTTGAGTTTGCTAAACATCTCCGTAACGCTATCATGCTTACCAAATAACCCTGTGATGAAACGCGCCGCTCTTCTTTGGATCTTCTCTATCTCCTCTGTCAACTCGACCTGGTACGGATCCCACACTGATGAGCAATACTCAAGTATAGGTCGAACGAGTGTTTTGTAAGCCACCTCCTTTGTTGATGGACTACATTTGCTAAGGACCCTCCCAATGAATCTCAACCTGGCACCTGCCTTACCAATTCTGGAATTCTGGAATATTTACTTCGCCTTCTTTTGTGAAGGCATTTCGGAAGGCTGTGTTTAGTAAATCTGCTTTGGCAGCACTGTCTTCGATAGTATCTCCATTGCTATCGCGCAGAGAAGGCATTGATTGTTTCTTGCCGCTAACATACTTCACATACGACGAGAATCTCTTTGTTTTTTCTGCCAGTTTTCGAGACAAAGTTTCGTTGTGGAAACTGTTATAAGCATCTCGCATTGAAATCTGCGCTAAATTTCGAGCTTCTGTAAAAGATCGCCAATCTTGGGGATTTTGCTTCTGTTTAAATTTGGCATGTTTGTTTCGTTGTTTCTGCCTGGTGTGTGGCCAACATTCCTGCACTGAGGGTCACTGATACATGAACAACAATCTGTCCTGTCCACTCCGTCCAGGCGTGGTGTGTTTGCGCAGCCACCTGACCGACTCGCGAACACCTGGTTGGTCCACGATGGCTGACCAGCGCCCAGTCTTCATGACAAACGACATCCCGAACCACACAGTCAGCTGCTCTCACCTGAGCCCGTGACGGGCTGTCTACGAGAGCGCTGAGGTGTGGGCCGTACCGTACTGCACGTCTTCTGGATGGGCACCGGCTGTCTGTTTGCACTTTTGTAATGAAGTACCACTGGGCTGTGCCCGTCTGACTTCTAGGAATGCGCTCGGGGGTTTATGAATATTGTGTTTTGGTTTGTGTGCGTGTTTTTGAGTAAATGTTTGTTCTGTGTGTGTGTTTGTGTGTTTTAAATGTCCCTAAAGTGGCGCGTGAGGGTTAATTTAGGTCTCTTATGTTGAAGGTCTGGACGTTCGCAGCCTAAGTTTCGAATGAGGTGACGAGCCTACGCGCCCCACGCCGCCGCCGCGCCCCACGCCGCCGCCGGCACTGCAGTCTGCCGCAGGTCTGACGTCACGACTCACTGATGGGACGTATCAGCACTTCTTCGTGGCTCATGCTTATACCCTGCCACCGTCCGACGCACTGAGACACTTTGTAACACTGTAAACTGATCATCATCATCATCATTTAAGACTGATTATGCCTTTCAGTGTTCAGTCTGGAGCATAGCCCCCCTTATAAAATTCCTCCATGATCCCCTATTCAGTGCTAACATTGGTGCCTCTTCTGATGTTAAACCTATTACTTCAAAATCATTCATAACCGAATCCAGGTACCTTCTCCTTGGTCTGCCCCGACTCCTCCTATCCTCTACTGCTGAACCCATGAGTCTCTTGGGTAGCCTTGCTTCTCCCATGTGTGTAACATGACCCCACCATCTAAGCGTGTTCGCCCTGACTGCTACATCTATAAAGTTCATTCCCAGTTTTTCTTTGATTTCCTCATTGTGGACACCCTCCTGCCATTGTTGCCATCTATTAGTACCTGCAATCATCCTAGCTACTTTCATATCCGGAACCTCAACCTTGTTGATAAGGTAACCTGAATCCACCCAGCTTTCGCTCCCATACAACAAAGTTGGTCGAAAGATTGAACGGTGCACAGATAACTTAGTCTTGGTACTGACTTCCTTCTTGCAGAAGAGAGTAGATCGTAGCTGAGCGCTCACTGCATTAGCTTTGCTACACCCCACTTCCAGTTCATTCACTAAACATTTCTACAGCATGTGATGCGTTGCGCATCCTGCACTTCCTCACAACGGCATCACGCCTTGCATTGCTGCTCTGTGTGCTACCAGCAGAGGTACTTCACCCATGGCATTACCCACGGTCCATCGTCAGCTTCCTAGGAAACATTGTTTTCGTATCTCTGTGTCACGACTTACAATGTTGCCACGGCATCTATATCTGCATATACTATCACAATTCCTCACATGGCTCTCTACGATCCATTCGTTTACTTAGCCGGAGGCGTTAATGACACAGCGGTATCTGTAAGCCCGCATCTCGTGGTCGTGCGGTAGCGTTCTCGCTTCCCACGCCCAGGTTCCCGGGTTCGATTCCCGGCGGGGTCAGGGATTTTCTCTGCCTCGTGATGGCTGGGTGTTGTGTGCTGTCCTTAGGTTAGTTAGGTTTAAGTAGTTCTAGGGGACTGATGACCATAGATGTTAAGTCCCATAGTACTCAGAGCCATTTTTGGTATCTGTAACAATATTTATTTTCCAGGATGAGTTTACAATACGTAAACTCATCCTGGAAAATAAATGTTGTTACAGATACCGCTGTGTCATTAACGCCTCCGGGCGTATTCTGCACTACTCTCCTGCACTATGCGCCCGGCCTACCGCACACACCGCGAACACAGCTACCCGGGTGGCAACAGTATTCTCATTAATAATTGTACCCGTAATACGTCATCCTGCTGGGCTTCTTATGACGAAGGTAAATGCAAAATGCGGAAACGTTATACTGTGGCGACACTGTTAGCTCTGACACTTCCAATCCTTGCTACCGGAGACAATTACCCCTGCTTGAAGTTCCAGTTTAAGGAATCTATTGCATCGAAATTTAACATCGTCCCAGTTTTCCAGGACCTGCTGAAATCCGTAGAAAACTACATTAAGTAACTTGATGAGCGCTTAAAATTTCTTCTTTCTGGAAAACGAAACATATATTTGACTTTTAGGATTTACATTCGATAGTTCCACAATATGCACATATGAGTTTATTTCTGATCATGTAGCACTGTAAGGGTATACAAAATGGAAGCCCTGAAAGGATAACACATTTCCGTTCACATGTACGTCAGTCAAATCCCATCACGGGCTTTAGTTTTGGTGTGTGTGTGTGTGTGTGTGTGTGTGTGTGTGTGTGTGTGTGTGTGTGTGTGTGTGTGTGTGTGTCTCTGTCTGTGTATGTATGTTTTCCAGTTTTTGTTTGTTTTTTGTTTACCTTCAGCCTCCAAACACTAGAGAAGAGTGGTTGGGTGTCGCACTGTTTCGGGGTTTTGGACAACAAACACGCTGTTCTGCAGTACCCATAAAACAGTGTCAGCAGTTATTTCAGTTGAGAGCACGGTACCAGTGTTCCTTTATTTTCTATCGTCGACACAAACTACTTATAAACCAAAGCCGCCCCTAAAGGAACCAAGACGGTTTTGGCACACCAAGGTCACCAAAATCATTCCTTTTCTTCGAAAGGTACCCGTTGGAAGTACCAACGAAGGCTTCTTATTTTCTTCAGACTTGCTTTTGTTGTTTCTCGGTTGTTCTTACTCGTGAGGAATTGTAGGCAGTCGTTTAGTTTCACTCTGTCTTTATAATTCGCCGAGTTAACGAAGCAAAAACAAGACAATACGTGATAATGCTCGTCAAATTCCATGTGTTTCTCGTTGTAACATTCGGCCAAAGCGTAAACGCGAAGACAAATTAGAATGTGCACGGAAAACTAAATCGTTTAACAGTAGGGTGTAGTGAAACAAAGCCCTAAACGGACTGTTGCACGTTTTTCCCCGACAGAGATTGGGAGAGCCTGCGCAAATTGGCTAGTGCGAGCAAAAGCATGCGTGACTTCGGGCCTTTGCATACGTCCACTTTACCCTTCGCGCAACGGCAGCGAGTACCTAGTGCGCACGGAAAGTTGCATAGGTGTAAACGCACGTTTGACTGCCTCGATTGCTTCGAGAGATTGCTCATACTGTTCGGAGAGCCGCCATATGCCTTCCCCTTGTACAAAGACACAGACTGTTTCGGTGGATGCATTGTGTTGCCCCCGTGAACATCTAGGAACATTGGGAAAGTGTCCTGTTCACGCAAGAATGCTAGTTTTAGCTTGGAAAGTGATCCTTGTCTTCCGTTCATCTAGCTCGCAGTTTGCAATAGTTTCCTAGTGTTATTGTAGCAGCAGATCTGTAAAGATGACACCTTGCAGAGGTATACTGGTTCCAGAAGTGGAGGATGTGGGCTTGGTTTTCGTCTTAAGCATCATATGCACACAGGGCTGGTCTCTCGGATGAGTACATCCACGCACGCATCTAGAATAACCAGCTCCACTAATTTACATCCGATTGAAAGTGCATGGGAAGTTTCGGCCGAAGGAAAGGGTTATCGCCAGACATGCTGGACGGCCTGGTCTACAGCATGTAATGCGGTGCGCATCCTGTACTGCCTCACAACGGCATCACGCCTTGTATTGCTGCTCTGTGTGCTACCAGCAGAGGTACTTCACCCATGGCATTACCCACGGTCCATCGTCAGCTTCCTAGTAAACATTGATTTCGTATCTCTGTGTCACGACTTACAATGTTGCCACGGCATCTATATCTGCATATACTACAACAATTCCTCATAAAGCTTCGTGGCTCTCTACGATCCACTCGTTTACTTAGCGTAGAGTTTACGTATTGTAAAATAAGTACACTGTCTAACAAAAAAAAATGAAGCTCGCAGAACACCAGGTCCGAGTGTGTAAGTGGCTAGAATTGCAACTCTCCCTGACAGAGAGCATTAATATTGTTCGTGTTTAGTGCTGTTACCAGATCTGGTAGGATATACAAGGGGCGTGAATAACGTGAGACGTTGCCTGATCACTGTGAAGGACACGGAGATGCCGCATACTCGTGTGAGATGGCGTTATCAGCGCCTAACAGAGTTTGAAAGAGGTCACATTGTGGGTCCCCATTTGGCTGGCTACTCTAATCGTGAAATATCAAAATTTGTGGGGCTTTCGGATGTGACAGTGGCCAGATGTTGGACTGTATGGGAACGTGAGGACATGCATACTCATCGTCAACGCTCCAGTCGACCACGTCTGACCACCACCATGGAAGATCACTGTATTGAGCGCCAAACAACCACATCACATAAATACCCCTGCCATCTGAGAACAAGTAATGGACTCCTTGCAACATTCTGTGTCATCCCACACCGTCGGTAGGAGACTTACAGCAGCCAGACTATGGAATTACCGCCCCGTGTGTATGCAGCATTTAACACAACAACATACAAGCCTGCGTTTGGAATAGTAGTGTGTTCGAGAAGCATGGACTGCTGATAGATGGCACTGCATTGTGTCCAGCGATGTTCTGCTGTAACTCGGATAACAATCGCCAGGGAGTACGGCGGTGTTCTGGGGAGAGGTTTCCAATGTTTTGGAGAAGCACAGCGTTATTACTCCTGGTGTCATGGCGTGGGGCATGTCTTCAGGTCACTGCTGGTAGTAGCCGGCCGAAGAGGCCGAGCGGTTCTAGGAGCTACAGTCTGGAACCGCGCGACCGCTACGGTCGCAGGTTCGAATCGTGCCTCGGGCATGAATGCGCGTCATGTCCTTAGGTTAGTTAGGTTTAAGTAGTTCTAAGTTCTAGGGGACTGATGACCTCAGAAGTTAAGTCCCATAGTGCTCAGAGCCATTTGATCTGCTGGTAGTGAGTGAGGGAACACAGCAGTACGTCACGGACAATTTGCATCCTCGTGTGCTACCTCTAGAGCAACCCTATCGTGGTGCTATTTGCTCATCCACACATAATACTAATCTCTATGAACTGTCTGCGTGATGCTGAGGTACACCCATGGCCAATAAGATTCCCAGATCTACCCCGATAGAACATATGTGGGACCAACCAGCGTGTCAGTTCCATCCCAGTGCTAGTATCGAGGATGTCAAGGACCAGTTACAACACTTGTGGGTTATTTTGCCAAACAACAGCTTTATGACAACCTTCCCAACCGTATTAGTGGATGGGACCAGTCTAGAGAGGGTGCAACATCATACTGATAAGGGGGCTAAAACTGACAAGTCCTTTTAAATTTGGTACGATTTTATAATCACTGCAATAACATCACATACCTGCTCAATCCGCGAAGTTTTATTTCGTTTTCTCGACCCGTTCTGGGCGCTTCACTTTCTTTGTCAGGCAGTGTTGTACCGATTTTCGGCACGATTGTGTTAAGGTCGATATTGGCATCGCCAGAGATACTGGGGCGCCGAGGGCCCGCTGGCGACGAGGAGAGGAGGGCTGGAGCGTACCGAGCGAGGAAGACAGAACGGCAGAGTGTTGGGGTCCGGATGGTCCGAATTGTGAGTTAATAATTTTGCCACTCTGTCGAAATGAAAAATGGTTCAAATGGCTCTGAGCACTATGGGACTTAACATCTGAGGTCATCAGTCCCCTAGAACTTAGAACTACTTAAACCTAACTAACCTAAGGACAGCACACACATCCATGCCCGAGGCAGGATTCGAACCTGCGACCGTAGCGGTCGCGCGGTTCCAGACTGAAGCGCCTAGAACCGCTCGGCCACCTCGGCCGGCCTGTCGAAATGAGCTGGTGGTGAAACCGAGACGCTTGGGAATTCAACGCTGCTGTGGAACGATAAGCCGTGGGCTCTGCAATTGTATGGACGCAGTTTACGGCGAGCTGTCGCCGATGTCGTTTGTGGGTGTTTTGCCACGGCAGATAAACAGGACAGCGGGGGCCCATCCTGAACACGCTATGCTGTAGCATGTTCGCCCACAGTAAGGATGTCATGATATTGGAGAAGAAAGCAGTGGAATACGGTACGTGTATTAACTTTCAGTGACTTCTGCAGTGTTAGTTTACTTAACTTTTCAACGAAATTAACGATTGTGTAAAAGTGTGGCCAATGCCGGATGGGCGTCGTCATAAAGTTATTATATTTCTTATTGGTGAGCATAATTTTCTGTTATCAGGATTACTCATTGGACAGATTTGAAATTGTCTGTTCTGCGCTGTAGTTCAGTGGGTTATAAATAATACACTATTGGCCATTAAAATTGCTACACCAGGAAGATGACGTGCTACAGACGCGAAATTTAACCGACAGGAAGAAGATGCTGTGATATGCAAATGATTAGCTTTTCAGAGCATTCACACGAGGTTGGAGCCGGTAGTGACACCTACAACGTGCTGACATGAGAAAAGTTACCAACCGATTTCTCATACACAAACAGCAGTTGACCAGCGTTGCCTGGTGAAACGTTGTTGTGATGCCTCGTGTAAGGAGGAGAAATGCGTACCATCACGTTTCCGACTTTGATAAAGGTCGGATTGTAGCCTATCGCGATTGCGGTTTATCGTATCACGACATTGCTGCTCGCGTTGGTCGAGATCCAATGACTGTTAGCAGAATATGGAATCTGTACGAACAGTTCGACGACGTTTGCAGCAGCATGGACTATCAGCTCGGAGACCATAGCTGCGGTTACCCTTGACTCTGCATCACAGACAGGAGCGCCTGCGATGGTGTACTCAACGACGAACCTGGCTGCACGAATGGCAAGATATTTTTTCGGATGAATCCAGGTTCTGTTTTTTAGCATCATGATGGTCGCATCCGTGTTTGGCGACATCGCGGTGAACGCACATTGGAAGCGTGTGAATTCATCATCGCCATACTGGCGTATCACCCGGCGTGATGGATGGGGTGCCATTGGTTACACGTCTCGGTCACCTCTTGTTCGCACTGACGGCACTTTGAACAGTGGACGTTACATTTCAGATGTGTTACGACCCGAGGCTCTACCCTTCATTCGATCCCTGCGAGACCCTACATTTCAGCAGGATAATGCACGACAGAATGTTGGAGGTCCTGTACGGCCCTTTCTGGATATAGAAAATGTTCGTTTGACTGCTGCCCTGGCCAGCACATTCTCCATATCTCTCACCAACTGAAAACGTCTGGCGAATGGTGGCCGAGCAACTGGCACGTCACAATACGCTAGTCACTACTCTTGATGAACTGTGGTATCGTGTTGAAGCTGCATGGGCAGCTGTACCCCTACACTCCATCCAAGCTCTGTTTGACTCAATGCCCAGGTGTATCAAGGCCGTTATTACAGCCAGGGGTGGTTGTTCTGGGTGCTGATTTCTCAGGATCTATGCACCCAAATTGCGTGAAAATGTAATCACATGTCAGTTCTAGGATAATATATTTGTCCAATGAATACCCGTTTATCATCTGCATTTCTTATTGGTGTAGTAATTTTAATGGCCAGTAGTGTAGAATCTAACAGATATGCTAACTGTGAGTTTTTATTTCTGCGTTTTAAATGAAAGTGAATTTTTAAGTTAGTAAGGTACCTTTCTACCATTACGAGTCTGTAAGTTTTTATTTGGAAGTGATGTTGATTGCAACTGTTATTGGTTGAGAATTTATTACCTGATTAATCAAAGGAACAATTATTTAACCAGCCTTTCAATGTAGTGTTTTAAGACTTGTTTTTCAGTGAACTATTATTAATAAGTTACGTAAATCAGTAATGTTGTATAAGCAGTTATTGAAGGCACCCATCTCCATTAGCCAATCAACCATGGCCAGTTGGGACGGCCGTTGATGTAACATTAGGGGACTAGAGGCTATTTGTTGAGTTGTGGCAACGCTAATCCTGTTGTTTGTCGTTCTTGTTGAAGTGTCTCGTCGCCCCTAAATTAAATACTAATTCCGCACAGTGTACACTAAGGAGACAGAAGTCACGGAATAGCGATATGCTCATATACAGATGGCGGTAGCGTCGCGTACAGGAGGTTGTTGTTGCTGTTGTGGTCTTCAGTCCTGAGACTGGTTTGATGCAGCTCTCCATGCTACTTTATCCTGTGCAAGCTTCTTCATCTCCCAGTACCTACTGCAACCTACATCCTTCTGAATCTGTTTAGTGTATTCATCTCTTGGTCTCCCTCTACGATTTTTACCCTCCACGCTGCCCTCCAATACTAAATTGGTGATCCCTTGATGCCTCAGAACATGTCCTACCAACCGATCCCTTCTTCTGGTCAAGTTGTGCCACAAACTTCTCTTCTCCCCAATCCTATTCAATACTTCCTCATTAGTTACGTTATCTACCCATCTAATCTTCAGCATTCTTCTGTAGCACCACATTTCGAAAGCTTCTATTCTCATTTTGTCCAAACTATTTACCGTCCATGTTTCGCTTCCATACATGGCTACACTCCATACAAATAATTTCAGAAATGACTTCCTGACACTTAAATCTATACTCGATTTTAACAAATTTCTCTTCTTCAGAAACGCTTTCCTTGCCATTACCAGTCTACATTTTATATCCTCTCTACTTCGACCATCATCAGTTATTTTGCTCCCCAAATAGCAAAACTCCTTTACTACTTTAAGTGTCTCATTTCCTAATCTAATACCCTCAACAACACCCGACTTAATTCGACTACATTCCATTATCCTCGTTTTGCTTTAGTTGATGTTCATCTTATATCCTCCCTTCAAGACACCATCCATTCCGTTCAACTGCTCTTCCAAGTCCTTTGCTGTCTGTGACAGAATTACAATGTCATCAGCGAACCTCAAAGTTTTTATTTCTTCTCCATGGATTTTAATACCTACTCCGAATTTTTCTTTTGTTTCCTTTACTGCTTGCTCAATATACAGATTGAATAACATCGGGGAGAGGCTACAACCGTGTCTTACTCCCTTCCCAACCACTGCTTCCCTTTCATGTCCCTCGGCTCTTATAACTGCCATCTGGTTTCTGTACAAATTGTAAATAGCCTTTCGCTCCCTGTATTTTACCCCTGCCACCTTTAGAATCTGAAAGAGAGTATTCCAGTCAACATTGTCAAAAGCTTTCTCTAAGTCTACAAATGCTAGAAACGTAGGTTTGCCTTTCCTTAATCTTTCTTCTAAGATAAGTCGTAAGGTCAGTATTGCCTCACGTGTTCCAGGTATAAAATAGCAAAACATAACCAAAGCTGTCATTTGTACTCAGGCGATTCGTGTGAAAAGATTTCCGACGCGCATATGCCCGAACGATCGGAATTAACATACTCTGGGCGCGAATTGGTAGTTGACGCCAGACACATGGGACACTGCACTTCGGAAATCGTTACGGAATTGAATATTCCGCTGTCTACAGTGTCAAGAATGTGTCGAGAATACCAAATTTCAGGCATTACCCCTCAGCACGGACAACCCAGTGGCCGACGGGCTTCTCTTAACGAGAGAGAGCAGTGACGTTGGCGTAGGATTGCCAAGTGCTATCAGAAAAGCAACACTGCAAGAAATAACCGCAGAAATCAAAGTGGGACGTACAACAAAAGTATCCGTTGGAAAATGCGGCGTTATTGGCTGTGGTACCAGACGACCGACGCAAGTGCTTTTCCTAACTACACGATATCGACTGCAGCGCCTCTCCTGGGTTTGTGACCATATGGGTTGGACCATAGACGACTGGAAAACAGTGGCCTGTTCAGATGGGACCCGATTTCGGTTGGTAAGAGCTGATAGTAAGATTGGAGTGTAGCGCAGACCCCACGAAGCTATGGTCCCAAGGCACTGTGCAAGCTGGTGGTGGATCAGTAACGGTGTGGACTTGCAACACTATCCCAATTATAGACCGCTATAGAGACAGCATGGCTGAACATTTTTGCAGGGGACCTCAAACGACTTGTTGAGTCCATGCCACGTCGAGCTGAGCACTACGCCGGGCAAAAGGATGTCCGACACGATGTTAGAAGGTATCCAATGACTTTTATCACCTCAGTGTATGTTATTTTCTTCAAATATTGGGTGCTGGCCTCGTATTAGTAGACCCATGACAAACTGAAAATCCTTTTCAGAAAGTTGAAAATTTCGTATATGTACAGGGCTATTACAAATGATTGAAGCGATTTCATAAATTAACTGTAGCTCCATTCATTGACATATGGTCACGACACACTACAGATACGTAGAAAAACTCGTAAAGTTTTGTTCGGCTGAAGCCGCACTTCAGGTTTCTGCCGCCAGAGCGCTCGAGAGCGCAGTGAGACAAAATGGTGACAGGAGCCGAGAAAGCGTATGTCGTGTTTGAAATGCACTCACATCAGTCAGTCATAACAGTGCAACGACACTTCAGGACAAAGTTCAACAAAGATCCACCAACTGCTAACTCCATTCGGCGATGGTATGCGCAATTTAAAGCTTCTGGATGCCTCTGTAAGGGGAAATCAACGGGTCGGCCTGCAGTGAGCGAAGAAACTGTTGAACACGTGTATCTGGACATGCTGGAAAATTGGCTCATGCCACAACTGGAGACCGACAGCACCGACTTCATCTTTCAACAGGATGGTGCTCCACCGCACTACCATCGTGATGTTCCGCAGTTCTTAAACAGGAGATTGGAAAACCGATGGATCGGTCGTGGTGGAGATCATGATCAGCAATTCATGCCATGGCCTCCACGCTCTCCCGACTTAACCCCATGCGATTTCTTTCTGTCGGGTTATGTGAAAGATTCAGTGTTTAAACCTCCTCTACCAAGAAACATGCCAGAACTGCGAGCTCGCATCAACGATGCTTTCGAACTCATTGATGGGGACATGCTGCGCCGAGTGTGGGAGGAACTTGATTATCGGCTTGATGTCTGCCGAATCACTAAAGGGGCACATATCGAACATTTGTGAATGCCTAAAAAAACTTTTTGAGTTTTTGTATGTGTGTGCAAAGCATTGTGAAAATATCTCAAATAATAAAGTTATTGTAGAGCTGTGAAATCGCTTCAATCATTTGTAATAACCCTGTATTTTAAAAGAGCATATATTAAACTACCCTTGTGTCAAATATTTTTTAAAAATATTTTGCCTTTGTCAAAAAAATCCAAGAATTACCTGCTTCAACAAGTTTTTCTAAAGTATACAGTTTAATGTCACCTCTTGAATTTACCTGCTATCATACAATACGACAGTTGTAAACCAAGTCACAATGATGAGAATCTTGGTAACATCATGCTGCGAGTGCCATTTGTCACATACACCTAGCAACGTCTGTTGATGTCAGTAGAATTGTGCGTAGGAAGTGGCTTTTTTCTATAGATTTGAAATTGGCAAAATGGTCGCTGCGTGATTTTCGTATGCACGAAATATGACAGTAGCACCTAATCACCATCAAACTTGTAAGGCTTAAGGAGATGGGCGAATCAGTTCATCACTGGTTTACAGGTTTATACGAAAGTTCTAAGGGAGTGAAAAGCTCACGATCAATTGTAATGAAGGCTAACGTCAAAAGATGGTTCAAATGGCTCTGAGCACTATGGGACTCAACTGCTGTGTTCATAAGTCCCCTAGAACTTAGAACTACTTAAACCTAACTAACCTAAGGACATCACACACATCCATGCCCGAGGCAGGATTCGAACCTGCGACCGTAGCGGTCGTGCGGATCCAGACTGTAGCGCCTTTAACCGCTCGGCCACTCCGGCCGGCCTAACGTCAAAAGAGTCTGAGGAATTAACGATATAGGTTCATGGCGTGAGAATATAGGACACCAGCTTCAATATGAAGACACTTGCATTCCTTTGACAATCCCATATTGAGTGGAGCTGTCACTATCTTGTTATAGTCACAAGTAGCACATTTCTAGCGGGCGCATGAAAGAGTAAGACACAAATGACGGCAAGCGTCTCAAGAAAAGACGTATTTATATAAAAGAGTAGTTGTATTAATAATAAACATAATTATTATTGTTTCCCGTAGTTGACGTACATTTACATAATTAGTGGTGTGGAAAGAAAACGACAGAGCAGGTTCATTGTTAGCTGTAATATTATTTAGCTCTGATACGAAAAATGAATTTATAGTTTCAGCAATGAGGGCGTTACTTACATGAGAGATGTCGTCGACATGTGCGTGACTGTCGTCATCATTTTCTGGTTGCTCGTCAGTATCTGCGGGTTGCTGGTGCTCCCACCTGTAGTGGAAAACGCAGCTGTCATCTTGTCATTGCGGAATACAATAACTTTTTATTTTGTATCTTTCTATAATAGATATCAAAGTTTGATTTGTTATCAGTTGAACATAATTAACAGATATGTATATGGGGAGGAAAGCGTAAGACAATTACAAACAGAAATGTGGTGCCAAAGGAGTGTCACAGGGCACAGTGTTGCCCAAGTACCTTTCTTTTCAGTTGCGCACGTTATTGCTGTCGTCTTTTATTTCCTGGATCTGAAGGTTCCTGTAACTTAAGGACATGTGTGTGTAACGTAAGGATGTCATTATTGATATTCTTATTAAAATACCGATATCAGCAGCTCATTCTCGGCGGCTGCAATATAGCTTAAGTTGTAGAAAGTCTGGAAGTCACAGGTAGGCGCTTCCCAGTCGTCAAAGCGTCAGTCGATAGCGAGTGACCACGGTTATTGGTTGGACTGCGACCCAGAGGCGTGGACAAGCGTTTAATTCTGAGGTATGTTGAGTCTAATAGGGGAAAGAAAAAAAATATGAGTCGTGTTTGTGGTATATATTCAGAGCAAGTAATTCTGCGAAGTAAAAGTGCGTAGAATCGTGACTTTCAAGTATTTTCGAAGATCGCGTAGTGTTACATAAAGTTTACCACGTCTTAAACATAGGTTGACAATCTGTTGGAGTAACTAAACGACTGAATTTTTCGCACCGTGAGATAGTTGGAAGAAACCGGCATCTATGGTTAAGCGAGCTGAGTGCCGTTCGATTGATGGAATCTGATGAGGGACCGTGATTTGGCTAAAAGTGAAAAATAATCCATGTTTAATTTAGAGAGACTGTTATCATTTCAAGAAAATTGTAAATTATAGTTCATTATACATAGAGGAAGCCGTACGCAGGTTGGTCTAGGCCCACGGTTCGAATAATAGCAAATTGTGTGACTGATGTAATGAACCCCTTTCACTCGTCCGAGTGCCGTAAAGTGAATGAACTTTTCAGTTAAATTCAGAGAAGAAGATGGAAGGTCTGTTACATCTAAACACTCTGCATCTCCTCACACACTTAGTGTCCTCAGCATGCACAATGATTTTCCGAGTGCATGCTGAAAAACATTTGAGAGTGACACATATAATTCATTTTCAATAGGTAGTTAAATTACGTGATAAATACCCACACAAACTGACAACCCCGATTCTATAAATAATCGAACTCCTATGCATAAAACAGCTTCAAAGTCTGATTACTATACAAGTGAATTAATATTTTAAATGTTTGACGTTAAGCTTGTAAGCGAAAAGAAGTTTAGAAAATATCTGAAATTATTTTTAAAGTTTATTGGATGATGCTAAGTTCTCCATCAAGCACTGGATGGGCACAGTCCGAGTAACTTGCGCTCCGTTTTAAGGAAAAGCTAGTTCTTCAGACATGACGTCCTATTTCCTGAACTATGTGTTGTTCAATGACATAATTTTGCAGGTGCATTCAGTGGTATATGTGAATATTGTCTGCAAAATGTATTGCGTGCGGAGTTAGTGTTAAATAAGTAATAAATGGAAACGTCATACCTGATGCTGGAGTTTTATCACATGAGCACCGAAAGTGTAGTAAACTATAAACTTTTTTTCATTTAATCATTTTGTGGGGGCACTAGCGAGAAAATGTTTGTAAAGATTTTAAGTTATGCACGAAGTCTGTTGGACGTCGTTAAGTGCTCTTATTCACAAATACTGTATGAATATATTCTGGGTAATTTGTGTGCCATCAGTTACGCTGCCGCAGAACATATATTCAGTTTCTAGCTGTTATACTCGTCTTGCTGTGTTAAAAAATTAACATAAGATTATTCCTCTTATGAGCAGATTACGACAGCACATTAAATTTTAAAATTCTGTCATCAACTGTATGAAGTATTGAAAATAAAATTTTTGTTGCCCCTGGAAGACGTTAGGTAGGCAACCTGCAACTGTGATTGTGCATTGGGACAGCCGTTTAGTAATTAGTAGACACACAACATTTATTTACGGGTGAAAGTAATATGTTGAGAACAGGCTATATAAGTTGTGGAGAAAATTTAGTAGCCAAGATCGCATTCAGTACTATTTATTCCAGATTACCGGTTTCAACAATTAGGAATTCCATCTTCTGATATTTAAAAGACTTGTTGTTAAACGTCCTTCCATTATGACTGTATCACATACATATCATGTTGACATTCTAGTGGATATTGTGTAGAGCATTCCACACAGGTTTCTCAAAATGAAAATGAAAACCGGTTTCACAAATAAAAACAATGCAGTTAAAAAGCCGCTAGTGCAATTAGGGATGTCACACGCGTAACATTCAACTGATGCCTATTAGATGTTGAATTGCGTAACAGTGCATATTTCTGCACTTTTTCACATTTAGATGAGTTAAATACACCATGGATCGACATTCTTTGAAGTACACAGTTCAGTTCAGTTGATCTGTGTACATCAAGGAATGTAGATCCATGATGTATGTAACTCGTGATGTAAACGTAAAAAAGTGTAGAAACGTGCATAGTTACGCAATTCAACATCCAACAGGCATCAGTGGGATGTTATATGTGCGGACATCCCTAGTTACACAAGGGGCATTTTAACAGTATTGTTTTTATTTGTGAAGCCGGTTTTTATTTTTAAGAAACCTGTGTGTAATGCGATACACAACATCCAATAGAACGTCAACATGGCATGTGTGATAAAGTCGTAATGGAACAGGATGCATAGCAAAAAATGTTTAAAGGTCATAAGATGACATCTTAACTGTTGAAACCCGTAACCAGGGATAAATAGTAATGAATGCGATCTTGGCTATTAAATCTTCTCCAAAATAATTACAGGGCTCTCCTTCGTATCTCTAATTAAGAGAAATTTCAATCAAGTTTATATAAATATTAATAAATTTACGAAACGAAACTGCTAATGAAATTTTCCGAGCACAAAGTCTGAAATATGCACTCTCAGGTTTCCTATCATCTTAAAAAGTCAAGATTTAAAATTTATCCACCAAGTTCTGTTATAGTTTATTTGACGGTATGTCACTGAGTGCGCTTATAAATAATTAAATAAGAACTATCTGTACTGCACACATAGTGAAAGCTAAATAATGTTTTTACAAAACTCTTTATATTTTGATACTTGAAGTAGTTTTGAAAAATCTTTTCAGAGTTACTTGTTTACTGCAGTGAACATATCGAACATAAAAGAAAGGTAGATAAATCTGGTTGTTGTAATTCACCATAACACGAAAGTCTACTGCAGACATCTCATTTGTACGAACTGTCACAGTGTAATAAAATTCTTCTGGGCTTGAGACCGGGTTCTGATATTAGAAAACTAATTTTCGGCTAGTATTGCGGGCAGACCTTATAAGGATGTCTGTTTGTTGTTTGTGCTTTATACAGAGTGCTCTAAAATTCCCCTTACAAAATTCTAATACTCGTATAGGGGACTGAATAGATAATATTTTAAATTGGAACTCATGCCCGGAAACTTACTATTTTCTTGCTACAACCATTTTAAAACATATTGGTTACGCGACCACTTTCACTGGTAATTTATTAGCTTGACCTAGTACATCACTTGTTTCACAATTCCACTAATTATCAACCAAAGAAACAAAAAGGAAACTTAACTAGTTCTCACATACACTGTCTTCCAATTTTGGTGTGCGGCACCACAGTCACGCCTGCTGACCTTTTCTCGAAGCCGTTGCGTAATTGTGGTGAAAACGATGTGCGATCGAGTCTGACGATGTGGATAATGATCTTGATAAAGGTGACGAGCAGCACTCCCGTTACCTTGAGCTTCGCCATATAGAAGAATCAATTCGGTATATTCTGCAAACGTGACTCAACCATGTTCCTCTAACACAGGGCCGGCCAAACGCTGCACATTGTGCAGACGTGTGCGACAGCGAGCGACAGCGACATCTGTTATTAGGCATGTGTCCTAAACGAACGGCGGCGGCTCCTCTTCCCTGTTTATGTGGTACAAGCAAGAGCGCAACATACCCAGTCTCGTTTACCCCTGGTGACCGTAACTTTAACAGAGAAGTACTGAGAAATGGCACGTACTGTGAAAAAGCAAAGAACGGAAGATCTATGTTCTCAGTCGTTTTGATCAAGCATCAGTGATGAAAATCTCCCGCAACTGCTCGCGTTTGTCAATGAGCCGTGCTTTTGTGCCCGATATTAGCTATATCATTTCTCATGACCAGTGATAAACGTGTTTGGATTTATTCCTTTCATAATTAAAAATTATTGTTTACTAACTAACTGTGCACTATTGCCTCACTCTGCTCCATGTTACATTATTATAAGGAAAATTGGTCATTAAACCGATTGTTGTATACTTACATTTAGGTTCTTTAAAAAAAAAAAGTGTGAAGGGCTACGCTCAGCTGAAGTCGATAAAACATAACATTCATCTAATTGTCGGTTATTGTGCAGATTTCAGACGGAACTGATGAAAGATATAGCAATAATGGCACAGGTCATCATCGAGAGGTCTGCGGTTGTCATTCTGTTCAGAGGTCAGTGAGACAGAAATTATGTGGGTATAACTCAGGGCACCGAGAATTAGTTATAGGAAACCTTGCATTAGTTTAATGTTATTTGAAATTATGACTAAGGTTCGTTGGAAGTCGCTAAGTGCTCTCTTTCTTAAATACTAGATCAAAAACACTACGCGTATTTACGTACCGTCAGTCAAGCTGCCTTAATAAAAACCCACAGTTGTTAACTGTATTACTTGTCTTACTGGGTTAAACTGTTAACATAAAAGTAAACGTCTCAATGAGTAGACTGTGACAGTATTTTACATGTTTAATACGCGAAATACCTTCCCATGGTTGGCTTGCAAGCTGTGGAAAGAGCACTAGAATGCGCCGGTACAGAGTATCTCAGCAAGTGGATAAAGCGACATCTGTGCGTAGAAACATGCACTACATGAACGCTGACGGCTGCGGCGTGCACGCTGTGACCCGGAAGTTGCACATGTGCAGGAGCACCGCACGCGTGCAGAATTTCTGGCCGGCCCTGCGAGTCTAACACTTACGTGAAAGAGCCTAGAACAATGTCAGAGAGATATGACAGACGTCAAATGGCATCAGCCGATCAGACGTAACCCCCCTCCCCCCACCATGACTATCCTGATGCATACATATATGGCAAACACATTTTTAAACGGCTGTACCACAGAAACGATACGTTTTCGGACATGGGTTCCAGTGCAAAATATTGTCTAGTCAGCCGCACTACAGGTCCTAGAAGTTCGTAACAGGACTTTTTGAGCACTTTTTATAAATTATTTGAAAATGACTGGGTGTCTGGGCATATGATGTTTTTCGTTTGAGTATCAGAATCAACGAAAAAGGACATCAGATTCTATTGTTATGTATATTTATTATTGATTTTTGTTGGTTATCAGCGAATCCAGTGGGAACTACGATCGTGACTAGTGATGCTTGCGTATTATCCGGTGGCACCTCAGGCCTGTGAGTGCTTCCGGTGTGGTGTTTACGCCACAGGATGGGACATTCTCGTAAGCAGGGGCGGCTCGCCGGCCTGCAGCAGCTGATAACTCAGCTAATAGGCATGCAGCGCTACGTCAAGTTGATAATATCCACTGGAATTGCCGGTTGCAAGTAATAAAATTTAAAATGAACTATTCCGAGCAACAGCATCTAAAATCCCTCCCCGTTGATCCTCTCACTCAATCTGTACATAGTACGCGACAGGCATATACCTATTTTGAAGTAGTATACGCAAAGAAGAACCACTGGCCAGGAGTAGTCACCCTGATGAAGGTTGCCTGCAGGAGTAGCCGAAACGACGGTAGTTTTGTAGGATTGTGACCCGGTCACACATTCACACATTTCAGCGATCACGGACCCTGAAGATCGTGCACTGATCTTTACAGTGTTCCTCCATAGATGGCGAACTTGTGCGCTTTCGATTTAGTTCTCGTGGACATTCAGCTGCTCAGGGTCCTTATGCAGTTCATCCTCCCATCGCTTCCTTGGTGTTCAGTTGGGCGAATACCATCAGATTTCAGTATACACAGCCTTAGCACGGCAAAGTGCCCTCCCAGGCTTATTCTTTGCGCTTTCATCTTCTGTACGATGTTTGGTTGTTTCATCAGGTCGTGTAGTTCTTGGTCCTTTTTATGTCTCCAGATATTATCTTCGTTGATTGGTGCAAAGATTTTTCTAATGATTCAAGATCAACAGGTTCTCTTCATCTTTCTTTGTAGTGCTTAAGGTTTCTGTCCAAATAACAACCCTGGCACTAGCACTCCATCACATACTTTAAATTTGATGGAAGAGGAAGTAGTTGATGATGAAATGGGAGATAGGATACTGCGTGAAGAGTTTGACAGAGCACTGAAAGACCTGAGACGAAACAAGGCCCCAGGAGTAGACAACATTCCATTGGAACTACTGACGGCCTTGGGAGAGCCAGTCCTGACAAAACTCTACCATCTGGTGAGCAAGATGTATGAGACAGGCGAAATACCCTCAGACTTCAAGAAGAATATAATAATTCCAATCCCAAAGAAAGCAGGCGTTGACAGATGTAAAAATTACCAAACTATCAGTTTAATAAGTTACGGCTGCAAAATACTAACGCGAATTCTTTACAGACGAATGGAAAAACTGGTAGAAGCAGACCTCGGCAAAGATCAGTTAGGATTCCGCAGAAATGTTGGAACACGTGAGGCAATACTGACCTTACGACTTATCTTAGAAAATAGATTAAGGAAAGGCAAACCTACATTTCTAGCATTTGTAGACTTAGAGAAAGCTTTTGACAATGTTGACTGGAATACTCTCTTTCAGATTCTAAAGGTGGCAGGGTTAAAGTACAGGGAGCAAAGGCTATTTACAATTTGTACAGAAAGCAGATGGCAGTCATACGAGTGGAGGGGCATGAAAGGGAAGCAGCGGTTGGGAAGGGAGTGAGACAGGGTTGTAGCCTGTCCCCGATGTTATTCAATCTGTATATTGAGCAAGCAGTAAAGGAAACAAAAGAAAAATTCGGAGTAGGTATTAAAATCCATGGAGAAGAAATAAAAACGTTGAGGTTCGCCGATGACATTGTAATTCTGTCAGAGACAGCAAAGGACTTGGAAGAGCAGTTGAACGGAATGGACAGTGTCTTGAAAGGAGGATATAAGATGAACATCAACAAAAGCAAAACGAGGATAATGGAATGTAGTCGAATTAAGTCGGGTGATGCTGAGGGAATTAGATTAGGGAATGAGACACTTAAAGTAGTAAATGAGTTTTGCTATTTGGGGAGCAAAATAACTGATGATGGTCGAAGTAGAGAGGATATAAAATGTAGACTGGCAATGGCAAGAAAAGCGTTTCTGAAGAAGAGAAATTTGTTAACATCGAGTATAGATTTAAGTGTCAGGAAGTCATTTCTGAAAGTATTTGTATGGAGTGTAGCCATGTATGGAAGTGAAACATGGACGATATATAGTTTGGACAAGAAGAGAATAGAAGCTTTCGAAATGTGGTGCTACAGAAGAATGCTGAAGATTAGATGGGTAGATCACATAACTAATGAGGAGGTATTGAATAGAATTGGGGAGAAGAGGAGTTTGTGGCACAACTTGACCAGAAGAAGGGACCGGTTGGTAGGACATGTTCCGAGGCGTCAAGGGATCACAAATTTAGCATTGGAGGGCAGCGTGGAGGGTAAAAATCGTAGAGGGAGACCAAGAGATGAATACACTAAACAGATCAGAAGGATGTAGGTTGCAGTAAGTACTGGGGGGTGAAGAAGCTTGCACAGGATAGAGTAGCATGGAGAGCTGCATCAAACCAGTCTCAGGACTGAAGACAACAACAACAACAACAATGAATTAATAAATTTTTTGATGAAATTATCTGCTTCACACTGAAATAACCTTAGGCCCATTGACAATACGTTGGTTAGTTTCCTGTTTTAAGTTATTATGCCTGTTGAACAATGTGGCAAGCTGTTTAGTTTTCCACTTTGCTTATGTTCTATATATCCCAATGACTGTATTCTTCCATTTAGCTTCACGCTTTGCGATCTCTTTTTCATTTCCTGAATTAGTTTCTCCAGGATCAAATTAAAAAGCAATTGTCACAGGCTCAGAAGAATTTTATTGGAACGTTTACATTCTAAAATTGGCACAGCTACACCAAATTTACATTTACATCCACTAGCAACAACAATGGTGGACAGTGGCTGCATCAGTATTACCATCTCTCCTATGTTTTTTCTTCTTCCTATTCGATTCATGATGATGTAAAGAAAAAATGACATTTGTATAGTTCTTAATGTGTCACACTCTATGTAATTTTATCATTGTCATTACTGTATATTGTGTATGAAGACAGGTGTAATACGACCAAGGCGAAAGCAGAAACTATACCTCGGTGCTGCAAAGATAAAAAATCCTGAACTACCAACTAATGAAAACACGCTGTACAACAAGTCTTTAAATTCTTACCTATGGCGTATTCACAGACTGAGATAACAGGGGAAGTGTTCAGTTCAGACGATCTTTGTCCCACTATGAACAACATAGGCCTAAAAATTAAATACCAACCACTTGCTTAGGACGTTACTTTTTAGCCGGATGTGTTTTGTAGCAGTTTAGACATGGAAATAGTTCAAAAATGTGTGTGAATCTTATGGGACTTAACTGCTAAGGTCATTAGTCCCTAAGCTTGCACACTACTTAACCTAAATTATCCTAGGGACAAACACACACACCCATGCCCGAGGGAGGAGTCGAACCTCTGCAGGGACCAGCCGCACAGCCCATGACTGCAGAGCCTTAGACCGATCGGCTAATCCCGCACGGTGGAAATAGTTTTGGAGCAGTTAATTAGATAGTCCACAATCATGTTTTAGATATCAATTTAGATGGACAATTTCGCAGACATTTTAGATGTTGAATTAACATTGTAGCACCTGATAAACATCACAGAACAACTTAGATGTGGAAAACATATAATTTGAGGGTCCGTTAGGCTTTAAATGAGCATGGTACAGTGATCGAACAAGAGATGCTTAACTTGTAAGTTCATAGCATAAAAATTGTGTATGTGTGTTTTGTTGATGACGAAGCTTACATATTTTAGATGTGGGCACGTTGCACATTACATACCTTACGTAATTTTTGATGCCGTGTGTGCTCATATGACTTGATAGGTACAGTATTTGACATAAACATTTTTTTCGTACTTTTGATAGATATTAAAGATTGTTCAGATTCTTTTGAACATGGTGGCTGTATACTGATTGACCTCTTAAGTACTCAGCCGTGATTGGCTGTTTCGCGGTGTTATATTGCACTGTGATTGGAGGAAAGTGGCGGGGCTTAGCGCCATCTTGGTTTGTGGAGTCAGAGATAAGAGGGGGGACGTGACTGGTCATGTAATAGATAAGGAGGAGTGGCTTGTGACGTCATGGGTAGGGCACTGATCTGAACGAGTGAAGTTACAAATGCAAACAAAGTGGATGAGGGACCGATGACCTCGCTGTTTGGTCCCCTCACTCAAATCAACCAACCAACCAAAGTGGATGAGAAACAAACCTAGCTATACTACTGTTAATATTTGATAGTTGTTATTTCTGTTCTTTCAGTATTTACAACAAATTATTCATCCCTGGGAGACATCACTCTAATATCGTATTACGTTGCCTGTAACCTCGACAAAAGCCTCATTTCGGTGAAAAATGGCTCAAATGGCTCTGAGCACTATGCGACTCAACTTCTGAGGTCATTAGTCGCCTAGAACCTAGAACTAATTAAACCTAACTAACCTAAGGACATCACACACATCCATGACCGAGGCAGGATTCGAACCTGCGACCGTAGCGGTCGCTCGGTTCCAGACTGTAGCGCCCAGAACCGCACGGTTCGGTGAAAAAGAGAGACCATTTGTTTATTCACGTATGCTATATCCACCTCAAGCCACTCATGGATGATTAGAATCCTCACAGCTACGAAACTGTGGAGATGTTGATTGTTACCTTTTACCTGCAGTTTCAAATAGTCCCACACGTATTCTATAGGATTACGGTCGAGTAAATTAGCGTGCCAGCTTAGATGCGATAAGCCGGCCGCGGTGGTCTAGCGGTTCTGGCGCTGCAGTCCGGAACCGCGGGACTGCTACGGTCGCAGGTTCGAATCATGCCTCGGGCATGGGTGTGTGTGATGTCCTTTGGTTAGTTAGGTTTAAGTAGTTCTAAGTTCTAGGGGACTTATGACCTAAGATGTTGAGTCCCATAGTGCTCAGAGCCATTTGAACCATTAGATGCGATAAGATGCTTTAGCATTCATTCTATCAAGAATGTAAGTGTGCAACCTTGTAAACATGATTGTTTGCATCTTGGGAGACAGCATACTCATCATAAAGGTGTAGAAGATAGGGTAGCACTTGGTCATTGCGAATGTTGATGTAAATATCCTGGTTCATATTCTGGTACATAAAACACCTCTAATACATAGCAGACCCATTTCTGGCATGAACTATGTCTGCTTTCCACCACTTTAGGATAAACGTTTCATTAGGCCGTCGGTTCACTCGACACCTAGCACCATTTCAAAAAGAGGCAAAATAGTGTCTCGTCGGAACACACTGTATGCCTCCAGTCCGCCGCTCGTGGTCTCGCGGTAGCGTTCTCGCTTCCCGAGCACGGGGTCCCGGGTTCGATTCCCGGCGGGGTCAGGGATTTTCACCTGCCTCGAGATGACTGGGTGTTTGTGTTGTCCTCATCATTTCATCATCATCCAGGAAAGTGGCGAAATTGGACTGAGCAAAGATTGGGTAATTGTACGGGCGCTGATAACCACGCAGTTGAGCGCCCCACAAACCAAACATCATCATCATCATGTATGCCTCCAGTCTACTGCTGTCCACTTTCTATGTTGTTTAGCTCATTCAAGACCTGTATCTTTATGTCTGCGATTCAGAATGGCTATTTGAGGGGGATCTCTTCGCAACGTTCTCTCGGTTACTGAGTGAGATGGGACGGATAACAACAATTCCTGTCTTGCTTCTAACCGGTAGCCATTGCAAACAAGTGACTCTCATCTCCAGTTCCAATCAGTTAGAATCCTTTCACGACAACTCGTCGTATGCCGTGTTACATGTCTGCGAGTAGTACACCATTTATTATAGACACGTTGGAGAATATGCACCGAAACATCAACAAATCAGGCAACTTCAATTACGGTGTGGTCATGGGCATTTCCAAATACGACAACTTCTCTTCGCCATTCTGTCACGTCTCCACGTCGGCGTATCTCAATGCATTGATTTCGGCTGGCATAGACACACTGCTTCACTGTCCTGACTTCAGCCAGCGGTGGAGGATCACGTGACAGTCTGATGCCAGTTCCACACCATCTTCGGCGCCCTAATACCTCCAGTGTGTTCTTTGAAGGGGACGTCTAATATCTTGTCCAGTGAGCGTATCCATCAATTTCAGGACGATTCAGGCTGTTTAGTGCATCAACAACACGTTAAGAGGGTGTTTACTGAAAGAGGGCGTGATGAGAAGTAATGCCTCTGAATTTCTTACGCGAAATCTCTTAATGTTGATTAAATATAACAAACTTCATTAATAGTCTACATCTTTATTCTTCATGTCTACATATTTATTTTTCCCGAAGGCATGCAACTCTAATGTGCGGTTATATGATGATGGCGTCTTCTTAGGTAAAATATTCTGGAGGTAAAATAGTCCCCATAGGGATCTCTGGGGGGGGGGACTCCTCAGGAGAATGTCGTCATCAGGAGAAACAAAACTGGCGTTCTACGGATCAGAGCTGTAATGTTAGATCCATTAATCGCGCAGGAAGATTAGAAAATTTGAAAAGGGAAGTGGATAGGTTGAAATTAGATATAGAGGGTATAAGTGAAGTTCAGTGGGAGAAGGAACAGGACTTCTAGCCAGGCGAGTACGGGATTATAAATACAAAATCAATGCAGTAGTAGGTTTAATAATGCATACGAAAATAGGATGTGGGTAAGCTACTGTGAACAACATAGTGATGCATTATCGTAGCCAAGATAGATACAAAGCCAGCACCCACAATAGTACAAGTTAATATGACAACTAGCTCCGCAGATGATAAACAGATTGAGGGAATGTGTGATGAGGTAAAAAAAAATTATTCAGATAGTTGTTGTTGTTGTGGCCTTCAGTCCTGAGACTGGTTTGATGCAGCTCTCCATGCTGCTCTATCCTGTGCAAGCTTCTTCATCTCCCAATACGTACTGCAGCCTACATCCTTCTGAATCTGTTTAGTGTATTCATCTCTTGGTCTCTCTCTACGATTTTTACCCTCAGATAGTTAAGGGAGATGAAAATTTAATTGTGATGGGGGAGTGGAATTCTATAGTAGGAGGAGGAAGAGAAGGAAAAATAGTAGGTGACTGTGGACTGGCAGAAAGGAACGAAAGAGGAAGCTGCCTGGTAGAATTTTGCACAGAGTATAATTTAATCATCGCCAACGCTTGGTTTAAGAATAAGAGACCTGGAGACACCGGAAAGTTTTAGACTGATTATATAATGGTAAGACAGGGAGCTCAGAACCAGGTTTGAATCTGTAAGACACTTCCAGGGGCAGATGTGTACTCTGACCACAATTGATTCGTTATAAGCTGTAGATTATAGCTAAAGAAACTGCAAAAAGGCTAGGAAATCAGGGGGGTGGGTCCTGTACAAGCTGAAAGAAACAGACGTTATTGAGAGTTTCAGAAGGAGCATTAGGCAAAGATAGATTATAACAGGGGAAAAGAATACAGTAGAAGACGAATGGGCAATTTTTAAGGCATGAAATAGTGAAAGCAGCTGAGGATCAAATAAGTAAAAAGACAAGGCCTAGTAGAAATCTTTGGATAACCCAGGAGATATTGAATTTGTCTGATGAAACGAGGAAATATAAAAATGCGGCAAATAAAGCGTGCGAAAGGGAATACAAATGGCTTAAAAAACTGAGACAGTCAGGAAGTGCAAAATGGCTAAACAGGAAAAGCTAGAAGAGGAATGTAAGGATTTAGAAGTAGACTTCACTAGGGGAAAGATAGATACCGGCTTCAGGAAAATTAAAGAGGCCTTCGGGGGAAAAGAAAGACAGCTTCATGAATATCAAGAGCACAATTAGGAAACCTGTTCTAAGCAAAGAAGGGAAAGGTGAAAGGAGTGCATAGAGGATCTATACAAGGGAGATGAAACTGAAGGCCAAATTATAAAGATGGAAGAGGACGTAGAAGAAGATGAGATGGGAGATACGATACCGGGAAAGGAATTTGACGAGCACTGAAAAAACCTAAGTCGACAGAAGGCTCCAGGAGTAGACGACATTCCGTCAGAACTACTACTAGCCTTGGGAGAGCCATGTCAAAGCTCTTCCGCCTGATGGGCAAGATGTATGAGACAAGCGAAATCCCTCAGACCTCAACAAGAATGTAATAATTCCAGCTCCAAAGAAAACTAGTGCTGACCGGTGTGAAAACCATCGAACTATCATTTTTCATAATAAGTCAATGTTGCAAAATACTAACAGGAAGTCTTTACAGAAAAAGGGAAAACATTATAGATTCCGACCTCGGGGAAGATCCGTTTGGATTTCGGAAAAACTTAGGAACACACGCGGCAATAATGATCCTATTTTTATAGCATTTGTAGACTTATGGAAATCTTTTGATAATGTTGACTGGAATTCTCTCTTTGAAATTCTGAAGGGGCTGTTTACAACTTACACAGAAACCAGACGGCATTTATAAGAGTCGAGGAGAATGAAGGGGAAGCAGTGGTTGAGAAGGGAGTGAGACAGGGTTGTAACCTATCACCTATGTTATCCAATCTGTCATCAAGCAAGCAGTAAAGAAAACCAAAGAAAAATTTAGAGTTGAGATTAAAGTTCAGGAAGAAGAAATAAGACTTTGAGGTTTGCTGATGACATTGTAATTCTGTAAGAGACAACAAATGACTTGGTAGAGCAGCTGAACGGAAGTGACAGTGTCTTGAAAGGAGGATATACGATGAACATCAACAAAAGAAAGACAAGGAAAATGGAATGTAGTCGAATTAAATCAGGTGATGCTGAGCGAGTTAGATTACGAAACGAGACATCTAAAGTAGGAGATGAGTTTTGTTATTTGGGCTGCAAAGTGACTGATGACGGTCAAAGTAGAGAGGATATAAAATGTAGACTGGCAATAGCAAGAAAAGCATTTCTGAAGAAGAGAAATTTGTTAACATCGAGTATGGTCTTAAGTGTTAGGAAATCTTTTCTGAAGGTATTTGTCTCGAGTGTTTGCCATGTATGGAGGTGAAACATGGACGATGAACAGTTTAGGCAAGAAGAGAATAAAAGCGTTTGAAATGTTTTGCTACAGATGAATGCTGAAGATTAGATGAATAGATCATATAGTTAATGAGGAAATACTGAATAGAATTGAGGAGACAACATAGTTGTGGCACAAGCTGACTAAAAGAAGGGATCGGTTGATAGGACACATTATGAGTCATCAAGGGATCACCAATTTAGTACTAGAGGGAAGTGTGGGGGAGACCAAGAAATGAATACAGTAAGTAGTATATATTCGGGGATGAAGAGGTTTGCAGAGGATAGAGTAGCATGGAAAGTAGCAGCAAACCTGTCGTCTGAATGAAGACCACAACAACAACATATTTATTCCTCAGCATAGTCACCCTGGCGGCGAACAAATTTCTCGCAACGAGATGCCAGTCAGTTGATACTGTCATTGTTGAATCTTTGACTTTGTTGATGGAGCCGAAACCTTACTTCTGCTTGTACCGCTTCGTCACTGTCAAAGTGAAGCCCTCGAAAGTGTCCTTTAAGTTTTGGAAACAGATGAAAGTCAGATGTAATGAAGTCGGGACTGTATGGAGAATGATGGATGACAGTGAACCCTAAGCGTTGGGTTGTTGCAGATATCGCAGCACTCGTGTGCGGTGTGGGCATTGTCATGCTGAAGGAAAAGGTGTTCGATGTGGATGAACTCTTCGATTTCGAAAGTAGATTACAGCACGATGTTGATCGCGCACCAACACAGTTACGTTGCACACCACTACGTTAACACACTACAATTCGGAGCCCTCTACCGTCAGATGGCTGCAAATATATAGAATCAAGATGCAGAAATTTAATATCGTTTGCTATATTTAAAAAGCTTTGAAAGTTTTCACATAAAAATTAGGAGGCGTTACTTTTCAGCACGTCCTCATAGGTATCGTACAAGCGTGGATCCAGAGTTCGGTTCTGTCGTGCAAGGGTCACCGTTTGTTTTGTCCTCCCCCCCCCCCCCCCCCCCCGCCCCCAGTCGCCCTCTCCTCACTCTGCCCCACCCCCAACCGCACAAAACAAATATAATTTGCCGTTCCGCTCACTTTTAGCATACAAAAATTCCTACGATTTTAAGAATAATACTTACTTTTTCTCCTTGCTCTACAAACTGCAGTCAAGTAGCCTCCTAGACAGCCTTCTGTTCCTACAAGTATCTGAAGTTCCGTGGCCATATTATTTTCGGTTTGCCTAAAGGTGTTCGTTCTTCAGTGTTTCTTCTCTGACACTTCTATCTGCCTTGATCTCTCCTTTCTTCGATAGATGTGGCTGGCCCATCTCAGTCTGGTTCATTATATTCAGTCTCGAGCTTCTAGTTCCTTCTTCTTCGCCATTCTCCTCTCTCACAAACTGGTTCAGACATCTTCCACAGGCCGGCCGAACTGGCCGAGCGGTTCTAGGCGCTACAGTCTGGAACCGAGCGACCGCTACGGTCGCAGGTTCGAATCCTGCCTCGGGCATGGATGTGTGTGATGTCCTTAGGTTAGTTAGGTTTAAGTAGTTCTAAGTTCTAGGGAACTGATGACCACAGATATTAAGTCCCATAGTGCTCAGAGCCATTTGAACCACATCTTCCATAGGATTTTATTTTAGAACTCCTTTAGCTTACTGTCTGTACACTTATCTATAGTTTATATTTCTGCCCAATAGAGTAACACTGATTTTTTAATAGTTTTATGTATCATTATTTTGGTTCCTCTAGAAAAAAAATTTGTCTGTCAGTAATTTGTTGGGTGAATAAGACCCACCGGCGTGCAGCTTTGGTCGTCGCTTACATTTCATATTTCTCATCATTTCTCTTATTTACTACTAACGATAGGTATTTAAACCATTCTACTTCTTCAGATATAATAATAAAAATAAAATATATTAAGGGGGGTAGGACGTGAAACGGGCCGACTTGGAGCAGGAGAGGCACTACAGGACATTTTAATTTACACTGTCTATACTTTTACAAATAAATTCATTAAACTTTGTTAGCATGACCAGGAAGATTCAGGATTCACACCCATAACAGAGGAAGTTCAAAAACATAACAAAACAAATTTTTTTCCATGTGAAATTTCATCATTTTTTCACTTGGTATTGGCTGCATTTGTTGCTGTAGCTACACTTTTCTTCCTAAGTAAGAGAGATTCTTCGATGAATTTTTCACAGCATACAAACCATACTTACAGGTGTATGAAACTCTAGAATTTCCCAAATCTGTTAAAAACTGTGGTAAAAATTGAGATAATTAACTATAAAATTCGAGTTTTTCTAAACACAAAGTTTAAAACGTAACAGCCCATTCATTTTTCCATAGATTAAATAAATTCTAGAATTTCATGCACCTGTAAGTATGGTTTGTAAGCTGCGCTAAATTCATCGAAGACTCTCTCTTATTTATGAAGAAAAGTGTACCTATAGCAACAAATGCAGCCAACAGTAAGTGAAAAAAAATCATGAAATTTCATATTTAAAAAATATTATTTTTTCGTGTTTTTGAACTTCCACTGCTATGATTGTGAATCCTGAATCCTTCCTGGTCGTTCTGACAAAGTTTTATGAATTTATTTGTAAAAGTATAGACAGTGCAAATTAAAATGTCCTGTGGTGCCTCTACTTCTCGGAGTCGGCCCGTTTGATGTCATACCCCCCTTAAATGTTTGAATATAATAATAATAAACTCGACCGCTACTGGTCCCAACGCCGGAGCCTCATCTCGCGAGTCGTGAGGAAGGACAAAGGGGAGGAGTAACACCTCGTAAAAAAATCTCTGGGTCAATCTGGCTCCGGATGGTAGCACACTGCCTAGGGTTATAGGTGAAACCCTGTCAACGGTCTCAAAGGTGGAAGATGAATCCTGCTCCAAACGGCAGAGAGAACGGAAGAACCTAATGGAGAAAACCATCAAAAATAATCATTTCGGACTAACAATCCGATCTTATCTTGGAATTTATTTCCTGTCATGTATAATGTACAATTTCAGAATGGAAAGTCTGCTAAAAGTAAGCATAACACCAGATGGCAACTCGAAAGAGGAGTCCATCATTGCTTTATGCAATGCATCGGGACCTAAGGTTCACAAGGAAATTCTTCGCAGGCACCTAGAATGTAAACTCCGTTACTAAAAATTGGTAAATAGAAAGAAATTGAAACACTCGTAATAAGCATAAAATACAAATTTTAACAGTACAAGAAACAAAATTTTAGGACGAAAACGTTACAGAAACAAAAAACCGCAGAATTTTTAAGGGCAAAGCAACAATAAAAATTATGAAATGCCAGTACTTGATACTGCCATATATATTCATAAAAATTTAGAAGTTAACATTACAGAATCCAAATCCAATTCAGAAAGACTGTCACTTATCACAGCGAAATGCATAAGTAAAAAGTATACACTGAAGATCCAAAGAAACAGATACACCTGCCTAATATCGTGTAGAGCCCCGCGAGCACGCAGAAGTGCCGCAACACGACGTGGCGTGGACTCGACTAATGTCTGAAGTAGTGCTGGAGGGAACTGACACCACGAATCCTGCAGGGCTGTCCACAAATCCGTAAGAGTACGAGCGGGTGGAAATCTCTTCTGAACAGCACATTCCAAGGCATCCCAGATATGCTCAATAATGTTCATGTCTGGGGAGTTTGGTGACAAGTGGAATTGTTTAAACTCAGAAGTGTTCCTGGAGCAACTCTGTAGCAATTCTGGAAGTAAGCGGTGTCGCACTGTCCTGCTGGAATTGCGCAAGTCCTTCGGAATGCACAATGTATATGAATGGATGCAGGTGATCAGATAGGATGCTTACGTACGTGTCACCAGTCAGAGTCGTATTTAGACGAATTAGGGGCCCCATATCACTCCAATTGCACACGCCCCACACCATTACAGAGCCTCCAACGGATTCAACAATCCCCTGATGCCATGTAGGGTCTATGGATTCATGAGGTTGTCTCCATACGCAGACACGTCCATCCGTTCGATACAATTTGGAACGAGACTCGTCCGACCAGGCAACATGTTTCCAGTCATCAACAGGCCAATGATGTCGGTGTTGACGAGTCCAGGCGAGGCGTAAAGCTTTGTGTCGTGCAGTCATCATGAGTACACGAGTTCGCCTTGATGTTTCGTTGAATGGTTCGCACGCTGACACTTGTTGATGGCCCAGTATTGAAATCTGCAGCAATTTGCGGAAGGGCTGCTCTTCTGTCACGCTGAACGATTCTCTTCAATCGTCGTTGGTCCCTTTCTTGCAGGATCTTTTTCCGGCCGCAGCGATGTCGGAGATTTGATGTTTTACCGGACTCCTGATGTTCACGGTACACTCGTGAAATGGTAGTACGGGAAAATCCCCACTTCATCGTTACCTCGGAGATGCTGTGTCTCATCGCTCGTGCGCCGACTGTAACACTACGTTCCAACACACTTAAATCTTAATAACCTGCGTTTGTAGTAGCAGTAACCGATCTAACAACCGCGCCAGACACCTGTTTCCTTATATAGGCGTTACCGACCCCAGCGCCGTATTCTGCCTGTTTACATATCTCTGTATTTGAATACACATGCATGTACCAGTTTCTTTGGCGCTTCAGTGTATGTACATTTGTTAACTGCGGTGCTCCAATTAATGTTGACAATAAGAGAAATCCGAGTAACGTAGCTGCGTTCTGGGAACTATTAAAGACGAAATATTAAAAATTCCAAAATCAAATGTTGTGGTAGTACTGGGGAATTTTAAGCACACAAATAGGGGTGGAATAAACTTTTCGAAAAACAGTAGGAGAATATTGTAACGTTACACGTATGTAGGCGAG
Source organism: Schistocerca cancellata (assembly GCF_023864275.1). Lineage (NCBI taxonomy): Eukaryota > Metazoa > Arthropoda > Insecta > Orthoptera > Acrididae > Schistocerca > Schistocerca cancellata. The sequence goes on from NC_064629.1 coordinate 724,589,688, forward strand.
CTAGTCGTCCGCCTAGAATTCGTACAAGGTAAGGTGAATTTGTTTGCGCAGTTGTGCAGCCGCAGGCCCGAAAGCATGACGCGGCCGTGCTCTATTAGCTAGCGTTACAGCCTCTGGACCATGAGGTCCCGTGTTCGATACCCGACTGGGTGTCTGTGTTGTCCTCATCATTTCGTCATCATTCGGAAAAAGTGGTGATACTGCACAGTGGAAACATTGGGAACTTCTAGTGGCGCTGATAACCACGTAGTTAAGCGCCGTAGAAACCAAGTATCACCAGCATCATCACGACGGGGCGGCGCGGGCCGCTACTGCCGCACCGGGCGAGCAACGTTCGTTAGCAACGGACCGGATGTGGGGAAAATCTCGAAGCTGCGAATCTGGACGGCTGTTACTCGCAGGTCCTTTGTGCATGGGATGCTGCGGGAAATGGGGAAGTGTAAGAAAATCTTAAAGAGGGCTAAGTTACAGCTCTTTGAGATTCGACAATAACTCGCAGTCAGATATTAGCGCAAATGTGCATACATCTGCGGTCTCCGAAAAATGAGGCACATCCAAAGGCATAATAATGTCTTTAAAACTGCAGAAGTTAATATTTCACAATGAATAAACATTTACATAATGAAACCCTGAATTAATAACTTTTAATCACTTCGTGCTATTTCAACAAACGGTATCTCAGGTGATAAAATTGCACTACAGCAAACATCCCTGAAAACTACGTGTCTGTCTCTGTTTTATTTATTGATTTACGACGCTTTTGCATTTCCTTCATTATACAAATATTTGTCAGAACATTTTATTCCCCACATTTACAGAGCAAATTAATGCAGCATGAATACCTCATATTTTGTTATACTTGTGTGTTTATTTCATGAATAGTTTACTGGTTTGCCAGTAAATTTACTTAAACCTTGCTTGCAAGTACTGTGCTAATTTAAAAGTGGTCAGTCGCTTGTGTTCGCTGACACCACTTTTGTAAAGAGTTCCAAAAGACGCCTCTGACAAGCAGGCATAAATAATTGTTCAAATAATACTTAGCGACAATCTGTAGTCATTTAACCTGAGCGCACTTGCGAAGAGTACTGCCTTGTTTATTTATGAACCAACTACTACTTATATTTATTGTAAATGATCTGAGTGTAACAGAATGTTTCTGACATTCCTTATTTAAATATTGTTGTACTATATTAGGTTAGTCCGGAAAGTGGTCAATCTGAATCACATCACATCTGTAGGGCTTGAGCACGATGTATTTTTGGTAGGGATGGCCTTCAGACAAAGAGAATTGGACAGTGGCGGAACACTGCTGGAGTCAAATGGAGGCTGGAACTTCCGAGTGGAGCGTTTAGGGGAGTGATTCTGGACACTTGTTGTCGAGTGCAGGAACAAGGCAGACCTGCGTATGATAACGAGCGTGATTCGATAGTAGAGGGGTTCGATTCTGTGCTGTGAAGGGACTTTATAATTCGAAAGTTCTGAATGTACTCCAGAGTTAGACACTTAACGTTTTCCGCTTTCGAATAGACAGAACATGAGTTACTATTCTTCGTACAGCTTGTGATAATTTGTGAATAATTATGCTGAGCTCTGAACTATTTTGAGCTGGTGAATCCTTCGTGTATTGTGATCACGAAATAGACTTGATGACTACTCGGTTTGGAGATTTTGCTACCATTCCCGTAAGGCGCCCACTGCAACTTTACTGCATTTGATAAGGGTATTTTCTGTCTGTATTTTAACTGAATATCGTAGGACCACTTCTCGTTTGTTTGAGATGTTCTTTCTTGAATATACATTATTCAACATAATTCTCTATTGTCTTCATCAATTACAGACGTTATGACAGAACCTTTTTTATCAAATTACTCGTTTATCTATTATTTTATATTTCTGTGCATTTTACTAGCTCGCCATTGTAGCCAATGCATAGATTATCTTACTGCAGGATCATAGCTGCAGGTTATTATTTGCAGCGAATTAGCTGCGGGGCATGAGAGTAGGCGTGTGCGGTTCGACCCTATGACTACATGGGGCTATTCTTTTTAAACGAAGACGTGCTTAGCACAAGTGCCTAAGGTACGAGCAATATCAGGCAAAGTCGCAACTGGTCTGCTCGTATGGGCTGCTGTTCAGAAGAGAAACTATTCAGCAGTTACTATTAGGTACCGTCGCAATATCCAGCCCATAAAAGAACGAACAAAAATGGCAATCTTTGTAAAACATTTCAGTTGAAGTTAATGTCAGCTTCCTTCAAAAAACTGCCAAGAAAAGCAAAAACATTGATATTTCCAAATATAATATTAGGGGAATTAATGTTAGATCACGTGGCTATTTCTCATAGAAATATTAAAGAAATCATGAATGTAAAAGTAACAAGAAACAGGGAATTTGGCTCTGATCATTACCTGACTAAAATTAAACTGAAAATTCGCCCTAATAAAAACCAAAAGAGGCAGCAAAAATTGATTAAATATAATACAGACTAGCTCAACATCACAAAAGAGACGATAAAACATTTTCAAGAAGAAATTAAAATAGTTAAATCAGGAAAACGGGAAGAATTATCCAAAGAAATCAACAGTCAGCGAAGAAAGAATTTGGATAAAAAAATTATAAAGAAAGTGTGGTGGAATAAAACATGAGAAAAAGCAGTTGCAGAAAGAACGAAACAGTGGAAAAAATCGAAATGTTCTGAAAAGACTGAGTATCTTGATGAGTTTAAACTGCAAGGGAAAGAAACAACAAGGATAATAAAGAGTACTAAGCGATCTTTTGAGAAGTCACCACTTCTTGACATACAAAACAGCTGTGTTGAAAATAACTCTGGAATTTCTATCAGATGCTTAAAAATCATCAAAAGGGCTACCAAGGTCCAAGTATTTGCTTCAGAAATGAAAATGGCAAAATACGTCTAAGCATACCCAAAACTGTTAAATACTAAGAAAGTAATTTGTACAACTGTTGAACTCTGAAGAAGCGAACTGTAAGCTAAAATTTCTAGATCTTCATGGAACCCAGAAGCATGTCTCCCACCTATCTCCCACCTACCACAGCTGAAGGAATTTAAAAAAAAAAAAAAGCAATAAATACCCTGAAAAACGACAAATCCAGTGAAGAAGACCGTATTACAGCTGAACTTACAAAAATGTCTCAACCAAAAGTTGTAACCAACATTCAGATCATGTTTGAAGAAATGTAGGAAACTAAAAAGATTCCAGAAGACTGGAAGTGTCTCTTATCCACCCTTTGAACAACAAGGGCGGTAATCATGATTCAAATAACTGCAGAGATATATATATATGTTGCCAGTGGGTTATAAAATATTTTCAGCAATATTACTAAACCACGTAGAAGCAACACTTGATAGCCATGTGGAAGAATATCGGAGTGGATTTAGGAAGGGCAGATCTTACTCAGAACAGATTTTCAATCTCAAGTCCACAATCCGTTACAGACTTAAAAACTCTAAAGACACAGTTGTAATATTTATAGATTTTAAAAAGGCATTTGATTCGGTTGATAAGGAAGCACTGGATAAAGTGACCAGAGAATTTGGCATTAAATCTAAACTAGCAAACCTTATTAGTGAAACGCTCACAGACACCAAAAGTAAAGTTTCGGGGTGAAATATCTAAGGAATTCAAAACAAAAACGGGTGTAAGGCAGCTGAAAATAGTATGAGAATGGAAACAAAAATTTAAAGAACATAAGCCATCACCAATAAGACTGGGAACTAAGAATAATGGTTCTAAAATTCACTGTCTAGGATTTGCGGATGATTTTGCCATTCTTTCGGAAAACCTAACAAATGCAGAAATACAAATCTATCTGTTAGGAAAAATAGTTAACAAAGCAGGTATAATGATTTCTGTTGAAAAAAATTGTGGCAAACATAAAAATACTCCAGAAATCCTAGCAACAGATATTAGACAGATAAAGAAGGTCAATAAATTTAAATATTTTGGAGAAATGATTCAGGAAAATGGCTTAGAAAAATTAGCTGTAGAAGAAAGAGTACGTATAATAGAGGGAGCATATGGTATAATCAGGAACATTTGCAACAAAAGGTCACTGTCTGAAGATTTGAAAAGACAGCACTACAGCACAGTAGTAAAACCAGAATATCTTTATGCAAGTGAATGTTTAGTATTGAATTACAAATTTCACAAACTTGAAGTCCTAGAAAGAAGAATCACTCGAAAAATACTCGGTTCGCTAAGAAATACAGGTGTATGGAAATAAAGAAATAATGAAGAAGTATACCGCAACATAGAAATCATAATTGAAACGATACAGAAGAGGCGACTGCTATTTTTTGGACGTTTAAAGAGAACGAACAGGAACAGGTTCATCACACAGGTTTTTAAATATCTGTGGGACAAGGAATCAACAATATCCAGGACTCAAAAAGTTAGGAAAGATTTAGAAAGAAACAATATAAGTGAAAAAGACTCAACAGAAAGAGATTTCTAAGAAGAAACTGTTGAAAATGGAAGGATTCCAAGGCAGGAGGGTGAAGAAGACAGGGTCAAAATGGTCTGAGGAGAGAAAAAGTAAACATAATGAGAAAATGAAAGAAAACTGGAGGAACAAGAAAGAAGAACAAAGGAGATGGTAGCGTCGAAATTGGCGAGTGGGCCTTAGATGACTCAAACCTTAAAATAATAATGATAGTAGTAGTAACAATTTTTACATTAGCGTTTAGTACATCACTTAAACATAATGTCCAGAAAATTGTAAGTCAGAGAAGTATCTGAAAGGCATTCTTCCAAAAATTTGAGAATTGCATATGTGATCAAATTAAGTTAAGAATTATATTAGCAAGAAGCTCTCACAACGTTGACAGTGTCATAATTTAAACGGTTTAAAATCGAAGAGAGTACTCACCATTTCAGTTAGTACTACTATTGTAAACAGCGGTCTGCAGACTACGGCTGTCTGCGCGTATAAATGATGGGAATGCGACTTTTCTACCTTGTCGTACAGCGCTTGTGAAGTCAAACTCTCTGTTATTTTTGTTTTCTTGCTGGAGGGTCTTGCCCATTTTATTTTACTTAATCAACTTCCTATGGTCTGGGAGTTCTACCTGTGGACTCATGAATCGCGTAAAATCTGTTGCTTACTGTAGCTACGGCCAGTCAGTTAATGTACGCCTTTATCTGGCTGCAATGTTCTGAGTCAGGTCGAAGGCCCATCCACGAGGCTAGGCCCTCAGTCAAGAAAATGAAAACTATCCTTTGTTAAATATACACGTTGTCCCTAAAAATGTACACACTCTTTTACAACTCATAGCTACAGTACTTTTCTTCTTTTTCATGTGAGACGGTTTGAAGAAATGGCTGGAGGGAAGCTGAACCTTGCTCAAAGGAATTTCATTCTGAAGTGCTGCTGGAAGACTGAGAACGCAAGTGAAGTGCAAAGACAGTTCAAAATGAAGTTTCAATGAGATGCATCAACGCGACTCACCATTACTCGCCTGTGAGATAAGTTTGAGGAAGAGGGAGCTGTTCAGAATGCCCAAAGGAACCATTCCGGAGGACCACCATCATTCACCGGCTCCACAGGAGAAAGGGAAGTCATCGAAAGGTTTCAGCGATCTCCTGGAAAGTCTGTGCTGCAAGCGGATCATGAAACAGGAGTTTCTAAAACGAGCGTCCATCGCATATAGAAGCGTGTTCAATGGAAAAGTTTTATTCCTAGATTACTCCACGGTCTGAATGAGAATGATCATAACCGGAGAACTGAATTTTGTGAGAAGTATCAAGCAAGATGCGCGCAGGACACACAATTCCCACACAAGATTATTTGGAGTGATAAGCCCACTTTTAAATTAAATGGTTCGATTAATCGTCACACGTATACCTACTGGACAGCTGAGAATCCTCACGTGACGGTGGTATACCATGTGAATCTACCAGTAGTTATAGTGTGGTGTGGTACATCAGTATTTGGTTTGACTGGATCTTCCTTTTTTGGCGAAACCTATGAGAGCCTACTACAGGAATACGCCATGCCACGCATTGAAGAGATGTTTCGGGATGGAGAATGGTACTTCCAGCAGGACGGAGGATCTCCCCACTACCAACGCGACGTAAGGGCCTACCTTGATGAAACATAGCGAACAGGTGGATAAGACGAAAAGGCAGCGACGACTACGCACCACGCTCACCAGATTTGAGCTCTACGGATTATTTTCTATGCGGGAATGTTAAGCACAATATTTATAGCACAAGATCAGCTACAGTCAATGAGTTGAAAGCAGCCACTGAAAACGAATGAGCCAAAAATACCAATTTCAACGATTAGGAACGTGCTGAATTTCATCTATCAGCGTCATCAGCGTCTGGACCGTAGTGGTCAGCAATTTAGATAAACGGTTGGTTTCCATATTTTTTCACATTATTTTTAATTTTGAATTGTTTCCGTATCTTTCTAAGGATGAGTAAAAGAGTGTATATATCTTTTTGGGACACCCCGTAGATTGAAATTTCTAGATTTCTTTCCCATTTCCAAGGCACTTTAATTTTCGCGATAATTTATACCCAAAAGTTAGCTATGAAATTTGGAAATTCTTCTTCTTTTCTCTGGCGCTGATGTCGTCTACTACAAGGTCCGATTGACAAATTTTTACTGTAGTATGTAACATCGTGCCTGGACGCCCTTTCTAGCGTCACAGTCGCCAAGGTTACCTAAAGGACGGGAGTGGTGCGAAACGTGTAAACTTTGTTTTGTGTATTGCCGTATATTAACTGATTATGCATCGCATTTTCTGAGGCGGACTTCGGAGACCAGCCCACCATTCATCTAAAAGAGCATGGGAAACCTCTAAAAACTACACTCAGTCTGGCCAGTGTACAAACCCACGGTCCTTAATCCGCCGCGCGAATTCCATCTGGGTCTGTCTCACCTCCATGTTTCGCAATATGTATGCGCTGCATGTTGCACTACACGAGGAAGTTGAAATTTGGAAACTGATGTATGAAAAATATATATGCAAACACTTCTACTAAAATAGTGTTTGGGTTGGGTGATGACCCTCAGGAAACCCCCTGTGGATCTGCGACTGGTATAAGGGGTGATCAAAAAGTTTCCATTTGAAGGCCGTACAGCCCACAGCCGGTATGTCAATCAGGCAGAATCGCTGTAAGCATTGAGGCAGTCATCCCACCGACTTATCAGGCTTAAGACAACCATTTGATAAAACACCATGTCCTGCTGTGTAAAGAAACCTTTTTAAAGGGAGCGAAGGCGTGGTAATCGCATGGGAAGAGATCAAGACTATAGGGCGGGTGCTCGAGTGTTTTCCACTTGACTTAGTGTAATGGATGAGGCGACGAGCAACAGTAATGGAAGTTGGTGCACTATTCAACAGCGTTTGTTTTCGATAGACTTACTGCCCCGTACATATTCTTCATTTTCCAATGGTTGTCTACCAGTGTTTTTCTTCGGCAGGGAAGAAAACAATAACAGCAGCGTTTGGATGCATTTGGTGACAACGTCATTATAGATAACGTTTTTGCATTTACCGTACGCATGTCTGAAGGACAAGAATACGACACCAGTCCTCTGCCTATATGTCAGTGCTTATACACTATGTGATCAAAACTATCCGGACACCCCCAAAAACATAAGTTTTTCATATTAGGTGCATTGTGCTGCCACCTACTGCCAGGAACTCCACATCAGCGACCTCAGTAGTCATTGGACATCGTGAGGGAGCAGAATGGGGCGCTCCGCACAATTCACGGACTTCGAACGTGGTCAGGTGATCGGCTGTCACTTGTGTCACACGTCTGTACGTGAGATTTCCACACTCCCAAACATCCCTAGGTCCACTGTTTCCGATGTGATAGTGAAGTGGAAACGTGAAGGGACACGTACAGCACAAAAGCGTACAGGCCGACCTCGTCTGCCGACTGACAGAGACCGCCGACAGTTGAAGAGGGTCGTAATGTGTAATAGGCAGACATCTATCCAGACCATCACACAGGAATTCCAAACTGCATCAGGATCCACTGCAAGTACTACGACAGTTAGGCGGGAGGTGAGAAAACTTGGATTTCGTGGTCGAGTAGCTGCTCATAAGCCACACATCGCGCCCGTAAATGCCAAATGAATCCCTTGCTTGGTGTGAGGAGTGTAAACATTGGACGACTGAACAGTGGTAAACCGTATTACACAATGTGGCGATCCAATGGCAGGGTGTGGGTATGGTGAACTCCTGGTGAACGTCATCTGCCAGCGTGTGTAGTGCCAATAGTAAAATTTGGAGGCGGTGGTGTTATTCGTGGAGGGAGCTTGCACCCCTTGTTGTTTTGCGTGGCACTATCACAACACAGGCCTACATTGATGTTTTAAGCACCTTCTTGCATCCCACTGTTGAAGAGCAATTTGGGGATGGCGATCCCATCTTTCAAGACGATCGAGCACCTGTTCATAATGCACGGCCTGTGGCGGAATGGTCACACGATAATATGATTCCTGTAATGGACTGGCCTGCACAAAGTCCTGACCTGAATCCTGCAGAACACCTTTGGGATGTTTTGGAACGCTGACTTCGTGCCAGGCCTCACCGACCGACATCGATACCTCTCCTCATTGGAGCGCTCCGTGAAGAATGGGCTGCGATTTCCCAAGAAACCTTCCAGCACCTGATTGAACATATGCCTGCGGGAGTGGAAGCTGTCATGAAGGCTAAGGGTGGGCCAACACCATACTGAATTGCAGCATTATCGATGGAGGACGCCACGAACTTGTAAGTAATTTTCAGCCAGGTGGCCCGATACTTTTGATCACATAGTGTATATCCGCTTCTGAGTTGCATTACGTCGCACATACACTCCAACAACACCCTGAAACGGAATATTTTTGATCGCCCCTTATACATCGCTGTTGGTACGCACTGGAGGTCGGCGAGGCAGGGCAGCGTGAGCACGCGGGCGACCCTGTCCTGGTCGGTGCGCATGGCCGCCACCTCCTCCGCCAGCTCCGCCGCCTCTGGGAGGCCGCGCACCGCTGCCAGCACCGCGTCCGGATCCCAGTCCATCTGCAAAACAATACTTCTGTCAAGTAAAATAAACCATTTCTAGCGCTGCGGGCAACTCAGATTTTTTTGTGCCAGCGGGAGCAGATAATGTTTCACCCTGACACACATATGAAGTTGAGACCAAAATATTGTTTTACATGTTCGCCAGTAATGTAAGTCTAGTGATAGCCAGATAGGTGAAATGGTTTTCTTTATACTGCATTTTAAAGTAGCCGAATTGAACACTATCATATCGTAAGTATTTGGACACCTGTTAGTGGACACTAATATGGAGTGATCTCGCCCGGTTAGCCGAGCGGTCTAACGCACGGCTTTCCGGAGCGGGAAGGAGCGCCTGGTCCCCGGCACGAATCCGCCCGGCGGACTTGTGACGAGGTCCGGTGAGCCGGCCAGTCTGTGGATGGTTTTTAGGCGGTTTTCCATCTGCCTCGGCGAATGCGGGCTGGTTCCCCTTATTCCGCCTAAGCTGCACTTCGTCGGCGATTGCCGTGCAAACAAGTTCTCCACGTACGCGTACACCACCCTTTCTCTACAACGCAAACATAGGGGTTACACTCGTCTGGTGTGAGACGTTCCCTGGGAGGGTCCACCGGGGGCCGAACCGCACAATAATCGTGGGTTCGGTGTGGGGCGGCGGAGGGGTGAAGTGGACTGCAGCAGTCGTCGTGGGGTTGTGGACCACAGCGGCTGCGGCGGGGACGGAGCCTCTCCGTCGTTTCTAGGCCCCCCGGTTAACATACAACATACAATATGGAGTGAATCCACTGTCCATCTTTACGATGGCGTGAACTCTGCTGGAGAGACTTTCAATGTGGTGGCTGAATGTCTGTGGACTAAATGGAGCCCATTCTCTCTCAAGAACTAAAACCAGAGAAGGTAGTAATGTTGGGCGATGGGGTATGGAGCGAAGTCGACGTTCTTACTCAGCCCAAATGTGTTCCACTGGGTTCAGGTCGGGACTCTGGGCATACCAGTCCATTTCAGGAATGTTATTGTCCAAAAACGATTACCTCACGTATGCTGCTTTATGGTATGCACTGTCGTGGTGATATAAACAATCATCCTCTCCAAACGGTTCCTCTACTGTTTATAGTACACACTGTTGTAAAACGTGTTCATCTCTTTCCGAATTTAGAGTTTTCTTAAGCGCAGTGAGGGGACTACATACTAAGCAGGAGAAACACCCCCATACCGTAACACCACTTCCTCTGTACTTCACTATTGGCACTACACATGACGGCAGGTAATGTCCTCCATGCATTCGTCAAACCCAAACCTTCCATCGGATTGTCATAGAGTACTGCGTGATTCGTCACTCCAAATCACTCGTTTTCAATCGTCCACTATCCAGTGACTTCGCTATTTACATCATCTCAAGTGTTGGCTGCTACTGACTACAGAAATGTGTGACTTACGAGGAGATGCTCGAGCACTTTTCAACTCGCTACACACGGTCATTGTGCTAGCTGAACTGTTGGCAGCACTTTGAAATTAACGAATGGTTCCTTCCTCTGATTGCATGCGACATTTTACAACCGCTCGATGGTCCATGTCCTCCAATATATGAGATCTGCCTGGTCTTGTTTAGCTGTGGCTGTACCTTCACGTTTCCACTTCACATTTACATCACCAACAGTCGACTTCGGCAATTTTACAGGGGTTGAAATGTTCGTGATGGATTTGTTACTCGGGTGACATCCAATGATTAGTCCATGTCCGAAGTCACTGAGCTCTCCTCACCAACCCATTCTGCTGTTACTGATTGTTTACTGACAACAAGAATTTCTTGCCGCCTTTTATACTGGCGGGCTCTCCCCTCGTGTCACCTGGTGGTCAGTATTGCATTACATGGGGCTGTGCAGATGGTTTTGATCAGCCACTGTATATGTTTCGTTGAAATTGGGAATCACGAATGTCGTGTCTTCAAAAAAATACTTTCTTTGGGAAGAGAATGGCCCACCATTCCTGCAGCGGTACCAGATTGGTGGCGGTGCAGTTTGATCGGGTGCCTCATAACAGAGTGAAATTCGCCGTTGCGGCTTACGGACTTGCCGGTTTTTGTGAGCCATAGCCACATTCACTGATGAGCCGAAACATTATGTCCATCTGAAACTTCCTGGCAGATTAAAACTGTGTGCCGGACCGAGACTCGAACTCGAGACCTTTGCCTTTCGCGGGCGGCAAAGGTCCCGAGTTGGAGTTTCGGTTCGGCACACAGTTTTAATCTGCCATGAAGTTTAATATCAGCGCACACTCCGCTGCAGAGTGAAAATCTCATTCTGGGAACATCCCCCAGGCTGTGGCACAGCCATGTCTCCGCAGTATCCTTTCTTCCAGGAGTGCTAGTTCTGCAAGGTTCACTAGAGATTTTCTGTGGAAAGTAGGAGACGAGGTACAGGCAGAATTGAAGCTGTGGGGACGGGTCATGAGTCGTGGTTGGGTAGCTCAGATGGTAGAGCTCTTGCCCGCGAAAGGCAAAGGTCCCAAGTTGGAGTCTCGGTCCGGCAAACAGTTTTAATCTGCCAGGAAGTTTCATACCAGCGCACACCCGCGCTGCAGAGTGAAAATCTCCTTATGGATTATGTCCATCTACTTAAAAGTGTGTCGGTCCACCTATGGAAAGCAATGCAGAAGCTGTTCTGCATGGCATGGATTCGACAGGTCTCTGGTTTGTTTTCGTGTGAACGTGGCGCCACATTTTTACATACATGCCATGCAATTCCCGTAAATTATGGACCGGTGGCTGTGAGCGTGGAGTTGGCCCGTCTCTGATACGTTCCGTTGTGTAGAGACAGGAGAATCTGGTGCCCAAGACATCAGCATGGATTCACTACCATGCTCCTCAAACCACTGTAGCACGATTCTAGTCTTGTGACAAGGACAGTTTTCGTGCTAGAAGATGCCATCGCTGTCGGGGAAAGTATCAAGCATCAAGAAATGGACGGCCAGAGTGGTTCAAATGGCTCTGAGCACTATGGGACTCAACTTCTGACGTCATTAGTCCCCTAGAACTTAGAACTAGTTAAACCTAACTAACCTAAGGACATCACACACATCCATGCCCGAGGCAGGATTCTAACCTGCGACCGTAGCGGTCGCGCGGTTCCAGACTGTAGCGCCTAGAACCGCTCGGCCACACCGGCCGGCGACGGCCAGAGTGGCCGAGCGGTTCTAGGCGCTACAGTCTGGAACCGCGCGACTGCTACGGTCGCAGGTTCGAGTCCTGCCTCGGGCATGGATGTGTGTGACGTCCTTAGGTTAGTTAGGTTTAAGTAGTTCTAAGTTCTAGGGGACTGATGACCTCAGAAATGGTTCAAATGGCATTGAGCACTATGGGACTTGAATTCTAAGGTCATCAGTCCCCCAGAACTTAGAACCACTTAAACCTAACTAACCTAAGGACACCACACACACCCATACCCGAGGCAGGATTCGAACCTGCGACCGTAGCGATCACGCGGTTCCAGATTATAGGGCCTAGATCCGCTCCGCCACCCCGGGAGACGATGACCTCAGAAATTAAGTCCCATAGTGCTCAGAGCCATGAAGAAATGCAGGTAGTCCACAATAATGTTCACGCAGTTCGCAGCTATCATGGTGCACTAGATCACTACCATAGGTCCCACTGAAGACCAGGAAATGCTCCATAGCATAATATCGCCCTCGCCAGCCTGCTTGCGTGGCACTGTGCATGTCTCGAGCAGTCTTCCCCTGCGTGACGCCATATCCTGACACGGCTATCGACCTGGTGTAAGAAGAAACGTGGTTTATGCCACCAGACAACATGTTTCCGCTGCTCCACGGTCCTATCTCGAGGATTTCGGACCCACTGCATTCGTAACTGACGATGTCGTTCGGTCAACATAGGAACGTTTGCTGTGTTGCCCCACGTCTAACAATGTGCGCTGGACCTATCAGAGATCGTCGTCTGTACTGCATCAAGGAGTGGAAAAACCACCGATCTGGACGTCCTGTCATGAGGCGTGGACGTCCGACACTCGTGGTTTCACCGCTCTTCAACCACTTCCCAGAAATGCTCACGGAAGTAGCATGCGAACAGCCGATCAGCTGGCCGTTTACGAGACGCTTGTTACCAGGCTCCGCGCCATAACAATATGCCCGTTGCGAATGTCAGTGGATTCTCTCATTAGCGGCTCGTACCGTCGGTAGAATGAATCCTCATTCATTTCTGCTCCGCTTATGTAGGGTGTTAATGATGTATTCCATACTCTGAGAGGTGGTAGTATGGACCAAAACAAGAAATAATTGTCCAGTAAATATGGGCTCTTATGCATACCCTCCGAGGTATGAAAACTTGTTCATCTTCGCTACTGAGAAACACGTCTCTTCTAGTGCAAGCTCTTTCCGATTACGAAAGACATACAGAGTACAGTAACCAAATGAGAACACGTTATTCTGTTACTGTGAAACAGCAGGGCTTCTAATGTAATCTGCTTGCTATTACATACCACCTACACTTGTGAGCCATTGCTAAAGGAGGTCCTCCATATGGTGTCCGCTCATAATAAGACATGCTTCCTTCCGACCTTTTAGGGAATCACACTGGAAAAGATTGCTGTATAATTGTGCAGATGTACCCTGCGTTCTGAACATTTTTCAGCATAGGGGACACGGGCTCGGCGGTTCCTCCCACTTGTCAGCATAACAGGAGATCATGTTTGCCATTACTAGCGTGGAATAACAGGCTGCCATTACGTTATTAAGTGCACAGATAAAACTACAATGCAAAATAATTTCGTGAATTTATCAACTAGAACTAATATATGCGTAGCACTTACCACAAACTGTGAATATTGTTAACTACAACAACACTAACAGATTTTTACTGTATGCTGTGTCCATGGACAATAATGCAGCTTGCAGTAGAAGAGCTGTGTTTAACACTAGAGAATACGAACAAGTGCTTACAACTCATCAGTGCATTTTAGAGCCAGTGTTTACTGGACATTTTTGTCGTCTTTTGGTCCATACTACCACCTCTCAAAATCTGAACTATTTTTTAATACCTTGTATACTTTCCTTTCTCTGGGTGGGCACTGCTCACAGTGTTTTGGCTCGTCAGGTTCAAATGGTTCAAATGGCTCTGAGCACTATGGGACTTAACATCTATGGTCATCAGTCCCCTAGAACTTAGAACTACTTAAACCTAACTAACCTAAGGACAGCACACAACACCCAGCCATCACGAGGCAGAGAAAATCCCTGACCCCGCCGGGAATCGAACCCGGGCACCCGGGCGTGGGAAGCGAGAACGCTACCGCACGACCATGAGATGCGGGCAATAGGCTCATCAGGTATCTTGTGCAGTTGGTCATAATCACACTCTGTCTGACTAAGACCTCTATAAGACTAGTCAACGACATTTTTATCATAAATATTCTACATCTACATGACTCTGCAAATCACATTTAAGTGTCTGGCAGACCGTTCATCGAACCACCTTCACAATTCTCCATATTCCAATTTCATATAGCGCTGGGAAAGAACGAAAACCTATATCTTTCCGTACGAACTTTGATTTCCGTTATTTTAACGTGGTGACCGTTTCTCCCTATGTATGTCGGTGTCAACAAAATAATTTCGCATTCGAAGGAGAAAGTTGGTGATTGGAATTTCGTGAGAAGATTCCGTCGCAACGGAAAACGCCTTTCTTTTAATAACGTCCAGCCCAAATCCTGTATCATTTCTGTGACACTCTCTCCAATATTTCGCGATAATACAAAACGTGCTGCCCTTCTTTAAACTTTTTCGATGTACTCCATCAGTCCTATCTGGTAAGGATCCCATACCGCGCTGCAGTATTCTAAAAGAGGACGGACAAGCGTAGTGTAGGCAGTCTCCTTAGTAGATCTGTTACATTTTCTAAGTGTCCTGCCAATAAAACGTCTTTGGTTAGCCTTCCCCACAACATTTTCTTTGTGTTCTTTCCAATTTAAGTTGTTTGTAATCGTAATACCTAGGTAATTATTTAATTTACGGCCTTCAGATTAGACTGATTTATCGTGTAGCCGAAGTTTAACGGATTCCTTTTAGCACTCATGTGAATGACCTCACACTTTTCGTTATTTAGGGTCAACTGCCACTTTTTGCACCATTCAGATATGTTCTCTAAATCGTTTTGCGCCTTGATTTGATCTTCTGATGACTTTATTAGTCGATAAACGACAGAGTCATCTGCAAGTAACCGAAGACAGCTGTTCAGATTGTCTCCCAAATCGTTTATATAGATGAAGAACAGCAAAGGGCCTACAACACTACCTTGGGGAACGCCAGAAATCACTTCTGTTTTACTCGATGACTTTCCGTCAGTTACTACGAACTGTGACCTCTCTGACAGGAAATCACAAATCCAGTCACATAACTGACACGATATTCCATAAGCACGCAATTTCACTACAAGCAGCTTGTGTGGTACAGTGTCAAAAGCATTCCGGAAATCCAGAAATACGGAATCGATCTGAAATCCCTTGTCAATAGCACTCAATACTTCATTTGAATAAAGAGATAGTTGTGTTTCACAAGAACGATGTTTTCTAAACCCATGTTGACTTGCGTCAATAGACAGTTTTTCTTCGCAGTCCGGAACCGCGGGACTGCTACGGTCGCAGGTTCGAATCCTGCCTCGGGCATGGATGTGTGTGATGTCCTTAGATTAGTTAGGTTTAATTAGTTCTAAGTTCTAGGCGACTGATGACCTCAGAAGTTAAGTCGCATAGTGCTCAGAGCCATTTGAACCATTTGAACAGTTTTCTTCGAGGTAATTCATTACATTCGAACACAATATATGTTCCCTATTCCTGCTGCATATCGACGTTAACGATATGGGCCTGTAATTTAGTGGATTAGTCCTACTGCCTTTCTTGAATATTGGTGTGACCTGTGCAACTTTCCAGTCTTTGGGTACGGATCTTTCTTCGAGCGAATGGTTGTATATGATTGTTAAGTATGGAGGTAATGCATCAGCATGCTCCGAAAGGAACCTAATTAGTATACAGTCTGGACCAGAAGACTTACTTTTATTAAGTGATGTAAGTTGCTTTACTACTCCGAGGATATTTACTTCTACGCTACTCATGTTGGCAGCTGTTCTCGATTCGAATTCTGGAATATTTACTTCGTCTTCTTTTGTGAAGGCATTTCCAAAGGCTGTGTTTAGCAAATCTGCTTTGGCAGCACTGCCTTCGGTAGTATCTCCATTGCTATCACGCACAGAAGGCACTGATTGTTTCTTGCTACTAACATACTTCTACATCTACATCTACATTTATACTCCGCAAGCCACGCAACGGTGTGTGGCGGAGGGCACTTTACGTGCCACTGTCATTACCTCCCTTTCCTGTTCCAGTCGCGTATGGTTCGCAGGAGGAACGACTGCCGGAAAGCCTCCGTGCGCGTTCGAATCTCTCTAATTTTACATTCGTGATCTTCTCGGGAGGTATAAGTAGGGGGAAGTAATATATTCGATACCTCATCCAGAAACGCACCCTCTCGAAACCTGACCAGCAAGCTACACCGCGATGCAGAGCGCCTCTCTTGCAGAGTCTGCCACTTGAGTTTGCTAAACATCTCCGTAACGCTATCATGCTTACCAAATAACCCTGTGACGAAACGCGCCGCTCATCTTTGGATCTTCTCTATCTGCTCTGTCAACCCTACCTGGTGCGGATCCCACACTGATGAGCAATACTCAAGTACAGGACTAACGAGTGTTTTGTAAGCCACCTCCTTTGTTGATGGACTACATTTTCTAAGGACTCTCCCAATGAATCTCAACCTGGCACCCGCCTTACCAACAATAAATTTTATGTGATCATTCCACTTCAAATCGTTCCGTATGCATACTCCCAGATATTTTACAGAAGTAACTGCTACCAGTGTTTGTTCCGCTATCATATAATCATACAATAAAGGATCCTTCTTTCTATGTATTCGCAATACATTACATTTGTCTATGTTAGGGGTCAGTTGCCACTCCCTGCACCAAGTGCCTATCCGCTGCAGATCTTCCTGCATTTCGCTGCAATTTTCTAATGCTGCAACTTCTCTGTATACTACAGCATCATCCGCGAAAAACCGCATACGACCAGAATCTCTTTGGATTTTTTGCCAGGTTTCGAGACAAAGTTTCGTTGTGGAAACTGTTATAAGCATCTCGCATTGAAGTACGCTCTAAATTTCGAGCGTCTGTAAAAGATCACCAATCTTGGGCATTTTACGTCTGTTTAAATTTGGCATGTTTGTTTCGTTGTTTCTGCTACAGTGTTCTAACCCGTTTTGTGTATCAAGGAGGATCAGCTCCGTCATTTGTTAATTTATTTAGTATAAATCTCTCAATTGCTGCCGATACTGTTTCATGGAATTCAGCCACATCTGGTCTACACTTATATTATTAATATGGAATGAGTGGAGATTGTCTCTCAGGAAGGCATTAAGTGAATTTATATCTGCTTTTTTGAATAGGTATATTTTTCGTATATTTTTGGAGGATTTGGGGATTACAATATTCAGTCTCGCTACGACAACACTGTGTTCAGTAATCCTTGTATCGGTTTTGATGCTGGCTATTAACTCAGGATTATTTGTTGCTAAGAGGTCAAGTGTGTTTCCACAACCGTTTACTATTCGCGTGGGCTCATGAACTAATTGCTCGAAATAATTTTCAGAGAATGCTTTAAGCACAATTTCGGATGATATTTTATGCGTACCTCAGGAATTAAACGTGTATTTTCGCCAACATATCGAGGGTAAAAATTGCGAATGATTTTTAGAACAATTGTCAGTCGTATATTCAAAAAATGAAATCAGTTTTTGTTGGTCAGGCTCAGTTTTCTTGTGACAGGTTCCCCCTCTATAGAAACATTGGGCTTTGGTTATTCTGATGGTACATAATTTAGTTATTCTGTAAATGTGGCTGCTGAAAAGCAATCGCATAATGCACTAGAAATTCTCATGTAAGATCCTCAGTTCGAAAATCCATGTCCAGAGAAGACGGAGTCAGTCATGCTCAGATGCTTTGTACCAATGTAAATAGCACAGCTCCTTATATATATGGTGTTTCTAAAATGAGTGTAGAAAATGAGAGCGCTTGTAGACTGGGTCATAAAACGCATATTTCACATAGCAACCCATGTTTCCATCCCTTAGCGTACGGCGCTGGAAGTCATTGAACAGTGTCACGCTGTGCCAGGAGGGTAGGCACACAATATGGCACCCAAGCTGTCATGGTAACAGGTCTACAGGGGGACGGTTTCAATATATTAGAGACATCGAGGTAAAAGAGAGTCGGGTTGAAGTTTTATTACCTTCATTTGCAACGCTGTAGTCAATATAGCTGTGGATAGGCCAGCTGGGACAACACTACGGGTTTTCCGCCTCTTACTGGAACGTGAACGTGTTGCTTTTAGCTGTGAAAATGCCTGTATGATAGGTGTTGCATAGAGGGCAGCACCTGTGCACACTGCAGAGACTTTTTGCTCTGCTTCAGTTTGTCATCAAATGGGAACACTCTTATGTTTGTTACTGTGTGGAGAGGACAGGAGTCGGAGCATTGTTCTTGGGAGGGAAGGGCAGATATGCACAGTCCTTACGGAGCAGAGGATGGAAGTACTCGCTAGTAGTAGGGTAATGTGGATCCTGGTGCAATTTCGATATCAAATTGATATGCAAATTAGTTATATTGGTCAATTAATTACCTCAACCATACCCACCCACACCCCACTCCCAGATGACGTTATGTTTTCCTCAGCCTGCAAGTTGGTCCTCACATCCTACCCCCTCCCATCCCCTACCCCCACCTACCTTATTGGTGGGAACTACGAATTTTGTCGGGAATTTCGAATTTTGTCGGGAATTTCGAATTTTGTCGAGAATGTCGAATTATGGTGTGAATTTCTTTGTCCCTAAACTGTGCTGACGTCCCACCCCACCCTCCACCTGGGAATTGGCGGGAAGTTAAAAATGGCGATGCTCTTTTTGGGACTCGAACCCTGGTCCTCCTGGACGGAAAGCCCAAGTCCTCCTATACAACACAATCATCCCACCAGAGGCTCTTGGAATTGACAGGAACTTAAAAATGGCGGTGCCCTTTCTGGGATTAAACCTTGGTCCTTCTGCATGGAAAGCCCAAGTGTACTCACCAACACATGGAAACTACCCAGATGCAGGAGAGGAAGGTTAGGTTAGTGCACTTTATTTATTTTGGTTGGGTAATTGAAGTGAAGATCGGTCCTAATTACGTAATTAATCAGACCAATCGGTCCTAATTACACAAGTAATGTGTTGTTCTGTACCGTACATAAGAATAATACTCACGAAGGACTGTCTCCGTCCTTCCGACGGTCATCTAGCACACAAAATAGCGGAATTGGGTTGATTATGTCTTCATGGATCCTTAAGAGTATGAAAGGAGGCGTGATAGACGCAGCAGGATCCCATGGTTTGTTGCTGGAGAATCTAGACAATATTGCAGCCAAAATTCGAAACTCCTGCCTATAGGGTAGGTGGGAGAGGGGGTTGGGGGGTGCGGGGAGGGGGAGGGTACGGGCACCCACGTGCAGGTTGAGGAAAACATGTGACGCCATCCGGGGTGGGGTGGTGGTGGGCATGGTCGGGAGTAAGTAATAGATCAATTTAATTATTGTTAGTTTGTTTATTAATGTGAATAGTGGTGTGAATGAAAAGTAAGATCTTAAATGAATATTGTTATGTTTATTAACTGAGTACAAGTTAGTGTGACAACTGTGATTGTACAGAGAAAGTGAGTTATACTCTGAGGGGAATATTGTAAGTTACAACTAGCGAGTTTAGGGGTCTGGGAAAACAACAAACATTTTAAAATAACTCTGTTATTTAGAGAAGGAGTTAGTTTGATGTTTATGGAATTTCTGTAGTGTGGGATGGGCTAAGGAATTGCTTTGTGAAGCATAAAGAGTCAATTCGGAGCTCTGCCGTCATCATGTTCGGATGCAGATATAAGGATCTCTGAATAGGTGGGATAATTTTGCAGAGGAACGATTAAAACTTGATCATAGATTGCTGAAAATTGGATGCGAACGTGTGAGAAAAAGGAACACATGAAATTCTGATTTTAATACTTAAACTGTTACTTCCGAATAACCAAAATCAGCGTGGCATGTTTACAAGCCGTGACCGCAAAAGGAAAATGCATAGTGGTCGGGTTGTCTAATACTTGAGCGAGCATTCTGTCACAGTTAACCTGTTTGGTAATCTTTTTGTTAACGGGTTTGGTTAATTACCGTAAGATAGCTATTACAAGTGACTTTGATTGCATGTGAGTGTTGAAACTAGAAATTAAGGTTAGCACCGGCTTGCAGTGTCTTTTTCGTATCAAACAACTGCTGTTATATTTATATCGAAGTTTCCACTCACAAACTGTCTTTCAATCAGTCGCTTAGTTAACTTTATACTGAAAAAAAATTGTTGCATCCACCGGATTTAATGTTACTGGTTCTACTACAGCTCTTCCAGTACAGGAACATAATTATTTTTTAACAGGGAAGGCGCGTGGACCGCACTGCAGAAGAAGAAATCACTGCAAAGTGAGTGAACACTATTTGTGTAGGTATGGTCATCATAATTACTACGTCGCAGGTCGTCTTGCGCGGAGCTCCGTGTTCAACAAAGTACGCTGAAAGGTGTGCTCCGAAATATTTGTGCCTGCTGGAGTATTGTACTGCGTCGTTACGTCTGCTATACATCGCCGTATATATCGCTTTATAGAGCGGATAAGTTTCCGATTTCTACGCCCAACACCTTCTCGCCTACTCGTGGTTTCACTGTCTTACAACCACTTCCCTTGCATGCTCACGACAGCGATGCGCGAAAAGCTCGCGATGGGCAGTGGTCATAATGCAGTGAACAGGACAGAAAACTCGTCTTACAGATAAATATACCATATGAACGCAGCGCGACTCTGCACACCCCTCAGCTGTTTAAAATCGATTCAGTCATGACTGGACGTAGATATGACTTTGGTACCGGCTTCAAAATGGTTCAAATGGCTCTAACCACTATGGGACTTAACATCTGAGGTCATCAATCCCCTAGACTTAGAACTACTTAAACCTAACTAACCTAAGAACATCACACACATCCATGCCCGAGGCATGATTCTAACCTGCGACCGTAGCAGCAGCGCGGTTCCGGACTGAAGCGCGTAGAACCGCTCGGCCGGCAGGCTTTAAAAGTAACTTTGATATATTAGCCCCATTTCTTCCACAGAAATGTACGAGCTACAGTCCAGCAGACGGGAAATAGCCGGCGACTTCATTTTCTGTGCAGACTCTAACCTGAGTCACTTAGGTTCGAAACATTATAGTAGCCGGCCGAAGTGGCCTAGCGGTTCTAGGCGCTACAGTTTGGAACCGCGCGACCGCTACGGTCGCAGGTTCGAATCCTGCCTCGGGCATGGATGTGTGTGCTGTCCTTAGGTTAGTTAGGTTTAAGTAGTTCTAAGTTCTAGGGGACTCATGACCACAGCAGTTAAGTCCCATAAAAAAAATTATAATAATTATGGCAATGATAGAAAGAAAGACAATTATTTCATTATCACGAAGCGAAGTGAGACTGACATTTTAAACTACCAGTTTTCTTTACGTAACAGTTTCTTCAAAATACACTGCCTTACAAAAGAATGTGAAGCACCCAGAAGACATGGTCGGATGTCAACGTAACTTCGTACACCTACAAACCACCGGCGGGTATGTATTGTATTGTATTGTATGTTAACCGGGGACCTAGAAACGATGGAGAGGCTCCGTCCCTGCGGCAGCCGCAGTGGTCCACAACCCCACGATGACTACTACAGTCCACTTCACCCCTCCGCCGCCCCACACCGAACCACTCTTTCAGGGTTATTGTGCGGTTCGGCCCCCGGTGGACCCTCCCAGGGAACGTCTCACACCAGACGAGTGTAACCCTTATGTTTGTGTGGTTGAGTAATGGTGATGTACGCGTACGTGGAGAACTTGTTTGCGCAGCAACTGCCGACATAGTGCAGCTGAGGCGGAATAAGGGGAACGAGCCCGCATTTGCCGAGGCAGATGGAAAACCGCCTAAAAACCATCCACAGACTGGCCGGCTCACCGGACCTCGACACAAATCCGCCGGGCGGATTCGTGCCGGGGACCAGGCGCTCCTTCCCACTCCCGAAAGCCGTGCGTTAGATCGCTCGGCTAACCGGGAGGGCCATCGGCGGGTATGTAAACGATTTGAAGTGCAACACTCTATGAGAGGTAAGATGGCCACTGGAGTGCATTAGTGTTGTCGGTCTTTTGTGTTCTTATGAGGCCTGAGGGTGTATATCGGAGCGTGAACAGCGTCAGATGTTGAATGATCACTGTGAAGGACACGAAGATGTGTACTTGTGTCAGACAGCGTTATCCGGACCTGACCTAGTTTGAAAGGGTCCCCATTCAGGATCTTCATTTGACCGACCTATCCAGATCTGTGAGGCATTCGCATCTGACCGTGGCCCGATGTTGGTCTGTACGGGAACGTGAGGGCAGCAATACTTGTCGTCAAGGTTCCAGTCGGTCACGTAGACCTCCACAAGGGAGAATCGCCGTATTGTGCACCAAAATCACTGAACTCCTTCTCATTTGTGCCTGCTAGTCGAGAACAAGTATTTAACTCCCTGCAACATTCTGAGTCATCCTGTATCATTGGTCAGACACTAACAGCAGCTGGGGTAGGGAATTACCGCCTCATGCATAAGCTGCCGTTGAGAGCATAAAACAAACGGCTACGTACGGAGTGGCGCGCCATGATCGGCGCACATGGACTGCTGGTGAATGGCATCACATTGTTTTCAGCGACATGAAGTATGCCGGATAACCATAGTAGGCGAGTATGACGACAACCTTGGGAGAGGTCCCACTCTTCCAATCATTTGGAGAAGACGCATCGCTGTTATGCTTAACATCATGGTGTAGGTATCCATCGGGTATGACTTCAGGTCACGGCTGGTGGTGATTGAGGCTCTGACGCCACAACAGTATGTCACAGACATCCTGCGTCCTCGCGTGTTACCTCTCAGGCATGTAGCTTGAGGAAGAATTCGCTCTTTTGTATGCATCATGAATACACGTACCTTGGGGGGGGGGGGGGGGAGGGGGAATACGGCCTTCGGCAGTGCGTGGGAGACAACCGCGTTATTGCGGATTGCCCCATACGACGCTATCTGCCACAAGATTCGGTTGCAGTTTTAAAGGCTGAGACGGTAGCGACACGTTGTCTGAGCGATATGCTGCGCGAGACAAATTTCGCAACGCAGTGCACCACAGTTTACTGGCGGAATCGGATTAATTGTCTGCACTGTTAGACTATTAAAATTAGTCGTTGTGGCGCAAATTTTCGTTTGTTTCCAGTCACTTATATACCAAGCTGCGAATACATACCTACATGGCATTACATGTAGGTTGATTCATGGAGAAATACACTTAGCATGGTGTACGCATATATGCAGTGGCATTCGCAGATACATGTTTCCGTCGCAACCCAGGGCAATTTAAGTCTTTCATAGGACAATTTAAATAATAAAGATAAATCTATGATTCGAAATGTACATTGCGAAATGAAATAAGCTATTGTATTGTATTTCATGACATTACATGTAAGTTGATTCATGGAGAAAGACATTTAGCATGCTGTACGCATAAATGCAGTGGCATTCGCAGATACATGTTTCCGTCGGAACCCAGCGCGATTTAAATCTGTCATAGGACAGTTTAAATAATAAAGATAAAGCTATGATTCAAAATATACATTGCGAAATGAAATAAGCTATTGTAAGAAAATTGACAGATTTGACAGTTAACAGTCCAAGTACATTTTCTTTTAAATTGAACAAAATATTTCTCTTAAGGTCATTTGAGTTTTTAAAACGAAGAAGTATAATGGTATAACACTTGATAACACGAGCAGTTCACCTTTATTTGCAAAAGAGGTATATTGCCAGCATAACTTAGCTGCGGCTGTATTGTCCACGCAGACATGAGATAATGTGGAAGAAAATTACACCGTGCCGGTTTTATTTACCACATTGCTGTCTTGTTTTGGTAGTATCCCCTGTAGGCTTCAATGGGAATTATATCACTACTCTCCTTTTTTAATTAAGAGCTCCAGGATGTTGTTAAAAAAACTAAAAACACAATATCTCCATAGGTAAAAATGGTACGAATACTAAGTATACACGAAAATACTCAGCCATTTGCATTTTCTGACATGCAAAACATTTCATCGGTTTGTGAAGTATTAAGAGATGTCGTCGATCCGTGGAACATCATATAGCAAGAAACGTACAAACTTGTTCAGGTTGGCCACAGTCCAGAAACTATATTAATGCACATTTCTGCCCTGTGACACAGATCGCAAACACGTACCTGTTGTTGAGCTATCTTACGGATCACGTGAAAATTTTTTAAAGTGTCATTACAGCCACGAATTGCAGAGGATCACATACGCATGCAGCTTAGAAAGGGTGTCCAACTGTTTTGGCAGATGCACGGTGCTCAAAAGACTTTCCTGTCAGAGCAAGACGGAGGCAAGACTAATATTAGGCTGTGACATAGGGCAGTGACATCCAAACAGCATACGTATACTGGGTGAACATTAGTAAAACCGACAAACCGCAGGGACGAAATGATAATTAAATCAAGGCCGTAAGCTGTCGACAGGCGTTGATATACATCAACGGGGCAGTTGAAATTGTGTGCCCCGACCGGGACTCGAACCCAGGATCTCCTGCTTATATGGCAGACGCTCTATCCATCCTTTTTTTCATTTTGTTCGCTTTCATTCGTTGAATCTGCTCGGATCGGACGTCGTAAAATACCCGTTTAAGTTCGTCGTTGATCGATTAACTCATTTTTTTTTTAATTACAGAGGGCAGCTAACTGTCTGACCGAACACGCTGAGATACCGTGCTGGCTGTCTGAGCCACCGAGGGCACAGAGGATACTGCGACTTCAGGGGTTTATCCCTTGCACGCTCCCCGTGAGACCCACATTCCCACCTTAATGTCCACACACTACATTCGTAGTGCCCTGCCCATTACACTCATTACTCGCGGCAGACAATCTTACCGCGTCCCGTAGGAGTTCGTGCAGTGCGTGTGCATCCTCATGTCCGAAAGAACAGATACCATCTTCATATAACTGCAGGGACGAATTCCTGACTGGAAGGAGGAAAAATGTCCTATGAACAAGTGAACGGAAATGCATCGTTGCCACGGGAGATGGCGCTGACGAATAATAATTCCTCTGACCACGTGCCGTGTGTTCCTTGAGTGCTGCAGGCTGTGTGATTGACGCAGCGTACTGTAAGTAGCAGAATGGTCTGGTATTCATCTCGGGAACAAGCCGAGATGGTGTTTATGTATGGCCAAGCAGATGGAAACGGTCGAGAGGCAGCACGGCAATACCAAAACAAATACCCTCTCAGACACCAACCACATCTCACAATATTTCAAGTCCTTTTTGGGTGTTTGTGTGATCATGGGTCCTTTCAGATAGACGAACGTGCAGAGAGGCGACTTGAAATGTTGTGTGATGTGGTTGGTGCCTGTGAGGGTACTTGTTTTGGCATAGCCATGCTGCCTCTCGACCGTTTCCATCTACTTGGCCGTACACAAACACCATTTCGGTTTGTTTCTGAAATGAATACCGAACCATTCCGCTGCATACCGTACGATGCGTTAATCGCACAGCCTGCAACACACAAGGAATACACGGCACGTTGTCAGAAGAACTTTCATTCGTATAAGCGTCATCTACCGCGGCAACGATGTATTTCCGGACACGTGTTCATGGGACCTTTTTTTCCTCCATTTCCAGTCATAAATCCGTCCCTGCAGTTTGTCGATTTTATTAATGTTCTGCCCGCATCTCGTGGTCGTGCGGTAGCGTTTTCGCTTCCCACGCCCGGGTTCCCGGGTTCGATTCCCGGCGGGGTCAGGGATTTTCTCTGCCTCGTGATGGCTGGGTGTTGTGTGCTGTCCTTAGGTTAGTTAGGTTTAAGTAGTTCTAAGTTCTAGGGGACTGATGACCATAGATGTTAAGTCCCATAGTGCTCAGAGCCATTTGAACCATTTATTAATGTTCACCCTGTATATCTACGATGGGAAAAAATGGAAATGACCGTATGGCGTCATTGGCCGGGAGGCACCTTCCGAGGCAGGTCCGGCCGCCTTGGTGCAGGTCTTACTACATTCGACGCCACAATGGGCGACCTGCCCTCTGGATGGGTATGAAATGATGATGAAGACAACCCAACACCCAGTCCCTGAGCGGAGAAAATCCCCGACCCAGTCGGGAATTGAACCCGGGCCCATTAGAACGGCAGTCCGTCACGCTGACCATTCAGCTATCGGGTGCGATGGGACACATACATAAATACGTTGGCGGCTCGACCACAAGTGTAACGGGGAGCTGCTAGAACCATATGAAACGCATCCGATCAGACGATGAAACTAACAAGCAGAGCAGGTAACTGTCGGGCGCAGATCTGAATGAAATTCTGCATGGAGTGTAGTGCATCCAACCCTTGCCCAACGGATCAGGTTGTCAACCAATTACAGACATTAGTACTTAGGCGTCAAAGTAAAATTTCTTCGTCATCTTCTCAAAAACTACAGTATGGTTCAAATGGCTCTGAGCACTATGGGACTTAACATCTGAGGTCATCAGTCCCCTAGACTTAGAACTACTTAAAGCTAACTAACCTAAGGACAGCACACACATCCATGCCCGAGGCAGGATTCGAACCTGCGACCGTAGCAGCAGCGCGGTTCCGCACTGAAGCGCCTAGAACCGCTCGGCCACAACGGCCGGCAACTGCAGTATGCCGAATAACAAACCTAAATAGAAGTCAGTTCCTTTACCTATGCAAGATTTCGTCAAAATCCGTGATTCACAATTGTCGACCTCTCCTTTCGAGACTCTTGTATGTCACTGACAAGGGGAGGCCACGACGTTTGGAACGCAGATTTACTGTAAACTTTATACACTCGTAGTACTCCATTAGGACAACAAAATGTGTAAGCAGTAGCCCGTACTTCTTAAGCGTTACTGAGAAAATCGCAAGATAATTTCGGTCGTCGAATATATATATATATATATATGTGCGTGGCGATTTTAACCATGAAGCGACTGCAGCCGAGTGGTGACGCCACGGTAGCTCAGCGTGTTCGGTCAGAGCGTTAGCTTCCTTTTCCAATAAAAAAAAAAACTGAGCGAACAGATGAACGAACAAACTGAACGGGTGTCATCTGACGTCCGCCTGAACAAATTCAGCGAACAATATAGAACAAATTTTTTTTAACCGCTATTAAAATACACTCGATACTGCATAACCAATTATCAGCGCCGATTTTTAAGGAATACTGCGTTATGCATGGTTTGCTTCCAAACCATCGTCTGAAAGAGAGTTTTTTTTTGAAAATGTCAGCAAGGTTTGTTTTTCCACAGAAAACGTCAAAAGACCTTGCGTATGCGGAAACATAGCATTTATTCAATGGGGCTGGTGCCGTTTAACTTTATGTTTTCCATCTTTTTACGAAAAATACCATCCTGCAACTTGTACTCGTAATGTGGAAAGCGACGATTAATTATACATCCTTCGAAAGCCGTCTGTGCCGGTCAAAACTTGAAGGTAACAAGTCGTTTCGGGCTCCTTCCAGGTATAAGGGATTTCTCAAATCACGGACAAGCATACATTTTCAGTATGACTTTATGCATTTGGTCGTTTACTAGTAGATAGTTATGAATATTACATTATTTGCGATAATAAAAATTAGTAGACTGCCAAATAACATTGTAAATTTAATAAAATTTCATCCGATTAGACGTACTTTCCCCATTATATCAGTTGTAATATAAATAATAAAGAAAATGACTGTGTTGAAAATAAAAAAGGAACTGACGAACGCAAATCGATCCAGCGATCCAGCGGCTTGAACGCCAAACACATAAAAAACACGTTTTGTTCTATATTGTTCGTTGAATTTATTTCAGGGCGGACGTCCAATGATACCCATTCAGTTTGTCGATGATCCGTTCGCTGAGGTTTTTTATTATAAAGGGTATCTAACGCTCTGACCAAACACGTTTTTTTTGTTTTTTTGTGCATTTTGTTCGTTGTTGATCGTTGTGTTTGGTCGTTGCGGACGTCACATGACATCCGTTAAAGTTCGTTTGTTGATCCTTCCACTCAGTTTTTTATTACAGAGGCCAACCAGCTCTCTGACCGAACATGCTGAGCTACCGTGCCGGCACCACTCGGGTGCAGCCGCTTCATGGTTAAAATGGCCACGCACAGATATATATATCCGACGATAGAAATTATCTTCCGATTTTCTCAATAACGCTTGAGAAGTACGCGCTACTGCTTACACATTTTGTTGTCTTCATTGAGTACTAAGAGTGTACGAAGTTTACAGTAAATCCGCGTTCCAAACGTCGTGGCTTCCCTTGTGAGATAGTTTGGACGCTATGATTGTCTTTGACGTGACACACGCTCTTAATAGGGCCCTAAAAGTAAGAGGGTTGTTCGGAAAGTAAGGTCCGATCGGTCGCGAAATCGACACCACACTTAAACTCAAAAATATTTTATTTGCAACAGTTAGCTAGGCTAGACCTTCCAGCTACTTCTTTATATAGTCGCCGCTCAGACATTTACTGTAGCTTTGTACCAACTTTCCAATGCCCTCGACATAGAAGGCAGCTGCCTATGGTTTCTGCCAATTCTCAACTCTGGTCTGAAGCTCGTTGTCTGTGCCAAAATATTGTCCTCAGAGCCAGTGATTCATGTCAGCAGAGACAAAAATCAGAGGGAGCCAAGTCCGGGCTGTATGGTGCGTTATTAAACACTTCCCATCCGAAACGCTGCAGACGTGTCCTCATTGCCCTTGCAGTGTGCGGTCCAGAATTGTCATGAAAAATGAAATGTATGACAGTTAGGTTACATAGGGTTATGCGAAATCAAGGGAAATCTCTCAGCAAACACCCATACTTGGCGGGTGACATTATTTTCTAGGTACTTTTACACGCTTACTGTGAGCTCAGAACTGAAAAGAATGACGCGACGCCACCAACGGGCGTTCTGGTGACACTGACCAATACATATGCGCAAAGCTTCATAGGGTTCTCACTCTGGTTTCCATTTCGCGACCGATCGGATGTTGCTTTGCGAATAACCCTCGTGAGACGTAGATAATCCGTTTTTCTCACACGGCTCTTAGGAGAAAAAATGAACTAATTCTGTGAGGTGCAATCCAGTTATATAAAATGAGAGTTTTTATATACAGGGTGAGTCACCTAACGTTACCGCTTGATATATTTCGTAAACCACATCAAATACTGACGAACCGATTCCACAGACCGAACGTGAGGAGAGGGGCTAATGTAATTGGTTAATACAAACCATACAAAAATGCACGGAAGTATGTTTTCTAACACAAACCTACGTTTTTTTAAATGGAACCCCGTTAGTTTTGTTAGCACATCTGAACATATAAACAAATACGTAATCAGTGCCGTTTGTTGCATTGTAAAATGTTAATTACATCCGGAGATATTGTAAGCTAAAGTTGACGCTTGAAACCTCCGACGTTCACTTGCGTGTTGTAACAAACACGGGCCACGGTTGGCGAGCAGTATCTGCAGGGACATGTTTACGATGACGACCGTATTTACGAGTGTGGCTGTAGTGCACTGGTGTGGTTTGGTCTAGCTGTCGCAGTGTCCGCATGTAGCGCTTGCTGCTATTGTTATTCTGCATTCGTCTCCGCACGCAGACTAACTGTAGTACACCGTGTTACCGGACGTCTGTGATAGTGTAGTGTTGTAGGAACTATGACCATGGTGTATTCGAACTCTGAAAAGGCGGAGATGATACTCATCTATGGCGAGTGTCGACGAAATGCAGCTGAAGCCTACAAGGTGTATGCAGAACGGTACCCGGACAGAGAGCATCCAACGTGCCGCACATTGCAAAATATCTACCGCCAACTGTATGCAACAGGTATGGTCGTAGCACGCAAACGGGACCGTAACAGGCCCGTCACAGGAGAAGCGGGTGCAGTTGGTGTGTTAGCTGCTGTTGCCATGAACCCACACATGAGTACACGGGACATTGCGAGAGCCGGTGGACTGAGTGAAAGTAGTGTCATGCGCATACTGCATCGTCACCGCTTTCACCCGTTTCATGTGTCGCTACATCAGCAATTACATGGTGATGACTTTAATCATCGAGTGTAATTCTGTCAATGGGCATTAACAGAAAATGCGTTGCAGTTCTACCTGTTTACCGATGAAGCGGGTTTCACAAACCACGGGGCAGTGAATCTACGGAACATGCATTACTGGTCCGTGGACAATCCTCGCTGGCTCAGACGGGTAGAGCGACAGCGACCGTGGACTGTGAATATATGGTGCGGAATCATTGGCGACCACCTCATTGGTCCTCACTTCATTGCAGGGGCCCAAACAGCTGCAACATACATCGCGTTTGTACAGAATGGTCTGCCAACGTTGCTCGAAAATGTCCCACTGGAAACGCGTCGACGTATGTGGTATCAGCATGATGGTGCACCTGCACATTCCGCAATTAACACTAGGCTGACCCTTGAAAGGAAGTTCGACGGGCGTTTCATAGGACGTGGAGGACGCATAAATTGGCCAGCCCGTTCTCCTGATCTTACACCTCTGGACTTCTTTCTGTGGGGTACGTTAAAGGAGAATGTGTACCGCGATGTGCCTACAACCCCAGAGGATATGAAACAAACGTATTGTGACAGCCTGCGGCGACATTACACCAGATGTACTGCGGCGTGTACGACATTCATTACGCCAGAGATTGCAATTGTGTGCAGCAAATGATGGCCACCACATTGAACATCTATTGGCCTGACGTGTCGGGACACACTCAATTCCACTCCGTAATTGAAAACGGAAACCACGTGTGTACGTGTACCTCACCCCTCATGGTAATGTACATGTGCGTCAGTGAAAAAGACCAATAAAAAGTTGTTAGCATGTGGACGTAATGTGCTGTTCCAGTCTCTTCTGTACCTAAGGTCCATCACCGTTCCCTTTGGATCCCTACGTAATTGGGTGCTCTCCGATACACACGATCGAACAGCGGAGGAGTGGTACTCAAGCGTCAACTTTAGGTTACAATATCTCCGGATGTAATTAACATTTTACAATGCAACAAACGGCACTGATTACGTATTTGTTTATACGTTCAGATGTGCTAACAAAACTAACGGGGTTCCATTTTAAAAAAACGTAGGTTTGTGTTAAAAAACATACTTCCGTGCATTTTTTTATGGTTTGTATTAACCAATTACACTAGCCCCTCTCCTCACGTTCGGTCTGTGGAATCTATTCGTCAGTATTTGATGTGGTTTACGAAATATATCCAGCGGTCATGCTAGGTGACTCACACTGTATACCGGAGTCAAAACAACTGCCGGAATGTCTGTCTATTTGAACACTCCTCGTGGCATAGCGCGACAGTGAAATTCACAACAATGATCAATCTGGCTTGTAAAGAGCAAGTTGTAATTTCATCACGGATAATGGGATAGTAGGACCGATCACAAGAACTAATTAGAATGACTTCTATATTACGCTCTTAAGGTGTGACCACCTGTTCCCTGATCATTGATGCTACTAATAGACACGATGAACACGAATTCCATCGACAAAATTTCGGAGGTTGTTCCGGAATATTTTCTGAGTTCTTCGCTACAACGGACACATGGTCTTTGGTGGCTCGTTTCGGAGTTATTTGCTTTTCGTTTGATTCCTTTCCCTGAGCTTAGGTGTTGATTACAGTGATGGAAACATACTCCAATAACCACAACTGTACGTCACCTTTTCCATAAATTTCACAGAAAATTTTGCCACCGTTTCCATATCACCACATCAGAAAATATTTCGGCAAACAGATTCTGTATTGTTGTTCGTTAAAATGAATATTTTAATCAGTGTCGCAAAAAAAGTATCTAAAACTTTAATAAATACTTTAGTTTCTTTTAAAACAACATAATAAAGCATAAATTAAGTATATACTGTTTTTATCAAACACAACCCGTGATTGTTCTTCAGTTTTTATTTTTCTTATTAATTGGTTTCAGGCATGGGAAGTCACAAACGCATCAAATGACTATCGTTGCCTCTGTGTATCGCTGAATAACTTTAGGAAAAGGTATTAACCCCGGAAGGTGTGGAGGATAAATCACAGAGTAACAGCGGTCTCTGACAGTGCAACAATAACAAACATCAGACGGTGTCAAAACTAAGCAAGATAATGGAGTGCAAGCGGGCGGGTGTATAGAGATGAGAAAAATTTGGCTACCTGTTAAAAACCGTGGCATAACAAAATTGAAATTTGTAAGTATTGTAATAAGTTACGTATATCAGGCCAGGTTTCTATACGGGGTGTTCCAGCAGGAATGGTCAGTATTCAGGTATATGACAGGAACAGCATTCGAAGCAAAAAGTCTAGTAAATGTGGGCTCTAAAATGCGTACGTTAGTAGCTATGAGCACTTCTTCATCTTCGATACTATGAAACAATTCTTCTACTGTAAGCTCCTTGCCTTCCATATTTTGAGAGGAAGCAATATGGACAAAAACAAGAAAAAATTATCTAGTAAACATGCGCTCTTAAAGGTTTACCTTAAGAGCTAAGCGCATTTGTTAAGTGGAAGAGATGTGTTTCACAGTAGCTAAGTTGAAGAAGTGCTCTTAGCTCTTAAGTATGCATTTTAGAGTTTTAGCTTAGAATGATCGTTCCTGTCATATCCCTGAATGTAGAACATTCCTCCTGGAACATTCCGCATACGAAAAATACCGCATAACCGTAGTAAATATATTAAACCAGCAAGTTATGCATATATTTAGTATGCACTGAAAATTATTGAATTAATAAAGAAGAAAGTGAATGAGTAGGGTGAGATCAACGGTCTGGAAGTATGAGAACTATTTTAAGGAATTACGTAAAGTTTTGCAGATGTAAGCTGCTATACTGTGTTGTATTATCTAAAATCAACGGAGGGCAGTGTGCTAAATTTTTATTGGTGTCAATGTCTTTCAGCAGGTTCACCCTTCGCCCTCTGTTCGCCTGAAGAAGGTCCGTTAGACTGTATTTGGTACTTGTGATCTTCGCTCAACACGCACCTAAACAAAGTCTCACATTTACATTGTTTCGTATTTATTTAATTTTTCAATGTACTACATTCCTAAATACCCTACTTTTTTAACATTTAAACATTCTTCTGTTGATATTTGTTATTATTCGTATAAACTAAGCTACCCTGATATATGAATCTTAAAACAATAGGCAAATTGTTAGTCACAGATTTCAGTTTAGCTATAGCGCAGATACTTGCCAACAATATTATTTATCATATTTCGTTTTCCCCCTGCCCCACCGTCCCCCTCCCCCCCCCCCTCCCCCCCCCCCCCCCCGTCCTCCGATACCCTTTATATTTACTGTACGCTTAGATTCAACGTTGCATTGTAAAAGACAACTTTACGCGTTTCTTTGAACGTCCTTAAGCTACCATACATTTTTTCAAAGCTGTTTACCCATAGACAATCGTTTTTTACAGTGGTAGTCTGTTATTGTCGGATAATGGCCTTACAAGTCGAAAACAGATGAAAAAGAAAAATATATACGCTGGAATATTTACAGTTTGCGTTTCTCTCTCGTAAATATTAATTTATTATACAAAGCATTAATGAACACTGAATTAATATAATTAGCACTTATTTGTTGCATGTCGTACAAAATGCAGGTGAGATAACTTTGGCGTAACTCGTATGTTTGAAACGCTGAGATTGTTATTGTGGAAGTCGAGCTGCACAGATAAAATTTCGGAGTTTTTTAGAGATATTTATTGAATATTTTGGTATGAGAGACCTGTAGATCCCGCAATTTTATTATAGCGTAATTGCATTTCGTTTGTCTTCTTACCCCTACTTAGTTTGTAGCTGTATTGCTCCGACAATATCTACACAAAGGTGCAAATGTCGACCGTATATGCTGTGCGTCTTGTTTGGAAACAAATTTCCCCAGTTGATCATGGCACTATATGTTGATGCGCACTTTACTCTTCGCCGACAAACTTGCATTCAATACAGTTGCGTTTTATCTGTTTTCAAGCTGTGCTGCATTACTCTGTGTTCTATGTCGTGCGTGTGATATGTGCATATTACAGGCTTTTTCACAGTTGCGAAGGTATTTTACAGAAACGAAGGTAATAGGGACGACAAGCCGAATAAATCACAATTACATTATTACCCTGTAACGAGTCACCCAATACGACGGGTCCTTGCTACCAAAATACTCAGTAAAGGATTGTGAATAACCTCTGACATTATTTGTGATGTGGTTCGGATTTACCCTGTAGATGTACAGGATGTAAACAACAACTGTTTACACCGCACTACAGTGGTGTAGAAGAAGTTGGTACGAACAGTTTGATGTAGCACTCTTGTGGTCTACTCTTGTACACTTACGCCATCGGCTTAGTCACTCAGAATTTGAAATTTTGTATTTCGTTAACAGTAGTAATTAAAAATTCCTAGTGAGAGTAATGATATTAAAAGAAAAAAGACTTTTGTCAAAGTTATGGATAAGGCCAGTTTTCGGACTGAAGACTACAACAACGGCAACTATAAAAACTAATTACGTTTACAGTTAGACCTAAACTTGACCCTTAAAAGAACAATAGTCTCGTCGTAAGAACACCACAGACATAAAACGATTTAATATTTAATTTAACACCGTTAAAAATTTACAATATTTTGAGGTAAAATTTGTACTAATGTCAGTTTTGCAGTTGCAAGTGCAACAAGAACGAATGTTTAAT
This sequence comes from Schistocerca cancellata, assembly GCF_023864275.1. Taxonomy (NCBI): domain Eukaryota; kingdom Metazoa; phylum Arthropoda; class Insecta; order Orthoptera; family Acrididae; genus Schistocerca; species Schistocerca cancellata. The sequence continues at coordinate 724,624,660 of NC_064629.1, forward strand.
ATTCAAGGACGATTTTAGCGAAATAAAGAAACGAGCTTCAAACGGGTATGACTGCTCAAGTTGATGGCTTAAGAGGACGAGAGGATATTCAAAGCCTCGCGCTACGTGCATGCGCCTTAGCTGCGGCGGCTTTCGTAAGCCAGTTTGAGGTTGTTTCCCGGCTTCATAGACGAAAACGGCGCTGTACCCATTTATTAGTCTCGACTTCCTCCTACACCACTGTGGTACGTTGTAAACAGTTACCGTTTGTACCCTGTACACAATAAAACTATTATGATCAGAGAAGAAACAGAACGAGATGTTACATTTCGCACGCAGCGGCGTTTGTTACTTCACAAAAGTGGAGTGTTAGCTGAACAGTTAAAGAACGTAGAAACACGAAATTGTTTCTCCCACAGTGCACTCAACAGCCTAAAACATCACTGCGGTGTCTGTTACATAATGCGACAGCACAGCGCCTGCAGACATCGTCACAGAGAAACGAAGACAGCTTGTGTACACGGAAGTCCGTATTGCGGAAGTATTCCGATTCGTGGCAGAAACGGATGGAGCCGAAACGTAGGGCGGTAGCCGCGCTTCGCGACTTGCGGACGGCGAGCTGAGGCGACGTACCTCGGCTGTCCCTTCCGGCCGGCGACCACGAGCGGACTGCGGCCATCCGCGACCCGGCGTCCAGAAATAGCAGCTCACATGATCGCGTCCCCACAGAAACGCCAAACGCCACCGCCACCACCTCTGCCTCCTCCTAATTTCGCTGCTCATCCCGATCACAACTAATTCAGAGATGCAGTTACTGTCTCTCTTCCTCTTGAGAGACACCCACATGCCTTGCTCATACTGTGGCATCAAGCAGTCAGGCCTGCAAGATGAGTGGTCTGCCAAGCGTGTGTATTTATTCTTATTTATCGAGTAACATCAGTGACTGATTATGAGCTCTAGTACTCACAATTAAGCTACAATTTATTCTCCTGTTTGAATATTACGCAACGGAAACGGATAACGCACATCTGACTATTAGTAACTTACACAACTCTGATTGTTCACTACGCTCTGGCAATACCACATTTTCTTACTTACCCAACGGCTTTTACCAACATGTGGCCATCGCACTGAATATGAATGGCGCACACATTATAAATTCTGGGTATCACGACTACACACTATTCGAAGAACAAGGCCACCAATCTTTTTCTTTTCACTATCTTTTTTATTCCGATAAATTCTATAACCTAAACACACCATTACATTTTATACAATTACACATGAGAAACTCCGCCCAGTGGGAATGGCTTTACATTGGTGATTCTCTATCTTATGGTCTCGTAATTATCTAACACTACAGTGCACTTTCTGGAGAGGATGGTGGATCTTTTGCTATATCTCACACTTCGACTCTCACACCCATCATCACGAAAATTTCCTCCAGACCGAGCGGTACAAAAAGGAACATGCATAACCCACTGCCTCTGATCCTATCTTGCTACTCTCCCATGCAAACCACACATACTTAAATTACATGAAATACACCACACTGGCAACATAGAATACAACACAAAGAATAGTCACAACGTTAGAATCACATCACTTTCAGCTTTCCCACTTCAATTACTATTCATCCCAGTTTCACACGACACTGCCTCACTTCGTAACTTTTCTTTCCTACTAAGAACTCTGGAGGATATATGCACGTCTTCCTGTGCAATGCAAGCCAAGTGGCATTGCTGGATAGACAGCTGACTCACCTTACTTCTCTCTCAGAGTATTAGAGTTTGAATCTAGTGTCACACGAAAACATAACACGCAAAGTAGGCTTTTAAAGATCTTTGTAATTTTCAAATTGACCACCTGTTAAATAGTATTATTTTTAAATAGTATTATATAAATAGTATTATCTTTAATCGTAAAGAAGAAATCAAGGCTAGACATGAAAGAAAGCTTTTGAAGTTTAGTAATAGAACCACAAGTAAAAGTGTTAATACAGCAGACTATAGTGGCAAGCACCTATTTTACGAAAGAGTACTAAATAAAACTAATATCACTTTTACGCAGGCTGAGAGTGACTTATTGTGTAAAGGCCTTAAATATAACTTGCCTTCTAAACTCGATAAATATCCAGTTATCTGTAATCTCATTGTAGATCTAAAAACCGGCTTAGAATCTCTGAAATTAGAGAAAACGGAGCAAGTTAAATGTGGCTACGAATGTAATAACATAATAGAAAAAGAAATTAAATTATCTCCTAATAGTCAGTCGGGCGAATATAGTATAGTTAAAAACATTAATCATAAACTTAGAGAGCACGACGCCTTAGTCACTAAGAGTGACAAAGGTAACACCGTTGTCGTGGCTTATAAAAATGAATATATAGAGAAAACTGTAAAGTTTTTTGAGGAAAACGACATCACTGAGGTTACCGTAGATCCTACTGCTGAACTGCAAAATGAAATCCGGCGTACTCTAACTAATTCCGGCAGCCTGTTCAATAAGTTTCAAAAGAAAGGGCTTATAAATATGAACCCGAAACCACCCGTGCTCAGAAGCCAGTTTAAACTGCACAAACAAAATCACCCGATCCGCCCTGTAGTGAATGGTATAGGCAGTCCACATCACACTCTTGCTAGGCGCCTCCATTTTAAAATTAAAAATGCTTTCACATTTGAAAATAACTCTTCTATAAAAAATAGTAAGGAATTAATTAACAATATTCAATCTGTAAGATGTACACCTGACACTAGACTGGTGTCCTTCGACATCGTCAGCCTCTATACAAATGTCTCGGTTGATGAAACCATAGACCTTGTAAAAGAAAATCTTTTTAAGCATAAAAAACTAAGTGAAACTCAGATTGCTGAACTTATTGGTTTGCTTAAGGTCATATTAAAATACAATTATTTCACATTTTATGGGAAAATGTATATACAGCCAGATGGTCTAGCAATGGGCAGCCCCCTCGCCGGTATTCTAGCAGAGGTCTTCATTAACGCCCTGGAAACAACATTTTTCAATTCTAGTTCAGAATTACACCAAAAAATCCGCTATTATGCACGTTATGTGGACGACATTTTCATTTCTTTTGATGGCACTGACCATGAGTTAGAGCAGCTCTTCGACACTTTCAATGGTTTACATGAAAAAATTTCCTTCACAAAAGAACGTCAAAATGATAAACGTGAACTTAATTTTCTAGATTTAACAATTTCTACACAAGATAATACCTTCCATTTCAATATCTTCCGCAAGGAAACATATTCAGATAATGTCATTCCTGCTGACTCAACTCACCCAAAAGCGCACAAACTGGCGTTTTTTCATTCCGCCATTCACCGAATGGTAACCACGCCTTTATCACCTGCGGATCAACAAAAGGAATTGAATGTCATCAAAACGATTGCTGTTAATAATGGATACAACCAGAATATGATCGATCACCTGCTTAATAAGAAAATTTCCCAAAATTGCTCGACTTTAAGTAATAACCTCCCCACAGATACCACAGAAACTAAAAAATTTATTTCCATCCCTTTCTTGGGTAACATATCGTATAGGATTAAACGTCTTCTAAATAAAAAATATAACTGTAACGTCTCCTTTTCTACAGACAACAGTTTAAAAAGAAATCTTATACATTCAGTAGAAATTGCTAACGATTGGTTTTCTAATTCAGGTGTATACAAACTAACCTGTAATAACTGCCCCTCATATTATATTGGTCAAACAGGCAGAGCTGTTAAAACACGATATAAAGAATATCTATTAGGTAAAAAAGGAGCTAATGTTTACAACTCTACTTTTGCTGAACACCTCTTGATAGCCGGCCATACGCCTAAACAGTTAGAAGACACGGTTATCCTACACAGACAAGTTAAAGGACGGAGACTAGATCTGTGGGAAGAGTTATTTATTTTTAAACATCTAGAGCTCAAAGACGGTAATATACTCAACGATCAGTTGAACCTTGCCTGTAGACAATTTTTTGAAGGCTTTAAACCCGTACTATTTAATTCGTAACATTAATGTTGATAACCTCAGTAGTCTATTTCCTCAGGAAGCAATAATGCACTTTTATATCTCTAAGCTCACTACCCTTTATGCAATGTGATTTACTCATGATGTATGGCTGCCACTACATCGGCCCTCATGTAATTCTCGCTTATCCTAAAACCTCGGATCCCAGTGAATGTATATTAAGTAGATTGTGGACCAGGTTTCGTAATTTATGTCTTAAGATGCCATTACTGTTTATTCTTAAAGTTTTGACTTATATACGTTCTATGTGCTTCACTAATATGGTAATATAATTTTATTTTGGTTGTATATGCCACTGCATGTAACTCATGGCGTATGCGCCACCTGCCTTTTTGATGTATGTTTTTACGTTATTGTTCCTAAGGCTCCCACATTGTCATAATGGGAGTGTTAAATGCTTTCCTTTTATTTGTCACTCTATCTAAGGACGCAATTAATATTTATATTTTACATGTTGCTTCAGTACGCCAATCGGCACATAGTTCGCGACCTGAGCGCCACCTGCCCTGGCCGCAGTGCTACCACGCAGGCCGATTTTACTCAGTTGCTTATGCGCTCTCCATCTTCCATGTACTTAATTTTATTTATCTGACAAACCCTATTCTTAGGGCTATATTTTATTTGGACTAATGGAGCTATGGAGATGTTTGTAAAAATGGCAATGACATATCACTCCATGTTAATGTAATACTGCCGGCGGTGCCCGCCGCCTCCGCCGGTGCCCGCCGCCTCCGCCGGTGCCCGCCGCCGCCGCCGCCATCCGGTGCCGCCTGGTCGCCGCCGTCCTGACCTTGGTCTACGGCCGTCTTCGTCTTCCTCAGTCTTCGTCTTCATCCGTCTTCGTCTTCATCCGTCTTCGTCTTCATCCGTCTTCGTCTTTGTCTATCCCCAGTTTCTGTCCTCTCCTCTTCGTTCCGTTAGTTATTGTTTCTGTCTACCGTCATGTCCGCCCCCACCACCGCTGCCACCGCTACCACCACCGCCATTGTTTATACTTCCCCTTCCGCCGCCTCCACCACTATAACTTGGTGTGCCCAGTCCCACCCCCCTCCTTCCATCCCACCTCTCCTCCCTCTCCCTTCACCCTCTATCTTTGTCGCCCCCTCTCCCGCTTCTTCCTCTCGTTCTGATCCTTTCCCCCCACTCCCCCAGCCTGTCACTGCAGCTCCGGCTCGGGTGGTGGCCCGTCGGGCCACTGTCCACGCCCAGCTCTCCCCGTCACCTTCGCCATCACCGCCGCCACTGCCACCGTCATCGTCATCGTCATCGTCGCCGTCGCCTTCACCTTCACCTTCACCGTCACCATCTCTGGCGCCGACTCCGGCCCCGGGACCTGCCCCTCCCCGCCACATTCCCGTTGTTCCCGTCCCCCACACCTCCTCCACCGCCGTTAAGCGCCCCAGTGGCACCCCTGCTTCCTCTGCTTCCAAAAAGGCTCCACCTCGTCCTCCTTCCACCAACCATGATGCCATGGATGTCTCCCCGCCTGTCCCTGCCCCCTCCTCCTCCTCCTCTACCCCCTCCTCCTACCGCTACCTCCTCTCCCGTCCTGATCCCTCTCTCCTTGAAGCCCGGAACCTCACCCTCTTCCTTCGCCAGCATTGTCCTGGTGCCCCCATCTCCCTCCTCACTCCTCGCCGTGATTCGGTCCTCATCTCCTCCCCCAGCCCAACCCTCCACACATACCTCCTTTCCCACATCCCTGTCACCCGCTTTGGCCCTCATGCCTCTTTCACCCCTGCTCCTTCACCACCTCCCTCCCGCCAACCCCAACCTCCGCGTCGCCCGCCAACTCTCACCGCCGTGATCACTAGGCTTAGTCCAGTGATCACGGAGGAGGAGGTGTTGGCGGAGCTCCAGGCGCATCCCCATTTGGAGGTGCGTGCAGTTCGCCGCATACATAACGCTGCCGGCCCCACCCGCCTTATGCGGGTTTTTTCTGAGCACGCCCCCTCCATTGACCGTCTCCTGAAGGAGGGTGCCCTCCTTTTTAACCAGCGGTACAAGGTCGACCCCTCCCGTTCCCCTCCTCAATCCCTGCGCTGCCAGAGGTGTCTGCACTATAACGCGCACCCCACAGCTGAGTGCCGCGAGGCCCCCACCTGCCCGCATTGTCGGCAAGCGCACTTCCTCAGGCAGTGCCCTAATCTCCAATCCCCTCGTTCCTGCAATACCTGCAATCTCCCCCATCCCACCTACTCCCAAAAGTGTAAAGCCCGACCCCCTCCAACCACTCCTGAACTCACCGTCCCTGTCCGTCCCCTGGACGCCCCCACCCCTCCTGGCAATTCCCTTCGTCCCCCCCCCCCCCCCCCCACCACTGAGGACATCATCAGGTTCCTTACCATCGTCCTCCAGAATGTTCATCCCTTTCAGCGCCCCCACACCCTCCAGCAGATCTCCCTTGCCGCCCGTTCCATATTCCAACTCAAGATGTACGCCACCTACTCCAACAACCAGGCCCATTTCACCTTCTCCCGTCTTGACACCCTCGTTTAAATCCCTGTCATGGCGCGACAGCAACGTATCCTTTTCAACAACATACGCTCCCTTCCCGCCAACAAAAACCTCTTCCTGCACACCCTTGCCACCCACCGCGTGGATGCCTTCCTCCTCAATGAAACCTTCCTGCAACCCCACCACACAGTCCACACTTCGCCCTACCTCCTCCACCGCTCCGATAATCCCCTCCCGATTGCGCGTGGCGGAGTTGCCATTGGGCACCACCGCCAGATCCCCGTTCGGCTCCAACCTCTCCTTCCCGACCCCACCGAACACCTGATCCTTAGTCTCTTCTTCCCTGGCCTTACCGTTACCTGCGCCACCATCTATGTCCGCCCTAACGCCCCTCTTCCCTTCGACTTCCTCTCCCACATTGACCGTACCTTCTCCTCCTACGTGATCGCCGCCGACCTCAACATCCATAGTCGTTCCGCCGCCCAGTTACGGCGGTGGCATCGGTTCCTCTCCTCCCTTCAAGGCGACCTTATTCCCATCCCCCAGCACACCCGTCCCGAATCCAACTCCACTCCTGATGTTATCCTCTCCTCCCCCAACCTCCTTGGCCGCATAACGGTGGATGTCCTGGAACCTATTGGTAGCGACCATCTCCCTGTCCTCCTCACCGTTTCCGACGGTCGTCGCCCTCGCCCCGACCCTCGTACTGATCCTCCCCCTAAGTATGTCCACGACTATTCCCGAGCCGACTGGAATGCCTACCGGGATACCCTTTCCACCCAGGTCGATAGCCACCCTCTCACCTACCACCACCCTGACGATGTCACCCATGCCGCCTCCTTTCTCCAGCAGACCTTGTCTGAGGCCGTGGAGGCCCACGTTCCTACTGTCGCCATCCACCCCCACCGTCCTACCTTACCCCCACACGCCATTCTCCTCCTCCATGAATCCCGTCGTCTCTACCGTGCCTTCCTCCGCACGCGTGACCCGGACACACTACGACGCCACCGGCAACTCCAGCGACACGTTCGTAATTTGCTCGCGGCTAAAAAACGCCGGGACTGGCGACAGACATGCACCCGTTTAAATGAAACCCTACCAATCAACTCGTCCAAGTTCTGGTCGGCCTTCCGTCACCTTACCGGAACTAAACCCTCCCCCTACTGTCCTCTTCTCCACGATGATCACCCCTTCCCTGACGCCCTTAGTAAGGCCAATCACTTTGCCTCCTACCTCTCCGATGTTTTCTCCATTCCTGATGATCCCCAGTTCGATTATTCCCTCTTCCTGGATGTCCGCGATCGAACTGACACCTCTGTCCCTCCCCTCGCTCCTGGTTTCCAGTACTTGGACAACATTACACACACGGAACTCAATGCCCCTATCACTACACAGGATCTCATTGATACACTCCGCACAAAACGCAACACCGCTCCTGGTCACGATCGTGCCACCTACCGTCACCTTCGTGAAGCTCCTGTCTCTTTCCTCTCCACCCTGGCCAGGCTCTACAATGTAGTCCTGTCCACCGGTTACTACCCCGACCTGTGGAAAACCTCCCGTATCCTCATGTTCCTTAAACCTGGCAAACCGCCATCCGCCGTCTCCTCTTATCGTCCTATCAGCCTTACCTCGGTCTTCAGCAAGGTCCTGGAATCTATCCTCACCTGCCGCATCCACCAGCATCTCCGCCAGCACCGCCTCCTTCCCGTCACCCAGTGTGGCTTTCGGCCGTCCTTCTCTTCTGACGATCTTCTCCTTCAACTCACTCATCTCCTTTCCGAACAGCTTAATTCCCGTCGCTCCGCAGTCTTCCTCTCCCTTGAACTTGAACGCGCTTATGACCGCGTCTGGCATTCCAGTCTCCTCTTCAAGCTCCAAACCTTTGCCCTTCCCATTAACTACATCTGTCTGATCGGCTCCTTTCTCTCCCACCGTCCTTCCTATGTCACCATCCATAACACAGATTCCTACACCTTTTTCCCCTCCGCCGGTGTGCCCCAAGGCTCCGTCCTCTCCCCCCTTCTGTACCTTTTGTACATGGCGAACATGCCGCCGCCGTCACCCCCCGTCCACCTTCTCCTGTTTGCCGATGACACTGCCTTCCTTGCCCTTGCCCCCACCCTGCAACGCTCCCAACGCCTTCTCCAATCCCATCTTGACCGCTTCACTGCTTGGTGCAACCAGTGGTTGCTTAAGGTCAATCCCTCCAAAACCCAGGCGATCATTGTAGGCAAAACCACCCCTTCCTTCCGCCTCCTTGATTTCTATCTCACCGTCTATGGCCGTCCTATCGCCCTCACTCCCACCCTTCAGTACCGTGGCGTCACCCTCGACCGTCGCCTCTCCTGGACTCCCCATCTCCGGACAATCCAAGCCAAGGCACGTTCCCGACTCCGTCTCCTCAAGCTCCTTTCTGGCCGTACGTGGGGTTTGGACGCCTCCACAATCCTCCACACCTATAAATCCCTCATCCGCCCTATACTTTGTTACGCCCATCCCGCCTGGATCTCCGCGCCCCCTACCTTTTATAAATCCCTCCAAATCCTTGAACACCATGCTCTCCGCCTTGCCTATCGCATCCGTCTCCCCTCCCCCACGCGGATCCTGTATGATCTCATCCCCTTCCCCCACCTCCTCCTTTTCCTTGAAAGGATACGGATCCTGTACACCTCCTGTAAACTTGATCCTCCTCACCTGCTCGTGTCCCCGATCCTCTCCCACCCCCGCCCACTGCCGCGCCTGTATTCCATCATCCCACCTGGTCTCCATCTCTCCACCCTCCTTACCCTCTCCCAAGGTGGCTTCCTCCAGCTCCCCCTCCCTGATGATCTCCTCCCCTGCCTATACCCCTCCTATCAACTTTGATCCTCCCCCCCCACCTCCTGTGTCCTTTCCTTTAGGCACCCTCCCTCCCCCCTTTCCCTTCCCTTCTCTTTCCTTTCCCCCCTCCCTCCTACCCTCTCCTCCGGGCTTCCCCTCCCCCTTCCTCCCTCCCCCTCTCTCCCTTGCCCATGGCATCTCTGCTCTCCCCTCTCCCATCTCCCCTTCCTCCTCCTTCACCTCCACTCTTGGCAGGTCCCCGGACTCGTACACGCTGAGTGAACATTCGCGCGCCGGAGGTCTCGCCATCAGTGTATCGTGTGTGCCGTCATGTTTAGTGTTCAGTGTTGCTGTCGTACTCCATCGTTCACCTGTGCCATCGCCATCTTCAGTGTTCGTGCGTCGTGACAACAGCTTGTAGTGAATTATCGTCGAGTGTGAACGGCTCCGTGTTTGTCTTTATGTGTCTCCTTTTTATTAACCACCGTTATGTCGCATTTGTGTATTCTTTCTGTTTTTTCTTCTCTCCTCTACGGCTGAAGAGCGGCGTACCATGCTGCTGACAGCCTGCCTGTTTTGTACGGGTTTTAAAATAACAATAAAGAAAAAAAAATTGACTTATCCCCCCAAATTCTATCAGTCCCTCCAGATCCTTGAGCGTCATGCACTCCGCCTCGCCTTCCGTATCCGCCTCCCGTCCCCCACGCGGATCCTCTATGATCTCATTCCTTTCCCCCATCTGCTCCTCTTCCTCGAACATATCCGCATCCTCTACACCTCCCGCCGTCTTGAACCCCCTCACCCCCTGGTTGCTCCTCTCCTCTCCCATCCTCGCCCCCTGCCACGTCTTCACCGTTGTGTCCCCCCTACCCTCCATCTCTACACCCTACATCTCCTTTCCCAAGGTGGCTTCCGTCAACTCCCCCTCCCGGATGATGCCCTCTCTCCCTTTATTTATCCTTCCTATCAACTCTGATCCTCCCTCCCCCTCCTTTCCTCTGTCCTTTCCCTGGGCTCCCTCTTCCCCCCCCCCCTTCCGTCCTGTTTCCTCCCCACTACACCTCTCCGTACCTCCCTTCTCCCCCCCAGTCCTTTTGTATTCCCCTCCTCTGCCTACCCACCCCCCTCCCTGTCGCGTCTGCCCCCCACCCCTCTTGTGGGTCCTCATCCTCCATCAGCTCCTTTCCCGGTTCCTCCCCCCTTCGCTTTTACTCTCCTTTCCCCCCTTTTTTGTTTTCCCATCTCCTGTCCAGTTTCCCCCCACCTGCTCTCGACTGTGGTGTCACCTTTGCCGACTTTTTCGTGCTGTGTTCTAGTGACTATTCAGTGTTGTGTTGCGAACAGAAACCATGCTGTCGCTGGGTGTGAATTTTATATACTTTGCGAACAGAATCCAGACTGTCGCCGTGTTTTTTTAATTGTCTATTGTTTTCCCTGTCTGCTCCGTATGTATTTTTATTCGCTTCATCATCCCTCTGTTGCTTGTTTTAATTTCCCCGTTTTCTTTTCACCTTGTTACTCACTAAGTCCCCGATTTTATCGCCTGTTTTTTATTATTATTTATTCTCCTGTTCTTTCTCAGCAAAGCTGTCGGCTGCAGAGCGGCGTCCTAAGCTGCTGCCAGCCCACCCCTTCGGGGGGGAATTGAAATTCAATAAAGAAAAAAAAAAAAAAAAAAAGAAAAGAAAACTTGACTTATGTGTATACCTTTCATATAAATTACGATGTTCATTTTCCTCAGGCCGCCTTCTGAAGAAGATAGATTTAAATCTATCGAAACCTAGGTAAAGATTACTTTATCCTTTGCAACTGGTTGGCTGTTTTTAATCTAATTAATATTAAGATCATATTCATCACACACGCGAGTCCTCAACTGATATCATGGACGAGTACTTCTCTTTATCCTTTGTCTCATACACAGATTGAGACTCACACAGTACTCACCACGTGGAAGTGCTAGTCTCTAATTTCAGTTCCTGCACATCCCATTCCTTAAATATTTCCAACTTATAGTACACACGCCAGTAATTCAGCTTAACTTTAGCACTTAGTACTAGCACTCGCAAGTATTTCAACTTATTGTTACACGTGGTTTCATTGTGACCGTTGGTCACTTCTGAAGGTTACTACGATCCCCTTAATATTAACTGCCTGTCGTTTAATTCTCCCCCCAAAAGTTCCTGAAATAGAGAACTAATTATTCCAAACTACTCTTAAGTATTCCACATGCATAACATTCTCTCCACTCTTTTGTCTTTACGGAGCACACCTAAGACAGGTCTTACCAACACAAGATCCAGCGCCAGAGTGCTGAAACATGGCCGTTCTTCAGGTCATCTCGCACCTCTGCCGAAGTGGGGGAGCGCCTTGCTGCCGTGTTGGTCAGCCACATTTCAGGCGCTCAAAGATCAGGTAAATTTCATCTCTTTGGTTCCACCAAAGGTGACTAAAGGACCGTCTCAAAGATGATCATATATTGCACATTCACTATCGGCGGTTAGCAGACAACCATACATTCATTCATTTCGCAGATTTCACCAAATTGGATGTACAGATTTATTTTGTGGGAGTGCACATGTGATCAATTAAATAAATAAATTGTCATTCTTTCCTACACTGGTATCCGGCTTCGGTGTATTAAGTGAAATTGAGTTATTATTACAAAAAATATGTTGTTCTGACAAGAACAACGAAGGTTGTTCTGACAAGAACAACGAAGAATGTTGTACCTATTTTCAACGTCGGGCGGTACTGTACCCTTTCACTCTTTCCTAACGTTTACCTAGCTGTTTACAGTTCACAGTTTCGGAAATGTCCTCACAATTAGCTTGCATTCACCGCGGATGTCTCGCCCATTGGAAAGTCCCAAGCTACTGAAAAAAAAAAAGCGCAGGTGACTGTCGTAGATAAGAAGGTTAAAAGAATGGATCCGGAAAATTGCAGATATCCTTAACGTCGGTTTGCTGCAGAATTCTTCGGCTTAGTCGAACAAGGGGACCACGCTTACTTGCTATCATCGATTTAGTTTAAATTTATGGTATGTGCAAAGCTTGGCTAGAAATGAAAGTGCCAGAAATGGGAGTTCCAGATGGACAAAAAAACAAAACTCCGCCCAAACAGGCCATGAAGGCTGTATTGCACTGACAATGTCTACACAAAGGTGCAAACGTCGACAGTATATGCTCTGTGTCTTATTTGGGAACAAATTTACCGCATTAATGACCTAGTAGATAGTGTCGGAAGTTCCATGCGGCTTTTCGCAGATGATGCTGTAGTATACAGAGAAGTTGCAGCATTAGAAAATTGCAGTGAAATGCAGGAAAATCTGCAGTGGATAGGCACTTGGTGCAGGGAGTGGCAACTGACCCTTAACATAGACAAATCTAATGTATTGCGAATACATAGAAAGAAGGATCCTTTATTGTATGATTATATGATAGTGGAACAAACACTGGTAGCAGTTACTTCTGTAAAATATCTGGGAGTATGCGTACGGAACGATTTGAAATGGAATGATCATATAAAATTAATTGTTGGTAAGGCGGGTGCCAGGCTGAGATTCTTTGGGAGAGTCCTTAGAAAATGTAGTCCATCAACAAAGGAGGTGGTTTACAAAACTCTCGTTCGACCTATACTTAAGTACTGCTCATCAGTGTGGGATCCGTACTAGGTCGGGTTGACAGAGGAGATAGAGAAGATCCAAAGAAGAACGGCGCGTTTCGTCACAGGGTTATTTGGTAAGCGTGATAGCGTTACGGAGATGTTTAGGAAACCCAAGTGGCAGACTCTGCAAGAGAGGCGCTCTGCATCGCGGTGTAGCTTGCTGTCCAGGTTTCGAGAGGGTGCGTTTCTGGATGAGGTATCGAATATATTGCTTCCCCCTACTTATACCTCCCGAGGAGATCACGAATGTAAAATTAGAGAGATTCGAACGCGCACGGAGGCTTTCCGGCAGTCGTTCTTCCCGCGAACCATACGCGACTGGAACAGGAAAGGGAGGTAATGACAGTGGCACGTAAATTGCCCTCCGCCACACACCGTTGGGTGTCTTGCGGAGTATAAATGTAGATGTAGACGTAGAAGGCCCAACGGTACCAACCGGCCGCTGTATCATCCTCAGCCCACAGGCGTCACTGAATGCGGATATGGAGAGGCATGTGGTCAGCACACCTCTCTCCCTGCTGTATGTCAGTTTCCGAGACCGGAGCCGCTACTTCTCAATCAAGTAGCTCCTCAGTTTGCCTCACAAGGATTGAGTGCATCCCGCTGGCCAACAGCGCTCGACAGACCGGATGGTTACCCATCCTAGAGCTAGCCCAGCCCGACACCGCTAAACTTCTGTGATCTGACAGGAACCGGTGTTACCACTGAAGCAAGGCCGTTGGCTCTAGATGGCCAAGCGTTTAGAAAAAAATATTGGTTTGAACGCGGGTAGAGCGAGACATGAGACATTGACACTGGTGAGCCAAAACAATATGACCACTGCCCACCGCGAGGTTGAATGGCTCCTGGTGGTGTTGCGCGTACGTGACACAGTAAGGATAGACTGTAAGCTGAAGAGAGACAAAAATCGTTCAAATGGCTCTAAGCACTATGGGGCTCAACACTTGAGGTCATCAGTCCCCTAGACTTAGAACTACTTAAACCTAACTAACCTAAGGACATCACACACATCCATACCCGAGGCAGGATTCGAACCTGCGACCGTAGCAGCAGCGCTGTTCCGGACTGAAGCGCCTAGAACTGCTCGGCCACAGCAGCCGGCGGAAGAGAGTCGAATACGCAGTCAGTATAGAGAAGATAAAGCGCCGCAAATGCGGAAATCCACTGATGTAAACGGTTTTGACAAAGAGCACATTGTTGTGGCTCTGCGGCTGGATACGAGAATCTCTGAAACGGGGAAACTGGTCACCTGTTGGCATACTACTGTCGCGAGCACCTATGGAAAGCGGTTGAAGAGTGGTGAAATAACGAATAGGCTGCATAATACTGGACGACCATGCCTGATCACAAAACGTAGAGGTTGGAGGATCCCCCACTGTGTAATCCAGGACAGGCAGCGATCTGTGGCAGATCTGACGAAAGAGCACAGTTCTGGTGCAGGCACAAGTTTCTCGGTGCACATCGTTCAAAGGCCAATGTTGAACATGGAGCTCCACATCACACGATCCCTAACGTGTTCCTGTGTTGACCTAACGACATCGTCAGTTACGACTGCAGTGGGCAAACCATCGCCGAGTTTACACCGTGGATCGCTAGGAACGTGTCGCCTGTCGAATGAATCGCACTTCATATTACACCAGGTCGATGGTTGTGTTCTTACACGCCGTGATCCAAGCGAATGGCAGTACGAAACATGCACTGCACGCCACAGATGCAGGCTATTGAGGGCAAAATTATGCCGTGGTGTACATTGAGTTGGGCTTCTATGGGACCTGTGGTGGTAATCGAAGGTGCCATGACAGCAGTGAACTACGTGAATGTTATCGCCGACCACCTGCTTCACTTCATGCTTGAAACCTCTTACAGCAGCATAACTGTCATGTTGCAAGGTCAGAATCGTCCTACAGTGATATCAAAGGTATTATAGCGAACTCATACTGATGTGTTGGCCAGCAAATGTGTCTGATCTGTTTGTACCTATTGGAACACATATCGCCAGCTCTGTGCCTGTAAATCACCATCTCGTAATTTGCAGGAATTGCTTGACCTGTGCGAAGACGGTTCCACATACTTCTGGAATCTTGTCAAGAACTTGTAGAATCCATGCCAAAGAAAATTTCTGTTGTACTGTGTTTGAAAAGTGAAACAACACGCTGTTAAACAGGTGGCAGTACTGTTTTGGCTCATCGGTGTATGTTAGAAAAAATGGCTCTGAGCACTATGGGACTTAACATCTATGGTCATCAGTCCCCTAGAACTTAGAACTACTTAAACCTAACTAACCTAAGGACATCACACCACACCCAGCCATCACGAGGCAGAGAAAATCCCTGACCCCGCCGGGAATCGAACCCGGGAACCCGGGCGTGGGAAGCGAGAACGCTACCGCACGACCACGAGATGCGGGCGGTGTATGTTAGAGTAATTTACTAGCAGCGGTTGGCGCTGAGCGAAGAGTACAAAACGGTAGTGGGAGAGTCGTAGAGTCGAATCCCTATATGGAAAGTTCTTTTTATTTTCTATTTTTACGTCAGCACACCACAAATAAACCGAAATAATGCTCAGTGCATTTTATTTATTAATATTTTTGTAAAAGACGTGAAATGGAAAGAAAATGAAAATTTAGGACAGCAAACAAGTTTCCAAAAGAGGATTATACTTACAGATTCCATAAGGACTCTGCAAATAACTTGCGAAAAGGGATAATAATTAAAGCTTGCAGGACTTCGTATGCCGTTAGTTTCAGGTTTCGAGTGATTTGCTGCCAAACTGTGCAATGAGAAAGAACCTTTTATGAATATAAACCAAGTTTGTTTTTCTATAGAAACCTAAAAAGAACGATGGAATTGAAAAAAAAATGCGGCGTTTATAAAGTATGAAAGATGAAGAGAAAGTTACTACTTCCGCTTTTTTTTAGAATAAGTATAATCCTAGGACGCGTAAATCATCAACTGTAAAATAATGAAATAACCTAATTTGGTAAACGAAGCTCCTGAGTACGCCTACGATGCTTTCCTGGAAATTTATTTACGGAGTCCTCGTGGATGCTGTGTAAGTACAAACCTGTCTTGCAAATTATTTTGCAGTCCCAAATTTTCCTTTACTCTTCCTTTTCATGTATTTTATGAAAAGATTAATAGGCACAATATATTGAACATTATTTCGGTTTATTTTCAGTGTAAATAACGAAAAATTGAGAATTAAAAAAGTCTCCGCAAAGGGTCTGGACCTCACTTCCCTCTGACTTCCGTTCTGTACTCCGTCCGCTGCGCCAATCACTGCTTGGAAACTGCTCATGGCTTTCCCGACCCGTGTTCAAGATGCTATTTTTTCTCAACGCTTGGCCACTGCTGTCATTTTCATTTCTGGCCAAGCCCTGCATAAACCGCAAATTTGGACGAAATGAGTGATGACAAGTAGATGTAGTCCCCTTGTAAGTCTGAATATAATAAAATCCCTGAGAGAGAAAAGGTTTTGTCCGCAAATCAGCACAGTTTCAGAAAGCATCTCTCGTCCCAAACTCAGGTTGCCCTTTTCTCATATGGTAGCCTGCGAATTGTGCATGAGGGGCAGCCAGGTTATCCCATATTCATAGATTTCCGAGAAGCATAAGCATTTCAACCCACCAGGTTAGCCGAGAGCGAACTCACGCATTGGACTTTTATTACACGATGCTCCGCGACCTCGCCAGCCAACCACCATTTCGAAACCGACAAATGGAAAGCCGACGAATTAAAGGTAAAATATTGTCTCTTACGAGGGTTTGGAGGGGGTCGTCGTGCGATCGCGACGTCAAGACCGAGCGGAAGGAGAAAACCCGTCTATGCATCACATCGTGCTCGACAGCCGCCGACGCCGACAGCAGCTGATCACGGACCTCATATTGCCAGGTGGTAGGGTCGTAATGACTCAGGCGGCGGTTACAGACGCCTCTGCAGATCACTATCGCCAGTTTTACGGCGAGGTGAATACAGAGGAAGCGGACGATCACGACATACTGCAGCACGTGCCGCACAGTCTCGACAATGCAGCAGCGGCGACGCTGTTAGCTGGGCTTACACGGGACGATATCGAGGACGCGCTTCACAAGGGTGCCCTCAACAAATCTCCCTGGCCAGACGGACTGCCGCTCGAGTTTTATCGGACTTTCCGCGATCTAATGATGCCCCGATGGATCGTCATGTACCAAGAACTGATGACCCCCGGTTCCCACGTGCCACCTGGATTCGTGGTAGGTCTCCTCATACCGATACACAAGCCTTTCAGAGGTCGGAGGGTCAAGGACTACAGGCCAATTACAATGCTCAACTCGGACTATAAAATCTTCGCCCGACTACTCGCCAGCCGCATAAAGAAGGTTCTGCCCCTACTCCTCTCCATGGAGCAAACGACACAGGGCGGAGTGACCAACATGCAAACGGCAACCAGCGAAGGCAGGGGTTTAATAGCCATCGCCACATCCTGTCGCCTTCGAGCTGCTCTGATCTCCATTGATTTCGACTACGCCTTCGACAGAGTTCACCACAAGTTCCTTCTGTCCATTATGGCCCGCACGGGCTTCCCGCCTGACTTTCTCGACATCTTTCAGCGCCTTTTCCGTGGAGCTGCATCCCGTGTACTGGTGAATGGACGGATTGCGGTCCCCTTTCCGATCCGACGGTCAGTTCGCCAAGGATGCCCACTCTCCATGATCCTTTACGCGATCGCACTCGAACCACTTGTCGGAGCCGGCCGGTGTGGCCGTGCGGTTCTAAGCGCTTCAGTTTGGAACCTCGTGACCGCTACGGTCGCAGGTTCGAATCCTGCCTCGGGCATGGATGTGTGTGATGTCCTTAGGTTAGTTAGGTTTAAGTAGTTCTAAGTTCTAGGGGACTGATGACCACAGATGTTAAGTCCCATAGTGCTCAGAGCCATTTGAACCATTTTGAACCACTTGTCGGAGGGTTGAAAAACAGGCTCTAGGGCATGTCATTGAGGGGTCACACCTTTCACTGCAGGATATATGCTGATGACCTTCTATTACTTGTCCGATCTGGTGACGAGGTACGCTCGGTGATACAATGGATCAATCGCTATGTATTGGCAGTTGGCAGCCTCATGAATGTGCCCATTGGGAGAGGTCTACAGGAGGACGCTTTAGCCCCACTCCCACTAGTCAACAAGATCCGGTTTTTGGGCATAACATTTACACAGGATGTGCGCCGCACGGCTGCCATGAACTATGCACGATTACTACAGGCAATACGCACAGAAGTTCGCCGGAACCTGCTTCGACGGATGGACCTCCTACAGCGTGTGGAATACCTCAACCTTCACGTGGCGACTAAGATGATCCACATGGCTCAGGTCCTACCGATATCGACAGCGATGGCACACAGACTGCAAGCAGCGTTTGGATATTACCTTACCGCCGGACACCTATTCAAAGTCCGCTACGAAACACTCACCCTCCCTCCGCGTGATGGCGGACTGAGACTTATAAATGTACGAGCGAGAGCTACAGCGTTATACCTGTGCACAATGATGAAATTGTGGACCCACAAAGATGCTTCCCTTACGGGACGTCTGTTAGAGGAATTGCTGCCGGCGTCTCTTCTGCCACCTGTCACGATTGCGCACATTACACCCTCACTCTCGCACCTCTCGGCATTTATTCTTGAGTATAGTTACGTGCACCCAGACCTCCCCAACACTCGCACTCCCAAGGCTAGAGACGTTACAGGCTGCTGCTAAGGTCTACCCCTCGCAATGTGATTGAGAGGAAGAGCACTACGACCCTATGGCCTGCAGTGTGGAGAGCAGTCCAGAAGCCATTCCTCCCCACGCGGGCACGAACCGCGTGGTACCAGGTGGTGAACGGGAAGGTTGTAACACGACAAAGGCTGCACGCTATTGGGATGACGGATTCCCCCCTTTGCCCACGTTGTCACCTCGTGGATACTCACGAACACCGTTTAACATGTGGATCGGCGTCAGAGGTATGGCTGCTAGTACAGAAGATCCTCGCCCTCTACCTACGTATCGCGCCTCACACAATTGAGCCACGGCTCCTTCTTTGTCCAGAGGATACTTATTTCCCACCTGCGAAGACTCACGCTCTCACATGGTTTAAAGGCATGTCCATATACTACCTCTTTCGAGATGATAAGATGGTGCTTGATTACTGGCAATTTCTCCAGGACAGTCATAGCACACTTGAGTGTGCACCCCGATACCGACAACTATTTGCGAACTATTTGCGCAGTGTCTTCGATAACCCCCCCTCACAGTTGGGGAGTACCGAGCAGAGGATGACCGCCGTCATGGAGCTCCACACGCTGCGAAATGTTTTATCAATTTGTGATATGGAATCTGTACGCAGATGGGCCATGCACATGGATGGCGTGCGGGATTTGGTTACATTTTTCTTTCTTTTTTATCTATCATCATACTATTAGTTTCAAATTCTATTTCATAGTTTAGCAGGAACTCTTGTTCTGTTGTTGCTACGGATGTACATTCTAATTTTGTTTGTCGTAACTGAAAGACGCCTTTTTCCATATAAAAAAGTTGGTAGAGAAAAAATTTACAGTGAAAACAAATTAAAAAAATTAAAAAAAAGCAAAAAACAAAAAAACAAAAAAAAGGTTTGCAGCTACCGAGCTGGAGGTACCGTGTTCGAATCCTGCTCCTGTAATTTTTTTTTCAAAATCGAACAAATTAAAAAAATATATAATTTAAAAAAAAGGCGTCTTGTCACAGCCCGGGCGGCTCCCCCCGATCCATATTATTGTAAAAAAAAGCGGTCTAAGGCGCTAAAAAAATAAAAAAAAGATGGATTGAACTTTTTAAAAAAACTTGGTAGAGCACTTTCCCGCGAAAGGCAAAGGCCCTGAGTTCGAGTCTCGGTCCGGCACACAATTTAAAAGATAAAACTAAAGAGCGCTAATGCGCTGTGTCGTGGACTCGGGTATGCGCGCCAGCCCCGGATCGAATCCACCCAGCGGATTAACGACGAAGCGCCGGTGTGCCGGCCAGCCTGGATGTGGTTTTTAGGCGGTTTTCCACATCCCACTAGGTGAATTCCGGGCTGGTCCTCACGTCCCGCCTCAGTTACACGACTCTCAGGCATTTGAAAAACGTTCACACTCTTTCACGGTTTACACTAGATGCAGGCAGCTGGGGTACACTACTTGCGTCCTGGGGGGGCATGGGATGGTGACAGGAAAGGCATCCAGTCACCCTCTGTAACTAACATTGCCAGAATCCATGGTAACAACCCAGACCTGGCAGTAGGTGGAGCGGGATCCGGATACAACAACGACATAAGCAACTTCGCTGATATGAAACTTCCTGACAGATTAAAACTGTGTGCCTGACCGAGACACGAACTCGGGACGTTTGCGTTTCGTGGGCAAGTGCTCTACCGTCTGAGCTATCCAAGCATGACTCACGCCCCGTCGTCATAGCTTTACTTCTGCCAGTATCTCGTTCCCTACCTTCCAAACTTCACAGAAGCTCTTTTGCGAACCTTCCAGAACTAGCACTCCTGGAAGAAAGGATATTGCGGAGACATGGCTTAGCCACAGCGCACACTCCGCTGAAGAGTGAAAATCTCATTCTGGGAACATCCCCCAGGCTGTGGTTAAGCCATGTCTCCGCAATATCCTTTCTTCCAGGAGTGCTAGTTCTGAAAGGTTCGCAGAAGAGCATCTGTGAAGTTTGGAAGGTAGGGGACGAGGTACTGGCAGAAGTAAAGCTATGAGGATGGGGCGTGAGTCGGGCTTGGGTAGCTCAGACGGTAGAGCACTTACCCGCGAAAGGCAAAGGTCCCGAGTTCGAGTCTCGGTCCGGCACACAGTTTTAATCTGCCAGGAATTTTCATATCAGCACACACTCCGAGGCAGAGTGAAAACCTCATTATAAACAACATAAGCATTTCACCCAGTGCCGCACTGAAGACTGATAACATAGGTCCGAGCATATAAAATAGGTTTTCGGATATGCGTGTGCCTCGAAGACGTTTCAAGTAATAGAATCCAGCACGTTGTCCTGAAAGGGCCACAAGCCTGGCCTAGTCCCAGAAATCTATGAGGCTAGGATTTTTGTTGGATCAATCATTAAGTAATTCAGCAGTAGCACGGAAAACCTACAGGGGTTGGACAAATCAGTGGAAACCCCGCGAGAAATTCACGTAAATTCTGATGCTAGCCAAGTCTGCAAGTTGTGCTGTTGTGTTTGACCACAAACGGCACCTGTGCAATGACTTCAATACATTTCAAGTGTCATTCGTGGTCAGGACAGGGTTCTTGTTCGTTCCGAGTGCAAAACTCAGTGATTTCGAACGGGAGCAAATTTTTGGTGCTCGTAAGGTGTGTGCATCCGCAACAAAGGTAGTCGAAGTGTTTGGTGTTTCAGTAGGCAACGTATCGAAGATTTATGCTATATGCAGAGAAAGCAGAAAAACATCATTCGCTAAGCCACAACGCGGACGACAGTGTGTGTAGAGTGATCGTGACATACGATCATTGGAGAGGATTGTGACGAAAAATAAGAGGATGACAAGTTTAAAAGACGTTACAGAAACGGAATCTCTCTCGCGAACCCTGTCACCACCAGAACAACGAGAGGGGAGCTTCATAAGCTAGGAATTGCAGGGCGACATGGACTTCCAAAATTACTCTTCAGAGATGCAAATGCGCCTAACAGGTAACGTGGTGCCGAAGCCGTAAAACCTGCACTATGGAGCAAGGGAAGAAAGTCGTTCGGTCGCACGAGTCTTGTTTCACACTGTTTCTGTCTTCTGGCCGAGCTTACGTCCCTGAAGTGAAGCTTAGCGGGCTCAGGTGACGCTTTTGACATCCATAGCGTGGTATTTCATGGCCGCAGTGGTTATCTTGCATGGTCGCATTACTGCCATGGATTATGTGACCATTTTGTTTGATTGGGTCCACCCTATGGTACAATGTTTCTTCGTCGATGGTGATGCTGTGTTCCAAGATGACAGGGCACCTGTTCACACAGCTGAGCACGAGGATCAACTCCCCTGACCACCACAGTCATCAGATCTCAATATTATTGAGCCTTTGTGGCCTACTTTGGAGAAGAGGTTGCGTAATCGCTATCCACTTCCATCATCATTACCTGAACTCGCAACTATATTGCAGGAAGAATGGTATATGATTCCCTTGAAATCCATAAAGGACCTGTATACGTTCATTCCGAGACGACTGGAAACTGTTTTGAACGCCAACAGGTTTCCTACACCGTATTAGGCATGCTAATGTGTTGTGTTTGTGATGTGTCTATGTTTTTGTTCAACACATGTAAAACAGGATGGCTGGACAGATAATTTATTCCATGTTTTACAGCATACGAGACAATGCCTTAGCCACTACGTCACCTTGTTCGGCAACAATGATCTTTTGTTGTATCGTTTGATTTTTCAAAGATGAGGCAATGATATAGGCATACTTTTCTGCCTAAAATTTCTTCCATTCCTGCGAAAGACATCGTCGGATGCCATAAAGATAGGTGTTTGATTTCTGTGACTTTTACTAATTTGAGAAACGAACGCTTCGAAGATTTTACAGGCAGATACAGCAAAGATAACTGAACTGTTTATTCGTATAGGTTACTACCGCCTCCGCGTCGTGACGCCATCCGAATGACGTCAAAGATGACCACACTGATCCGAAAGAGGTTTATAGATCGTGTTCAACGAGTAACATTCTCTATTTCTTTATTGAATATCTTGGCCTAGATCTTGTATAATTTGAGCTTCTTTTCTTTTCTGGTGAAGTTACTATCATACTCAAAAAATTGCTCAGCCTCAAATTTCTAGCTTGATAATAATTAGATTAGGACAAGTTTTTGTTGTGGTAAATCCAAGTTCCTGGCCACCTGACCCAGCAGCATTGGCCGGCACTACTGATTTGTCTTTTTTGGTCAAGTGACAACTGTTCTTATGTTCCTTGCGACCGATGTGGTATTTCTTTCAGTGATTCCAACGTGTACTCGTGCATTTTCATCTCTCATGGCTAGAGAAGGATGGATTTCAAATGTTCATACCGAGTGAGGTGGCGCAGTGGTTGGCGCACTGGACTCGCATTCGGGAGGACGACGGTTCAGATCAGCATGCGGTCATCCAGATTAGATTTTCCGTGATTTCCCTACAGAGCCCACACATATATTGGGATGGTTCCGTTAAAATAGCACGGTCCATTTTCTTCCCCATCCTCTAAAAATTCCGAGCGTGCGCTCCGTCTCTAACGACCTCGATGTCGACGAGACATTAAACCCTTATCTTCCTTTCTTTCTTTTTCAGATGTTCACGCGATCTCTTTGTTTGTCTCACTATAATGAGGATGCTCTGTTTTGGTAAGAGTCTGCTAATGCCATCAATGATTTTTGTTACGACCACGAGAGAAACTTTTTTTAACTGATTCATTATCACCAGTGACCTCGGATCTTCTAAGATGCCTTACTGATCTTCCTTCCTCCAAGTAATGTGACCCAGTTTTATTTTCGTTTTTAGTTTGTTTGGACCGCAAATCATTTGATTAGTACTGCCTTCTGCTTGGGAGATGACTGGAATGTTTGCGCATATGCAAATAAGTGTGCGTGATGTCTTTAAGGACTATGTGCTTAAATTTCTGTAGATTTGGGTTTGGACCTTTAGATGCAAAAATAAAATCATTCATCTGATATCTTCACCTATTCTGAACGAACTCAAGCACATTTTAAGGTGACCATCCAATTAGTACAAAGGTTTCGACACTGGATTAATAAAAAGTGGACAAAAATTAAAATGGTGGTGTTATGCTCCATGTGTTCTGTATGGCCTACCCCCATTCGAGTGAAACGCACGAAACGTTCATGCAACCATGTGAAGCCGTTGGAAAAGTCCTTTGGGATCACGTTCAAATAGCGCGATACACTGGATTGAATGTCGGTTATATTGTCAAAGCGATGACCCTTCACGTGAATTTCTGCACTTTGTCATTTTGTGGGAGGTTCGCATTTGTAACACTAAGTGTCGTCATACGAGATGATCTTTTTCCAGAAAAGAATTAATTTCAATTAAGTCGCGGCAGGCGTTAATATCGTTGTGTCTGTTCGGGAGACAAGGTGTGCGGGTCAAGCTTTCCACACGCCTTACACTTGGGCAGACGTCCACTATTTAACACTGCCTGCTCACAACTGACTGGTCGAATGCACAACTGTTGTTTACAGTTGCTAGTTCAAGGTGCCATTCTGACGTCACTTATACACCAGGAATGACATCATTCTCACAACTTTTTGGACAGAGTGTGTATTATTGCATACCAATACAGTTACAGTGCAGTTCGGAAACGAATATCTATCACTCTTTGCACCAGCTTTACCAACTGCTCAATCAGTTACGTAATTTAGAATAACTTCCGTTACGCCAGGACGCCATCTGACACTTTCACACACTCTCTCTTTTCCTACAATTCATCCTACTCGCATTCAACTCCTTCTACAATGGCACTCCATCTTGTTTCAATAGTATGCATAAATTATCAGAAACAGAAAATGTTACAACAAAATATCGTAATTTACAAGTTAACCCCGTGGAAGTTTACATATTAAATTGCTAGTACTCATTAGACTGCAGCTATAGTTGTAGTAGATTCACCTTCAAAGATTATACGTGATTTAGACAGCATAAATGCAATGTATTAAATAAGATATGTATTGTTTACAATACTTTCAACTATTTTTGCAGTAAATCACTTTTGACACGTTGTTCGCGTAAAATTAGCAACGCCCTTTTTCAGTAATTGCCAGGAGAAAATTTAATTCTGATACACCACCAAAAGCCAAAATTTAGTCGTTAAAAATAACTTAACGCATCCAAGATCAGAAAAGTGACAAATATGGGAATTGAAGGCAATCTGTTATTATTAAATACCTTAATCTATTATTTAGTTTACGATCACATCGTGGTTCTTCTTGGGTGATCACTCTTCATAGAAAGAACAATTGTATGGCTCAGATTTTGTCTATTCTGTTTTACGTAAAACACTGATACAAGAAAAGAATGTATGATTATTTCATTACATGACGAAAATCGTACTTGTTCCGGAAATCAACATGGGTCTATTTTAGTGTCTTTAAAGCTAATAAATGTCTTATACTTAGTGCATACTTGAACCCACTACGAACGCGGCTGCCATTTCAACCAGTATTATGGAGCTGAGAGCGTGAATGCATTGTCTCACTCCCTTGCTTAAGATTCCTTCTGTTATAATCGTGACCGTCGTCAGTAATTACCATATCTTCTATTCTTACCTTTGTATTACGGTTAGAACAAAATAAAAGGAAATGTCTTATTAAATTTCGCTTAAAGCTGAGAGATGTGTATTGATTGAGCAACCTTTAAAAGTAGGTTACTTATCGTACATTAATTAAACTTACTAGAATACAGGGCTAAATATATTTCTGAAGTGCTTTCGATTGAGTGTTACTAGTAATATACTCTCATATGGAGTATGTTCAATGTTCAAATGTGTGTGAATTTCTAAGGGACCGCCGGCCCCAGTGACCGAGCGCTTCTAGGCGCTTCAGTATGGAACCGCGCGACCGCTACGGTCGCAGTTTCGAATCCTGCCTCGGGCATGGATGTGTGTGATGTCCTTAGGTTAGTTAGGTTTAAGTAGTTCTAAGTTCTAGGGGACTGATGACCTCAGCTGTTAAGTCCCATAGTGCTCAGAGCCATTTGAACCATTTTTTTCTAAGGGACCAAACTGCTTAGGTCATCGGTCCCTAGACTTACACACTACTTAAACTAACTTAAACTATCATGCTAAAAACAACACACACACACCCATACCCATCTGGTTTTCCCTTTCAAGACAGACAAGTTTCGTTCTTTGAAGTTTTTTCGTTTGACGCTTATTTCGTGAGATATTTGGCCCGGTCACGATCAATGGACCACCCTGTATACGCCGAAACAACGGCAGGTGATGAAGAGCCTGAAGAAATGTTGAATATATAAAGGAAATTATTCAGATACTTAAGAGAATTAAAAATTTAATTCTGACATTAGGAAAAGGAAGAGAAGGAAAAATTGTAGGTGAATATGAACTGGGGGAAAGAAATGAAACAGGAAGCCGCCGGCTAGAATTTTGCACAGAGCGCAAATTAATGACCGCTTACACTTGGTTTAAGAGTCATGAAAAAGTTTGAAGTTTTTTCGTTTGACGCTTATTTCGTGAGATATTTGGCCCGGTCACGATCAATGGACCACCCTGTATACGCCGAAACAACGGCAGGTGATGAAGAGCCTGAAGAAATGTTGAATATATAAAGGAAATTATTCAGATACTTAAGAGAATTAAAAATTTAATTCTGACAGTAGGAAAAGGAAGAGAAGGAAAAATTGTAGGTGAATATGAACTGGGGGAAAGAAATGAAACAGGAAGCCGCCGGCTAGAATTTTGCACAGAGCGCAAATTAATGACCGCTTACACTTGGTTTAAGAGTCATGAAAAAAGGCTGTATATGCGGAAGAGACCTGGAGACACCGAAATGTTTGAGATTGATTATACAATGGCAAGACAGAGATTTCGGAACCAGATTTGAAACTGTAAGAAACTTCCAGCGGCAGATGTGGACTCTGACCACAATTTCTTGGTTGTGGTCTGTAGATTAAAACTGAAGAAACCTTAAAAGGGTTGGAAATTTAAGAAATGGGACCTCGATAGGTTGAAAGAACCAGAGGCTGTTGAGAGTTTCAGAGGCAGCATTAGGCAACAATTGACTAGAATAGGGAAAAGAACACAGTAGAAGACGAAAAGGTAGCTTTAAGAGATGAAGTAGTGAAGGCAGCAGAGGATCAAATAGGTGAAAAGACAATATACAGTAGAAAACCTTAGATAACACAGGATGCACTGAATTTAACTGATGAAAGGAGAAAACATAAAAATGTAGCAAATTAAGCAGGCGGAAGGGAATACAAACGTTAAAAAAATGCAATTGACAGGAAGTGCAAAATGGCTAAGCAGGCATGGCTGGAAGACAAACGTAAGGATTTAGAAACCTATTGCACTACAGAAAAGATAGATACCGCCTACAGGAAAATTAAAGAAGGCTTTGGAGGAAATAGAAGCAGCTGTATGAATATGAAGAGCCCAGATGGAAAACCAGTCCTACGGCAAAGAAGGGAAAGCTGATAGGAGGAAGGAGAATACAGAGTACAAATGAAATGAACTTGACGGCAATAGTATAGAAATGGAAGTGGACTTCGATTAAGATGAGATGGGAGATATGAAACTGCTAGTTGAATTTGGCAGAGCACTGAAAGACCTAAGACGAAACAAGGCTGCGGGAGTAGTCAACATTCCGTCAGAACTGCTGATAGCCTAGGGAGAGGCAGCCATGATATAACTCTTCCACTTGGTGTGCAAAATGTATGAGATAGGCGAAATGCCATCAGACTTCAAGAAGGGTGTAATAATTCCATTTCCAAAGACAGCAGGTGCTGACAGGTGAGAATGTTACCGTACTATCAGTTTAATAAGTCGTGGTTGTTAAATTGCTAAATAATAACACGAATTCTGTACAAAAGAATGGAAACGGTACCGACCGGCCGCCGTGTCATCCTCATATTATAGGTGTCACTGGATGCGGATATGGAGGGGCATGTGCTCAGCACTCCGATTTCCCGGCCGTATGTCAGTTTCCGAGACGGCTACTTCTCAATCAAGTAGCTCCTCAGAATGAGATTTTCACTCTGCAGCGGAGTGCGCGCTGATATGAAACTTCCTGGCAGATTAAAACTGTGTGCCGGACCGAGACTCGAACTCGGGACCTTTGCCTTTCGCGGGCAAGTGCTCTACCGTCTGAGCTACCCAAGTACGACTCACGCCCCGTCCTCATAGATTTACTTCTGCCAGTATCTCGTCTCCTACCTTCCAAACTTTACAGAAGCTCTCCTGCGAACCTTGCAGAACTAGCACTCCTGAAAGAAAGGATATTGCGGAGACATGGCTTAGCCACATCCTTGGGGATGTTTCCAGAATGAGACTTTCACTCTGCAGCGGAGTGTGCGCTGATATGAAACCTCCTGGCAGATTAAAACTGTGTGCCGGACCGAGACTCGAACTAGTAGGGACTTTGCCTTTCGCGGGCAAGTGCTCTACCAACTGAGCTACCCAAACACGACTCACGGCCCTTCCTCACAGCTGTAGTTCTGCCAGTACCTCCTCTTCTACTGATTCTTCAAAAAAATGGTTCAAATGGCTCTGAGCACTATGGGACTCAACTGCTGTGGTCATAAGTCCCCTAGAACTTAGAACTACTTAAACCTAACTAACCTAAGGACAGCACACAACACCCAGCCATCACGAGGCAGAGAAAATCCCTGACCCCGCCGGGAATCGAACCCGGGAACCCGGGCGTGGGAAGCGAGAACGCTACCGCACGACCACGAGATGCGGGCCACTGATTCTTCAAGATCCAGTAAGGTCATAAAATGCACAACGTGGACCACCATTACAATACTAAAAATCCTACAAACTACACATATATTTGAAATAAAAGCTTACTTGCTAATGTTCCCAATGATACTAAACACAAAATTTTCAAATAAACGCTTCGACTTAAATAATTACATATGAATCTACCACACATGCGCTTATAATAACATAACAAACATTGCATTAGATTAAATGAAATAATCAACATAAAAGAACCCCATAGTTTTTCATTAGGTTGTATGAGTGTGGAAGACTCTTCTGGCTTGACACATTTACATAATACAATACTTAAAATTAGTCAACATAGGAACTTAAGAATGTATTGTGATTTTGTTTGTTGCGATAATATTTATGGTGATGTGCTATTATCCAGCACCCTGATGAATATGTTTGACTACATCATTTAATATTTAATATTTGAAATGTTTGTAGAAATGTTATTAGTTGTGCTGTGATTTCTAACTTCTATATTTTTGCTGATTCATTGTGGGTGACATTTTATTAGATACATTGCATTCCAGTGATTGTTTTCATATGCTGAGATTTGCTCTACCATTTTTTCCTGAATTATCACAGATTATAAATGTATTTAAGAACGGCCGACTTTTGTAAGTTTTAAATTCTTGCCAGTGTCTAGATTCACTCACTTAAGAGCAGGCGAGATGCCGGCACGCCTTTCATAGCTATTAAGGTAAGTGCCTTAATTAATCCTCCCTTTGTCGCTAACCACACGGCCTCCCCGCCAACCTGGGCTCAAAGCTCTTTCATCTGAACCAACACTTAAGTCTAGCTTTGAAATATTTTCATCATCCTCCGAATTATCGAGCATATGCATCGAGTTATATACCTCCACTTAATGTGGAATTTAGTTGGCTAAATAGACACACTCAGTAGCACCATGTGCGTCTTATTTAAACTAAGTATACGCTACTTTGGAATCGGAAAAGTGGTGTCCAACAAATTTGTAGTGTCGTATGAAGCAGTATGAACTTAACTGATGTACCTTCAGAGAATTAAATATAAAATTACTGATAACTAACGTACTAATTATATGTCAAAATTAGTATCGACAATTTGAATTTTAACAAAACGTAGCGTCAATTTTAGGTAAAAATCAGTCTTTTGCACAATAGCACTTATGTGAAACAAAGCTTTAAGATTCAAAACACCACTAAATCTTTTGTCTGCAACTAGTCAGCATATTGCGTTGCTTAATACTTTTAATACGATGTCGCAATACCCTTTCATGCATGTGCAAAGCACCTTAGCAAAGTTCTGGTGTCGATTTCCATTCGCGCTCATGCCTCAGAATCTACCGTTGATCTGTATGGCTGCTGTTGCCAAAAACTGTGCCCGTGCATGTAGCACTGAAAAGTGAAATTATACAGGGTGAGCACAACGTCTTGCCCTGATTATAACAATTTATTACAGAATAACCGTTTGACATAATAATTTACATGTAACGGCATCAAATGTAACTTATTATGTCAAACGGTTATTCTGTTATAAATTTTTATAATCAGGGCAAGACTTTGTGCTCACCCTGTACTATAACGTCTCCATATAGATCAGACTCTGAAAGCTCTCCCCCGTGTAGTCGACACATATACAAGACAGAATAGTAATGCAAACTGATCTACAATTTGGCAAAATACCCTTGATTTAGAGCAAAGCTCCCTCTAGCACTCCTTACTCGCTTCCACAAGAAAATATGACTTTCGGGTTAATAAATACGTTGAAAACAATAACCAACAATTTTTTCACAGTCACTAATAAAATCTGCATGAATCCAAAACTTTAACTCAAATATCTTGTCCAGAACTCTCATTTCAGCAGATAGCATACATTGCACAATTCTTAAATTATTCTTAGCTACACACCTAAATTAATATTTTACTAACTAAATAAATTTTTTTCTTAATGAATCACTTGCACTCATTAACACATAATAAGCCTTCCAGAATAGTGCGTGATTGAATGATGTTACCCCAACAAAAGTATCCACAAATGTGTTACCCCCACACAGCCTTGAAATTTACCTTTTTGCCCTGCAGAAAACTTACACCTCTGTCGACTGTCTTGAATCAAAGTTTATCCATTATAAATGCCCTACCTCCACAAACTAAAAAGCATACTTCCTCATTCTTTTCTGCATCTGATACTACCATTCAATAGTGCACTTAATAGATATCCGTCCAAAATCTTAACTGTTAAACAAGAAATACGCAGATAATTCAAGTCTTCACTTCTCTGTATACAGTCGTAACTTGGTCACATTTCTCAGTATGAGTACCTTTCCTGACATCAGATGTTTCAGCTTGTATGCTTTTGGATACGGACATTCTGCAACAATGAATGGTCCGTAGCTCGAAAAACTTTTTTTCTGTCTAAATCACTCGATTTCTCGTTAGTTTTCATTACTACTTAGTCCTCGATTTTATATTTTATAGGCTTAAATCGACCTTCATGTCTCCTTCACCTTTCGTCTGCCATTTGTTTCTTTCGAGCCTTTATTGTTTTCTCTCTTTCATCTGCCATGATTTCTTTACTCGGAGGAAAATTAATGATTTAGGCATACTACTCATCGTCATATCATACGGTGAAGAGCACATGGCATTGCTCTATACACTATTTAATACATCCTCAAATGATGTCTTATTTGTTTATAAAATCATTCCAGATATTTAAAATGAACTGTGATCCGTTGTCAGACAACAGCCTCTCTAGTTTCACCACTTTGGAAAAGTAATCATTCTCCAGTTTGGCCATCAAAGTTTTAGATATTTGCTTTCTGTATCGGATACAGACCGATAAATTTTGAAAACACATTTACAGCTAAGAATGTGTATTTCATACCACCACAAATGGTTGCAATATTTCCAAATTTATCCACTGCTAACAATTCCCCTATCTTAATAGGGATCATATTCTGCACTGATCTCTGTTAATCCACAGTGCAATTGTTCACCCACTGGCATTAACCGCACGGAGCCAGCTGTTTACACACCATCCCGCCAAGTTACTCATGTGTACATATTCATGTAAAAGCTCGGTACATATTTGTGATCAGTAATGCCATAACTATGGTGTACATAGTCTATAAGATCCTCAACATACTTCTCTGGAAAACACAGACTCCAAAGTTCCATCTTCCCAGAGTTTCCCCAAAACGTAACTCCCTTATAGATATTATAACACGTTGTTATCTTTTCACAGTCTTTAATGTCAGCATTTGTATTCATTAGTTTCAGTATTGGGCCCTCATTTTCCATTCTTCGCATGTCTCTGCAGCCATCATGATTATCCTTTTCCCCTTCTGCTCCACTCATATACAAGAGTTGAAATTCTTCATTCTGTCTTCATCAACATTCTCTTCTACCCAAACAGGTAAATGAGATAAAAACGTGTCCTAACGCATGAGTCATTAATTTATTAACCTACAATTCTGTAGAAAGCTAAGTGCTATATGATCAAAAAGTACAGTCACCTCGTGAACCTCCAGATAGAACAGAACTTCTGAAAGACGCACACGATAACGACTAACTCCTTATCTGGTATACTGTAACTAGACCTGTGCTTACTATGCATTCGACTGGCAAAAGCCATGCTTCGTTGTACAAGCTTCCCTCCTACCATTTTTTCTGAAATATCTGACATCCCACTCCATAATCTTAACTCTCCATCGTAAAACCGAATGGGAACGACGTATCTGTGTAATATAACATCTTTCTGTTGCATAGACTACCTTTCAAATATTAAATTTACATTCACACTTGTTGCTCAGTCCCCACGTGGAATTCCTTTTCAGTAATTTGTATAAGTTTGGTACAGTTAAGGTCCCATATCCTAAAAAGTTTTGGTAGAAACCGCTTAGACACAAATATGACTTCAGTTGTTTCTCCATAGTCGGTCGCTTGCATGCAGCTACAGCGAGCTTTTAGCTTCTCAATGCTTGGTAGTATACCCATGGATTGAGCTTATGCCCTAAAAACCGTATTTCAGCCCTGATGAATTCGCGTTTTGCTAGTTTTAGGGTCCTGCCTCCTCGTCTTAGGGCCAAGAAAACTTCCTCCATTATTTTGCAATGTTCACAGCAAGAATCTGTTGCAATTAATATATAGTCAACGTAGACCCTAAGCTTGAGCATTAATTCAGCTCCTAGCACATGCCTCAGTGCCCTCACAAACACTGCAGCCGAGATGGTCTGATTGAACGGAACAACTTTAAAACAATAGTTTAGTCCTTCAAAGATGAAAGCTGTATATTGTTTAATTTCTTCTGCCAACTGAATTTTCCAGAAGCCAAATGTAAGATCTACACTCGACAACAGTTTTACATTTTGGAAATTCTGTGATAGTTCTGCCACACTGCCCACTTGGTTATGCTTCATTACAAGTACTTTGCTTAGTTTACATACGTCTATAACTATCCTCACAGAGTCCTCCTCTTTCTTTACAGTTACAATGGGGTTACAGTGTTCACTCCTACACTACTCTACAACATCCCATTCCAGCATCTGTTTTAATATAGCCTGCATAGCTTCCCAATCCAGCTAATGCGGTACAGTGAAGTTTTGCTTTGATACGCTCACGTGGTGCCACACACATTAAATCTACCAACCTGCATGGTTTGTCTGAGAAAACATCCTCACAACTGCCTAAGAAGTGACATAGTTCATCTTTCTGCGTAGTTGAGATATTATCAGTTGGCTCTATAATTTCCCTAATTTGATCATTTGAAGATTCCACATCATACCAACATTCAGAGATTTCTGTCTAGGCGACTCGCCATTCCCAGTTAAAATATCTTTCGACTTTACTTTTCGCCTCATATTCTCAAAGACGAATTCATATTATTTATTTTCACAATTTGGCGAGACTTTGTACTTACTTAAGAAATCTGTGCCTAACAGCTTTAATTATCCAATTTACTCATATTAAAATGACAATCTTCACACTTAAAATTTAACAACATTTCATTCTTTTATGTAAGTCTGCAGGCTTTCGTGGTCGTTGTCACTGAAGTTAAAATCTTCTGGGCTATTAGGCCGCGTCATGTTTCTTCTAAAATGTTCGACGTTTCGACCCCTCTACTGGTATCTTCCTCAGGATCTTTTGGTGTCCACTACTGCTAGATCCTGAGGAAGATCCCAGCAGAGGGGTCGAAACATCGAACATTTTAGAAGAAACATGACGCAGCCTAATAACGCAGAAGATTTTAACTTCAATTTCATTCTTTATTGGCCTGATTAACCTACCTGTGGTGGTTTTAATCTTGACACCAGTGACTGGCAAAATTACTAGTTTATTGTGTTTGTGTCTGTTTATAAAAGTTTCCGATATGGCTGTAAATCACTACCTGAATCGAGAAGGTCCATACATTTTCATCATAAACATCAATTTCAACTACTGGTTGCACAATTTCAATCACTTTTCTCTCCAAACCTCACTCTCTTAGCAAATTGTTTTCCCTGTCCCTTCTTCTATCGCCCATTTCCATAGCACATATGTTAAGTACTGAGAAATCTAACACACCATCTTTTTCCTCAAATAATTCGTTAAATACGTCTATCACCCCGTTTCACTTCTCCTCTTCTCAATCTCCATAGCTATCTGATATTTTTCATATTTCCACGTAGATGTATGCGATTTATAGATTAAGCTTCACGACCTCCGGTCCTCTATAGTATATCCACACAGATCTTTCGACCTCCAGTCTAATCCTACATCTGCATCAAGAATCTGCAGTTCACCAGAAATAAAAGCATAAGTACATTCCTCTGTCATATTTATTCCATCAGTTTCAACCTCCACATGTATAACTTTATAATTTAAATTAATAGCTCTGTCTCTTCCGATCAACAATTCACTGATTTTCGTCGACACAACCCAATTATTATCTCCAGCTGGCGAGACTACAGGTTAGTCGGTTTCAGAGACATTACTTAATAACCTTTCTTCAACCATACTAACATCATTGTAGCTAATGCAAAGTTCTCTCTGGGAATTCTCTGTGCACTCAATTTCCATCAACTTTGAACTTACGTCTGCCTCTCTACCTAGCGCAGCCGGCCGGAGTGGCCGTGCGGTTCTAGGTGCTACAGTCTGGAGCCGAGCGACCGCTACGGTCGCAGGTTCGAGTCCTGCCTCGGGCATGGCTGTGTGTGATGTCCTTAGGTTAGTTAGGTTTAATTAGTTCTAAGTTCTAGGCGACTGATGACCTCAGAAGTTAAGTCGCATAGTGCTCAGAGCCATTTGAACCACTTTGAAGCCTACGTAGCGCATAATTTTCGACGTGAATCACCTGCACACTATACTTCTTTTATTTCCCATTTATCTCAAATATATCAACTGTAGATGCACTTTCAATTTCATTAGCGCCATCTAATAAATCATCATATGCCTCTGTTGCACCCACTTCTTCTCTTATCCCTTCAAGTTCCCTTGCCACTTTGCGTTTATCTGTTGCCCACAACTGAGGTAACAAAATTTTTGATACCTTCCCGTATGATCTCCAGTCATCAATATCATATTAAAGTTCCTCTTTCATACAGCATTCAGCATTAATATCGGATCCTAAATCGACAGTTTCTCACTACATTTCCCTGACCTGTCTCTAACACATGATTGAATTTTTCTCCTCGTCAAAAGCAACCAACTCGCCTACCTCTGCAGAAATGAATGAACTGATGTCATCTTCTGAAGTATCGAATCCAGTAGCAAGACAGTTCTCTCACTTAACTTTATCACACACATCATAGTCCCACGCTGACTTTGATCAACACGTTATCAGTTTTACAGAAACATCATCTCCATCTGCCGATACAAATATTTACAAGATACTTTAAAGAAATTGCATACAGTCATATTTACACCAATGATGAACGATAATTAAATATAACTGAGAACAAAAGCATATGCAGTTTAAGTAGCAAAAAAAAAAAAAAGTTGAAATGTGTGTGAAATCTTATGGGACTTAACTGCTAAGGTCATCAGTCCCTAAGCTTACAGACTACGTAACCTAAATTACCCTAAGCACAAACACACACACCCATGCCTGAGGAAGGACTCGAACCTCCGCCGGATCAGCCGCACAGTCCATGACTGCAGCGCCTCAGACCGCTCGGCTAATCCCGCATGGCAGATTAAGTAGCAAAATTCTGTAAAACAATTATAATCTCCCTAGTGTTAAGTACGTTATATATAAGAGCTTTGCAACAACTGCTCGAAAGTAAAGTGCTCATAAAATAGCGTGAAAACCTCGAACTAATTTATGAGCAACTAATTTAGGAGCAGCGACGTATATGACATAATCTGTTACCAAAAAATCATCCATAAAGTAAGTTATAATGCGCCTAGTATATCTACAGATATGACTTGTTCCTACATCAAAATCACAAATGTCACTAATGTATCCAGTGTATGAAACTTCCGTTTTAGATACTTGAAAATGGCCTAAGGCCGAAATTGTACGGTCGCGCAGGTAATAAAGAAAATGGCAGCTGAAGGCTTCAAGAAATCATTCATAAACATCTTTATCAACATCCGCTGATATATTATAACATTCATCATTTAAATTACAATCACATGAACTGCTGCTACTGAATCGTACGTCCACTGAATTCACTCTACATTCGATTTCCCCCAAGTCTGAATTTCCTCCAGATTCCGACGGCGATTGCAATCCCCCACTCCCCAAATTTTTGCCATCATTAATAACTTCTTCCCTGAATGAAATAAACTTTCCAGCCCCATCTCCTTGTCGTATGATATATTATTAACTTCAATTACTTTCTTATTTCCTTCATCCTGCTTGTCATCTCTCAACACTTTATTCTCACTTTTTACTACCTGTGTTTCCATTATATGCACCGTGTCTACCGATTTCCCTAATACTCTTTGATTTAGTATATACCGCACCCTTTTTCCAGCGGGTCCTCCGGACCTCAGATGCGGCTGATCCTAGTTTTCCAACTTCCCGTCTCGGTTTTGCGGTCCGTCCCTTCGTCCAACCCCATCTCGATTCCGTAACTTTACCCTGATTTATTCTGTTATAATGATTATTTTGGTTGCGTTCCTGATAATTACTTTGATACATATTTTGGTTATTACTTCTCTGTCGGATATTAGAAACATGTGGCTTAAATTTTAATGATTCTCCAGTTTTTCGACGAAATCTAAAAATTCGTCAATAGAATTAGTTGAACTGTGTACCAAGTCCCATTGTACAAAATTCTGGCAACCGTCTTCTCAGAGTCATAATTTCTGTTAGGACTCCCAGCGATATACGAGTATGCATTAATTTAGCCAGTTCACGTACACAAAATTCCTGCAAGAAAACACCACCGTTCCTCGAGTCGCGTCTCTTTCGCCTCTTTCCAAAATTTACTGAGAAAGCACTTTTCAAACACCTCATAGCCCGTGAACGAGTCGGTCATCAAATTTACCGAAGACTGAACGCCACCTTCTAACTGGATTTCAGCAAACTTAATTTTGGTCTCATCTGACATACCCTGCACGAAATTGTCTCTGCAAGCTGCTAGAAAATTTACAGAATGATATTCACCATCATTCGCAAACCATTTAGCATTACCAGATCGACCTCATGGTAAGCTATTGTAACTGCCTGTCCAGTTGTTGAGGGTTTAAATCTGTTGGTATTTCTTTAATTTCCTGCTCGTATTGGGCAGCTTCGTTATGTATTATTTTTTCTACACTCTGTTTAGTACTTGCAAACCTCTATCATACGCTCTGCCAGTTTTCCTGACAGACAGTTAACCGACTGACTGGTCTCTTTCTCAAGGGAACATTGCCTCTGCACGTTTTCCATTCTTGGCACTAAAGAATTTTCAACCGAGTCTGTCCTACTGTTCACAAGCCCAACATCATTTGAAAGTTTGCCCACTTCTACTCTGATATCTTACAGTTTATCCTCAAGTATCCCATCAATATCAATTTTAACTTTTTCGAGCTCTGCAATGGCTTTCAGCAATAATCCCATCTGATCTTCCGAAAAATCATTTCGCCTCTTTGACTTTGGGCTACCTGGTCCACTAACATTCTTTGGTCCGCACACGCTAGATAACTGTTTAATCTCATTCACACGTGTTCACACTGTCGTCGCCAGCACTACTGTAGATTACCGTAAGTAAGTGTAAACTACGGTAGTTTCCTAGTTGATTTGGTCGGTTAAAGTCGTAACTGTGTTATCTGTACATTGGGTGTGTTGCATACCTGTTGGGTGTCACCTCATAACGATTGCTTTCTTTGCATATGTAGCCGGCCGCGGTGGTCTAGCGGTTCTGGCGCTGCAGTCCGGAACCGCGAGACTGCTACGGTCGCAGGTTCGAATCCTGCCTCGGTCATGGGTGTGTGTGATGTCCTTAGGTTAGTTAGGTTTAAGTAGTTCTAAGTTCTAGGGGACTTATGACCTAAGATGTTGAGTCCCATAGTGCTCAGAGCCATTTGAACCATTTTTTTTTTGCATATGTGATCAGCGTCTTACTAGAATCCCCTGTAAACAGGAAGTGATGAACTATCTAGAAATTTAGTGAGGATATACACACACCAAAAAAGTTTTGCATCACCTCTGTTCCAAGACTTCCAG
Source organism: Schistocerca cancellata (assembly GCF_023864275.1). Taxonomy (NCBI): domain Eukaryota; kingdom Metazoa; phylum Arthropoda; class Insecta; order Orthoptera; family Acrididae; genus Schistocerca; species Schistocerca cancellata. Next base: position 724,662,720 of record NC_064629.1, read on the forward strand.
AATCTATACAGAAAATAGGAATAGAGATAAATATAAACATCATTTCCGCCCTTTTTATTGCTCATGAAAACCACACATTGCATGTTGTACCACCATACAGCGGGACTTTCAGAGGTGGTGGTCCAGACTGCTGTAAACACCGGTACCTCTAATACCCAGTAGCACGTCCTCTTGCATTGATGTATGCCTGTATTCGTCGTGGCATACTATCCAAAAGTTCATCAAGCCACTGTTGGTCCAGATTGTCCCACTCCTCAACGGCGATTCAGCGTATATCCCCCAGAGTGGTTGATTGGTCACGTCGTCCATAAACGACCCTTTTCAATCTATCCCAGGCATGTTCAATATGGTTCATCTCTGAAGAACATGCTGGACACTAGTCGAGCGATGTCGTTATCCTGCCGATATGGTTGCACTATCGGTCGGAGGATGGCATTCACGTATCGTACAGCCGTTATGGAGTATTCCATGACCACCAGCGGCGTACGTCGGCCCCACATAACGCCACCCGAAAACAGCAGGGAACCTCCACCTTGCTGCACTAGCTGAACAGTGTGTCTAAGGCGTTGCCTCCATACACGTCTCCGACGATTGTCTGGTTCAAGGCATATGCGACACTCATCGGTGAAGAGAACGTGATGCCAATCCTGAGCGGTCCATTCGGCATGTTGTTGTGCCCATCTGTACCGCGCTGCGTGGTGTCGTGGTTGCAACGATAGACCTCACCATGGACGTCGGGAGCGAAGTTGCGCACCATGCAGCCTATTGCGCACATTTTGAGTCGTAACACGACGTCCTGTGGCTGCACGAAAAGCATTATTCAACATGGTGGCGTTGCTGTCAGGGTTCCTCCGAGCCAACATCCGTAGGTAGCGGTCATCCACTGCAGTAGTAACCCTTGGGCGGCCTGAGCGAGGCATGTCATCGACAGTTCCTGTCTCTCTGTATCTCCTCCATGTCCGAACAACATCGCTTTGGTTCACTCCGAGACGCCTGGACACTTCCCTTGTTGAGAGCCCTTCCTGGCACAAAGTAACAATGCGGACGCGATCGAACCGCGGTATTGACCGTCTAGGCATGGTTGAACTACAGACAACACGAGCCGTGTACCTCCTTCCTCGTGGAATGACTAGAACTGATCAGCTGTCGGACCCCCTCCGTCTAATAGGCGCTGCTCATGCATTGTTGTTTACGTCTTTGGGCGGGTTTAGTGACATCTCTGAACAGTCAAAGGGACTGTGTCTGTGATACAATATCCACAGTCAACGTATATCTTCAGGAGTTCTGTGTATATATTAGTTTAGTGCAGGAATGTGGTCATGTTGAGTCGAATCAGAACAACGTATTTTTTGTGGCGACGGCCTTCAGCCAATGAAGAAGATGACAATAGCGGAACACTACAGGAGTGAGGTGGGGACTGGGACTTCTCGAGTCAAGAGTTCAAGGAAGCGATTCTGCACACTTTGGCGCGAGTTCTGGAAGGAGGCAGACTTGTCCATGGTAAAGTGCGTGATTCAGTCGTATAGGTGATTGATACTGGGCAATGAAAGGCCGGTACAATACTCTAAGGTTTAAAGGGACTCAAACTCAGGATAGGTCTGAATGTGCTCCACTTGTATTACGGAACTGAGGATAGACAGAATATGCGTTACCATTTTTTGTATTGCGTGTCATAACTTGTGAATGATTATGTCGAACTCTGAACTGTTTTGAGCTGGTGAATATTTCGTGTGTTGAGCACGAAACGGACTTCGTTTTCATGCATCATTGATGACTGGTTAGTCTGGGGATTTTGCTACCATTCTGATAATGCCCTCAACGTGATTTTACTGTATTTGATTGTATTTTCTGTCTGTATTTTAACTGACTGTCCTAGAACCACTTCCAGTTTATTTGAGACGTTCTTTATTCAATAAACATTAACATAGTTGTCTGTCGTCTACATAAATTACAGACATTAGAATAAAACCCTTGTTATTAGATTATTCATTAAACTTTTATTTCGTATTTCCGTGTATTTTATTAACTCACAATTCTATCCAATACATGGAGTATTTGACTACAGCATCAAAGCTACAGATTATTATTTGCAGCGAATTAGCTGTGGGGCATGAAAGGAGAAGTCTGTGACTCGGGCCTATGACTGCATCCAGCTGTTCTTTTTAAACAGAGTCGTGCATAACCCAGGTACCAAAAGAATGAGTTTTTTTTTGTCATGAGTCTTCTGACTGGTTTGATGCGGCCCGCCACGAATTCCTCTCCTGTGCCAACCTCTTCCTCTCAGAGTAGCACTTGCAACCTTCGTCCTCAGTTATTTGCTGGATGTATTCCAATCTCTGTCTTCCTCTACAGTTTTTGCCCTCTACAGCTCCCTCTAGTACCCTGGAAGTCATTCCCTCATGTCGTAACAGATGTCCTATCATCCTCTCCCTTCTCCTTATCAGTGTTTCCCACATATTCCTTTCATCTCCGATTCTGCGCAGAACCTCCTCTTTCCTTACCTTATCAGTCCACCTAATTTTCAACATTCGTTTATAGCACCACATTTCAAATGCTTCGATTCTCTTCTGTTCCGGTTTTCCCACAGTCCATGTTTCGCTACAATACAATGCTGTGCTCCAGACCTACGTTCTCAGAAATTTCTTCCTCAAATTAAGGCCAATATTTGAAATTAGTAGACTTCTCTTGGCCAGGAATGCCCTTTTTGCATTGGTAGTCTGCTTTTGATGTCCTCCTTGCTCCGTCCATCATTGGTTATTTTACTGCCTTAGTAGCGGAATTCCTTAACTTCATCTACTTCGTAACCATCAATCGTGATGTCAAGTTTCTCGCTGTTCTCATTTCTACTACTTCTCGTTACATTCGTCTTACTTCGATTTACTCTCAGTCCATACTCTGTACTCATTAGACTGTTCATTCCGTTCAGCAGATCATGTAGTCCTCCTTCACTTTCACTGAGGATAGCAATGTCATCAGCGAATCGTATCATTGATATCCTTTCACCTTAAATTTTAATTCCACTCCTGAACCTTTTTTTATTTCCATCATTGTTACAGATTGAACAGTAGCGGCGAAAGATTACATCCTTGTCTTACACCCTTTTTAATACAAGCACTTCGTTCTTGGCCGTCCACTCTTATTGTTCCCTCTTGGCTGTTATATAGCTAACCCCGACTTTTTTTCAGAATTTCGAACATCTTGCACCATTTTACACTGTCGAACGCTTTTTTCAGGCCGATAAATCCTATGAACGTGTCTTGATTTTTCTTTAGCCTTGCTTCCATTATTAACCGCAACGTCAGAATTGCCTCTCTCGTGCCTCTACCTTTCCTGAAGCCTAATTGATCGTCATCTAGCGCATCTTAAATTTTCTTTTCGATTCTTCTGTATATTATTCTTGTAAGCAACTTGGATGCATGAGCTGTTAAGCTGATTGTAACATAATTCTCACACTTGTCAGATCTTGCTGTCTTCGGAATTGTGTGAATGATGCTTTTCCGAAAGTCAGATGGTATGTCGCCAGACTCATACATTCTACACACCAACGTGAATAATCGTTTTGTTGCCACTTTCCCAAAAGATTTTAGAAATTCTTATGGAATGTTATCTATCCCTTCCACCTTATTTGATCTTAAATCCTCCAAAGCTCTTTTAAATTCTGATTCTTGTACTGGATCCCCTATCTCTTTTAAATCGACTCCTGTTTCTTCTTCTACCACATCAGACAAATCTTCCCCCTCATAGAGTCTTTCAATGTATTCTTTCCACCTATCCGCTCTCTCCTCTGCATTTAACAGTGGAATTCCTTGCACTCTTAATGTTAACACCATTGTTTTTAATGTCACCGAAGGTTGTTTTGACTTTCCTGTATGTTGAGTCTGTCCTTCGGACAATCATTTCTTTTTCAATGTCTTCACATTTTGTTCTGCAACCATTTCGTCTTAGCTTCCCTGCACTTCCTATTTATTGCATCCCTGAGCGACTTGTATTTTTGTATTCCTGAGCTTCCCAGAACATTTTTGTACTTCCTCCATTCATCGATCATTTGAAGTATTTCTTCTGTTACCCATGGTTTCTTCGCAGTTACCTTCTTTGTACCTACGTTTTCCTTCACAACTTTTGTGATGGCCCTTTTAAATGACGTCCATTCCTCTTCAGCTGTAGTGCCTACTGAGCTATTCCTTACTGCTATATCTATAGCCTTAGAGAACTGCAACCGTATCTCGTCGTACCTTAGTACTTCCATATCCCACTTCTTTGCGTATTCATTCTTCCTGACTAATGTCTTAAACTTCAGCCTACTCTTCGTCACTACTATATTGTGGTCTGAGTCTATATCTGCTTCTGGGTACACCTCACAATCCAGTCTCTGATTTCGGAATCTCCGTCTGACCATGATGTAATCTAACTGAAATCTTCCCGTATCACCCGGCCTTTTCCAGATATACCTCCTCCTCTTGTGATTCTTGAACCGAGTATTCGCTATTACTAACTGAAACTTGTTACAGAACTCAGTTAGTCTTTCTCCTCTCTCATTCCTTTTCCCAAGCCCATATTCTCCTGTAACCTTTTCTTCTACTCCTTCCCCTATAACTGCATTCTAGTCCCCTATGACGATTAGATTTTCATCCACCCTTACGTACTGTATTACCCTTTCAATCTCCTCATATACGAGTACCATCTCTATCTCTTCATCTTCAGCTTGCGACGTCGGCATGTATACATGAACTATCGTTGTCAGTGTTGGTTTGCTGTCGATTGTGATAAGAACAAACCTGTCATTGAACTGTCCACAGGAACACACTCTCTGCCCCAGCTTCCTATTCATAACGAATCCTACTCCCGTTATACCGATTTCTGCAGCTGTTGATGTTACCCTATACTCATCTGACCAGAAATTCTTGTCTTCTTTCCACTTCACTTCACTGACCCCTACTATACCTAGATTGAACCTTTGCATTTCCCTTTTCAGATTTTCTAGTTTCCCTACCACTTTCAAGCTAGAACGTTATCCTTTCGTTGATTATTCAATCTTCTCTTCATGGTGACCTCCTCCTTGGCAGTCACCTACCGGATATCCGAATGGGTAACTATTCCGTAATCTTTTGCCAATGGAGAAATTATCATGAAACTTCTTCAGTTACAGGCTACATGCCCTGTGGATACACGTTATGTGTCTTTAATGCCGTGGTTTCCATTGCCTTCTGCATACTCATGCCGTTCATCATTGTTGATTTTGCCGCCTTTAGGGGCAGTTTCTCGCCCGTAGGACAAGAGAGTGCCCTGAATCTCTGTGCGCTCCTCCTCCCTCATTAACGAGGCCGTTGGCCGAATGAGAGTGGCTTCTTATGCCGGAAGTCTTCTGCCGCCAATGCTGATTATTAATCGAAATTTAAGGAGTGGCAGGATTCGAAACCGGGACCGAAAACGTTTTTGATTGTGAATCAAAGACGCTACCCCCTTTTTGTTTCATTTTGTTCGGTATTGTTCGTTGCGTTTGGTCTGGGCGGACGTCAGAAGACATCCGTTCAAGTTGATCGTTGATTCCTTTACTCAGTTTTTTATTAAAGCGGGAGGGCAGCCCTCTGACCGAGCTACCGTGCTGGATCCCCTAGACCACGGGTGCAATGTAGTGAGTAATCGCAGGTAAAGACGCAACAGGTTTGCTCGTTTAGAAGAGCAGCTACTCTAATAACCGTTACGTAAAGTCGCAAGAGTAGTATTGTGCCTGTATTGTGGACTGATGCGAAGTGATGGAATGGAAGCTGACGAAATCGGCTACTGGTATATATCCTTCTCCACACCAGATTTATCATAGATTTGGCTAGTAACATTCCGCTTCCATGCAATTGATAACAAAAAAGGAGAAAGGAAGGTTACGTTTCGACTTAACGCCGAGCACAAGCTGAATTTAGGAAGGAAATTGTCCGTGTGTTTTCAGCAGAACAGTCTTGGAATTTACTTTAAACGTTCAAGGAATTCACGGAAAACGTAAATCTGAATGGCTCGGGGGTAGTTTGTCAGTCGTTCTCCCGAATACCAGTCAAGAGTCTTACCACTGCTTCACCTCGCTCGACTGAGTTACTATTTACTACTTACTTCCGGAAGGGGAAGAGATACATCGATTGTATAGTTGTTTTACTGTTTCCTAATAACGTGTGCTAGCATTCAAAAGGATTTTATTCAAGCTGTCACTGGCTGTGGAAGCCCTAGCACCTACATCAACAGTTGTGAAAATTCAGAATCGGTGCACATTCAGCTGACTGGAATCTGCTGCTGCCTTTACTGCTCTTGTGGACCAAATCTTACGAGAGAAAATTTCTGTCATGGTTACTCCAGTGGGTTTACCGAGAATTACCAAGATTGTGTGATGTTAGCCACGCAGACAAGTTAATGAAGAATTTAGACAATATTTTTCTCTATATTCCATGTTGTTGTTGTTGTGGTCTTCAGTCCAGAGACTGGTTTGATGTAGCTCTCCATGCTACTCTATCCTCTATCCTGTGCAAGCTTCTTCATCTTCCAGTATCTACTGCAATCTACATCCTTTTGAATCTGTTTGATGTATTCATCTCTTGGTCTCCCTCTAAGATTTTTACCCTGCACGCTGTCCTCCAATACTAAATTGATGATCCCTTAATGCCTCAGAACATGTCCTACCAACGGATCCCTTCTTCAAGTCAAGTTGTGCCACAAATTTCTCTTCCCCCCATTTCTATTCAGTACTTCCCCATTAGTTACGTGATCTACCCATCTTATCTTCAGCATTCTTCTGTAGCATCACATTTCGAAAGCTTCTATTCTCTTCTTGTCTAAACTATTTATCGTCCACGTTTCACTTGCATACATGGCTACACTCCTTACAAATACTTTCAGAAACAACTTCCTAACACTTAAATCTATACTCGAAGTTAACAAATTTCTCTTCTTCAGAAACGCTTTCCTTGCCATTGCCAGTCTACATTTTAAATCCTCTCTACTTCGACAATCATCCGTTATTTCGCTCCCCAAATAGCAAAACTCCTTTACTACTTTAAGTGTCTCATTTCCTAATCTAATTCCCTCAGCATCACCCGACTTAATTCGGCTACATTCCATTATCTTCGTTTTGCTTTTGTTGATGTTCATCTTATATCCTCCTTTCAAGACACTGTCCATTCCGTTCAACTGCTCTTCCAGGTCCTTTGCTGTATCTGACAGAATTACAATGTCACCGGCGAACCTCAAAATTTTTATTTCTTCTCCATGGATTTTAATTCCTACTCCGAATTTTTCTCTTGTTTCCTTTACTGCATGCTCAATATACAGATTTAATAAAATCGGGGGTAGGCTACAACCCTGTCTCATTCCCTTCCCAACCACTGCTTCGTTTCATGTCCCTCGACTCGTGTAACTGCCATCTGGTTTCTGTACAAATTGTAAATAGCCTTTCACTCCCTGTATTTTACCCCTGCCACCTTCATAATTTGAAAGAGAGTATTCCAATCAACATTGTCAAAAGCTTTCTCTAAGTCTACAAATGCTAGAAACGTACGTTTCCCTTTCCTTAATCTATCTTCTAAGATAAGTCGTAGGGTCAGTACTGCCTCACGTGTTCCAACATTTCTACGGAATCCAAACTGATCTTCCCCGAGGTCGGCTTCTATCTGTTTTTCCATTCGTCTGTAAAGAATTCGTGTTAGTATTTTGCAGCCGTGGCTTATTTAACTGATAGCTCGGTAATTTTCACATCTGTCAACACCTGCTTTCTTTGGGATTGGAATTATTGTATTCTTCTTGAAGTCTGAGGGTATTTCGCCTGTATGATACATCTTTTTCACCAGACGGTAGAATTTTTTTCAGGGCTGGCTCTCCCAAGCCTATCAGTAGTTCTAATGGAATGTTGTCTACTCCCGGGGCCTTGTTTCAACTTAGGTCTTTCAGTGCTCTGTCAAACTCTTCACGCAGTATCATATCTCCCATTTCTTCTTCACCTACTTCCTCTTCCATTTCCATAATATTGTCCTCAAGTACATCGCCCTTGTATAGACCCTCTAGGTACTCCTTCCTCCTTTCTGCTTTCCTTTATTCGCTTAAAACTGGATTTCCATCTCAGCTCTTGATATTCATACAAGTGGTTCTCTTTTCTCCAAAGGTCTGTTTAATTTTCCTGTAGGCAGTATATATCTAGTATGTATCTAGTGATATATGCCTCTACAACCTTACTTTTGTCCTCTAGCCATCCCTGTTTAGCCATTTTGCATTTCCTGTCGATTTCATTTTTGAGACGTTTGTATTCCTTTTTGCCTGCTTCATTTACTACGTTTTTGTAATTTCTCCTTTCATAAGATAAATTCAATATTTCTTCTGTTACCCAAGGATTTCTACTAGCCCTCGTCTTTTTACCTACTTGATCCTCACTATTTCATCTCTCACAGCTACCCATTCTTCTTCCACTGTACTCTTTCCCCCCGTTCTTGTCAGTCGTTCCCTAATGCTCTCTCTGAAACTCTCTACAACCTCTCGTTCTTTCAGTTTATCCAGGTCCCATTTCCTTAAATTCCCACCTTTTTCAGTTTCTTCAGTTTTAATCTACAGTTCAGAGTTCACATTTGCCCCTGGAAATGTCTTACAATTTAAAATCTGGTTTATAAATCTCTCTCTTACCATTATATAATCTGTCTGAAACCTTCAAGTATCTCCAGCTTCTTCCATGTATACAACCTTCTTTCATGATTCTTGAACCAAGTGTTACCTATGATTAAGTTATGCTCCGTGCAAAACTCTTCCAGACGGCTTCCTCTTTTATTTCTTACCCCATTCCATATTCACCTGCAACGTTTCCTTCTCTTCCTTTTCCTACTACCGATTTCCAGTCACCCACAGCTATTAAATTTTCGTCTCCCTTCACTATCTGAATAATTTCTTTTATCTCATCATACATTTCATCAATCTCTTCGTCATCTGCAGAGCTAGTTGGCATATAAACTTGTAGTACTATGATAGGCGTGGGCTTCGTGTCTATCTTTTCTACAATAATGCGTTCACTATGCTGTTTGTAGTAGCTTATCCGCGCTCCTATTTTTTTATTCATTATTAAACCTACTCATGTGGTACCCCTATTTGATTTTGTATTTATAACCCTGTATTCACCTGACCAGAAGTTTTGTTCCTCCAGCCGCCGAACTTCACTAATTCCCACTATATCTAACTTCAACTTATCCATTTCCCTTTTTAAATTTCCTAACCTACCTGCGCGATTAAGGGATCTGACATTCCACGCTCCGATCCGTAGAACGCCAGTTTTCTTTCTCCTGATAACGACGTCGTTCTGAGTAGTCCCTGCCCGCAGATCTGAATGGGGGACTATTTTACCTCCGGAATATTTTACCCAAGAGGATGCCATCATCATTGAACCATACAGTAATGCTGCATGCCTCCGGGATAAATTACAGCTGTAGTTTCCTCTTGCTTTCAGCCGTTCGCAGTACCAGCACAGCATGGCCATTTTGGTTAATGTTACAAGGACAGATCAGTCAATCATCCAGACTGATGCTCCTGCAGCTACTGAATAGGCTGCTGCCCCTCTTCAGGAACCACGCGTTTGTCTCGCCTCTCAACAGATACCCCTGTGTTGTGGTTGCACCTGCAGTACGGTTATCTGTATCGCTGAGGCGCGCAAGCCTCTCCACCAACGGCAAGGTCCATAGTTCATTCCATACACAAGTGAAAGAGAACCTGTGTGATGGGTGGGTGCTAACTGTCCACCAGAAAACCCACCTCAATAGCCAAGGATACTATAGTCCGCGCCACGTAGGACGACGCTTCCGCGCATAGAGGCGGGGCAGTAAGGAAGCGTGGAGGGATGAGAACTGCGCATGTGCGGCAGCAGAGTGTGGGCAAACGAAGTCCAGTTTGGCGAACTGCGTTGCTGCGGACAACAGTCAGGCTCATTTGCCTACGGTACATCGTATTACGTGTTCAAATCTAGGAGGGAATATTAAATATTAAAACCAATTTCGATCAATAGTCGTGAGAGAAATATTAATTCACATCTTGACGGAGTTGCGTCCATTGCTCCACAGATTTACTCTGCGTAACGTAGGGAGTCGAGAACAGCTGAATCTGCTTTGCGAAGACGTGAAGTACAATTTTTCTCAAAATGACAACTGTCCAACGACAAACTGCTTGCAGTACTTATCATTTATTGCGATTTGAACTGTATTTCAAGTAAAAATTTAATACACAACAAAATTAACTTCAAGCACAAACCGAAATCATTATATTTGCTTTACGACTACTTCTATTCAATAGAAGTTTTGAAACTGTGTGAAGTGTGTGCCTTGGATGTGTTTGACTAAAATTAACTGTAATCACTGCGTGTAAAAAGGAATTAGTGATAGAAAAGTCTAATGAAAAAGACTAACGTAAAAACGATTAGTACGTTGTCATATTTTTCGCTGTTAACGGGCATTATGAGTGTAAACGAACTCGTTCGACATTACAGTGAAAGACCGCATTCATAATCCATTGAACAAGCAAACAACTCCAGGAAAGGCTGACCGATAACATCTAAAACAACCGATATCTCGACAAGTAAAAGTTACTGTCATTTTAGGGCGTTATCCAGTTCCTGCATTGAAAATGACAGGGTTTTACATGAGGAAATATCGGGATTCGGACGAATTTATCCAGCTGCATTTCGCGTGTTATTAGAGCATACAACATGGTGGTAGAAGCTTAACTTCTCCTTGGGCAATATGTTGAACATTATAGTTTGCATAATTCAAAGGATACAAAGTTCTAATCAAAAAGCTAGGAAGTTCTCATTACTATGTACACAACTGATATGTTGACAGACACATTTTTTTTAACCACGAGTCTTTAAAACTAATAAATAATATTACTTTGTTCCGAAGTCTACATCGTAATACCATCGTCACTTCTATTTGAATCTGTTTCCGAACAATCTGATTGTAAATTTACGATGATAAGTTCAAGGCTTATATCCATCATCACGCCCCTGTCAAATTCTTCTATCTGAAGCTTTTCAGCATGCCGCACTGACTGTGCCCCTGCTACAGGTGGGACGTTTTCTATTACCTCATGCACAAGCGATTCAGCATATGTTATCTTGAATGTTTTGTTTTTGTTTCCCACAAAGCCTTAACGCTTTGTCCAAATTAATTCCATGGGGTTACATTGACAGTAGCATGTGGGTAAACGCAAAACTGTGTGAACACATTCACGTGCAAGGAAGTCAAGTTTGTACGTTCTGTCACGTGACTTGTATAAATTAACGAGCTACGAGCTTCAGGATATCGGCACGAGTCTGGTTTACACTGTACTTAATATATTTATTTTTAAGCCAGGGAAAAATATCCGCTTTTCTAGTGTTTGTACTTGGTGTTTTCGCTGTAACAGTTGAATTATAACTGTCAATGACCGACTTCGAAGCAAGGTATGGCAAAAATTGTGAAGAACGTCACGAAACTGACAGCGTTCATTTCCGAATGCTAGACACTGCTATTTTTCTTACACGTAAATACAACTTTATTCTCAGAGACACAACCAGAAGAGTCAGTATGCAGAATAATTGTCTGAGAACATAATCCTATGTGAATTTGAAAACCAGCAGTTCCATCACTCATTTTCTAGCAGATCTTCCTGGAATGAGTCTAATTGGCCCATGTTTCATCAAGGTAATACACTGTTGAACTACCTCCTTCTCTTGTATCGTGAATCTTTATATGGGATGTAGTTTGTGTTGCACCTATGTCAGTTCTTTGAACTAAAAACTGTCTTCTTAACATATCTGGAACCAACGTCTTTTAAAATTCTTTACATTGACGAGGCGCTTACCATTGAAACCAATTTTCTCCTGCATAACTGTAACACGTTTTTGTGAGGTCGGGCATTCATCATTCACATGGAGCACTTCAAAATATCGCCGTTAAAACCATCCATTAGTGTTACAGGTTCCTTGCGATTTCGATGCTTTCCAGGCGACACGAAACCAACCTTTTCTACGGTTCCTACAGCTCTGACATTCTTGTTTACAATTCTCTTTATAGTTCTCTTGCCGACACCACATGGTTCTGGAGTACGTTCTTATCTTCAAATGTCAACAGTAGGAGATATGCTTTCAAATTCACATTTGAAAAAGTTAAAAATGCAGTAAATAATCATCCTCGCCTGCTTGTGAAGCGCTTTACATTTATTGCCGTCACCTAACTTTTTTTAATCGCACTTAAATAATTACAGATACACGTTTACAAGTATACTGCTACAAGAAAAAAAAAAAGAAACTGACAGTTGAATGAATAATTCGATTGTCGCGAAGTGCGGCACAGTGCAGCATGTAGGAGCGAGATTCTCGCAGTCTAGCTGTAACTAGCTGCTAGCCGCTCGGAAAGACAATGAATATCATTGGCTGCCAGTGGCTAGTGAAGAGGGATGCGCAGAACGGCTGAAAATTGGGCCGCCTTCCTACAAGACTCGGACTTCAGTGTGCTAATGCTCGAGCTGCATATAGCCGGTCCGTATCCAAGCAGAGAAAAAAAAGTCCTTATTAACATAAAGTTTCAAGAAACGACTTTTAATGATGACTCTATGAACATACAGAACCCCCCCCCCCCCAAGTATTGCTCCTATATGGATCATAAGGACAAGATTAGGTTAACCCCAGCAATACCAACGCACTTTCAATAAAGTTTACTATTAAGGGGTCTGGGGTACGTTATGAACATCACAAAAAAATTAAGAAATATAAATTTGGTTAATTGTTATTATATTTTACTCACAACATCCATTTTAAAGAAACCTGAAAATACTGAATATGATATTCGTTGTCAAAAGTCACATCTATTACAAAGACTTAAATTCTGGGTTAATTTTAAGTGAAAATTTTAAATCATTTACGGAATCCTGTAGGAACTTCATTAAAAACAAATAACATTTTTTTTTAATTTTAAGATATAAAGTACCTGGCTAGATAGTAATATTTTCAAAAGTTGAGCATAAAGTACCCTCCCCGCAACCCCCGCCCCCTCCCCACGTGGTAATGCGAGGATTAATTACAACAAGCACAGAAGCATTTATAGAGTCAAGACACAAAGGAATTAAGGACATTAGGTGCCACAGGGCACTGATTTAAATCAATGGGGAAAGTTGAAAATTTGTGCTGGACCGGGATTCAAACATATGTCTCCTGCTTATTAGGCAGATGCGCTGACCCCTGTCCCATCCGGACACGGTGCTCATCGTCACTACATGATCTACGTTAGCACGCCTCTCGCCAAATCCAAATTCTTCACTTATCCACAAACTACTGATGTAGCGTCCCTCGACTATTATCCTCATTACACGCGACATTTTGCCGATTCCCGTAAGAGTTTGAGGTTGGTGGACATCTACACTGAAGAGAGCATTGGCTTTCCTCGCCTTAATTATATATGTGGTGTCTGTTCGTTCGGATATGTCCGAAAGAACAGACACAACACATACAGGGTGAGTCAATAACTATTGCCACCAAGAATAACTCCGAAAGTATGATAGGAACTGCAAAGTTTGTGGGACAAAAGTTGCATTGGACAACGGTGGCCATAATATGACGTTGGTTTTTTGTTGCTAGGTAGGGTCGCGTCAGAGATATGAGTGTCAACTTTGTTTTTTTTAAATGGGATGCTATAGTTTTGTACTCACTTTCTGGTAGCGGCTATCGAGACGAATCCAATGACGTGTAACAGTAAGGTCTTTGAAGGTCAGCGAAGGTCAAAAAGGTGGCAAGAATGTCCATTTACAGAAGGTGTTCGAAGTAATGATCATTGGTATCAATGCAATGCTGCAATCTTCTTATCATCGTTTGAATGGTATTCCTTTTCAGATCGGTATTTATCGAAGACCTTGCTCTGACAATTCTCTGTCGCATATCTTCAGTTGTAGTTGGAACGTCTTTACAAACAATGTCTTTTACGAATCCCAACAAGAAAACATCCAGAGGCGTCAAGTCTGGCGAAAGAGCTGGCCACGACACATCTCCTCCGCATCCAGTCCAACGATTTGGGAATTGTCCCTGCAACTCATTTCTAGCCATCAGCGAAAAATGGGCCGGACACCCATAGTGTTGATACCTCATTCTGTTCCTTGGTCTTCCAATCACTGACCTAATGTTACTTGCAGGAATGTGGTGTACTTCCTACCATTAAGATTTCCTTCGATAAAATAGGGACCTATAATTCTGTCCTCCAGAATCCCACACCATACATTCACCGACCACGGTTTATGGTGTGCAGATTGCCGCAGCCAACATGGATTTTCAGTTGCCCAATAATGCATGTTATGCAAATTAACATTTCCATGGGTCGTGAATGTAGCCTCGTCAGTAAATAAAATCAAAATAATAAATGTGTTACCCCCCTGAATCTGAAATTGAGCCAATCGGCAGAATTCAATGCGACGCATACAATCCATACCAGTTAATTCTTGGTAGAGACTGATATGGTAAGGATTATATTTATGGCAATGCACAACACGAAGAACACTACTCTGGCTCATGCCAGATTCACTTGCGATTTGACGCGAACTAACACAAGGATCTGGAACCACAGTGACATGAGTACCAATTTCCGTTTCCTCGTTAGTAACTTTCCTTTGCCGGATATGTTTCCGATGCGTTAAGGATCCAGTTGTTCTCAATTTATCATACACATATTTAAATGAACGACGTGCAGGCTGAGTACGTTGAGGATATATTTCAGCGTATAAGTATCTAGCTCTCGCTGAATTTCGTTGTCATTCTCCGTAAATGAGAAGCATATCGACTTGTTCTTCGAAGGAATACATCATTCACATTCGCTTGATTCGACAATACTAGTCTTACCGTTCCTATTAATATTGTTTTCCGAAACCGTCGAATGGTGTTTACATGTCAGTGGCACGTTAGATGGATACGCCGTATTCAGCGAATATTTACTATTTGCAAGATATACGAGAGAGAATTGTCAGAGCATGTGCTTCGGTAAGTGCCGAAGTGATAAGGAATACCACTCAATCCATGATAAGAAGATTGCAACACTGCACTAATACCAATGGCCATCACTTCGAACACCTTCTGCAAATGGACGTTCACGCAACCTGTTTGACCTTCGTTGACTTTCGAAGACCTTACTGTTACACATCATTGAATTCGTCTCGATAGCCGCTATCAGAAAATAAGTACCAAACTATAGCATCCCATTTAAAAAAACGAAGTTGACCCTCATATCTGTGACGCGACCATACCTAGCAACAAAAAACCAACGTCATATTATGGCCCTCGTTGTCCCATGCAACATTTGTCCCACAAACTTTTCAGCTCCTATCATACTTGCGGAGTTATTCTAGGTGGCAATAGTTAGTGACATACCCTGTATATTTGTAGATTCATTCTTTTTGCTCTACATACGTGGCTGGAACGGGAAGAAGCCCTAATAACTGGTACAATGGGAAGCACCATCTGCCATGCACTTCACACTGCTTTGCAGAGTATGGATGTAAATGTAGATGTAGAGGTTGGCAGAAGAAGGACGGCAGAACTGGTTTATCACTGCAGTAATCGGATCCGATAAATCAACAGTGCAGTCACGAGCCTGAAACGTACACTTCCGAATACTCTTACCGTACATGAAGGAGCGTGGGCGTACTCTGGAAAAGCATCACTGTCCATAGCGGACAGATATACACTTAAAATTTCACTCATTGGTCAGGGGAAGAAGCATGAAAATCAATTCCATTAACACATTTCTAAGAATACAGTGGGCGATTGCAGCTCGGAACCCGAAGTTCGTCGTGTGATCTTAACCCTTCTTAATGAGATAAGCATTAACTTGGCAAAGGCAAATCTACGAGTATATTTAAATAAGAACTTAAGTTTTTCAGCATGGAAGTCTTCGTAAAAAACGTCTGCTTATTTCATATAGCCTTCAAGAGCGCACAGCGAGCACGTAAGTTCCTGAACCATATGCAGGGATTACTTTTACATTTACGTGCACAGGTTTATGAAAAATGAAGGTGAGGTAAAATTCATTACAACCGACCTTGATGTTTGAGAAAAATCGCCTGAAATCTCTTTCAGCTTGTTTGAAATGGTGGAATTTTGAGTACCTAAACTACATGATGTCTCTGATGGACGCTACGTTTTACTAGTGGACCGGTTTCGGCGAAAAGCTAAGTGTAGAAGCAAATATTAGTTGCGCTCTTTGCGGTGATTGATTGGTGACGAGCCGATCGGTCTTTAAATAACATGCCTTCACTATCGCAACTCATTTCATTTACTCCGTTCTCGGCGTCGAAGATAGACCCTGAGCAGAACAAACAAAATCCATAAGTACTAGCAATTAGCTCAAGACACAGCTGAGTGAAAAATTAAGTTTTTAATGCAGCCATCTAGTTTTATATTAAAACATTTCAGGCTGACTCTACAGATCACCATTCCCCAACCGGTGCGCCGCTATAATGTGAAGGAAGTGACGCGAACGTTTATAGATTATTGAAGAAACTAAGGGATTTCGATATTAGACATACTGCGAAATTTATGTTTTTACAAAGATTAACTGTAATTTATTTCCTTAGATTTTAGATAAGAAGATTCTTGTTTATTCTTAAACTATTCAGTACACCCTAAAGACTGTTATATTTCCATAGAAATTAACTTTAATTTATTTACTCGATATTATTGCTATACTTTGCTTATCCTAAGTAAACTGTATTCTCACTTGTAGCACTGCAGCAGATACGCCGCTAGGGCGAGGGAACTTTGTAACACCATATCTTTTTTTACGGCCGGCTGTACGTGCTTTTCCCTAAAATTCCTGGGATCAGAAAAATGTCCCTTTCTTATTATTTTTATTGCCTCGTGTTGACATTTGTTCCAGTATGTAGTAGCTTCTTAAACTTTATTGATCTTTTCATTCGCCGCCAAGCATTGTCAGGCAACTGATTTATTTGACTGCAGGCTTTCTCGGAGATTCCAATGATGAAATCTTTTCGAGTGGTCAGCCGAGTGGTGGTATTGTCTTGTTGCAGTACATACAGTATTTCAGTTCAGGGATACTGACTTTCCATTGTTTGAGTATTTCAGTTCAGTTTTATCACAGCTGTGATTTGCTGCAGTGCGAATATTGTGATTGTTAAACCAGTATTTTCTATTACAGTGGCATTAAACTATTTTTTTCCGATAAGTTCATTGTTATGGAGTGGTCCATTCTCAAGTTCAGGTAGTGAATCCATAGAATCCAAAGAAAAAGAGAAACAGGAAGTAGTTCAAAGGCAATATAGTGATAATTATTTATCTTACGGGCTTTTTCTTCGTGTGCAGACAAATCATGCCCAGTGCTCAAGTGCGTTCTCTGTGGTGAGAAACTCAGTAATGCTGCTATGGTTCCCAGTAAATTGAAACAACATTTGTCCACAAAACATTCCTCTCTGTTAAGTAAGGATGTTAATTATTTTCGTCTGCTGACACATTCGGCCGCCAAGTTAGAGACATGTCCAGCGACATCGAAAACATTTTGAAGGAGAAAATAAAGAGCATATGTGTGTGATCTGGGCTTCTTGACTTTGACTCAAATTAAAACAGACAAAAAGAGAGAGAGAGAGACTCGGATCTATCGGCGAAGGAACGCTTGCTTTGTCAACGATTACGCCACGAATCAGCCGTCTGTGTGCAGCTAAGCAGGCTCAAGTATCAAATTGATGGGATGTGTTTAGTTATTTACATTAAATTTCGTATTAGCAATGCCTGTTTCCTACAGTGAATTAAAGTTAATAAGTTGTTAATAAATGCACGTGTCTATTCCTATTTTATAATACTAATCTACATCTTATCTACGTGATTATTCTGCAATTCCCACTAGAATGCCTGGCAGAGGGTTCAATGAACCACCTTCAAGCTGTCTCTCTACCGTTCCACTCTCCAGCGGCGTGCGGGAAAAACGAGCACTTAAATTTTTCTGTGCGAGCCCTGATTTCTCTTATTTTAACGTGATGATCATTTCTCCCTATGTAGGTGGGTGCCAACAGAATGTTTTCGCAATCGGAGGAGAAAACTGGTAACTGAAATTTCATTAGAAGATCCCATCGGAACGGAAAACGCCTTTGTTTCAATGATAGCCACTCCAATTTACGTAGCATGTCTGTGGCACTATCTCCCCTATTTAGCGATAATACAAAACGTGCTGCCCTTCTTTTTACTTTTTCGATGTCATCCGACAGTCCCACCTGATGCGGATCCCGCACCGCACAGCAATAGGGCGGGCAAGCGTGGTGTAAGCAGTCTCTTTAGTAGACCTTTTGCACCTTCTAAGTGTTCTGCCAATGAATCGCAGTCTTTGGTTTGCTCTACCCACAACATTATCTGATGTGTTGGCAAATGTGCCAACACCTTGTAGATAGAGGAGGCCGAAATGCACGCTATAATCTAACGCAGACGGGCGTGAGGTCTGGAACAGGATACGTAATGAATGCTATAAAGAAAAGTACGTAGCTGCTGGAATACTTAACTTTTAATCCATCATTGTGGTACATCGCTCTTGACGATACAAATGAGACTCTTTAAATACAAGCACTGTAAGGCTAATGGCGCCTTGCTAGGTCATAGCCATGGACTTAGCTGAAGGCTATTCTAACTGTCTCTCGGCAATTGAGAGAAAGGCTTCGTCAGTGTAGTCGCTAGCAAAGTCGTCGTACAACTGGGGACGAGTCCTATACGTCTCTCTAGACCTGCCGTGTAGTGGCGCTCGGTCTACAATTACTGACAGTGGTGACACGCGGGTCCGACATGTACTAATGGACCGCGGCCGATTTAAAGCTACCACCTAGCAAGTGTGGTGTCTGGCGGTGACACCACATTATCTATGTGATCGTTCTAATTTAGGTTATTTGTAATTGTAATCTCTAAGTATTTAGCTGAATTTACAGCCTTCAGATTTGTGTGACTAATCGAAATTTAGCTAATTCCTTTTAGTACTCGTGTGAAAAACTTCAAACTTTTCTTTATTCAGGGTCAACTGACACTTTTCGCACCATGCAGATATCTTATCTAAATCATTTTGCAATTCATTTTGGTCATCTGTTGTCTTTACAAGAAAGTAAATGACAGCATCATCCACAAACAATCTAAGAGGGCCACTCACATTGTCTCCTATGTCGTTAATATAGATCGGGAACAATAGAAGGCCTATAACACTTCCTTGGGGAACGCCAGATATTACTTGTGTTTTACTGGATAACTTTCCGTCTATTACTACGAACTGTGACCTTTCTGACAGGAAATCACGAATCCAGTCGCACAACTGAGGCGATATTCCATAGGCACGCAGTTTGGTTAGAAGACGCTTAAGAGGAACGGTGTCGAAAGCCTTCTAGAAATCTAAAAATATGGAATCAACTTGACATCCCCTGCCGATAGCATTCATTACTTCATGAGTATAAAGAGCTAGTTGTGTTTCGCAAGAACGACATTTTCTGAATCCGTGCTATGTGTCAATAAATCGTTTTCTTCGAGGTACTTCATAATGTTCGAATACAGTATATGTTCCAAAACCCTACTCCAAATCGACGTTAGTGATATGGGCCTGTAATTCAACGGATTACTCCTACTTCCCTTTCTGGGTATTGGTGAGACTTGAGCAATTTTCCAGTCTTTAGGTACGGATCTTTCTGTGAGCGAGCGGTTGTATATAATTGCTAAATGTGGAGCTATTGTATCGGCATACTCTGAGAGGAACCTGACCGGTATACAATCTGGACCGGAGGCCTTAGCTTTATTAAGTGATTTAAGCTGCTTTGTTACACCAAGGATATCTACTTCTATGTTTCTCATCTTGGCAGTTGTTCTTGATTGGAATTCAGGAATATTTACTTCGTCTTCTTTGGTCAAGGAGTTTCGTAAAATAGTGTTTAATAACTCTGCTTTAGTGGCACTGTGATCAGTGACATCACAGTTGTTATCGCGCAGTGAAGGTATTGATTGCGACTTGTCACTGGTGTGCTTTATGTATAACCAGAATCTCTTTGGGTTTTCTGCCAGATTTCGAGACAGAATTTCGTCGTGGAAATTATTAAAAGCATCTCGCAATGAAGTACGCGCTATATTTCGAACTTCTGCAAAACTTTGCCAGTCTTGGGGATTTTGCGTTCTTTTAAATTTGGCATGCTTTTTTTGCTGCTTCTGCAACAGCAATCTGACCCGTTTTGTGTACCATGGGGGATCAGTGCCATCACTTATTAATTTGTGTGGTATATATCTCTCAAGTGCTGTCGATACTATCTCTTTGAAATCATTCCACAACTTTTCCACTCTTACATGATCAGATTGGAAGGAGTGAAGGCTGTCTCTTAAAAAGGTTTTAAAAGCATTTTTATCAACTTTTTTTTTAAAATAGATATAGTTTGCGTTTCTTTTTTATGGTTGTAGGTGTTACAGTATTCAGCCTAGCAGCAACTGCCTTGTGGTCGCTAATCCCTGTATTCGCCACGATACTGACTATTTGTCCAGAATTATTTGTTGCTAAGAGGTTAAGGACGCTTTCACAGTCATTTACGCTTCGAATGGGCTGATGAACTAATTGTTCAAAATAATTTTCTGAGAAAGCATTCAGTACATTTTCTGTTGACGTTTTATGCCTGCCACCAGCTTTAAACGTATAATTTTTCCCGCACATCGAGTGTAGGTTGAAGTCGCCACCGACTATAATTGTATGACTGGGGTACGAATTGCTCAGCAACTACATCTTCTGAGTCGGAGGGTCGGTAAAACGATCCAATTAATAGTTTAGTCCGATTGTCAGGTATAACCTCTACCCATAGTATTTCACAGGAACTGTCTACTTCAATTTCAATCCAAGGTAAACTACTTCTGACAGCAATAAATACTCCATCCTATCCTTTCTGAACACTTGTAAGGTTTTGAGGACAGAACAACGACTGTGTAAGCTGTAAATATTTCTTTGGTTTAATGTTGCAAGCTTATCACAGAAATACATGCACTTACATAGTTTACAATGTGACAATGATACGACACTTCTCAAACGAACGCACCTCGTCCTCAGAAAGTGAAATAACCCTAAACACAACAATGGTAAATTTTAACTAGAAGTTTCTTTAGAAAATTATTCTTATGACTAGGTCATGATGTTGGCCAGTACTACGATAAATCATCCGATTCAATTTCAAAGTTTAGTACTATTTAGGATGACAATCAAGTCTACAGAGGATGATTAGTTTTGTGACAAGTTGAGCAAAAGATTACCCAAGGTCCCTCGAGTTTACAGTGGACGCAAGCTGGTGAACCAACAAGTTTACGCCTCTGCTCACGGTATTTACCTTAGCTACGATGAGCTGTTGTCTGCATGGCTGCTCTCATCCTCTGAAATTCCTATAAAAACTAATTAAGCGTTTGCTGATTTTTCCAGCAGAAACTCTCCCTATGTTTCTCGTTATGCGAGAAAACATGTACCCATCCCTAGTCTTGGAATATGGCGATATGCACGCACATGGCTGGAGCAGCGTGCATATTAAAATGCACTCTCAGTCCTCACAAGAATTATTAACTAACTGGCATGTTCTTTACTCCACAGTTGGAGCTCAACGACACTACAGCTAGCATCTACCTGAATGTCAGCCGCAGTGAACGTAGTGTTCATACAAATTTCTCCTCTGCGTCATACGGAGAGTTATGTGCCCCGTTCTGCACTTGACGCATTCAGAGAAGAGTCCCCGAAAATTTCGCTCTTTTCTTTCTCGTAGCCGAACTGTCACCCCACCTGCGTTCTTTCAGTCTCCACATCATGGCTTTTTTTGACCAATAGGAGTGTTCTTCTTATTTTTGTGGAAACTCTCTCTACCAATCGCAAGGGCCCTACTATTAAATTGCATCGATTCAAAAATGGTTAAAATGGCTCTGAGCACTATGGGACTTAACATCTATGGTCATCAGTCCCCTAGAACTTAGAACTACTTAAACCTAACTAACCTAAGGACAGCACACAACACCCAGCCATCACGAGGCAGAGAAAATCCCTGACCCCGCCGGGAATCGAACCCGGGAACCCGGGCGTGGGAAAATTGCATCGTAATCTCGGCACTTTACTCCTTCCTAGTTCGCTTCCGCCAATCATCCTTTTTGTGCCTGCTCCAGACGCCTAAAAGTTACATGCGTACATCACATGTGTACCACTCACTGTTCACATGATCAGCTGCGTCACTGGTTTTATTCGTATCCATTTGGAATTCCGAAATGCAGTTTTCTAAAGCTTCTTTCTGTCTTACTTCTAGTGGCCTATTACTTGCTCTCCAGCGTGCGTCGCCTGTCCAGTAGCTGACTCCCGCCACAGGACACCCCCTAAGAGTTTTTCGTGGTGCCTCCCACGGTGTGGCCTGTGCCCCTGCCAGTGACTGCTTCCACACAAAACGTTTCCTCTCGCTGCTTGTTTCACCTTCTGCTCATTGACATGCATTATATAGGAGCGGTGTGTTAATACCGTCGATTAAGTGTCATCCCTTTGGCATTACATACTTATAGGCAAATCTGCTCACTATCTCCAAAGTAAGTTAGGTGTCATGTTCACCTTCCCGTTACGATGTATGAAACTCTTATGTAAGGTGTGAAATTGACATTAATTTATTCTGCCGCCTTACACACTGTTAGATTGTTTGAAAACTTTCGGCTGAACTTATTTCTGGCTGTAGCCATTTTCTGTGCCTGTAACTATAGGAGCTTCGGTGCTTTCTATTACGGCTTGGAGCTCTGGTTCTTGCCCAACACAGCTATGACAATTTAGAGCTACAATACCGATCGTTTCTACAACTACCTTACTGTGTTTTATCTGCCCCCTTATAGCCGGACATCCTTTCTGTGGTTTCCTGAGAACCCCTACCCTAATAATAATAACTGATTACATAACTATGTAATAATTCGTAACGATCTTAAAATTCACACAATTGTGAGGGAACTGACATTTTGGTGTGCCGTGTCCAGTCTGGCCCAATCTGGATGTGCAATGAGTAACAAAACGTTGTGGAATACTGCCCTAGATAAGTCAAACCACATAGTGTCCATTTGGGTACTTTTCCCTTTTCGTCAACTGTAACTTCCCTGCACTGATGTCGTCACCTGTAAGGTAATGTTATACTACATAGGAACTTAAAATATAGAGATGCCTCGCACTAAATGCAGGCAGTATGAATACAGAAAGCTTCACAACTTTGGAAAAGAGAGAATATTTGCAAAGACATAAACAACCTAAAGAAATGGGAAATGTAAGTTGCTCCCACACAATGGGAGCGATGTCTCTGTGCTTTCAGTCTACGGTTTTGGGTGACTGTACTGACACTGGACGCCCAGAATTGGCGTATCACAAATAGAAGAGCAGACAACTGACTAATTACCCCATTTCAGCATACATATCTGCCTGGCGTTCAAATAGATTCCCTCCTTTGTCCCAGTCACAAGGTTGTTTGATTGGTGTGTGTACAGTCTCCGGTGACTAAGAGACAAAGTGGATGTGGTTAATTACCAAATACTTCCTAGCGTTACAGCAAGGGGATGACTCTCTTACAAGCTGGAAACCAAGACAGTTTCAAAGTGTAAGTACAGAATACATCGCACAGTAAAGACAGTCGCTTGAATAGCTAACCACTTATGTTACGGGTTTGATTTTTCAGGTGTTGGTTTAGATCATTTTTAAAGTTTCTTATTTTCTCTAATAATAATAGTAATTTCAATAGGGTTATTTTTTCGGTGTATTTTAATGATATTTACTGTAGGTAATTCATAAGTTTCTTGGTTAACATTTCTTCATTTCATTTTGGAATCATACTTAGTAACGCTGTTCTACTATTTAGGTTTGGGAATATTAGTGAAAGTTTGTACTTTGCTTTCTCTCCTTATAAGATTCTTTTTCGTTAGTAAAATCCCAGTTTTATGCAGCATTATTTTAGTTCCTAATTGCAGCGTCCTTTAGATAAATTAAATTAAATACCCGTATTATTTATTTTATTTCATATAGCCGGCCGCGGTGGCCGAGCGGTTCTAAGCGCTTCAGTTTGGAACCACGCGGCTGCTGCGGCCGTAGGTTCGAACCCTGCCTCGGGCATGGATGTGTGTGATGTCCTTCGGTTAGTTAGGTTTAAGTAGTTCTAAGTTCTAGGGGACTGATGACCTCAGATGTTAAGTCCCATAGTGCTTAGAGCCATTTTTTTTTATTTCATATATAAACGATTGTGGGACAAGTATGGTGCCATGTTTCCCCGTTTACCTTTGAATAATACCTGACTTTCCATCTTGTGTGGTATAATTCGTATTTCTTTTTGGGCCTTTTTAAACACAAGCGTCTTATCATGTATTTAATAATTGGCTGTGTTTTGTTTCAATTGTCCAAATTGTCTGTTTTCGCAGTTGCATGTTTAGAAATGTAACTTACGACGCTGTTCTGTCCATGCGAAGGAGAAAAATGCAAGATGTATTTTATATGGTAACGTACCGGCGAGTCTCTTTTCCAGTTTTTCTGTTTAATAGTTTCAGCCCGGTTTTCCCATTTATCGTGTGTTAGAATAGTATAAGAGGCAGTCAAATGAAAACGAGACAAATGGGAAAAACGTAAGTACACTGTTTATTATTTCAAAAGTATCCCCAAAACTGTTAACACATTTATCCCACTGTTGGGCAACAGGGTCAGTGCCTTCGTGTAAGAATGTTTGCGGCTGGTTACGGAACCGTGATTGTACCCAGGTGAGCACCTCTCCGTGCAAGGTAAAACGATGGTAGGAAAATTCTTTCTTCAGGGCTCTAAAAATGTGAAAACCGCATGGGGAGAGATTCAGACTGTGTGGAGGATGTGTAAGAGCTTCACAGCGAAAATTCTGCAGCGTATTCGAAACAACGTTAGCAACATGTGGGTTCTAATTACCTGGCATTCGGCGAAATATGAGAGTTTCCGTGGTTCGGAGTCTAATACTATATTTCGACGTTTGTTCTGTCTCATGGAGAAAGCTTTTGTCGACGCACCTTTATCCGTGCTAGGGAAAGGTTTAAATTTTATGCCGACACGCAAGCATTGGCCAGTCGTTGGTTTTGTAAGTTCTGTTGAACATGCTGTTTTTAAACTACCTCCTGATGCTGCAGAGAAGATAGGAGGGAAGCGTATCCTATGTTGACTGCGGCACGTTCACCTTAGAGTAATCTAACAGCAGCGTAGAGGGTTGCTGTACATTCACTCAGAGTGAATCCGGATATTGCTGTTTTACCCGCGGATAATGGCAATGCTACAGCTGTGTTGGACAAGCAGGATTACGTTCAAAAGATACTGTGTTTACAATATGATTCAGCGTACCGTAGGATCCGCGCTGACCTCACAAAAAGAGTTGGGAGTAAAAGTAGCAGTCTCCTGAATAAAACTTCCTTATCGCAGGAGATTATCAAGAGTCTTACTTCATGTGACTATATCGCCTCCTCCCACAAAATGTGGGATAAATGTATTAACAGTTTTGGCGATTACATTTGAAATACACTACTGGCCATTAAAATTGCTACACCACGAAGATGACGTGCTACAGACGCGAAATTTAACCGACAGGAAGAAGATGCTGTGATATGCAAGTGATTAGCTATTCAGAGCATTCATACAAGGTTGGCGCCGGTGGCGACACCTACAACGTGCTGACATGAGGAAAGTTTCCAACCGATTTCTCATACACAAGCAGCAGTTGGCCGGCGTTGCCTGGTGAAACGTTGTTGTGATGCTTCGTGCAAGGAGGAGAAATGCGTACCTTCACGTTTCCGACTTTGCCAAAGGTCGGATTGTAGCCTATCGCGATTGCGGTTTATCGTATCACGACATTGCCGCTCGCGTTGGTCGAGATCCAATGACTGTTAGCAGAACATGGAATCGGTGGGTTCAGGAGGGTAATACGGAACGCCGTGCTGGATCCCAACGGCCTCGTATCACTAGCAGTCGAGATGACAGGCGTCATATCCACATAGCTATAACGGATAGCGCAGCCACGTCTCGATCCCTGAGTGAACAGATGGCGACGTTTACAAGACAACAACCGTCTGCACGAACAGTTCGACGACGTCTGCAGCAGCATGGACTATCAGCTCGGAGATCATGGCTGCGGTTACCCTTGACGCTGCATCACAGACAGGGGCGCCTGCGATGGTGTACTCAACGACGAACCTGTGTGCACGAATGGCAAAACGTCATTTTTTCGGATGAATCCAGGTTCTGTTTACAGCATCATGATGGTCGCATCCGTGTTTGGCGACATCGGGGTGAACGCACATTGGAAGCGTGTATTCGTCATCGCCATACTGCCGTATCACCCGGAGTGATGGTATGGGGTGCCATTGGTTACACGTCTCGGTCACCTTTTGTTCGCATTGACGGCACTTTGAACAGTGGACGCTATATTTCAGATGTGTTACGTCCCGTGGCTCTACCCTTCATTCGATCCCTGCGAAACCCTACATTTCAGCAGGATAATGCACGACCGCATGTTGCAGGTCCTGTACGGACCTTTCTATATACAGAAAATGTTCGACTGCTGCCCTGGCCAGCACATTCTCCAGATCTCTCACCAATTGAAAGCGACTGGTCAATGGTGGCCAAGCAACTGGCTCGTCACAATACGCCAGTCACTACTCTTGATGAACTGTGGTATCGTATTGAAGCTGCATAGGTTGCTGTACCTGTACACGCTATCGAAGCTCTGTTTTCTCAATGGCCAGTCGTATCAAGGCCGTTATTACGGCCAGAGGTGGTTGTTCTGGGTACTGATTTCTCAGGGTCTATGCACCCAAATTGCGTGAAAATGTAATCACATGTCAGTTCTAGTATAATATATTTGTCTAATGAATACCCGTTTATCATCTGCATTTCTTCTTGGTGTAGCAATTTTGATGGCCAGTAGTGTAATAAACGCTGTACTAGATTTTCTGGTCTTCCGAACGTTCACAAGGAATACATGAAGTACGTGAATTGTATTCGGAGTTGCGAAGACGGACAACCATCAGTTGTATAATAGAATGACGACATTTGTGCCGGACGAGGACTCGAACCTGGATTGCCCGCTTATCGCGAGCGGTCGCCTTACAATTTGACTATCCGAGCGCGACTCACGGCCTGACCAAAATGTTCAAAAATGGCTCTGAGCACTATGGGACTCAACTTCTGAGGTCATTAGTCCACTAGAACTGAGAACTAGTTAAACCTAACTAACCTAAGGACATCACAAACATCCATGCCCGAGGCAGGATTCGAACCTGCGACCGTAGCGGTCTTGCGGTTCCAGACTGCAGCGCCTTTAACCGCACGGCCACTTCGGCCAGCGACCAAAATGTCGCCAACGACGTGTCTACAACCCGTACTCATATATCCATTATATATATTCCCGTAAATGGAAGACATTTTGCTTGAAAGTCGCTTGCCCCGTGTTGGCGGATGAATACGATATTGCAATGCCTGTGTTATTCCGAATTACGATCCAATGTTCCCTCGGACATGCTTGCCAAACCCGACCTTGGCCAGCAAAATCGCCAGATCTCTTCCCAACGGAGGACGTCTGGAGTATTATGGGCAGGGCCTTCCAACCAGATCGAGATTTTGACGGTCTAACGCGCCACTTGGACAGAATTTGGCACGATATCCCTCAGGGCATCCAACAACTCTGACAAGCAGAATAACTGCTTGCATAAGAGCCAGAGGGACCAATGCGTTACTGACTTATTCAATTTGTGAAGCTCCTTCTTTAGAACAAATCGTCCAATTATTTTTGGAATTGTAATCATATGTTTGTCTGTACATGTATGTCACATCTACCTATTCCCGTCCCATTCGGATAATTCCTTGGAGGTGGTCTTTTTTTTGGTCTTACAGTGTTTATTTTCTGCACTCCATACGTACTGTCGTATAGGTATATACCCTACTGGCCATTAAAATTGCTACACCAAGAAGGAATGCAGATGATAAACGGATATTCACTGGACAAATATATTATACTAGAACTGACAAGTTCACACAATTTGGGTGCATAGATCCTGAGAAATCAGTACCCAGAACAACCACCTCTGGCCGTAATAACGGCCTTGATACGAATGGGCATTGAGTCGAACAGAGCTTGGATCTCGTGTACAGGTACAGCTGCCCATGCAGCTTCAACACGATAACCCAGTTCATCAAGAGTAGTGACTGGCGTATTGTAAAAAGCCAGTTGCTCGTTCGCCATTGACCAGACCTTTTAAATTGGTGAGAGATCTGGACAATGTTCTGGCCAGGGCAGCAGTCGAACATTTTCCGTATCCAGAAAGGCCCGTACAGGACCTGCAACATGCGGTCGTGCATTATCCCGCTGAAATGTAGGGTTTCACAGGGATCGAATGAAGGGTAGAGCCACGGGTCGTAACACATCTGAAACGTAACGTACACTGTTCAAAGTGCCGTCAATGCGAACAAAAGGTGACCTAGACGTGTAACCAATGGCACCCCATACCATCACGCCGGGTGATACGCCAGTATGGCGATGATGAATTCACGCTTCCAATGTGCGTTCACCGCGATGTCACCAAACACGGATGCGACCATCATGATGCTGTAAACAGAACCTGGATTCATCAGAAAAAATGACGTTTTGCCATTCGTGCACACAGGTTCGTCGTTGAGTACACCATAGCAGGCGCTCCTGTCTGTGATGCAGCGTCAAGGGTAACCGCAGCCATGATCTCCGAGCTGCTGCAAACGTCGTCGAACTGTTCGTGCAGACGGTTGTTGTCTTGCAAACGTTCCCATCTGTTGACTCAGGGATCGAGACGTGGCTGCACGATCCTAAAATGGCTCTGAGCACTATGGGACTTAACATCTTAGGTCATCAGTCCCCTAGACTTAGAACTACTTAAACCTAACGAACCTAAGGACATCACACACATCCATGCTCGAGGCAGGATTCGAACCTGCGACCGTAGCGGTCGCGCGGTTCCAGACTGAAGCGCCTTTAACCGCGTGGCCACACCGGCCGGCCTGCACGATCCGTTATAGCCATGTGGATAAGATGCCTGTCATCTCGACTGCTAGTGATGCGAGGCCGTTGGGATCCAGCACGGCGTTCCGTATTACCCTCCTGAACCCACCGATTCCATATTCTGCTATCAGTCATTGGATCTCGACCAACGCCAGCAGCAATGTCGCGATACGATAAACCACAATCGCGATAGGGTACAATCCGACCTTTATCAAAGTCGGAAACGTGAAGGTACGCATTTCTCCTCCTTACACGAAGCATCAGAACAACGTTTCACCAGGTAACGCCGGCAATTGCTGTTTGTGTATGAGAAATCGGTTGTAAACTTTCCTCATGTCAGCACGTTGTAGGTGTCGCCACCGGCGGCAACCTTGTGTTAATGCTCTGAAAAACTAATCATTTGCATATCACAGCATCTTCTTCCTGTTGGTTAAATTTCGCGTCTGTAGCACGTCATCTTCGTGGGGTCGCAATTTTAATGGCCAGTAGTGTATTGTATTCACGTATTTCATGGCTGTCTCGTTTGTCGACTTCTACATTCCAGTAAACAACAAACAAATGGAGTGCCTCTCGAACTGAAGCGAAATAATATTGTTCCACATGTGAGACCTGAGTCGGCTTCTTCTTGGGACTGGCTGGAAGGTGCTTCGTGGTCGCAGTGTGACTGACGGTTGCATTCTGTTACTGTCTGGCATTTGGAGAAGTTATAACGTTTCCGTGGCTCGGAGTCTGACACCATATCTCGACGTTCTGTAATAAATTTCGAGGAGAAATCTGTTGACGAAGCCGCTTTATCCGTGCTAGAGAAAGATTTAAAGTTTGCATCGACACGAAGTCGTTTGGCAGTGGTTAATTTTATAAGTTCTATTGAAGACTCGCTGAGGAGGCTATGGGAGGCACTTTGTGTGTTGACTGGGGCACCCAAGAGTAACATAACAGCAGCAGAGAGGGCTACTTTACGTTCACTTAGAGTTGATACGAATATTGTTATTTTACCCGCTGACAAGGGCAATGTAATAATTGTTCTGGTTCAAATGGCTCTGAGAACTATGGGACTTAACTTCTGAGGTCATCAGTCCCCTAGAACTTAGAATTACTTAAACCTAACTAACCTAAGGACATCACAGACATCTATGCCAAAGGCAGAATTCGAACCTGCGACCGTAGCGGTCACGCGGTTGCAGACTGTAGCGCCTAGAACCGCTCGGCCACCCCGGCCGGCAGTTGTTCTGGACAAGCAGGATTATGTTCAAAAGATGCAATGCTTACTATCTCATTCAGTGTATGAGTCGGTGCTGACCCTAAAAAAAGTATTGAGAGAGGCACTAATAGCCCCCTGAAGAAAAATTCTTTGTCGCAGGAGATTATGAAGAGTCTTAATTCTTATTATGCTGTTCTCCCTAGCTTTATGGCCTTCTGAAGATCCACAAAGAAGGGGTTCTTCTTCGTCCAATTGTCAGTAACATTTGTGCTTCGACATAGAATGTAGAAAAAAACACCTTGCTACTCTGTGGAGCTCTATAGTAGGTCGGCGTGAGCATCATATTAAGATTTCGGCGGATTTCTTATGTCGATTAGAGGGAATGCGTTTGAATGATTGATGTATTGATGTGGTCCCTCTCTTCACTCTCGTTCCTCTGTCTGATTCGTTACGGTTAATTGAGGATAGGTTTGGTGTTGAATTAACGAATGTATTTCGTCATGTGTTGTCTTTCAGGTGCTTTTTATTCAATCAAAAATGGCTCTAAGCACTATGGGACTTAACATCTGAGGTCATTAGTCACCTAGAGTTAGAACTACTTTAACCTAACTAACCTAAGGACATCACACACATCCATGCCTGAGGAAGGATTCGAACCTGCGTTTTGTTTAATCACCAGCACTATGGGCAGAGAGATGGATTTGTGATGGGGAGCACGTTGTCACCTATTAATCCAATTTTGTTTATGGAGGACTTCGAGGAACGTGCCTTAGAGTCGGCGTCTCTGAAACCTGCGTGTTTTTTCATATATGTAGACGATACTTTCGTTGTTTGGCCTCATAGTATTGAGAATTTGAACGACTTTGTAGAACAGCTGAACTGAATCCAACAGAATATTCGTTTCACGATGGAGGTTGGAAAGGGTCGCCCCCTTCCCTTCCTTTCCTTGATACACTCCTGGAAATTGAAATAAGAACACCGTGAATTCATTGTCCCAGGAAGGGGAAACTTTATTGACACATTCCTGGGGTCAGATACATCACATGATCACACTGACAGAACCACAGGCACATAGACACAGGCAACAGAGCATGCACAATGTCGGCACTAGTACAGTGTATATCCACCTTTCGCAGCAATGCAGGCTGCTATTCTCCCATGGAGACGATCGTAGAGATGCTGGATGTAGTCCTGTGGAACGGCTTGCCATGCCATTTCCACCTGGCGCCTCAGTTGGACCAGCGTTCGTGCTGGACGTGCAGACCGCGTGAGACGACGCTTCATCCAGTCCCAAACATGCTCAATGGGGGACAGATCCGGAGATCTTGCTGGCCAGGGTAGTTGACTTACACCTTCTAGAGCACGTTGGGTGGCACGGGATACATGCGGACGTGCATTGTCCTGTTGGAACAGCAAGTTCCCTTGCCGGTCTAGGAATGGTAGAACGATGGGTTCGATGAAGGTTTGGATGTACCGTGCACTATTCAGTGTCCCCTCGACGATCACCAGTGGTGTACGGCCAGTGTAGGAGATCGCTCCCCACACCATGATGCCGGGTGTTGGCCCTGTGTACCTCGGTCGTATGCAGTCCTGATTGTGGCGCTCACCTGCACGGCGCCAAACACGCATACGACCATCATTGGCACCAAGGCAGAAGCGACTCTCATCGCTGAAGACGACACGTCTCCATTCGTCCCTCCATTCACGCCTGTCGCGACACCACTGGAGGCGGGCTGCACGATGTTGGGGCGTGAGCGGAAGACGGCCTAACGGTGTGCGGGACCGTAGCCCAGCTTCATGGAGACGGTTGCGAATGGTCCTCGCCGATACCCCAGGAGCAACAGTGTCCCTAATTTGCTGGGAAGTGGCGGTGCGGTCCCCTACGGCACTGCGTAGGATCCTACGGTCTTGGCGTGCATCCGTGCGTCGCTGCGGTCCGGTCCCAGGTCGACGGGCACGTGCACCTTCCGCCGACCACTGGCGACAACATCGATGTACTGTGGAGACCTCACGCCCCACGTGTTGAGCAATTCGGCGGTACGTCCACCCGGCCTCCCGCATGCCCACTATACGCCCTCGCTCAAAGTCCGTCAACTGCACATACGGTTCACGTCCACGCTGTCGCGGCATGCTACCAGTGTTAAAGACTGCGATGGAGCTCCGTATGCCACGGCAAACTGGCTGACACTGACGGCGGCGGTGCACAAATGCTGCGCAGCTAGCGCCATTCGACGGCCAACACCGCGGTTCCTGGTGTGTCCGCTGTGCCGTGCGTGTGATCATTGCTTGTACAGCCCTCTCGCAGTGTCCGGAGCAAGTATGGAGGGTCTGACACACCGGTGTCAATGTGTTCTTTTTTCCATTTCCAGGAGTGTATGTCTATTGTCACCATCCAGCTCGGCGTGAGGTGGTACTTCGTACCTTGATTCACATGGTTCCCGTCATTTCAGACTGTGAGAATTTGTCAGCTGACTTAAACCATCTTGAGGCCACCTTCCATCAAAACGGATATAGTGAAAGACAAATCAGACGTGTTTTGCGCTATCGACAAACCGTGCATCGGGTGAGTTTTGAGAAGACCGAGTTGGCAGCAAGGTCTACGGTCTTTCTGCCTCTGATAGGGAGCATCTCCAACACCACTGGTCGCATTGTGCGGAAATAGGATGTGAAATGTGTTTTCCGATTTCCATCTAACATTAGGGAAGTTTTTCGTTAAGGATGGTCTTTGTTTGCGTAAGGCGGATGTCTATCTTATTCCTTGCAGTTGTGGCATGTAGTATATTGGTCAGACTATCAGGACGGTGGAGGACAGATGTACTGAGCATAAACGGCACAAAAGCGTACAACAGTCAAGCAAATCGGCTGTTGCAGAACATTGTCTTGGCACCGGTCTTCCAATGGAATACTACAATATGAAGATTCTGGCATGCACTTCCAGTTATTGGTGCTTGTCTTATTAACGAAGTAGTTGCGATGAAATTAGCAAGTAGCCTTGTAAAGAGAGATGGAGGTTTTTGCTTGAATTCTGCGTGGAATCTTGCTTTTTCCCATGTCAAAACCACAGAAACAGAGTTAATGCTACCTCACCCGTTGTTTAATAACTTTCACTATCGATAACTTCCGGCATCGGTCGTGTTTGGTTGTGTGGTGGCATTAGTGTTTAATGTGTGTGTGTGTGTGTGTGTGTGTGTGTGTGTGTGTGTGTGTGTGTGTGTATGTGTTATCTTTCCGAAATTGCTCTGCAGATCCAGGTTTTTTGTTCACTTTCACAGCGTTCACTTGCTGCAGTTTTGCCTTGAAAATGACAGGGCGTGCACCTGTGCAGGACTCACTGTCGTAAGTTAATTGCTCATTTTTCACGTGAATCGGCACAGCGGCGGCCGGCATTAGAAAGGAGATGCAAGGCTGAGAGTGATAGGGAAACATATAGGGACAAGGGCAGAGACAGATAAGGCCCTGCCTTGTGAAATATTCTCCACCCTTGGTGGACAACACCGATAACACTTCGCAACTACCTGCAACATCCTGTTCCATCAGCGATATTGTCCTGCAGTCCCACAATACTGCCCTGTAATGCTGTCATACTGCAAGAATGATGAAGGCAGCATTTTACGGCCACATATTGCCGTAAAATATGGCCTGTATAAACGCACTTTTCAAACACTAAGCTCCGTGTAACAAGCTGTGGATCTGACAACTGCCACTACAGTACGTGTACAAGATTTTGTGACGTATGGTCGATAATACAGTATGAACTTGCAAGCACATTTTAATGTACTACTAAAAAGTCTGCAGCACTCCACAATATTTTCGGTAGGGGTCGGTGTTAAACTGTAGATTTTCAAATCCTGATTGATGCGTAAAAATCTCCTTCTATATTCAGCAAGAAAAATTTACGTCCTCTTAATTGTGTGATGGGACTGTAACTATCTGAAATGAATGAAATGTTGGAGGATACCACTCATAAGTAAGTCCTCTAGGTCTGCTTAGTCATCTTATGTTAATTTTAACTCACTAAAATCGTTATAGGACTTTTTTGTTAGCTGACATTCTGGACAAATAGATCAAGAGAACTAACGTTAACGAATCACAAAGTATGAAGGAGACGTATTATTGTATCGCAGCCACCGGAACGGTGAAGAATGGAAACTGTGCATTCCTGAGTCCACATAAGCGGAACTCAGTGATTGGACTCATGTGTTATTAGGTCACTGTGGTCTTGATAAATGTGCGGGCGGTGTTAAAAAGGAGCAAATATTTTGAAGATATGGGACGGAAGACCGTAAAGCAGGTCACGCAAAGTGTTTTTGCCAGAAGAGAAAACCAGAGAGAAAAATCTGCCAGAAAAATTGCAGCATGTAACCGTTGCCGTACTCAGAGATCTGATATCGGTGGAAATAATGGGAAAGTTACCAAATGTATAAAGAGTAAATTATATTTTCGCCATAATAGAAGTGTTTACAATGCACATTAAGTTCAAAATGGTTCAAATGGCTCTGAGCACTATGGGACTTAACATCTGAGGTCATCAGTCCCCTAGAACTTAGAACTACTTGAACCTAACTAACCTAAGGACATTACACACATGCATGCCCGAGGCAGGATTCGAACCTGCGACCGTAGCGGTCGTGCGGTTCCAGACTGAAGCGCCTAGAACCGCTCGGCCACACCGACCGGCGCATGTTAAGTTTTATACTTTAAGGACCGAGACCGCCATAGTTCTCACCAGATGTTTTAGGCTAACCGCGCGGTCTGAGGGCGCCTTGCCACGCTTCGTGCGGCTGCCACCTGTCGCAGGTTCGAGTCCTCCCTCGGGCATGGGCGTGTGTGTTGTCCTTAGTTTAAGTTAGGTTGAGTTGTGTGTAAGCCTAGGGACCGATGACCTCAGCAGTTTGGTCCCATAGGAACTTACCACAAATCTCCAATTTCCTTTCACATAATGGGCCTCAACTTGTTTTTCGCTCTTGGCGGAGAGGGAACGAAACAAGGGACATTCTGTTCATTGGCCCAGTTATTGCAACGCCTCGGGAAAACCTGGTCGAACGCAGCTTCCGCGATGTAGGAAAACTGGACCATATTCATTGTCATCAAAAGCATATCAAATAGATTGAATTCCTACTACAATTGAAGACTGCTTCATCAAAACTCAACAAACGCCATTTTTTTCAAAATGCATTTTCTAAGTGATTCTGCCACTTCAATAATGGCTAAAAGAAAGTAGGACAAAACGGAATATTTGTCAACGTAAAAGGCACCTAATTATAGCAAATTAAATCAAAACTCGACATCTCCGTTCTTCAAAAAATGGTTCAAATGGCTCTAAGCACTATGGGACTTAAAATCTGAGATCATCAGTCCCCCTAGACTTAGAACTACTTAAACCTAGCTAACCTAAGGACATCACACACATCCATGCTCGAGGCAGGATTCGAACCTGCCACCGTAGCAGCAGCGCGGTTCCGGACTGAAGGACCTAGAACCGCTCGACCACAGCGGCCGGCTCCGTTTTTCACGATTTCACCAAACTCAAATAATCCTCCTTTTATACTGCATGGTTGAAACTTAGAACATAACATTCAAAAATTAAATTTAATAACCTTTTTACTCCCATGGGCTTAAAACACAGGTTTAAGATGTAAAACACAGATTTTGTTCCTGTGGAAACGATTGTTCATGTGTTAACTTACTTGAAAAATTTATTTTTACTTATATTTTTAACTACTTATTCAGGTAATCACAAAATGTGATATACTTACGAGTCTATTGAATTTAAATGCTTAGAACCTATATTTATAGCGCTTAGCTTAATAAAATAATGCAGAAACATAAATGAAATACTGGATATGTTGAATTATGTATAAAGTTGTAATTTTTAATATTTTGTCTCAATAAAGACCGTTAGTGAAGAAATTCAATTGTTTCTTCATCAAACCCTATCTACAATAATGACCAGTACTATATATTTTTTTAAATTATTTGGATTAACGATATTGAGCATAACCAAACGACACCTCTCCTATAAAATTACGTAAATGATTTTTGTTGAATTTTGTTAAAATGGTGTTGAATTTGAGGAGTCATCAAGTTGCTAGTACGCTAGTTACCGGATTCACATCGAAAGAATTAAAGTAAGCAGAACACGAGAAGACCTTCATAGAAGAAGTTGTAGTGTTTCCGTCTACTCCAGAGCCTGAGTGGATACAGAATACTGCACGCAACACTGGAAGAATACGAAAGGAAACGCAAAGTCCATCACGACCGACTGCAAAGAAGACCCAGTGTGACATGGGAACTTACTATTGGTAAATACAATTGCAAAATCTGATATTCTAGAGAGAGAGAGATATATATATCGAATTTCAGTTTTTTATTTGAAGGGCTTTTCTCTATTGGAAAAAAGAATGTCACTCCTATTTTTTGTCGGAGCACACCCCCAGAGAATAGAGAGGCACCCATTTTATGAGCAATTAGAAGTTTGTTTCAAATAAAGAGTGCATAGAAGTGTAGTATTGGTTAATGTAGAGAAGCAAAAGATATTAAATAAATATACGGAACTTTTGAGATGTTAAAACCCAGAGTTTGAAGAGCAATTGCAGGAAAACCACTCTAAGGTCAAATAATTCATTGGGAAAAAGTGTGTTTGGGTCAGTATTCTCCTCGATCGATGAAATGCCTCAGCGTTTCGGCTACGTGGATTAAGTTGATCTTTAGTGAGGAACAGGGCATCGGAAGAATGTTTTGCGTTGCAAGGGGCGTATGCGAGGCCTGCAGTTGTGCGGAAGGAAAGTTTGATCCCTCTTTGTAAATAGTAGAAGGCGAGCATGTATTTCTACAAGGATCTCTACATGGTAGTGATCTTCTATCATTACTGCGCTAGGAGTTCCTCAACGTTTCCTGTTCTAACCACAGTCAAGTCATAATTTCCGACCCAGGCTTTACTCCTTCAAAGTGCAGCAAAACACTCTAAACACACATGGAACCTGACGAAAGAAAGTTGGATCCTACAGTATTTAGGGCAATAACTCTTAATCTGAAGGGATACGGCCTCCACGAACGAAATCAGCTATCAGCAAAATCATTACTCGCACTGAACCGCGTGGTCACTGACTTCACCTAGAGAGAAACGTCTGAAGACACTGTTCACCGTGTGAACGATGTTTGTTTTCCTTCCTTCCTTCCCTTTTGACACTGTTCTTATTCGTAGCGTATGCACACTGTTGTTGCGAAGTTTAGGCAGCTTAACGGCAAGGCTATCAGCGCACATTGTTGCTGCAGGCGAAGAGAGGTACTAATGATGTGGCGATTCCAGGAGTTCCAATAACTATCCCTGATAAAGAACAATCACTGAGGCAAAACTACGTAACGTCTACCCAAAGCGATAGGAAAAGGGAAAGTAAAAGTTTCTCCTGAAAGAATTTGCAGTCCTAGGCTAGAT
This sequence comes from Schistocerca cancellata, assembly GCF_023864275.1. NCBI lineage: Eukaryota > Metazoa > Arthropoda > Insecta > Orthoptera > Acrididae > Schistocerca > Schistocerca cancellata. Next base: position 724,700,387 of record NC_064629.1, read on the forward strand.
GTACGCTGTGTTGAGACAATACTGTATGTTGCATGCCACGAGCTATGAAATGACTGGAGGAATGACATTTGACACAACGTCCTCACACTCATTAAGGATCATACTACAGATTTTACTCTCTCTCCTAGACAAATCAGTACTTAACCTGCACACTGATGTAACCTGTGTCAGAATAAATATTGTTTCCTTTTCTTTTGTGTATATTGAGGTCTACCTATATTTAGTTCTTTTTTATATATAATTCGAGCCCCCAATAGTAGTTTTTCAAATTCAAGATTCCCTTAGATATACTTATTTTGTTGTGTTTATATTATTGTTGTCCAGGGTTGCGCGTCCACCGGGTATATTTGATGTTGGAGATGGTACTGAGGACTGAAAAATTTACAAAATTTTCTTTAATATTTGTTTATTATTTGTTTATTATTGATGGACCCCAGCACAACATCTGCTCCAGATAATGTGTTAGTCTTCAGTGTTGCCACCATACAATTACTCAGAAAAGAATATCCACAGCGTCGTCCGAAGCTGTAAAACCACTCTGCTAGTAACTACCCAAATTCACTATAAGACTTCTCGCCTTCAGATGAGGCAGTTTCTTTTATTATGATGACTTGTGCCGTCATTCTTATGGCATCAATTAAGGCATATTAGATGATATGAGCATAGAGGGTATAAAAATATACAAAAAGAAAATAACTACAGAAATGCCAAAATATAAATCTGAACAGAATATGCATATATGGGGTTGCATTCGCAGATTACTAATCTGGAATCCGATTTTGCCGAAAAGAAGTATTTCAACAGTTATCGATGTTTTACCAACTAATATTAATTAAAACATGGTCTTTTAGATGAAACAAGTTACCTATATTGAGGTAATTTTATCCAATTCCTTTTTTTGTACAATCATATACATACAGTAGAGTTTCGTCGACTAGACCGCGCGACTGCTACGGTCGCAGGTTCGAATCCTGCCTCGGGCATGGATGTATGTGATGTCCTTAGGTTAGTTAGGTTTAAGTAGTTCTAAGTTCTAGGGACTGATGACCACAGCTGTTAAGTCCCATAGTGCTCAGAGCCATTTGAACCATTTTTTTTAACATCGACTAGAAAAGTGCCTCACTAGGAAATCCCAAGGCATGAGATGGATTGTTACAGCCTTAGATTTACTGGAAGACTCACACATAATTAAGTAAGAGAAGCAACTGAGCCGGCCGCGGTGGCCGAGCGGTTCTAGGCGCTTCAGTCCGGAACCGCGCGACTGCTACGGTCGCAGGTTCGAATCCTGCCTCGGGCATGGATGTGTGTGATGTCCTTAGGTTAGTTAGGTTTAAGCAGTTCTAAGTTCTAGGGGACTGATGACCTGAGATATTAAGTCCCATAGCGCTCAGAGCCATTTGAATCATTTTGAAGAAGCAACTGAGACAAAAAATTAATGAAAATATGTATTAATTAATTAGCTCAAAAATATTAATTTTACGTGTGTTTCAAGGGCGGCCGAGAGATACTGATATCACAATGAGGTTCCCAAGGAATAGCAGTACTTTTTTTCTGATACATGTGTGTTGTCACAAGATGACATTAATTAGGTTCAAATTATCACCAATATGAGTCATTTCAATTACAGTCAAGTCTTTGTAAGACAAAAGCCTGGCTTCACGTGCAAGATTACACCTGCAAAGTGAAGCTGGTGGTAAAATGTCCTCAGAACCTAGCACCCTAAGATTTCACATCATAAGAGGTAGTGCCACTTTGGTCAGTTTAGAGTTTTTCTAACGGCGACATATTTTAAATGGTACGCGAGGAAAGCAGTTGCGCTCACTGTTTGGCTGGTCTCTGAGAGAGCAACACACATTTCTGTGATCGATATACTCAACCTCCGAACCAGATGTACCTGCAGTTCAGTCACAATATCTGTAGGAACTTATCAGAGTGTTAAAGCTTCAGAAGCTCAGGGAATGCTGACAGTTTTCAGTGAGCAATAATTTTAATCACCTTATTGTTCGCTAGTTTCAATAACTCATTTCGCTATACTAATATTGATAGATCACATGCACTATTGTCACTAAAGTGTAAAGCACTCAGAACGAGAGGAGGGGGAAACGAAATGAAACTTCACAGATCGACAGGGTACGTGATGTTATCTCAGTCATCACATAATCTAGTCAGATCTACACAGATCTTAGGGGTATGAGCTCAGAATGGTGGTCGTTCGAGTGGAGAGGGGACCAAACAGTGAGGTCATCGAGCCCATCGGATTAGTGAAGGATGGGGATGGAAATCGACCCTGCCCTTTCAGAGGAAACATCCCAGCATTTGCCTGAAGCGATTAGGGAAATCACGGAAAACCTAAATCAGGATGGCCAGGCGCGGGTTTGAACCGTCGTCCTCCCAAATGCGAGTCCAGTGTGCTAACCACTGCGCCACCCCACACAGTTATCAGAATGGTGTTGAAATCCCTCTTGCCTGGATGCATTCACCGATTCTGTTGGGAAGGGTATCATAAAGCCGTTGTTCCCTCTCCAGAGGTAAAATAGCCTACATTTGTTGTAACTAGTCCTTGATAACCTGGATACTGGCAGTAGGAGGGAGGTGATGTATGTTTCATGAGGACAGATCTGGCTCAACGCAGACAGTTCGTAGAGACCCGTACCATGTGTGAACGAGCATTGTCACGATGAATAATAGCACCACGAGACTGTCGCATGAGAAGTGACACACGAGAACGCAAAATTTCCGTGCTGTCAAGGTTCCCTAATTCATTATCAGTCGTGATCTGAAGTCACACCTCATGGCTTGCCACACCACGGCGCCAGGAGTAAAACCACCTTCATCAAACCACTGGGAGGCTGGGAGTTCCCCTCAAGTCGCCTCCATACTCGCGACGGTCATCCAGGGAGGTGCAGATTCATCGCTGAGCACAATACGAGGCCATTCATCAGGAGTCCATGTTCCCGCTCACGACACCACTCCAAACGCAGTTGTTTGTGTTTTGGTGTTAACAGCAGCCTACCCATGTGACGGTAGTTCTCTAGTACGGCAGCTGCTAGTCTCTGTCCAATGGCACGCAGTGACATATAATGTTGCAGGGAGTTTGTTACTTGTTCTCGGATGGCAGGCGCAAGTGTGAAGCGGTTCGATGTACTTTTTGCACAATACGGTATTCCTCCCTTGTGGTTGTCAGACGTGACCGACTGCAACCTTGCCGGCCGATGTGGCCGTGCGGTTCTAATCGCTTCAGTTTGGAACCGCGTGACCGCTACGGTCGCAGGTTCGAATCCTGCCTCGGGCATGGATGTGTGTGATGTCCTTAGGCTAGTTAGGTTTAAGTAGTTCTAAGTTCTAGGGGACTGATGACCTCAGAAGTTAAGTCCCATAGTGCTCAGAGCCATTTGAACCATTCGACCAGAACCTTGACGACGAATGTATCTGCTCTCGCGTTGCCATGCAATCCAACATTGGGTCATTGTAACATCAGAATACCCTACAAATCTGGATAGTGCACGATTCGACCAGCCGACTAAATGCAGACCCACAATGAGGCCTATTTAAGACTCTAGGAGGTGCTGATAACATTGTGTCATAGGAGTACGCTGCATCTCCCTGTCCTTCACAGTTGTCACATAACACATGACGCTATTCACACTGTTATATACCCTATCAGGTCTGGTAACAACCCTAAACACTAACAGCCCGAATGCTCTCTGGTGACGATTGTACCCATCACAGAGAATTGCCACTCTAATCATTTACAGACCCACCAATGGCGTGTACGTGTACGAAGTTATACGAGGGTTGGAACTTAAATAGTGGCAACTATTTATTCACAACCGATACAAAACAGTTACATGTTTGCACCTGTTACTGTCCTTCGGAGTAGTAGCCAGCGTTGTGTAGAACCCGTTTCCAGCTATGTGGAAGGAGTAGTATCCCGTCAGCAGATGCTGTTCTGTTGATGGTGCGAATGGAGCGGTATAAAGGTATGGTGATTCACGTGTACGACTGTGATGCCGTTATCCTAACGCATTACGTTCCTCCACGGCAGACCGTCAATGCACAGTATTACTGTTCGTTTTTGGAGCACACCTGTAACCATCTTTGCGAAAGAAGCGGCGACACTTTCTACGCAACCCACCCATCATTTTGCACGACATACAGCGGAAGCTGTGATTGCTCTGTTCGGTCGATGGGACTGGGAAGTACTGTACCATCCACCACACTCCCCGGACTTAAGTCCTTGTTACTTTGATTTGATTCCGAAGATGAAGGAACCACTGCGTGGCATTCGCTTCAGAACTATTCCAGAGATTCGACAGGCAGTAGACCGCTCCATTCACACCATCAACAGAACAGGCTCTGCTAACGGTATACTATGCCTTCCACTTCGCTGGCAACGGGTTCTACACAACGCAGGTTTCTACTTTGAAGGGCAGTAACAGGTGCAAACATACACCTCTTTTGTATTGGTTGTGAATAAATAGTTGCCACTATTTAAGTTCCAACCCTCGTATTAATATCTGACACTGTCTTCTGGGTGCTTCGCAGTTTTCGTCGGTCAATGTACGATGGGCCATGTCCCTCTTGTTCGCGTCAGTATTCGAGGTGTCTCTTTTGTTAAATTTATTTTCATTTGTATTCTCCAGTTGACCAAGGAACGACTGCCACATTTATTCTATGTTCAGGTTAGAAACTTTAGCACTCCTTGCTACCTATTCCAGTGCGACAATATTTCGCAAACATGGAGTAGCGTTGTAAGCACCCCAACTGACCTTTATTTTGTAAGAGAACCTTCAATCATTTTAAGGAAAATGAAGCCAAGGTCTGGGGTTAAATACACTTGCCTGTAGGGAATGAATGCTGAAGCCTACGTCACGGTCAGGACAGAAAAGCTATCGTGTAGGCTCGCATTTTATCAAGAACTGAGAGCGCAGTGGTGAGAATACTGGTAGTTAGCGACGATAGTGCGCTCAGGTTTCTTACAAGTTTCAGGTGCTGCATACATTTCTTATTTTGATTGTTACTTCTTTCTCTCACCGGTCGGAGCGATGGTGGTCTGGCAGCAATACATTGTCACTCTGCAGCCGAAGCATTTATGAAGAATTCAAGAATAATTCTGTAAAAAAATATAAGTATAAAATATGTTCATAAACTTATTAAATCGTGCAGTAGTACACTTAAGATCTGCTGTGCACTGGAAAAGGAGGTAGGATTTATAAAGTAGTAGGCGGATGTACATTATTAAGAAATTTCAAAGTGTCACCTTCAATTTGTGGTATATTTGACTTCTTGTCCTATCCTCACCTGATTCTTTTCTACTTTGTTAATGTTTTATATATGTATATATTATTTTTGTAACGTATCTGACATGCTCGATTCTATTTTAATAAATGGTTTATGGACGAATATATAAATAAAAAGATAAATAAATCAAGATGGCAAAGTCATTACATCTAAATCAAAACAGTTGAAAAAATAAAATTACGAACACAGCACAAAGTTAAAATAGCAACAGAAAAGAATCATGCAATTCAGCTATGTAATATAGTTTCAGGTGCTGCATACATTTCTTATCTTGCTTGTTACTTCTTTCTCTCAGCGGTCACCGCGTCTTCAATCTACTGCTTTATGGTAGCATTCCAGCAGAGGGCATAGTTTTCCATGGTTCAGGAGAAAGTAACGCGCACTGGTTTGCTCCGTTGTTGGGGCAGCCTAGTTCTCACCTACAGGCCGGTGAAAACATCGCTCTGGCGGTATTGGTGTCAGTGTGTAGGAGGCGGTATGTCTCTATAAAAGTTAAAAATGCTATACCTCTGAAACTCGTTTTCTTTATCGAGCAATTTTTCTGTTTTCTTTAAGAAATGTGCGCAAAATTGCAAACTCCTGCAGTAGGCTTTTACTTATCTTCAACGGTTCAGAAGACGTTCTGTAACTGAACGAAATCTGTTATTGTCAGGGAAAAAATAGACTGAAATTAAAGATAATGCAAACATCCAGTTCTTCATTTGACAGTATATCTAGTTTATTTCGTTTACTGGTGACAGTGTGAAACAATATCGATATCTTTCCGAAAATCAAGAAACATCGTATCCACTACATACGGCCCGCCTAATTTCTTGGACGACACGGGCGAGCTGCATTTCATACGATCGGTTCATTTAACATTCATGTTAATTTTTACCAAGCAGTTGTTCGATGTACACAGTGAATACACGTGAGCGCAAAACACGTTCCACAAGTGTGAAGCCTACTCACGTCAATGAATTTTTAACAGTAGTTTTGAGCATCTGTCCTGCAAAACCTTCTTATGAACTACAACAACTTTCAACATGTATGACGTGCCGTTCCAGAAACCTACAACAAATTGTTGCAGGAAGACGAGCGTTATTTGGTGAAATTAGTTGCAGATACTCTAATTATGGAATTACTTGCAACTGTAATTGTTTCTTGTCTGTACGTTAATCACAAAGAGAAACTATAATCTTCAGTGGATCAATTACGAAACAAAAATGTACTAATTATTTGTATTTTTCTGCTACGAGTCATATTTACTTACTTAATGTTCAACATACTGCAACGCCTCTAAAGCATGTTTTGCACATCATCATGTATCTATGCATACAAATATACGTTACTTAAAGATCTTCCTTGCCATATTCCATGTCTTCACGGAGTCGAAATATTGAGCTAGATTTACCAATGACAGTGATAGAGGAGGTGTCGTGGACTTTTCGATCGTGGGCTTTGCGAGCGGTGACGTCAACATGGTGTTTCCGATCGCAAATATTTTAGCCACGGGATTTCCGATAGTCAAGTGAAGCCACACAAGTGGTGAAGACTCTGCCGACTGTTCTGTAATAAGACTATCACTCCACACTTTATCCACGCTTGGGCCTGGCTATGCACATGGCACACATGTTTAAAAGTTTGATTACTTTTATTTTTCAATGTTTATTTTTTATTTGTTTAGTTGTATCTTTTCTTTGTTCTACAAAATTACTACAGCAGATACACTGAAGCGCCAAAGAAACTGGTATAGGCATACTATACAAATATAGAGATATGTAAACAGGCAGCATACGGCATTGCGCTTGGCAACGCCTGTTTAAGACAACGAGTGTCGGGCGCTCTTGTTAGATCGGTTACTGCTGCTACAATGGCAGGTTATCAAGATTTAAGTGAGTTGGAACGTTGTGTTATAGTCGGCGCACGAGCGATGGGACACAGCATCTCCGAGGTAGCGATGAAGTGGGGATTTTCCCGCACGACCATTTTATGAATATCAGGAATCCAGTAAAACATCAACTCTCCGATATCACTGCAGCCGGAAGAAGATACTGCAAGAACGGGACCTACGACGACTGAAGAGAATCTTCCAACGTAGCAGAAATGCAAATCTTCCACAAATGCTGCAGATTTCAATGCTGGGCTATCAGAAAGTGTCAGCGTGCGATCCATTCAACGAAACATCATCGATATGGACTTTCGGAGCCGAAGGCCCACTCGTGTACCCTTACTGATTGCACGACACAAAGCTTTACGCCCCGACGTTGGACTGTTGATGACTGGAAGCACGTTGCCTGGTTGGCTGAGTCTCGTTTCAAATTGTATCGAGCGGATGGACGTGTACGGGCATGGAGACAACCTCATGAATCCATGGACCCTGCATGTCAGCAAGGGACTGTACAAGCTGGTGGAGGCTCTGTAATGGTGTGGGTCATGTGCAGTTAGAGTGATATTGGACCCTGATACGTCTAGATAGACTCTGACATGTGACACGTACGTAAGCATCCTGGCTGATCACCTGCATCCATTGATGTCCATTGTGCGTTCTGAAGGACCTGGGCAATTTCCAGCAGGACAATGCGACGCGCCACACGTCCAGAATTGCTACGGAGTGGCTCCAGGAACACTCTTCTGAGTTTAAACACTTTCGCCGGCCAGAAAACTTCTCAGACATGAACGTTATTGAGCATATCTGGGATGCCTTGCAACGTGCTGTTCAGAAGAGATCTCCACCCCCTCTACTCTTACGGATTTAGGGATAGCCCTGCAAGATTCATAGTGTCAGTTCCCTCCAACACTACCTCAGACATTAGTCGACTCCACGCCACGTCGTGTTGCGGCACTTCTGAATGCTCGCGGGGGCCCTACACGACAGGAGGCAGGTGTGCCAGTTTCTTTGGCTCTTCAGTGTAATTAAACTTCTTGTGATATTTTATGAATTTTAATTTCTCACTCGTTTTTGTAAGAAAGCCCGAAATTTTAAACATCTTAAATCCACCGAGTTGTTTTATATATTATTCTACCGTCATCTAACATTTTGTCAAGATCTATGTGTATTTTTCTTCTATTTGAATATGGAGGCCAATGGAATCTTTTTAATTTCAAATATAACATTTAGTCTACTGCTTCCTGTTTCAGCTCATTTATCAGAAAGTATACGTTCGAATGTTCTTGATGTATTAAGCAGTTTAGCTTCCTAGACAACTTGCGACAGCATTCGTTGTCCTGTGGCGCTAGTCGAAAACATTCCATATTTCAGTTGGTGCAGTAGGACTTTTACATCCATTGACTGACTGTATAGTCTACCAATTTCAAGAGCTTTCCTCCACTGGGAATTCCCTCCACTATTAACATCCACGCGTCATCAGTACTGTTTGGAGGATGATGATGATGATGATGTTTGGTTTGTGGGGCGCCCAACTGCGCGGTCATCAGCGCCCGTACAATTTTTACGCAGTCCAATTTTTTTCGCACTCCAGTCTAGCCACTGTCACGAATGATAATGATGATGAAATGATGAGGACAACACGAACACCCAGTCCCTGGGCAGAGAAAATCCCCAACCCGTCCGGGAATCAACCCGGGAACACGTGATCCAGACGCAGCAACGCTAGCCTCTACACCACGAGCTGCGGACTTTTGGTCGAAGATGTGCCACTGCAACAACGAAATGCCAAGAGTCGGTCTTCTACTATATCCCCGTATTCCTCCCTTAATGCCAGTTCTTGTATTTCCTTCCACAGACATTCGTGGAAGTGAAAATTGCAATCGGCAAGGCTAGTTTCGGGGAATACTGTTTTCATAACTCTAATTGTAGTCTTTTTAGAGTCTGGCACTGTAGCTTTCAGTGACCACCCAGACATCTTACTTTTCAATCAAGAAAAAGTCTTTCATATGTATTTTGAATTTCTTTGGGAGCAAAGCACCTAAAAAAGTTAAAACCTCCATCTCTTCTTCTGTGCTTCCAGTATCAACGTGTACAGTAGTTTGAATTGTTTCGAACAACTATCAAATACCCCGTCAATAATAATACTGTAGTTATTATCACAGAAGATTTTCTCCGCTTCTTCACAACCGAATAACAGGATTCTTTCGTCAGGAACAAACCTATCGGCAATTTTCAAAAAACCATTACCTTCTGTTAATTTCAAAATGCCTTCTCTCAGTTGAATATCCGAAATAGTGCCAGGTTCCTGGGCCGTCCTTATAGCTTCCCTTCTTGCTGTACACAATGCAGTCTTGGAGTTCTCACAATATGATGTATTTGCAACGAAATCTAAACCTTTGTCTTTGAAATCTTGTAATTCTCCCTTAAAAAATTGGAAAACAGGCATCGTATTTTATTCTTGGATTATTTCCCTGCAGTTATGCAATCGTTTCTTAATCTGCTCATCTGCTTCGTCAGGTGGACAAGAATGTTACTCTTCGGCGATGATTCTGCCATTTGCAGTTTTTGAACTATCTCGGCACTTACTTCGTACGGAATTCACTCGCTTACTCTGTGTACCCGGTAGCAGTAACCATCCTTGAGAAAGCACGGCTTCCCTTCCTTTGTTCTAACTACTTCCGTTACTCACGGTTTATTGAACTGGAGAAGCTTAGACCCAGGAGGTGTATTCCGTCTGCCAGCTGGGATCTGTCTGCCGCTGCGACATCTCGCGACGAACAGAGCGCCAAGCAGGCAGTTCTGATGCGCTGCAGTCTGAATGATTTCGATGCCTTGTGGTGGTGGTGTTGGTGGTTCGTTTAATCATCACACTTCCTGTGCACCCTGTAACGATGACCATATCTGAGAAGACACGGCTTCCCTTTTGTTGTAATTCCGAAACATCACGGTCGGAATACCCACGTAGCCGGGAGGGCATAACTGGCTGCCCATTATTGTCTCTACCCCCGATACCCCACTCCCTCCACTCCCTCCCCTTCCCCCCCCCCGCCTCCCACCCCCACGTCCGTGGGGAGGGATCCTGTACACCTAATCTGTGTGCGTCTAATGCTATACGTCTGAAAATGTAAGAAAATTTGCGAAATGTTTGCGAAACGTGTAACTGAGACGTGACGCGGATACTAATCTGGCATTCACCTGGTCGGATGTTAGAAACCTCCTAAAAACCACAGCTCGGCTGCCTGGCATACCGGCCCTCGTCGTTAATTGCCGGGCGGATGCAATCCCTCGCTGATGCGCCACCCTGTGTGTCGGAAGCAGCGTGATATCTTAGTTGTCTATCCGGGCAGGTCATGTTACTTAAAGATAAAGTGTTTTAATCTAAATTAACACAGAATAGTGTTTTGTTCATTTTTCAGCTGCTGTAGTGGCTATTGTGTTATTTGGGTGGCCAGAAATGGATGTCCTGTGGTGTATTCTGCTCTCGTGGAGCCGTGCCTCGTTATTTGTTGTGACTGATACCACAGCCTGTGTGGGTGGCTGGACACAATATCGTTAGTCTGCTAAATATTAATTAGCAAAGTTAACTATTCGAATGACGGATTAACTTTCAGGTTAACTTTAAGAAACATTAACGTCTCTTTAACTTCCGTTAACTTTCTTTGAGTTATTTAATCGTTAGTTGGGTATCTAGTATTTAGGACAATACATGACGCCGCTCCGCCCGCGGAAATTATGCCCTGAAAAGCTCGGGCCATGCAGATATGTGGTTACACCGTGGTGAGCGATCGGTGTAAACAATCGAGTGCGAGCGTGAATAACCAGGTGATGGCTGCTGAAAATGTGTGACAACAGTTGAGTGGAAGTAGTAGGAAAACAAATGGACAAAGTTGTAGAGTAGGCTGTGAGGCGCGAAGCCACCGAAAGTTCGAGGGACAGAGATATTTTAAGAGTCGGTGGCGCAAGCAGCAACAACGAAGACGAAGAGGCAATTTTTTTTCGTCTGTCATTCAGCTTAAAGAGAAGCCGAGTTGTAACACATCTGCAAAAAGTAAAGCTAAGGTTCTGCTCAAAATGTGGCTAGACATGAATCCGGAAGCCTCATTCAACGGAGCGGTATTTCTTGGGGAACAGGTTTTAGTAAATTTTTTATTGAATATACACTGAAGAGCCAAAGAAACTGGTAAAGCTACCCAATGTCGTGTAGGGCTCCTGCGAGCACGCAGAAATGCCGCAACACGATGTAGCGTAACGTCGACTAATGTCTGAAGTAGTGCTGGAGGGAACTGACACCATGAATCCTGCAGGGCTGTCCATAAACCCGTAAGAATACGAGGGGGTAGAGATCTCATGGTAGAGATCTCTTCTGAACAGAACGTTGCAAGGCATCCCAGATATGCTCAATAAAGTTCATGCCTGTGGAGTAATTCGGCCAGCGGAAGTGTTTAAACTCAGAAGTTTGTTCCTGGAACCACTCTGTAGCAGTTATGGACCTGTGGGGTGTCGCATTGTCCAGCTGGAATTACTCAGGTCCGTCGGAATGCACAATGCAAATGAATGGATGCAGGTGATCAGATAGGATGCTTAAGTATGTGTCACCTGTCAGAGTCGTATCTAGACGTATCAGGGGTTCCATATCACTCCAGTTCCACACGCCCCATACCATTACGCAGCCTCCACGAGCTCGAAGTTCCCCTGATGACATGCAGGGTCCACGGATTCATGAGATTGTCTCCATACTCATACACGTCCATCCGCTCGATACAATCTGAAACGGGACTCGTCTGACCAGATAACACGTTTCCAGTCAACAGTCCAATGTCGGTGTTAACGGGCCAAGCGAGGCGCAAAGCTTTGTGTCGTGCAGTCATCAAGGGTACACGAGTGGGCTTTTGCTCTGAAAGCCCATATCGATGGTGTTTCGTTGAATGGTTCGCACGCTGACACTTTCTGACGGCCCAGTATTAACATCTGCAGCAATTTGCGCAAGGGTTGCACTTCTGTCGCGTTGAACGATTCTCTATAGTCGTCGTTGGTCCTGTTCTTGCTGGATCTATTCCCGGTCGCAGCGGATTCCTGATATTCACAGTACACTCGTGAAATGGGCGTACGGGAAAATCCCCACTTCCTTGCCACCTCGGAGATGCTGTGTCCCATCGCTCGCGCGCCGACTATAACACCACGTTCAAACTCTCTTGAATCTTGATGACCTGCCATTGTAGCAGCAGCAAACCGATCTAACACTTGTTGTCTTATATAGGGGCTGCCGACTATGGCGCCGTATTCTGTCTGTTTAATATCTCTGTATTTGAATACGCATGCCTATACGAGTTTCTTTGGCGCCTCGGTGTAATACTCCTGTACCCTCAATTGCTGCAGTCGAAAGATTTTTTTCCGAGGCAAAACCATTTTTTCTCCTAAATGAACCTTGCGCTCTGATGAAAACTTTAACATGCTGATGTTCATGAAGGGAAATATGCACCGTATATCAGACACTATCTCATTTTCCTGTATTTTGATTCCTCGTGATTTAAAACTGATAACTAAATAATTATAAAAGTAAAGGATTAAATGATTTAACCGATTTTTTGTACTTTTCTTCGATGTCCTACCTAAACTCCTTGAACCAAAAGATTTTTATTTAAGCAACGGTTATACGTTTGATTCACTTGCTCATTTCACTACACACAATATAAAATTTATTATTCCCAGTTAACGATTAACTTTAACGTCAGATATATCTCCTATAAAGTAATGCTTTACAGTTTTACGACGTTAACCTTTTTAGTAACGAGTTAATGTTTAGCGAAGTTAACTTTTTGATTAAAATTGCACAGATATAGGGAGCAGACAGTTTTTCCTCAATTGTTATGGTGCAGTAATCGTGTGATACACTTGTAATACGCCAGTTGTTCACCTGTGATATTGGCGTCCCAAAGCTTCATTCGTGTCGTTGGTACACTGGCAAAGCTGTTGTGTAATATTACACTAATGCACTGCTCAGGCTGACACTGACCTGGACGTATTTCATTGCAAACAATGTTTCTAAATGGATGTAAACAGTAGGCACTTAATGCAATATGGCTGTCTTACAGTATGTGAATGAATATCGACTACCTCCTCTTTATAATCATATTCGCGATAGTGACAGTTTGGTAGCCTTTTTTCACACAGACACATCTTAAATCTATTGTATTAGAACTAGAAAGTATTCCACAGACTAACTGACATTAGAATTACGTTGTTGACCCACATGTACACTACTGACCATTAAAATTGCTACACCAAGAAGAAATGCAGATGATAAACGGGTATTCATTCGACAAATATATTATACTAGAACTGACATGTGATTACATTTTCACGCAATTTGGGTGCATAGATCCTCAGAAATCACTACCCAGAACAACCACTTCTGGCCTTGATACGCCTGGGCATTGAGTCAAATAGAGCTTGGATGGCGTGCACAGGTACAGCTGCCCATGCAGCTTCAACACGATACCACAGTTCATCAGGAGAAGTGACTGGCGTATTGTGACGAGCCAGTTGCTCGACCACCATTGACCAGACGTTTTTAATTGGTGAGAGATCTGGAGAATGTGCGGGCAAGGGCAGCAGTCGAACATTTTCTGTATCCAGAAAGGCCCGTACAGGACCTGCAACATGCAGTAGTGCTTTAACCTGCTGAAATGTAGGGTTTCGCAGGGATCGAATGAAGGGCAGAGCCACGTTCGTAACACATCTGAAATGTAACGTCCACGGTTCAAAGTGGCGTCAATGAGAACAAGAGGTGACCGAGACGTGTAACCAATGGCACCCCATACCATCACGCCGGATGATACGCCAGTATGGCGATGACGAATAAACGCTTCCAATATGCGTTCACCGCGATGTCGCCAAACACGGATGCGACCATCATTATTCTGTAAACTTAACCTGAATTCATCCTAAAAAATGACGTTTTGCCATTCGTGCACACAGGATCGTCGTTGAGTACACCATCGCAGGCGCTCCTGTCTGTGATGCAGCGTCAAGGGTAACCGCAGCCACGGTGTCCGAGCTGAAAGTCCATGATGCTGCAAACGTTGTCGAACTATTCGTGCACAAGGTTGTTGTCTTGCAAACGTCGCCATCTGTTGACTCAGGGATCGAGACGTAGCTGCACGATCCGTTACAGCCTTGCGGATAAGATGCCTGTCATCTCGACTGCTAGTGATACGATGTACGCATTTCTCCTCCTAACACGAGGCATCACAACAACGTTTCACTAGGCAACGCCGGTCAACTGCTGTTTGTGTATGAGAAATCGGTTGGAAACTTTCCTCATGTCAGCACGTTGTAGGTGTCGTCACCGGCGCCAACCTTGTGTGAATGCTCTGAAAAGCGTATCATTTGCATATCACAGCACCTTCTTTCTGTCGGTTAAATTTCGCGTCTGTAGCACGTCATCTTCGTGATGTCGCAACTTTAATGGCCAGTAGTGTAGTAAAGAAAGAAAATTATCTGTGTCGTATCTGTGATGCGTAGAACGTTTCATCTGCCTACAAAACGTTGATGAATGGAGGCGCACGGGAATGGTGTGTGCAGGCTATTGAGGAGTTCCCTGGCTGCCTGTGTGGCCACACTCGAGAGTTTATTCCGGCAGACAGCAGGCGGCACGAGCGGGAACGCCTGGCGCCAAGCGTAGCCCGGCAGCGCGCCAGGACAGTTTTACTTGGCGATACGCGCCGCGTCTGCTGTGCATTGTCTGCGACAGCCCGCCCCCATCTGCTCAGCCACCTCGCTTCCTAGTGGAGCGTGGAAGCAGACGAAAATGCACAAGCCAGTCATCCTGCTTCAGGTCTCTTTTAAACATAAGTATCGTGTGCAGGGCCTGCTCGTTGTTGTACTTTCTAAGCTTGTATACGTTCACCTCGGTAGCTGCACGGTCAGCGCGGCAAACTGCTGACCGAATTGGCCCGGGTTTGATTCCCAGTCAGGGTTTTTCTCGGTTCGTCGGCTGCGTGTTGTGTTGTCCTTATGTTCGTATCGTCATAGTTGAGATAGCTTTATAGTCACGTCCCAAAAGCCAATAAATACGAGGGTGAGTTAAATGAAAACCTTAAATATTTTTTTAAATATTATTTATTGTGCAGAAGTGATACAAAGCTGTATCACTTTTCAACATAATCTCCCCCACGCTCAGTGCAAGTCCTCCAGCGCTTACAAAGTGCTTAAATTCCTTTAGAAAAAAATTCTTTTGGTAGTCCGCGCAAACACTCATGCACCGCGTGGCGTACCTCTTCATCAGAGCGGAACTTCTTTCCTCCCATTGCGTCTTTGAGTGGTCCAAACATATGGAAATCACTTGGGGCAAGGTCTGGTGAATATGGTGGGTGAGGAAGACACTCAACATGCAGGTCTGTGATTGTTGCAACTGTTGTACGGGCAGTGTGGGGCCTTACATTGTCATGTTGCAAAAGGACACCTGCTGACAGCAATCCACGTAGATTTGATTTGATTTCAGGCCGCAGATGATTTTTTTGGAGATCTCTGTATGATGGATTGGTGACAGTGGTCCCTCTAGGCATGTAATGCTCCAAAATGACACCTTTTTCGTCCCAAAAGAGAGTCAGCATAACCTTCCCTGCTGATGGTTCTGTCCGAAACTTTTTCAGTTTTGATGATCTACATCTACATCTACATCTACATCCATACTCCGCAAGCCACCTGACGGTGTGTGGCGGAGGGTACCTTGAGTATCTCTATCGGTTCTCCCTTCTATTCCAGTCTCCTATTGTTCGTGGAGAGAAATATTGTCGGTATGCCTCTGTGTGGGCTCTAATCTCTCTGATTTTATTCTCATGGTCTCTTCGCGAGATATACGTAGGGGGGAGCAATATACTGCTTGACTCCTCGGTGAAGGTATGTTCTCGAAACTTCAACAAAAGCCCGTACCGAGCTACTGAGCGTCTCTCCTGCAGAGTCTTCCACTGGAGTTTATCTATCATCTCCGTAACGCTTTCGCGATTACTAAATGATCCTGTAACGAAGCGCGCTGCTCTCCGTTGGATCTTCTCTATCTCTTCTATCAACCCTATCTGGTACGGATCCCACACTGCTGAGCAGTATTCAAGCAGTGGGCGAACAAGCGTACTGCAACCTACTTCCTTTGTTTTGGGATTGCATTTCCTTAGGATTCTTCCAATGAATCTCAGTCTGGCATCTGCTTTACCGACGATCAATTTTATATGATCATTCCGTTTTAAATCACTCCTAATGCGTACTCCCAGATAATTTATGGAATTAACTGCTTCCAGTTGCTGACCTGCTATATTGTAGCTAAATAATAAGGGATCTTTCTTTCTATGTATTCGTAGCACATTACACTTGTCTACATTGAGATTCAATTGCCATTCCCTGCACCATGCGTCAATTCGTTGCAGATCCTCCTGCATTTCAGTACCATTTTCCATTGTTACAATCTCTCGATATACCACAGCATCATCCGCAAAAAGCATCTCGTGAACTTCCGATGTTATCCACAAGATCATTTATGTATATCGTGAATAGCAACGACACTCCCCTGCGGCACACCTGAAATTACTCTCACTTCGGAAGACTTCTCTCCATTGGGAATGACATGCTGCGTTCTGTTATCTGGGAACTCTTCAATCCAGTCACACAATTGGTCTGATAGTCCATATGCTCTTACTTTGTTCATTAAACGACTGTGGGGAACTGTATCGAACGCCTTGCGGAAGTCAAGAAACACGGCATGTACCTGGGAACCTGTGTCTATGGCCTTCTGAGTCTCGTGGACGAATAGCGCGAGCTGGGTTTGAGGAATGGCTGATGAGGAATGGCGCCATTCCTTGCTCGCTCTCTTCGTTTCCGATTGGTGGAAGTGAGCCCAGGTTTCGTCCCCAGTAACGATTCTTGCAAGGAAGCCATCACCTTCTCGTTCAAAGCTTCGAAGAAGTTCTTCACAAGCATCAACACGTCGTTCTCTCATTTCAGGAGTCAACTGCCGTGGCACCCAATTTGCAGACACTTTGTGAAACTGGAGCACATCATGCACAATGTGGTGTGCTGACCCATGACTAATCTGTGAACATGCTGCAATGTCATTCAGTGTCACTCGGCGGTTTCCCTTCACTACTCCATTCGTAGACTTGCTGCTGTGACAAACATGCATCACCATACTGAACCTTCATTCATAGGTATCACACCTTGACTACGCAAAAACCGAATAACAGAACGCTGTTCTTCCCTGGCGCAAGTCGCAAGTGGGGCGGCCATCTTTATACTGAAACTGCGACGGTATGTGTGCATCTGCACTATACTGCCACCTACAGGCCATTCTGCACGCTGTTTGTAGCACACTTACCAACTTACAGGATAACGGCGCGAAATTTCGATTTGTTATTACAAATTTAAAGTTCTCATTTGACTCACCTTCGTAAATAAAAAATTGTGGGTGACCATCCGGGTCTGCCGACCGCTGTTGGCAAGCGAGGTCACGAAAACTGGCAACGACCGGGAGACCGCTGCGCTGACCACATGCTCCTCCATATCCGCGTCCAGTGACCTCGGTCGGTACCTTTGAGCCTTCCGAGGCCTGTTCGGACGGAGTATGTGTTCAGTGGCCACATCGCAATTCAGAGAATAATCGCCATCATTTCGAAATGAAGGATGTTACAAAAAGATTCATCTGATTTCGCGAGAGTACATCTTTTACGTGAAGCTGATAAAGCTTGCAGTAAGTTTTAACTTACGCATAGGCCTATAAAGCTTTTTTTACATACAAGCACATAAAACGGTGGGGTACTTTCTCCAACTGCGTTTAGAATCAGAGTTTTCATTTACCTTTCACATAAGCTCACTGTGTCATTCATCGGACGCACGACAGTGATCCAGGCGATAGACAAACTCGTCAGATACTGTGTACCGGACGGGGATTCGAACCTGGGACCTTTCCCTTTCGTGGCAAACTTCTCTGCCCTCTGATCACGACTCACGGCGATCCTAGTTCGAGTCCCGGTACGCCACACAGTTTTAATCTGCCAGGAAGTTTCGAATCAACGCACATTCAGCTGCAGAGTGAAAATTCGTTCTCGTCCCATACTTTTGCGAGCATATCTGGAGTTACTGCATTCACTGTTGATGCTTTGCGTCGTCGCAATTCAGCCAAAGTTGTTTAAAGGCAACGCGCATAGACGGAGACTTTTACATAAAGCCATAAAATGAAGAAAGATCCACATAGCGTGAGATCATGCGACCTTGGAGGCCAGTTGTTTAGTGCTACATCCGTACGACACTTAACGGCCAGGCCAACGTAGAGGCACATCGTTATTCCGAAATGCTCTTGCATGCGGGTGCCACTGCGGCCTTTCTCACTCCTGTTGGAAAATGACGTTTTCGGAACGTTCTCACAGTTGTGGGAAAAGCCAGAACGTCAACACCTACAGGTACCTGATTTCTGTAACCGAGCGACCGAACCTACTGCATCAGGCAGGCAACCAAATGAACCGGCAACGTACACCTGGAACCAAAGTAAACTTTTGGATTCAAAGTGTTTCTTGCACAACATAAATGAAAAGTACTCAGTTTTACACCTTCTCAGAAAAAATCCATTTAACCTGTAATATTTGAGTAATTTAATTATTTATTTTTCTTAAATTGGTTCAAATGGCTCTGAGCACTATGGCACTTAACTTCTGAGGTCATCAGTCCCCTAGAACTTAGAACTACTTAAACCTAACTAACCTAAGGACATCACACACATCCATGCCCGAGGCAGGATTCGAACCTGCGACCGTAGAGGTCGCGCGGTTCCAGACTGTAGCGCCTAGTACCGCTCGGCCACTCCGGCCGGCTTATTTTTCTTAACATTGTCCATTGTGTAAAGTGTAATTTTGAACATTAAGAAACAAGTTTGATGCACAACACTCTATGCAAGTAACTGTATCTTCATCTACAATGTTTGTTTACCTAATAACCAGTGTCTGTTCCAGACGCTAGTCAGTTGTCCCCTGAAGATGGCCTAATAATCCGAAAACCAGTTCGAAATAAACAAAAATCAGTATAACAAAAACAGTATTCTTGTCATTCAACCTTAAATATAAAACTGTTCTACCAAGAAGTAACGGAAGAATCCCTAAATAAAAATCAGTTCCATTACTCACTCCCATTAAAGCAGTAGCCAATTATTAGTTTTTGCATCATATGATAGTTATCTTGTTATAATGGTTCCACGCTCATATTCCATAGACTACTTTCTCCTCCTTCCTTTATTCGGTCTGTTCGCCACATTTACCAGTTTGTCCTTATGACACAGTACCTTCTGTTATTATTCACTTGTAGAGCATTTTTGACTTGTACATTCACATAGTTTCAATATCTGGATATACTGTAATATAAGATTTATTTGTTCAGTCTCTTTACGTATTACATTATGCTTGTGTTTTGTATCGATAGAGTTGTAAAATATCACATACCTTTGTACAGCAATCTTTGTACATCTATGAATTCTCGATGAAGTTGTGTGGGCTATCTGTTTAGTATTAAGTTATCTGAAGATGGTCTAAGAAGCCGAAAGCCAGTTCATAACGAACTGTTAAATAAATATTGTTGTGCAAGTTTATACTCTGTATTTCTAATTTTGTTAAAAATATATTTTATTTTCAGAAATCTTATACAATTTCATATCATTAACAATAATTGAAAACGAAGAAATTGTGACTACTAGTATTTCAATTTTTACATTTATACTCCAAAAGAACCATGCATTCCCCATGGCGATACCTATCACAAAAACATTCAAAGGATAATAAATTCGGAGTATCATGAGCAACGTGCAAAGGCACGAATACTGTAGTCACATTTTTTATTGTTAATATCATTAGGAAAAGGAAACTCGTCTACATTGTTAGCTACCTCGCGATCTGGCGATAATTTCGTAGCAAACCACCATGCATATCGAAGCATTTTCTCCAACACTGAAGCCTGCAGCTGATGTTGGGTGAAGGCGTATATTTTATATTTTATCGCCTCTGCCTGCTGATTTCTCTTTGTTGTGAAATGAGAGTAGGGCACTTCACTAATCAGCGAATGTAATTCTTTACCTGTCGATAAAAGTATATGTCGGAGGGTTGATAGAATGGTGTATGCTTTGGCGGAATTACTTTTAATGAGCACGTCGGCATTCCTGGTTGATCTACAAACAACTCATAGTATAAGGAAATTTAAATACTAGAACTGATATGATTTTCGTTTTCAGTTACTGTTGACTGTATAAGGTAATTAAGCTTCATGAGATATGAAATATTTATTTCTTTTGTCAATAAGCCCATTGTACTTCACAATGTTACAAACATACTGATGTCCCATACTTCCACAACACGAGAAGATAAATGAAAAAAACTGAAGATTAAATTTGAACATGGGGCGCAAAAATCTGAAACTGTACCCTTATCTACCACGCTACCAGCTCTTTTTTCTTACACTCCACGGGGAGACTGATTAAGTATCGTGTGCTAACACAGGATAGATGGACGACAGGGGGCTACAGGTCAGTCTGCAACTTCCAAAAGGCTAGGAACAAATGCAGAAAGACAAACTTCCAGGGAAGGTAGGCTGATATCTTGGGTCAGCGGCAAACACTGCCACAAAGCACCTACGAGATGCGCGGTTTTTGACAAGCGATAGGATGCTCGCAGCAGGAGACTCAGAGATATCCAGGTATTTAATTAACACTATTTATTTGCAATCCGGCTAACTATTGCACTGAAGACTAATTCTAGACATTAGAAAAATCAAAGGAGGTGACTGGTTGCACAAGAGAAGTCAGTGTTTGAATCCGTGTGGTGAGCGCTAACAAAAGTAGCGAACACTAGCAGCATTTTAAGTACAAACTTTGAGAGCAGCAATCCAAGAGAGAAAAACAGACTTGTCGAAGATTACCCGAGGGACGGGGATGAGCAACACGTAATTGGCGCCCCATCGATTTGACTGAGAACTCTCGTTTGAATACAAAAACGTGGATTTTGAAAGGATTGTGGCGGCGACTACTTCTCCCATCCTATAGACGGTCCACCAATCCACCACCACTTTACAGGCTACAGCCAATCCGACGAATGGCTCTGCACCTTCAGAGCGCCCAAACACATTCAAATTCTTCCCCTTCTCCTACTCGGTAGGTAGGGATGTTTCAGGATTTTACGTCACTCGGCCCTGTCCAAGGATTGGTGTAGCACTCTACCCTTTGTGAACCCACTGACGTTGCAATTCTCAGGGGCAAGTAATGAGTTTACTGCGTCTGCTAAGGTGCCTTTTTGTGGCCATCTTCTACTGTGACGCATTACAACAGCATCTAGGCGGTAGATGGAGTTATCAGTTAATTCTCTGAAGTGAGACTGCTCCCCTGGGATAGCTTCCCAGAGCGTCTGCAATTTGCGGGTGTTTAGCGTTACCGTTGACCTCTGCATTGTATCTCTGATTTTCTATCTTGGAGTAACCTTGCTGGCTTCCAACAGCCTTAAAGTTAACAATGTACAAGTCATTACATTGTCAATATGTGACAAAAGTAGTTTTGAAATTTTAACTGTAATTTTCTCGGAGACTACTGCATGTTGGCACCGAAGCCAAAATAAGCGTTCCTTTATTTTCACCCTTCTAAGTTTAGTCTGGAGGATTCCCCTAGTGAGAGATCAAAACTCATGGGAAGTCACTGGATGTGACGTCAGTCGTTGGCTGCGGTAGCCTATGCGGTACATTTGCCTCCACGCAGTCCTGTTGGAGATGAGTTCCTGACGACGCCCCACATACAAATCGATGGCGATTTGACTCACAGTAAACCGTAGTGCGGAGGCGACGTGCCGGCCGAGGTGGCCGAGCGGTTCTAGGCGCTACAGTCTGGAACCGCGCGACCGCTACGCTCGAAGGTTCGAATCCTGCCTCGGGCATGGATGTGTGTGATGTCCTTAGGTTAGTTAGGTTTAAGTCGTTCTAAGTTCTAGGGGACTGATGACCACAGCAGTTAAGTCCCATAGTGCTCAGAGCCATTTGAGCCATTTTTTTGGAGGCGACGTGAGGTGCGTTACCCCATATTTAGCCGCAACGTAAACAACCCATCTTTATATCGTACATCCATTCTCGAGACTTTTGACCACTTGGCTTATGTCACTAATACTGCTTTCTGTAAAAGCAAGTAATTTACAGTCACGCCGAAACAATTACCTCCTCTCATTCTGAAATCTTCCCGCTTTTAAAATACTTCCAACTGAAAACTCGCTTGTTAGTACAAGTAACATAAGGAGTACATATTGTAATTAATTTGTTCTCCATTTCAGCTAACTCCATTTTAGCTCAATTTTAGCTAACAAGTTGTTCTAGTGCAGTACTCACAAGAAATTCGGTAGCATAATTTAGTAGATTTTAGCTATCTAATAACGCTTTTGTGCGCTGTCGGTTTAATACTGAGATGATGCCTGCCAGACAAGACAAATAAATAAGATAAAGGCATGAAACTTCCTGGCAGATTAAAACTGTGTGCCGGACCGAGACTCGAACTCATTCAAGATAAAGGCATTCTACAGAATTTTGTCAGTAGATTCCACAGTTGTAAGTAGTAAGGCGTCTTATCGTGTTTTACACCAAAGAAACCTTCAAATAAAAGTCAATATTTTGCATGCTAATTTCATTCGCGAATTATATATATTCAAACTGAACATATTCACAAAGAATTAAGCGTTTTTCATACTCAAGTTTCAATTTTCGTCTACAGCACAAAGATTTTGCACGTTAAGCCTACCATTATTGTATAAGAGAGCTTAATAAAAATATCGTTTAATTTGAACACTTGCACACTTAACCTCCTCTTGGAATATTGCTGGCTTGTGAAGTTCTAGGGAAATTTACATTGTTGCTTCGTCACCAGTCGTGACGAGATGAATACGAGGGTTATTCGTTTATTAAAGTCCCATCGGTTGCGAAATGGAAGCCACAATGAAAATCGATGAAGCTTTACACAGATGTGTTGTGCAGTGTCTCTAGTATACCCGTCGATCGTGTCACGTCGCTGTTTTCAGTTCCAAGCGCACAGCGAGTACGTAAAGACGCATAGAAAATAGTATCTCTCGCCAAGTATGAGTGCCTGCTGAGAGATTTCGCCTGATTTCATGCAGCCCACATAAAACGAAACTGTCGCGTATTTCCTTCTTCATGCTAATTCTCGGCCACGTACTGCAGGGACAATGAAGACGCTTCTGCAGCGTTTTCGATGGCATGTGTTTGACCATCTACCATACAGCCCAGACTTGCCTCCCTCTGAGTTTCCACAACGATTTGCGAAATGGAATGACCCCTGCGTCTAGCTTCAACTGCCATTCCGCGTACAAAGTCTGCTCACATGAACCGCTGGCTATAAAGACAACATACAACGAACTGCAGACAGTGTGGAGATTTTTCTGCATTCTATGCCGAGGGTACTGGAAAGTTGGTACAGCGCTACGACAAATGACTTAAGTCGGAATGGCGATTATGTAAAGAAGTAAATGGAAGGTGTAGTTAACTGTTGCAAATAAAACATTTTTTAATTTCATTGTGGTTTTTATTTTAAAGCGATCGGGCCCTAATAAACGAATAGTCCTCGTAAATGAAAAAAAAGGACAACAAACGTGGTACGATCGTTTCAGACGACGACTTTGAATTGACGTGGCAGTAGAATGGTTGATTCGTATCGATGATCACAGCCGTACCTGAAACTCTGACACATTTTACGAAATGTTTCATTTTGTTCAAGACTTCGTTTCTGGACCTGTCATGCGAGTTGCTCAATGGTCTCCTTTTGGACTCATTTGACCTCTAAGCTGTGTCATAATCATCAGTCCCCTAGAACTTAGAACTACTTAAACCTAACTAACCTAAGGTCATCACACACATCCATGCCCAAGGTAGGATTCGAACCTGCGACCGTAGCGGTCGCTCGGTTCCAGACTGTAGCGCCTAGAACCGCACGGCCACTCCGGCCGGCACGTTTTGCAGCGCGGTCGTGCAGGAAGAGAGTCACTGAGTTTCTGGAAGGTACCGACAGGGATGTGGAGCCTTGTCGACTCCATTGCCGTGGCCATCTACGCAAAATCTCTCGGTCGAGCATCCATGGAGCTAACAGTTCGATCGAGCTCGATTGGGCGTAAATCCGAGGAGTTTGGTGGCCAGAGGAGCATGATAAACTCATGCTGGTGCTCTTCGAACAATGCATGTACACTGCGAACTGTGTGACACGTTGTATTGTCCTGCTGGTAGATGTCATCATACCGAGGAGAAAAAACTGCATGTACATCTACATCTACATTCTACATTTATACTCCGCAAGCCACCCAACGGTGTGTGGCAGAGGGCACTTTACGTGCCACTGTCATTATCTCCCTTTCCTGTTCCAGTCGCGTATGGTTCGCGGGAAGAACGACTGTCTGAAAGCCTCTGTGCGCGCTCTAATCTCTCTAATTTTACATTCGTGATCTCCTCGGGAGGTATAAGTAGGGGGAAGCAATATATTCGATACCTCATCCAGAAACGCACCCTCTCGAAACCTGGCGAGCAAGCTACACCGCAATGCAGAGCGCCTCTCTTGCAGAGTCTGCCACTTGAGTTTGTTAAACATCTCCGTAACGCTATCACGGTTACCAAATAACCCTGTGACGAAACGCGCCGCTCTTCTTTGGATCTTCTCTATCTCCTCCGTCAACCCGATCTGGTACGGATCCCACACTGATGAGCAATTCTCAAGTATAGGTCGAACGAGTGTTTTGTAAGCCACCTCCTTTGTTGATGGACTACATTTTCTAAGGACTCTCCCAATGAATCTCAACCTAGTACCCGCCTTACCAACAATTAATTTTATATGATCATTCCACTTCAAATCGTTTATTACGCATACTCCCAGATATTTTACAGAAGTAACTGCTACCAGTGTTTGTTCCGCTATCATATAATCATACAATAAAGGATCCTTCTTTCTATGTATTCGCAATACATTACATTTGTCTATATTAAGGGTCAGTTGCCACTCCCTGCACCAAGTGCTTATCCGCTGCAGATCTTCCTGCATTTCGCTACAATTTTCTAATGCTGCAACTTCTCTGTATACTACAGCATCATCCGCGAAAAGCCGCATGGAACTTCCGACACTATCTACTAGGTCATTTATATATATTGTGAAAAGCAATGGTCCCATAACACTCCCCTGTGGCACGCCAGAGGTTACTTTAACGTCTGTAGACGTCTCTCCGTTGATAACAACATGCTGTGTTCTGTTTGCTAAAAACTCTTCAATCCAGCCACACAACTGGTCTGATATTCCGTAGGCTCTTACTTTGTTTATCAGGCGACAGTGCGGAACTGTATCGAACGCCTTCCGGAAGTCAAGAAAAATAGCATCTACCTGGGAGCCCGTATCTAATATTTTCTGGGTCTCATGAACAAATAAAGCGAGTTGGGTTTCACACGATCGCTGTTTCCGGAATCCATGTTGATTCCTACATAGTAGATTCTGAGTTTCCAAAAACGACATGATACTCGAGCAAAAAACATGTTCTAAAATTCTAGAGGTGGACATGATCGCCAAGGATAGATGTATACCTGTGTTGATCCATTGTGCTTTCCAGAATAACTAGATCACCCCGTGAATGCCACGAAAACGCCAATGGTCATTCGTCCGATGGAGCATGAAATGTGATTCATCTGAAAAGGTCACCTGTCACCACTTAGTGGACTTCATGTTGAGATATTGGCGTGCAAATTCCAGCCTTCGTCGCCGACGAAATGCAGTCAGTATGGGTGCATGAACCGCGTGCCTACTGTGGAGGCCATTATCCAATTATATTCGCTGAACGTTCGTTGAGGAGACACTGTTGTTAGAGCCCTTGGTTCATCTGGGTTGTCAGTTGCTAAACAGTCGCACGCCTATTCTTCCGTACTCATATCCACAGCCGTCTTCTACCCCTGTCATCTACGGCCAGTAGTGCACAATAACTGCCTCGGTGCCAGCCTAGGCGCTACAGTCTGTAACCACGCGACCGCTACGGTCGCAGGTTCGAATCCTGCCTCGGGCATGGATGTGTGTGATGTCCTTAGGTTAGTTAGGTATAAGTAGTCCTAAGTTCTAGGGGACTGATGTCCGTAGAAATTGAGTCCCACAGTTCAAAATGGCTTGAGCACTATGGGACTTAACATCTGAGGTCATCAGTCCCGTAGAACTTAGAACTACTTAAACCTAACTAACCTAAGGACATCAAACACATCCATGCCCGAGGCAGGATTCGAACCTGCGACCGTAGCGTTCGCGCGGTTCCAGACTGTAACGCCTAGAACCGCTCGGCCACTCCGGCCGGCTAGCTCCCGTTGTACTCAGAGCCATTTGAACTGCCTCGGTTTACTTTTGGACGGCGCCATTTCGCCATGCGCGGTATACTTTAACCACGGATGCACTTGAACAGTTTACATACTTAGCCGTTTCGGAAATGCTTCCACCTTTGGCCCGAAAGCCAATGATAATGCCCCTTTGGATGTCGTATAAATGGGTCCGTGTCCACCTTAAGAACCCGATTATTATTTTCCGTATCCCCCTACAGCTCGCTTTATATACTAGGGTGACAAAAGTCGTGGTATACTTCCTAATATCGCGTCGGACTGAGCTTTGCTCGGCGTAGTGCATGGACTCGAGTCGTTGGAAGTCCCATGCAGAAATATTGAGGCAAGCTGCCTCTGTAGCCGTCCATAATTGCGGAAGAGTTGCTGGTACAGGATGTTGTGCACACACTGACCTCTCGAATATGTCCCGCAAATGTTGGATGGAATTCACGTCGGGCGATCTGGGTACCGAAATAATTCGCTCGAATTGTTTGGAATTTTCTTCAAACCAATAGTGAACAATTGTGGCCAGGTGACATGACATCGTTGTTTCCGAACATGAAGTCCATGAATGGGTGCAAATGATCTACAAGTAATGGAACATAACCATTTTCAGTCACTGATCGATTCAGTTGGACCAGAGGACCCAGTCCATTCCATGTAAACAAAGCCCACACCGTTATAGACACCCCAGCAGCTTGCACAGTGCCTTGTTGGCGACTTTCGAACCCTACCATCAGCTCTTACCAACTGAAATTGGGGCTCATCTGGCCAGGGCATGGTTTTCCAGTCGTCTAGCGTCCAACCGATATGGTCACGAGCCCTGGCGAGGCACTGCAGGCACTCAGGTCAGTCGTCTGCTGCCATACTGCCATAGCCACGCTCATCGCACGTCCCACGTTGATTTCTGGGTTATTTCACGGAATGTTGCTTGCTATTAGCATTGACAACTCTACGTAAACGCCGCTGCTCTCGGCCGTTAAGTGAAGGCCATCGGCCACTGCGTTGTCCGCAGTAAGAGGAAATGCCTGAAATATGAATCCCCGGTACACTCTTGACACTGTGGATCTAGAAATATTGAATTCCACAACGATTTGCGAAATGGAATGACCCCTGCGTCTAGCTTCAACTGCCATTCCGCGTACAAAGTCTGTTAATTCTCTTCGTGCGGCCCGAATCACATAAATCACCCGAGTACAAGTGACAGCTCGGCCAGTGCACTGTCCTTTTATATCTTGTGTGCGCGATCCTACCGCCATCTGCATATGTGCATATCGCTATCCCATGACAATTGTCACCTTAGTGAATACCATCTACTGGTAGCGCAGCCACTTGCCGTCTGTGAGTAGTTATTTCACGTTGACATCGAACATAGGTGGTAGTCACATTAATGTGACTGGACCGTGTATAAGCTCACTCGACAAAAAATCAGTCACTCCCAAATGACATCGGGTTGAAATGGAAATGCCTCATGGCTAGGGCTTCCGGTCGGGTAGACCGTTCGCCTGGTGCAAGTCTTTCGAGGGGACGCCTCTTCGGCGACTTGCGTGTCGATGGGGATGAAATGATGATGGTAAGGACAACACAACACCCAAACCCTGAGCGGAGAAAATCTCCGACTCAGCCGGGAATCAAACCCGGGCCGTTAGGTGTGACATTCCGTCGCGCTGACCACTATGCTACCAGGGGAGGACGACATCCCGTTAATATCGTGTGGCACCGCCAGCAGTCTTGATAATTGCCTCAGTTCGATGAGGACGAGAATCCAGAAGTTTTTTCAGCTACGTTATATCTACCTGAAGCCATTCATTGACGATTAGATCGCGTAGAGTTACAGAACTGTGTGATACTGATTTCTGTGTCTCATCAGCTATTCCAGAAACGCCCAGTCGCTTTGTATTGGGTTACGATCGTGTGATTCAACGTGCACGGCAGAGTGCAATAGGGTGCCAGACTGTTCTTCATGCCGTGCGGTTAAAGGCGCTGCAGTCTGGAACCGCAAGACCACTACGGTCGCAGGTTCGAATCCTGCTTCGGGCATGGATGTTTGTGATGTCCTTAGGTTAGTTAGGTTTAACTAGTTCTAAGTTCTAGGGGACTAATGACCTCAGCAGTTGAGTCCCATAGTGCTCAGAGCCATTTGAACCATTTGAACTGTTCTTCATACTGGAAATGCGTGCGTGCAGCCCTGCCCACAGCCCCCTGCCATATTTGAAAAACAGGAAGGAAGAAAGACTGGGTTTAACGTCCCGTAGTCATAGAGGTTATTAGAGACAAAGCACAAGCTCGTATTGTGTCAATGGTGGGGAACAAAATCGGCCGTGCTCTTTCAAAGGAACCATCCCGGTATTTGCCTGGAGCGATTTAGGGAAATAACGGAAAACCAAAATCTGGATGGCCGGACGCTGATTTGAACCATCGTCCTCCCGAATGCGAGTCCAGTTTGCTAACCACTGTTCCACCTCTCTCGACGCCGGCTTTGAAGACGGGAGTGTTGATAGGATACTTATCATGGAGAAAGGCAACACTTGGTCATCGAGTATTTTGAAATTAACATCCTGGTTCATGTACATTGTAATATGAATGAGTGGACCCAAGTCATTGTACAAAATCACCCCAGTAGCATCACAGAAACACCTACGACCTGAAATACGCACTCCACACACGGCAGGTTAAACACCTCTTCCGGCCGCCTCACGTCCATTGAAAAGACGCGAAAATGGCTGTGCAGCGGATCACAATAACGCTTCCAGTTCCTGTGTTGTTTGGCCCATTGAAAACATGCAGCTTCGTTCTGCTGTGACCAATGGCTTTTTGCGAGGCACCCAATTCCAAACGGCCACTGCACGAAATTCCATTCGCAGTCGTCGCCCGGGAACTGGTTGGCAAGAATCTGCACAGACTGACAGCAACCCCTGTCGGGTTTGAAACCGATTGCCGTTGACAAGGTCTGGTGCTCGTCTGCGGTGTCTGTTTGTACGGCATATTTCGCGGCTGCCAGTGGCACACCACTCTTCGTAGGCACGTTGGACAGTTAGCGTTGATACACCAACAAATTTGGAAACTTCATAAATGATGTGGTAATGGGTACGTCCAAAGACGACAGCTACTTTCTGTTATTTTGTCACCACGTCGTTTTATCTTATTACACGTATTGCATACAGCTGGCTGGTATGTACGCACCACTTCACTCCAAGGACTTACGGCAATGCTGGAGGGTTACTTGACCACCTGGTACCACTTCTTGGCTCGAGAGTGACCAGTGCTCAATTTTATGGGGATAATTTGTACTTTGGCCGTGACCTTATATGATTGTTGCATGGAGGAGGTTTACTATCTTTTGGTTCAAAAAATCGATTTTTTAAAATTGCATTTTTGGATCCATAAAAGTGTTTAGAATCCACCCCTGAAACGGTTTTTCCGAATACGTAACGGAAATGTTTGTTATTCGCGGTTGAACAAAAAAATGCACCTGCCTGAAATCGGCCTTTTTCACGCACCAGGTTTTTTCTTTCGGAGGACGAGTTATTGTACCGGTGCTTGTGAGGAAATACACAAACTTCAAATGAAAGTTTTAACGCGTGTGTTTGGAAGTTAGCCCCCAAGCATTTGCATTCTGGTGCAAAGACTGTGGAGATTGCGACATTCCTGGTAGTGAGCAGCTTCAACGGAGGGTATTCAGCAATTCTGAAGACCATGACAACGTCACTCTGGGACTCTATTCGACGCATTTCGCCAAGCATTCGGACGACCACCGGATTCAAGCGGCCGAAAACCGCTTGTCACCGGCCGTACGAGCGGCTCTGGAGCAGCGCAGGATGGCCCAGATCGAGCAGAACGCCCTCTATGAGGAAGAGGAAGGACTAGTTCGTGCACCCGGAATAGCAGATTGAAAGGAAGTAGCATAATATTGCATTTAGATGTAGTCAAAACTTGAAATGCGTTTTTCTCGAAATGACTATTTTTATCGCGCGGTATGGTAACTTCAAATCTACTGAACCGACTGGCATTATTCTTTGTTTCCGACGAAGCTAACTAAATTGTCTAGGAGTTGTACCACTTTTATTCCGATCCATCAACTATAAATATTTTTACTTGGCCGACGAAGTCGAAAAATCGATGAGAAAAACCCTATTTTTTTCAAATGGCCGCCATTTGGTCCAAATAACTTAAGCGAGGTACAACTCCTAAAGAATCTTATATACTTCACTAACGTCAACTCAATTTTGATTTCAGACAAGCCGGCTGACCTGTGACATTCGGAACGTGGAGGTCTACATCGAAACTTTGTGTCGTTCCGACGGCACTTCCGCCTTTGCTCTTTGATATTTCCAGCCGAAAAAATTCCAGTTTGTAGAGGAAATATCAATAAACATTTTGACCAAATTTTACATTGATAACTATATCACACCGAGAAAAAAATTCTAAAAAAATGTTTTTCTCGGGCCAAAGATAGTAAACCTCCCCTTAACGAACAGTGAATATCGTTCATTGGTTGATCATCTTAATAGAAAATACTCAAAACTGTGTGAAATTCTCCCTATTTTTTGCCAGAATGCTTCCATAAGCGTACAGCTGTGATGGACTTGTAATGTGACAGTCATAATATTTCGGAACTACAACGGACCATCAAAGTGTTTTCGTTAGAAGGCCGCACAGTCCAAAATCGGCGAGCCAATTAGGCAAAATCACCTTGAGCATTGAGGCAACAATCTCACCGGCGCACCAGGTTGAAGGTTTTCGTTTGATAAAACACCGCGTCCTGTCGAGCGAAGCACTCCGCAACTGCCTGCTGCAGGTTCTCGTGCGACAGGAATCGCGGACCCATCGAGGCCGTTTTTAAGGTTCAAAATGGTTCAAATGGCTCTGAGCACTATGGGACTTAACTTCTGAGGTCATCAGTCCCCTAGAACTTAGAACTACTTAAACCTAACTAACCTAAGGACATCACACACATCCATGCCCGAGGCAGGATTCGAACCTGCGACCGTAGCGGCCGCGCGGTTCCGGACTGTAGCGCCTAGAGCCGCTCGGCCACTTCGGCCGGCCGTTTTTAAGGGACCGAATGAGGGGAGAGATGAAGTTTATTGGGCGGTTGGTCGAGTGTCTCCCACGTGTGCTGTAGTAACTTCTGCGTGGCAACATTTGCTACATGGTTACGTGCGTTATTCCGAAACGGCAGATCCCTTGTCACAGCATTCCCCCACGGGGGTTTTCGACAGACATGCTGTCCCATACACATTCTTTATTCGCCAATGAATGTCTACGGGTATTCGTCCTTCGGCAGTCAAGAAAATAATGTCAGCACGTTGGTCCTGTTTGGACACATTTCGTAACAACGTCGCCATATTTCACGTTTCCGTATTTAACGCACACACATCGGAGAGACATGGATTTAACACAAATACTCTGCCTCCATGTCGGTGCTTATACAACCGAATCGAAGACGCGCTGCGAGTCATATACGCTGCAGCGACTGAACCTTTTTGATCACCCCTTATAAAATGTTTCTCAAGTATACGAGTGTTCTCCAGAAAGTAAGTTCCTATCGGTCGTGGAATGGAAACTACAGTGAAACCCAGAAACGTTGTATTTGCAACAGTTAGGTACACCTTTCACCTACTTCTCTGCATAGTCGCCGCTCCAGATTCGAGTGTTGTCGTAGTGTTGTATCAACTTCCCAATATCCTCGTCATAGAAAGCAGCCGCCTGTGCTTTCGACCAGTTATCTGTAATGGTCTGCAGTTCGTTTTCT
The DNA here is from genome assembly GCF_023864275.1 of Schistocerca cancellata. NCBI lineage: Eukaryota > Metazoa > Arthropoda > Insecta > Orthoptera > Acrididae > Schistocerca > Schistocerca cancellata. Next base: position 724,732,702 of record NC_064629.1, read on the forward strand.
GTAGAAAATTTTTGTCTTGATAGCCAGCGGTTCTTGTGAGCAGAGATGAGACTCAGGGGGAGCCAATTACAGACTGGATTGTGGGTATTGTGGGTGATCAATCACTTCCCATCGGAAACGCTGCAGGAGCGTCTTCATTGCCCCTGCAGTGCGCGGCCCAGAATTGGCACGTAGAAGGAACTGCTCGACACTTGTGTTATGTGGGCTGCATGACACAGGCGAAATCTCTAACTAGGCCCTCATACTTGGCGGGAGACGCTATTCCCTACGCACCTTTACGTGCTCACTGTTCACTCAGAACTGAAAAGAGCGACGCGACACGATCGACGGACATACTAGAGACACTGCCCAACACATCTGCGCAAAGCTTTACCAGATTTTCTCAGTGGTTTGCATTTCGCGATCGATCGGAATTTGCTTTCTGGACAACCATCGTATTTGAGAATAGTCAAAATTTGCAGGGCTTCGTGGTTCAATTTTGGCAACTACAGTTACCTCGATTAATTCATTTCATGTTTAATTACTGGTTTGCAAATGTACTTTGTCTGTTTGATATGTCGTACCTTTTTATTTCTTTCTTTCTTTAAAATTACAAGAGTACATTCGAATAAGTTATTAACACAGCTTTGTGAGCTAAGTGAATGTTCTGAAAAACCTCAACGTTACTTCAAGTTAACGCACCTTAATTTTTAATGTGAAGAGCCTAAATTCATATACTTTCAATAACTAACAATCCCAATGATTAGACCTACTGGAATTAGTACATGTTGGCTGCAGAGAATTTCAGAAGCACAGTTAAATTTTTTCGATCATTGCGTAAAATTTTGTCGATGGATCACGTGTTACATATTAACACATTGTAGAACACGTGTTTTAGTCAGTAGTGAAAATACAATTCACGTAACACACATCGGTGTAAAATTATTGTTGTGCTGTTTAACTGGCGACAGTATTTCCTTTGGTTTCTGTAAACACATCGCATTCATTTTTCCCTGCCAGTTGTGATAATTCTTTAATTTATTGGAATTTCACGTTTGTTAGCGCGGCGAATATTTATCAATTTCGCTAATTCGTTCTATACTTTTCCCTTACGCGTAGGTTTCATATTCGGAAACGAGGATTCAGCCAACCGGAGAGAGAGAGCGTTACATATACGGGAACAATCTCGGCTAAGTGTAGTAATCCCTTATTGTAGTTAGCTAGAAGTTCCAGAGGGTATATCACTCGAGAGGAATGATTTGAGGCAGCACCATGTGTTTCATTCTTTTATCCCATGGAGGCGTGACTGCAGTTACTTTTTTTATAAAGTTCAAACTTATAGGATGAATATGGCTCTTGTGCAGTTTGTATGTATATGACAACACGGCGCTTACGAGTCAAGTGAAGGAATAGGGCATTTTTCATTTCGTATCCAGTCGTCTCATAACAAATTTCCCATCAAGAGCCATCGTTTCTCCACGACTGATAACTGCAGACACGTTCCTACGCCACTTTCTAGATGGCCTCCGAATCCCGAAAACATTGAAGAACACCTACAGACACTTCATATATAATCAGTAACGCTTCATTGGCGTAGATATCCAAACTAATTATCTACATATTTCAACTGCTGGTTCGTACGGATGTTTGTGGAGAACGTTTATGAATCTATATTTGAACAAACATTGTACACGTGCCACGAGCGTGAGAGAAATCGATATTTTCATCAAAACAGCATATGACGTGACAGTCTTTTAAAAATAGCAGGGTTTAATATTAGCGGACAGTCCTAGCGCTAGGCAGCCAACGTCTGCAGCTAGCGCGTGGTCTCCTGTGTATATGTCACGGAGGCTTCTAAATGGAATAACTTTTGTTGAAGAAGATGGATGTAAAGAGTTCTAATGCGCTCTGTGGTCTTAACTTACGGCTTTATCATTTTAAAGTGAGAACAGTCTTTCCTCCCCCTTCTCCTTCGGTAACAGAACTGCACTGTGGTTTCATCACATTGTTTATGTAGATAACTTTCTTAACACAACTAAAACTGTGTGCCACGATTTCGTATTAGCTGCCATGGATTTACACACGTGACCACACCCTTTGCAGATAGTTCACACCAACTGAAGTATCTACCAAAACGTGAGTCAGTTGAGCGCGTGAAGCCGACCATGAGCCAGCTCAATATAGAATTAAGTGGTGGAATCGAAGGAAAAATGGGAGAAAAGATTACGGAGTCTTATAAAGTAGATTCTAAATAGGATATAAGGACAATTTAATTTGGCTGACATGGAACTTCGTAATAGTTACCAAGATGATTTCAAGAGATTGCTATCAGTGTTTGATGACCAATTTGATTATATACTGGAACGCTTTTCGCTATTGATTTCAAAATCAGGTACTGAAATTAAAGAAGATGTAAGTACTCAAAGAACCCACTTCAAGTGATTTTATACTCTATGGGAAAGCCAAATAAAAATGGAACAGATGGAATAAAACTAAGGGAACTGGTTATTATTTCAAAAGTAAACGCCGCAACTGTTAATTCATTTATCCCACTGTGAGACAAGATGGTGTACAGGCATGTACAGTCGTGCTCAAAAGTATCCGAACGACCTGAACGCAGCTGTCTTGCAGGTCCTCTAATCGCTCCTTGGTACAGTCGTTTGACTATTGAAAATGGCTCCAACAACTCACCACTAGAAAACTCGGCTCTGTATCGCAATAATTCGAACTGTAAAGTAATACCACGATACTACAAATATCAGGGAACACCTTATCACAGATAACACTGTCCTTAAGGCTCGTAAGCTCACATTTATTGCAATAAATGACATACTTGAAATATTACCACTCTCATTATTACGTCAGATAGGTAGTGAACGTAGTAAGGTCGTCGTATTCATGATTTCCTCTTCAAAGTAACATACTGTACTTGTTATTTAACACAAAATTATATTGAAAATTTAAGTTATTCACGAGCAGCTAGTTGAGAATATGTATGAACTTCAAATGACACGACGAACCGTCTCGTTCTGCATTTGGATTCAAACCCAGGTCATGGAGACTAAGATTCCGTGAATGACGGAAACTAACAGTCATTCCTGACTAGGCATACAGAGAGTGATATACCTCGATTTTAAGAAAGTATCAGTTAGCAAATACGAACTTCAAATTACATAACGTAAACATTTTTAACGGACGCGAATTCCTACCCAGCATCTATCTATTGTCCCTGTTAACGAATTACGGGAGATGTTAAATATTGCTTCTTCACAAGTAACTTACTAGAAATGCCGTGATGTAAAGCTTTGTGTTGGACAGGGATTCGAACCCAGAACCTAAGTGGATTGTTATCGAAGCACAATCAACTGTGACATATCGGATTTTCTCGGCAGTAGCTACATGTTTTAACTGAAAAGATGAGACGAAACATTAATTTTTTCCTTCCCAGGACTCCAACACGGAACCTATCGCTGTTATTTATTAGACAAAACGAACGTTAAATATGGGTTTGTTACATCAGCAGCGACATGTGAGCATGTATGAACTAGAAATAATACGACGAAGAGTTCAATGCTGACTGGTGCAAAATGGTTAAAATGGCTCTGAGCACTATGGGACTTAACATCTGTGGTCATCAGTCCCCTAGAACTTAGAACTACTTAAACCTAACTAACCTAAGGACATCACACACATCCATGCCCGAGGCAGGATTCGAACCTACGACCGTAGCGGTCACGCGGCTAAAGACTGTAGCGCCTAGAACCGCACGGCCACTCCGGGCGGCAATGCTGACTGGGAATCGAACCCCACACATACCGTTGTTGACGACACACAGAGACGCCAGCTACAGAATTTTTCTCCACCAGCAGCTTGGAATAACATCCTTGAACTTAGAGTGACCTCTCAAATAGTTCTGTGTCTCACTGGGAGTCAAAAACGTCAGATATCGTTAGTGTTGATAACGAATGAAAATGCATTAAAAATCAAAATTATTATCCATCAGCAGATAGGTGTTCTCATGCTAGAGCTTGACAATACATAATGAAAACTTTAGTGCCGGGCCAGCATTCGAACCTATTCACGCGCAATATGTGGAAATGTTGAACAATCTGCAGTTTTGAACAAACAACAAATTGTAGTCGAGCTGTATTGTCACGAAGGGATCAAAGTCCGCGTTAAGGGCGATCTGAGTTGCATTCCAAGTTCAGGACCAATTTCATCGACATACAGAAGCTCAAATAAAAGATGGAATAAGGGTCCTGTGACCCTACATAGCGTTTCTTTCGTCACTATAAATAAATAACTAGTATAAGAAAGGTTACTGGTGACAGAGTTCCCACATTTTGCCCTCCTGAGTTTATTGTGGTGCAACCTTACGACTACTTGGTAGAGAAGAAATATCATGTTTAATGTGAATTTCAGACCACAATGCCATTATACCTTCTTCACTTGGCGTAGCCAGAAGAGAAATGAATCTGTCCCTATCAAAAATCGTGGGCAGAAGTTGGAACCGAACCCAGACCATCAGCATAGGAACCTATCACCAATCCAACATTTCCCTAAATCGCTCCAGGCAAATGCCGGGATGGTTCCTTTCAAAGGGCACGACCGACTTCCTTCCCCGTCCTTCCCTAAACCCTGAGATCCATGACCTCGCTGTCTGGTCTCCTACCCCAAAACAACCAACCAACCAACAGACCACCAAATCATCTTCTGTATGACTCATTTTTCTTTCATAACACCGTTGCGGCACACTCGATGAGAATTCTGACACACAGGCTCCCTGTAGTGGTTTGCAGCATGTTCAGTACATTCATTTACTTGGTTGAACGAATCGCCATGAACTAGCTGCCTCGGCCACCCAGTGCATACATTCGACCCTTTTGGTAATCACCGAAATAAAATCATGTAACTGCCACCTACACAGAACTGCCAACAGTGTAGTATGCAGAAATTTAAAGAGGAAGTGTTCCTTGCCGTTTGAGCTACTCTATTGCGCTATCTGTTTGTTGAAAACGTCGTGCAGTGCAAAAGAAAAGTTGTGACTGTCTGTCTCTCAGAAATCTAGATCCGGCCATATGCATTATCTCACAGCACTGTGGAATGCCGAAGTTCTCTAGGAACTATTGTTGACTTCTGGCGATGCTCCAGGCAGATGACAGCTAGTAGCGTCACGGTAAGTGTCACGCACTGTAGATAAGATGTCGCCAGTTCCATTTCATTCGCTGCTACATTTTTTACAACGCAATTCTGCTGTCTGCTGAAGTTACCAATTTAATGTAACTGTGAACATAATTACCGTCACTTCCCAACACAAAATAGCCACCTGTGGAAAAAGGGTTAACTTCTGCGACATTTTGTTCTTTTCAGGTTTAATAGACCGCCAGGCAGCAGATGCATCTCGAAGCTTTTGTATTATGTATGGGGAGAGCACATCGTGCCAAAATAGTCAGAAAAGTATTTTCTACATTAGCTGTCGTCTGGTAGTGGCATTTTATTCTTCTTCAAACCTTGTTTGACAGCTTTAACTCAGAACAAGTTTTCTACATGCATGTAATCAATAAACTGCATGTGCAATGTCAGACTGTTATAGATCACATCAGAGAATTTGCATATATCGTTGATGATTAATTTCTCTCTCATGTTTAGTATTATTTAACAACACTAAAGAAACCTTACGAAAATTGTGCACCGTATTAAAAGAAATGAAATAAAACTACCCACGATAACCTTACGACGAAAGCCTGTTTCGATAAAACTGAGTATCTGTACACAAGCGTGCCTCTATCGGCACGAATTAGTAAAATACTACTCACTTAGATTTCGATTGGGTCTGTGTTTCATTGGTATGCTGTGTCATACTCAACAGGTATGCAAATGTGGCATTTCATAAATAAAGTTATGTATTCCCAGAGACAAAAATTTTCTTGTCAGCAGCGGGACCTGTTGTGCAGCATTGTCAGATTTTCACGATTGCACTATGAGCTGAAAGTATTTTCTTGCGATTTCCTTATCGATGTTTGATCTGATTGCTTGTAGCTCTTTCACAGAAGGGATAAAAACGTTACACTCAGCAAGACTGGAACCGCGATACATAACAGACACTTTTCCACCGGTCAGCACATCACCACACAGCTAGCGTATAGGTATGTAGCGTGCTTTCCTCTTAGAAGGACAATAGTGGCTAGAACTCGTAAACTTCTATTTTAAGGACGAGATTAGTTGCGATTGCCACGTGCAACGACTTTCCTGGGCTGAAAACCGTAAATTTACAATCTTTTGTTACACCTGAAGCGATAATAACTCAGATTATTCAATGGATATGACAGGAAAAATCAAGTGCACTTTGAGGCTTAATTCCGTGCACCCCAGGAAGTAACTCCTCGATCACAGAGTTGCCAAATATACCTTGCCTTGTTGCCAAATCTCAGTTACAGTACTAGCAGGAAGAAGACGAGCCGATGTGATCCTACAGCAGGCTGGGAAGTGACCACAGCTGGCCTTTCAAAGACGCGGCTGCGACGGCCTGGAATACGTAATTTGAGATATGGTTCAAGTGGCTCTGAGCACTATGGGACTCAACATCTGTGGTCATCAGTCCCCTAGAACTTAGAACTACTTAAACCTAACTAACCCAAGGACATCACACACATCCATGCCCGAGGCAGGATTCGAATCTGCGACGGTAGTGGTCACTCGGTTCCAGACTGATGCGCCTAGAACCGCACAGCCACACCGGCCGGCTGAGATATCTGTGAATGTTGCTGCATAAGACGATTTAAGAAGAAACTATATTCCTTCAGCTACGCCACTGTTTAAAGAAATCGTCTTAACGGCACTAGATCGTGGTTTGTGAATCGTTTACCGGCCGTACTCTGCAGCATTTCGCTGGTTGGAAGGCAAAAAGCTTACTGACAAATTTCACACGAGGAAAAGGGGGACGCAATGTCTCCCACTGGAAAGTCATGTTGTTTTATTTAAATGAATACAAAACCAGGTAAAACGAACAGTGAGGTGGTCAGTATAAGCACATTACTGTTGTCAGTATGATGTTGCACCGCCCAGGGCCTGTAATGGTAAAGGGCCCGTTTAGGTCAGTCATATTGTATACAGAAGTGGAAGAGAGAGCACCACAGAATTCTACAATCCGTATGCGTTGCATACACACAGAAATTACTGTTACGCTGTACTAATGGAGCCCAATGAGTGAATTGCATATTTTCCGATGAGAAAGGCCCCTGGGAAACAGTCTTCGCTACATTAGGTTACTTAAACTGGTGTCACTCTGAGCTAGAATTTATGGTCAGCGACTAAGTGTAAGGACAATGAGTCGGATGCGGGGTTTGCAACTGTGAAATACTTTCCTACATTATAGAAGCGAATATTAAATTTGAACTAATATTCCGAAAATTTTGAACTTGGATAGCTTAGAATGAAAATCTTTCTGTTTATTGCAAAGGAATACAATTGATTTTCTAAAACATTCTCTGTCATACTCAACTTAAAGCAGGTCACGTCGACAAAATCATATGGAAGAACTGACAGCGACGTATTTCGGAAGGCAGTAAGATCCCTTGGCTTTTCGTTTGACAGTATTCGACAGCCATTTCTAGCCGCAAGTAAAGAGCGTTTTTGTTATCAAGTAACGTCTTCATCAATTACTTTAGTTTAATGTAAACTACGAGTAATTGCTGATGTTTGATATTAACATGAAAAGGATTCTGTAGACAGGGAAAGAACCTGTTCTCGGGCAACTGCTTCCATAATGACCAAAAGGCATTAAATCATTTTCAAGCACATGTGTTCCAGTAGCAGCATGTAGAAAATGATAGTAATAAGTACGGTAATAATTGAATTATCCGGTAACTTCACACTTCACAGTGGATTTTCTAGAACTAAGATATTTCCTGAATTAGTGAAAATTTCAAAATGGCTTCACATTGAGGTTATGATGCCTAGAAGAGTCTTTACATAGTGCTGATGTGAGAATAGTATAATCTCCGCGTCAGAAGCTTCCTTCTACTAAACCATTTAATAGACTCGCATTTTTGCCTCCGTGACTTATTTTGTAAGCTAAGCACATCATCCGTTACAGTACACTCCTGGGGCTGGGAAATGTGGTCTGTTGGAACGAACTATCACAAGTGCAATGCGTGGGTACAAGCATTTACTTTTAAGAGGCACAAACAGATTTACTTTACCTCTGGTAACCTCAAGAGAAAGACGTTATAATCCAGAATCCGCATTAAATATCATGTTCCTTCATTCCCAACTCGACAGAGCCGGTTTGCTTTGGGAAATTACGTAGGCGGAGGTCACTGTAAACAGAAATACTGTCGCCAGTACACTTACTTACATTACAAAATTTTATTTTATTTGATGAACCGATAGCCATTTAAAGGAACAAGGCTCTTATTTTACTTGTCCTTGATTGAACTAGAGACGTTGAAAAATTTGGTGCTGGACTATGATTCGAATTCGTATCTCCTCTTTCGAGGATCTGAGTCTCTCGGAACAGGATAGTTCAATCATTTTGTTCCTTTTTCTAAGACTGCAATCTTCTCTAGGTCACCTCCAAAGGTAAGTATGTGGGTCCGATTCCTGACCCAGTACAAAAATAATCATAATTTCATTTCAAGCCCGATCACGTGCACACCGACCTGCTAGTAAAAATTAACGTGTATTTTTAGTGTCTGTTCATGTGTTGCCAACAATTTCTGGTCAAACACGCACACATCTTACTGTTGGTGAGTAAGCAATTGATAGATTCAAACACCTAGCAGCTGGTAAGAGAAACCGATACGTAACATTTGATTTTACTTAGTAACAATCCGATTACGTGTTGGGTTCGTACCTCCGTCACAGAACTTCACATCATGCACTTCATCTTTAAATGCATACACACTTTGTTACTTCTAAATGGAGGTATATCATACATCTTTCGTGGTTAGTTAACAGGGATGAAAGGGTCTTGATAGGAGTCCCGGTTTATTACAAAAACTGTCGTCTTTTATTTTCAAGTTTAGATTTGGTTACTGATATTGGCGAAAATTTCCCTAAACCTGGTTACAGAAATGCGAATCAGACACACTACGTATTCCAGGCCGTCTTTGAAAGGCCAGCTGTGGTCGCTTCCCAGCCTGCTGTAGGATCACATCGGCTCGTCTTCTTCCTGCTAGTACTGTAACTGAGATTTGGTAACAAGGCAGGGTATGTTTGGCAACTCTGTGATCGAGGAGTTACTTTATGGGGTGCACGGAATTAAGACTCAAAGTTCACTTGATTTTTCCTGTCATATCCATTGAATAATCTGAGTTATTATCGCTTCAGGTGTAACAAAAGATTATAAATTTACGGTTTTCAGCCCAGGAAAGTCGTTGCACGTGGCAATCGCAACTAATCTCGTCCTTGAAATAGAAGTTTACGAGTTCTAGCCACTATTGTCCTTCTAAGAGGAAAGCACGCTACATACCTATACGCTAGCTGTGTGGTGATGTGCTGACCGGTGGAAAAGTGTCTGTTATGTATCGCGGTTCCAGTCTTGCTGAGTGTAACGTTTTTATCCCTTCTGTGAAAGAGCTACAAGCAGTCAGATCAAACATCGATAAGGAAATCGCAAGAAAATACTTTCAGCTCATAGTGCAATCGTGAAAATCTGACAATGCTGCACAACAGGTCCCGCTGTTAACAAGAAAATTTTTGTCTCTAGGAATACATAGCTTTATTTATAAAATGCCACATTTGCATACCTGTTGAGTATGACACAGCATACCAATGAAACACAGACCCAATCGAAATCTAAGTGATTAGTATTTTACTAATTCGTGCCGATAGAGGCACGCTTGTGTACAGATACTCAGTTTTATCAAAACAGGCTTTCGTCGTAAGGTTATCGTGGGTAGTTTTATTTCATTTCATTTAATGCAGTGCACAATTTTCGTAATTTTTCTTTTAGTGTTGTTAAATAATACTAAACATGAGAGAGAAATTAATCATCAACGATATATGCAAATTCTCTGATGTGATCTATAACAGTCTGACATTGCACATGCAGTTTATTGATTACATGCATGTAGAAAACTTGTTCTGAGTTAAAGCTGTCAAACAAGGTTTGAGGAAGAATAAAATGCCACTACCAGACGACAGCTAATGTAGAAAATACTTTTCTGACTATTTTGGCACGATGCGCTCTCCCCATACATAATACAAAAGCTTCGAGATGCATCTGCTGCCTGGCGGTCTATTAAACCTGAAAAGAACAAAATGTCGCAGAAGTTAGCCCTTTTTCCACATGCGGCTATTTTGTGTTGAGAAGTGACGGTAATTATGTTCACAGATACATTAAATTGGTAACTTCAGCAGACAGCAGAATTGCGTTGTAAAAAATGTAGCAGCGAATGAAATGGAACTGGCGACATCTTATCTACAGTGCGTGACACTTACCGTGACGCTACCAGCTGTCATCTGCCTAAAAAACCTCCAGAAGTCAACAATAGTTCCTAGAGAACTACCGCATTCCACAGTGCTGTGAGATAATGCATATGGCCGGATCTAGATTTCTGAGAGACAGACAGTTACAGCTTTTCTTTTGCACTGCATGACGTTTTCAACAAACATATAGCGCAATAGAGTAGCTCAAATGGAAAGGAACACTTCCTCTTTAAATCTCTGCATACTACACTGTTGGCAGTCCTGTGTAGGTGGCAATTACATGATTTTATTTCGGTGATTACCAAAAGGGTCGAATGTATGCACTGGGTGGCCGAGGCAGCTAGTTCATGGCGATTCGTTCAACCAAGTAAATGAATGTACTGAACATGCTGCAAACCACTACAGGGAGCCTGTGTGTCAGAATTCTCATCGAGTGTGCCGCAACGGTGTTATGAAAGAAAAATGAGTCATACAGAAGATGATTTGGTGGTCTGTTGGTTGGTTGGTTGTTTTGGGGTAGGAGACCAGACAGCGAGGTCATGGATCTCAGGGTTTAGGGAAGGACGGGGAAGGAAGTCGGTCGTGCCCTTTGAAAGGAACCATCCCGGCATTTGCCTGGAGCGATTTAGGGAAATGTTGGATTGGTGATAGGTTCCTATGCTGATGGTCTGGGTTCGATTCCAACTTCTGCCCACGATTTTTGATAGGGAGAGACAGATTCTATTCTCTTCTGGCTACGCCAAGTGAAGAAGGTATAATGGCATTGTGGTCTGATATTCACATTAAACATGATATTCCTTCTCTACCAAGTAGTCGTAAAGTTGCACCACAATAAACTCAGGAGTGGCAAAATGTGGGAACTCTGTCACCAGTAACCTTTCTTATACTAGTTATTTATTTATAGTGACGAAAGAAACGCTATGTAGGGTCACAGGACCCTTATTCCATCTTTTATTTGAGCTTCTGTATGTCGATGAAATTGGTTCTGAACTTGGAATGCAACTCAGACCGCCCTTAACGCGGACTTTGATCCCTTTGTGACAATACAGCTCGACTACAATTTTTTGTTTGTTCAAAACTGCAGATTCTCAACATTTCCACATATTGCGCGTGAATGGGTTCGAATGCTGGTTCGGCACTAATGTTTTCATTATGTATTATCAAGCTCTAGCATGAGAACACCTATCTGCTGATGGATAATAATTTTGATTTTTAATGCACTTTCATTCGTTGTCAACACTAACGATATCTGACGTTTTTGACTCCCAGTGAGACACAGAACTAGCCGGCCGCGGTGGCCGTGCGGTTCTAGGCGCTTCAGTCCGGAACTGCGGGACTGCTACGGTCGCATATTCGAATCCTGCCTCCGGCATGGATGTGTGTGATGTCCTTAGGTTAGTTAGGTTTAAGTAGTTCTAAGTTCTAGGGGAGTGATGACCTGAGATGTTAAGTCCCATAGTGCTCAGAGCCATTTGAACCATTTGAGACACAGAACTATTTGAGAGATCACTCTAAGTTCAAGGATGGTATTCCAAGCTGCTGGTGGAGAAAAATTCTGTAGCTGACGTCTTTTTGTGTGTAGTCAATAACGGTGTATGTGGTGTTCGGTTCTCAGTCAGCACTGAACTCTTCGTCATAATTTTTCTAGTTCAAACATGCTCACATGTCGCTGCTGATGTAACAAACCCATATTTAACGTTCGTTTTCTCTAATAAATAACAGTGATAGGTTCCCGGTTGGAGTCCCGGGAAGGAAAAAATTAATGTTTCGTCTCGTCATTTCAGTTAAAACATGTAGCTACTGCCTAGAAAATCCGATACGTCACAGTTGATTGTGCTTCGACAACAATCCACTTAGGTTCTGGGTTCGAATCCCTGTCCAACACAAAGCTTTACATCACGGCATTTCTAGTAAGTTACTTGTGAAGAAGCAATATTTAACATCTCTCGTAATTCGTTAACAGGGACAACAGATGCTGGGTAGGAATTCGCGTCCGTTAAATATGTTTACGTTATGTAATTTAAAGTTCATATTTGCTAACTGATACTGTCTAAAACTGAGGTATATCACTCTGTATGCCTAGTCAGGAATTACTGTTAGTTTCCGTCATTCACGGAATCTTAGTCTGCATGACCTGGGTTTGAATCCAAATGCAGAACGAGACGGTTCGTCGTGTCATTTGAAGTTCATACATATTCTCAACTAGCTTCTCGTGAATAACTTAAATTTTTAATATAATTTTGTGTTAAATAACAAGTACGCTATGTTACTTTGAAGAGGAAATCATGAATACGACGACCTTACTACGTGCACTACCTATCTGACGTAATAATGAAGTGGTAACATTTCAAGTATGTCATTTATTGGAATAAATGTGAGCTTACGAGCCTTAAGGACAGTGTTATCTGTGATAAGGTGTTCCCTGATATTTGTAGTATCGTGGTATTACTTTACAGTTCGAATTATTGCGATACAGAGCCGAGTTTTCTAGTGGTGACTTGTTGGAGCCATTTTTAATAGTCAAAGACTGTACCAAGGAGCGATTAGAGGATTTTCTAGACAGCTGCGTTATGTGGGTTCCATGCGAATCAGGCGAAATGCAATTCAGGTCGTTCGGATACTTTTGAGCACGACTGTACCTCCTCGTCCTAAGTAGGATAAGTCTACGGCCACGAGTGTGTTTCTTCAGGTCTCCAAAAGTATAGAAATCGCGTCGAGGGTCATCTGGAACGTATGGTGGATGTGTAAGGGTTTTCCCTTGCGAAAAACGTGCATCGTAGTTCAAACACGTGGGTCCGCTGCTTATACTTTTACAAGCTGCAAAATAGTCGCTAATAAAGAAAGTGATCTAGGAAGTACAAAATTTCTTTATTTAATAGTAGTCAATGATCACAAGCAAGCTGTTGTCAGACTATACGTTTTGGTTCACAATGACCATCAGATCTACCAGGAAAACTGTGCGCTATGTGGCTGGGCCCACATGTTGCCACGGTTGTTTGGAGTACGCTGCAGAAGTTTCACTGGGAAGCTTTTACACTTCCTCTATACAGTCCCGATTTCTCCCCATACGATTTCCATATTTTTGGAGCCCTGAAGAAAGACTACGTGGCCATCGATTTGTTTCGGAAGAAGAGGTGCACGTATGCGTACAATCATGGTTCCGTAGGCAAGTGCCAACATTTTTCAATGAAGGCATTAACCGTCTTGTCTCACAGTGGGATAAATGTATTAACTGTTATGGTGATTACTTTTGAAATAATAAACAATGTACTTACTTTTTCCCATCTGTCTCACTTTCATTTGACTGGACCTTATCGCAAACTGTTTGAAGAGCATGGAATTTTTATTTTAGTTCTCGAACAATACTGTTAATGGAGTCATGCCCCATACTTGTGAGCCTATTCACAAGGCACTTGAACAATTCCTTGAAGCAAGAGAAATATTATCCAATTTTCCGTCTGTACGTCATTTATTCTAGCATTTCTGTTTTTTTAAAAAGTTTTATTGTAGCAGTTAACTGTATTTTATCGCAACTGAAACAATAAAAAGCATTTTATTGTAATTAAATTTACAATAAAATCTTTGGTTAATAGGTCAACTCATCTCTACGTAAAGATTACATCGTCAGAAATAGCAGTCATATTTCAACCAGCACTTATCGGTCGTGTTATGTCGTGTGAGAGAGTAGTCGGTGGACACACGGAGTTAGGCAATAGAGAATTAGCGTCTCTTACAGTCACATAGCGATTTGATATCCAATAATGTGTAACACTGACGCAATGTTTTTCTCGACACAGTCAAAAGTATAATCTTTCATAATGTGTGCAGCTCAGGTAGAAGCCTCATGTAATTTGTCAGTGGAATCTGACCTAAGGTTAATTATTATGTCGTGTAAAGGTTGTTTAACATTTGATGAATACTACTGGAGTTTTGTTCAAGGTATTTTTCGTTTACCGGTCATATTCAGTAATTAATTTTCCAGCATGGGTGGATAACTCTAGTAGGTCCATAACCGATAATATTTTCTTTGATGAAGCTCAAAACAGTTAGTGAGCGCAAATAAGATAGTGCCTTGTAGTATAGAGACTTGTCAGTGAAATAATGCTCAAAAATCTGCCGTATTTTTACAGGAAAGAAAATTTACATTACAATAACAAAGCATGATTACTTTTGTTTCTGAGAACAGGTGAGTTAAAAGTGATTGTTTGCTTGGGGAATGTACTCAGCTTTCCTGAGGGAGCTCTATAAACAGCTACAGTTTATTCCAACAGGAATAAAGTGAAAGAGTGCTACAATTTCTTTTCTTAAGTTGGTGTTTATATAGTAATTAAGGAAAAGTTCTTCCCACCTATTTACATGGAGAGTATTCTTGCAAACATTAAGAAGTGTCGTATTGCTGCATTTTATTTGAATGTCTAGGACATTATATCCTACACCATTCAGTTTAATTTGGAATCAGTGTAAAATCATTACAGTTTTGATTTATGTTGTACATCTTTAGTTAATCCCAGAGTTAGTTCCTCTGATTTGTTTTGTTTACACGTAAGTTCATTACAAGGAAGCTGGCATGCTTCTAGCTTATGGCATGGTTTTCAACAAATGTTCATAGCTGTGCAGTAACAATATAAAAGAGTTCTTTCAGTTGTGGATCAGGTATTCAACTGTAATGTGAGGTTGCTCTGATATTTCGTCGTACTAAGTATTACCATTACTTATTAGCTTCCAATGACTACATTTTCGCTTTTTTTAATGTCCTTCAGTAGTGCCTCATCCCAGTGACACCTTTATATCATAGTGCATACATTCCAACAAATGTTTGTTACTCTATTACTCTGTCTGAATTAATACATTTGTCAGCAACATAAGTCATCTTTAGTCACAATTATTAAATTTTATTGACAATAAGACTTGTAATGTAACCTGTTATATGCGTCTGACATGTTTTGCAACTGTGTCATTTTTCACGAAATACAATATATCAAATGTGTACAACTAATCAATCATTCTGCGTAATTCCACTGAACGTAGAAAAGGCTTGCTGCCTTTTAAGGTGGAAATTGTGATGTACACTCCTGGAAATGGAAAAAAGAACACATTGACACCGGTGTGTCAGACCCACCATACTTGCTCCGGACACTGCGAGAGGGCTGTACAAGCAATGATCACACGCACGGCACAGCGGACACACCAGGAACCGCGGTGTTGGCCGTCGAATGGCGCTAGCTGCGCAGCATTTGTGCACCGCCGCCGTCAGTGTCAGCCAGTTTGCCGTGGCATACGGAGCTCCATCGCAGTCTTTAACACTGGTAGCATGCCGCGACAGCGTGGACGTGAACCGTATGTGCAGTTGACGGACTTTGAGCGAGGGCGTATAGTGGGCATGCGGGAGGCCGGGTGGACGTACCGCCGAATTGCTCAACACGTGGGGCGTGAGGTCTCCACAGTACATCGATGTTGTCGCCAG
Organism: Schistocerca cancellata; assembly: GCF_023864275.1. NCBI lineage: Eukaryota > Metazoa > Arthropoda > Insecta > Orthoptera > Acrididae > Schistocerca > Schistocerca cancellata. The sequence goes on from NC_064629.1 coordinate 724,748,576, forward strand.
TGGTCGGCGGAAGGTGCACGTGCCCGTCGACCTGGGACCGGACCGCAGCGACGCACGGATGCACGCAAAGACCGTAGGATCCTACGCAGTGCCGTAGGGGACCGCACCGCCGCTTCCCAGCAAATTAGGGACACTGTTGCTCCTGGGGTATCGGCGAGGACCATTCGCAACCGTCTCCATGAAGCTGGACTACGGTCCCGCACACCGTTAGGCCGTCTTCCGCTCACGCCCCAACATCGTGCAGCCCGCCTCCAGTGGTGTCGCGACAGGCGTGAATGGAGGGACGAATGGAAACGTGTCGTCTTCAGCGATGAGAGTCGCTTCTGCCTTGGTGCCAATGATGGTCGTATGCGTGTTTGGCGCCGTGCAGGTGAGCGCCACAATCAGGACTGCATACGACCGAGGCACACAGGGCCAACACCCGGCATCATGGTGTGGGGAGCGATCTCCTACACTGGCCGTACACCACTGGTGATCGTCGAGGGGACACTAAATAGTGCACGGTACATCCAAACCGTCATCGAACCCATCGTTCTACCATTCCTAGACCGGCAAGGGAACTTGCTGTTCCAACAGGACAATGCACGTCCGCATGTATCCCGTGCCACCCAACGTGCTCTAGAAGGTGTAAGTCAACTACCCTGGCCAGCAAGATCTCCGGATCTGTCCCCCATTGAGCATGTTTGGGACTGGATGAAGCGTCGTCTCACACAGTCTGCACGTCCAGCACGAACGCTGGTCCAACTGAGGCGCCAGGTGGAAATGGCATGGCAAGACGTTCCACAGGACTACATCCAGCATCTCTACGATCGTCTCCATGGGAGAATAGCAGCCTGCATTGCTTTGAAAGGTGGATATACACTGTACTAGTGCCGACATTGTGCATGCTCTGTTGCCTGTGTCTATGTGCCTGTGGTTCTGTCAGTGTGATCATGTGATGTATCTGACCCCAGGAATGTGTCAATAAAGTTTCCCCTTCCTGGGACAATGAATTCACGGTGTTCTTATTTCAATTTCCAGGAGTGTATTTTTGTAATGGAAGCATGTTGTGCGCTGGATTTTGTAACAGCTTTTTCAGGAAGTACATGTAGATATGTCTGACTTAAATAAATTATTGTTCATTACTTCTAGTGTTTTATACATCCTACATTAACATAAACTATTAATAATTACATTATTTTAAGCATTCTGAGGATTACAATTCTCATGTTACACTAATTTGTCTACATATTACAAAGAATTAAACTTGCTGTAGTCACCAGCAGTGATTTGTGATCTATCCCTGGAGTTACTAAAGTGCAAATGTGAATTGTAGTGTCCCTTGTCCTGACGTTTAATACAATTCTTCGTATCGTATACAGCATTCCCTTTGTTTTACAGGATAGCTTGATTCCCTTAATGAGTCACTGTCTCCTGGAGTCACGTAGGTAGACGTTTAATGAAATTCTCTTACGAAGTACAGCTTCAAACAATGGAACAAATTAATCTAGAAATAAGTTAAATTTATTATTGACATTTTTAGTTTGACACATTGTCTCATATAAACTGCTCCAGATGTCTGCTGAAGGTTTGTAGATTTTCACTGTTGACTTATATACACGCCCTGTTGATAAAACTACTGTTGTTTGCACGGCTTACATCATTCATTTTGAACAGTTGACCATCTTGGTCAGGAAGACATCTAAAAGTTCACTTAAACATATGTTGCGAATTCTTTTATCTGCAGAGTATTGTCAATCAGGCTTGTAAAGTTCTTTGCAACTCTTGTGAGAAAGTCAACAACTGCACACGGCTCATTAAATGCTCAAAATCTGCCGTATTTTTACAGGAAAGGAACTTTACATTACAATAACAAAGCATGATTATTTTTGTTTCTGAGAACAGGTAAGTTAAAAGTGATTGTTTGCTTGGGGAATGTACTCAGCTTTCCTGAGGGAGCTCTATAAACAGTTACACAATATTATATTTATTTAGGATGCTGAAGGGAGAGGAATTTAATATTATACACAGTATTAGTGCAGAATTTTTCAAGTGAGTGCAAATAATAGTCGTCTGTCCCAGAAAGAATGTAGTTTATAACAGTGCATTTTTCACAAACATACCCTGTTGTATCATGTGTATCGCAATATTATTTACATCCCGCACTCGTGCGTTTTCACTGGCTATTGGTAAGTCTTAAGCAATTACATTATCGATAAAAAATTATAAACTATAGCTTCTGCTATATCGCGATAGATAAAGTTACGTATTTTAACCATGCGGCAGAGTACTCTCCTCTTTGCGCAGTATCATTTGCCAAAATCTCGTTTCGTTATCCCCAGTGGTGTACGAGATATGAGAGGCGTTATGAATATTTTATTCCCTCGCGCCGGCCATCGGAAGTGAACTTGCTGCAGATGCTCAATTTTTTTCGAGATTGGAAGCAGATATTGATCCAAAGTTTTCCGAAAATTTCAAAACCTCATCTGTGTATCATACTCAGCAATAGAATGTATAATATGCACAAAACACAAATTCATAGCGACCCCTATTTTTGATGGCAGCGTTCTCAAATTTGATACTCATATGTGAAATACCACAGTAGTTATGACCATTATTGAAATGATTGGCACTTCATCATGAAGCTGCCATATGAAGCTAAAAGTATTTCAGAAGTCAATTATTTTTTTACGGAACAGATTCTGTGAAACCGTTTGACAAAGATTTGCAGGCCGTGCGTCTCAATTCTTTCAGCGCAGCGCCAACCCAACCCTGGCCCGCTTTGCGTGACGTCACAAGAGCTCGCCGCGGCCTTCTCTCTAGATGGTAGTGGTTTGGGCGACTCGTCCGGCTGTGGCTGGGCGGTCTTACTTAACGGTAGGACTTTACGCTGATGACACCGCCTACTGGTGTACTGAACTGAAGACGACAACCGTACAACGAAAGACACAGATCTACCTACAACGACTAGAAACCTGAATGGAAAAATGGAGAATCCGTCCAAACCCATCCAAAACCCAGATGGTTTTATTTAGACACAGACGCCTGACCAAAAAACGACAGCAAAACACAGGTGACATACAACTGACGCTGTGGAACACACCACTAAGACTTACTGACACTGCCAGGTACCTAGGAGTGTACCTAGACGTCTAAATTGGAAAACACACCTCACATACCTGCTAAACAAGACAAGAAAAAGACAGTGCCTAATCAGACGAGTACAAGGACGATTGACCAAACTGCAATCCACACCTACAAGGCGTACATTAGACCTGTGATAGAAAATGCTGCAGCCCTCTGAGGGGCTTGCATAAACCGGTAGCAGAACGACTTTACTCGACCGAAAGACGACTCTTACGCAGCATCTGTAGACTGCCAAGGCTCACGCCCAGTGACGACGTATATGACATCACAGGCATGGAGCCGCTACAGAACAGACTGACTAAACTCAGAGCAAACTACGGGAGACATATATTAACGAAGCACCCAGACATGGATAACATCCTGACAACAAGACCATGAGTGAACAGGCGATCAAAATTCACATACATCCAACCAGCGAGTACAGTAGCACACAACACCAGCCAAGAATACCCAGACCTCGCCCCCATCATGGAACCCCTAACCCAAGACGTCCCACTTCCCCCACACCTGAACCAAAGACAGAGAAACTATCCCCATAAAATACACACACACACACACACACACACACACACACACACACACACACACACATGAACAATAGAACTAAGTTAGACATAAAACATAGCATAGATTTAAAAATTACGTAATGATTCACCACTAGCACGTAAGTCATCTCCCTAAGGTGATTGGAGGACCTGATGTAAACAAGAGAGCACCCTAAACACCAAATTGACAACTGCTCTCTAAATTCAATTGTACAGTCAAATCAATTGTATATCATCAAACTATCCTCGCCTCCCACCTATAGCGAACAATATAAAGAAAAGTGGCACTGTTAATGTTAAAAGTATATCTATCTATACCTGTAATAAATAAATAAATAAATCACTTAAGTAGTAAAATTAAACAACACTACCACCACTCACACACATAAAATGAAGCAACACCACATAAACTAAATAAAAGCACAAACAACAGTCGCTTCAAAGCATAAACCGTAAACTACTGAATTGTATTTTAAGCATTTTACGCACTGTATCTTATTGTACTGTATTTTTATCGTATACTACTAACTTTATTGTATTCTAATGTATTCAATCAGGATTTATGGAGTAATCATGATGAAAAATATTCTATAATCTATAAAACTCATACTGTATTTCAATATGACTTAAAAATTATTTTATTTTATTTTTATTTTATATTCTTTTATATTGTTTTATACTCTATACTGTAAATATGTTCACATGCACTTTTGCAAAAAAACTGAAATAATAAATAAATGAAATGTACTTGCACAGTAAAAGGCTGAAAAGGGTAATGCAAGCCCTCAAACAACCCGCCCATCCCCTTCAGGGATGGGAATGAAATGTGCAAAAATAAATAAATAAATAAATAAATAAAGCCTCATCTGGCCGCCCCATCGAGTCGAAGGCCAGATACAGTAGAAATTCCTACCTGCAGTGACAGTGACCAGTTGCTGCTGCACCCTCATGAGTGCTCATTGCACAAACACAGAACAACAACTGTTTTTTTAACATAAAGATGTGAGGTATTAATTCTTACCCACCACCTTTTTACACATATAATAGAAATATATACACATATATACACATATACACATAATAGAATATATATAACATATAACAGAATATAATAGAAATTCTTCCACACAACAGAAAGATTTGTCAAGGATAAACTTTTCAGTTTGTTTGCAAATTCTGCTCTGCTGTCTCTTAGACATTTTATATGAGTGGACAAGTGATAAAAAGTTTGAGTCGCAGCCTTTGGACCCCTTTTTGTGCTAAAGACAACGTTAATGTGAGGTGACGAATGTCATTCTTCTGGTATTGTAATTTCTTTTGAATTGCAGTGGATTATTTACAACTAACTACATGAGGGATTAAATATACTGTGAAGTAGAAGTCAGAATGCATAACTCCTTAAAAAGATCTCTACAAAATGACTGTGGATGAACACATATTATTCTTACTGCACATTTTTCAACAATGAAAACTTTCTTTCTTAAATATGGGTCACCCTGGACATTGACATGAGACATTGAATGAAAATATGCAAAGTATGTCATCTTAATGATTACTCTCCCCCCAATATTTGCAATGATTCTAAGTGCAAATGTGGCTGAACTAAGTTGTTTTAGGAGTTCCAAAACGTGCTCTTTCCAGTTTAAATTTTCAGCAATATGAACACATCAAAATTTTAAATTCTCCACTCTATTTATTATTTCCTCACCGTCTATTACTCATATCATTGGTGTAATACCCCTAGATGCACAAAACTGAATATGATAAGTCTTTTTGAAACAGAGTGAACCCATTAACAGAAAAACAGTCGATAATACTTTTAAGAACATTGCTTACCATTTCTTGTATTGCTGGGATTGATTACAATACTAGTACCATTCGCAAAAACACTAGCTTTGCTTATTGTATATTAGATAAGATCGTTTACTTAAATGAGGAACAATATTGGACCTAAGATTGAGCCTTGGAAAACCCCATGCATGACTTATTTGCACCCAAAAGAATTTCTCCTGATTACTTTGGTTGAATTACTAAGTACAACTTTCTGCATTCTTTTGATTAGATATGCTCATAAACCTTAGTTTGTCTGGGAGTATATTGTGGTTCACATAGGCAAATGCACTAGATGTGTGGCAGAAAACAGCAATACTACTATTTTGTTATTTAATGATTGCAAAATGTAGTGAGGGAACGTGTAAATGGAATTCTCAGATGAACCACTCTTCTGAAATCCAAACGGTAATTGACTGAGGATATTACTGTTTCTCCAGGGGGACACTATTTTAGAATACATCTACTTGTCAAAAATTTTGAAAATTCTGTCTGTAGTGAAACAAATCGGTAGGTTTGACATTTTCCTAACACCTTGCTTACAGAGGGGAACAAATCTTTATTACTCTGTTGGAAACATAACCAAATCTTGATGAACTCTTGTATATGGGAGAATACTTAATTTTCTGAATTTCTGTAGAATTTAGTGATTCACTCATGTGACTGAATTTTATGATAGTTGCGTTTTCAACATACTGCTGTGATTTTTGTCTCGAACTGTTTGTCCTTATATTTTCTATAACACTTAAGAAATGATTATTAAACATGTCTGTGATTTGTAACTGATTATTTAATCCCTTCAATTTAATTCTATAGTGATTTACCCAGTTTGGTGGACCGTTGTTCTGTGTCTCGTTTCACCACATTCCATACAGCCTTACGTCTGTTGTTGGAATTACTGTTTTTTGACATAGTATGTATGTTCCTTGATTTTTTAATAATTTTCATTAGTAATTTTAAGTATTTTTGGCAGTGTGCGACTACTGCCGGATTTTTACTTATTTTTGTCACCAAACGCATTTCCTGTTCGCATTCACAACATACTTTAATTGCCCTAGTGATCCATGGTTTTTTACATGGCTATTTAATGTCCTTTCTGGTTCTATTATATGGAAAAATATTTTCAAATAATGATATGAATTTACAACGGAATACATTAAATTTTATGTGAGCATTTGATTAACTACAAATTTCATCCCAGGTCATCTCTTGCTAACTATTCTTAAAATCCTTAATTCCTGTTAGAATAAACTGTTTCAATTAAACTGAGTGTCTGGAACACCTAATCTGTATTTTAATGCTGTGAAGTGATTTTCTGTAACACAAGATTCTACAGCTACAGGCAGAAACAGTTCAAGAACAAACTTTTCACTGAGTGCCAAAGTGTGTGCTGTTACGAAATTTTCTAGCAGATTAAACTCATGTGCGGTCCAAGTCTGGCACACAATGTCGCACTGCCTTGGGGTTTTATGAGTAAAGTTAAAAAAAAAACAATAATATTCGTAACAAATTTAGGGTCACAGTCTGGATGAGATGCCGATTTGGGAATGGAGACAAACTACTGTGTCTGATATTAAACTATTCCAAACTGTGAGTGGAATAAGCAACGACTAGAATGTAACTATGTCTCAGTAAAATAATATAGGCAAAGCAATAACTAATCGTTACCCATATGCAGCAATACTGACAGCTTGTATCAAAATTTAGATGAACAGCTGTTATGAGAAGTAACTACATTAGGAAACACCCTGGTGTCATTCTGATTCACGAAAATGGGAGCAATCCATTTTTGGCTTTCCCTATGTAGTATTGTAATATGCTACTGTAAGTTTTATATGTCTGCATACCAAAATAAATAGCCATTATACATCGTTATAATAAACTATATGAGGTTTAATACAGAATTACTTTAACAGATTTCTTCTTGTTGGGCAGCACAGACTCAAAAAATTGAAAGGAAGATGTAAATATTTCTGCACAGAATAGCTGAAAGACAAAGACTTTACTAGGAAAAACTGGTTCAGTTTCAACCTTAGGCCAGTATCAAGTGCACAGATGGATGTGTACACAAACTGATAACATTTTACAATGATGAGACTGAAACTAGCCAGCAGAGCTGGACGAAGTATTTACTTCAGTTGAATAGCATGCATGGAAACAGTTGTGACCTTCTGACATTCAGAACTGTTGGAAGCAAATTATCCAAAAACTACAGGCTATATGGACCAAATGACTATTAGTGTGCATTCAGTTGAAGGTACTACACCAATATGGATTATAGAACCTGCCTCTGCTTTCACTGGACGAAATACAGGTTAATTGAATGCGTGACACTTGATAGAAATTTCTTGTGACACCTGATAAATGTCCTGGTATGTAAACTGTACGCTAATTAAAATGTGCTAAGGTTCCGTTTCTTGAAAGAAGCAGTAAAGGTGTCATTCTTTTTCTTAATGCAATTGTTTAATAATGCGTTGGTGGATGCTTTGACTAAAAACTTCAGTATTTTGTCTGCTGAATGACCATTACTGCAAACAAAGTCTGTTAAGAAGAAACTTTTCTTCTGAACAGCATTTATGGTCACATTTTGAACAAGCACCCTTTGACTGTTGGATGACAAAAAAATTTTTCATTAGGGCAGATATTAATTTCTGTACAGTAATGTAATTGTAAATAACATCCACAACATCAGGCTGAGGGAAAAACAGACCACCCCTGTTCAAATTTTTGATTAAACTAAGATGTTGTTCGCCATGCAGGCACATTTCTTTTTCTAAGAGAAGGTATTTGCTGCACACCTCACACTGCCGTTTTTTCAGTACACTGTGAACACAATACCATGCTAAATATGTTAATATTGGAAGGTATGTTTCTGCCTGCCTGAAATCTTCCTCCATAAACATAAAGTTAACCATAAACTCAGAGTCTGTTTGTATAGTCTCTTTTGTGTCATCATTAAAATTAAAGGTGAACCGTTCTGCAGCAGGCAGTTTACCAAAAGTACTTGAATTCAACATGAGTGGTAACATGTTCTGAATCCTCATCTTGGCTTCCGCTTCAAAAATTTGTTTCACAGATATGAGATACTGAGAGCCAGCTACTGATCGGTAACTGCCACACCTTGCTTCCAGAGAATCAGTTTGAATTTTTCCAGGCAAAAAATAAGTGAAACCAAGCTCTTTATCTCAATCAAACCATAGGTTGTGTGTGTCAGAGCTATATGGGTTTCCTTTGAAAGGGTATTATTTTGCAGGCCTAAGTCCTTCCACTTATCGAGCTACGCAAGAAACTTTTCCAAAAAAATAATTTTTCATCATTATTACTTAAAGACAGAGGACACTGGAAGAGATTATTTAGTCGAACACCTTTGTGTACTGTCTTAACATTTACAATTTTCCACCATGTAAGTATAATTTTAATAAATTCTGCAGTTGTCTGGTAATGTAATAAGTTTTTCTGTTCCCCCACAGTTGAAACGGCTTCAGCTGTATATTCATTGAATACCTGCAAAACAAGGTTCACATGCTGTTTCTCAAGTGAAGATGGATAAAGAGACTTCAAAGTAAGACCATAAGAGTGCTTAAGTAGACCATTACATTCAATCTTATGAAGCTGCCTCAATGCTTCAAAAGATGCCATTAACACCTGAAAATCATCACTGCTTCCATCAAATTGTGGATATTTTAGCAAAACCTGAGAGTCCTTTTGATTAACCCAGTTATTACGTATACACTTAAGGATGTGGACGGAATCAGTTATAAAAAATAGTGGCTGAGTTGGATTAGCTGGATGTGGGTAAACTATACTGAGTTTTGGAGGTGAGCTAAAAAGTGTCATAGATTTCTTATTTGTAGCATTGTTGTCAGTAACTACACAAATAGGAATGGCCGAGAGGTTCTAGGCGCTTCAGCCTGGAACCACGCGAGCGCTACGGTCGCAGGTTCGAATCCTCCGTCGGGCATGGATGTGTGTGATGTCCTCAGGTTAGTTAGGTTTAAGTAGTTCTAAGTTATAGGGGACCTCAGATGTTAAGTCCCATAGTGTTCAGAGCCATTTCCTTTCAACTACACAAATAACTTTGAAACCAATGTCATAAAGGCCACATATATTTTATGCACATACAAAAATAACTGTTCAGCTACAAGGTTTCTCACTGGAAGGACATGCACTACTTCTTTAAAAGAAGACAGCAATGATTGTATCATAAAGACATATGCTGTAGTAGCAGCCTTGTCACTATCAAATACTGCCCCCACAATGTTTCCTCCCTTGTAATCAAAATAAGGTTTAATATGAATTTCATCCGTCATTAAAGAAATGTTACAATCACTTTCCTGCAAAGGTTTAAATCTTTTCTTAATATACAGGAGCATAGCACCTTCATTTTGTTCATTATGAGGACCATTACTATATGAGGAACATATTTTCTGTAAAGTTCTTGGATGAGGAAGAATAAGATTGCCAGACAACCTGAAAAATTTATAGGCATGAGGGGAGATCGAATGCAGGATACAACAAAATACAAAAAAGTGAGGATTAAATGTATAGTTTTCCTCGCTGCTGCATATCAACTTAACTTGCTCACTTAAGAATTGAGTTTGTTTCTGTTTTCCTTCATCTACAGAACTGCACATATAATTTAAAATGTCCTGTATAAGAGGGCACTGGCTTTTTAGTCAATTTTCTTTTGCGCTGACTAATTCTTTCACTTTGTCTAATGCTGTAAACAAATCATTCATATTTGAAAGTTTGTCTGATATTTTGCTACTGCCTATCTTTCTTATCTCAGTGTTACTTCGATAGGCGGACAACTGCAAATCATTTGTCACTACAACGGCTACAGAGACAGATGGAGTGGGCAGTACAGTAAGCAATAGAAATAGGACACAGTCAGTTCTCCTAACATTGTTCCACTCTCTGGGAATGGTTTCTCTTTCTAAGCACTGCAGAAATGCTTCAAAAGTAAAAAATATCTTCCGTGAATCATACTCTTTTGGTTACTATTCTGTCTTTAATTGCTTGTAGAAGATGTTCATTGTCCAATCTAGCTCGCCTTTCCTCTCCAGTTTCTCGAGAGCTGGTGGATGGAGTAGACAAATAGCTTGGGCAGCCTGGTAACACTGATGGGACAGCACCCTCTCTAAGTCTTGGTCTTGAAAGCTTGACAGTAAGCTTTGTGCCTTTCACTTCATCATAACATTCCGTATGCCGGCAGATGTCAGATTCGGTGAAGTGAAGTTCACAAACCTACAACAAACTAGTGTGAGTCAGTACAGTATACAGCATTATCTAGAGATGTGTGTCTGCAAGTGACAGTAAAAAACACTGGACACTCATTCATTTTCCACCAATATCAACTTGACACGTCACAACTTGATGGAAGTACACAAATCATTTAGGCCTAACAGTAATATACCACGTTCTACAACAACATCTATATTCTGTTGTAATATTCTTTTATTAATTAGTACTATAAGCACCAGTAGCATATCTCAACAGGCATCAGTATATGATGAATATACCTGTGAACTGCTTGTGTTACAGCAGTACTGTGATATTTACGGAACTATAAGAGTGAAGTTCCTATTATGGATTAAGTGGCACCAAATTTCAGGGATCTGTTGGATTCTGCATGTTAACATAGCAATTATTTTGTAATTTTGACTTTACAGTTTCTTCATTGTCATGGTATCTGAGATATCAACAGCTGCAGAATAATATTTCACTGTGCGTGTTTTTATGCCAGCACATATTAAAACTGTGTCATTCCAGGTAACAATGAATGAGGGTCTTGATATAGCACAAATTTCATATTTAGATAGAAGAACAACTACAAAGCAAACGCATGCCAAACACAAAATAAAGTTGAACAGATGCCAACATAAATGACAAACCTCAATAAGATAGTCATGGCTATCCAACTGGAAGTATGTTAAAAAGATATAAACTAAACATTCCGTACCAAGCTGTGCTGTACGAACTAAAGGACACTTGCCATGTCAATTAACCATCTGGGACATTTAAGATACCGGACACATTAAGTAACTGGATGCGTTATTAACGAGAATATCGTTAAATGAGGCGGCTCAAATGAAACAGGACGCCGCTGAAATCTGTTTGTGATGACACCTATTCTGCAGCGTAACCTGAAGTGTAGGTTAGGTTAAAAGATGATTATTTCGTTGTGAGTTGGCGAATGTCTAATAACAGGAAAAACTAACACATAGAAAAACAACACAGATATGCTTCATACAGAGAGATCGCTTTTTAAACATGAAAACATCAGTTTCAACATTCGTTAGCACTCATGCTAACTAACGCGAGAGTGAAAAACAGCACCCACTAAAAAATAGAGAATAAAACGTATTGGTAATGCGTAACAAAATACAAACTGCAGAGAAATTTAAACACGGATAAAATGTTACACGAGCCACAAATTTATATTTCGTTTTCAAAATCAAAATAAAGCCACTTGAAAACGAATACTATTTACTGCGAACTTTTGCTCACAATTTTAGTCAAATGTATCCAAAATTCAAGAGACTCCGCTAGAATAAAAATAATAATTGTACTAGGTATATAGTTTTTACATACCTTCGTGTGCTCAGTGGGTTATAAATTGTCCCAGTGAATCGCTGAAAGCCATTTCCGACGCAGATTCGCATCTTTCGGAAAGGAGAACAACATTACTTTCGGTCCAGTTCAGTAATTCCCACGACACCTTGGCACACAACATTTGTAAACCATGTTCACAGTAGATTCACTACACGTAAACACTGTAATCGCTAGTTTTAAGCACGAATGTAGCACTCGATCCAACAAACGTGTAGATAAAGAAACGCTTCAAAACACAACATGGTGGCCTGCTTGGAGTGACGTCACGACCTGCTATGAATTTCGCGCCGAGGCCTTGTGTCTAGGTGGTGGTGCTGTAACCCAGTGGATATATTACGAAACCTCTGACGTGACATCGAGACAGCAAGCATATGGTACAAAGGCTGCTAGAGTATCTACCGGTGGCGTGAGGGAGCTGCAAATACTGGCTTCATACCAAGTTCCTCAGCTGAATCACTATCTAAATTCAGTGATTTTATTACGAGCTTAAACCCGTCGGCGACGTATAACCGCACTGTTGGTCTGATAATATACACACTGGTGATCACCGTCTACATTCAGTGTCGTGGTAAATGTTTGGAAAAAGTACTTCATTCAGAGATAATGCAATACCTCGATTTATATGGCTTGTATAGTTTTTAACACGGACATCGTTAGCAATCCTTGTGAGCACCTGTAGAACCAATACCGCTTATGACAGTAACATTGTTGTAGAGATCGTGTTTTTAACATCTGGTGGTTTGTAAGACAGTTGCGTATTTCTTTCTAAGACACTGTGATACCACCACAAGAGAAACGTATGTGAAATGTCCACCCATTGTGAATATTTGCTCAGTATTTTCTCGTATCGCCAGCAGTCAGTTATTGGCAAAGTATTATACTTAGTAGTAGGGGATGCGTGATTGATTCACCTTGAGCATCAGGCTTTGTGTGTGTGTGTGTGTGTGTGTGTGTGTGTGTGTGTTTGTGTTTGTGTTTGTCAGACCACAATCGTAATATTTAATTGCAAGTATAGCAATCAAATATGTATGTAGCCGGTTTTCTAGGATGTTTCTGTCTGGAGATACATTGTGTGTGGTGGCGCTCGTTTGTGGCGGGAATGGTTCACATTTCCGGCTAACGGCAGGAGCTGTCTGTATGGAGAGGCATCTTGGAGGACAGGATGCAAAACTGGTGATTTTGTATGGCGCAGGATACGAACTGTGTGTTTACCACATCGATATGGTATGTGGAGATCGGTTTCACACTGAAAGATTCACGCTTCTGTCATCAGGGGCAGAACAGCGTAACTGAGGAAATGTCTTTCTGTATTTGACGATCTGTAGGCCACTTTTGTAGGGTCAAATGTCAGTGGAATATGGCGATCTGTACAAAATAGTTTTGTTGCTGAAAGTCTCATTTGCAGGATATAAGAGGCAGACTGTGCTTCCACACCAGCAGAATCAGTAAATTGGCAGGTAAATTCAGTAAGAGCCAATCAGAATGCTCCATTCATTCACAAGACACCCTTTGTGATAGGACATAGGAGCCTCTACATAGCAGTGAGAACGTTTGCCATTTCAGAGATGTGTGCTGAAAGGGGGGCTTCACGATTATAAGGAAGGATAACACATGATGGAATGGTTCCATTGTAATCACCATCAGGAAGAATGCATTCGGTGTTATTTTGAGCTTTTTCGTAAACAGCTTCGGTTAGGGCAAGAATTTCCATGCAGACATGCTGAGACATCACGAAAGCTCCTACAAAAGTGACCATTAACTATATCTGCAGCACTTTACTACACTCCTGGAAATTGAAATAAGAACACCGTGAATTCATTGTCCCAGGAAGGGGAAACTTTATTGACACATTCCTGGGGTCAGATACATCACATGATCACACTGACAGAACCACAGGCACATAGACACAGGCAACAGAGCATGCACAATGTCGGCACTAGTACAGTGTATATCCACCTTTCGCAGCAATGCAGGCTGCTATTCTCCCATGGAGACGATCGTAGAGATGCTGGATGTAGTCCTGTGGAACGGCTTGCCATGCCATTTCCACCTGGCGCCTCAGTTGGACCAGCGTTCGTGCTGGACGTGCAGACCGCGTGAGACGACGCTTCATCCAGTCCCAAACATGCTCAATGGGGGACAGATCCGGAGATCTTGCTGGCCAGGGTAGTTGACTTACACCTTCTAGAGCACGTTGGGTGGCACGGGATACATGCGGACGTGCATTGTCCTGTTGGAACAGCAAGTTCCCTTGCCGGTCTAGGAATGGTAGAACGATGGGTTCGATGACGGTTTGGATGTACCGTGCACTATTCAGTGTCCCCTCGACGATCACCAGTGGTGTACGGCCAGTGTAGGAGATCGCTCCCCACACCATGATGCCGGGTGTTGGCCCTGTGTGCCTCGGTCGTATGCAGTCCTGATTGTGGCGCTCACCTGCACGGCGCCAAACACGCATACGACCATCATTGGCACCAAGGCAGAAGCGACTCTCATCGCTGAAGACGACACGTCTCCATTCGTCCCTCCATTCACGCCTGTCGCGACACCACTGGAGGCGGGCTGCACGATGTTGGGGCGTGAGCGGAAGACGGCCTAACGGTGTGCGGGACCGTAGCCCAGCTTCATGGAGACGGTTGCGAATGGTCCTCGCCGATACCCCAGGAGCAACAGTGTCCCTAATTTGCTGGGAAGTGGCGGTGCGGTCCCCTACGGCACTGCGTAGGATCCTACGGTCTTGGCGTGCATCCGTGCGTCGCTGCGGTCCGGTCCCAGGTCGACGGGCACGTGCACCTTCCGCCGACCACTGGCGACAACATCGATGTACTGTGGAGACCTCACGCCCCACGTGTTGAGCAATTCGGCGGTACGTCCACCCGGCCTCCCGCATGCCCACTATACGCCCTCGCTCAAAGTCCGTCAACTGCACATACGGTTCACGTCCACGCTGTCGCGGCATGCTACCAGTGTTAAAGACTGCGATGGAGCTCCGTATGCCACGGCAAACTGGCTGACACTGACGGCGGTGGTGCACAAATGCTGCGCAGCTAGCGCCATTCGACGGCCTACACCGCGGTTCCTGGTGTGTCCGCTGTGCCGTGCGTGTGATCATTGCTTGTACAGCCCTCTCGCAGTGTCAGGAGCAAGTATGGTGGGTCTGACACACCGGTGTCAATGTGTTCTTTTTTCCATTTCCAGGAGTGTATATACGAGGGTAAGTCAATTATTATCCGCAAAGTAGTTACAAAATTTTATTGTAATCAAATAGGAAACTTACAAGAACTTCATTTTTCAGCATAGTCTCCTTGCGTTTCAATGCACTTGGTCTATCGGTGTACAACCTTCCTGATGCACTCATAAAAGAAGGTTCTCGGTTGAACTGCGAGCCGGGAATGCACCGCTTCTTTCACTGCTTCGACCGGGGCAAATCGACGGCCCCTTAATGCATGTTTCAGTGGACCAAAGAAGTGATAGTCAGAAGGGGCAAGATCGAGACTATATGGAGGATGATCCAGTACTTCAAATTTGAGTTTCTGGAGCGTTTCAGCAGAGTGGGCAGCAGTATGCGGACGGGCAATGTCGTGCAACAATACAACACCTTTTGACAGCAACCCTCGGCGTTTGCTTCGAATTGCAGGCTTTAGCCTGGCAGTAAGCATCTCACTGTAACGTACACTGTTTATTGTTGTGTCCATTTCCCCATAATGTCCCAGAACTGGACCTTGTGCGGACAGTTGGGTCATGAACTTTTTCTTGCACTGCTAATTTGGATGTTTCCATTCCATACTCTGTCATTTACTCTCCGGCTCGTAATGATGGGTCCATGTTTCGTCACCAGTAACGATCCTGTCTAAGAAGTAGTCCCCTTCGTTACCATAGCGATCCAATTTTTTTTTTTTTTTTGTTCACATGTCCAAGCGCGTTTGTTAATGCAACTGAGTGAGTTATTTTGGGACTCATCTCACACAAACTTTATGAAACTAAGTCTGTTGGGGATGACTTCGTAGGCAGAACCGTGACTAATTTGCAGACGATGTGCTACTTCGTCAATAGTTAATCGTCTAAGAGAATCATTTCACGTCAACGTTCAATGGTTCCTTCGCTTGTGGCGGTAAACGGTCGTCCGGCTCCTTCACGGTGCGTAACACTTGTGCGACCATTTCGGAATTTTTCAATCCATTCGTAGACACTCCGTTGTGGCAAGAACTGTTCCCGTACTGTAACGAAAGTCTTCGATGAATTTCGGCCCCTGATACGCCTTCGGACCAAAAAAAAATGGTTCAAATGGCTCTGAGCACTATGGGACTTAACAGCTGAGGTCATCAGTCCCCTAGAACTTAGAACTACTTAAAGCTAACTAACCTAAGGACATCACACACATCCATGCCCAAGGTAGGATTCGAACCTGCGACCGTAGCAGTCGCGCGGTTCCGGACTGAAGCGCCTAGAACCGCTCGGCCCACCGCGGCCAGCCTTCGGACCACAAAAAACGGATCACTGAATGTTGCTATTCTTTCGTGCAAATAGACAGCGGAGCAGTCATGATTAACAGTTCGGCAGCGATAACGAAACTAACCTAGCAGCTTGAAAACTGCAAAGATATTACAACAAATAAACAAAGCATGCGTCATCAACGTAAAACGACAGTACTACCAAAATAAACAAAAATATAACTAAATTGCGGATAATAATTGACTTACCCTCGTATATAAAGCTCTCTTTGTCATTGCAGTCGATGGAAATGCAACACCGAGTGACAGTAGAGTGAACATCGCGACTTACCAAGATCTGTAATTTGGATGTTTCGAAACAAGACTGGTCTGCAGAGGTATAAAAATTTGATCCTAAGTTTTCCACAAAATTACTTCTTTTTTAACTCATATGACTTTCGGTTACGGCTATATTTTCACTCAAGAGACAGTATACCCTGAAAAAGATGTCCGTGTTAAAAATTTAGATTCGTTACTGTTTCGTAAATTCGGCGTTGGTAGAAAAGTTGAATGTTTCGGTCTTTATCAATTTAAAGAAACGGATGTCTCCATGCATTCTATTTCGTAAATTTTCAGTATACGTAAAATTCATGACTGGGACTTCCAACACACAAAAGCTTAAGGGGCAATTCTCAGCCCCAGTGAAGAAAATTTCATTCGAAGAGTGACGACGTAGCTGTTATATATACTCGGTATGGGCCTGTCATCAAGGGGCTCACCAGCAGAGTTCTGAGTTCACATACAGGCAGATTTTTTTCAGTATGCATTCATCTGAGGTAGCAAATTTAGTGTACTGTTGATTTGATATTTATAACTGTATACGTTATGTACCCTGAAATCTTTGTTTAAGGAAATCCTTTGTGTACAAATATATGGCAGTGGGGAGTGAATTAAGAATATAACTTCATCTCGCGACTGAAAAGTATATTTTAGATAGTCGGCCATCACTTCTCACAGTGGTTATGTGAGTCATCATACGAAGGGATTGAGTGGACAATGCAAATTTTTACATATTTTACGCACATAAAAACTTGTATGCACTGCTTGAATGGACACTTCAAAATTTTTTTTATACTATATTGCCTTAAAAACTGGTTATTGGACACACAAGGTTCGTATTTCTGAATATCAAATATGTAGAATAAAATTTTTGTACTAATGTAAATTACTACATACTAAAAAAACCTGCTGAGAGATGGACTCGATCGTAGGACCTCATCGATAATTTTTGAATACGAATGGCCAAAAATGGTATTTTATACTTTTGCTTGTTTGAAGTCTAGGTCATGAACCTGACTTATCTTTAAAGATGGATCGAATGGGCGAGAGAACTTTCATTTCCTCTCCCGTAAGATGAAAACATATAACTTATCATTACCTATTTTCGAACTTTTGTAAGAACATACCATTCATGCCAAAGTGACAGACGCCATTCCGGAAAGCACTCACCCTTTGATCGCTGACTAGAAACCATGATTTTGATTTCCACGCACTAACTGAAACCCACCACGGTATAATGCTGTCTTTCTACATCAGCGTTCATAATAGAATAAATGTTGACTTCTAAATGGAAGAGATCAGCGTACGAATCATTTAACATTCTAATTTTTGTTTCGTTTTTCTCCTTAATTTCACACAGTATTGACTACCGCTACGAAGAAGAACGTCGAAAATTAGAATCATAGGCACGAAATTTTACTTTCCACATGTTTCTCAGCATCTGATTTCGTTGTTCACAATATTACATTAATCACTGCTTCTTGGAAAAAGACGCAGAATTTAATGAAAGACATACGTTCAAATGTTCAAACGTGTGTGAATTTCTAAGGGACCACTGCTTAGGTCATCGGTCTCTAGACTTACACATTACTTAAACGAACTTATGCTAAGAACAACATACACACCCATGCCCGAGGGAGGACTCGAACCTCCGGCGGGAGGGGCTGCGCAGTCCGTGACATGACGCCTCAAACCGCGCGGCCACTCCGCGCGGCAAGACGTCCGTCGAGAAGTCTGCTTCTTCGGCGCGTTTTTGTTTAGTATGTGAAAGGTCTCTTGTTTGATTCCCACCAGCGACAGAAACTTTCACTCACACCAAAACATCTACTTCGCTTTAGGTAATGCAAAATGAAGGACGCCGGGCTTACCATTATTCAGAAGTTCTTGTCAAACATGATGTCCTCCCACTACCGAGGGGAGTGAAATCGGATTAGACCATGGCAGAGGCAGATATCGCGGCCAATTTAAAATTCTTTATGTTGCTTACTCACAAACTGTAGTTTTTGTGCCATTACTGAAATATAAGAAATAAAAACATCATTAAATGCTTGCAAATGATGGCTACGAGAAATTCGTTTGGTGCAATACAGTTTTCTGCTGCATATGTTTCTTTTCCTACTATCCAGATTTTTCAAGGTTATGAAACAAGAATGTGAATCACAATAAAAATTTGTCAGAATGTTTGCGATGCTCATTTTACTAAAATTTTGTATACGTTTGTTTTTGTAACAAGAAAAACATAATCAGAAAAATGAAGAAATGAAAGAAAAACAAGAAAAAGACAGTACTCAAGCCGTCGTTTGCTGACAAGTGACACGTCAGCTAGACACACTTAATAAAGAAGCTTACATGTTAGCAAAGCTCGTTTTTCTGAGTTTTCATTTCAAATAATCGTATGTGTTAATATTTGACGCTGTAGGAAGCCGCAAACCACGCCGTAATTCTGCGCTGCCTCGCTGTTTCCACAATGCAGACGAATACATATACTCGTTGCAAAGGAAAGGCGGTTGAAAATAAAAGTACACGGTTGGAAAAGTCGACTGCATATTTAACACTACATTGAGAACCACAGTTACAGGTACGTCTGCCCGGTGTGGCGATAAAGCCCTGCCTCCCGTACTTCCGCCCTCGTCCTGCGGTCCCATTATGTCGAAGATCAGGTAGTAGTCCTTATCAGCAGCGAGTGACCATTCACTCTTGCGCCGTCCCCAAGACACCTTGCACCAATACAGAACATTCCAGCACCCTAATTCATATAAATTACACAAATACAATTGGATAGTTTACTTTTATTTTCATTTATTTATTTATTTATTGGTACCGTAAGATCTCTTGTTTCGAAATCGATCCGCGATGCCCGGTGCTTTATTGTATAGACAACGTATCTACAGAAGAAACTGCCATTAGTGGTAAGAAAGCTAGTTTATACGCTACTGGCCATTAAAATTGCTACACCAAGAAGAAATGCACATGATAAACGGCTATTCATTGGACAAATATATTATACTAGACTGACATGTGATTACATTTTCACACAATTTGGGTGCATAGATCCTGACAAATCAGTACCCAGAACAACCACCTCTGGCCGTAATAACGGCTTTGATACGCCTGGGCATTGAGTCAAACAGAGCTTGGATGGCGTGTACAGGTACAGCTGCCCATGCAGCTCCAACACGATACCACAGTTCATCAAGAGTAGTGACTGGCGTATTGTGACGAGTCAGTTGCTCGGCAACCATTGACCAGACGTTTTCAGTTGGTGAGGGATCTGGAGAATGTGCTGGCCAGGGCAGCAGTCGAACATTTTCTGTGTCCAGAAAGGCCTTTACAGGACCTGCAACATGCGGTCGTGCATTATCCTGCTGAAATGTAGGGTTTCGCAGGGATCGAATGAAGGGTAGAGCCACGGGTCGTAACACATCTGAAATGTAACGTCCACTGTTCAAAGTGCCGTCAATGCGAACAAGAGGTGACCGAGACGTGTAACCACTGGCACCCCATACCATCACGCCGGGTGATACGCCAGTATGGCGATGACGAATACACGCTTCCAATGTGCGTTCACCGCGATGTCGCGAAACACGGATGCGACCATCATGATGCTGTAAACAGAACCTGGATTCATCCGAAAAAATGACGTTTTGCCATTCGTGCACCCAGGTTCGTCGTTGAGTACACCATCGCAGGCGCTCCTGTCTGTGACACAGCGTAAAGGGTAACCGCAGCCATGATCTCCGAGCTGATAGTCCATGCTGCTGCGAACGTCGTTGAACTGTTCGTGCAGATGGTTGTTGTTTTGCAAACGTCCCCATCTGTTGACTCAGGGATCGAGACGTGCCTGCACGATCCGTTACAGTCATGCGGATAAGATGCCTGTCATCTCGACTACTAGTGATACGAGGCCGTTGGGATCCAGCACGGCGTTCCGTATTACCATCCTGAACCGACCGATTCCATATTCTGCTAACAGTCATTGGATCTCGACCAACGCGAGCAGCAATGTCGCGATACGATAAACCGCGATCACGATAGGCTACAATACGACATTTGTCAAAGTCCGAAACGTGATGGTACGCATTTCTCCTCCTTAGACGAGGCATCACAACAACGTTTTACCAGGCAACGCCGGTCAACTGGTGTTTGTGTATGAGAAATCGGTTGGAAACTTTCCTGTTGTCAGCACGTTGTAGGTGTCGCCACCGGCGCCAACCTTGTGTGAATGCTCTGAAAAGCTAATCATTTGTACATCACAGCATGTTCTTCCTGTCGGTTAAATTTCGCATCTGTAGCACGTCATCTTGGTGGTGTAACAATTGTAATGGCCAGTAGTGTATATGCTAAATTTAGATTAATGTTTTAGTAGCATCGTCAATCGAAAGTGTTAAAACCAATGGAGGCGACAGTTAGAATGATGTAATCTTCACTCTGAAGAACACCTCCAGGGGTCTGCCACGCCAAATAGTTGTCGCCATTCCAACGCTTTCTGATAGAACCAGTGGCCGGAAAACGCCTCACGACCAGTCCGAACATCGTAGTGCACTATGGCTTCTAGAGATTCGTAACGAAGGATCTAGAACAGGATCCCTATTGTCTGTGCTATCAACGCATAAATGTTGTTACGTGGATCCAGCAAGTGTGTCGGTGCTGTCTTCGTTCACTGAATCCATTATAAAGGTATGGAGAAAACAATTTTTTACTCGTGATTTTAAGACACTCTGGGAAAGAAAATACAAAGTAGTTTGAAAATCCGTTTGCGAGGTCCACTTCATGTCGCAGAAAACAATGGGCGAGTTGACGCTACTGGCTGTGATACGTGTAGGTAACTGTTTTCAACTCAGCTTTCGTTTTGTGTAAGGTACACTAGGTACACATGAAATTGACTGTAAGTTGGTGCCATTGTGTTTCCTAGCCTGTTATACTCTGGAGCAGACAGTAAAGCTTTTCGGTTGTGCATAACGAATAGTGCGAGGAGTCTCGTAAATCCTGTGACTGTCTGTAAATCCTAACATTACCTACATCATAGTAAAAAATTCAGAGTTTACGTAATAAGTAAAATAAAACAAGAAAATGATTTGTTCTATCACGAACGCAGCACGTTTCGCTGTGTTTTCAGTATTATACAGTTTATTGGGTGACTTGTTGAGCCTTTTAACTACTACATCCTCCGATGAACTTTCCATTTCAAAGTCAATTCTAAAAATTATTTTTTCTCACAGTTCCCACGACTATACAAAATGTTACTGTTACATTTATGTTCATTATTTCGTTGAAGCTTAACTGGCAAACCATAACCGTGTCCTTCTTTATCACAGAAAATCATGATTTTGCTTTCACTGACTGTCAACAACATTTTGAAAAATTTCTCCAGAATTACAAAAAAAAGTCTGTGTAAATAGATTCCAGCCTTAGCATTGTTACAGTATTCCACCAAAATATTTTTGCAAAATTTTTGATCAGTCACTATAACTTGCAAGTTAAAATTGCAACCTTTTGCAGCAAAGTTTGGTGTTGTTGCAAACATTTCATTACTTGCTGCATTACTAAAAATGTATGATAATGTTTATAAAACGACCACAAAATTCACCATGATGCACAGGCCAACGATGGAAAAAGTTTTGCCGAAAATACCTTATTCTTAAGTATTTTTGGTGGGAAATCCAAATATGACACTTAAAAAACTGTATCACCCACCATTTCTTCACATTTTACAGTTAAATTTATTAAATTAAGCAATTTTTGAGGAATTTAACAGTTTTTATATAGTTAAAATAATTTAAAAAGTAGGTGTAATGAATGTAGATGACGTTGGTAGCACTGCTGAAAAACATTTGCTGGCAAAAATAGGTCGATGCTATTTTTGTGTTAACAGGTGGTGTTTTTCTTTGTCAACCTAACCTCACTTTCCGGTTTCATAAGGTATGTTATGTGTGTGTTGAAGATCTGAGAAAATGGTCCAAAAAGGATAAAAAAGACTTTAAATTTGATCTTCCTATGATATGGAGGGAGCCAAGAAATCATTCCGATGATTGCTACTTTTGCAGAGTTGATATTACTGGTCATAATTCGAAAAACAAGAAGGTAATAAGCTACCCTAATCTCCCGTCCGCAGTACGACCAATAGGGTATGGTGTCGATTTGCCGGTTCCTGAAACACCACATGATTTAAATTCTATTCCAACAGAAATATTTTCTGATGTACACTCTAATTTAGATAAACCAGATGATGATGAATTCCACTGTAATACAGAAAGTCTAGAGCCCAAATTGTTTACTCAGACCGAGCTTCACTATTTAGTTAGGGATCTGGGCGTGAAACGTCCCCTTTGAAAAATTTATACACGACTGTGCTTAAACTGGCACACAATATTTTTAGCGCAACGCAATCTGACTTTCAAAAATCCCTACAAAAGAATAGCCCTGACTAACATTAACCTATACCTTTCACAAATCACTTACCTTACCAAAAATCTTCGCTACTCGAACTACTGCAATACAGCGAGCGCCACTACTGCCAGCTAAATAAAAGATTCAAACTACTGAAGGGACTAACTACTGATAGGCATAGTTAGCAAATGAAAGATTTTAATATAGAACAAACAATGTATTTACCTTAATAGTCAATATATATATAGCAGTTCATGACATCCATTCTGTACTCAAAAATCCGCCATCTCATTTCCCACATCCACCACTGCTGGCGGCTCACCTCCAACTGCGCAACGCTACGCGCTGTTCACATCCAGCTGCCGCTGCCCAACACTACAATGGCAGACAACAATGCAAACTAGCCACAGACTGCACACAGCACAGCCAGTGATTTTCATACAGAGCGCTACGTAACGTTGCCGATAAGAAAACATAAACAACCTACTTACAGGCGTAACGAAAGAGAAAGCTGAATTGCTTGGCTCTAGATTAAAAGAAAATAACTTATTGGCAGTTGGAACCAGCATATACTTGTATAGAAAGAGAGAGCAGCAATTTTCCTAGTTTTTTTCCAGCAAGAAGGTGATTTAGAGTACTGCTCAGACATTCCCGGTCTGATGAATGAGTTTGGTATTGAATACAAAAAGGAACACTGGAGGCAGTTGATGGATTCATCCAAAACTAGTTTAAAGGCTGTTTTATTACACAAAGGTAACGTGTATGCATCTATACCTGTTGGACATTCTGTACATATGAAAGGAAGCTATGAGAACCTAGAAATTGTGCTAAATAAATTAGGCTATTCTGCTCATGGTTTGATGATATGTAGCGTTCTAAAAGTAACATGCATGCTTCTTGGTCAGCAGGGTGGGTTTACCAAATGTCCATGTTTCTTTAGTGAATGGGACAGTATGGGTAGAGATCAACACTGGTGCATAAATAACTGGCCTGTGAGGGAGTCTTTAAAACCTGGTGAGAAGAACATTTTACGCAAAAACCTTGTAGATCCAAAAGACGTACTCCTACCACCTCTACATATAAAGTTAGGTCTAATGAAACAGTGTGTAAAGACTTTGCCTAAAGATGTACCACGTTTTAAGTATCTCTGCTAAAAGTTTCCACACCTTCCAAAAACTAAACTAAAAGAAGGCGTCTTTGTCGGACCTGACATTAGAAAATTGATGTTTGATGTTAACTCTGAATCCACAATGACCTTAAATGAGAAAGTACCATGGGTATCATTCAAGCAAGTCGTTACAAAGTTCTTAGGACATGAAAAAGACCCAGAATATGTTTCTATTATAGCTACAATGTCAAAGAAGTTTAAGACTTTAGGATGTTTAATGAGCCTGAAAGTTCACTTTTTGAACAGTCACCTTAATTACTTCCCGGACTATAGGGGAGATGTTAGTGAGGAGCAAGGAGAGCGTTTTCACCAGGACATTAAAGTGATGGAAAAACGCTGCGAAGGCCGCTGGAACACCAACATGATGGGGGACTACTGTTGGTCACTTAACCGAGAAGTTCAGCAAGGGACTCATCGTAGAAAAAGCTACACAAGAAGTTTCAAAGAAAACAGAGAAAGAAAATACAAACCAATACTAGCTGACAAATGAAACCTCTATTAACATATATCATTGTTTTTAGGTAGCTTACTGTAAATACAAACCATGCTTATGTTGTAACAAAGCGTTTCATTAATTTGTCGCCGGCCGAAGTGGCCGTGCGGTTAAAGGCGCTGCAGTTTGGAACCGCAAGACCGCTACGGTCGCAGGTTCGAATCCTGCCTCGGGCATGGATGTTTGTGATGTCCTTAGGTTAGTTAGGTTTAACTAGTTCTAAGTTCTAGGGGACTAATGACCTCAGCAGTTGAGTCCCATAGTGCTCAGAGCCATTTGAACCATTAATTTGTCCGTTTACCGAATAGCATAGGATTTTTAAACTATTTAATAAAAAGCATATTGTTCGAAAACTATGGGTGATACAAAACAACTAAGGCTAGATTTGGATTCAGCTCATAAAAATCTATAAAGATCAGCTATCAAAGTAAAAAATGTTTTCAAAAAAATTTTTTCGTTCGCCTGTGCTATTCAAGCTGCAACTGACTAGAAAAACGCAATTGTTTTCCAGAAAAATAAATGTCTTTGAAAATGTCAGATATTTCTAACCACATGGATTGTTTGGAAGTTGCAGATTTTTAGCAACAACTGCTGAAACTTCATCTCTCCTATCCAGTTCATGTAATGCGTCGTATTTTTCAGAAGGATAACAATTCAGCTCTAGAACAGGATCCTCTACTGTACTTGCAACACTCTCCTTCAGTTAGAATGGCCGGCCAGTGTGACCGAGCGGTTCTAGGCACTTCAGTCTGGAACCGTGCGACCGCTACGGTCGCAGGTTCGAATCCTACCTCGGGCATGGATGTGGGTGATGTCCTTAGGTTTGTTAGGTTTAAGTAGTTCTAAGTTCTAGGGGACTGATGACCTCAGATGTTAAGTCCCATAGTGCTCAGAGCCATTTGAACCATTTTTCAATTAGAATATTAATATCTTTTACAACGGCGTCACTTAAAGTTTGCAGGTTAGCTATGTGCCGGTTTTCGGTACCGCGGTAATCTGGGCTCCCGTTGCGTCGGCTCTTAGCTAGCTGTTCTGGGGCGCCACTGCGCCGAGAACGGCGAGCAATTGCCCGTGTACCGTAGAGGGGAGAGAGCGCTTGGGTGGCTGGTGGGAGGGCAGTTCTGCCTGATGGATAGGACCGGCGCCCGTGTTGACATACGGCGGCAGAGTGTACGTTGTGGACTATTTCTGAGTCCCACGAAGACCTTTTGCTGTGACTCTGACTGTTCGCTAACGTCGGGTAGTTTTGATAGCTCGTTGCGGAATTGTCTGCTCTATTGTGAGTGTTCCGTTACTACGAGTTGCGACCAGCCAACGTACACTGATGAGCCAGAACGTTATCACCACCTGATTTATACTTTGTTCGTCCGTCTTTCGAACGAAAGACGAGGGGTGTCCAGAAATTAAGTTCCGATCGGTCGCGAAATGGAAACGACTATGAAAATCCCATAAAGCTTTCCACAGATGTGTTGGGCAGTGTCTCTAGTATGACGCCAGATAGCATCACGTCGCTCTTCTCATTTCTGAGCTCACAGTAAGCTCGTAAAGATGTCTAGAAAATACTGTCTGCCGCCAAGTACGAGGGCCTGGTGAGAAATTTCGCCTGAAGCTATGCAGCCAACATTACATAACTGTCGTGCTATTTCTTCTTCAAGACAATTCTCAGCCACATTCTGCAGGGGCAATGAAGATGTTCCTGCGTCGTTTTCAATTGGAAATGTTTGATTACCCACAATGCAGCCCTTTATTGTCTCCCTCTGAGTTTCATCTCTGGTGACATGAACCGCTGTCTATGAAGACGACATTTTGGCTCAGACAATGAGCTGTAGGCCAGCTTGGAGAATTGGCGGAAAGCACTGGCTGCTGCCTTCTATGATGAGGGTATTGAAAAGCTGGTACAACGCTACGACAAATGTCTAAGTCAGAACGGCGACTGCGTAGAGAAGTAGCTGGAAGGTGTAGCTAACTGTTACAAATAAAACATTTCTGATATTCACCGTGGTTTCCATTTCGCGATCAATCGGAACTTACTTTCTGGACAGCCCTCGTACATCACTGATTCAGCGTATCAAGTGTCCTACAGTTTGTTGATAGGTTTGTGTAGGTATTTGGCATCAGATGTCTACGCATAGGTCACGCAATTCGCGTAAATAACGGACCACTGATTTGTGTACGCGGTTACTGCGCCGAGAACGACACAAATGCGTTCCATAGGATTTACATCGCCGATACATCAACGTGTTCACTATAATGTTCCTTAGACCACTGTAGCACAGCCCTGTTCCGAGACACGGACAGTTATACTGCTGAAAGATGACATCGCTGTCGGGGAAGACACCAAGCATGAAGGGATGCAGGTGGTTCGCAGCTATCAGCGTGTCTTCAGTTACTACCACAGGTCCAAGGAGAATATCTCCTTTAGCACCAGCCGGTGACCGTGGCGCGCTGCACGTTTCGAGCCGCCGTTCACCTCGATGACGGCGTTGGCGGAGACGACCATCGACCTAGTATAGTAAAAATGTGATTCACCTGTAGAACTGAAGCGTTTCCATTAAACGACTCTCGAGTCCCGATGTTCACGCGCCCACTGCAATCGTAATTGACGATGTCGTTGGGTGAAAGTGTGAACACGTAGAGGTGGTCTGCTGCGGAGCTCCATGTTTAACCATGGTTCTAAATGGTTCAAATGGCTCTGAGCACTGTGGGACTTAACATCTGAGGTCATCAGTCCACTAGAACTTAGAACTACTTAAACCTAACTAACCTAAGGACATCACACACATCCATGCCCGAGGCAGGATTCGAACCTGCGGCCGTAGCGGTCGCGCGGTTCCAGACTGAAGCGCCTAGAACCGCTCGGCCACACCGGCCGGCGTTCAACAATGTA
Source organism: Schistocerca cancellata (assembly GCF_023864275.1). NCBI lineage: Eukaryota > Metazoa > Arthropoda > Insecta > Orthoptera > Acrididae > Schistocerca > Schistocerca cancellata. The sequence continues at coordinate 724,776,396 of NC_064629.1, forward strand.
CGATGGACTGTGTGTTTCGGAACACTTGTGCGTGCAGCAGCGTTGTGCTCTTTCGGCAGAGAATCCACAGATCACCCTTTATTGTGCTTCGCAGAGCAGACAAGCCTCCTAATCCCACGCTCTATGAAGAGTCATGAACACCCAAGCATTTAGCGCCTGGTAGCAGTTTCACTGTCCTTCTATCTCTCTCCGCAGATGCTCACGACAGTAGCTCGTGAATATTCGACCAGCTTCGCCGTTTTCGAGATACTCGTTCAGAGGCTCTGTGTAATAATAATCTGCCCTTAGTCAAAGTCGCTCATCTCAATGGACTTCTCCATTTGCAGCCCATATCGTGGCTAGGGTGATTCCTCGTCCATGTCTGCTTCGCTTACATACTTTTGTTACCGCGTCACGTGCCTGTAACGCCACCAGGCGGCTCCAACGTCGCGGTGGGCAGTGGTGGTAATGCTTTGGTTGATCACTGCAGTTTTGATGGCTCATCGTGGAATTGTATTTGCTCTTTGTGAGTGCTCCGTTATTATAAGTGCGTTCACCAAAATTGTGTAGTTGCTGATAGCTCGTTATGTCTAGTTGGGGTCAGCCAACGTAGTGTTAGTAATTTTTGTTTGTGGCGTTGAAAGGTGCGGAGCTTACTAGGGGCACTGACCGCTGGTATTTTGGTTTGCTTATTGTTGCCTGGTGCACCTAAGACGTGAGGTTATTTTCCGTAGTGGTCGTTGGGGCAGCCTTTCGATCGCACCATTGGTTATAGCAGAGTGACGTGGTATATTGGAGGGTACCTCCTTGATAGGTGCATGTGCTTGTTGGTTCAAAACGTTTGATGGTGATCGTTGCAAAATTTTCTAAAGTGAATTCTTCTTTTGTGTGAGTGCTTTCACATAGACGCGTTATAACTAGTTGGGAGACGCTTGCTTGCAGTATGTGTGAAACAATGGTGCAATCCATGAGTTACTGTTATTGGTTTAGTATCCTGTTCTGTCAGTGGTATTTTTGAGTTTGGTATAGTTGAACTGCGGAGAGAAAGGCATTGGCTTCCTTGTAAGAGGAAGACACTCAAGCGACGGTGAGTAAAGTCAGTCAGTCACCGAAAGGACAGAATACGTAAACCAGCTTCTTTTTATTACTTTAAGTGGTTAGTCCCCCTATGGTTAGTCCCCCCATGAGCCATGGACCTTGTCGCTTGTGGGGAAGCTTGCGTGCCTAAGCGATACAGATAGCCGTACCGCAGGTGCAACAACAACGGAAGTGTTTCTGTTGCAGGGGCAACAGTTTGGATGATTGACTTATCAGGCCTTGTAACATCAACCAAAACGGCCTTGCTATGCTAGTTCTGCGAATGGCTGAATGCAAGGGGAAACTACAGCCGTAATTTTTCCCGAGGGCATTCAGCTTTACTGATCGGTTAAATGATGATGACGTTCTCTTGGGTAAAATATTCCGGAGGTAAAATAGTCCTCCATTCGGATCTCCGGGCGGGGACTACTCAGGATGACGTCGTTATCAGGAGAAAGAAAGCTAGCGTTCTACGGCTCGGAGCGTGGAGTGTCAGGTCCCTTAATCGGAAAGGAAGGTTAGAAAATTTAAAAAGGGGAATGGATAGATTAAAGTTAGATGTAGTGGGAATTAGTGAAGTTCGGTGGCAGGAGGAACAAGACTTCTGGTCAGGTAAATACAGGGTTGTAAATACAAAATCAAATAGGGGTAAAGCAGGAGTTGGCGAACAGCACAGTGAACGCATTATTGTAGCCAAGATAGGCACGAAGCCCACGCCTACCACAGTAGTACAAGTTTATATGCCAACTAGCTACGCAGATGATCAAGAGATTGAAGAAACGTATGAAGTGATAAAAGAAATTATTCAAATAGTTAAGGGAAACAAAAATTTAGTAGTCATGGGGGACTGTAATTCGATAGTAGGAAAAGGAAGAGAAGGAAAGGTTGTACGTGAATATGGAATGCGGGTAAGGAATGAAAGAGGAAGCCGCCTGGTAGAATCTTGCACAGATCATAACCTAATCATAGTTAACACTTGATTTAAGAATCATGAAATAAGGTTGTATACGTGGAAGAAACCTGGAGACACTGGAAGGTCTCAAATAGATTATATAATGGTAAGACAGAGATTTAGGAATCAGATTTTAAATTGTAAGACATTTCCAGGTATAGGTGTGGAGTCTGACGACAACTTATTGGTTAGGCAAAAAGGTAGTAATTTAAGGAGATGGGACCTGGAAAAACTGAAAGAACCAGAGATTGTAGAGAGTTTTAGAGAGCGTTAGGAAACGATTGACAAGAGCAGGGGAAAGAAATACAGTAGAAGAAGAATGGGTAGCTTTGAGAGATCAAATAGTGAAGGCAGCAAAGGAACATGTAGGTAAAAAGACAAGGGCTAGTAGAAGTCCTTGGGTAACAGACGAGAGATTGAATTTAATTGATGAAACGAGAAAATATAAAAATGCAGTAAATGAAGCAGGCGAAAGGAATACAAACCTCTCAAAAATGAGATCGACAGGAAGTGCAAAATGGCTAAGCAGAGATGGATAGAGGACAAATGCAAGAATGTGGAGGCATATTTCACTAGGAGCAAGACAGATACTGCCTAAAGGAAAATTAAAGAGACCTTTGGAGAAAAGAGAATCACTTGTATGAATATCAAGAGCTCAGATGAAAAACCAATCCTAAGCAAAGAAGGGAAAACAGAAACGTGGAAGGAGTATACAGAGGGTCTATACAATGGCGATGCACTTGAGGGCAATATTATGGAAATTGAAGAGGACGTACATGAAGATGACAAGGGAGATATGATACTGCGTAAAGAGTTTGACAGAGCGTTGAAAGATCTAAGTCGAAACAAGGCCCCAGGAGTAGACAACATTCCATTGGATCTCTGATTTCCTTGGGAGAGCCAGTCATGACCAAACTCTACCTACAGGCTGTTCCAGCTCGTCGGCTCCGTTGTGAGCCGCGGAGCGCTCCCTGCTCCAGGGAGCCGTGTCGCTCGCTATGACCATTCAAGTGGGCCCGCACGCCGGCAGGTGGCACGGCAGGCTGAGGCAGGCGGCAAGGCAAGCGTTTTGATGTGCCAGTTGCGTCTTACAAGATCGACAACCTCATACTTTTAGCTCCTAAGACGTGGTGACATGCTACACCAGGAAATACGATGTTCAGGAAATAAATAAGAAACAACTGTTTTATAAGAAATTGCATACTAAATTTATTGGGCCTCTGTAGCTTGACTTTTCTTTTCATTGTTGTTGTTGTGGTCATCAGTCCTGAGACTGGTTTGATGCAGCTCTCCATGCTACTCTATCCTGTGCAAGCTTCTTCATCTCCCAGTACCTACTGCAACCTATATCCTTCTGAATCTGCTTAGTGTATTCATCTCTTGGTCTCCCCCTACGATTTTTACCCTCCACGCTGCCCTCCAATACTAAATAGGTGATCCCTTGATGCCTCAGAACATGTCCTACCAACCGATCCCTTCTTCTGGTCAAGTTGTGCCACAAACTTCTCTTCTCCCCAATCCTATTCAATACTTCCTCATTAGTTATGTGATCTACCCTTCTAGTCTTCAGCATTCTTCTGTAGCACCATATTTCGAAAGCTTCTATTCTCTTCCTGTCCAAACTATTTACCATCCATGTTTCACTTCCATACATGGCTACACTCCATACAAATACTTTCAGAAATGACTTCCTGACACTTAAATCTATACTCGATGTTAACAAATTTCTCTTCTTCAGAAACGCTTTCCTTGCCATTGCCAGTCTACATTTTATATCCTCTCTACTTCGACCATCATCAGTTATTTTGCTCCCCAAATAGCAAAACTCCTTTACTACTTTAAGTGTCTCATTTCCTAATCTAATACCCTCAACATCACCCGACTTAATTCGACTACATTCCATTATCCTCGTTTTGTTTTTGTTGATGTTCATCTTATATCCTCCCTTCAAGACACCATCCATTCCGTTCAACTGCTCTTCCAAGTCCATTGCTGTCTGTGACAGAATTACAATGTCATCGGCGAACCTCAAAGTTTTTATTTCTTCTCCATGGATTTTAATACCTACTCCGAATTTTTCTTTTGTTTCCTTTACTGCTTGCTCAATATACAGATTGAATAACATCGGGGAGAGGCTACAACCCTGTCTTACTCCCTTCCCAACCACTGCTTCCCTTTCATGTCCCTCTACTCTTATAACTGCCATCTGGTTTCTGTACAAATTGTAAATAGCCTTTCGCTCCCTGTATTTTACCCCTGCCACCTTTAGAATTTGAAAGAGAGTATTCCAGTCAACATTGTCAAAAGCTTTCTCTAAGTCTACAAATGCTAGAAATGTAGGTTTGCCTTTCCTTAATCTTTCTTCTAAGATAAGTCGTAAGGTCAGTATTGCCTCACGTGTTCCAGTATTTCTACGGAATCCAAACTGATCTTCCCCGAGGTTGGCTTCTACTAGTTTTTCCATTCGTCTGTAAAGAATTCGTGTTAGTATTACAAGATCGAAAATATCAGGCGTCAAAGTGTTCACAGCGGTAATGCGGAGGATGGCCTTCATTGTTGCATCCTGAAGAAACGATCGTTCCTTACTTTTTACTCTTTTCATTGCTGAGAAAAGCTGCTCACAACAATACGTAGATCCAAACATGCCCATGATCTGAGCAGCATTGTTGTGAAGCTTGGGAAATGTTTTTTGCTGTAATGAACGATACCATCATAACAAATCCAACGTGTTGTAGCACCTATCCTTCAACAAAGTTGAATTTTGCTAATCAGTAATCTCCAAATGAAGGATGATGACAAGTCATCGGGGGAAACTGAAAAAGGAATGCTGAACACCTTAAGTTCCATTTCAAAACTAGTGAGGTCTCGGAATCGTGTTTCAAACGACGTGATGAGCTGCTTTAACTTTGCTTGATAATCGCCGAAAGTAGTACCTTCAGGTAGTTTTAAAGAAGCAAGACGATTGAAGAACGTTAAATGTCCATTATTCATATGCCTCTCAAATAAACGTAACTTTTGCATGAACGCTTTGATCTGGTCGTGCATGTCAACTATTAGCTGCCCTTTGCCCTGCAATGACAGATTTACATTATTTAGATGCATAGTTATGTGAGCTAGGAACGCCAGCTCTGATATCCATTTGATATCTTTCAGAAAACGCATTTCTTCCCCTTTCATTTCGAGAAAAAGGGTTATTTCCTCACGAATGGCAAAGAAAACATCAAGAAATTTTCCCCGACTCAGCCAACGAACTGTACTGTGGTAAGGTATATCCCCATACTCCGCTTCCATATCTTTCAGGAATCCTTTGAATTGGCGATGATTCATACCGTGACGCCGCACAAAATTCACACACTTCACGACATCTTTCATTACGCCACCTAACTCTATTGTTTCAGCGCACAGTGCCTCTTGGTGAATAAAACAATGAAGAGTCAAAATGTCTTTCCCGAATTCGTCCCTGAGTTTATTTTTCAAACGAGAAGCATAACCTTGGTGGAACCCGACCGTTTGTGGTGCACCGTCTGTCGCTACAGAATGGAGCTTATCCCACGGCAAATTCATATTGTCCACTGATTCACAAACAGCTTCAAAAATGTCACGTCCTGTTGCGGTGTAATCGAGTGGTACCACATCCAAGAGTTCTTCAGTTACTTGCAGCTCCACGCACAAAAACTGCAAGCTGAGCACAGTCCGATATGTCGGTGCTTTCGTCAAGCACTAGCGAAAATGCAACAAAGCTCTCCGCCTTTTTCCTGAGCTGTGTCTCTAAATCCGCTGCCATGTCTAGGATTCGACGAGACATTGTTTGCTTCGACAGGCAAACCCCTTCAATTGCCTGCACCTCCCTTGGAAACAAACATTCTGCAACGGCTACCATGCACGATTTTACGAGTGGTCCCACCGAAAACGGCTTCCCACTCGTCGCAATGATGTGAGCCACCCTGCAGCTTGCTCGAATTGCAGACTCAGTAGTGTTTTCTCCGCTCTCATTCACCTGAAAATTATAAACGCATTACAGATCACGAACTATGTTGCATGTTTTGATACCCTCCGTATTACGAAACCGTTTTTAAACTTAACGTCTCCTGGTATGTCGTTCTTAAGCCTGGCCACCAGTTCTCTGCGTGCAACGCCTTCTACCTGATCGTAGTGCGCTGCGTGAAGACGTGTATAATGTCGTTGTATATTGTACCTCTTCGCAGAATTAATTACTTTATGACATACAAGACACTGCGGACGACCATCCCTCTCAATGAATAGAAAGGTATCCTCCAATAGAGGTACAGGGCTCCCGCGGCCAATCATAGCTGTCATTGAACACGGATTATTGCGTCAGTTGCGGCTGCATGCGGCCAGGGGGCAGTGAGTTCGCTTTCCCCCTCCACGCGGGCTCCGAGCTGCCGCCGTGAGCGCTCCGGAGTGCTCCGGCTCCCTGGAGCTCGGTTGGAACAGCCTGCTCTACCATCTGGTGAGCAAGATGTATGAGACAAGCGAAATACCCTCAGACTTCAAGAAGAATGTAATAATTCAATTCCCAAACAAAGCAGGTGTTGACAGGTGTGAAAATTACCGAACTATCAGTTTAATAAGTCACGGCTGCAAAATACTAACACGAATTGTTTACAGACGAATGGAAAAACTGGTAGAAGCCGACCTCGGGAAAGATCAGTCTGGATTCCGTAGAAATGTTGGAAAACGCGAGGCAATACTTACCCTACGACTTATCTTAGAAGACAGATTAAGGAAAGGCAAACCTACGTTTCTAGAATTTGTAGGCTTAGGGAAAGCTTTTGATGATGTTGACTGTAATACTCTCTTTCAAATTCTGAAGGTGGCAGGGGTAAAATGTAGGGAGCGAAATGCTAATTACAATTTGTACAGAAACCAGACGGCAGTTATAAGAGTCGAGGTTTGCCGATGATATTGTAATTCTGTCAGAGACAGCAAAGGACTTGGGAGAGCAGTTGAACGGAATGGACAGTGTCTTGAAAGTAGAATATAAGATGAACATTAACAAAAGGCAGAATAGTTTTCGTTAGTATCCATGTAACATTGTCCATATTGCCAATACATCTCGATAAAAGTCCTCACCTTCAGTACAGGTATATATTACTGTGTTTGAAATTGTAAGTAGTTTAGCTTAGATTTACAACTATCTGGAAAGATGTTAAAAGTGTTTCAAATAGTAAGTATTTTATCTTAGATTTTAAAACTCTTTGGAAAGATGTAAACAGATGTTTGTGAAAATGCTAAGTTGTATTTTTCCTGTTACTGTGCTCTGTGTGCCAGAAAATGAAATCGCCAACAGAAATGTAAGTAAACGTATTAATATTACCTAATCAAGGTATTCACATAATGTACACACTGGAACAGATTTATCCTTCCACACAGGTTTATTTTTCGATTTTTAACCCCACTGGCACACGCAGCTAATGTACAGTCGTGCTCAAAAGTATCCGAACGACCTGAATTGCATTTCGCCTGATTCGAATGCAACCCACATAGCGCAGTTGTCTAGCAGGTCCTGTAATCGCCCCTCGGTACAGTCGTTTGACTATTGAAAATGGTTCCAACAAGTCACCACTAGAAAACACTGCTCTGTATCGCAACAACTTAAGATGTAAAGTAATACGAAGGTACTACAAATATCAGGGAACATCTTATCACAGATAAGACGGTTCTTACGGCTTGTAAGTTCACATTTATTACAATAAATGACATACATGAAATGTTACCACTCTCATTATTACGTCAGATAGGTAATTCACGTAGTAAGTTCGTCGTATTCATGATTTCCTCTTCAAAATAACATACCGTAATTATTATTTAACACAAAATGGCATTAAAAATTCAAGTTATTCACGAGCAGCTAGTTGTGAATATGTATGAACTTCAAATGACACGACGAACCGTCTCGTTCTGCATATGGATTCAAACCCAGGTCATGCAGACTAAGCAAAGACTTCGTGACTGACAAAAACTAACAGTCATTCCTGACTAGGCATGCAGAGAGCGATATACCTCGATTTTAGACAGTATCAGTTAGCAAATATCAACTTTAAATTACATAACGTAAACATTTTTAACGGACGCGAATTCCTACCCAGCATCTATTGTCCTTGTTAACGAACTTCGAGAGATGTTAAATATTGCTTCTTCACAAGTAATTTGCTTGAAATGCCGTGAGGTAAAGCTTTGTGTTGGACAGGGATTCGAACCCAGAACCTAACTGGATTGTCATCGAAGCACACTCAACTGTGACATATTGGATTTTCTCGGCAGGAGCTATATGTTTTTAGTGAAATGACATTAATTTTTTATTTCCCGGGACTCCAACCTGGCACCTATCGCTGTTATATTCTAGAGAAAACGAACGTTAAAAATGGGTTTGTTACACCAGCAGAGACATGTGAGCATGTTTGAACTAGAAATACTATGACGAAGAGTTCACTGCTGACTGGGATTCGAGCGCCACACATATCGTTGTTGACTGCACACAAAGAGACGTCAGCTACCGAATTTTTCTCCACCAGCAGCTCGGAATAACATCCTTGATTTACAATAATTTCGCAAACAGTTCTGTGTCTCACTGGGACTCAAAAACGTCAGATACCGTTAGTGTTAACAACGAATTAAAATACATTAAAAATCAAAATTATTACCCACCAGCAGATAGGTGTTCTCATGCTAGAGCTTGATAATACATAATGAAAGCTTTAGTGCCGGTTCAGGATTCGAACCCTTTCACGCGCAATATGTGGAGATCTTGAGGAATCTGCAGTTTTGAACAAACACCAAATTTCAGTCGAGCTGTTTGTCACGAAGGGATCAAATTCCACGTTAAGGGCGGTCTGAGTTGTATTCCCAGATCAGAACCAATTTTATCGACATACAGAAGCTCAAATAAAAGATGGAATAAGTGTTCTGTGACCCTACATAGGGTTTGTTTCGTCACTAGAAATAAATAACTAGTATAAGAAAGGTTACTGTTGATAGAGTTTCTACGTGTCGTGACTCCTGACTTAATTGTGGTTCAACCTAACGTCTACTTGGTAGAGAAGGAATATCATGTTTAACATTAATGTCAGACCACAATGCCATTATACCTTCTACACTGGGCGTAGCCAGAAGAGAACAGAATCTGTCTCTTCTTATCAAAAATCATCAGCAGAAGTTGGAATCGAACCCAGACCATAAGTATATGAACCTAGCATCAATCCAAGAGACCACCAAATTCTCTTCTCGAGCACTCATATTTCTATCATAACAATGTTGCGCCATACTGGATGAGAAATCTGACACACAGACTCCCTGTAGTGGTTTATAGCATGATCGGTACATTCATTTACTTGGTTGAACGAATCGCCATGAAATAGCTGCCTCGGCTACCCAATGCATACATTCGACTCTATTTTGTAATCACCGAAATAAAATGACGTAACTGACACCTACACAGAACTGCCAACAGTGTAGGATGCAGATATTTAAACAGGAAGTTTTCCTTTCGACTTGAGCTACTCTATTGCGCTATCTGTTTGTTAAAAACGTCGTGCAGTGCAAAAGAAAAGCTGTAACTGTCTGTCTCTCAGAAGTATAGATCCGGCCGTATGCATTATATCACAGCACTGGAGGCATTGTTGTTGAGTTCTGGAGGTGTTGTATCTATGTGTCAGCTAGTACCGTAGCTGTAAGCGTCGCGCACTGTTGATAAGACGTCGCGAGTTTGGGTACGTTCACTGCTACATTTTTTAAAACGCCATACTGCTGTCTGCTGAAGCTATCGATCTAATGAAACTTTGAACATAATTCCCTTCACTTCTCAACCCAAAATAGTCGCATGTGGAAAAAGGGCTAACTTCTGCGACATTTTGTTCTTTTCTGGTTTAATAGATGGCCAGGCTGCAGATGCATCTCGAAACTATTGTATTATGTATGGGGAGAGCGCATCGTGCCAAAATACGTCAGAAAAGTATTTTCTACATTAGCTGTCGTGTGGCAGTGGCATTTTATTCTTCATCAAACCTTGTTTGACAGCTTTAACTCAGAACAAGTTTTCTACATGCATGTAATCAATAAACTCCATGTGCATTGTCAGACTGTTATAGATAACATCAGAGAATTGGCATATATCGTTGATCCTTAATTCCTCTCTCATGTTAACTAATGTTTTAACAACACTGAAAGAAACCGTACGAAAATTGTGCACTGTATTATAAGAAACGAAATAAAACTACCCACGATAACCTTACGGCGAACGTCTGTTTTGATAAAACTGAGTATCTGTACACAAGCGTGCCTCTATCGGCACGAATTAGTACAATACTAATCACTTAGATTTCGATTGGGTCTGTGTTTGATTGGTATGCTGTGTTATACTCAAGTGGTATGCAAATGGGGCATTTCATAAATAAAGTTATGTATTCATAGAAACCCAAAATTTGCTTGACAGCAGCGGAAAGAGGCGTTACGTATTATGCAGCATTGTAAGTTTTTCACCATTGCAATATGAGCCGAAAGTATTTTCTTTCGATTTCCTTATCGATGTGTGATCTGACTGCTTGTAGCTCTTTCACAGAAGAGTTAAAAACGTTACAGTCAGCAAGACTGGAACCGCAAACCATAACAGACGTTTTCTCACACTTTACCACGTTTCCACAGAGCTGGGGAGGAGGGATGCGTCCAGGTTTACTCTTACGAGACCAGTAGTGGCTAGAACTCGTAAACCGCTATTTAAAGGACGAGATTAGATGCGATTTTCACGTGCAACGACTTTCCTGGGCTGAAAACCGTAAATTTACAATCTTTTGTTACAGCTCAAGCGTTAATAATAACTCAGATTATTCAATGGAAAAGACAGGACAAATCAAGTGAACTTGGAGGCTTAATTTCGTGCACACTAGGAAGTAACTCGTCGATCACAGAGTTGCCAAATATACCTTACCTTGTTGCCAAATCTCAGTTACATTACTAGCAGGAAGAAGACGAACCGATGTGATCCTACAGTGGGCTGGGACGTGACAATAGCTGACGCCTCAAAGACGCGGCTGCTACGGCCGGCAATACGCAATCCGTCTGATTCACATTTCTGTAACTGGGTTTAGGGACTGGAGCGTAGTTACTAATAGTTACTAATAGTACTCAGAACTGACTGCAAACTAAGCTGCATAAATCAGTAACTATCATAGTTGTTTTTATGTATCTTTCGTAAGTGTACTCAATACTAAGAAAATCATTGACGAACGATTTCGTGCCTCGCCGATAGTCGAGCACAACAAAAAAATAAAAAAAAGGTCAGTGTCTGTGTGTGTGTGTGTGTGAGAGAGAGAGAAAGAGAGAGAGAGAGAGAGAGAGAGAGAGCGAGAGAGACGGATAGATATAAAAATAATAAAGAATGAGAGAGCGAAAAAATTATTGGAAAGAAACTGAATCATAGTATGTAAAGAAATGTTTCATTAAAATGACACGTTCCACATCATTACGAAATGTCGTATTCATGATCTATGGAACAAGTATTAATCTAATCTAATCTGATCATTTCATATTGCTGACTAGTCATGAAGAGGCACGAATTACAGAAATTTTCGCCAATATCAGTAACCAAATCTAAACTTGAAAATAAAAGACGACAGTTTTGTAATAAACCGGGACTCCTGTAAAGACCCTTTCGTTCCTGTTAACTAACCACGAAAGATGCGTGATATACCTCCATTCAGAAGGAACAAAGTGTTCATGCATTTAAAGATGAAGCGCATGATGTGAAGTTCTGTGACGGAGATACGAACACAACACGTAATAGGATTGTTAATTAAGTAAAATCGAATGCTACGTATCGGTTTTTCTTACCAGCTGCTAGATGTTTGAATCTAAAATACGGATACAAATTTTTGTGCCTGGGCGACAATCGAACCGCACATCTACCGTCCTTCTTTATCAGCCGCGAACATAGCTTAAGTAACACTTGCTTACTCACCAACAGTAAAATGTGTGCGTGTTTGACCAGTAATAACGACACCTATTGCGATTGTTGGCAACACATGAACAGACATAAATTAATTTTGTTGGCAACACATGAACAGACATTAAATTAATTTTCACTAGCAGACTGGTATGCACGTGATAGGGCTTGAAATGAAATTATGAATATTTTTGTATTGGATCAGGATTCGGACCCACATACTTACCTTTGGAGGAGACCTAGAGAAGATTGCAGTCTTGGGAAAAGGAACGAAATGATTGAACTATACTGTTTCGAGAGATTCAGTTCCTCGAAAGATGGGATACGAATTCGAATCTCAGTCCAGCACCCAATTTTTCAACGTCTCTAGTTTAATCAAGTACAAAAAAATAAGAGCCTTGTTCCTTTAAATGGCTATCGTTTCATCAAATAAAATAAAATTTTCTAATGTAAGTAAGTTTACTGGAGACAGTATTTCTGTTTACCGTGACTTCAGCCTCTGTCATTTCCCAGCGTAAACCGGCTCTGCCCAACTGGTAATGAAGGAACGTGATGTTTAATGCGGATTCTGGATTATAACGTCTATCTCTTGTATTTTCCGGAGGTAAAGTAAATCTGTTTGTGCCTCTTAAAAGTAAATGCCTGAACCCAAGCATTGCACCTGTGATAGTTCGTTCCACCAGACCATTGTGACCACATTTCCCAGCCCCAGGCGTGTGCTGTAACGGATGATGTGCTTAGCTTACAAAATTAGTAACGGTGGAAAAAATGCCAGTCTATTAAATGGTTACGTAGAAGCAATCTTCCGACGTGGAGATTATGTTATTCTCATGTCAGCAGGATGTAAAGACTCTTCTAGGCATCATAGCCTCGATGTGAAGCCATTTTGAAATATTCACTAATTCAGCAAATTTCTTAGTTCGAGAAAATCCACTGTGAAGTGTGAAGTTACTGAATAATTCGACTATTACCGTCATTGTTACTAGCATTTTCTTCACACCGTTTCTGGAACACATGTGCTTGAAGATAATTTAATGCCTTTTGGTCATTATAGAAGTAGTTGCCCAAGAAGAGGTTCTTTCCCTGTTTACGGAGTCCTTTTCATGCTAAAATCAAACATCAGCAATTACTCGCAGATTACATTAAAACTAAATTAATTGATGAAGACGTTACTTGATAACAAAAACGCTCTGGCTTTCTTAATTTACTTGCGCCTAGAAATGGCTGTCGAATACAGCCAAACCAAAAGCCAAGGGATCTTACTGCCTTCCGTTATACGTCGCTGTCAGTTCTTCCACAAGATTTGGTCGACGTGACCTGTTTCTAGTTGTGTATGGCGGAGAATGTTTTAGAAAATCAATTTTTTTCCTTTGCAATAAACAGAAAGATTTTCATTGTAAGCTATCCAAGTTCGAAATTTTCGTAGTATTAGTTCAAATTTAATATTCACTTCTATAATGTAGGAAAGTATTTCACAGTTGCAAAACCCGCATCCAACTCATTGACCTTATACTTGGTCGTTGACCATAAACTCTAGCTCAGAGTGACATCAGTTTAAGTACCCTAATGTAGCGAAGACTGTTTGCCAGTGCTCTTTTTCACCGGAAAATATGCAGGTCACTCATTGGGCTCCAATAGTACGCTGTAACAGTAATTTATGTGTGTATGCAACGCATGCGGATTGTGGAATTTAGTGGTGCTCTCTCTTCCCCTTCTGTATACAATATGCCTGACCTAAACGGGCCCTTTATCATTGCAGGCCCTGGGCAGTGCAACATCCTACTGACAAAAGTAATGTGTTTATACTGACAGCCTCACTGTTAGTTTTAGCTGATTTTGTAATCATTGTAATGAAACAACATTACCTTCCGGTGGGAGATATTTCGTCCCCTTTTCCTTGTGTGAAATTTGTCAGTAAGCTTTTTGCCTTCCAACCAGCGAAATGCGGCAAAGTACGTTCAGTAAACGATTCACATACCATGATTTAGTGCCGTTAAGACGATTTCTTTAAACATTGTCGTAGCTGAAGGAATTTAGTTTCTTCTTGAATCATCTTATGCAGCAACGTTCACAGATATCTCAAACAGGAAAAGCTCTTTATCCAGGTACGAAGGTTGTGAGACAAACTTCCCACAGTTTGTGTCAGGTTCATATTTTCGTCTGATAGCACTGCATAAGTATTTTGTCTAAGAGGTATCACAAATAGTGTTTGTGTAGCTGTGGGAATCATTGGTTGAAAACGAGTTTAACACCAATGGGTACACTACTGCCAAATATTCAAAATGATAATCAACCTAAGTATGAGTTCATCCACAAACTGAGGCGTATTTACGAGTATAACACTGTAGCTAGACTGTGTATCCTTATCTTCTTTGAGTGGGCATTGGAAGACATTTACACACACGTATACAATACTATGAATACTTCGAACGCTGTAGCTAACGTTGCTCTCTAAACTAATTTTAATATATGGGAGGATACAATGAAACAATCAGACTCATGGGTGTAGACAGAAACTAAAGTGCAGATGCGGGCACTGTGCAGTTCTGCGCTTTTTCATCTTCAGATCTATACAAATAATGTATACAAATCAACGTATGCATTGCTTTCATAATGCTTCCCTCTTGTTTAGTCTACTAGTGATGAAGTGGATCCACACCCATGAGTCTGATTGTTTCTTTGTATTCTTCCATCTACTATCTTTGTGTATTACTGCTCGGTGTTCAAAAAGCAATAAATTATGCCTGCTCCCACGAGGTATTAGAACGAGGTCGCAAGAAGGCTAACGAATTATAATCAAAATTCACTGAGTCGCCAATTTGTCCTACGTCGTGGTGTTAAGTCGGTAGAAAGAGTTGGGTATTATTGCCTGCATCACCGGCATCCCATTGCCGTCTTCACTTTCGTTTGTGTGTTGCGCATGGTGTAAGAAACATTTTTGTTTTGCTTGCTTCTGTGATGGGTTTCAGCCCACTGAATGCGACCAATCTCACGAATAGACTGTCAATAATTCGAATTATGCAATAATACACTTAAAATGTGTATTTCAACATTATGTATCCCGATGAAAATAGCTGTAAATAGATTATATGCCTACTTGCTTATTACTCGCGCTTCTCGATGCTTTCCTCAGAAAATAAAAAGAAAATTAAAGGCAGGGAGAGATACAGAGAGAAAAAACAGAAATATTTTTCAAATATCAGCTCGGTGACACCATGTTCGTCTCGTGATGTAAAGCAAGGATAGTTGATAGGTAGTATCTCGTTGTACTAGTGATATGTATGGCTACAGGGGTCTTTCTTTTCTCTCTGCAAACAACCAGAACAGAATTCAGTAACAAAGAGGTAAGAAGACCTATGCAGTGCGACAATTAAACACTCAGTCTTTCTTGGTTATTTTGTTAATTCTTAACAATTGTCTGTAATGCAGTAAACATCTTTGATTACTGATTTTTTATTAATGCTATTGTCACTGTTATTCGTCACCTCACAACAGATTTCCTATCACTCACTGCTGCCAGTGCACGTTACGAATGGATCAGGATAAATGGAATGTGGAATATTTCGTCACGGAGAATATACACATTTATCTCGGCGTCTTGTGTTCAGGGTAATATGAAAATCTCAGTAAGAGAAGACGACAACGGGTTGCCGGTGATGCAGGCAATAATATCTAACTATTTCTGTCGACTTAACACCATGACGGCAGACAAATTGGCGTCTCGGTGTATTTTGATTATAATTCGTTAGCCTTCTTGCGACCTCGTTCTAATACCTCGTGGAAGCAGGCATAATATCTTGCTTTTTGAACATCGAGCAGTAACATGGGTTTGGATCCAGTTCATCATTAGAAGACTAAAAAAGAGGAAAACATTACGAAAGCAGTGAATACGCTGATTAGTATACATTATTTGCATAGATCGGAAGATCAAAAAGCGCAGATCTGCACTTTACTTTCTGTCTTAATGGGCATAATGTTTAGTTTCTTCTCTTCTGAATTTTCAAATGAATTGATTATTACATGGCACAGAATAATTAGTTAACTGTGTTTCTTACTGCTTCCATTCGCACCAACATTTTTCTACATTCTCGTTCAATTCATGAAATTCTGCCTGTATTATCTCAAGACTGCACATAGATGCAATCGATTTCGAGGTGCATAGTGTTTGTTATCTTACTTTTTGTGAGAGGTGGGCAGTCCGCAGCTCGTGGTCGTACGGTAGCGTTCTCGCTTCCCACGCCCGGGTTCCCGGGTTCGATTCCCGGCGGGGTCAGGGATTTTCTCTACCTCTTGATGACTGGGTGTTGTGTGATGTCCTTAGGTTAGTTAGGTTTAAGTAGTTCTAAGTTCTAGGGGACTGATGACCATAGCTGTTAAGTCCCATAGTGCTCAGAGCCATTTGAGCAGGTGGGCAAAATTTATCTCCAAAAACTTTTTATTGTACTGAAATAATCTTTTGTCACAAAATAACAAGGTAAGTGTTTTATTTATATATACGATGTGGGAAACTGTAATCGTTGTGGAAGATTATACACCTGATTGTTTAACACAACTGGTAGGAGAAAGCACTGCATATTAACCAAACCACACGCCTCCTCTCTGTATCCTGCTATGACATGAGCATGGGATTCTCCTCACATACCTCTACAGAGCTGTTCCTAGCACAGCTGAGAATTGGCAACACCATCACAAACGTTTGGCAACACTGTGACAGTGCAATCACTTCCACGTATGGTACTGAATTGACTCGCTAAATTCGCTTGATAGTCTCTTTCCATTTGAATGACTCGTGCTGTATAATCCTCATGTAAACTAAGACAGTGAGACTTAAAATTCAATGTTTTGGCTAAAAAAATGCTGTTCTTCACATGAGTGACAACTTTTATTATCTTTCACGATGTGTTATGAGGCTGAGTGACCAATACCATGATGAGAGTATAGTACACGCAGCAGTGTGTCCGTAGCCCCATGGTAAAGCCCGTGTCTCGTGTCGCAACGGCTCAATGAATCGTCAGGTCTAACCGTTGTTAGGAGCCAGCGTGAGCGAGCTTTTTTTCTGATTTATTTTATGGAGCTACGAATTTCCAGAAAAAATTCTGTAACGAAATCGTAAGAAAAACCTTTACACTTCAATTCCTCTTGCTAGCTCGACCCAGTAAATTGTGTTAATGGTCAGAGATCTTGGCTTTCTTACTGCCAAGCTGATTCATAATACAAGTGTCTCTGAAGAAATTGGAATCGACCGTCAACGATACGAATTTCAATATTTTTCTTCATATAAGACTCACATGCCAGGGTGATAAGTATGAAGGGAATGAACCTCTTGATTACTGTACGGCCTCTACGCTAAATTTCCACAGTAGCAGTTAGGAACTCTCTGCAGACATTTACTAACAGCGGCTCTAGCGACTTACTTTTTCTCTGGGTAGCTTCAAATATGGGCAATTTTGTCGCCTTAAATCCAGTTGAATAATTTAAATATCACTTCTGAACAGCGTTCACTTCTCCATTAATTAATGTATAGACCTCAAAACAATCAATATGCCTGAGTAGCTATGTAGCAGGTTCTGAAAGGTATTGACACTATGTTTTGCATCCATTTACCATAGGGAATCAAAGAAAGGAACCAAACACATTACACTGCATTTACACTCTCTACCTGGCTAACACATATGAATCCATGAAAAAAATAAATTGTTTGAAGAATCTCTTGTGAAAGGAAAAAGAACAGGATATGACACTTTAATTATAGCGCACTGGACCACAATGAACTTAAATCTGTGCATATTGATGTATTGTATACTAGTGTAATAAAATACTCACCTAATAAAAACGGTTTTGTGCCTCCGTTGCAGTATAATGTGAAACACAAATCGTAGACAGGTTTTATGGGTGACCACGCAACAACATTAAAGCATTTTACATCGTCGAGAGTGAGGAGTGGAGCAGACGTTGCCGGCAGAAGGCAGCACAGTGACTCAGCCCCCGCCGGTAGGCAGCAAACGGGTCACAGAGAACTCAGACGCATGCGGTGTTCAGAGGCGAATGGTCGGACAAGAAACCTCTCGCTAAAATATTGTTGAACCAAACTGTTATTACCAATGTGACAGAAAGCGAAATATTTTGTAGATTCGCTTGAAATACACTCGTAGCTTCAGCACCGAGAAGAAAGGGGTGATAAAAATTATATCGACGTGTGCTCTCGGTTTGCCAACGGTCGTAGTAGCTAGCCTTGCGTTTTACCTCAAGACTACAGTCGCAGTGGAAAGTGATGCACTCAGACTGCACTCAAGACTTCCTCCAGGAAGTGACGCAGTCTACAATGTAATCAGATCGAGCATATTGCCGGACATATAATTCTGATGGCAGCACGATTGTATTGTCCACCTTACGGACAATTTTTTTGCTTAAGACTCTATTGACAACACATATTGCACACTGAACACCCAGAAAAATTAACAAAACAAAATTATTTTATCAGAGCAACGTTAGCTACAGCGTTCGAAGTATTCATAGTATTGTATACGTGTGTAAATGCCTTCCAATGCCCACTCAAGGAAGACAAGGATACACAGTCTAGCTACAGTGTTATAAATACGCCTCAGTTTGTGGATGAACTCAGACTTACGTTGATAATCATTTTGAATATTTGGCAGTAGTGTACCCATTGGTGTTAAACTCATTTTCAACCAATGATTCCCACACCTACACGAACACTACTTGTGATACCTCTTAGACAAAATACTTATGCAGTGCTATAAGACGAAAAGATCAACCTGACACAAACTGTGGGAAGTTTGTTTTACAACCTTCGTACCTGGATAAAGAGCTTTTCCTGTTTGAGATATCTGTGAACGTTGCTGCATAAGATGATTTGAGAAGAAACTAAATTCCTTCAGCTACGACAATGTTTAAAGAAATCGTCTTAACGGCACAAAATCGTGGTTTGTGAATCGTTTTTACTGGCTGTACTCTGCCGCATTTCGCTGGTTGGAAGGCAAAAAGCTTACTGACAAATTTCACACAAGGAAAACGGGGACAAAATATCTCCCACTGGGAGGTGATGTTGTTTTATTTAAATGATTACAAAATCAGCTAAAATTAACAGTGAGGCTGTCAGTATAAGCACGTTACTGTAGTCAGAATGATGTTGCATTGCCCAGGGCCTGTAATGATAAAGGGCCCGTTTAGGTCAGGCATATTGTATACAAAATGGTTCAAATGGCTCTGAGCACTATGGGACTTAACTGCTCAGGTTATCAGTCCCCGAGAACTTAGAACTACGTAAATCTAACTAACCTAAGGACATCACACACATCCATGCCCGAGGCAGGATTCGAAACTGCGACCGTAGCGGTCGCACGGTTCCGGACTGTAGCACCTAGAACCGCTCGGTCACTCCGGCATTTATATTGTATACAGAAGGGGAAGAGAGAGCACCACTAAATTCCACAATCCGCATGCGTTGCATACACACATAAATTACTGTTACAGCGTACTATTGGAGCCCAATGAGTGACCTGCATATTTTCCGGTGAAAAAGAGCACTGGCAAACAGTCTTCGCTACATTAGGGTACTTAAACTGATGTCACTCTGAGCTAGAGTTTATGGTCAACGACCAAGTATAAGGTCAATGAGTTGGATGCGGGTTTTGCAACTGTGAAATACTTTCCTACATTATAGAAGTGAATATTAAATTTGAACTAATACTACGAAAATTTCGAACTTGGATAGCTTACAATGAAAATCTTTCTGTTTATTGCAAAGGAAAACAATTGATTTTCTAAAACATTCTCTGCCATACACAACTAGAAACAGGTCACGTCGACCAAATCTTGTGGAAGAACTGACAGCGACGTATAACGGAAGGCAGTAAGATCCCTTGGCTTTTGGTTTGGCAGTATTCGACAGCCATTTCTAGGCGCAAGTAAATTAAGAAAGCCAGAGCGTTTTTGTTATCAAGTAACGTCTTCATCAATTAATTTAGTTTTAATGTAATCTGCGAGTAATTGCTGATGTTTGATATTAGCATGAAAAGGACTCCGTAAACAGGGAAAGAACCTCTTCTTGTGCAAATACTTCTATAATGACCAAAAGGCATTAACTGATCTTCAAGCACATGTGATCCAGCAACGGTATGAAGCAAATGATAGTAACAATGACGGTAATAGTCGAATTATTCGGTAACTTCACACTACACAGTGGATTTTCTCGAACTAAGAAATTTGCTGAATTAGTGAATATTTCAAAATGGCTTCACATCGAGGATATGAAGCCTAGAAGAGTCTTTACATCCTGCTGACATGAGAATAACATAATCTCCACGTCAGAAGATTGCTTCTACGTAACCATTTAATAGACTGGCATTTTTTCCACCGTTACTAATTTTGTAAGCTAAGCACATCATCCGTTACAGCACACGCCTGGGGCTGGGAAATGTGGTCACAATGGTCTGGTGGAACGAACTATCACAGGTGCAATGCTTGGGTTCAGGCATTTACTTTTAAGAGGCACAAACAGATTTACTTTACCTCCGGAAAATACAAGAGATAGACGTTATAATCCAGAATCCGCATTAAACATCACGTTCCTTCATTACCAGTTGGGCAGAGCCGGTTTACGCTGGGAAATTACATAGGCTGAAGTCACGGTAAACAGAAATACTGTCTCCAGTAAACTTACTTACATTAGAAAATTTTATTTTATTTGATGAAACGATAGCCATTTAAAGGAACAAGGCCCTTATTTTTTTGTACTTGATTGAACTAGAGACGTTGAAAAATTGGGTGCTGGACTGAGAGTCGAATTCGTATCCCATCTTTCGAGGATCTGAATCTCTCGGAACAGTATAGTTCAATCATTTCGTTCCTTTTCCCAAGACTGCAATCTTCTCTAGGTCTCCTCCCAAGGTAAGTATGTGGGTCCGAATCTTGATCCAGTACAAAAATATTCATAATTTCATTTCAAGCCCTATCACGTGCATACCAGTCTGCTAGTGAAAATTAATTTAATGTGTGTTCATGTGTTGCCAACAATCGCAATAGGTGTCGTTATTACTGGTCAAACACGCACACATTTTACTGTTGGTGAGTAAGCAAGTGTTACTGAAAGCTGTTCGCGGCTGATAAAGAAGGACGGTAGGTGTGGGGTTCGATTGTCGCTCAGGCACAAAAATTTGTATCCTTATTTTAGATTCAAACATCTAGCAGCTGGTAAGAAAAACCGATACGTAACATTCGATTTTACTTAATTAACAATCCTATTACGTGTTGGGTTCGTATCTCCGTCACAGAACTTCACAATTGCGCTTCATCGTTAAATGCATTAACACTTTGTTCCTTCTGAATGGAGGTATATCACGCATCTTTCGTGGTTAGTTAACAGGGACGAAAGGGTCTTTACAGGAGTCCCGGTTTATTACAAAACTGTCGTCTTTTATTTTCAAGTTTAGATTTGGTTACTGATATTGGCGAAAATTTCTGTAATTCGTGCCTCTTCATGACTAGTCAGCAATATGAAATGATCAGATTAGATTAGATTAATACTTGTTCCATAGATTATGAATACGACATTTCGTAATGATGTGGAGCGTGTCATTTTAATGAAACATTTCTTTACATACCATGATTCAGTTTCTTTGCAACAATTTTTCCACTCTCTCATTCTTTTTTATTTTTATATCTATCCCTCACTCTCTCTCTCTCTCTTCTCTCTCTCTCTCTCTCTCTCTCTCTCTCTCTCTCTCTCACACACACACACACACACACACACACACACACACAGACACAGTCCTTTTTTTTTATTTGTTTGTTGTGCTCGACTATCGGCGAGGCACGAAAACGTTCGTCAATGATTTTCTTAGTTTTGAGTACACGTACGAAAGATACATAAAAACAACTATGAGAGTTACTGATTTATGAAGCTTAGTTTGCAGTCAGTTCTGAGTATTATTAGTAACTATTATTAACTGCGCTCCAGTCCCTAAACCCAGTTACAGAAATGTGAGTCAGACGGATTGTTTATTGCAGGTCGTAGCAGCCGCGTCTTTGAGACGTCAGCTATTGTCACGTCCCAGCCCACTGTAGTATCACATCGGTTCGTCTTCTTCCTGCTAGTAATGTAACTGAGATTTGGCGACAAGGTAAGGTATATTTGGCAACTCTGTGATCGACGAGTTACTTCCTGGTGTGCACGGAATTAAGCCTCAAAGTTCACTTGATTTGTCCTGTCATCCCATTGAATGATCTGAGTTATTATTAACGCTTGAGCTGTAACAAAAGATCGTAAATTTACGGTTTTCCGCCCAGGAAAGTCGTTGCACGTGAAAATCGCATCTAATCTCGTCCTTTAAATAGCGGTTTACGAGTTCTAGCCACTACTGGTCTCGTAAGAGTAAAGCTAGCCGCATCCCTCCTCCCTAGCTCTGTGGAAAGGTGGTAACCTGTGAGAAAACGTCTGTTATGGTTTGCGGTTCCAGTCTTGCTGACTGTAACATTTTTATCTCTTTTGTGAAAGAGCTACAAGCAGTCAGATCACACATCGATAAGGAAATCGAAAGAAAATACTTTCGGCTCATAGTGCAATGGTGAAAAACATACAATGCTGCACAACACGCAACGTCTCTTTCCGCTGCTGACAAGCAAATTTTGGGTTTCTAGGAATACATAACTTTATTTATGAAATGCCACATTTGCATACCACTTGAGTATGACACAGCATACCAATCAAACACAGACCCAATCGAAACCTAAGTGATTAGTATTTTACTAATTCGATAGAGGCACGCTTGTGTACAGATACTCAGTTTTATCAAAACAGACGTTCGCCGTAAGGTTATCGTGGGTAGTTTTATTTCATTTCTTATAATACAGTGCACAATTTTCGTACGGTTTCTTTCAGTGTTGTTAAAACATTAGTTAACATGAGAGAGGAATTAAGGATCAACGATATATGCCAATTCTCTGATGTTATCTATAACAGTCTGACAATGCACATGCAGTTTATTGATTACATGCATGTAGAAAACTTGTTCTGAGTTAAAGCTGTCAAACAAGGTTTGATGAAGAATAAAATGCCACTGCCAAACGACAGGTAATGTACAAAATACTTTTCTGACGTATTTTGGCACGATGCGCTCTCCCCATACATAATACAGTAGTTTCGAGATGCATCTGCAGCCTGGCCATCTATTAAACCAGAAAAGAACAAAATGTCGCAGAAGTTAGCCCTTTTCCCACATGCGACTATTTTGGGTTGAGAAGTGAAGGGAATTATGTTCAAAGTTTCATTAGATCGATAGCTTCAGCAGACAGCAGTATGGCGTTTTAAAAAATGTAGCAGTGAACGTACCCAAACTCGCGACGTCTTATCAACAGTGCGCGACGCTTACAACTACGGTACTAGCTGACACATAGATACACCACCTCCAGAACTCAACAGCAATTCCTCCAGTGCTGTGAGATAATGCATATGGCCGGATCTAGACTTCTGAGAGACAGACAGTTACAGCTTTTCTTTTGCACTGCACGACGTTTTTAACAAACAGATAGCGCAATAGAGTAGCTCAAGTCGAAAGGAAAACTTCATGTTTAAATTTCTGCATCCTACACTGTTGGCAGTTCTGTGTAGGTGTCAGTTACGTCATTTTATTTCGGTGATTACAAAATAGAGTCGAATGTATGCACTGGGTAGCCGAGGCAGCTAGTTCAAGGCGATTCTTGCTGGCCGGAGTGGCCAAGCGGTTAAAGGCGCTACAGTCTGGAACCGCGCGACTGCTACGGTCGCAGGTTCGAATCCTGCCTCGGGCATGGATGTGTGTGATGTCCTTAGGTTAGTTAGGTTTAAGTAGTTGTAAGTTCTAGGGGACTGATGACCTTAGAAGTTAAGTCCCATAGTGCTCAGAGCCATTTGAATCAAGGCGATTCGGTCAACCAAGTAAATGATTGTACTGAACATGCTGCAAACCACTACAGGGAGTCTGTGTGTAAGAATTCTCATCCAGTGTGGCGCAACATTGTTATGATAGAAAAATGAGTGATCGATAAGAGAATTTGGTGGTCTTTTGGATTGATGCTAGGTTCATATACTTATGGTCTGGGTTCGATTCCAACTTCTGCTGATGATTTTTGATAAGAAGAGACAGATTCTGTTCTCTTCTGGCTACGCCCAGTGTAGATGGTAGTTCGCCGGCGGCCGACGTGGAGGTAGGACGTAGTGTGGTGTGCGCTGCGCCGTCTGTGCTTCCGCGTGGTAAGTCTCGCGCTTGCTGCAGCTTAAAGCTCTGTTTATCGAACACTTCGAGAAGTAATGAGTACTATGCAGTGATGGCTCAGCCAAGTCGAAAAGATACGTTGAAACTTACCTTTGATTCTCGATATGCCAGACCTAAGTCGTTTGAAGTAGAGAATTGGTTAGAAGAAGATGTGAAGCTCTCCTTTAATGATATAACCGGGATCCACCTGTCGATTTTAGCTTGTGTCGTGTTTGTTAAACTGCGTAGTTCAGAGTTGTGCGAGAAAATAGTTGAGTCTTCCGGAGGTGTCATGAAATTTAAGCACTCAGATGGAAACGTTGGTGAAGTCACCGTTGCACAAGCTGGTTTTGCCATTCGCACAGTTCGAATCTTAGAGTTACCTTTTGAGATTACAACAGACCACATTAATGCCGTAATTTCACCCTTCGGTAAAGTGCTCAGCAACTTTGTCGAGAAATGGTCAAGCGCGCATAAATTCCCAGTACTAAATGGAGTACGGCAGCTTCGAGTAGAGTTACAAAAGCACATCCCGTCGTACGTCAATGTCTGCGGATATAGAGGGATTGTAAATTATGACGACCAACCGCGAACCTGTGCCGCCTGTAACAAGCCTGGGCACGTTCGCGCAGAATGTATACAGCGGCGCGTTGCACAGCTGCCGGCCGGCGAGGCCACCCGGCCACCGGCGATGACAACACTGCCTGGAACTTACGCCGCCGTGGCACGCGAACGACCGACTGCCTCCTCAGCCCCTGAATCGTGTGCAAATACAAATTCTCCAGACACTGAAATTCCGATGGATGTCTGTGCCGTCATAGCTGACGACCTACAAGAGTCCCACCAACCTACGAAAACAGTTGAAGTTCCACCGAAACAGGCACGACACGTTTCTGAGGAGCGTTCCCCTTCTGCGCTGGAAAAACGGGACGTCCAAGGAAAGCTAACAAAGAAAGCATCCACTCACCCTCAAGAAGCGAATCACTCTCCTGAAGATTCACTCGTCCCACCCACAACGACAACGTCAACCAGCTGGGCAGACGAATGCGATCATAACAATGCGGATGAAGAAATGACAGAAGTTTCAGAAACTAAAACAGACTGCACTCCAGCCCCAAAGGTGGCTGATTTCTTCAACGAAGACGTCTCCGTGAACGAACTTTCTAAAGAACAAGGACACACCACTGAAACATTTGCTACCGGTGAATATTATTAAAATGAGTTTTAAAGCTGACGCTTGCTAGACAAAACGGAAGAATGTTGTTTAAAGTTTGACCAAGTAGAACGAACAATGTCTCACATACAAGCCTACAAGATCGTTACAGTAAACCTTAAAGGGATTCTTAGTTCCTTTAAATTACAGAACTTAAAAGATTTTATATATGCTTCTGACAGTGACATTATCCTTTTACAAGAAGTGTCAGACATTGAGCTCGGTAACGTACCTGGCTTCAACGCCATAATAAACTCAGGGCATGGAACGGAAATGGGCACAGCTCTGCTCGCAAAGGAGGGCATAGTAGTCCAAGATGTGGTAACACTACCAAACAGTAAAGGCATAGCGGCCACAATAAACAAAATACGAGTCATTAACGTCTATGCCCCTTCAGGATCCAGCAACAGGCACCGCAGAGCGGAGTTCTTTAAAGAAGAAGTTGTACCACTATTTGGAACTCGATATGAACACCTTATCCTGGGAGAAGATTTTAACTGTATTTTGCATGCCAGAGACCAAACTCCCAATTTCAACAAGTTTACTGAACTGGAACGTATAGTTAATGACCTAAGACTAATAGACTCATGGGAGCATATGCACGGTGCAGCCCCTGCCTTCACCCACACCACAAGTCACTCGGCGAGCCGTCTAGACAGGATATATGTAACTCTCAATTTGAAACACCACATTTTGCACTCCGAAATATGGCCTACCGTTTTCTCGGATCATGCTGCGTACATATGCACAATCAATCTGACAAAACAAGGGACCTACCGAGGTAGAGGCACATGGAAGCTCAACGTGTCACATCTGTAAGACCAAGCTTGTCAGGAGGCATTTTACAAGTTATGGAGAGAGTGTGAAAGCAAATTTAGCTCGTACAACTCTGGCACTTACTGGTGGCTGAAACATGCCAAACCTAAAATACGGAGGTTTTTCATAAATTACTCAAAAGACAAAAACTTTTGGTACAAATCAAGTATAGAATTCTACTTTCAGTGTCTAAGGGATTTATACAAGTCCGATGTAACTGTTGTGGACAACTACGAAAGAATTAACAAAATTAAAGCAAAAATTTTGGCTCTTCGGCGTAAACAACTGGAAGGCTACCAAATACGGTCGCGTGCCCAGAATATAGCTCAGCACGAGGTCACTTCCATTTATCATGTCATTCGTGAAAGCAAAAGGGCGTCTCGCAAGATATTCTCTGAAATAACAACTGATGATGAAAGGAAGCTGACGAAGCAAAGAGAGATTAAAGATGCAACCGTACAGCATTTTGAATCCTTAATGTCCAGTCAACCAGTTGACGAACAGCTTCAAGACGAGTTAATGATCAACCTCCAGGGCAAAGTATGCCACGCGGCTCATCTCGGAAGTGACTGAAGAAGATGTCGACGAAGCTATATATGGAAGCATGAAAAATAAGGCTCCAGGGGCAGACGGAATTCCGGCAGAATTTTATCGCAAATTTAGCAACCTCGTAAAACCCAAGTTAACTCTCATCTGCAACGAACTACTAAACCCTGAAAATGACATCCCGAAAGAATTTCGTGAGGGACTCGTAGTGTTAGTGCCAAAAACCACCAACACGAAAACTGTAAGCGCTCTGAGGCCAATTACGCTTTTAAACAGCGATTATAAAATCTTTGGCCGCATCCTCGCTCGCAGGCTGAAAACCACAATGACCAGCGTCACTGGCCCTTATCAAACAAGTGTGGGCAAAGATAGGAGAATTCTCCAGACCCTTTGTGATTACAGGCACCTAATCTCAACGGCCGACGTCTGCAAAATAAAATGTGCACTCATCTCACTCGACTTTGATAAAGCATTCGACAGGGTAAATCATCGTTTTCTCCTTCGGACCATGGGCGTAATGGGCTTCCCTCCAAGTTTCATTGCTGTAGTAAGAAATACATTAACAAACAACTCCGCCAGATTTGTCATCAATGGGCACATTAGCCGCCCGATTGACGTCACCAGCTCCATTAGGCAAGGGTGTCCAATGTCAATGGCACTCTTCGCCATCGCCATCGAACCCCTGCTTGCCTCCCTTACGAAACATCTACAAGGGCTACAAATACATGGAGAAAAGATCGTGTGCAAGGCGCACGCTGATGATGTTGGCTTCCTAGTCGTGAATGGCACTGAAGTAGAGAGCGCACTACAAATAGTAACAAAATATGAACAGGCATCTGGTGCAAAACTTAATAGAACAAAGTCGGGGATTTTCAACATCGGCCGTGGAATTGGGACTCAAACGCAGGGTCTGTTACGCGAGCTTGTAACCATGAAATGTCTCGGCATAGATTTTAAAAGAAATATCAAACACACTATTGCTGCAAATTATCGAAAATTACTTAACAGCATACGCGCCTCTGTACAAGCACATAGTATTAGGAAACTCGATGAACTTCAGAAAGTAATAGTAGCAAATGTATATATCACATCCAAAGTTAATTACGTAGCACAAGTTCTGCCACCATCTGCGCCTTTGTATACCTTTCAACCACATATAAACAATGGAAAGAACCACGTGGCACCCTTGCTGCACATTTGTTAAATGAAGTAGCTCCTGCTGACATCAGTCCACCTATAAATGTCCAACACATACCCAACGGACTATACCACTTGAAATACTTTTTAGTGGAATACAGCTACATACAGGCAAGGATCCCTGAAAAAGACGTCATGAAAGTAAAAGAACTTTACAATAACTTTATGAAAGACAAACCCAGAAACGACGTAGAACAAAAGTATCCTTGTTATAACTGGGAAACGATATGGCAAAATATTCACTGTCGGAACCTACCAACGTATGTCAGATCGACCTGGTACTATGCTGTAAACAAGAAAATTACGACGAACTCTAAACTTCACTCTCTTCGATTGGCCGAGTCACCGCTGTGTATATTATGTAATATACCAGATACCGAAGAGCATAGATTGTTGTGTGACAAGGTAAAAGACATATGGCTCTACATAAGACAAAAGATAGCGAGCGTCATCAGAACTACGCCCAACGCCGTTACGCCTGCTGAATTTTTAAACCCCGACAGTATACCTTACCCTAAAACAAAACGAAACGCAATCAACTGGTTGAAAGGTCAAACGATGCATTACATCCTAACAAAAGAGTCAAGCAATAGGGAGGACTTCTGGGTATACCTTACAACTGAGCACCAAAAGTTGATGTGTACTAAAAAAAAAATACAAAGAAAACTACGCAAATTTTTTAACTAAAACAATACTGTAACCGATAGAAGTTCGTAATTTACATTATCCATCGAAGCATTTCGGCCGGCCGTTGTGGCTGAGCGGTTCTAGGCGCTTCAGTGTGGAACCTCGCGACCGCTGCGTTCGCAGGTTCGAATTCTTCCTCGGGCATGGATGTGTGTAATGTCCTTAGGTTAGTTAGGTTTAAGTAGTTCTAAGTTCTAGGGGACTGATGACCTCAGATGTTAAGTCCCATAGTGTTCAGAGCCATTTGAACCATTTTTTTAAGCATTTCGTATATTAGACGAATGCTTTATGGTACAAGGTTGCACTTCACGTAGCAAGAGGGGGATATCCAACAGCAAGTAATCAGAGAAGATCATAAATATAAACCAGTTAAGTCCATATGTACAGGGTGTTTCAAAAATGACCGGTATATTTGAAACGGCAATAAAAACTAAACAAGCAGCGATAGAAATACACCGTTTGTTGCAATATGCTTGGGACAACAGTACATTTTCAGGCGGACAAACTTTCGAAATTACAGTAGTTACAATTTTCAACAACAGATGGCGCTGCAAGTGATGTGAAAGATATAGAAGACAACGCAGTCTGTGGGTGCGCCATTCTCTACGTCGTCTTTCTGCTGTAAGCGTGTGCTGTTCACAACGTGCAAGTATGCTGTAGACAACATGGTTTATTCCTTAGAACAGAGGATTTTTCTGGTGTTGGAATTCCACCGCCTAGAACACAGTGTTGTTGCAACAAGACGAAGTTTTCAACGGAGGTGTAATGTAACCAAAGGACCGAAAAGCGATACAATAAAGGATCTGTTTGAAAAATTTCAACGGACTGGGAACGTCACGGATGAACGTGCTGGAAAGGTAGGGCGACCGCGTACGGCAACCACAGAGGGCAACGCGCAGCTAGTGCAGCAGGTGATCCAACAGCGGCCTCGGGTTTCCGTTCGCCGTGTTGCAGCTACGGTCCAAATGACGCCAACGTCCACGTATCGTCTCATGCGCCAGAGTTTACACCTCTATCCATACAAAATTCAAACGCGGCAACCCCTCAGCGCCGCTACCATTGCTGCACGAGAGACATTCGCTAACGATATAGTGCACAGGATTGATGACGGCGATATGCATGTGGGCAGCATTTGGTTTACTGACGAAGCTTATTTTTACCTGGACGGCTTCGTCAATGAACAGAACTGGCGCATATGGGGAACCGAAAAGCCCCATGTTGCAGTCCCATCGTCCCTGCATCCTCAAAAAGTACTGGTCTGGGCCGCCATTTCTTCCAAAGGAATCATTGGCCCATTTTTCAGATCCGAAACGATTACTGCATCACGCTATCTGGACATTCTTCGTGAATTTGTGGCGGTACAAACTGCCTTAGACGACACTGCGAACACCTCGTGGTTTATGCAAGATGGTGCCCGGCCACATCGCACGGCCGACGTCTTTAATTTCCTGAATCAATATTTCGATGATCGTGTGATTGCTTTGGGCTATCCGAAACATACAGGAGGCGGCGTGGATCGGCCTCCCTATTCGCCAGACATGAACCCCTGTGACTTCTTTCTGTGAGGACACTTGAAAGAACAGGTGTACCGCCAGAATCCAGAAACAATTGAACAGCTGAAGCAGTACATCTCATCTGCATGTGAAGCCATTCCGCCAGACACGTTGTCAAAGGTTTCGGGTAATTTCATTCAGAGACTACGCCATATTATTGCTACGCATGGTGGATATGTGGAAAATATTGTACTATAGAGTTTCCCAGACCGCAGCGCCATCTGTTGTTGAAAATTGTAACTACTGTAATTTCGAAAGTTTGTCTGCCTGTAAATGTACTGTTGTCCCAAGCATATTGCAACAAACGGTGTATTTCTATCGCTGCTCGTTTAGTTTTTATTGCCGTTTCAAATATACCGGTCATTTTTGATACACCCTGTATACACTCCTGGAAATGGAAAAAAGAACACATTGACACCGGTGTGTCAGACCCACCATACTTGCTCCGGACACTGCGAGAGGGCTGTACAAGCAATGATCACACGCACGGCACAGCGGACACACCAGGAACCGCGGTGTTGGCCGTCGAATGGCGCTAGCTGCGCAGCATTTGTGCACCGCCGCCGTCAGTGTCAGCCAGTTTGCCGTGGCATACGGAGCTCCATCGCAGTCCTTAACACTGGTAGCATGCCGCGACAGCATGGACGTGAACCGTATGTGCAGTTGACGGACTTTGAGCGAGGGCGTATAGTGGGCATGTGGGAGGCCGGGTGGACGTACCGCCGAATTGCTCAACATGTGGGGCGTGAGGTCTCCACAATACATCGATGTTGTCGCCAGTGGTCGGCGGAAGCTGCACGTGCCCGTCGACCTGGGACCGGACCGCAGCGACGCACGGATGCACGCCAAGACCGTAGGATCCTACGCAGTGCCGTAGGGGACCGCACCGCCACTTCCCAGCAAATTAGGGACACTGTTGCTCCTGGGGTATCGGCGAGGACCATTCGCAACCGTCTCCATGAAGCTGGGCTACGGTCCCGCGCACCGTTAGGCCGTCTTCCGCTCACGCCCCAACATCGTGCAGCCCGCCTCCTGCGGTGTCGCGACAGGCGTGAATGGAGGGACGAATGGAGACGTGTCGTCTTCAGCGACGAGAGTCGCTTCTGCCTTGGTGCCAATGATGGTCGTATGCGTGTTTGGCGCCGTGCAGGTGAGCGCCACAATCAGGACTGCATACGACCGAGGCACACAGGGCCAACACCCGGCATCATGGTGTGGGGAGCGATCTCCTACACTGGCCGTACACCACTGGTGATCGTCGAGGGGACACTGAATAGTGCACGGTACATCCAAACCGTCATCGAACCCATCGTTCTACCATTCCTAGACCGGCAAGGGAACTTGCTGTTCCAACAGGACAATGCACGTCCGCATGTAGCCCGTGCCACCCAACGTGCTCTAGAAGGTGTAAGTCAACTACCCTGGCCAGCAAGATCTTCGGATCTGTCCCCCATTGAGCATGTTTGGGACTGGATGAAGCGTCGTCTCACGTGGTCTGCACGTCCAGCACGAACGCTGGTCCAACTGAGGCGCCAGGTGGAAATGGCATGGCAATCCGTTCCACAGGACTACATCCAGCATCTCTACGATCGTCTCCATGGGAGAATAGCAGCCTGCATTGCTGCGAAAGGTGGATATACACTGTACTAGTGCCGACATTGTGCATGCTCTGTTGCCTGTGTCTATGTGCCTGTGGTTCTGTCAGTGTGATCATGTGATGTATCTGACCCCAGGAATGTGTCAATAAAGTTTCCCCTTCCTGGGACAATGAATTCACGGTGTTCTTATTTCAATTTCCAGGAGTGTATATCACTTTGTTTTGAGGGAAGCATACGACACAGTGATGAAACTGGTATCTTCCTTTTATTTAGTTTCTTTCTTTCATTCCTTCTTTTCACAGGAAGACATATTTATATTATTTATG
Source organism: Schistocerca cancellata (assembly GCF_023864275.1). NCBI lineage: Eukaryota > Metazoa > Arthropoda > Insecta > Orthoptera > Acrididae > Schistocerca > Schistocerca cancellata. The sequence goes on from NC_064629.1 coordinate 724,808,549, forward strand.
CGTAAAATCAGGCAGCAGAAGCCTACTTTAATTCATTACCTTTCTGAAGAAGAGAATTTTACTTATCAGCAATAATGAGTTTGCTTCTTTCCGTTTTTCCACGCACGGAGAAAGAAAATTATAGATGCAGTTACGTTTCCATAACAATTATGTGAAATCCTTCTCAATGGAATTTACATTTATTTTTATTCAAGCCATGTTGCAAACAAAGGCAGCAGAAGGGGCATACTAGTTTGTCGATCAGCAGAAGCGCGTTTCCACATCATCAAGTTACATTCTCTCTTTAAAGGCGGAGAAGCCGGGCCGAGAAGGCAAAAATTGGCGAGCGTAAAGGACGGGTTGAAGGGGAGGAAGGAGACCCGAAATAAAAAAAAAAAAAGGTTGGTAGAGTACTTGCCCGCGAAAGGCAAAGGTCCCGAGTTCGAGTCTCGGTCGTCAAATAAAAAAAAAGTGTAGAAGGTATAATGGCATTGTGGTCTGACATACATGTTAAACATGATGTTCCTTCTCTACCAAGTAGACGTTATGTTGAACCACAATTAAGTCAGGAGTCGCGACACGTAGAAACTCTATCAACAGTAACCTTTCTTATACTAGTAATTAATTTCTAGTGACGAAACAAACCCTATGTAGTGTCACAGAACACTTATTCCATCTTTTATTTGAGCTTCTGTATGTCGATAAAATTGGTTCTGAACTGGGAATGCAACTCAGACCGCCCTTAACGCGGAATTTGATCCCTTCGTGACAATACAGCTCGACTGCAATTTGGTGTTTGTTCAAAACTGCAGATTCCTCAACATCTCCACATATTGCGCGTGAAAGGGTTCGAATCCTGACCCGGAACTAAAACTTTCATTAGTATTATCAAGCTCTACTATGAGAACACCTATCTGCTGGTGGGTAATAATTTTGATTTTTAATGTATTTTAGTTAGTTGTTAACACTAACGGTATCTGACGTTTTTGAGTGCCAGTGAGACACAGAACTGTTTGCGAAATCATTGTAAATCAAGGATGTTATTCCGAGCTGCTGGTGGAGAAAAATTCGGTAGCTGACGTCTCTTTGTGTGCAGTCAACAACGATATGTGTGGGGTTCGATTCCCAGTTAGCACTGAACTCTTCGTCATATTATTTCTAGTTCAAACATGCTCACATGTCGCTGCTGGTGTAACAAACCCATTTTTAACGTTCGTTTTCTCTAGAATATAACAGCGATAGGTGTCAGGTTGAGCCGGGCGCGGTGGTCTAGCGGTTCTGGCGCTGCAGTCCGGAACCACGGGACTGCTACGGTCGCAGGTTCGAATCCTGCCTCGGGCATGGATGTGTGTGATGTCCTTAGGTTAGTTAGGTTTAAGTAGTTCTAAGTTCTAGGGGACTTATGACCTAAGATGTTGAGTCCCATAGTGCTCAGAGCCATTTGAACCATTTTGTCAGGTTGGAGACCCGGGAAATAAAAAATTAATGTTTCGTCTCGTCATTTCACTTAAAACATCTAGCTACTGCCGAGAAAATTCGATATGTCACAGTTGATTGTGCTTCGATGACAATCCAGTTAGGCTCTGGGTTCGATTCCCTGTGCAACACAAAGCTTTACCTCACGGCATTTCAAGTAAATTACTTGTGAAGAAACAATATTTAACATCTCTCGAAGTTCGTTAACAAGGACAATAGATGCTGGGTAGGAATTCGCGTCCGTTAAAAATGTTTACGTTATGTAGTTTAAAGTTGATATTTGCTAACTGATACTGTCTAAAATCGAGGTATATCGCTCTCTGCATGCCTAGTCAGGAATGACTGTTAGTTTCCGTTAGTCACGAAGTCTTTGCTTAGGCTGCATGACCTGGGTTTGAATCCATATGCAGAACGAGACGGTTCGTCGTGTCATTTGAAGTTCATACATATTCACAACTAGCTGCTCGTGAATAACTTGGATTTTTAATGCCATTTTGTGTTAAATAATAATTACGGTATGTTATTTTGAAGAGGAAATCATGAATACGACGAACTTACTACGTGAATTACTCATCTGTCGTAATAATGAGAGTGGTAACATTTCATGTATGTCACATATTGTAATGAATGTGAGTTTACAAGCCTTAAGAACCGTCCTAAGTGTGATAAGATGTTCCCTGATATTTGTAGTGCCTTGGTATTACTTTACATCTTGAGTTATTGCGGTACTGAGCAGTGTTTTCTAGTGGTGACTTGTTGGAACTATTTTCAATAGTCAAACGACTATACCGAGGGGGCGATTAGAGGACCTGCTAGACAGCTGCGCTATGTGGATTGCATTCGAATCAGGCGAAATGCAATTCAGGTCGTTCGGATACTTTTTAGCATGACTGTACATAACCTATCAGCTGATGTATAAGTAACTGTATAATGCACCTGATGATGGCAACATGCTGAGACACTTAAAGTAGTAGATGCGTTTTGCTATTTGGGGAGAAAAATAACTGATGATGGTCGAAGTGGAGAGTGTATAAAATATAGACTGGCTATGGCAAGAAAAGCGTTTCTGAAGAAGAGAAATTTGTTAATATCGAGTATAGATTTAAGTGTCAGGAAGCCTTTTCTTTAAGTATTTCGATGGAGTGTAGCCATGTATGGAAATGAAACATTGATGACATATAGTTTAGACAAGAAGAGAATAGAAGCTATCGAAATGGGGTGCTACAGAAGAATGAGTTTAGATAGGTAGATCACATAAATAATGCGGAGGTATTGAATAGAACTGGGGAGAAGAGGAATCTGTGGCACGACTTGAGATCAGTTGGTAGGACACGTTCTGAGGTATCAAAGGATCACCAATTTAGTACTGGAGGGCAGCATGGAGAGTAAAAATTGTAGAGGGTGACCAAGAGATGAAACACTAAGCAAATTTAGAAAGATGTAGGTTGCAGTAGTTGCTCGGAGAGGAAGGAGCTTGCACAGGGTAGAGTATCATGGAGAGCTGCATCAAACCAGTCTCTGGACTGAAGACCACAACAACAACAAGTGGTTGGTTCATCGCTGTTGCGAAAGGTTGGTGGCTGATTCCAAGCGCGCCTCGTAACGTTAAGCTGTTCTGGTATGGAACACTCTTCGTTGTGTTGGCCGATAACGTGAGCTGTGGTGGTATAGAATCGGAGCGAGTTCTCAGAGGTATTTCCGACCGTACTGTTTGTTGTTTGATCTTGTGTCTCTTGATTTTGAAAACACTCACTGCAGTGTGCCTAGTAATACTGGCATGTTAATTTGTGCTGTGGTTACTTTATGTTTGTGTGTGAATAACTGAGGAAAACTGTGTTGTCACCGCCAGACACCACACTTGCTAGGTGGTAGCCTTTAAATTGGCCGCGGTCCGTTAGTATACGTCGGACCCGCGTGTCGCCACTGTCAGTGATGGCAGACCGAGCGCCGCCACACGGCAGGTCTAGAGAGACTCCCTAGCACTCGCCCCAGTTGTACAGCCGACTTTGCTAGCGATGGTTCACTGACTAAATACGCTCTCATTTGCCGAGACGATAGTTTAGCATAGCCTTCAGCTACGTCATTTGCTACGACCTAGCAAGGCGCCATTGTCAGTTACTGTTGATATTGTGAATCATGTACCTTCAAGACCGACGTTCATCGTTAATGGATTAAAGTTAAGTATTCCACCAGCTACGTCCGTTTTTTCTAAATTCTAAATTTCCTTGTCATGTTCCAGACCTCACGCCAGCCTGCGTGAGCTAAAACGCGTGCATTTCGGCCTCCTTTAGTAAAACGGTGTTGGCTCTCTTGCCAACCACAACAAAAACAATGTTTGGCTACCTCAGGTGGCTCTAGGGCTTAGACTGGTATTACTGTATGCAACCATAACTGCATGAGTGGAATGCTGCAGATGAGTACTTCCGTGGTATGTTCTGGTAACGTATGATAACTTTGTTCACAGCCTTGCCCGGCTTACGCCTTAGTTATGGATTATTAACTCAGTGATTAATTAGGCTTACTTTCCGGTCTATTGCCAAGCTGTTGCCTCAAGCGGAGACTAAACTGTGTTAAAAGTGCTAGGTTCTACCTAGTGATAAGGGGCCTAAAGCCGCCAAGTAGTAAGATCTAAGTTAATCTACGTACAGTGCCGGTATAAATAAAGGGATATTCCCGCTAGTAGTAAAGTATAAGAATTAATTGAATTTAATACCTTGCTTTAAGTAATATTGTAGGTATTGTGACTAAGCAGTTTTTAGAAAGCTCTATGTGGGCAGTAGTTTGGGTATAAGGAAATCAGTGACCACTAGGGTGGTAGTCCTAGAAGTTATTACTGCTAACTTGTGGTTTGGTGGTGCATGATCTGTGTGTAACTAACTTGAAACCTTCTGTGTGCTGTGTTTTCATAAAGCCACCCCATTTATTTTCTGAATTATTCCACTTTTTTCGAAATCTTAAAAGCATGTAATATAAAAGTTACAGAGTTCTACCTCTGTAATTAGGTTTAGTTTATCATAAAAACATAGGGTAGAAGTTTATACGAAGCCGCCTCTTTGAATTATTAAGTAAAACTCAATTTTCGTGCCAAAAACTATAAAAACGAGTTAGATTAAATTATCTTAGTATAAAAGATAAAAAACTTAAAGACAGCATTGTAATTGATATAAGTAATAATGAAACTGTTCGAACTTTCACTGTGATATTGCAATTTAATAAACGTATAGAAAATTAGAAAGATACAGTTCACAGGCCGCCCTCTACCCTCTGTTCCGTTTTAAAACTTCTGAAGGTTAAATTTTATCAGTTATCGAGCTGAGAATTTTGTATAATATGAACGGAGTGTAGATGTACTTAGAGACGAAATTCAGATCATTGTAGGTCTTCAACTTACAACGATACAAATAATTTTGTAATCAACGAGGACGCAGGGCGAGCACTGCTGTCGCCACTGGTAGCAGTTTTGGAGGCAATGTTTCCTCCGCCGTCCGCACACAGACGGGAGTGTCTGCACTGGAAGTCATACAGATTACGTTACACTCAGTTACAGAATGTGCCGTGATTCTGTCTGTGTGCCCTTAAGCTTCGAATATCATTAATGACGACTGATATGATTGTTTTTTCGTACGAATGGGACATCGTATGAAACTGTGTAAAAGTGAGCTTACTTGGATTGATAATTTAACTGGAAAGCCCCTGTTTCGTATTCGATGTTCTGTTTCGTGTGTCGCCTGTCATAGACAACCGCAAGACAAGTGTCTGAGATTATTCTCCACTTTTAAGGCGAGCAATTACCCTATCGTAATTAGGAACAAAGAGCAGAAATCGTGTCTGAACTGTGTCGAAAGGACAAGCTTGAATGATTTTCGTACTTATCACTTGTGGGTGTTAACTTTTGTCATTATACGAGGGTTGTCCAGAAAGTAAGTTCCGATCGGTCCCTAAATGGAAACCAGAGTGAAAATCAGAAACATTTTATTTTCAAGAGTTAGCTACAGTTTTCTACATAGTAGCCGCTCCGACTTAGACATTTTTCGGAGCGTTATACCAAATTTCCAACACCATCGTCATAGAAGGCAGTCACCTGTGCTTTCCGATAATTCTCTACGCTGGTCTATAGCGCGTAGCCTGCGCCCAAGTGTTGTCTTCGTATCCAGCGTTTCATGTGAACAGAGATGATACTCAGGACGAGCCAATTAGGGCTGGGTTGTGGGTGATCGAACACTTCCCATCGAAAAGGCTTCAGGAGCATCTTCACTGCCCCTGCAAAGTGCAGCTGAGAATTGCTATGAAGAAGGAAGTGCGTGGCAGTCGTGTTATGTGGGCAGCATTCATTAAGGCGAAGCCCCTCAGCAGGCCCTCCTACTTGGCGGGAGACATTGTTGTTCTAGGCACCTTTACTCGCTCACAGTGCGCTCACAACTGAAAAGAGCGTCTTGATGTGATCGACGACCATACTAGAGACACTACCCAACACATCTGTGCAAAGCTTCATCGGCCTTTTACTGTGATATCCATTTCGTGACCAATCGGAACTTACTTTCTGGACAACCCTCCTATTATACTGCTCAGTTAAACGATAATGGATTTTTGTTTATAGTTGTGGTTCCTGACGGCTCTGCATAATTCTTACAGAATTAGAACATTTTATTTCAGTTTTAGCTAACTGAGTTGTGGACTTGTGGAGGGAGATTACTGAAGAGCACGTTCTCCATCTGTTCGCAAAATAGTTTTCAGGCCCTTGGAAAAGGCTATCGTATCCAAAAATCGCACAAGACTACCTAACATTTCAACATTCAGAAACTAAAATTAACAAACCAGATATATAAACCCACCACCCCACAAAAGACACAGACACACACATACACGCACAGACACACACACACACACACACACACACACACACACACACACACACTCTCAAAGATGTGCGCACATGCATTTTCGCAATGAAGTAGAATGATTGCTGCAGTGTGTTAAACAACATCCAGTCGGTAGTCACAGTAAATATTATCTCGATTTTAAAACATACATACATTCTCTTCTAATGCAAGCATATAATCATTTAATATCTACAGAACCTGAATTACCTCTCTGTGATACACGTACTGACGATATGTCAAAGATAGATGTTACGTCGTATCGTGCGTTACAAGGTCTTCTTATGCAGAACTGTGGTAGAACCAAAGAGATCTCTGCCTCTTTGGGTAGACACGCCTTAGTTTACATACACAGTCAGTTACACAAGAAAGTGTACGGCGTTATCTGTATGAAATAAAAGACACTGTTATAAATATATGTTTACATGAAAATGCATGTTATTACTAATTACACAATTACCTAATAGTTAATCCAATCGCCTCCATTATCGATTATAGCTTGGCACCTTTTTAACATGATTTTCACGAGATTTTCTGCATATTCTCTCGGTAATAATCTCCATATTCTTCTGACTTTATATGACAGCTGCATCGAAATATATATTGGTTTTCCTTTAAGCTTCATCTTAATATACGACCAAACAATTTCGATCGGATTAGAATCCAGAGACATTGCAGACCAATCCATCGTGGACACCCCATTGTCCTGTTTCCACGCTGTACAGAGACGGCTGCGATGCTTCGGATCATTATCCTCTCGAAGAACCCAATCCGCCTCGTTCGAGCAAAATACCTTCTTAACCGACATCAGAAGGCATTTTTGACAAATATTGCACATTTTTAAGCGTTTAAATTGGCTGTAAATAAGTGCAAATAGCCAAAACTCTAACCGACAAAACAAAACATCGAACTCTAAAAATGGTTCAAATGGCTCTGAGCACTATGGGACTCAACTTCTGAGGTCTTTAGTCCCCTAGAACTTAGAACTAGTTAAACCTAACTAACCTAAGGACATCACACACACCCATGCCCGATGCAGGATTCGAACCTGCGACCGTAGCGGTCTCGCGGTTCCAGACTGCAGCGCCTAGAACCGCACGGCCACTTAAACATCGAACTCTCGCACTGTTTATGTATACACTGTGCGCATTGAGTACAGATTCGATACCACTACCAGAGATGTCATTGCGGACGTTACATTTAAAATTATGGTGTACACTTTCTTGTAGATCTGACTGTACATTACGAGAGGTACTTGGTCCCCACCATTTAAAGATATACTTTGGCTGAAGCTCCCGAGAGGCCCTATATTGGATTTCGCCAAGCTTGTATTTAGTGTGTTTTATACCTATGTGCTATGATCATATGATGTTCGAAAACACTCATATCGAGAATCACTCTAAAAGGTACAGCTTTTTGCATTTAAATGTCACATAATGAGTTATTGGCTAAGAAAGGTGATTTGGCTCTTGACGCCTAATTTCCTGCCCCCAGTTCAGGCCGTACACTATGTAAGGCCAACATCATAACATAATCATAAGAATAATTTTGTAAAGAAACTTCTAGTTAAAATTTAATACTGTTCTGTTTAGGATTATTTAACTTTTTGAGAGTTACAATTTAATACTGTTGTGTTTAGGATTAGTTCACTTTCAGAGGCCGAGACGCGTCATTTTGACAGCTGCCTTTACATTGTGACATTGAAAACTGTGTAAAAGCGTGTATTTACGTGACAAACTGCAATATTAAACAATGTCATTACAGCTTTTACAGTTGTGAACTGTCATGTCGTCTGCAGTCTTTGCGTTACAAGGGAAACTCCCCATCCCACCCCCATCAGATTTAGTGGTAAACTGACCCAGTGGATAGCCCATCAAAAACTGAACACAGATCAAGCATGAAAAGAGGAAGAAGCTGTACTGAACAGTAAGAAAAGAAGCAATGTCGAAACAGTGAACAGCCGAAGCTCGAACGTACAACATCGAGCAATTTTTAATATTCATGGCGTCGTGGTTATGTGGTCACGGTTTTGGGCTACGAGGAGAGAGATTCGCGTTCAAATCTCCTTCCTGTCTTTTTTTTTTCAACAAAATTATTAACTGTCCGTCCGCTCACTGACTTCTGTTCGCTGTATTCAAATTTTGTCGTGGTGTAACGACTGTTTGCAACAAGGGATCTCCAGACGTACATATCTCCCATTTTTTCTGCACAAGTACTACATGTTATGACACTTGAGTTCAGTTTTGGAAGTTTTGACTCTTTAATTCCTTTGTTGTAACACACTTCACACCCGTTTATTTGTTGTTTTCATTTCTGTGAGGTCTATGTGGTACCTCACCTGTTCACACTATTCAGCACATTTACTTGCGACGATAATATGTTCTTACCAATGACTCAAATTCTATAACCAACGATTGCCTAGACTAGAGAAGGAGAACAGACCGGATGGAATGTTCATAATTTTGTAGAAAAAAATAACAGGCACGAGCGAGATTTGAATGCGGATTTCCCATTCGCAGTCCAACACCGGGACCACATAAGCATAACGCCGAGGTTATTAAAATTCGCTCGACGTCGCACATCTTCAGCTTGAACCGTCCACTGTTTCTATTTTGCATCTTTTTTTTCACAGTTCAGTACACCTTCATCCTCTTTTCATTCTTGATCTGTGTTCAGTTTTTGACGGTCTATCCACTGGGTCATTTTACCACTAAATCTGAGGGAGACGCTCTGGGGAATTTCCCCTGTTAGATACAGCGAAGAGCAACGGTGTTAATGCAAACCAGTGTGTCTCCACAGCGCACGCCAGCTCCCGCCAGCAGTGACACAACAGCGAGTCGCGGCCCAGGACACCGGCTCATCACACCTTTGGTCTCATGTGTGTCAACACCAAGTAAATAGCTCAAGATCTCTGCGCATCATCGGACTCTAAGACGAACGTTTGCAGACGTTATTTGTTTCTCTCTCTGTTTCATCGATTCGATTATCTCTGTTAATCGACCTGGGCTGTCTACAGATCACGACTGTTACTCATATATTTGTGTAATGTGTTACGTATTGTAAATATAACCGGTTCACTGTGCCACACTTCCTGAATGCGGATACTGATTTAATGGTTACCTGTGAAGTTCGTATTGGTGTACTTCACTGGCGACGACGATAAAACGACGACGACTTCCTGCTTCCAGAATGAAATTTTCATTCTGCAGCGGAGTGTGCGCTGATTTTGAAACTTCCTGGCAGATTAAAACTGTGTGCCAGACCGATACTCGAACTCGGGACCTTTGCCTTTTGAGGGCAAGTGCTCTACCAACTGAGCTACCCAAGCCCGACTCACGATCCGTCCTCACAATTGTACTTCCGGCAGTACCACGTCTCCTACCTTCCAAACTTCACAGACGCTCTCCGGCGAAACTTGCAGGACTAGCACTACAGGAACAAAGGATACTGAGGATGTTTCCAGAATGAAATTTTCACTCTGCAGCGGAGCGTGTGCTGATTTTGAAACTTCCTGGCAGATTACACTACTGGCCATTAAAATTGCTACACCAAGAAGAAATGCAGATGATAAACAGGTATTCATTGGACAAGTAATTGGACAAATATATTATACTAGAACTGACATGTGATTACATTTTCACGCAATATGGGTGCATAGATGCGGAGAAATCAGTACCCAGGACAACCACCTCTGGCCGTAATAACGGCCTTGATACGCCTGGGCATTGAGTCAAACAGAGCTTGGATGGCGTGTATAAGTACAGCTGCCCATGCAGCTTCAACACGATACCACAGTTCATCAGGAGTAGTGAGTGACTGCCATATCGTGACGAGCCAGTTGCTCGGTGACCATTGACCAGACGTTTTCAATTGGTGAGAGATCTGGAGAATGTGCTGGCCACAGCAGCAGTCCAACATTTTCTGTACCCAGAAAGGCCCGTACAGGACCTGCAACATGCGGTCGTGAATTATCCACCTGAAATGTAGGGTTTCGCAGGGATCGAATGAAGGGTACAGCCACGGGTCGTAACACATCTGAAATGTAACGTCCACTGTTCAAAGCGCCGTCAATGCGAACAACAGGTGACCGAGACATGTAACCAATGGCACCCCATGCCATCACGGCATCAAGCCATCACGCTTCCAATGTGCGTTCACCGCGATGTCGCCAAACACGGATGCGACCATCATGTTGCTGTAAACAGAACCTGGATTCATCCGAAAAAATGAGGTTTTGCCATTCGTGCATCCACGTTCGTCGTCGAGTACACCATCGCAGGCGCTCCTGTCTGTGATGCAGCATCAAAGGTAACCGCAGCCATGGTCTCCGAGCTGATAGTCCATGCTGCGGCAGACGTCGTCTAACTGTTCGTGCAGATGGTTGTTGTTTTGCAAACGTCCCCATCTGTTGACTCAGGGATCGAGACGTGGCTGCACGATCCGTTACAGCCATGCGGATAAGATGCGTGTCATCTCGACTGCTAGTGATACGAGGCCGTTGGGATCCAGCACGACGTTCCGTATTACTCTCCTGAACCCACCGATTCCATATTCTGCTAACGGCCATTGGATCGCGACCAAAGCGAGCAGCAATGTCGCGATACGATAAACCGCAATCGCGATAGGCTACAATCCGATGGTACGCATTTCTCCTCCTTACACCAGGCATCACAACGTTTCACCAGGCAACGCCGGTCAACTGCTGTTTGTGTATGAGAAATCGCTTGGAAACTTTCCTCTTGTCAGCACGCTGTATGTGTAGCCACCGGCGCCAACGTTGTGTGATTACTCTGAAAAGCTAATCATTTGCATATCACAGCATCGTCTTTCTGTCGGTTAAATTTCGCGTCTGTAGCACGTCATCTTCGTGGTGTAGCAATTTTAATGGCCAGTAGTGTAAAACTGTGTGCCGAACCGAGACTCGAAGTCGGGACCTTTGCCTGCTAATCACCAGCTGTCTAGTGATTACAGTGTTCATAGTGCTACGATTGACAATGTCTGACCAGCTCCTCTGTTCGCCCAGTTTAATTCTGAGTCGGAGAACTAGGACGAATACAAATACGGGATACATCAGCGCTTCGTGGCGTACGGAATCGGTGAGTCGTAACGCCGGGCCTGCTTTTCTGCGTGGTCTGGCCCCGCTACTTTTAAATTAGCTGTTAAGTTGTGCCCCCTTCAGCACCCCAGTTGATTATGACGATTTGCTCAAGAAATTTCGCTATTACTATGCACATTAATCACGTATCACCGCGGCGCGTTTTAAATTTTTCCGAGCTTCCAAGCGCCCTGAGCAAACATTTAAGCAACGGGTCACGGACCTACAAGGGTTGTCACGACAGTGTCAATGTCAGTGTGTCCAGTATCCTGTCAGGCTACATTATTCGAAATTTATTTATCGAGATCCTCCACGACCAGAAACTACGTAATGAAGTACTGAGCATCAGTAATTCTCAGACAGCGGGCCCCAGGCCGTCCCGTGCGAACGCACGCAGATCTACACTGGCTCGTCAAAACAAGCAGGTGCCAGCATACTGGGATTCGCAGCGCGCACCCGTGAACCTCAACAAAGGCTCAGTGCGTAGCATGAATAGCCGTGCTCCGCTTTTCGCGGAAATCAGTCCTGTGTCGACTGTTTTGTGAAACATCATCATAGAGAATGTAGATTTCGGAAAACTACATGTGATCATTGGAAAAAGACGGGATATATCAAGTCTCTTTGCAAGCTAAGAAGTATTCGTCATTATCTGAGGAAATGGAAAAGATGGCAAATGATACCTACAAGATCGATTCCAAAGTGAACCAGGGTCGCAATGGCAAGCTTGGCGAACGCTTGCCCTAAACTCAGGTTACCCCCACGCAAGAAACGAAACGTGTAGCTTCTTTTTACAACTATCGAATCACGACACTACACAAGGCTGTCACTCATATTCGGTCTGTGTGGACAAAACCATTATTGCAACACCAGTCGTAGAAAACAATGTTCTCGTAACAGAAAATACGTTTGGTTGTGTTGGAAGTTAATGGCAAGGACATTCTCTTTCAGCTAGACACGGAAGCTGCAACATGCCTCTTTAATCTGTAAACGTACCAGCTCATAGGCTCAAAAATTGCTCTGAGCACTATGGGACTTAACATCTGAGGTCATCAGTCCCCTAGAACTAAGAACTACTTCAATCTAACTAACCTAAGGACATCACACACATCCATGCCCGAGGCAGGATTCGAACCTGCGACCTTAGCGGTCGCACAGAGTTTCTCCACATGATATTTGAACGTTCGAAAGAAGGGTGCAGCTTCGCCATTAGATTGAGGGTGAAAGGACTAGTAGTTAAATATTGTATGCTGTTGTCAGCACAAAACTGCTGAAAATCGGCTGACGTGTTTTATGGTCTGCGTCAGGGACAAGGACCTCAAGAAGACAATTGAGACAAAAATTAGAATACGGACCCAGTACCACACTAGAAGCAGTGGTTCATGTTATGGAGACAACGAAAGGAAATTTATTGTATGCATCTACCAACAACAACCATAGCGTGCTCCAGAAGGACTTGTGAAATCACCGTGGATGCATTTCCATGGTCCAGATGGATCTGGCCACTCAAAAAAGTGTTGTGACAGAGTGGACTGATGCTCTGCACAAATACTGCAATGAGAGACCATCCATGCCCTACCAAGTACAAACACATCAGGCGTGCTGCTTTGTGAGAATGCTGTCCCAGTGACCTTGGTGCAACAGTGTAGAACTTCCTGCTAAAAGGAATGAGAAACCACAACCCATGCATCATAATTCTCTGTATGCAACAGCAGAATAACTGACTTGTAGATAATGCACAACAATGCAAAAAATAGCAATGCGCCGCAGGCTAGGGAATTTAGTTTCTACTATGTGGCCACCGATAGCGCCCTATTTGCAAAACAACCCGAAGAGCTGGATTGTACACATTTTCTCTAGCAATACACTAAGAGTCAACTGAAATTTTAAATAATTTCAAAAGCCTGAGTATCGGTTTGGTAACATGATTCATCAGACGGATGAATCTCTTTGTTCGTACCGACCGGTAACTGAGACAAGTCAGCATTCAAATGCCGTACAGTGGGACTTTACAACAATTTATATTGATAATTAGACAACAACACAGGCGAACGTTGCAATTTTTTCACTATCCGTGGTGGAACAGGCTTTGAAGGATTGAACAAAGCCGTTAAAGAGCTTCCGACCATACAAATAATGGTGGAATTTGGTAACTACATAGATAAAGTGTGTCCCCCTTTTTCAAGTTGACTGTAATAGCGCTTGGTTTCCTTGAGAGATCTCGGGGCAAAAGCATCGGGCCTATCACAGAAACCACTTCTATGGGAGAGTGCAGCTCCTATCCCGTAAGATGGATCCACAACTGACATCGCAGGCTTTGCTGAATCAGAATAAATCAGATTGTGGATTCATTATATCTTCAGTGTGGATGCGTATTTCGTTTGACATCCCGTGCGAATATATACACTCCTGGAAATGGAAAAAAGAACACATTGACACCGGTGTGTCAGACCCACCATACTTGCTCCGGACACTGCGAGAGGGCTGTACAAGCAATGATCACACACACGGCACAGCGGACACACCAGGAACCGCGGTGTTGGCCGTCGAATGGCGCTAGCTGCGCAGCATTTGTGCACCGCCGCCGTCAGTGTCAGCCAGTTTGCCGTGGCATACGGAGCTCCATCGCAGTCTTTAACACTGGTAGCATGCCGCGACAGCGTGGACGTGAACCGTATGTGCAGTTGACGGACTTTGAGCGAGGGCGTATAGTGGGCATGCGGGAGGCCGGGTGGACGTACCGCCGAATTGCTCAACACGTGGGGCGTGAGGTCTCCACAGTACATCGATGTTGTCGCCAGTGGTCGGCGGAAGGTGCACGTGCCCGTCGACCTGGGACCGGACCGCAGCGACGCACGGATGCACGCCAAGACCGTAGGATCCTACGCAGTGCCGTAGGGGACCGCACCGCCACTTCCCAGCAAATTAGGGACACTGTTGCTCCTGGGGTATCGGCGAGGACCATTCGCAACCGTCTCCATGAAGCTGGGCTACGGTCCCGCACACCGTTAGGCCGTCTTCCGCTCACGCCCCAACATCGTGCAGCCCGCCTCCAGTGGTGTCGCGACAGGCGTGAATGGAGGGACGAATGGAGACGTGTCGTCTTCAGCGATGAGAGTCGCTTCTGCCTTGGTGCCAATGATGGTCGTATGCGTGTTTGGCGCCGTGCAGGTGAGCGCCACAATCAGGACTGCATACGACCGAGGCACACAGGGCCAACACCCGGCATCATGGTGTGGGGAGCGATCTCCTACACTGGCCGTACACCACTGGGGATCGTCGAGGGGACACTGAATAGTGCACGGTACATCCAAACCGTCATCGAACCCATCGTTCTACCATTCCTAGACCGGCAAGGGAACTTGCTGTTCCAACAGGACAATGCACGTCCGCATGTATCCCGTGCCACCCAACGTGCTCTAGAAGGTGTAAGTCAACTACCCTGGCCAGCAAGATCTCCGGATCTGTCCCCCATTGAGCATGTTTGGGACTGGATGAAGCGTCGTCTCACGCGGTCTGCACGTCCAGCACGAACGCTGGTCCAACTGAGGCATCAGGTGGAAATGGCATGGCAAGCCGTTCCACAGGACTACATCCAGCATCTCTACGATCGTCTCCATGGGAGAATAGCAGCCTGCATTGCTGCGAAAGGTGGATATACACTGTACTAGTGCCGACATTGTGCATGCTCTGTTGCCTGTGTCTATGTGCCTGTGGTTCTGTCAGTGTGATCATGTGATGTATCTGACCCCAGGAATGTGTCAATAAAGTTTCCCCTTCCTGGGACAATGAATTCACGGTGTTCTTATTTCAATTTCCAGGAGTGTAATTAGCGAGCATGGAGGAGATGGACAGGGACTGAGGACATGCGCCGCTAGGTGGGAATGTGAGTCAGTTCGGGAGCGTGCAGAGATAGTCCACACATTTTCGACAAACACTGCGTCTGGATAGACCAGTGGTTAACGCAACTAGTAAGCACTAGTAAGCAGAAGGTCCTGGGTTCGACTCATTTTTCATTTTTCTCTGTGTGTGTATTTTTTTATGTGTGAATGTGTCGTTCCTTGTGACAGCGATTTTTTGTGGATTTCTTATTCTTTATGTGACTGGATGTTTGTGTGTGGAGGGGTGGTGGGAAAGGGGAGAGAGAGAGAGAGAGAGAGAGAGAGAGAGAGAGAGAGAGAGAGAGAGAGGAAGCAGGGAGCGGGGAGGGAGCGATAGAGAGTGGGAGGAGGAGGGAGGAGAAGATTCATTAATTATTTATTCTGGTTATGCTTACGTTAGCCAACGGCCTTGCCGCAGCGGTAACACAAGTTCCCGTCAGATTACGAAAATTAAGCGCTGTCGGGTTGGGCTAACACTCGGATGGGTGACCATCCGGTCTGTCGAGTGCTGTTGGCAAGCGGGGTGCACTCAGCCCTTGTGAGGCAAACTGAGGAGCTCCTAGATTGGGAAGTACGGCTCTGGTCTCGTAAACTGACATACGGCCAGGAGAGCGGTGTGCTGACCACATGCCTCTCCATGGTATCCGCATCCAGTGACGCCTGTGATCTGAGGATGACACGGTGGCCGGTCGGTACCGTTGGGCCTTCCGAGGCCTGTTTGGGCGGAGAGAGATGTTCATGACTTCTGTTTTTTATTGGTTTAGTGGCTAACATGATCAGTGAGTTGCTCCTTATATCGATTTGGTCATTAATTACTTTCTTTTTCATTGCAAGAGATCTTTGCATATGAAAGCTTTCATGTAATGTCAGATGTTTTTTCTTGTGATTGTTCCCTGTAATAGTTTTCATGTCTTGTTCCATGTTGGATGGTTCACGTCCACGTTTTATCAGGTGTTCAGCAATGGTGGAATCTCTAGTTTCATACTTTCTGCTTCTTATTTGTTCTTCATACCTAGTTTTGAAATTCGTGCCTGTCACCCCAGATATTCACACTCTTGGCATTCTAACTGGTATATTCCTATTCCTAGGTAAAAAGCTGGAATTAATTTTGGGACGTGATGGCTTTAATGGATCTGGTTATTTCATTAATATTGTCTGCAGGTAGTTTGTCGTATGTCACTAGGTTTCCTTTAATTAGTTTTATTCTGTCTGCGGTGGGTATCGAAATGCACTTGTTCTCCTTATTGAGAGAGATGAGTGATGCTGTTTATGGCATGTGTAGGTATTTTATTTGTATTATGAGTTCTGTAGTAATCAAGTAACACACAAAACAAGTCCAAGTAACACAAATATGGCTTTATTCATGAACCTGTGAACAATAATGGTAATCAGACCCTCGTGGATCCCCATATATCAAGACACAGAACACATATGTGAACAGCACGACAAGCAGAACATTACAGGTCAATTAGCGCTGCTCTGTGCATATACAGTGTGTATCATAATTAATGGCGTAAACCCATACAGTTGAAAGTACACGATACTAGGAGCAAAAAAGTCTCAGTAAACATAGGGTCGAAAATGCATACCTTAAGAGCTATGAGCAATTTTTCATCTTCGATACTGTGAAACAAATCTCTTCTACTGCAATTTCTTTGCTTTCTATATTTTGGGAAGTGGTAGTATGGACGAAAAAAAGAAAAAAGTCCGGTAAACATGTGCTCTAAAATGCATTCCTCAAGAGCTATGAGTACTTGTTCATCTTTGCTACTTTGAAACATAACTCTACTAATGATCAAGTGCTCGTAACTTTTAAGGTATGCGTTTTAGAGCACATGTTTGCTGGACTTTTTTTCTTATTTTGTTCCATACTATCACTTACCAAAATATGGAAAGCAAAGACCTCGCAGTAGACGTGATTTGTTTCACAGTATCGAAGACGAAAAATTGCACGTAGCTCTTAAGGTATCCATTTTCGACCATATGTTTACTGAGACTTTTTTGCTTCTAGTATTGTGTACTTTCAACTGTATGCATTTACGCCATTAATTATGATACATCCTGTATATTAGCGAGTCACCGGCAGACAGTGTAGCCGGCCGATGTGGCCGAGCGGATCTAGGCGCTTCAGTCTGGAACCACGCGACCGCTACGGTCGCAGGTTCGAATCCTACCTCGGGCGTGGATGTGGGTGATGTCCATAGGTTAGTTAGGTTTAAGTAGTTCTAAGGGACTGATGATCTCAGAAGTTAAGTCCCATAGTGCTCAGAGCCATTTGAACTATTTGCAGACAGCGTAGCAGAGAGTGCACCACACACATGCCTCCTCCAGGCAGCCTCCAACGGCCAGCCCGAGCTAATACCCCTGGCAGCCAACATCACACTCAGCGCACCCACACTCACGTGCACTAGTAGTAGGGTGCGGCACATTTCTCCTTTGTATGAAATGGCCACGCGACAGATGAGAAGCCGGCAACCCGACGAGTGACACATTCATCTGATCCAGTCCGTTGCCAGCTGGTGCTAACGAAGGGGACGGGACGATGCGCTTGGCAGGCACCAGAGCACAGGGCTGGAATATGCAGGGACGCAGGCCTACCCGAGTGTAGTGGGTCCGTGCGGCGCCTGAGAACAGCACCAGAGAGGAGGGTGCCATCACCTTCGCTGTGTCAGCATCAGCAGGCAGGTCCAAATGCGGAGGTGATGGGGCTGCACCCACTGTCAATGATGGCTGAGACAATGATGGCGAGGCGGCTGGTGGAGGCATCCCAAAAGGAAACAGCAGGCTGCAGCAACAGTCCTGAGGCTGGAAACAGACTGCTGCAAAGCCCCGGGAAGCAGGAATCCCAGGGGACCGCATGGGGACGAGGCAGCCAATGAGGCAGGGGCTTCTTCACACCAGGCGACGATGGTCTTGAAGCGGAGGGTAGTAGGGCAAGCTGTGGCGATGAGGCTGCATCCATGAACCAGTAGCTTCCAGTGGTGAGTGGGGGCGCAACTGAGCAGAGTGGTGCGCCACCAGCCTATGGGCCAGATGGACGTCACAGACGTCGTCCCCTGTAGTGAACAACACTGGCCAGTATCCACTTGGGTCGGCGACCAAAGACACACGTCCACACTGGCGATCCGGTCGTGAAGTGGCCATGCAAACCCAACCCCGATAGGTGCTGCACAGGCTGCAGAAGGTGGAGGAGCGTCCCATGCCTGGCGTGGAGTGGGCCAGGGAGGCAGAGATGCCCTGGGAGTTGCCTGTTGTCGGGCATACCGCTCACAAGTTGCGACAAAACAGACAGTTTCGTCACCAGTTTCTGGGCAAAAAGCATGTCTTCTAGCTAATAGTTTAGTGCGCGAAACTCCCCAATGGCTCTGGTGGAGAAGACGTAGAACCTCGCGCCATAACACGGCGAGAATGACTACTTGGTTCAAATGGCTCTGAGCACTATGGGACTTAACATCTGAGGTCATCAGTCCCCTAGAACTCAGAACTACTTAAACCTAACTAACCTAAGGACATCACACACATCCATGCCCGAGGCAGGATTCGAACCTGCGGCCGCAGCGGTCGCGCGGATACAGACTGAAGCGGTTAGAACCGCTCGGCTTCTCCGGCCGGCGGGAATGACTACTCTGGGAGAGAGTCTTCTGTAGACAACAGCAAAACGTTGTCAAAAATAGAGATGCGATACTGTCTGAAGCCCAACCCTGAGGTTTATCTGGGCAGACCTGTTGAACAAACTGAACTATCTGGCAGAGAACCGGGTCAGCAGCAATGGAGGCTACTATGCGCAATCTTGTAGTTGGCAAACCGTTGACCGCGTCGTGCATTTCAGTATCACGATTGAAGCAAAGCAATGCTTCACGATCAAAGAAGGGATAACGACGCACAGGAAGGCGGGACAAGGCGTCCGCACTGCATGTTTAGAAGTAGGTCCAAAATAGTTTTCGTAATTGTAGCGAGACGCGAATAACGCCCAGCATTGTAGGTAGTATGCTGCCTTATCAGGCGAGGAAGTGTGAGAGTTAAACAAGTAACCCAAGGGTTTGCATAAGGCGAAACGTGGAGCCATACAAAAAAACATGAAATTTCTTGAGAGCACAGACGATGGGAAGAGCCTCTTTTTCCATCTGAGAGTACAGCTACTGGGCCAGAGTGATATTTAGAGGCGAAAGCAACAGGTCGTTCAGAGCCGTCGGCATTTCGGTGTGCTAGGACCGCGCCGAGGCCGTACTGTGAGGCGTCAGTCGCCAAAACTATGTGCGGGTCCAGAGAAAACGTAGCTAAACAAGGGGCCCAGAGTAGTTTGGATTTCAACACTTGGAAAGCACATTCACAATCTGCGCTCCAGCAAAAATGTACTTCCTTGCATAACAAGGCATGCAACAGGTGGGGCAATGTGGCTGCCCTCGGCAGAAATGGTAGTACGCTATCTACCCCAAGTCACGATCGTGTCACCTACCGTCACCTTCGTGAAGCTCCTGTCTCTTTCCTATCCACCCTGGCCAGGCTCTATAATGTAGTCCTGTCCACCAGTTACTACCCCGACCTGTGGAAAACTTCCCGTATCCTCACGTTCCTTAAACCTGGCAAACCGCCGTCCGCCGTCTCCTCCTACCGTCCCATCAGCCTTACCTCGGTCTTCAGCAAGGTTCTGGAATCTATCCTCACCATCCACCAGCATCTCCGCCAGCACCGCCTCCTTCCCGTTACCCAGTGTGGCTTTCGGCCGTCCTTCTCTTCCGACGACCTTCTCCTTCACCTCACTCATCTCCTTTCCGACCAGCTTAATTCCCGTCGCTCCGCAATCTTCCTCTCCCTGGACCTCGAACGTGCTTATGACCGCGTATGGCATTCCGGTCTCCTCTTCAAGCTCCAAACCTTCGCCCTTCCCATTAACTACGTCCGTCTGATCGGCTCCTTTCTCTCCCGCCGTCCTTCCTATGTCACCATCCATAACACAGATTCCTACACCGTTTTCCCCTCCGCCGGTGTGCCCCAAGGCTCCATCCTCTCCCCCCTTCTGTACCTTTTGTACACGGCGGACATGCCGCCGCCGTCATCCCCCGTCCACCTTCTCCAGTTTGCCGATGACACTGCCTGCCTTGCCCTTGCCCCCACCCTACAGCGCTCCCAACACCTTCTCCAATCCCATCTTGACCGGTTCACCGCTTGGTGCAACCAGTGGTTGCTCAAGGTCAATCCCTCCAAAACCCAGGCGATCATTGTAGGCAACACCACCCCTTCCTTCCGCCTCCTTGATTTCTATCTCACCATCTATGGCCGTCCTATCGCCCTCACTCCCACCCTTAAGTACCTTGGCGTCACCCTCGACCGTCACCTCTCCTGGACTCCCCACTTCCGGACAATCCAAGCCAAGGCACACTCCCGACTCAGTCTCCTCAAGCTCCTCTCCGGCCGTACATGGGGTCTGGACCCCTCCACCATCCTCAACACCTATAAATCCCTCATCCGCCCTATCCTTTGTTATGCCCATCCGGCTTGGATCTATGCCCCCCCTACCTTTTACAAATCCCTCCAAATCCTTGAACGCCAAGCTCTCCGCCTTGCCTATCGCATCCGTCTCCCCTCCCCCACGCGGATCCTGTACGATCTCATCCCCTTCCCCCACCTCCTCCTTTTCCTTGAAAGGATACGGATCCTGTACACCTCTCGTAAACTCGATCCTCCTCACCCGCTAGTCTCCCCGATCCTCTCCCACCCCCGTCCGCTGCCGCGCCTGTATTCCCACGTCCCACCCGGTCTCCATCTCTCCACCCTCCTTACCCTCTCCCAGGTGGCTTCCGCCAGCTCCCCCTCCCTGATGATGTCCTCCTCCCCTCCATCTACCCCTCCTATCAACTTTGATCCTCCCCCCCCACTTCCTGTGTCCTTTCCTTTAGGCACCCTCCCTCCCTCCCTCCCTTCCCTTCCCTTTCCCCCCTCCCTCCTCCCCTCTTCCCCCAGGCTTCCCCTCCCTCTTTCCTCCCTCCCCCTCTCTCCTCTGCCCATGGCATCTCTGCTCTCCCCTCTCCCATTCCCCTTCCCCTTCCTCCTCCTCCTCCTCCTCCTCCTCCTCCTCTCTTGGCAGGTCCCCGGACTCGTACACGCTCAGTGAACATTCGCGCGCCGGAGATCATCGCCGTCAGTGTTTCGTGTGTGTGCCTTCGTTTGTGTGTAGTGTTGTTCGCCGTCACGCCACCACCATGTTATGTGCACCGTGTCGCCTAGTGTTAGTGATTTTTCTCGTCCAGCGTGAACGGCTCCCTGTTTTTTCGATTTTTAGTGTCTCCATTTTTTGCCCACCGTTTTTACTGTCTTCTCTGTGCCACCTTTATGTACTACTTGTTGTCAAACTCAAGGCTGAAGAGCGGCGTATTGTGCTGCTGACAGCCCGCCTTTGTATAAGGCGTTTAAAATCACAATAAAGAAAAAAAAAAACTTCTCCAAGAAGGCCTGAAGCTCGATCGTGAACGAGGGTCGAGGCATAGATGTAACAGTGGAGATGTGGTCTGGCAGAGGGCAAACCCCATCCTGCAAATGCCTCAAACCCCAAATAAACAATAGAAGGTTGGAAAAACTGAGATTTAGTAAGGTTATATTGTAAGCCTGCAGACTGTAATACAGAAAACAAAGTGTGCGAATTTTTCAGGTGATCGGCCGTGGAAGACCCGTGACAAAAATATCATCCACATGATTAACGCAACCTGGCACAGGCATCGCCAGTTGCTCTAAAAATCTTTGGAAAACAGCAGGGGCGCTGGCCACAGCAAAAGGAAGGCGCAAATATTAATAGAGTCCAAAGGGACGATTCAAAACCAGCACTCGCCGAGACTCTTCGTCCACAGGAACTTGCAGATATGCTTCAGACAAATCAATTTTAGAAAAGTACTGGCAACCAGATATTTTCACCAACAGTTCCTCCTGACATGCGAGAGAACACGTATCCACAATCGACTGTGCATTGACAGTAGTACTGAAGTCGCTACAGAGGTGAAGTTTCCCCGACGGCTTTTGAACTACAACCAGTGGAGACGACCATTCACTAGCCATAACAGGTTGCACTATCCCTAGAGGTTGATGTCTGTCCAATTCTGTTTTCACGTGATCTTTCAAGGCGACAGGAATAGGACGCGCACGACAAAAATGAGGTGGAGCCGTCTTTTTCAAATAAATGTGAACAGAAAAATTCGTAGCACACCCTTTACCTTCCGAAAACAGGATAAAGTCTTCTCGGTTTTCAAGTCGCATCAATTCCAATAAAATTCTCTATCTTTCGATGGCTAGCTCCGCCATCGTCGTCAGGAGTAAAGCTACTGACTGTGGAGGCTGGTATTATTTCCCGCCTATATAGCTACGATTACTGCCGCTGGCACCAATCAGAGAGGGCCGAAACGACGTGTGCACTGAAGGCGGGTTGGACAGCTCACAAAGGTAGGCCAGAGCTCGGTCTCTCGCTCGGTTGACTCAGCGGGCAAAATGCGTTTCTAAACCTGTTATCTCGCAGCTGGGTGTATACGTAATAACGAGAATTGCATCTTCTATTGGAATCTACTATTATGAAGTCTTACTGATTACTCGTCGTACAACAAAATTTGAAATCAATTCCCGATATAAATGGTATAGCGGCTTGTTTATAGGATTTAGTCTCTTCTGCGTAACTGTCCTCATTTCACAGAAGATGTGGTGCCTTATGCAAATGATAGTCATTTTGGCATGATGTTAATTGTATTGTACCCCAGTACGGCCACAACAAGTGATAATTAGGCCTATGGACTTCCTGTCATTGTAGGATTAATAACAGTATGATTCCATAATAGTGGATTCAAGTAGAAGTTGCAATTCTCGTTTGTACATAGACACCTAGTTACGAGTAAACAGGTGTAGAAATGCAGTTTGTCTGCTGAGTTGAGAGAGCTTGGCCTACCTTCGTGCCGCACGCGCCGCCGCCTGTCTTTCTGGTAGGCCTCGGCGGGGGACCGAGTGACGTCAGGTGGCGCGAGAGGCTGGCGCCACGTTTGAAACTGCCGCTCCCGCCTCCCCTACAAGCGTTAAGCATCCGCCGTTGCTTCCTGTCGACATCCAAAGCCCGCCCCCACGCTCTACGCAGTGTGTAACTCTGGACCCTGTTGAATTTTTTTCTGTTCGTTCTAATCTCCGCCGCCTCTTTTAAAACTGAGTCCCAGCATGTTCACGCATGAGCCAAGACTCTTGTGTTCTCAGACTGTAGTTTGTGTCCGTTTTTGAGGCAATGCTCAGCTATGGCCAACTTGTCGAGCTCCATTTGCTTATTATGTCTCTTGCGCTCGGTACAACGCTCCGCAACTGTGTGAATTGTCTGCCCCATATAGATGCTGCCGCACTCACAAGGGACACCAAACATGCCGGGAACACGAACAGTTATGTCGTCTTCAACGGGGCGCAAGGTATCTCGCATCTTGGTGGCAGGCCGGAACAGTGATCTCAATCCATGTCTCTGCAGTACACGTCCTAACATGCTGCTCGCCCCGCACAATATGGAAGGAAAGCCGCCAGCTTGGCTTCTTCTGCCGATTTACAAGGCGTCCTTCTTTGGTGACACATGAAATCGTTTGCAATTTCTCTTTTGCTGTGGCCATTCTCCCTGAACACTTGCTTCAAGTGCTGAAATTCATACTGTAGGTGGTCACGTCAGAAATAACTTTGGCCCTGTGTATTAACGTGTTCAGGAACACTTTCATGTGTACAGAGTTGTGAAAACTATCGGCGTTCAATTATCGATCAATGTGTGTCGGTTTCCTGTACGCTGATTAACCAAGCCAGCCTCCTGCCTCCTGCCTTCTGCTCAACTAAAACATCTATGAACGGAAGCTTACCATCCATCTTCATCTCGAGGGTAAATTTAATGTTGGGATGGACACCATTCATGTGATCCACGAACTGCTGCAGTGTATTTTCTACGTGAGTCCATATCAGGAAGGTGTCATCGACGTACTTCAGGAAGCAAGACGGACGCAACACCCCAGAGTTCAGAGCCTGCTGCTCGAAGTGCTCCATGAAGAAATTAGTGACTGTAGGAGACAGTGGCGAGCCCATTGCTGCGCTATCCGTCATTTTGTAATATTCGTCTCGGTACAAGAAGTACGTTGTCGGTAGAACATGACGGAAAAACTTGACGGTTCCAGGCGGAATCTGTTGGGCCAAAAGATCCAGCGTGTCTTGTACTGGCACCCTCATAAAAAATGTCACCACGTCTAGACTAACCATTACATAGTTCGACATATTTTCATTTTCTTGAGCGTTTCAACAAATGTCTACGAGTTTACAACATGGTGTTCACAATGACCCTGTTTTTGCACCAATAATCCTGGAAGACGTTTTGCCAGTCTGTAGGTGGGCGACCTGATTGTACTAACAATGGCGTTAAGAGGAAGATGTTCCTTCGTATCTTCGGCAGTCCATAAAGCCTAGGAGAACTGAGGCATTAATTTCTTCACCACTTCATCTGGTAAACCAGATTCCTTTAATAACTTCCCCCTGTACCTGACTATGGCCTGTGTCGGATCGCGACTAAGCTTCCGGTACGCGTCATATTCTAATAAATTTAGTACCTTCGGGTGCTAGTCTTCAATGTTCATAAAGACGGTGGCATTTCCTTTGTCGGCTGGTAAGACAACCAAATCCTCGTTCTTGCGCAATAAGCGTAAGCCACATCGTTCCTTCTGGCTAATATTTGATTCCAGTGGCTTAGCTTTCGACAGTATATGGCTGGCGGTTAGTCTGACGTCCTCAGCTGAGTCGTGCGAGAGATGCCGAATGCACTGATCTATTCCACCAATAATGTCCAAAATTGGCAACGTCATGGACGGGAAAAATTAAGGCATTTACTCAGCACTGCCACAGAGCAGTCGTCCAGTTCTTGTTGAGATAGATTAACAACTGTTCTGTGGGCCTTATCGTTCTCCACGTCAGCTCTTCCGTGAGTTAGATGGTCAAACTTGTTGTGTTGCTTATTTACCTACTATTACGGCCGCTGGCACCAATCAGAGAGAGCCGAACGACGTGTGCGCGGAAGGCGAGTTGGGCAGCTCATACACTATGTGATCAAAAGTATCCGGAAACCTGGCTGAAAACGACTTAAAAGTTCGTGGAGCCCTCCACTGGTAATGTTGGAATTCAGTGTGGTGTTGGCCCACCCTTAGTCTTGATGACAGCTTCCACTCTTGCAGGCACACATTCAAACAGGAGCTGGAAGATTTCTTGGGGAATGGTAGCCCATTCTTCACGGAGTGCTGCACTGAGGAGAGGTATCTATGTCAGTCGGTGACGCCTGGCACGAAGTCGGCGTTCCAAAAAGTCCCAAAGGTGTTCTTTAGGATTCAGGCCAGGACTCTGTGCAGGCCAGTCCATTACAGGGATGTTATTGTCGTGTAACCACTCCGCCACAGGCAGTGCATTTTGAACTTGTGCTCGATCGTATTGAAAGATACAATCACCATCCCCGAATTGCTGTTCAACAGCGGGAAGCCAGAAGGAGCTTAAAACATCAGTGTAGGCCTGTGCTATGATAGTGCCATGCAAACCAACAACGGGTGCCACCCCCCTCCATGAAAAACACGACCACACCATAACACCAACGCCTCCGAATTTTACTGTTAACATTACACACGCTGGCAGATGTAGTTCACCGGGCACTCGTCATACGCACACCCTGCCATAAGATCGACACATTGTGTAACATGAGTCTTCACTCCAGACAACGTTTTCCCATTGTTCAATCGTTCAATGTTTAAGCTTCCCACACCAAGCGAGAAGTCGTTTGGCATTTACCGGCGTGATGCGTGGCTTATGAGCAGCCACTCGACCATGAAATCCAAGTTCCCTCCCCTTCTGCCTAACTGTCGTAGTACTAGCTATGGATCCTGACGCAGTTTGGAATGTCTGTGTGATGGCCTGGTTAGATGTCTGCCTATTACACATTACGACCCTCTTCGATTGTCAGCTGTCTCTGTCAGTCACTGTGCGGCTGGTCCCGACGGAGGTTCGAGTCTTCCCTCGGGCATGGGTGTGTGTGTTTGTCCTTAGGATAATTTAGGTTAAGTAGTGTGTAAGCTTAGGGACTGATGACCTTAGCAGTTAAGTCCCATAAGATTTCACACACATCTGAACATCTGTCAGTCAACAGACGAGGTCAGCTTGCACTCTTTTGTGCTGCACGTGTCCCTTCACGTTTCCACTTCACTGTCACATCGGAAACAGTAGTCCTAGGGATGTTTAGGAGAGTAGAAATCTCGCGTGCAGACGTATGACACAAGTGACACCCCGTCACCTGACCATCTTCGAAGTCCGTGAGTTCCGCGGAGCGCCCTATTCTGCTGTCTAACGATGTCTAATGACTACTGAGGTCGCTGATATGCAGTACCTGGCAGTAGGTGGCAGCACAATGCACCTAACATGAAAAACGTATGTTTTTGGGGGTGTCCGGATACTTTTGATCACACAATGTAGCTGCGGGAAACAGTGCCCGCCTCGGCGGTCAGTAGTTTTACCTCTGACTACGGTGGTTGAGCTAGCCATCGAAAGCACAAGAATTTTACTGGAGTTGACGCGGCTTGCAAACCGAGAAGACTTTATCCAGTCATGCCGCCGCGAAAGACTCCGAGGACACATAACTTTCCTCGACGGCGAGAACGTAATATGCAAAAATGGCTCTGAGAACTATGGGACTCAACTTCTGAGGTCATTAGTCCCCTAGAACTCAGAACTAGTTAAACCTAAGTAGCCTAAGGACATCACACATATCCATGCCCGAGGCAGGATTCGAACCTGCGACCGTAATATGCAGCGTGAGACTGCTGGAGAAACTGTGCAAAAAGAAATCACATCTGTTGAGTTGCTTATCATTTTTGAAACTCTGTCAGGATAAGGAGGTAACCCCTCGATTTGCTGTAGTTAAGCACCACATCTGAACTGCTGCTGTGGACAGAATTTTGAAGAGGATAACTCACGTCGTAGAGGGACAGCGGATACGGCAGCCAAGATATGAGCTCGATCCTAATGCCAGAAACCTGTTTGCTTGTCATGAGTTTTTTTCATGAACTCTGTTGGAATTAGATTGGGACTGGGTAGTCATAGCCACGGCAGCACAACAGCATGCTAGTTTGTGTCAGACAACATCTAGGCAGCGTAAAAATGCTGAGTGCTTAACTCACGGAGGAACTGACATGGAGAATGATAAGTCCCACAGAACAGTTGTTAATCTCTCTCAACAAGAACTGGACGACGGTTCTGTGGCTGCGCTGAGTAGTTAGTTGTTTGGGGGAAGAGACCAAACAGCAAGGTCATCGGTCTCATCGGATTAGGTAAGGATGGGGAAGGAAGTCGGCCGTGCCCTTTCAAAGGAACCATCCCGGCATTCGCCTGGAGCGATTTAGGGAAATCACGGAAAACCTAAATCAGAATGGCCGGACGCGGGATTGAACCGTCGTCCTCCCGAACGAGAGTCCAGTGTGATAACCACTGCGCCACCTCGCTCGGTGCGCTGAGTATAGGCCTTAATTTGTCATTAGTCCCGCGACATCTGCCAATTTCGGAGATAATTAGTGGAATAGAGCAGTGCATTCGTCGACTCTCGCATGACGCAGCTGAGGACGTCAGACAACCATCTGCCATATACTGTTGAAAGTTAAGCCACTGAAATCAAATATTAGCCAGGAGGAACGACGTGGCTTACGCCAATTGCGTCAGAATCAGGGCGTGATTGTCTTGTCAGCTGACAAAGGAAGTGCCACCGCGGTTCTTGACACTGAAGACGACAACCTGAAGGTGCTAAATTTATTAGAAGATGATGAAGTGGTGAAGAAATTAATGCCTCTCGCCGTCAGACATCCGAGGTTTTATGGAATGCGGAAGATATACAGGGTGTTACAAAAAGGTACGGCCAAACTTTCAGGAAACATTCCTCACACACAAATAAAGAAAAGATGTTATGTGCAAATGTGTCCGGGAACGCTTAATTTCCATGTTAGAGCTCATTTTAGTTTCGTCCACCTACGCTCAATGGAGCACGTTATCATGATTTCATACGGGATACTCTACCTGTGCTGCTAGAACATGTGCCTTTACAAGTACGACACAACATGTGGTTCATGCACGATGGAGCTCCTGCACATTTCAGTCGAAGTGTTCGTACGCTTCTCAACAACAGATTCGGTGACCGATGGATTGGTAGAGGCGGACCAATTCCATGGCCACCCCGCTCTCCTGACCTCAACCCTCTTGACTTTCATTTATGGGGGCATTTGAAAGCTCTTGTCTACGCAACCCCGGTACCAAATGTAGAGACTCTTCGTGCTCGTATTGCGGACGGCTGTGATACAATACGCCATTCTCCAGGGCTGCATCAGCGCATCAGGGATTCCATGCGACGGAGGATGGATGCATGTATCCTCGCTAACGGAGGACATTTTGAACATTTCCTGTAACAAAGTGTTTGAAGTCACGCTAGTACGTTCTGTTGCTGTGTGTTTCCATTCCATGATTAATGCGATTTGAAGAGAAGTAATAAAATGGGCTCTAACATGGAATGTAAGCGTTTTCGGACACATGTCCACATAACATATTTTCTTTCTTTGTGTGTGAGGAACGTTTCCTGAAAGTTTCGCCGTACCTTTTTGTAACACCCTGTATAAGGAACATTTTCCTCTTAAGGCCATTATTAGTGCAATCAGCTCGCTCACCTAAGGACTGGCAAAACGTCTTGCCGGATTATTAGCGCAAAAACTGGATTATAGTGAACACCATGTCGTAAACTCGTAGACATTTGTTGAAACGATCAAGAAAATGAAAATAGGTCGAAACGATGTAATGGTTGGTCTGGAAGTGGTGTCACGTTTGACGAGTATTCCTGTACAAGACACGCTGGATCTTTTGGCCCAACAGTTTCCACCTGGAATCGTCAAGTTGTTCCATCATGTTTTAACGACAATGTACTTCTTGTAACGAGGAAAATATTACGAAATGCCGGATGGCACAGAAGTGGGCTCGCCACTGTCTCCTGCAATCGCGAATTTCTTCATGGAGCACTTCGAGGAACAGGCTCTGAAACCTGCGGTGTTGCGTCTGTCTTGCTTCCTTAGGTATGTCGATGATACCTTCCTGATGTGGCCTCACGGAGAAAATACACGGCAGCAGTTCGTGGACCACATGAACGATGTCCATCCCAACATTAAATTTACCCTCGAGATGGAGAATGATGGCATGCTTCCGTTCTTAATTGTTTCAGTTGGGCAGTAGGCAGGGGGCCGGCTTGGTCATTCTGTGTACAGGAAACCGGCGCACACTGGCGCCGATAGTTTTCACCACTCTGTACACAAGAAAGTGTTCCCGAACACGTTAATACACAGAGCAAAATTTTTTCTGACAACGACCACCTACAGCCTGAATTGTGAGGCAAGTGTACAGGGAGATTGGCTACAGCAATAGAGAAATTGGAAACACTTTCATGTGTCACTGCCTTGTGAATTGGCAGAAGAAGCCAAGCTGGCGGCTTTCCTGCCATATTGTGCGGGGCGAGCAGCAAGTTAGGACGTGTATTGCAGAGACATGGATTGAGACCAGTGTTTCGGCCCGCCCCCAAGATGCGAGATATCTTGCGCCCCGTTGAGGACGACAGAAATGTTCGTGTGCCCGTGTGTATGGGGTCCCTTGCGAGTGCGGCAGTATCTATGTAGGCCAGACAATTCACACAGTTGCGGAGCATTGTACCAAGCACAAGAGACATATTATGCAAAGGGAGCTCGACAAGTTTGCCACAGCTGAGCATTGCCCCAAAAACGGACACAAACAGTTTGAGATCGCAAGAGTCTTGGCTCATGCGTGAACATACTGTGATTCCGTTATAAAAGAGGCAGCTGAGTTTAGAATGAACAGTTACAATTTCAACAGAGACCAGGGCTACATGCTGAGTGGGGCGTGGGGAGGGGGTGGGGGCTTTGGATGTCGAAAGGAAGCAACGACGGATGCTTAACGCTTGTAGGGAGGCAGTAGCGGCAGTTTCAAACGTGGCGCCGACACCTCGCGCCACCTGACGTCATTCGGTACCACGGCGGGCCGAAGGTACTATGAGCTGCCCAACTCGCCTTCCATCCACGCGTCGTTTCGGCCCTCTGATTGGTGACAGCGGCCGTAATCGTAGGTATATAAGCGGGAAATTGTGCCAGCCCTGGCCCCTCCCAAGCTTAACCACCCTCACTGCCGTACTATTCCTCCTCAGGCTGTCCTTCTTCTCCGTGAATCCCGCAGGCTCTACCGCTCCTTCCTCCGCACCCGTGACCGAGATACACTCCTCCGCCGTCAGCAATTACAACGACACACACGAAACGTCGTAACAGCAAAGAAACGCCGGGACTGGCGCCAGATATGTACACGCCTGAACTCCACCCTCCCAGTCAACTCCTCCAAGTACTGGTCTGCCTTCCACCTCCTTACTGGTAGCCATCCCACCCCGCATTACCCTCTTCTCCATGACAACCACACCTACTCTGACAACCTCAGTATGGCTAACCATTTTGCTTCCCACCTTGCTGAGGTTTTCTCCATTCCCGATGATCTCCTTTTTAATTACTCCCTCTTCCCCACAGTCCTTGAACTCACCGATACCTCTCTTTCCCGTCGGCCCCAGTTTCCACTACTTGGATCAGTTATCCCCCTCAGATATCAACACTCGAATCACAGCACACGACATCAGACTCATCCGCCGCTCCATACGCAACACCCCTGTGGTCGCGAAGGTTTCACCTTCCGCCACCTAAAGGAATCCCCCACTCCTTCCTGTCTGTCCTTGCGACCCTGAATAACGTCCTCTCCACTGGCTTTCACCTTGGCCTGTGGAAGACTTCCCGCATCCTGCTGTTCCCAAAACCCCACAAACCCCTCTGACACCTCTTCCTATCGACCCATCTACCTCACCTCCATGTTCAGTAAAGTCTTCAAGTCCATCCTCTCCTGCCGTATTCATCACTACCTTAACCACCACCAGCTTCTTCCCCTTACCCTGTGTGGCTTCCGGCCCTCTTTCTCAGTCAACAAGCAGCTCCTTAATCTTACCAATTTTTTTTCTGTCCAACATAACTCCCATCGCTCCACTGTCTTTGTTTCCCACGACCTCTCGAACGCCTATGATCGTGTGTGGCATCCAGGGCTGCTCTTTAAACTCGAGACCTGTGCTCTTCCAATCAATTTCATCCGTCTCATTCCTTCCTTCCTGTCCCATCGTCCCTACTATGTCACTATCTACAATACCAACTCCCGTACTTTCTACCCCACAACTGGCATGCCCAAAGGCTCTGTCCTTTCCCCTCTCCTCTATCTAATGATACTGAAGATATGCCCAAACCTCCCCTGCCTGTTCACACCTACAAATCTTTGATCCTCCCCATCCTTTTTATGCAAGTGTTGCGTGGATTTCCACCCCTCCCACATTCTATAAAGCCCTACAAATCCTTGAAAGTCATGCACTCCACCTTGCCTTCAAAAAGGAAGGATGCAAAATTCTGTACTGGTACAAATGTGTGGATGACATAATCTCTATGATAGATGAACCAACAGAGAAAATAGATGATCTTCATGCAGACATAAACAGTATAAACAAAAATATTCAATTCACCATGGAGAAAGAAACACAGAAGCAAATAAATTTCTAGGTTATAAAAATAAAGAGGGACAGCAATAAGCACGTGTTTGACATCTTCAGAAAGCCAACAGCCACAGATATAATTATACATGCTTCATCCAACCACCTATAAAATCAATAATTGGCGGCCTGTGAAACATGTTACACAGACTAAATATACACATCGAAAAAGGTTTTGCATCATCCAGGTTCCCAGAACACCTCAAGACAGACCTTGACTGTGGATATCGTATCACAGACACAGTGCCTTTGACTGTTCAGAGATGTCACTAAACCCGCCCAAAGATGTAAACAACCATGCATGAGCAGTGCCTATTAGACTGAGGGGGTCCGACAACCGATCAGTTCCAGTCATTCCACCAGGAAGTAGGTACATGGCTCGTGTTGTCTGTAATTCAGCCATGCCTAGACGGTCAATACCGCGGTCCGATGGGGTCCGCATTGTTACTTTGTGCCAGGAACGGCTCTCAACAAGGGAAGTGTCAGGCGCCTCGAAGTGAACCAAAGCGATGTTGTTTGGACACGGAGGAGATATAGAGAGACAAGAACTGTCGATGACATGCCCCGCTCAGGCCGCCCAAGTTCTACTACTGCAGAGGATGGACGCTACCTACGGATTATGGCTCGGAGGAACCCTGACAGTTGAATAATGCTTTTCGTGCAGCCACAGGACGTCTTGTTACGACTCAAACTGTGCGCGATAGGCTGCATGATGCGTAACGTCACTCCCGACGTCCATGGCGAAGTCCATCTTTGCAACCACGACATCATGCAGCGCGGTACGGATGGACCCAACAATATGCCGAATGGACAGCTCAGGATTGGAATCACGTTCTCTTCTCCGATGAGTGTCACATATGCCTTCAACCAGACAATCGTCAGAGACGTGTTTGGAGGCAACCCAGTCAGGCTGAACGCCTTAGACACACTGTCCAGCGAATGAAGCAAGGTGGAAAATCCCTGACATTTTTGGGTGGCATTATGTGGCGCAGACGTACGCCGCTGGTGGTCATGGAAGGCATGTAACGGCTTACGGTACGTGTATGCCATGCTCCGATCAACAGTGCAACCATATCGGCAGCATATTGGCTAGACATTCGTATTCATGGACGACAATTCGCGCCCCCGTCGTGCACATTTTGTGAATGACTCCCTTCAGGATAACGACATCGCTCGACTAGAGTGGCCAGCATGTTCTCCACATGATTAGAGTAGACTGAAAAGGGCTGTTTATGGATGACGTGATCCACCAACCACTCTGAGGGATCTACGCCGAGTCGCTGTTGAGGAGTGGGACAATCTGGACAAACAGTGCATTGATGAACTTGTGGATAGTATGCCGCGACGAATACAGGCATGCATCAATGCAAGAGGACGTGCTACTGGATATTAGAGGTACTGGTGTGTACAGCAATCTCGACCACCACCTCTGAAGGTCTCGCTGTATGGTGGTACAACATGCAATGTGTGGTTTTCATGAGCAATCTGAGGGATCTACGCCGAGTCGCTGTTGAGGAGTGGGACAATCTGGACAAACAGTGCATTGATGAACTTGTGGATAGTATGCCGCGACGAATACAGGCATGCATCAATGCAAGAGGACGTGCTACTGGATATTAGAGGTACTGGTGTGTACAGCAATCTCGACCACCACCTCTGAAGGTCTCGCTGTATGGTGGTACAACATGCAATTTGTGGTTTTCACGTGCAATAAAAAGGGCGGAAATGATGTTTATTTTGATCTCTATTCCAGTTTTCTGTCCATGTTCCGGAACCCTCGGAACCAAGATGATGCAAAACTTTTTTTGATGTGTGTAATATCCCATTCAACAAAGAAAACTACGAAAAAGAATTACAAACAATACAATTCATATCCACACAGATGGTTACAGCACCCATATAGTACAAAGACTGAACCAAAAAATGAGATCACAACTAAAGAAAAATGAAAATATCAGAGAACAGAAACACCAGGAGAACCCCACGGACACTGCAACACACTTGAAAACACAAAACAGTAACACTCATGACATGACTAACAGAAAGAAATGGTACACTGTAACATACAAACACAAATCAACACACAGGATAGCAAACATGCTAAAGAAACAGATGTTGCACATTGCACACGGAACAATAAGCACACTCGTCAAATCAGAAAAATACCTAGGAACAGAAATATACCAGTTAGAATGCCAAGAATGTGAATCAGTATATCTGGGAATGACAGGCACGAATTTCAAAACTAGGTATCAAGACATATAAGAAGCAGTGAGTATGAAACTAGCCATTCTACCTTTGCTGAACACCTGATAAACATGGACATGAACCATCCAACATGTAACAAGACATGAAAATTATTAGAGTGAACAATCACAATAAAAAAATTCCTGACATTATAGGAATACTTTCACTTACAAAGATCCCTTGCAAACAAAAAGAAAGTAATTAATGACCAAATCAATATAAGCAGTAACTCACTGATCATGTTAGGCACTAAAACAATAACGAACAGAAATCTGAAACATAACCAGAATAAGTAATTGATGCATTTCCCTCTCTTCTCACAGTCTCTCTCTCTTCTCCGACACTATTCAAATTAATACAGGCCGTAGAGAACATCAAAACAAATATATTCCGCTACGGTACATATGTCACCTGACAGTTTTTTCTGATGCTAAGGACGATTTACACAGACGGTAGTTCAGCATGTTAATTACAGCAGTGGTATTCGCAGGAACGCCAAGGATGTGTGCAATACGTCTTGTAATTGTAGATGGAGTGGCTTCAACGTTTCACAGATTCACGTCTTCCATTTCGTCACGTTGTGTAAGTAGGCTGTTTAGTTTTTTATGTTGGTAACGCCACAAAGTGCTCTGTATGAAAATCACTGACTGCGCTGTGTGCAGTCTGTGGCTGGTTGGACTCACTGTTGGAAAATTCGCTTGTGTAGCGTTGGGCAGTTGGATGTGTACAGCGCGTAGCGTTTTGCAGATGGAGGTGAGTCGCCAGCAGTTGTGGATGTGGGGAGAGAGATGCCAGAGTTTTGAAAGCGGACGATCTGGGCGCGTGTCCGTCAGAAAGAGGAAATTTGTAAGACTGGATGTCATGAACTGATATATATATAGTCAGGGCCATTCTTTTGTAGGGAGTATTGAAAGTCAGATTGCGTTGCGCTAAAATTATTGTGTGTCAGTTTAGTGATGATCAGAATAAGTAAAGAGAGAACTGTTTGAGTACGTTGAATTTTGCTCAGCTGTTTGAATATCAAATAACGTAAGAGTTTTTCCAGCACTGTCATTCATTAATTTTCCAAAGGGAACGTTTCACTTGCACTGTCCGATTCCGACCTGCATCGTGCATACTTACACAGAAAGTGCCTGCTTCACATAGCAGGAGACACAGACGGCTGAATTTTTGGTGCTGTGGAACCTGTCGGTTCGGAAAGCACTATCGATTCTCTCTCACTGCAGCTCATCCAGTTCCGCCCGTGACTAGAGGCATGTCACGCATTTCGTGATATGTACACTGCTATAAGCACTACTGTTATCACCAGGTGATGATGCTTGCAAATGAAGTGGTGTGTTTCCAAGTAGACCTCAGAGCCAACCATCCGAATAGAGAGTAGTTTTGAATGTCAGTACACATTGCCAGTCTGCAACACAACACAACAGCTTACATCAGCGCCTCTAACAAAATATTCCCTAACATTACAAATTGACTTGAGAGTCCATGACTTCCTTATTGAAATACACTACTGGCAATTAAAATTGCTACACTACGAAGATGACGTGGTACAGACGAAATTTAACCGACAGGAAGAAGATGCGATGATATGCAAATGATTAGCTTTTCAGAGCATTCACACAAGGTTGGCGCCGGCGGCGACACCTCCAACGTGCTGACATGAGGAAAGTTTCCAACCGATTTCTCATACACAAACAGCAGTTGACCGGCGTTGCCTGGTGAAACGTTGTTGTGATGCCTCGTGTAAGGCGGTTTATAGTTTCGCGACATTGCTGCTCGCGTTGGTCGAGATCCAATGACTGTTAGCAGGATATGGAATCGGTGGGTTCAGGAGGGTAATACGGAACGCCGTGCTGGATCCCAACGGCCTCGTATCACCAGCAGTCGAGATGACACGCATCTTATCCGCATGGCTGTAACGGTTCGTGCAGCCACGTCTCGATCCCTGAGTCAACAGATGGGGACGTTTGCAAGACAACAACCATCTGCACGAACAGTTCAACGACGTTTGCAGCAGCATGAACTATCAGCTCGGAGACTGATGGCTGCAGTTACCCTTGACGCTGCATCACAGACAGGAGTGCCTACGATGGTGTACTCAACGACGAACTTGTGTGCACGAATGGCAAAACGTAATTTTTTCGGATGTATCCAGGTTCTGTTTACAGCATCATGATGGTCGCATCCGTGTTTGGCGACATCGCGGTGAACGCACATTGGAAGCGTGTATTTGTCATCGCCATACTGGAGTATCGTCCGCCCCAGTAGCTGAGTGGTCAGCGTGACGGATTGCCGTCCTGCTGGCCCGGGTTCGATTCCCGGCTGGGTCGGAGATTTTCTCCGCTCAGGGACTGGGTGTTGTGTTGTGTTCATCATCATTTCATCCCCATCCGGCGTGCAGGTCGCCCAATGTGGCGCCGAATGTAATAAGACCTGCGCCAAGGCGGCCGGACCTGCCCCGCGAGGGGCCTCCCGGCCAATGACGCCAAACGCTCATCATCATCATCACTGGAGTATCACCCGGCGTCATGGTACGGGGTGTCATTGGTTACACGTCTCGGTCTCCTCTTGGTCGCACTGATGGCACTTTGAGCAGTGGACGTTACATTTCAGATGTGTTAAGACCTGTGGCTCTACCCTTCATTCGATCCCTGCGAAATCCTACATTTCAGCAGGATAATGCACGGCCGCATGTTGTAGGTCCTGTACGGGCCTTTCTGGATACATTCTCCAGATCTCTCACCAATTGGAAACGCCTGGTCAATGGTGGTGACTAGGTGAAGTGGTAAAGACTGCCAGTCTTACTTGCCAGATGAAGCGAGACCTCACCGTCTGTACTACCATCGATAGGACTGACTGCGAGCCTTTGGTATAGAGCCGAGTGGAGGGTTTGAATCAGAGGCTCAGACACTTCTCTGGCCTTGTAGGCTGCAGTTTCCTCGACTTGTGCTATAGGGAGGTGGGGTTTCGAGTTACGCTTAATAGGTCGAGGGTCCATTACACACAGGAAGCGGCTAAACTAGTAGTTGGGGCTGTTTTGGAGTGGACTGGGGGACTTTTAGGTTAGAGGTTCTCAGGAAATTGCAGAAACGGCTTCAGTCTAAAAGGGTGTAGGTCAAACACAGGACGAGGACAGACCTAGTAACAATTGGTACTGTAGTTGTGAACTGACGTAGCTGTGTTGGGAAAGAACCAGAACTCCAGGTGCTAATAGAAAGCATTAAAGCTCAAATCGTTATAGGTACTGTAAGCTGGCTAAAGCCAGAGATAAGTTCAGCCAAAATTTTTACAATCGAACTTACGGTGTTCAGAAAGGGTGGATTCAATACAGTTAGTGGTGAAGTGTTTATTATTGTTAGAAGTAGTTTACCTTGTAGTGAAACTGAGATACATACTTTTTGAGAGTTAGTAGGGTAGATGCTATACTTGACAACAGCAATAAATTAATAATTGGTTCCTTTTAACAACTTCCTGACTGAGACAATACACTTGATAAACAGTTCAAAGAAAACTTGAGCTTTATTTCACATAGGTACCCCACTCATACAATTATAGTTGGTTGGGACTTCAAACTGGTTTAAATGGCTCTGCGTACTATGGGACTTAAAATCTGAGGTCATCAGTCCCCTAGACTTAGAACTACTTAAACGTAACTAACCTAAGGACAGCACACACATCCATGCCCGAGGCAGGATTCGAACCTGCGACCGTAGCAGCAGCGCGGTTCCGGACTGAAGCGCCTAGAACCGCTCCGTCATAAAGGCCGGTGGTTGGGACTTCATTCTACCCACGATACGTGGGCGAAAGCATAACTTTAAAGGCGGTGGTAGGCATAAAACGTCGTCCGAAACTGTACTGAATGCTTTCTCTGAAAATTATTTTGAACAGTTAGTTCAGGACCCCACTTTAAATCTAAAAGGCTGTGAAAACATACTTGGCCTCGTAGCAACAAATAATCCTGAGCAAATAGGGAGCATCATGACTGATACATTTCACAGTGACAACAATGTCGTTGTAGCACGACTGAACACCGTTACATGCAAATCCAGGAAAAATAAACGTAAAATAGATGTATTTAAAAAGCATATAAAAATTCGCTTGACGGTTTCCTAAGAGACAGTCTGCTCTCTTTCCAAACTGACTTTGTAAGTATGGATCAGTTGTGGCTTAAAGTCAACGAAACAGTATCGATGGAAGATGAGAGATACACTGTGTGACCAAAAGTATCCGGACACCCCCAAACACATACGTTTTTCATATTAGGTGCATTGTGCTGCCACCTGCTGCAGGTCCTTCATAACATCGACCTCAGTAGTCATTAGACATAGTGAGGCAACAGAAGGACGCTCCGCGGAACTCACGGACTACGAACGTGGTCAGATGATTGGGTGTCATACGTCTGTACGCGAGACTTCCACACTCCTAAACATTCCTAGGTCCACTGTTTCCGATATGATAGTCAAGTAGAAGCGTGAAAGGACACGTACAGCACAAAAGCGTACAGGCTGACCCCGTTTGTTGACTGACGGAGACCGCCGACAGTTGAAGAGGGTCGTAACGTGTAATAGGCAGACATCTATCCAGACCATCACACAGGCATTCCAAACTGCGTCAAGATCCACTGCAAATACTATGAAAGTTTGCCAGGAGGTGTGAAAACTTGGATTTCATGGTCGAGCGGCTGCTCACAGGCCACACAACACGCCGATAAATGCCAAACGACGCCTTGCTTGGTGTAAGAAGCGTAAACGCTGGACGATTGAACAATGGAGAAACGTTGTGTGGAGTGACGAATCACGGTACACAATGTGGCGCTCCGATGGCAGGGTGTGGTTATGGCGAATGCCCGGTGAACGTCATTTGCCAGAGTGTGTAGTGCCAACAGTAAAATTCAGAGGCGGTGTGGTCGTGTTTTTCATGGAGTGGGCTTGCACCCCTTGTTTTGCGTGGCACTATCACAGTACAAGCCTGCATTGATGTTTTAAGCACCTTCTTCCTTCCCACTGTTGAAGAGCAATTCGGGGATGGTGATTGCATCTTCCAACGCGATCGAGCACCTGTTCATAATGCACGGCCTGTGGCCGAGTGGTTACACGACAATAACATCCCTGCAATGGACTGGTTTGCACAGAGTCCGCCGGCCGCGGTGGCCGTGCGGTTCTGGCGCTGCAGTCTGGAACCGCGGGACTGCTACGGTCGCAGGTTCGAATCCTGCCTCGGGCATTGGTGTGTGTGATGTGCTTAGGTTAGCTAGGGTTAAGTAGTTCTAAGTTCTAGGGGACTTATGACCTAAGATGTTGAGTCCCATAGTGCTCAGAGCCATTTGAACCCTTTTTTTTTTTTTTTTTTTTTTTTTTTTTTTTTTTTTTTTTTTCCCAGAGTCCTGACCTGAATCCTATAGAACACCTTTGGGATGTTTTAGAACGCCGACTTCGTGCCATTCCTCACCGACCGACATCGATACCGCTCCTCAGTGCAGCACTCCGTGAAGAATGGGCTGACATTCTCCAGGAAACCTTCCAGCACCTGATGTATGCCTGCGAGAGTAGAAGCTGTCATCAAGGCTAAGGGTGGGCCAACACCATATTGAATTCCATCATTACCGTTGGAGGGTGCCTCGAACTTGAGGGTCATTTTCAGCAAGGTGTCCGGATACTTTTGATCACATAGTGTATAGTCTGCAGCTCGTGGTCGTGCGGTAGCGTTCTCGCTTCCCGCGCCCGGGTTCCCGGGTTCGATACCCGGCGGGGTCAGGGATTTTCTCTGCCTCGTGATGACTGGGTGTTGTGTGATGTCCTTGGGTTAGTTAGGTTTAAGTAGTTCTAAGTTCTAGGGGACTGATGACCATAGATGTTAAGTCCTATAGTGCTCAGAGCCATCACATAGTGTATATACTAAATAGATAAATAAGAGTTGGTACTGGCCCTCTAGGACACACAAAACAAGACAGAACACTGTTTTGGAAGCAACGAAAAAAGCGTGGCAAATTTAAAGGAATGCAGGAGCTCCAAGATTGGCAATGTTTCAGTGAAACTCCGCATTTAGCGCGGACTTCAATGCGACATGCTTTTAATGGTTTCCACAACAAAACTTTGTCTTGAAATCTGGCAGAAAATCCAAAAAGATTCTGGTCGCATCTAAAGTACACCAGCGGGAAGACACAGTCAGTACCTTCACTGCACGATACCAATGGTAATGTTACCTAAGACAGTGCCACTACAACGGTTTTCCGAAATTCCTTCACTAAAGAAGAAGAAGTAAATGTTCAAGAATTCGAGTCGAGAACGGCTGCCAACATGGGTAACTTGGAAATAGATATCCTCGGTATAACGAAGCAGCTTAAATCACTTAATAAAGGCAAGACCTTTGGTCCATATAGTATA
The DNA here is from genome assembly GCF_023864275.1 of Schistocerca cancellata. Taxonomy (NCBI): domain Eukaryota; kingdom Metazoa; phylum Arthropoda; class Insecta; order Orthoptera; family Acrididae; genus Schistocerca; species Schistocerca cancellata. The sequence continues at coordinate 724,849,150 of NC_064629.1, forward strand.
CCAATTAGGTTCCTTTCAAAGTATGCTGATATAATAGCACCATAGCCACTCGCTCGGCGAAGGATCTGTACTTAAAGCCCGGGAAGCTGTACAGGTCACACCAACATTCAAGAAATGAAATTCTTGTCATCCGCTGAATTACAGAGTCATATCACTAAATTCGTTTTGCTGTAGGGTTTTGGAACACATACTGTGTTCGAATATTATGAATTACCTTGAAGGAAACGATTTATTCACAAGTAGTCAGCACGGATTCAGAAAATACCGTTTTTGTAAAATACAAATACACTCCTGGAAATGGAAAAAAGAACACATTGACACCGGTGTGTCAGACCCACCATACTTGCTCCGGACACTGCGAGAGGGCTGTACAAGCAATGATCACACGCACGGCACAGCGGACACACCAGGAACCGCGGTGTTGGCCGTCGAATGGCGCTAGCTGCGCAGCATTTGTGCACCGCCGCCGTCAGTGTCAGCCAGTTTGCCGTGGCATACGGAGCTCCATCGCAGTCTTTAACACTGGTAGCATGCCGCGACAGCGTAGACGTGAAACGTATGTGCAGCTGACGGACTTTGAGCGAGGGCGTATAGTGGGCATGCGGGAGGCCGGGTGGACGTACCGCCGAATTGCTCAACACGTGGGGCGTGTGGTCTCCACAGTACATCGATGTTGTCGCCAGTGGTCGGCGGAAGGTGCACGTGCCCGTCGACCTGGGACCGGACCGCAGCGACGCACGGATGCACGCCAAGACCGTAGGATCCTACGCAGTGCCGTAGGGGACCGCACCGCCACTTCCCAGCAAATTAGGGACACTGTTGCTCCTGGGGTATCGGCGAGGACCATTCGCAACCGTCTCCATGAAGCTGGGCTACGGTCCCGCACACCGTTAGGCCGTCTTCCGCTCACGCCCCAACATCGTGCAGCCCGCCTCCAGTGGTGTCGCGACAGGCGTGAATGGAGGGACGAATGGAGACGTGTCGTCTTCAGCGATGAGAGTCGCTTCTGCCTTGGTGCCAATGATGGTCGTATGCGTGTTTGGCGCCGTGCAGGTGAGCGCCACAATCAGGACTGCATACGACCGAGGCACACAGGGCCAACACCCGGCATCATGGTGTGGGGAGCGATCTCCTACACTGGCCGTACACCACTGGTGATCGTCGAGGGGACACTGAATAGTGCACGGTACATCCAAACCGTCATCGAACCCATCGTTCTACCATTCCTAGACCGGCAAGGGAACTTGCTGTTCCAACAGGACAATGCACGTCCGCATGTATCCCGTGCCACCCAACGTGCTCTAGAAGGTGTAAGTCAACTACCCTGGCCAGCAAGATCTCCGGATCTGTCCCCCATTGAGCATGTTTGGGACTGGATGAAGCGTCGTCTCACGCGGTCTGCACGTCCAGCACGAACGCTGGTCCAACTGAGGCGCCAGGTGGAAATGGCATGGCAAGCCGTTCCACAGGACTACATCCAGCATCTCTACGATCGTCTCCATGGGAGAATAGCAGCCTGCATTGCTGCGAAAGGTGGATATACACTGTACTAGTGCCGACATTGTGCATGCTCTGTTGCCTGTGTCTATGTGCCTGTGGTTCTGTCAGTGTGATCATGTGATGTATCTGACCCCAGGAATGTGTCAATAAAGTTTCCCCTTCCTGGGACAATGAATTCACGGTGTTCTTATTTCAATTTCCAGGAGTGTAGCTCTCACTAAGTAATGTGGGTTATAGACGTAATCCCAGATTGATTCCCTATCTAGATCTGCAAAAGACTTTTGACACCGTTCCTCACAACTGACTTCTGATCAAACTGCGATCCCATGGAGTATCGCCTCACAAGGAACCTCTTGAGTGTGAGGTCGTAAGTGGCCAATGATAGGCCCATTTACGGCATTGGATGCCCCACATATTGTCTACCATGCAGTCACAGTACTGTCTGGTAATGGCGACAGGGGGTGGGGCTGGAGGTATCCTATGGTGAACACAGTATGAGGCTATGGAGCGTAACTTAACTGCTTAGTCGACGAGTAACTCAAAACAGTGCTACAGCACTAGTCGTGTCGGTACAAAGCAGAGCAATGGCAATGATAAACAAAGTAAACATTGTTTTATATCTGCAACAACAGTTGCCGAAGTTGACATTTCGTCAGAAAGGAACCCAAGGAATTTCGCAGAGTGAGAAAGAAGCGGCAGATGAAATATTAGCATTTCTGCAAGATGAGTCAGTGGAAAGTGTGTTGTCGTATACACTTGTCTGTGCGGACAGTGTGCAGGAGGAATACAATGATGATGATGATGGTTCAAATGCCTCTGAGCACTATGGGACTTAACATCTATGGTCATCAGTCCCCTAAAACTTAGAAGTACTTAAACCTAACTAACTAAGGACATCACACAACACCCAGTCATCACGAGGCAGAGAAAATCCCTGACCCCGCCGGGAATCGAACAGTGGTAAGTTCCTATGGGACCAAACTGCTGAGTTCATCGGTCCCTAGGCTTACACATTACTTAATCTAACCTAAACTAACTTACGCTAAGAACAACACGCACACCTATGCCCGAGAGAGGACTCGAATCGTGGCAAGGCACCTAAGACCGCGCTGTTGTTAACTTGTGAAAGAGATACGCAAACAGGCGTCGAGCTACGAATTCATCATCCTTGTCGGACAGGGAGCCACAGATATTGTCTCCAGTGAAATGCAGTAAAGGACAATCGTTGTCGAAGTAACGGGTACTTAACAATTACGTACGTGGAAGATCATCCGCAGCCTAGTAAAAAACCACTTACGAACAGATTTCAAATAAATCCTCAGCAATGTGACCATGAAGTGCATAATAAAAGATATTCAAGAGAGGGAAGGCACCTTGTTACAAAAACTGGTGTTTGCGAGTTTCAAGGATGTTCGATACAATTCACAGGATACATATATGAAGATGGCATCTGCTCTTTCAGGATGTACATGATGGTGACCTACTACGTCATGAACATCAAACTGTGCGTGCCATAGATTACAGTGATTTCAAATGAAACAGTGGATGGCTGTATAAGTTCAAACAGTACTACAAAAATGGTTCAAATGGCTCTAAGCACTATGGGACTTAACATCTGAGGTCATCAGTCCCTGAGACTTAGAACTACTTAAACGTAACTAACCTAAGGACAGCACACACATCCATGCCCGAGGCAGGATTCGAACCTGCGACCGTAGCAGCAGCGCGGTTCCGGTCTGAAGCGCCTAGAACCGCTCGGCCATAGCGGCCGGCAAACAGTACTTCAGATTGGAAGATGTGAGACAACGAAACATCACACAAAGCGTCAACTTGAAAATTTGTGGATGAGATAAACAAAATTAGTCGATCGTTTAGTAGGGAATTCATTTTCAACTCCGACCAATCGGAATTTGAAGAGGAAATGCATATGAAAGGAAAATTATTTATCGTGCTATGAGAAGTTGGAGGTGCTGTGTCCTCTATGATTCCTTCTTGTGAGAGTGATCTTGCAAGGGCAGTACGGAATATTTACATCACAGCAAGCAAGAGTGGGAGAATGGGCGTAAAATAACTATAACTATGATATGAGTATTGCTTTTGGTCAATAGCTGATCAAAATAACTTGCTTTTGCTTCATTCCGACTCTGCATATAAAAATCAGCTCCTTTAGAACAAACAATCCTGTCTGAAAATGTGTGACATTGCAGTTCATACCACACAGAACCATTGGACAAATTTAGAATCGGCATGTTGGTTTTTTTCGTGCCTATAAAGCATATTCTCTCACTATCTACAGCTGTACCTTGAAGGACAGCCAGTCTCACGGTAAGCTCCACGACGGACTGTTTTGCATTCGGTTGTATGCCGTCCACATTCTATTAGTTCTCATCACCCCATTACACCGGATATGATTCTACACTACTGGCCATTAAAATTGCTACACCACGAAGATGACGTGCTACAGACGCGAAATTTAACCGACAGGAAGAAGATGCTGTGTGACATGCAAATGATTACCTTTTCAGAACATTAACACAGTGCTGGCGCCGGTGGCGATACCTACAACGTGCTGCATGAGGAAAGTTTCCAACCGATTTCTCATACACAAACAGCAGTTGACCGGCGTTGCCAGGTGAAACGTTGTTGTGATGCCTAGTGTAAGGAGGAGAAATGTGTACCATCACGTTTCCGACTATGATAAAGATCGGATTGTAGCCTATCGCGATTCCAGTTTATCTTATCGCGACATTGCTGCTAGTGTAGGTCGAGATCCAATGACTGTTAGCAGAATATGGAATCGGTGGGTTCAGGAGGGTAATACGGAACGCCGTGCTGGGTCCCAACGGCATCGTATCACTATTAGTCGAGATGACAGGCATCTTATCCGCATGGCTGTAACGGATCGTGCAGCTACGTCTCGATCCCTGAGTCAACAGATGGCGACGTTTGCAAGACAACAACCTTGTGCACGAATAGTTCGACGACGTTTGCAGCATCATGGACTTTCAGCTCGGACACCGTGGCTGCGGTTACCCTTGACGCTGCATCACAGACAGGAGCGCCTGCGATGGTGTACTCAACGACGAACCTCGGTGCACGAATGGCAAAACGTCATTTTTTCGGATGAATCCAGGTTCTGTGTACAGCATCATGTGCCGGCCTTTGTGGCCGAACGGTTCTAGGCGCTTCAGTCTGGAACCGCGCGACCGATACGGTCGCAGGGTCGAATCCTGCCTCGGGCATGGATGTGTGTTATGTCCTGAGGTTAGTTAGGTTTAAGTAGTTCTAAGTTCTAGGGGACTGATGACCTTAGGTGTGAAGTCCCATAGTGCTCAGATCCATTTCAACCGTTAACAGCATCATGATAGTCGCATCCGTGTTTGGCGACGTCGCGGTGAACGCACATTGGAAGCGTGTATTCGTCATCGCCATACTGGCGTATCACCCAGCGTGATGGTATGGGGTGCCATTGGTTACACGTCTCGGTCACCTCCTGTTCGCATTGACGGCACTTTGAACAGTGGACGTTACATTTCAGATGTGTTGCAACCCGTGGCTCTACCGTTCATTCGAAACCTGCGAAACCCTACATTTCAGCAGGAGAATGCATGGCCGCATGTTGCAGGTCCCGTACGGGCCTTTCTGGATACAGAAAATGTTCGACTGCTGCCCTGGCCAGCACATTCTCCAGATCTCTCACTAACTGAAAACGTCTGGTCAATGGTGGCCGAGCAACTGGCTCGCCACAAAACGCCCGTCACTACTCTTTATGAACTGTGGTATCGTGGTGAAGCTGCATGGGCAGCTGTACTTGTACACGCCCGTGGTCGTGCGGTTCTAGGCGCTCCAGTCCGGAGCCGCGCTGCTGCTACGGTCGCAGGTTCGAATCCTGCCTCGGGCATGGGTGTGTGTGATGTCCTTAGGTTAGTTAGGTTTAAGTAGTTCTAAGTTCTAGGGGACTGATGACCACAGCAGTTGAGTCCCATAGTGCTCAGAGCCATTTTGTACACGCCACCCAAGCTCTGTTTGACTCAATGCCAGGCGTATCAAGGCCGTTATTACGGCCAGAGGTGGTTGTTCTGGGTACTGATTTCTCAGGATCTATGCACCCAAATTGCGTGAAAATGTAATCACATGTCAGTTCTAGTTTAATATATTGGTCCAATAAATACCCGTTTATCATCTGCATTTCTTCTTGGTGTAGCAATTTTAATGGCCAGTAGTGTATTTGCATTTTTAAGTGTGGATACCGAGCTGAACGTCCTACACACTTTGTAGCTCCCAAGGAGTGCGCCTTCGATCTTGATGCTGCGAACCTTTGTGATCACTGTGGCGCACCATTTTTCATTCGGTGTTTACGGTGCAAGTTAATGACTTGTTTTGAACATTTTTTAATGTCGACAACATCCATTTTGGGAAGTAGAATTCATAAAACCCATCGAAGGCTGTTGCCTGTACCTTCCAGAAAGTCATTTTCTGTCACGCTCCTGATGGACATGGCGTCATTAGCAGCTAACATTGTTCTTGTCATAACTATTAACACAGTACTTACATACGAGCGTTACTAAAAATTGAACTTGTGCCCGCGCACTCAAGGAGTCTGGTGTTCCCCAAGGAAGTGTTATATACTCTTTGCTATTCCTAAACGATATAAACGATTTAGGAGACAGTCAAAGGAGGCCTGTGTGATTTTTAGCAGATGATGCTGTTGTTTATCAGATGATCAAAACCAAATGCAAAATGTTTAAGACAAGATATCTTCGTGGTGTGAAAAGTGGCAGTTGACTCTAAATAATGAAAAGCGTTAAGACATCCCCATGACCACTAAAGGCCAATTCACACTGGCCGTCACGTCACGTCACGTCGTCACGTCACGTCACGTCACGTGCTGTCAAAACATTCTGCAATGCATTTCAAATTGCGCCATCCACGTTGGCCGTCCTGTCCCGCCACATCACGTCACGGCACCGTTGAGTTTTCTTGAGAAGGTAGTTTTGACGGTTGACTTCATCCATCTGTTTCGGATCACATGACCCCCAAGCTCATTTTCTCCCGATACATGGCCATGCGCAGCTCTCCATATTTCGTTTCACTGCGGCTGATATCAGTTGTTTGTTGTTCGTTATTTGTTATAAATTGTTTCGTTTCGTAATTTCTTTCTTTAAAATTTAGAGTAATTGTCGAAAGCTAAATTGAAGCAGTGGGGTAGGAGTCTGAATTGTACAACACGAGCGCACTAAATTACTTGCCCTATACAACATTTGTAAAGTGGATTTTTGTACATGGGTACCGTATTTAATATTTTACAACGAAATGGATTGCAATATGACTGCAACTTGAAGTGAAAAAAAGTGCTGTGGGTAGAATCTGACTGATTAGTATGTGGAATTTATGTTAATGTTGTCAGGCATTTCTAGTGTTTGTGACGGTACAAACACCCGTTACTAGATGAATATTTCTAGAGTGCAAGGATTGCTTTGTGGAAAGCGAGCGCGCTACATGGCGCGCGATTCGCGGACGCGCATGGAGCGCGCGAGATTTGTAACGGTCGGTGGCTAGAGATGGGGGATCCGCTCTTGAACTAATTCATAGAGTTCAATCTTTCAAAGGAGTGAACAATCAGTGATTCAGAAAAAAAGAATGGTAGCTCCAAACGTTTCCCACGGCAGAGAGAGAGAGAGAGAGAGAGAGACGGAGCATATCAGCAGCGCCTCTGCTGGTCAGAGCACAGTGCACGCCACACAACACAGCCAGCGCCGGCCTCTGCCCTGCTTCTACCTTGGCTGCCTGCATTGTGCAGTGCCCCATTGGATTTTGTGTTTCACATATGCCGTGCCGTCTCTGTGCGTCGTCTGCCGTGTGCACTGTGCAGTGTCTGGCGCAGCTTAACTTCGCATCGCACTCTGTCGGCGATCGTTTCAGTCGCACGTCCTGCCCTCTGGGCAGTTGATGCGAGCAACAGGACAGAGAGCCACCTAGCGGATAACATAGGAACTACTTGCAAAAACCTGCTCGCAAGGGAACGGACGATTTGTCTCGGAGCGGGTGAGTTCACCGCTCCCCCCCACCCTCGGAACTCGCCCGCTCAACGCTCACCCCACCGTCTCGACTCTAGCCAGAGCGTCGAGCAAAGCGACTCAGGTGTCACTCTGGTCTCTGCGGTCTCAGCTCACACAGTAATACAGCTCGCGGCTCGACCTGCTCGACTCAGCGCCTCTGCATCGGAGTTCGTCCCCACTGGATATTGTTCTTCGTAGTAATACCGCTATGTATATTACATTATTATGTTATGTATACATCAATTGTTTTTATTTTATTTTTATTTGTTTAAACTGTTAGATTAGGTTCCTGATGACTCCTCTTACTATAGGATTTTTATTATAGACACTCGAATTTACGCTTTAATTACGAGCGAACCGATAAACGTATCGCAAAATGTGATACACCAATATTTTCCTTGTTTTATTCTGCGTAAGGCTATATGCAGCACTTTCGTTTTACAGTCAAATTTATATTTTTTTTCTTATTCTGGTACGGATTTTGCGATTTTAGGCGTCTTCGAAAGGAAACGTTCACTTTAAAAATATATGGCTTGCGATGTATTTGTATGAGGTTAATGAAATTTTAATACGTTATAGCTAAATATATTGTTAATGTAAATCTCAAGTTACAACATTTTCTGATCACCCAAAAAACCACGATAGTGCAAAATAAATCAATAATCAAAAACTTTGTCATATCGTGGAAATTTCAATAAACAATACAAAATTCTTACTCATTATCTGTGTTACTTCAAAATAGGATCAAATAAGATCAAAATACAGGTATAGTACTGGAATAAACCAAGTTTAAAGGGCAATGTGCCTTCCATTTATTTTCTATTGTAAATGAGTGGTGAGTCATGAAAAAGAGCTAATTCATTTCAGGGAGTGAACAGTTCTGATCCAATCTCTGAAAAGAACAGTTTTGCCCATCTCTATCGGTGGCCACGTGGCCCACAGCTTGGGGCATTGTTTGGTTTTTCGCGCATTACGCGAAAACTATGTTACTTACGGTGAAAAGCGATGCGGCAGTGGATTGTGGTCAGCAATAAGCACCTTCTGAAAGATCGATATTTATTTCAAGTCACGAGACGCAAAAGGTGTAGTAACCTCAAAATCGGTTAATATCACGAATACTGAAAGATTAATAAAAATAGTAACTAACAACTTACAGCGACCACTCATTTAAAACGTTTCGTCATAGCGGATCGAGTGCCATAGTCATATGTTAAGATTCATAAATAATTAAGCCCATAAAGAGCAATAAACAAAGTTTGAGGTAAAATTGTTTATAAAATTCAATAGAAAATTCATGACGTAAATATTTTGGGTGGTATCACACGTATTTAAAACTAGTTACGTTACACTATGCACTCAACTTGCAATAGTTTTCATTGTTTGCAAATTATTATTAACATTTATCGCCCATAATTAATTAATTATTATAGATATGAAGATTTTGAGCAGCGCAATTTGTAGATCGCTATAGATTACGTCTAAAAAGGGTGCTATATGCAGTTCTTTGTTAAAACTTTGCAGCACAGATGTCGACAATTTAATTTGCGCTAAGTGGCGAAATTTTGCAAAAAGTAAAACTTGTTTTACGGGCGATAGAAAAATCCTAGAAATTAATGTAAAATAGTAAATAATATGTACTTTTTAGCGTGGTTCCGATTGTGTACTTATTTCTGTCGAGGGTTGTATGTATCAAAATTTGTAACCTTAACTGGTGAGATAACCAGGGGGCCTATTTAAGCGAGAGGCCATCTTGGCCAGGGGTCAGTCGTTTCGAGGGTGGGTGGCGAGCGAGCCCCACTTGAGGGTGGTCCATGTGGTCATTTGAAAATTTTTTCTCGTGCCGATTTATTTCGACAAAGACAAGACAAGCCCTAAAGCACTGTTTGCCTCTCAGTCGTCAATAAGTAACGTGCAGGATAACCACCCTGGGATGATTAATAAGTAAATGGACATACACTACTGGTCATTAAAATTGCTACACCAAGAAGAAATGCAGATGATAAACGGGTATTCATTGGATAATTATATTATACTAAAACTGACATGTGATTACATTTTCACGCAATTTGGGTGCATAGATCCTGAGAAATCGGTACCCAGAACAACCACCTTTGGCCGTAATAACGGCCTTGATACGCCTGGGCATTGAGTCAAACAGAGCTTGGATGGCGTGTACAGGTACAGCTGCCCATGCAGCTTCAACACGATACCACAGTTCATCATGAGTAGTGACTGACGTATTGTGACGAGCCAGTTGCTCGGCCATCATTGACCAGACGTTTTCAGTTAGTGATAGATCTGGAGAATGTGCTGGCCAGGGCAGCAGTCGAACATTTTCTGTATCCAGAAAGGCCCGTACAGGACCTGCAACATCCGGTCGTGCATTATCGTGCTGAAATGTAAATTATCCTAAGGACAAACACACACACCCATGCCTGAGGGAGGACTCGAACCTCCGCCGGGACCAGCCGCTGTCGCGATACGATAAACCGCAATCGCAACGGACTAGAATCCGACCTTTATAGAAGTCGGAAACGTGATGGTACGCATTTCTCCTCCTTACACGAGGCATTACAACAACGTTTCACCAGGCAACGCCGGTCAGCTGCTGTTTGTGTATGAGAAATCGGTTGGAAACTTTCCTCATGTCAGCACGTTGTAGGTGTCGCCACCGGCACCAACTTTGTGTGGATGCTCTGAAAAGCTAAATCATTTGCATATCACAGCATCTTCTTCCTGTCGGTTAAATTTCGCTTCTGTAGCACGTCATCTTCGTGGTATAGCAATTTTAATGGCCATTAGTGTGTTACGGTTTTTCAAACACGTTTGTGATGAAAGGATATTAATTGTCTGGTTTACACACTTCAGAGCAAGATACGGTATTAAGTAATTTTGTAAAGGGTAACTAACAGAGCGAAAGATACCAGTAAACCCACGATACCGTAAAGAAGCGAACTCCCGTGCATAAAAAAGTTTCATAGGTCTGACTGCTTTACAAATGAGTTCATGTTTTAAATATTTGGCCTTTAAGCGTGTAAGTGAGGATAGCTTTAGAAAAGATTTGAAAGTATGCTTAAGGTTTGTTGGAAGTCGCTAACTACTCTCATTATGAAACACTGGATGAATGTGGTCTGGGTAATTTGCACTCCATTTCAAGCAAAAGCAGTTTTCCACTGAGCACAACGCTAATGACGTGGCATCTCCTTAACTACGTGTCACACAGTGATATAATTTTGCAGGTACATTTACTGGTATGTGGAATACTTTCTGCAAAGTGAGATAGAGTTTTCAGTAAAGAAGTAATACATTAAAATGTCATGCCTGATGTTAAACTTCTACTGCGCACTATTTCTAAACAAAAGCTAGTTGTCGCGTGTCTAAATATCTATGACGTCCTATCTCCTGAACTGTATATCGTACTGTGATTTAATTTTGCAGGTACATTTAGTGGTACTTGTCTACAAATTGTGTTGTGAGTGTAGACGGTAGTAAAGAAGTAATAACTTTCCGTCATGTCTGATGCTAAAGTTGCACGGCATGAACAGCGAAAATGTAGTAGGCGATAAACTTCTTTCATCATTTTACGGCGGATGTCAGTGAGAAAAAGTTTCATAAGCGTTCGATACTATGTGTACAGTTTTTTGGAAGTCGCTAAGCGCTCTGGTTCTCAATTACTAAAACTAAACTTCGCCCGAACAGGCCATGCAGTACAGCTTAAATTGGAGCTCCATGAGGCCCCCACTGTCACCACAAAGCAACAGTTTGGAACTAAAAGAATAATGTATAATGGCAACATAAATAGACCAAACTGCATGCTAGCACATATAAAATGGTTTGAAAATAATAGCTTTTCATATGATAGCTTTGCTGCTGACTTCTGTTACTGCTTTGATACCACATGCCCAGTTGTAATCACAAAAATGAAACAAACAAAAAATATAAACAAAAATATTTGGGTAAAGCTAGGGAAAAATTAAAACTACTCCACAGAGCAATGCTGAATAATAGAGAGATTCCTGAGCTAAAGGAAGCTTTCAAAATACACTCCTGGAAATTGAAATAAGAACACCGTGAATTCATTGTCCCAGGAAGGGGAAACTTTATTGACACATTCCTGGGGTCAGATACATCACATGATCACACTGACAGAACCACAGGCACATAGACGCAGGCAACAGAGCATGCACAATGTCGGCACTAGTACAGTGCATATCCACCTTTCGCAGCAATGCAGGCTGCTATTCTCCCATGGAGACGATCGTAGAGATGCTGGATGTAGTCCTGTGGAACGGCTTGCCATGCCATTTCCACCTGGCGCCTCAGTTGGACCAGCGTTCGTGCTGGACGTGCAGACCGCGTGAGACGACGCTTCATCCAGTCCCAAACATGCTCAATGGGGGACAGATCCGGAGATCTTGCTGGCCAGGGTAGTTGACTTACACCTTCTAGAGCACGTTGGGTGGCACGGGATACATGCGGACGTGCATTGTCCTGTTGGAACAGCAAGTTCCCTTGCCGGTCTAGGAATGGTAGAACGATGGGTTCGATGACGGTTTGGATGTACCGTGCACTATTCAGTGTCCCCTCGACGATCACCAGTGGTGTACGGCCAGTGTAGGAGATCGCTCCCCACACCATGATGCCGGGTGTTGGCCCTGTGTGCCTCGGTCGTATGCAGTCCTGATTGTGGCGCTCACCTGCACGGCGCCAAACACGCATACGACCATCATTGGCACCAAGGCAGAAGCGACTCTCATCGCTGAAGACGACACGTCTCCATTCGTCCCTCCATTCACGCCTGTCGCGACACCACTGGAGGCGGGCTGCACGATGTTGGGGCGTGAGCGGAAGACGGCCTAACGGTGTGCGGGACCGTAGCCCAGCTTCATGGAGACGGTTGCGAATGGTCCTCGCCGATACCCCAGGAGCAACAGTGTCCCTAATTTGCTGGGAAGTGGCGGTGCGGTCCCCTACGGCACTGCGTAGGATCCTACGGTCTTGGCGTGCATCCGTGCGTCGCTGCGGTCCGGTCCCAGGTCGATGGGCACGTGCACCTTCCGCCGACCACTGGAGACAACATCGATGTACTGTGGAGACCTCACGCCCCACGTGTTGAGCAATTCGGCGGTACGTCCACCCGGCCTTCCGCATGCCCACTATACGCCCTCGCTCAAAGTCCGTCAACTGCACATACGGTTCACGTCCACGCTGTCGCGGCATGCTACCAGTGTTAAAGACTGCGATGGAGCTCCGTATGCCACGGCAAACTGGCTGACACTGACGGCGGCGGTGCACAAATGCTGCGCAGCTAGCGCCATTCGACGGCCAACACCGCGGTTCCTGGTGTGTCCGCTGTGCCGTGCGTGTGATCATTGCTTGTACAGCCCTCTCGCAGTGACCGGAGCAAGTATGGTGGGTCTGACACACCGGTGTCAATGTGTTCTTTTTTCCATTTCCAGGAGTGTATATCAAGCACACTATAAGGACTTAGTCACACAGACCAGGAGCAACTATGTTGCAAATAAGCTTCAAAACTCACACAACGTAACTGCTGGTATCTGGGCAGTCATAAACGGTTTTAGAACCTGCAATGACAAATCCTGTATGGACTTTACTATTAACCACAATGGCATGCTCATAAAAGACCAACTGGAAATTGTAAATACTTATAATGAATATTTTCGTAGGGGAAGCCATAAATGACAAACATAAAAACATGCACTACAGTTTTAAAGGTAATACATGTGACCATATTAGATATCTAGCCCCCACGAACTGTGCACAAATAATGGGCATCATTAGCTCTCTAAAACCCTCTAATTCAGCTGGGCATGATGGCCTAAATATTAATGTTTTAAAAGCCTGTAGCCAAAATGTCTCTGTACCTCTGTCTGTAGCAGTCAACAATATAATAGAATCAGGCACCTTTCCAGACAGACTAAAAATAGCACAGGTAACGCCCATTTTTAAGAAAAGTGACAACAGCAAAATAGAAAACTACAGACCAGTCTCAATCCTTCCTGTCTTTTCCAAAATAGTTGAGATAGTTATATACAACAGGATTAGAAACTTTCTTAACAAACACAACCTGATGTTTGAAAATCAAAATGGATTCCTAAAAGGTAAATCAATTAGCACTGCAGCTGCTCAACTAAGTGAAGAGGTGTTAGGAGTATCGAAAGCAAGGAACGTGTGGCAGGTGTATACCTAGACCTGGAAAAAGCCTTTGATTGTGTGAATGTTGACATGCTATGAGACAATCTATGGAACATGGGCATTGGAGGAGCTGCTTATGACCTAATAAAGTGTTATATGAGCAATAGAAAACAGTTTGTTCTGCTTAAAACGGAAAGTGGTGTCTACAAATCAGAGATCACTTGCATAAAATATGGCGTGCCCCAGGGCTTAGTGTTGGGCCCCCTTCTGTTCTTGATCTATGTAAATGATATTAAATACTGTACTATAAATTCCAAAATTGTTCTGTATGCCAATGACATGTCCGTTGTGTGTAAAAAGGAATCATGTAATGAACTAGAGGCCAAGTGTAATAATGTGACAAAAGAAATTGTTCAGTTTTTTAATGAAAGCCACTTAAATGTAAGCACCAGTAAAACATGTTTGATGGAGTTTAACAAAAGTAGTTTGAATAATGAAATTAAATTATACGTTGGCAATGAATTGGTAAAGAAAGAGTCTAGTGTAAAATTCCTTGGCGTAACAATCCAAAGCAACCTGAAATTGGACACACATATTGACTCCCTAGCAACTAAGTTGTCAAAAAATATATTTGCAATCTGTACTATTAACAAGTTCTATAAAGATACTGTAGTCCTAAAGATTGCATACCATGCTCTTTTCTCCTCTCACTTAAACTACAGTATTGAAATTTGGGGGGCAACAACCAAAGCTAATCTAGATAAGCTACTCATTCTTCAAAAAAGGGGTGTGAGAATAATCTGTGGAGCAAAATATAGGAAATCTTGTGGCAACTTGTTTCCAAAAACAGAGGTGTTAACTGTTATAAACACATACATTCTAAAAGCCATACTGCTTGTGAAAAGACTGCACCCAAACACTTATTCATATTTCCACCAATACAATACTAGAAATAAGGAATGATTTTACATTGGCAGCCACAGAACAGCACTTTACGAAAAGGGGCCTCAGTATGCAGGTATAAAATTAGCTAATGCACTGCTTAGTGCAGTCGTGGCTCTTCCTACAATTAAACTGAAACATCACCTTAAGAAATTTTTAGTAAAACACCCTTTCTATGCATTATAAGAGTACCATACTTATATGAAGATCAACAAATGCTTTGTGAAATTATGTGAATAGAAATCAGTATACATCTTATTGTAATTTTGTTGTAAATTAATGACGTATTCAGAAGAATGTCTCTTCTGTATTGTACAAATAACTTTAATCATTACTGTTTCTTTGTACATGTGCAGTGTACCATTCGATGTTGAATAAAGCTATTATTATTATTATTATTATGAAGACTCAGTGGTACCGACTGGCTGCCATGTTATCCTCAGCCCACATGCATCATATGGAGGGGTATGTGGTCAGCACACTACTCTCCCAGCTGTATGTCAGTTTATGAGACCAGCACCGCTACTTTCAGTCAAGTAGCTCCTCAGTTTGCCTCACAAGGACTGAGTGCACCCCGCTTGCCAACAGCACTCGGCAGACCATATGGTCACACATCCAGCTCCCTAGCCCAGCGTGATAGAGCTTAACTTCGGTAATCTGACCGGAACCGGAGTTACCACTGCGGTACGGCCGTTGTCGCCATTCTCACTTACTGGATGACTAAAATAGGGTACTTGCACGCAGTCAATCATGCTACCTTAAGACCAACACACAGTTTGCAACTGTAATACTCACAGGTCAGCACTTCACATAATCTGTGAGCAGTTTAACACAATTTTTCAAATGGCAACACAGTGAAGTAGCATACTTCAATAGGTGGACAAAAACATGCAAACACCACAGCCACAACACATTACCATGCCTGTTATGTAGGAAAACCATTGGCATTCAAAACAGCTTCCAGTCACCTCGGAATGGATAATACAGGTCCGGTATGGTTTTTAAGAGAATATCGTACCATTTGTCCTGAAAAATAGTGACAACTTTAGGCAGTGATGATGAAGCTAAATAGCGATTGTGCACCCTTCTCTCTAAAGTAGACCACAAAGATCTGGTGACTGTGGTGCCCAGGGGAGATGTGAGAGTTCATTTTCATGCTCACAAAACCAGTCCTGAGCTATTCGCCACAGTCTTCTTCAATGATCTTCCCTCATGATCATTCAACACACGCTTTTGTCCTCACTGTGACTTAGCAGATGATGTATTTCCCTTTGCCCTTTATGCAGTAGAAAACTTTGATACAGTGTCTCTTGAAACACCAAACACTCCAGCTCCCTTGGTTACAGAAACACTCATCATACTATCACCAACTATTTTCCCACGTTTGAGTTTACTTAGCTCTGACATGATGTACTGACAACAACACAGAACACTGTTCTAACCATGACTGACACTTGCAGTGTATTGAAGGCCTTGCACAGATGCCATTCATGGACAAATACAACAGCATGACATGCAGGCTTGGCTAGCATCTGCATTTATGTTCAAGGATGCATTTCTCATTGTGTTTCAATATTTTTAGTCCAATCTCTACACTTTACGCTATAACTCCACAATCATGACTTACGACAACTAAATGATTTTTACATAGTGAATGCTTGCTAGCCACTGACTGTGGTTTTAGGGACGATGTCTGAAAACCCCAGTTGGCCCAAAAAGTTTCAAGACTGGATTAATAGAAAAAACAGAGAACAGTTAAGATGGCAACTACAACATTTTAGACGTTCTATGTAGTCTCCCCTCAGTTGACTACAACAAACAGAACATTCATACCACCACGTGAAACTGTCAGAAAAGTCCTTCTTAGGGATACTGTTCAACTTGCATACCACATTGGCTTCAATGTCAGTTATGACTTCAAAGCATTGATGCTTCATGTGAATTTCTGCACTTTGTCATACTTTGGTAGGTTGGTGTTGATAACACCAGGTCTTGTCACCTGTGATGCTTTTTTACAGAATAGAGTTGCTCACATCTTGCAATTCAGCCAAGTCATGGCAGGCATCCATTCATCATTGTTTTTGTTTTGGAGTCAAAGTGTGCCTGTCCAAGTTTGCGCACATTTTTCTCTGCTTCAAAACATTCTGAAGAATATATTGAGCACTTGATTTATAGACATTGCTCCATTGCAATTCGCGATACAACATTGTTGACATATTGTGGCTGCATATCCACTATTGAATGCTGCCTGCTCAGTCACTTAGTTATAGTACTTGTTCCATAGATCAAATTCACGATAAATGTTATGATGTGGAATGTGTCAACAGAACAAACATAGAACACTTATATGCAACTAAGTAAAAAATAAACGATAATTATTATATTGTTGCATACTGGAGTCCACAGCTCGTGGTCGTGTGGTAGCGTTCTCGCTTCCCACGCCCGGGTTCCCGGGTTCGATTCCTGGCGGGGTCAGGGATTTTCTCTGCCTCGTGATGATTGGGTGTTGTGTGATGTCCTTAGGTTACTTAGGTTTAAGTAGTTCTAAGTTCTAGGGGACTGATGACCATAGATGTTAAGTCCCATAGTGCTCAGAGCCATTTGAACCATTTTTTTTTGCATACTGGCCATTTATGGTATTGTTATAAGTAATTATCTCTACTCAAGAATTCTTCTATGGTATAGAAGGAGTTGTTAAGCAGAAAACCCTTTAATCTACATTCGAAGATATTTTTGCTATCTGCCAGACATTTTATGTCCATGGGTATATTGTCAAAGAGTTTAATAACTGCATATTTGTTGCTTTCTGTGGCAGAGCTAGATTTAATAAAGGGTAATGCAGATCATTTTTCCCTCTAGTGCTGCAAATACGAATATCTCTGTTACTCTCAAACTCAGATGGATTGTTGATAACAGATTATATAAGTGAATAAATGTACTGTGAGGCCATGGTTAATATTCCCAGCTGCTTAATCCTCATTATTAAACCCTCACAAAATTTACAAGCACAGTAGAGTGTAACACGACATTTTGTACTTAATTTGGTACGTTGCATGCTATTGGAGAGCTCATACTGGTAATTAGCTAACGAATAACCCATAAATTGACTACCTTTAATAAAATGTGGAGTAGTAAACTTTATGATAGTTTAGTAGCAATGTAACATCCCCCCCCCCTTTCAGTGTTCTAGGATTAGAGGGACACCTGCAAGATGTATGTGTATGAACTCCACACATAATTCTAATTATCTTCTTTTGTGTGATGAATACTTTTAGCCTAAGTGAGGAGTTGCCATACAATATTATCCCATAAGACATCAGTGAACAAAAATATGCAAAATATAGTAACTTACATACTTCTATATCCCCAAAGCTGCTTGGTCTAATGCACGTTTGTTGTTTACAGTTGTCAGTTCAAGCTGCTACTGTACAGTAGCTGTGTCAATGTTGCTTATATGCCAGGAATAAAAAGATGCACATATTACAGAAATCCTGAAAAGGCAAAGGACTGTACCATTTAATTTCAGACATTAACATTAAAAAACAGACAAAGAGAAAGTTTCAAAGATACAATAGATTTTTTTAATCAGAATCTGTATAATTTAAAAATGGTGCTACTTCACTACAGGGAAGTTTTAATATGCTCAGGGGTTCCCAAGATTTGCCAAGCATTTTCCAGACAAGGCCTGCCATTAGTGAAATTTTCTAACTGGAATAATTTATAAACTGTCAGATTGTTTCAATAAGAGTATACATTTTTTGGAGTAGAAAATCAGGGCTACAAAATTATACCAGTGGATTTTGGAAAGTTTTTTAAAATCAGGATATTCTGGAAAACAAACATTTTGAATATGAGTAACTTTTGGAATATTAAGTTTTCAGAAATTGTAAAACATTTGCTTGAATGAGAAGAATAAGAGCTTTCAAATAAACGAAGTCAATTTTAAAACAATTTCTATCAGGATTGAATTTTTATGAGCTCATTGTTTTCAGGTATAGTAAATTATGATTATTTCTTTAAATAAAATGTTCCTGTATGAACTCCTTACGCTATTGACATCAACAGACTGTAAATTATACTGTGTATAACAAAATTTAATGAAATACAAATTTCGTAATTTCCTGTAGCTCCCTATACGTTGTTGTGTCTATATGCATTATTAATGAAAACGGTTTCTAAAAGAAAAAAAAATTAATATTAGCAGCAAGAGTGGTATAAGATCATGGAGAATAAGCCACCTTTGTCTATTATTGGCTGCAGACTGTGCCTGACGTTATTTGATGTGTACATTGAGCAAGCTGTGAAGGAAACCAAGGAGAAATTTGTAACAGGACTTAAAATTCAGGGAGAGGAATTTAAAATTTTGAGATTTTCCAATAACACAGAAGTTCTGTCAGAGACAGCAAAGGCCTTGGAAGAATAGCTGAACAGAATAGGCAGCAGTTTGGTTAAAGGTTATAAGATGAACATGAACAAAAGCAAAACAAGAGTAATGGAATATAGTCAGATTAAATGAGGTGATGGTGAGGGAATTATTTTAGTAAATGAGACACTAATAGTAGTAGGTGAGTTTTGTTATTTGTGCAGAAAATTAACTAATGATGACCAAAGTAGGGAGGATATAAAGTCCAAACTGGCAATAGCAAGAAAGCATTTCTGAAAAAGTGAAATGTTTTAAAATCAAATATAAATGTTAGGAGGTCTTTTCTAGAGGTATTTGTTTGGAGTGCAGCCTAGTATGGAAGTGAAATGTGGATGATAAACAGTTCAGTCTAAAAATTAAAAAAAAAAATTAAAAAAAAAAAAGTGAAACGTGGTATAACAGGGGAGTACTGAAGATTCGATGGAAGATACTGAACGAAATTGGGGAGCAAAAAAATGACAGAGCTTGACTAAAATAGGGAATCAGTTTGATAGGTATCATGGAATTGTCAGTTTGGTAATGGAGGGAAGTGTGGAGGGTAAAAATTCTATATGGGTATCAAGGCTTGACAACAGCAAGGAGGTTCAAATGGTCGTAAGTTGCAGTAGTTGTGCACAGATGAAGAGCCTTGCACAGGATAGATTGGTGTGGGATGAGGCATCAAACCTGTCCTTGAAGTGACAACTGCAAAACAACAACCACTACCAATACCATCAACTTAGCTGTGGTCCAAAGTTGGTAATTCATGTACTTTAATTGCTTTCGTGCAGCTACCACACCTAACCCTTTATTTTTCTTGTGTGCAGTTTGTTGCATTTTAGTGCACTGTTTGTAATGAACAGATATAATTAATGTAAATTGTCTCCCTTGGCTGCTTAATAAAGCTATCATATCATAAATGGCTTGCCCAAAGTGGGCCTAACAAGGAACACTACAAAATTTGACATAATGTAAAATAGTCCTTACACATTGGTAGGAAACTGCACTGGCATTCAGTTTCTGAGCCATCCATTGCAAAGAACAGTGTTGTTAGATAGGCAAAACAATGCAAAAGCCATTATTTGACCTCAGCTACTTCTGCAGCAGCTAGCATCTGCAGGCTTGCAGCCTGTGAGACTCTGATGACACTATACATTAAACATCTTCCAGTATAGGATCTGTAAGTGTTAATACCTCACAACAGAATTCCGTTCACCATGAGTTGATTAGGTTGGCAAAAGGACATAAAATCAGCCTGATTTCCAGACTGTGTCAATGGCAACAAGCTGCCACTTGTGATCTAATGGCATCATCTCATGTTGTATCATTCGTATGACCTAGTATCAATTGCAGAGTTTCCAACATTTTACATTATTGCTTAGCCTAAAATGTAATGATTATTTATGAAGTGACCAAGACCAGTGAGGTCACTTGGGATTCACACTATACAGAACTTAGAGGCATGTGGTATGGATCATATCACTGATCATAACCCACTGTCAAGTCATTCATCAGTCTTGTTGATAAGGAGGCCCAGAAATAATTTAGATGTATTTGGATAGAGAAAGAATTGGATCACAGGCTCCATTTACAGGGTGTTTCAAAAATGACCGGTATATTTGAAACGGCAATAAAAACTAAACGAGCAGCGATAGAAATACACCGTTTGTTGCAATATGCTTGGGACAACAGTACATTTTCAGGCAGACAAACTTTCGAAATTACAGTAGTTACAATTTTCAACAACAGATGGCGCTGCGGTCTGGGAAACCCTATAGTACGATATTTTCCACATATCCACCATGCGTAGCAATAATATGGCGTAGTCTCTGAATGAAATTACCCGAAACCTTTGACAATGTGTCTGGCGGAATGGCTTCACATGCAGATGAGATGTACTGCTTCAGCTGTTCAATTGTTTCTGGATTCTGGCGGTACACCTGGTCTTTCAAGTGTCCCCACAGAAAGAAGTCACAGGGGTTCATGTCTGGCAAATAGGGAGGCCAATCCACGCCACCTCCTGTATGTTTCGGATAGCCCAAAGCAATCACACGATCATCGAAATATTCATTCAGGAAATTAAAGACGTCGGCCGTGCGATGTGGCCGGGCACCATCTTGCATAAACCACGAGGTGTTCTCAGTGTCGTCTAAGGCAGTTTGTACTGCCACAAATTCACGAAGAATGTCCAGATAGCGTGATGCAGTAATTGTTTCGGATCTGAAAAATGGGCCAATGATTCCTTTGGAAGAAATGGCGGCCCAGACCAGTACTTTTTGAGGATGCAGGGACGATGGGACTGCAACATGGGGCTTTTTGGTTCCCCATATGCGCCAGTTCTGTTCATTGACAAAGCCGTCCAGGTAAAAATAAGCTTCGTCAGTAAACCAAATGCTGCCCACATGCATATCGCCGTCATCAATCCTGTGCACTATATCGTTAGCGAATGTCTCTCGTGCAGCAATGGTAGCGGCACTGAGGGGTTGCCGCATTTGAATTTTGTATGGATAGAGGTATAAACTCTGGCGCATGAGACGATACGTGGACGTTGGCGTCATTTGGACCGCAGCTGCAACACGGTGAACGGAAACCTGAGGCCGCTGTTGGATCACCTGCTGCACTAGCTGCGCGTTGCCCTCTGTGGTTGCCATACGTGGTCGCCCTACCTTTCCAGCACGTTCATCTGTCATGTTCCCAGTCCGTTGAAATTTTTCAAACAGATCCTTTATTGTATCGCTTTTCGGTCCTTTGGTTACATTAAACCTCCGTTGAAAACTTCGTCTTGT
The DNA here is from genome assembly GCF_023864275.1 of Schistocerca cancellata. Lineage (NCBI taxonomy): Eukaryota > Metazoa > Arthropoda > Insecta > Orthoptera > Acrididae > Schistocerca > Schistocerca cancellata. The sequence goes on from NC_064629.1 coordinate 724,870,995, forward strand.
TGCAACAACACTGTGTTCTAGGTGGTGGAATTCCAACACCAGAAAAATCCTCTGTTCTAAGGAATAAACCATGTTGTCTACAGCATACTTGCACGTTGTGAACAGCACACGCTTACAGCAGAAAGACAACGTACAGAATGACGCACCCACAGACTGCATTGTCTTCTATATCTTTCACATCACTTGCAGCGCCATCTGTTGTTGAAAATTGTAACTACTGTAATTTCGAAAGTTTGTCCGCCTGAAAATGTACTGTTTTCCCAAGCATATTGCAACAAACGGTGTATTTCTATCGCTGCTCATTTAGTTTTTATTGCCGTTTCAAATATACCGGTCATTTTTGAAACACCCTGTATGTCCATGTATTATAAAATTTGTTTTTAAATTGTCAGCTGAGAAAATTGATAAACTGAGAAACAATTTCATTACATTCATATTTGAAATAGTCAATTAAATGCCTTCATCTCTGTAGTTTACAACTATGAATAAAGCTAAATATTTTTTGCTCTGTTTCAGCTCTGCCACATTCCTGCTGGCTCCGAAAATATGTTTTCCTCTGCACAGCATGTGGAGGACTGTCTGTACTCTTGGGAATACTGTTTCTCACAGTATACTTCATGCTACGATCATACACTTCTTCACTGAATTACTTTGAAACTATACCAACTTACGTACCAGCAACTATGGTAAGATGTAATTAAATGTGTATATAAATTTTTACCTGTCACATGGGTCCAGTTTGATCATAACATATGAGTGGAAGAATTTCACTAATAAATCAAATTTTAAACTAAACAATAACATATGAACACAGTTTGTAGAGACAATTTAGACTGAGGTGACAAAAGTCATGAGATACCTCCTATTATCATGATGGATTTCCTTTTGCCCAGTGTAGTGCAGCAGCTCAGTGTGTCATGGACTCAACAAGTTGTTGGAAGTTCCCTGCAGATATATTATGCCATACAACCTCTACAGCCATACATAATAGTAACAGTGTTGCCATTGCAGGATGTTGTGCACAATGTGACCTCTCGATTATGTCCCATAAATGTCTGATGGTATTCATGTTGGATGATCTGGGTGGTCAAACCATTCACTCAAATTGTCCAGAATGTTCCCCAAACCAATCACAAACAATTGTGACCCGGTGACATGAAACTGTTGTTTGACAATGTGAAGTCAATGAGTGACTGTGAATGGTCTCCAAGTAGACAAACATAATCATTTCCAGTCAATGATTCGTTCAGTTGGACTAGAGGACCCAGTCCATTCCATGTAAATACAGCCCAAACCATTATGGAGTCACCACCAGCTCACACAGTGCCTTGTTGGCAACTTGGGTCTGTGGTCAAGGGTCTGCACCACACTCAAACTGTACCATCAGTTCTTACCAACTGAAATTGGAACTCATCTGACCAGGCCATAGTTTTCCAGTCATCAAGGGTCCAATGACATGGTCATGAGCCGAGGTGGGGCAGTGCAGGAAATGTCATGCTGTTAGCAAAGGCATTCGTGTCAGTTTTCTGCTGTCATAGCCCATTAACAGCAAATTTTGTCACATTGTCCTAACAGATAAGTTTGTCATATGTCCCACATTGATTTCTGTGGTTTTTTCACACAGTGTTGCTTGTCTGTTAGACTGATAACTCTGTGAAAGTGCTGCTGCTCTTGGTCATTAAGTGAAGGCTGTTGGACTGTGTGTTGTCCATGGTCAGAGGTAATGCCTGAAATTTGGTATTCTTGACACACTGTTGACACTGTGAATCTCAGAAAATTGAATTTCTTAATTAATACCAAACTGGAATATCCCATCCATCTAGGTCCAATTACCATTCTGTGTTCAAAGTCTGCTAATTCCTGTTGCATGGCCATAATGACATGGGAAGCCTTTTCACATGAATTAGCTGAGTACAAATGACATCTCTGCCCTTTTATACCTTGTGTACATTATACTGTCACCACTTGAATATGTACATGTTGCTATCCCATGAATTTTGTCACCCCAGCATATGTTAGGTACTTCAGTTCACAAAAAATTTTTTAAAAATTCAGATCTTGATTTTCTCAACAGTGTTAAATGTCCTTGTTCATCTGCAGTTCCATGGAAAACACATTTTGAGGAACAATTTTTGTAACTAGTGAACACACAATGTATTCACACCACATTCTGAGGTCCTGTTTTATTTAGTACTAATTCCACATGTCCTGGATTTTTATCATTTACCAAAACTAGTTAGACCTTTCCTTTTTGTTCTCATTTTATTTTGATAGTATGAGATCTGAGAGCAGTTCTTTTGACAAACATTACAAAATAAAGAAGAAGCATATTACAAAAGCATAGCATTTCACAGAATTATTGATTTGCAGCAACACAAGAATCTTAACACTTAAATATGTTCTGCTGGTGGGATTTTATTTGGAAAACATATTATAGTAAGCATTACTTATGTCTTGACAGCTGGATGTTCCCATATAACAGGAAAAAGTATTAACTTGTTTTTCAAGTCTTCAGTTGCAATGAGATGCCTTCCTTGTATTTAACCCTAACAAAAAGCAAATTACTCAATGCTTTAACATACATTTTCAAAAACTATGATGACAACTAAAGGAAAATGTTTATGGATAGCAAACTGAAGTGCTGCCAAAAGTATTATACTGCAATAACCAGTATAGTTGAGATTCTTCAGGTGGGACATCTCTCCATTTGAAAATGATTAAATAACATGAGAAAAGACAAAAAACAGAATATAAGATGAGAAATTAAGTCTCAGAAACTTCTAGGTTATTATTTTTTGGTACATTTCACAGATTCAACCTATAATCTGAAATACTGGCTACAGTTATGTTTCTTTATGCAAATGATTTAATTATTTTTTTGTTAGATAACCTAATGTTTTAGTAGTGGCTGCAAGTGTCCATGGTCAAAACATATAATTAAGATTGAGAATTATAAGACCTGTTTCTTCTAAGGATATTATTTGAAGCTATTTTTTCATATGAACTGAGAATTTAGTGATAATTTATTTATACAATTTTTGTCACTTGATTATGATTAGTGGAAAGTACACACAGAAAGTGTGTATTGATTCAATCATACATCAATTTCTTCATGTTTATTTTTGTTGGTAGGTTCTTTCACTGTAGAACAATAATTCATTAAATTTTAGATGACTGGTTACAGCACATTTAAAATAACAGGAATAACACTTCATGCATAATGCAATACAACTAAAACAAGCTTCCTCTCTTATTTCTTTCCAGCTCATTGTCACTGGATTAATTGTGATGTGTTTGGCAAGTAGGAAGAATCGTTACGAATACCTGGTAAGCAAAACACTGCACTGAAGTCCTTAAATGGCAGGGAACTTTTCCTCCTTAGCACCAGTTATTTGTATTAGAAACTCTTTAGTACTACTTAGGGAATATTATTAAGTGTACATAAAGGTACTTATAAATGTACATTATTTATATTGATCTGCCTAAAGCTGTGAGTGATTGCAAACATATAAATGGAGCCTGTGCACATGCAGGCACATGCATGTATGCATGAGCACATTCACCCAAACCTATTTTGCATTATATGTGAGTGTGCTGCATTCTGTATAAGAATGAAAGTTGGAAACTTGAGTTACATTGTTCAGCATTTTTGTACTGGTCTTCCCAGTACTAATATGTTTCACTAAAAGATGAGTAGTTGGCACCATAACATAATTTGTAATTGTTTGTATCCCATCCTGGTTTTCTGTTATTGTGCTAATGTGTATGATTATAATTGTTTCATCAAGTCTTTTAACCACAAGAATTTCCTAGTGGAAAAAATGTGGCCTTTCAAATTCTGACAATTCTACGAAAATCATGTCATTTCTGCTTCAGTTTAACAATAATGAACAGCTCCCATTATATTTGCAATGCTAGTGACATGGATACATGAGTAGTTAACTAAAGAGGCTATTGCAGCAATTTATTGATGATATAGGGAATGCACAAACAAGTGTAGCCACTATGTGAAGTACTGGTACTAATAAAAATATTTGTCTTTAAATGCTAATAATTAAATAACTGGGGAATCTCTCATTGTTGTCTTCATTTGTATTGTGAGCTACACACAGAATAAATTCCAATTTTATGATACTACTGACAAGGGAACATGGCCTCATATTTTGTGGAGAAAAAAGTGCCCCTGCAAGATATCAGCCCCCAGCAGTTGACCCCATGCAAAAAGTTGGGTCATAGTTTTGATACTATGTAGTTATCATGTGTAGTTATCATGGCTGTCAGCGTGTCTGTGCAGTGTGATGCATGTGTGGTGTGATTTTTATGTTTATAAACTTTGTGCTGTTAAAACAATTTTTGCGCTAGCTTCCAGGAGTGCAGAATTCCTATTATGTTTCCAATGTTCTGTTTATTCTCAGACCTATGGAAGTTTTATGTTTTGTGTACACTCTTTCTTCGACAAAGAATTATCATTGTCTTGGGTCATTTTAGTTATGGTAAACAGAGCAGTTTTGTTCATTCCTGACTAGCACATATATCTGCATTCATGATGCTCACGAGTTTCACTGTTTTGTCCAGTTTCAACAATGAACAAAGTTATTATTACTTCAGAATGAAGGTGTCATTTGTACAAATTAATCATAACTCTATGTGAGATTTACAGTTGGATTGGCAGGATCACAGCTCAATGGCTGAAGTGATGACCCCAAAATGATCTGCCTGCATAATGCATGAATTTGACATGTTACTATCAAAGGTAATTCATGAGATGGTGGAATGCTTGGTAGTGATGAATTCCCCTGTGTTAAGACACACAGCATGATTGCTGCCCTTCTGGTCTCACAATCCAGCCCTCTGATTCACACAAGTTGAAGCTAGCTTCTTCTACTTGGGTATCACTGTGGAGTCTGTGAAGTTCACATTGGTCATAAGTCAACTCAACCACTGGTATGTCACTGAGGTGCAGGATGTAATTACCACACTGCCTGAAAGCAATTCATATGACTGGCTGAAGACATAGTTAATCAGAAAGTATCAGCTTCACTAGAAGAATGCCTCCATCAGGTTTTAACACAAGAGGGCATTGTGGACCACAAACCATCCCAGTACCTGCAGAGTAAGATCAATGCTGGTACAGATCCAGACAGCCTGCTATGAACTATTTGGAATAGCTGTTTGCTGTCTCCAATTAAGGGGATTATAGCATCTGAGTTAGATATGTCTCCAGATGTAGTGTTGGACCTAGTGGATACAGTACAAGATGCTATGTCTGCGGCACCCGTCAGTATGGTAACCATACAGTGCACAAGCACATGAACAACTGCATCGTATGTAGACTATGATGCACTGACAGCTAAAGTGGACGTGTTGACCCAGCACATGAGTCAATAATTGTCTCAGTGTGATGCAAGTAGTGATTGAGGCTGGCCAAGTCACTGAGGATGCTCAAGTGGCAGGCCATCATCCACCACTTCTGCACCAGTGACTGAACCACAACAAGAAATTTGTTGGTATCATAGTAAATTTGGGAAACAGGTGTGCCACTGTATGTAGGTACCTCATCTGATCTATGCTGCAGCACCTGTTCAAAACTGCCCAACGGACAGGTTTGAAATATTTAGTGGACACAGGGTCCAATCTGTGCATCTGCTCCTGTACACCCGTGTACCATGATACGCCCTTGTAGGCAGCCAATGTCATTCTGACTGACTGTTATCAACAGTTTCTCCATAGAAACATATGGCATGCAGTGTTTTTAATTGCATTTGGTTCAGAGAAGTGTGGTACATGTCAGCTTTATGGTGATTACAGAGCTTTCAATGCCCATACAGTGCCTGTGCCATTGCTCTGCAACTACAACCATGTGATGAGTTGCACCTGCCTGTACAGTGTGCACCAAGGCCTACATACAAATATTCTGAAGACAGCCATAATAACCTTGTTCAGCCTATTTGAGAGCTAGTTCATGATATTTTACCTCCAGAAAGTCATGCAAACTTGGGAGAGATCCATCAGTTCTATGTTACAAGGGCTCTCCTTTTGTTTCGCCTACTTAGATGACATGCTGATATTTTCAGTCTCGCTAGAACAGCATTGTCAACATATCGTTGAGGTATTCAGGTGGCTAGAACAGGTGGTACTGAACATGATAAAATGATCTTCAGTCAATCGCAAGTGGGCTTTCCTGGCCATCATATTTTCCCGTCAGGCTCCTTGCCACTACCTCACAAAGTGAAAGCCATCCACCAGATCTCTTGGCCAACCACAGTCAAAGAATTACAGTATTTTCTCAGAATTCTGCATTTTCACTGCTGCCACATGCTATACTGACCCAGATCCGGGAGAGGGGAGGGGGGGGGGGGGAAGCGGGGATTGGGGCACAAACGAAGGTATCTGCTCTGGGCAGCAATTTCAGGGGGTGCCAAATTAATATTCTTGAAGAAAAAAAAACTTTTCTTGCAAAGCACCTAGCATCTAGCACATGTTGGTCTATCAGTTGTTCATATGATATTCAAATGCATCCATATTGGATTTTGAACATCTGTGAACACATTCTAATTTGCTATCTGAACAGATCATAAGTTGATTTTTGAATTTGTGCATAGTTTATGACGCATCTCTGCCAGGGGAATCCCCATAGCATCTAGAAATAAAAACTTTCCTACAGACAAAAGGGGTCAGGTCTATAAGAGATGAGCTGAATAAACCTGCATGGGTGAATGCTAATCACTGTTTGTTTATGTGGTTGATTGGGTATGAGAATGATCAACATTGCTATAATTACTAGCGAAATGCATAGATTCAGACTACTGAATGGAAATTTTAAGATTTACGAAAGATTACATATGAAATGAAATTTTGACAGAAAATTTTTGCCAGATTGCTACACTACTAGGCCCCAGTTATACAGTCCCTGGTTAGCAGCCACTTAAGTTCTGTTCTCAGAATAGCATGGAAATGTGTTGTATGAACACATATTAAAAAAGTAAAAAAATAAAAAAATGGAGAATAAATGCAGGATAACTAAACTGATGATTCTGGCAGGGTTAGTGAAGCTAACCAGAGAATAAGTTTTGACAATGGCAGGAATATTACAGAATCACACAAATTGTATGGAAGAATTATGACAATTCCAAATTTATATAAAATTTTGTAATACTACTTTTTGATCTCATGCTTGATAAACTGGAGCATATGAATGAAATCTGAAACTGTTTCCTAACATAAAATGTTTTGCTTGTAGTAGGTCTGTTAAGCATTTGATATTGGTACTTCATGAATTATATTCTATCATGTTATTTATGTAAATACAGTAGATAAAAATGACCATTTGTTCTGAAACAGTTTCGCTTATTTGGCATGTGTTACAATTGCTGCAATATTAGAAAGGCCTACTTCATTTTATCTAGCAACACTGAGAAAATAGACATAATCAAATTGAGAAACCACACCTGTCTTGGGTACTATTTGTATTAACAGCTTTTTCAGTATTAGACAATGACATTTTGATTTTTCATGTAGAAAAGTGTTTGACAAATGTTGATGAGATAATAGGTTCTTTCACAGAAAGGAAAGCATGCTGTATAAAGCTGTAGCAAGATTACAGAGAGAGAAAATGCTGGGACATAAGGATTCAAAAAATGTCTACTGCCTTACCTGTCTCTTGTCTTTGCTGGTTTAATCTTTCCTATGAGGGTTGCCAGGAAGTAATACACGGCATTTTTTTTTTCTCACCCAAAAACGATGCTAGAAATGCAAAACATTATGTACGTCTTATTTAAAGTCTCCTGAATGAGTGGACCAAGCTTTCATCACTACTGACAAATAGTGTAGCTGCTACAGTTTCAAAATGGCATCTGTAGGTGATGTATGTTACAAGCAATGTGCCATCATTGAAGTTCTCACTGCAGAGAAAGAAACTGTGGGTAATATTCACAAACACTTGTGCAAAATCTATGGAGAATCTGCTGTTGACAGAAGTACAGGTAGTCACTGGGCATGAGGTTGAGATCATCAGAAGGCAGTTTGTCAGAGCCCCACAATTTGCAATGGTTGGGGAGACCATCCACGTCCATCACACCTGACATGTTGCTGCAAGCCCTTGGACTTCCACTTGCTTTGGCCATTAAAGGATGCCATTTGTGGAAGACATTTTGAGGATGATGAGGAGGTGATTCACACAGTGAAGCACGGGCTCCACCACCAGGACAAGGATTGGTACCGACAAGGCATAGATGCCCTTGTTTTGCGCTTGAGAAAGGCTATAGAATGGGAAGGAGATTACGTGGAAAAATAGAGTGTGTAGATAAGACATCATTCTTTCATATGTGTAGTTCTCATTACATTCAATAAAGAATTGTTGAAGAAAAAAAATCCGTTCATTACATTGTGGGCAACACTCATATACTAAATTTTATAGCACTCAAAACAGAAAGTTGTTAGCTAACAGCCAATAAAGAAAGCAAAGTTTCTGAAGATTTCTTACTCTCCTGGTTACAAATAATCCCACCCAGTATTAATTATGAGCTTTTTTTAAGGGGGTTAGAATGTCAGACCAGTCAATGGGAGCAGGAGAGGCACCATAGGACATTTTAATTTCCACTGTCCTGAATATAGGTTTCATGGCTTCCATTACAAAATATACATGCTTGAATTCCACAGAGTGAAATACAGTGATGTGAGATAGAAGAATGTTGTGTGAAGAGGCATGGCACTGCACTTTGGCACACTTAAGACTAAATAACATCTTCCATTTTCTCGAACATATATGTTTTATGTATCAAACTCTTCAGGAAGAAGTGGGCTACAAAGTGAACATGATTTTGAAAAATCAAATTTTTGTTAAATTTTGATGTCCTATCTCAAACACTCGAGGGGAAAGGGGGGAGGGGGGGAGGTACGACTATCAAGTTTTTGCCCTGTTCTGAAATATACTAGATCTGTGGCTGCTGTCACATGCAACAAAAATGCAAGAACCTGTAACAATAGTGCTCACATGTCATAAATCCAAAGGAAACACAGCAATTTCATTGACAGACCACATGACTGCTGTATTCGTAATTACTAATGAACATGCTTTATGGAATGATTCACAGTTATTTCACTATAAAGAGTTTCCAACAGTAATACTATTTTACATGGAAATTGTTTGTGATCAAATATTATTAAGCAACATGAATAAAAAACATTTTTACAAATTTTCTATGTCAATAACTTGCTGCAACTAAGAAAGTAATCTCATATAGCCTTTGAAAACTGAATTATCCACACCGAAAATTCACTATTATAACTATTAGGAGGCAAAACCACAACCTAATGGTCTGTCTCTTCATAATAGTTTATGTTGAACTGAGCTTTGTAAAGTCTGCAAATAGTAAACTAGAAAATGATGGCCTATATCAAAGCTCACATCATACAAAGTAAGACAGACACTGATCCTGGTGTTATCCTAGATTGTTATAAAATTATATTTACCATATGCTTGTTACATAAGTTCTGCCGGTTGTGTCTGTAAAACAACCTGGGAAATAATGTATAAAGACTGTAGGAAAAGCAATATCATAAACACAACAGCACAGTACTAAAAGCAAATGATGAAATAATAAATGGCCTGAAAGAAAGTTGTAAGAAATTCATACAAAAGTGCAGTATAATGGGCACAAATTAAGTACATGACTTCACACCCAATTTTGAAATTTTTTTGGCGTCATTAGTCTTCTGACTGGTTTGATGCAGCCTGTGAGGGATTCCAATCCTTCACTAATCTCTTGATATCAGGCTAACACTTGCACCCTATGTCCTCAATTATCTGTTGGCTGTATTCAAATCTCTGTCTTCCCCTACAGTTTTTACCCTCTACAGCTCCCTCTAGTACCATGAAGGTTATTTCCTGATGTTGTAATACATGTCCTGCTAATGTGTTCCTTATTCTTGTCAATGTTTTCCATATGATCCTTCCTTCATTGATTCTGTGGAGAACCTCCTCATTTTTTATTTTATCAGTCCACCGAATTCTCAACATTCCACTCTAGCACCACATCTAAAATCCTTTGATTTTCTCCTGTTCTGGTTTTCCCATTGCCCATAGTTCTCTACCATACAATTCTGTGCTCCAAATGTACATCCTCAGAAATTTCTTCCTCAATATTTGATACCAGTAGATTTCTCTTGGCCAGGTATGCTCTCTTTGCCTGTACTAATCTGCTTCCTATGTCTTCCTTGTTTTGTCTGTGTTGGTTAATTTTGGTTCCAAGATAGCAGAATTCCTTAACTTCATCTACTTCATGATCATCAATTTTGATGTTAAGTTTCATGCTATTCTCATTCCTGCTACATCTCATTACCTTTGTCTTTTCCTGGTTTACTCTTAATCCATATTCTGTACTCATTAAACTGTTCATTCAGTTCAACAGATCCAATAATCTTTCTTCATTTTTACTGAGGCTAGAAATATCATCAGGGAATCTTATCACTGATACATTTTATCCTTAATTTTAACCAACTCTTGAACTTTTCTTTTATTTCTATAACTGCTTCTTCATTGTATAGATTAATACCTGCATATCTGTCTTACACCATTTTTAATCCAAGCACTTCATTCTTGGTCTTCCAGTCTTAATTTTCCCTCTTGGTTCTTGTACATGCTGTGTATTACCCACCTTTCCCTAAAGCTTGCTCCTGTTTTTCTCAGAATTGTAAATATATTGCACCATTTTCTAGATTGATGACCCTATAAGCATGCCTTGATTTTCCTTTAGCCTTGCTTCCATTATCAACTGCTCTGTCAGAAGGCTTCTGTGGTTCCTTTACCTTTCTTAAAGCCAAACTGATCATCATATAATGAATCCTTGATTTTCTTTTCCATTCTTCTGCATAATGTCGTCAGCAGCTTGTAAAAATCAGCTGTTAGTTGATGGTGTGATAGTTCTTGCACTTATCTGCACTTGATATCTTTGGCACTTTGTGAATGATATTTTTTCTGAAAACCTAATGGTATGTTGCCAATTTCATAGATTCTACACACCAACTTGAGTAGGCTTATCCCCCAGTGATGTCTTACGGTCAAACATCTAATTTTGGAATTTCTGTCTGACCATGACATAGTCCAGCTGGAACCTTCCCATGTCTCTGAATCTTTTCCATGTATACCTCTTCCTCTTGTGATTTTTGAACACAATATTCATTATTATGAACTGAAATTTATTGCAGTACTCAATTGGTTTTATCCTCTCTCATTCCTAGTGCCAAGCCCATATTCTCCCATAACCCTTTCTTCTATTTCTTCCCTTGCAACTGCTTTCCAATCTCCCTGGACTATCAGATTTTCATCTTCCTTTACTTAATGAATTATCCATTCAAAATCGTCATATACTTTCTCTCTCTCTCTCTCTCTCTCTCTCTCTCTCTTCATCTGTGGCTTGTGACATTGCTCTGTACACTGGAGCTACCACTGTTGGCACTGTCTTGCTGTCAAATCTGATGACAACAACCCTATCACTGAACTCTTCAAACTTGAGATCCACAAACATTTGAAATGATGATAATAGATAAAATCTACTCATAAATACTTAGTTTTTTTTATCACTGTTACTTACAAATACTTTTATCTGTGGCTGTTATTAAGTGTGTGTTATTGCACATCTTGAATTACTTCATTTATAAATGGAAGGCAGTATGCTGAAAGAGTTGTTGCTGAAATGTATATGAGAGTTAAAAAATGTAATACATTTTGTTATACCCTTAGGAGTCCCCTAACAGCCCTCTCCTACCTGTTGTATCCTTTCTTATAATGAAATACAACCTGTAATTTACAAACTGTTGTTTTGTTTTAGATCAAGCTGTGTGGGATATGTTGTTTAGTTGGCAGTGTGCTGTGTATTGTGGTGACCATTAGCACAACAGTTATACATATGAGTAGGCTCCAAACTCTACGTGAATCTATGTACACACAAAAGACACAGACCTGCACATGCTATTCTGCTTTGCTACAGTCATCAGACAAAATGGAGGAAGGTGGGTTCCTTGAGTTTATCCAATATTTTAAATTTTTTGTATTTGATTGAGTAACATTTTATTAAAATTAAATAAAAACATTTTAAATGGTTTTTGAGCTTAAGAAGCTATATAATCAATTCTCAAGGTTTATTTGTATACACATTGTCCATTATGTGGAACTTTTTTTTTGGGAGAGGGGGGGGGGGGGGGGTGAGGACTCTTCTCTTGTTCAAAAAAATCTGCATCATCCAGAAAAGAACGAGTAGAATCATTGTTAGACTGAGTCCAAGAATATCTTGTCACAAATTATTTCAGCAGTTGGGGATGCATACCATTGCTTGTTTTCTCTCATGTGCTTTTTTCTGTATCCAGAAATATCCACCACATACAAGAATGACATGTACTATGAATCTGAAAGAAGTATTAAGTACACTGGCACCGAAATTTTCATCTCTCTTACCACAGAAATGAAATGCTTGAGAAACAAGGGATTTATTTTCTAACCAAAATTACAGCATTTCCTACAGTTCACTTTTGCCACCTTGTCAAAGTATTTGTAAATGTAATCTTATAAAATGAATAAATATCTTAAATGGTATTGCATTTATAAGTGCTAATATAAGTATTATATAGGAAATTTTGGGATTGCTCATTCATTTATTTCTGTGTCCAGTTGGCATTTCCAGAACACAGTAATTCTGATGGCCTTGATATTAGCCTTGATCAAGTCTTGCATTGTGCAAGGTTGTTCCAGTAGAGGGCATATGAGCAAGTGATCCAGATCTTGTGTTGTTCTGCTCTTGCAGGGCATGTCTCCACCACCTGGAAGGATGCCCCATTTTTACATTTTCGTCTGTCATTGGGGAACATCCACCTTAAGATGACTGTGTGATTTCCAAACAGATCATTTCCTGGGGCCAGCTCTTCCTTTGCAGGGTTATCCAGTGGCAGATTGCTCTTTCAACTGGTGATACAGCTAGACTCAGGTGTTCGCTAGAGTGGCTGTGTCCAAGTGATGAAGCTCTTTCTAGTTTTCAATCAACAGACTGCATCTTGATGATCATGCAGTGGATGATGGATATCATTGACCTGCTTTGCCCTCTCAACATTGCCAGCAACAGCCCTTCTGACAGAGGGAGGAAACTATTCCAACAATCCTTGAACATATTCTGGGTTCAAATATAATAAATTTTCCTGAGGCTGAGAAGATCATGTCCACAAATCAGCATGGCTTTAGAAAGCATCACACATGCAAAACTCAGCTTGGCCTTTTCTCACATGATATACTGAGAACTATGGAAGAAAGGCAAAGGGGAGAGACCATATTTCTAGATTTCCAAAAAGCACTTGACATGGTGGCCTATTGCAGGCTGTTAATGAAGGTATGAATAATGAGTGGCTCGAAGACTTCTTAAGTAATAGAACCCAGTATATTGTCCTCAATGGTGAGTGTTCACCAGATAGAAGGATATTGTCAGGAGTGCCTCAGGGAAGTGTCATAGGACCGCTGTTCTTCTCTATATACGTAAATGATTTAGCAGATGGGGTGGGCAGCTATCTGTGGTTGTTTGCTGATGATGCTGTGGTGTATGGTAAGGTGTTGAAGTTGAGTGACTGTAAGAGGATACAAGACAACTTAGACAGAATTTCTAGTTGGTGTGATGAATGCCAGGTATCTCTGATTGTAGAAAAACTAAGTTAATGAGGAGGAGTAGGAACAACAAACACTTGATATTCAGCTAAAGCATTAGCAATGTCCTGCTTGACCCGGTCACCTCATTTAAATATATGAGTGTAACATTGCAAAGCAATATGAAATTGAACAAGCATGTGAGAAATGTGGTAGGGAAGGAAGGTAAATGATCAGCTTCAGTTTATTGGGAGAATTTTAGGAAAGTAGGGTTTATCTGTAAAGTAGACTGCACTTTTTTTTTTTTTTGAGGAAAACTATAGAGAAAACTTAGAGAACTGGCATTTGAAGTTGACTGCCAAATGATTCAACTGCCGCCAACATATGTTGCACATAAGGACAATGAAGTTAAGATATGAAAAATTAAGGCTCATACGGAGGCATATAAACAGTTGTTTTTCCTTCACTCTGGTTCAAATGGTTCAAATGGCTCTGAGCACTATGGGACTTAACATCAGAGGTCATCAGTCCCCTAGAACTTAGAACTACGTAGACCTAACTAACCTAAGGACATCACACACATCCATGCCCGAGGCAGGATTCGAACCTGCGACCGCAGCAGCAGTGCGGCTCCAGACTGAAGCACCTAGAACCCCTTCACTCTGTCTGCAAGTGGAACAGGAAAGAAAATGACCAGTAGTGGCACACAGTACCCTCTGTTGTGCACCGTACAGTGGCTTGGCACATACTCATCTAATGCATATTGTACGATGGTTTTGAACTTTGTCCACTGATCCTCAACATTATCTGTACTAGAGACAAAACTTCTGTGTTGAGCCATCAGGTACTCTGTAATCTGCTCTTAGTCACTTTTGCTAAACAGAAAAATCTTCCTACCTTTTTTAACATTTCTATTTACGGCTGAAATCATCAATGCAGTAACTGCTTTATGATTGCTGATTCCCTGTTCTGCATTAACTGTTTCAAATAGTTCGGGTCTGTTTGTCACCAGAAGGTCTAATATGTTATCGCTACGAGTCAGGTCTCTGTTTAACTGTACAAGGTAGTTTTTAGATAAAGCATTTAAAAAAATTCACTGGATTCTTTGTCCCTGCCACCCGTTATGAACATTTGAGTTTCCCAGTCTATATCCGGCAAATTAAAATCTCCACCCAGAACTATAACATGGTGGGGAAATCTACTCAAAATATTTTCCAAATTATCCTTCAGGTACTCAGCCACAACAGCTGCTGAGCCAGGGGGCCTATAGAGACATCCAATTACCGTGTCTTAGCCTGCTTTAACCGTGACATTCACCCAAATTATTTCACATTTTGGATCTCCGTCAATTTCCTTCGATACTATTGCACTTCTTATCGCTATAAACACACCTCCCCCTTCACCGTCCAGCCTGTCTCTGCGGTATACATTCCAATCTGAGTTTAGAATTTCATTACTGTTCACATCTGATTTCAGCCAACTTTCTGTCCCTAGTACTATGTGGGCATTGTGACTGTTTATTAATGAGAGCAGTTCTGTGACCTTTCTATAGATGCTCCTGCAGTTTACTATTACCACATTAATATTGTTATTCCCTGTTGCATTTTCCTTACTCCTACCTTGCCACGTCTCAGGAGGCGTCTTGTCAGGCCTAGGGAGGGAATTCTCTAACCTAAAAAACCCACATGTGCACTCCACACGTACTTCACTACCCTTTTAGCTGCTTCCTGTGTGTAGTGCATGCCTGACCTATTCAGGGGGACCCTACATTTCTCCACCCGATAGCGGAGGTCGAGAAATTTGCACCCCAGATCTCCGCAGAATCGTCTGAGCCTCTGGCTTAAGCCTTCCACTCAGCTCCAAACTAGAGGACTGCAACCAGTTCTGGGAATGATACTACAAATAGTTAGCTCAGATTCCACCCCATGAGTGAGGCTTTCCGCCTTCACCAACTCCACCAACTGCCTGTATGAACTGCGGATGACCTCTGGACCTAGACGGAAGGAGTCATTGGTGCCGACATGAGCAACAATTTGCAGTCGGGTGCACCCAGTGCTCTCTATCGCAGCCGGCAGGGCCTCCTCCACATCTCAGATGAGACCCCCCCGACAAGCAGACAGAGTGAACACTGGCCTTCTTCCCCAACCTTTCCGCTATTTCCCTAAGGGGCTCCATCACCCGCCTAATGTTGGAGCTCCAAATCACTAATAAACCCCTCCCCCTGTGTGCCTGCTTGGACCTTGCTGAAGGAGCGGCCACATGTCCACTCACAGGCAGAGCGTGCGATGCCACACGGCCAGCCTCCACATTGACCCTCCGCCTCGTGCGCCGCTAATGCCGCTGAAGCCGCCACTCCCGTTGGGGAGAGGGTGGCCCAACCATGCCCGGTACCCGCGAAGATGTCTCGACAGCATGGACAGTGGGTGAAGCATGTAACACCTGGGCTGTACCATGTGATGCACCAGACTCCCCACTGCCGCTACACTCCAAGGCAGCAGCCTGAAGATGGCTGACCGTGGCCATCAACACGTTCAGCTGTTCACAAACAGTGGCCAGCTCCTCCTGCGTCCGTACACAGCAGTCACACATCCTATCCATCCTAAGAAATCAATTTACTGTTGAGAGTTAATCAACTTTTAACTAGACTGCTAATTCACTAAAGGCAGTTGATAGTTGACTAAACTGTGGTTACTAGACACTTCTTATAGAAAACAATGAAAATAGCACTACCTGTCTCTGGACTGTATTCAAAACAAACACTAGCACTACTGGCTGACTAAAGGGACTCTCTCTGACTGTATTCAAAATGAACACGAAATCTACCGAACACTATCACTAGCACTCAACAATTAAAGCTTCCCAGAAGCAAAAACACATGGAAGAAGAAGTGACAAGTAAGAAAAATACAGTTAATACTTAAATTAACGTAGCTCGCTGCACAGCAGATGTGAAGCAGATGGCAGTTACGACGACACTGACACTACTGGCACTATGGCTGACTGAAGGGACTCTCCCTGACTGTATTCAAAATTAACACAAAATCTATGGAACACTATTACTAGCACTCGACAATTAAAGCTTCCTAAAAGCAAAAACACACGGAAGAAGAAGTGACAAGTAAGAAAAATACAGTTAATACTGTTAATACTGTACGTAGCTCGCTGCACAGCAGACGTGAAGCAGACGGCAGTTACGATGATGATGCAATCAACAGTTTCTCACAGCAGATTCAGTAGAATCTGAGTAATGAGTTCCTTTATACTGGCCTACGGAACAGGGAGAGGCCAAATGTATCCCTGGTAAAGCCATTCTTTTAGATATCTCCAGTACCAAAAGTCACACAGATTTAGATCAGGTGATCTTGCCGACCATGCATGTGGAAAACCTCTGGAGCTATGTTCATGGTAGGTTGCATTAAACAGATCTCTCCCCAGGCATGCAACATGAGGTGTTGCCCCATCTTGCATGAAAACAGTGCTTTCAACACAACTATGCTCTTCCAAAGCAGTAATCACCTGCTGTACAAGGAGGTCTCAATAATCACCAGAAGTCATGGTGCATCTGAGAGGCAGATTGTCTTCAAAGAAAAATTAGCCAAGACTAAAGGTGCTTGTGAATACACACCACACAGTCACATACGCTGAATGCAGTGGCTCTTCATGCACAACACAAAGTTTAACAGTGCCCCTAAATTGACAGTTCAGTGTATTCACTGTGCCCTGGAGTGTAAAATGTGTCTCATTACTCCATACAATATTTCCTGACCACCCACGTCATCAACTTTGATCCATGCCAGAAACTGAAGAGCAAATTCAGAACTTTGTGTAGATCATAGGATTTCAGTTGGTGCACCATCTGGATCTTGTACAGGTACCTGTGTAAAATAGACCACAAAACTTTTCATGCTATTGGCCGTGGGTTGGACAGTTTTTGTGACACTGCATGAGCACTAGCGCTAATCAGGGCATGTGCTGTGTGGTCAATTACAGCCTTCCTTCTCTAGGTGCCACACCAAGCTTGTTTGTGGATTTTAATTTCATTATCATCTTAATTCATTTAATGATATTGGGCCTCTCCTCAGGCCTTTCAGTCAGTTATACTCTCTCACTGCAACACTTAAATTGCTGCTTTTCACATAAAAAAAATTCACTAGCAGTGCACAGTCTCTCTTCTTGATTTCTCAACGGCCATACTTTCCACTCATGTTATGGCTTGTCAAATGACAGCATGGATGTCATACCATCAAACAAACTGTGCATAGCAGCAGATTTGCACCTGATGAGCAAAACTGGAACCAATTTTTTTCCAGTGTAAGTTACTCCACATTTATGTATTAACATATCTACCAAGTTTTATTGCCAAATGATAATTAAATCCTGCACTGGACCCCCAAGAGTAGCTGCACTTTAATTATAACCACCCTGTAGATAGTACCATTCTTAACATACTATAACATTCCATGTGTGTCTATATTTATATATATCAGAATTTTAAATGGCACTGTGTAACAACAAAATAGAATTATCATCTCAAGTCTATATAATAAATGACAATACAAAATGAAAACTCAGATGCCAAACTTTTTACAATCTAATTTGTACATTTTTTCAATGCAAAGGCTCACTATCAGGAAGCAAACACTTTTTTTCTGTTCTGTCCCCCTCACTCCTCCTCTCATCATGCTCTACATTGCAAACAGTATCACTAAATAGCTGGATATTGATGTACAGTTGATATGTTTACTCTCTCTAGCAAAATTAATAATTCAACTAAGAAATATGTCTTAAAAATGATTAAAGAAAAACACTACTGGTTCGTTTGGACAGTAACTGACACTGTGTGAAGAATAATGTCATATTTATTAATATCTATATGGAAAATGTTCACAAAAATTAAACTACAATTTGATTTACATAGAAAATTTTTTAACCTCCAAGCAACAGCACAGATAGGCATCAAATAGCTTTTGGAACCAGAGGATCCTTCATAGGATAGCGCAAAAAAGAAGAAATTATTAAATTAAACAAGAATAACCAGGATTTCATTACGAAAATCACCCACAGGTTTATCTCACTGTGTCCAGAGTCCTAGGTAATGTTTCTACTGATTTAGGGCTTGATCTTGTTTCCTCTAACCGTTTCTTCACTTGGAAACCTCTGATTTTCAACCATAGTGTCTCTGATACTTCTTGGCAGCTAAGCATTTTGCCTCTATATATATCCTGCTAACAAAACTGCTTTAATGTGGGAAACAACAATTTCTTAATGAGCCTATATGAGCTTTTTGAATGATTTTTGGCATTTTTTAATTCATTAAAAAATTAAAATTAAATTTCCTAAGAACTAAGCAATGTTGGTGAGTGTTATAAATGTTTGAGTAGTTCTTTTATTGAAAAAATTAATTAGAAATAAATTTTTCCTTTCATGCAGGTTTACGGTATGTTTTCAACTCAACACCAGACTGTGATGTCATCCATGGAGCACTCTACTCATGCTTACGAGCTTTATTTGGATTATCTGTTATTGGAATTCTAATATGTATTTTTTCTTGTATGCTGGTCTATCAGCTTCTCAGGTAAATATAATCTGCACATACACAATTTTCTCATTCCACCTCCCCCCACCCCTCACACACTCACACAATATCCAATAAATCCTACTGAAAATAATTTGGGCTGCAATGTTACGTAAAAGTAATTGAGTTGTAGGTCTTTACCAAAAAATGAAATTACTGCTTTTGAATTTTTGTAGCAACAAACAAATTATTTAAATACATTAAATTAATTTGGAATTGAAATTAATTACATCATGCTTCAGTTATTTACTAAACTGTGGGAATTTCTTTTAATAATGGTTATAAATGGTGTAAGTTAATTTCTGAAAAATAACTTATTTAGTTTATAGAAGAAATTATGTATTCTACTCTAATGGTTTCATGCATTAATTTCCTATCTTATATGAGACACAGAGCTTTTACGAAGTTTCCTGAGTTGAATAGGTCATTTCTGAATTTTTGGGAGTGGTATAAACCTACTAAGACATTTGGTCTACATCTTGTGCTATGGCCATGCATATCCGACCATCTAAAAAAATCTTAATGTTATTTGCTGAAAATATGACCAGTCACTGCAGGATGCTGGCCTGTCCCAAAGTTGTAATCAATATCACTGAAGATGTATTTTCATTATGTTTGTAACTCTGGGGCTCGTCTTTCAACTTATAAGTACATTTTGATCCTCTCCTGATCAGTTATGGCTAAAATCATTCCAGCAGGCCATCATCATCCATTAATTTTCAGCTGATCCTCTGTTATTTTTATAATGACCTTTTCCCATAGCTTGGACAAGGGATAGGAATTGGGGAGAGCAATACTTCTTTGATTGTTGGAGTGCATTATTTTGGCAATGTAAATACAAATTGTTTGTCCCGATTACAAGTGACGACAGCAGTATATAAAGTGTAAAACAATAAGGTAGTGGATCAGATCATATCACTGTAGAAACAATCAAAGCACTTGACGAGACTGGTCAGGAGTTGTAGTACAGAATACTCAACAAGGTTTGGAAAGTAAATATAACAATTAGAGACTAAAAGTAATGCATCATCATCCCTCTCTTCAAAAAGTGTTATAGGAAAAAAATGCACTGACAGAGTTGTTTACTTTGATTTCACTTCCTCTAAAGTATATGAGTCAATTCATGTGGCCAGGTTAAGAAAATCTACTGAATCTGCACTGAAGGTGGAATAACACAACGTTAGTCCTAGTTGGTAAATTGTTGAACATGTTTTTCTGAAAACAGTGTTTCATGAGAAGAACTGGGAGACAAATAAATTACTTGTAACTATCTTTCTGAACATTGTGAAAGTATCATGTAAGCACATATTGGAATAATTTGAAGAGGGAAACAATTTTACTATGATAATAGTTAAAGAACAGAAGATCAGATACATCTGAAACACAGTCTCAGGTCTAACTTATAAGTTGTTTACCATCACTCCATAATGGATGAAGTATTAAAAGCTATTAAAAAAAAAAAAAAAAAAAAAAAAAAAAAACAAAGAACAACAACACACACCTCCAATACCTAATCCCTTTAGCTATCTTCACACAATACATGATAGCAGATATTATTCACATGATTTCCAATAACATTTGTGAGTGCTCAAATATCATCACTTGGTGGCTGTTCATCAATGTGAGCTGCAACACCAGCTAAATTGTCAGTTATACCCAGAATTCCAACTACTCAGATTTGACTTCTGTAAATCAATACATATGAAGCTGCATTACTTTTAATAATGATTGCTGAAGATGCACAGAGAAAATTCCAAAGGACATTTTGTATACATCAACAGATTCAAGACTGCTTAACATATTGAAAATGAGAGCTTTAGAAACACTCCATCTCCTTCTAGAAAAAACTGCTTTCACGAGAGATCTGAACATCTATGAGAAGTTAAAATTATATAGCCACTGGAAAATAGAACTCAACTCGCTGTATTTTAAGACAGTATACTACCAAGATGTTTTTTGTACACATCCCTTTGAATTACTCAAAGTTTGTGCTTCTCACTTGTTTCACTCCAAACTTTCCAAGTTTAACTCAAACAAAATTTTAACTTCTACAGTCACGATACATGAACCAACTGAGGGAGTAAAACACTGTGGGAGGTCATATTTCCATCCATATTTTTGAATGTAGTGATTCTGTAACACTTTCAACCACTGATGTGTAAATTTTTTTATGCTGTATTATAAAATGTCATACTAAAAATGTGTTCAATAAGTCTTTATGTGACTGTGTTTTGAAATGCTTTGTTGTCATACAACACAAGTTCTGATAGAAAAACCATCAAATAAACCCTTTATATTCAGACTGATGTATTCCAATGAGGTATCTGCTCAGTTCAGCTCCTAATGTAGAAAACGATCTTTTATTGCATTGGTTCGTGATTCACACAATATTTACAAAATCTGGCATGTCCAGTACTGCTGTTGATGCTTGGGAATACTCTTCATTGTGAAATATTGAGTTATCAAGTCACAAAACTAATCATGATGTGGTCTTTACTTCACATGTGCTGACAGAATACACTTTATCTGTGATATAGTGGTATAGGGTGTGACAGAAGCTGAAGAGCTAGCTAAATTAAATCTATGACATGAAGAACTTATTGGGATGGGTCTCAAAATCAGAAAAAACCAATACAATGGGTTTAGAGCTTAGCCAAAATTTACCAACAGTCTGTTCTGAAATTGAGAATGAACAGAGAGAGAGAAAGAGAGAAAGAGACAGAGAGAGAGAGAGAGAGAGAGAGAGAAGAGGGAGAAATTTCAGAACTTAGGTAGCATTATAGTTTTAGATATACCATACACTAAAAGAATGGAAACAAAGTACAAATTTTTCCATATTCCCCCATCTAGCATGTTACATATTGCAGTATTGCTTATGCAGAGCATATTTTCTACCTACAGTGATGTTTGGATATAATCAAAAATTAGTAGGCCACCAAAGAGTAATCTCAAGGCAACAATAGCACTTCCACTTTCTCATATACAAAGGACAAACAATGATAATATAAACTTTGAAGATATCCAATAACAACTAGGACCATAAAAAGACTACTGTAAATCCTTGAAGTAGAATGACTGTAGTGGTATGTTCATATGACAATAGTGGTTCTATGTACATCACCTTGTGTATGCTTTTATCAAAATGCACCTGAAAAGACAAAAAGAGAAAGACATTATGGTGATTACAGGGAGAATCAGATCTTCAAGGCCCTCAAAATTATATATATAAATTGGCATCAGTGTATGAACAAGAACATAAATTGTGTATTAACAAAGCATAATACAACATATACTCACATTAATGTGACCACTGTCTATGTTCAACATCATCATGCAATAACTACTCACAGATGGCAGGTGGTAGCACTAACTGTGGAGGGTATAAAATGTGTGCCAGAGGAATGTGAAAAACAGTGCAGTCATTGTCATAATGTGGAAACGTAGCAATTTACCTGATGTCAAAAAGGGCATTATCATTGGCTTTTGGATGAAGGGTGGAAGAATTTCCAAAATGGCTAAGTTTGTACACTGTTCGCATGCAGCCATGGTTAAAATATACCATGCATGGCAAACTAGTGCTATCAAAAACTGGTAATGCGGCAACTGTGATGTACCATGGGGCATAGATGACAAGGGTGAACAAAGGCTGTGGAAATGTGTATGGGTAAATACACATGCAACTGTTGCGCAACTGACTACCCAGATGAACCAAGGGGCTACCAATTGTGTCTGCTGAACAACCATTCAGCTAATGTGAATGGGACTAGCAGCAGGCACCTGATTCACACACCCATGCTGACTGCTGTCCATCAGTGACAAAGGCTGGAATTTGCATGCCAGTACTGTAATTGGACATCCACTGAGTGGCAACAGGTGGCCTTTTCAGATGAATCATGTTTTATGCTCCATTGGACATATGGTTGTTGGTGTCTACGGTGTGAAATGTCTGAAGCCAATACTCTCCAACTAGGAAGGAACATTATAGCCTAGTAATTATTTTCACGGCATTGCCTCAGTGATGGCATCATCCTGAAAGGCACAGTGGATCAACACGAGTATGCATCTATCCTTGGAGACCGTGTCCACCCCTACATGCAGTTTGTTTTTCCTCAGCACACTCGCATCTATGAACAGGACATTGTAACATTTCACATAGCTCACAGTGTACATGTGTGGTTTGAAGAACACCAGGATGAGTTTACTAAACTCCCCTGGGCACAACACCAAACTCCCCAGATTTAAACCCAACTGAGAATCTGTGGGACCACCTTGACTGGGCTGTTTGCACCATGGATTCTCAGCTGAGAAACCAAGCACAGGTGGCCATGGTACTGGAGTGGCATGGCTCCACATCCCTGTTTGTGCCTTTGAGAGTCTCAGTGACTCTTTTTGTGTATGTTTGCAGTGGTCTGCATTGCAAAAGGTTGTTATTCAGGCTTTTGACAGATGGTCACAATAACGTGACTGGACAATGTTGAAGAGACTCACATAGAATCACACCCAGCTTGCTGGTCAGGAGAAGTAATTATGATTACAATGAAAATATGATGGTAAAAATTGCATAGTAATACAACTCAAGTGTCAACTTAATCTAGAAAATAGTTTTACTCATACAACAATTTAAAATGTCCATGCATTGTGTGTTTCATTAAAGTGAATAACCTGAAAAATATGTCATAATTAAATACTTTGTTTTGAATTCTAGCAACAACAGAAACTTTTCTAAATTAGGGACAGTGTATAAATAGACTGCACACAAAAGGTATTTATAATGAAAAGGTTTTGTGCAGTAAATGTGTCACATTTGCAGAATACTGACCAAAAGCAAATATGAAAATGAATTTTTCAGTGATATTATGCCCTGACTTGTTACTGTAGATGAAAGCTTGATCTACCATATTAAGTGAGAAACAAAACAGTAAGCAAATCAGTGGCATAATGATGTTGCCTTGCACCAAAATAGGTGAAGTAAATTTCTCTGGTGCAAAGGGTTGGCCATGATTACCTTTCAAAGAGTAAAACAATGACTGGCTAATACTTAAAACATCTTCTGGACCAATTGCATTACAAAATATATGTGAAGAAGTCTGAAATGTTCCAGAAAAAATCATGACATTGCAAATGACCTGAAAGTTGTTGGCAATGGGGAAATGATAGGGATCTGAGTATGAAGTGGTTGAAACATCCACCATGTTGACAACATTTGGCATCTTCTGATGTCTACCAACTATGATTGTGCCATGAGATGTCCATTGTTAGAGGTATGAGGGATAAAACAAGAGCAAAACAAAATGCCTCACATGCAAGTGCAACATTAGTAGCAAACTCCAAGTGACAAACATCAGCCCTCTCATTGCTAGTGTGGTAGGTGGGCCAATTCTGGTAGTTTAGGATGTAATGTTGGAGGTAGCTGACTTGCTTAAAAACTGGTGTAACATCTTCTGGTGTGCTTATAGTACTCACAGACCTAAAAAGAAATTGGCATGGGAAAATATTTTGAGTGACAGGAAGAAGTTAGAGTAGACATAAATGGGTTTATTGAGAACTTAAAAAATCACACTTCAGGGATGTAATCAACACATAGTGGAAATCTTGAACAAGGGGACAAAACAAAAAGTGCATGATTTTTGATTTTAAAAAATCTCTCACTGGCAGGCCAAGAACCTTTTACCTTGCCCTCATACAAATAAGAAAGTGAATGCCCACTGACCTGCTAAGCAAGCTACTGCAGTCAGCAGCCATACTTGCTCATATATAATATGCCATATAGTTTGAGTTTACTGTCAATGAGGAGAGTAGTCATTGCAGAAAAGAAGAGCTCCTAGACATGGTAGGGGACAATGAGGTGGTAGAAGAATATTAAATTGCAAGTGAGGTAACTATAAATGAAGCACTTGTTCATTTGAAGAAGGTTGTATGAGGGTCTAAGTCATTGATTTATAAAAGGACCATATTTCAAATTAAGCCATGTCTAAAAAAACTATGAAGAAACTGAATCAGGGTGTGATACAAGGATTTAATCCCTCCCCAACATAAGTCTATGGGCTTAAAAATTATGCCATGTTGCTTGATTGTTGCTTAGTTATAGTTTAATGTCTCAGTCATTACTAGAGACAGCTGGAGAAGGACATGGGGAGGACTCTGCTGTAGTCTTTACACTTCACAGAAAACGATTCTGGCATTTACAAGAAGTAGTTCAGGAAAACATAAATCTGAATAGACAGACAATGATTTGAAGCTTACTCCTTCTAAATTTGAGTCCAGTTTGGGTTGAATACACTTGAATAATGCTCCTGATAACTTCATACATTTCTATGCTAACAAAAAACATTATATTCAGAAACAAAAATTCAAATACAGAAGTAATAATTCTGAATGGATGTGTAGTAACTGCATAATGTGTGTCATTCCATTCAGAATTATTACTTCTGTATTTGAATTTTTGTTTCTGAATATAATGTTTTTTGTTAGCATAGAAATGTATGAAGTTATCAACCTCATAAACTTACTCATAACCATTGAAACATCAATTCAATTGACAAATTCTATTATGGATAATGTTATATTTCATTTCCATAGAGAACAACATTCAAGTAATATAGCACAGTATATAGCCACTTGAATTGTAGTCGAGAAATCCCTATCTCAACATACTGATTTATTTTTGTCACTTAATGGAGGGAATATTTTGAAGAGTTGCTCAATGTAGGTGAAAATGCGATCAGTAATGTTTCAGATTTCGAGGTAGAATGGGATAGGAATGATGATGGAAATAGGATCACATTTGAGGAAGTGGAAAAAATGGTCAATAGATTGCAGTGCAATAAAGCAGCTGGGGTGGATGAAATTAAGTCAGAACTCATCAAATACAGTGGAATGTCAGGTCTTAAATGGCTACACAGGATAATTGAAATGGCCTGGGAGTCGGGACAGGTTCCATCAGACTGGACAAAAGCAGTAATCACACCAATCTTTAAACATGGAAACAGAAAAGATTGTAACAACTACAGAGGTGAAACTTCCTGGCAGATTAAAACTGTGTGCCCGACCGAGACTCGAACTCGGGACCTTTGCCTTTCGCGGGCAAGTGCTCTACCAACTGAGCTACCGAAGCACGACTCACGTCCGGTACTCACAGCTTTACTTCTGTCAGTACCTCGTCTCCTACCTTCCAAACCTTACAGAAGCTCTCCTGCGAAACTTGCAGAACTAGCACTCCTGAAAGAAAGGATATTGCGGAGACATGGCTTAGCCACAGCCTGAGGGATGTTTCCAGAATGAGAAACTACAGAGGTATCTCTGGGAACTACAGAGGTATCTCTTTAATCAGCGTTGTGGGTAAAATCTTCTCAGGTATTGTTGAAAGGAAAGTGTGAGTATTAGTTGAGGACCAATTGGATGAAAATCAGTGTGGGTTTAGGCCTCTTAGAGGTTGTCAGGAGCAGATCTTTAGCTTACGGCAAATAATGGAGAAGTGTTATGAGTGGAACAGGGAATTGTATCTATGCTTTATAGATCTAGAAAAGGCATATGACCGGGTTCCTAGGAGGAAGCTATTGTCTGTTCTACAAGATTATGGAATAGGAGGCAAACTTTTGCAAGCAATTAAAGGTCTTTACATGGGTAGTCAGGCAGCAGTTAGAGTTGACGGTAAATTGAGTTCATGGTTCAGAGTAGTTTCAGGGGTAAGACAAGGCTGCAACCTGTCTCCACTGTTGTTCATATTATTTATGGATCATATGTTGAAAACAATAGACTGGCTGGGTGAGATTAAGATATGTGAACACAAAATAAGCAGTCTTGCATATGCGGATGACTTAGTTGTGATGGCAGATTCAATTGAAAGTTTGCAAAGTAATATTTCAGAGCTAGATCAGAAATGTAAGGACTATGGTATGAAGATTAGCATCTCCAAAACGAAAGTAATGTCAGTGGGAAAGAAATATAAACGGATTGAGTGTCAAATAGGAGGAACAAAGTTAGAACAGGTGGACGGTTTCAAGTATTTAGGATGCATATTCTCACAGGATGGCAACATAGTGAAAGAACTGGATGCGAGGTGTAGCAAAGCTAATGCAGTGAGCGCTCATCTATGATCTACTCTCTTCTGCAAGAAGGAAGTCAGTACCAAGACTAAGTTATCTGTGCACCGTTCAATCTTTCGACCAACTTTGTTGTATGGGAGCAAAAGCTGGGTGGATTCAGGTTACCTTATCAACAAGGTTGAGGTTACAGATATGAAAGTAGCTAGGATGATTGCAGATACTAGTAGATGGGAACAATGGCAGGAGGGTGTCCACAATGAGGAAATCAAAGAAAAACTGGGAATGAACTCTATAGATGTAGCAGTCAGGGCGAACAGGCTTAGATGGTGGGGTCATGTTACACGCATGGGAGAAGCAAGGTTACCCAAGAGACTCATGGATTCAGCAGTAGAGGGTAGGAGGAGTCGGGGCAGACTGAGGAGAAGGTACCTGGATTCGGTTAAGAATGATTTTGAAGTAATAGGTTTAACATCAGAAGAGGCACCAATGTTAGCACTGAATAGGGGATCATGGAGGAACTGTATAAGGGGGGGCTATGCTCCAGACTGAACACTGAAAGGCATAATCAGTCTTAAATGATGATGATGATGATGATGACTTAAAATGAAGGCAGAGGTGCTTTCTTTGACAAACACTTGGCTAAGACCCTCTGACATCCTTGTAAAAATTAACTGGTGTTCCATCTCTAATACCTTGCTGACAATGAGACATTGAACCATAGAGTACACAAACTTTCCTATTTGTTGACTGTAGAGAAGTTAAATGACTCCCAGGAATGAAATTATTCTTATTTACTGAAGCAATATCATGAGAGTGAATATGACCTTTCTCATGTTGTATTACTTTCAGTAGCAATTTATAGTATGTAAATGCTTTCCTCAAAATATCATTAAATCATTCTGATTTCATGTGCGACATGAGCACATAAATACACTACTGGCCATTAAAATTGTTACACCAAGAAGAAATGCAGATGATAAGTGGGTATTCATTGGACAAATATATTATACTAGAACTGACATGTGATTACATTATCACGCAATTTGGGTGCATAGATCCTGAGAAATCAGTGCCCAGGACAACCACCTCTGGCCGTAATAATGGCCTTGATATGCCTGGGCATTGATTCAAACAGAGCTTGGATGGCGTGTACAGGTACAGCTGCCCATGCAGCTTCACCACGATACCACACTTCATCGAGAGTAGTGGCTGGCGTATTGTGACGAGCCAGTTGCTCGGCCACCATTGACCAGACGTTTTCAATTGGTGAGAGATCTGGAGAATGTACTGGCCAGGGCAGCACTCAAACATTTTCTGTATCCAGGATCTGGAACATGCGGTTGTGCATTATCCTGCTGAAATGTAAGGTTTCGCAGGGATCAAATGAAGGGTAGAGCCACGGGTCGTAACACATCTGAAATGTAATGTCCACTGTTCAAAGTGCCGGCAGTTCGAACAAGAGGTGACCGAGATGTGTAACCAATGGCACCCCATACAATCATGCCCGGTGATATGCCAGTATGGCGATGATGGATACACACTTCCAATGTGCGTTCACCACCATGTCGCCAAACACGGATGTGACCATCATGATGCTGTAAACAGAACCTGTATTCATTCAAAAAAATGAAGTTTTGCTATTCGTGCACCCAGGTTCGTCATTGAGTACACCATCGCAGGTGCTCCTGTCTGTGATGCAGCGTCAAGGGTAACCACAGCCATGGTCTCTGAGCTGATAGTCCATGCTGCTGCAAAACGACGTCGAACTGTTCATGCAGATGGTTGTTGTCTTGCAAACGTCCCCATCTGTTGACTCAGGGATCGAGACGTGGCTGCACGATCCGTTATAGCCATGTGGATAAAATGCCAGTCATCTTGACTGCTAGTGACACGAGGCCATTGGGATCCAGCAAGGCGTTCCGTATTACCTTCCTGAACCCACCGATTCCATATTCTGCTAACAGTCATTGGATATCAATCAACGCGAGCAGCAATGTCGCGATACGATAAACTGCAATTGTGATAGGCTACAATCCAACCTTTATCAAAGCTTACATGCGGCATCACAACAACGTTTCACCAGGCAACGCTGGTCAACTGCTCTTTATGTATGAGAAATCAGTTGGAAACTTTCCTCATGTCAGCAACCTTGTGTGAATGCTCTGAAAAGCTGATCATTTGCATATCACAGCACCTTCTTCGTGTCAGTTAAATTTCGCGTCTGTAGCACGTCATCTTCGTGGTGTAGCAATTTTAATGGCTAGTAGTGTAGATAATCTGTATCATTAGTAGTAGTTGCCAGAAAAGATGCTCTTTATATTACATTGCATATTATATTATGGAGCAGCATCTATTGGAAGAAATAGTGTTTTCCCTTAGAAGTATTGCATAAAATTCATTTATGTGAGTTCTTAGTTGTCTAGATGCAACAGATGTGCACATTTGCAGTTCTATTGAACAGACAGTGTAGTTTTTCTGCTCACTATATGCTTAAGAGCCAGTTAACACTCTTTTCCACTTGTAGAAATGCCAAATTTTCAAGTTCGTATTATCTCTTAAAGTCAGGTGATTCCAGTTCTTCTATGTGTTGAATATGGAAGGACAACTTTTGTAAATAATCTGAAGAGACTGCTAACCAACTCCATATGAAACACCTGTTCATCATGAGAAATTTCACATGTACCACTTTCCCCACATGGAGGCTCTGAACAATCCTACACAGATGTTTTGAATCTTCACATTCTTGAACACCCCTCACTATACTAAATGATAGAAGCAACATGTTACATTTGCACATTTGGATTTCTGATTGTATAACTTCAATTTAATGGAGTGTTGAGCTCCAATTTAAAATGTCAAATGCAGAAAATTAACCTAAATATTCACAGTAACAGTAATGAACATTACTAACAGCCAAGTATTGCACACCAAAATCTAGGCACACTTGCTACTAGATGCAACAGTTAGAAAACATGTCTAAATAATAACTGGGATTCCCAGAGTGCTACTTGCATGTAAAAAAAAAACCTATCATGGCAATTTTTTCATTATTAATGCAATGTCCAACATATTTCTATACATTTTTGTGAGAAGTGCAGCTTGGTTGTAGTGAGATTTTATATTTTATTGATTTTTTTTTTTGTTTCTCTTGAACAGTTTCTTTTGGATTTCCCATTACAGTGATAAAATTTACTGAAAATGTTTCTTTAAAATTATGACTTCATGACTGTAAATGTTGAAATTAAATAAATACAATCTAAGATTAAGTGTGCACAGGATCAGCTATGATTTAAATCCAGATCTGCAGCTCTTTCAGCCAGTCTCTGTCACCTGAATAAATACAAAACAATCCAAGCCTTTGGAAGATGTTTTCATCAGCATGGCTAAGAAAGCAAAGTATCTGAGAACCACAACACAGTTAACCAATGTTAATAAGATCACTGTACAAAATATTAGTCAACTTCCCTACTCCTCTCCTCCTGCCCCACCCTCCATGTCAAGAGAGTGACACTTTGGAGCACTGCAGAATTGGTACCAGGTCATCAAGTGACACTCCACTACTGACATAAGCTATATCAATGAAGTGGTGTATATGTGCCAGTTGGTTGAATGGAATCGGTGCAATTCCATGGATCACCGTGGTGACATAACAGAAAGGAGCTAACATGATGATTCCCACACCATGAATGATGCTGCCAGATCTGTTAGTGTATTAATTTGGACTGTACAATGTGTCAACAAGGAATGATATACCATTCAGGGCCATGTAATATGGTATAAATCAATGATCATAAACAGATCCTAACTGACAAATGTCACACCTCAGCAATGACAACCAGTTTCAAACTCTACTGACATTTTGCTGCTGTCATTGACTTCAGAGCCATCTCAACCAGTTTCCAAGGGAACCTTATGAAGGGAACTACATGTAATATGACATTTAGAGTTGGGTACCTGGCAAAAGACCGCCACTCAAAGCATTTCATAAAGCTGCCTATCTTCAGTGTGCCAAACAACACACAAATTGGATAGTAGCTGACTGGAAGCAGATGTTTTTGAATGATGCAAGGTGACAAGTGAACTGATAGTCCAATAAATGCATTTAACCTGCAGTGTGAGGAGAGTGTGTACTATGATCAAAATAACAAAGTAATTGACTGTTCAGCATGGGAAGAGATGATGTTGTCAGTTCACCTAAGCCTATGCATGAAATATGGCAGTGACAGCAAGAGCTGGGCAATTCCATACTGAATACATTCACATGCTGCTCATTAATGTGCATTACTGGGTTTATTTAAAAGAAAGCAATGGAGATGGTTGCAAGTATCATCCACAGCTGGCTGTAGCAACTAGAAACTGATGAGACAGCAGAGAAATACAACAACAGTGAACAGAAGGCATGACTGAGCTCATTTTTTGACTGATTGTTGCTGTCCTGTAATCAAACAGCTGTCAGACACCTTTTTTTATTCTGATCCAGATGTAGTTCAGGTCAGAGGTAGTTCCATGGTTTTTTGAAGATGTTTTTCACAATGTGACTTTAGCCCATTTATTCAAGTTACTGTGAACATTCTTGGTGACCAAGGATAGCCTTTTCTTCTACATCTTCATGATGAGTATGCTGTGGATACTTCAATCCTCCAAGATGACAACAGCCATTTTCACAGAGCAGCATGTATAAATTCTGGTTTGATAAACACTCAGGCACCTTACTGAATTTCAACTGAGATATAAATTACCCAATGTTAATCCCATAGAAAATGTCTGGGACCATTTGAAACAGCAGGTGAAATCTAGCAGTCAACATCCCCACAATTTTGTAGCTCTACAGGTTCTAATCACAAATGAGTGGTTTGAGTTGGATGTGACATACCTAAAGAAATTTGTGGACTCTCTTCCTCACTTTTTGAAGCCATTAGCAAGATCAGAGACTATGTTACCCAGTATTAGTATAACACCTTCTGAGAGTGACTAGTTTTTGTCCAATGTGCATACCTTCAAATACTAAAATGACTGCTTGAGCCAATACAGCAAAAAAATTGTCCACATTATAGTGATCCAAGGTTCCTCCAAAATGACAATGTTCTTGATCCTATGTTATGAAGTATTAGGCAGTTCATGGCCGAAATGAAATACCCAAGATTTTGCACCCACCTTACTCAGCAGGTCCAAACTCCTGTGTGACCTTTTCCTCTTCTGTAGAATGAAAAAGGCCTATAAGGCAAAAGTCCTCAGAACTTAGAAGATGTGAAATCAGAATACACATGAAAAAGAATTTTTGAAAACAAGCATTGAAATAGAACTTCATCATTGATGGGATGTTAAACTCTAATCTTCCTTTCTTTTTCTTTGTAGCATGGCTTCATTTATACCTCATTTAGGATGAAAGATAGGAAGTATAGGGTTTAACATCCCATTAACAATGATATGGTACCAATGACCAAGCAGTTTGGTCCCTCCCCCTGCCTTTAAACTGACCAACCAACCAACAACAAAATCATCAGAGACAATAATACTGAGTCCATGCGGCTCAAAGGTTTGGTGTGAGTCTTTCAATTGGATGCCTCTTCAGAAACTTACATGTCCCTAACCTACCCTAGTAATCATACCAGGGAAAGCTGAAGTACAGTTTAATGTGGAATCCAAACCACCTGTCAGTCCTGGTGAATCTTCACATCATTGAGAGGTGAAGGATAGTTAAAGGCAGATGGAAATACTTTGTGGTCTGGCCGAGATTTGATCCTGCAACCTTTCAGTTTCCAGATATGTGCTTCACCATTAAACCATCAGGCATGACTATTATTAAAAATGGGCCATACTAGGAGAACATTGAATTGCAGATGGATGGAAACCACTCACTCCATTGTGGCCACCCATTGTCAAGAAATGAAGTTAACCACATTAAAAAAATACTTATTTTCTGGTTGTCATGGTGATTAGAAATAAACCACAAACATATGCCATCAAACCACCAACACATTTTTTTTTAATTCATTCAAAATTTCATGTATCTCAGTTACTGTCATAAAAGCACAAAAAATCAACATCCATCTCATAAAGTGGAAAATATGATTATTTGGAAAAGTCATCAGTCAACACATCCCAGTTTCAATACCATAGAGCTAATTCAAATCTTTTTTTCTGTGTGTATGGACATTGAAGTGGTGAATGAGAATTTGTACCGAGGCCAGGATTCAAACCTGGGTCTCTACTCACTCGGCAGATGCACAACCACTATGCCACACTGGTGCAGTGGCTTTGCACAACAGCATGGACAACCTAGCACACCTCCCTCCTCAATCCAAATTCCCATTCACACCTCAGCCCACTTGGTATTCCCCCCAAAAATTTGAACAACATTGCAGAGTCTCTCCCGCTGTATTGGAATAATACCTCAGCATCAAATAAAATGGAAAATCCTGTCTGAAATCCAATCATAGGTGCTTTAATCAAATAAAACTGTTTTTCATTCATTGCTTCAGTCTGAAAATGTGCATCATAGATATTTGAGACTTGAAAAAAGTTGCCGGAACCATATGGCTTCATTGGATCAAATTTTTTCTGTTCATGCACCATTTTTAGCATGGTTAAAGTCCATCTGTCTCCTTCCGTAATCTATATACAGCAGAATTCAACAAAACAGTGTGGTATACATGACTCTTGTTGCCTCCTGGTTCATTTGAATGGTGAGTTGTCCCTCTGTAGTATGGTGGTAGGTCATAATGTATTAGTGTAGGCAACATAAACTGTGGACATGGTGCCCTGCAGTTTTCTCAAAAGCTATTCATGATGGTGCTGCTAGCCCTCTAACAAAATATTTTCATCACAGAGCTATGCAAGCAGTTCACAAACTTCACTTAGCAAAGCATATAAACTGACAGTTAGGGTCAAATGTGGCTCATTTGTAACTGAATCTGGATTATAAATTTATAGGCAAATAGAAAAAGAAATGAAAAAGTTACAATTCTAACTTAACATTTATTGGAGTTTGTTTTAATTTTTCAGTCATGAAAAAAAGAAAATGTACTGGGAACAATTGGAGATGAGGTGTCGTTATATGTATCGACAACAGCACACAGCACGCCACTGCAACTGCTGCGATGATTGCCGCTACCCACTTCCACATGAAGGATTCCCTTGGGAGGTTATTGATGAGAGGTAACATACCTTTAATTGAATTTATGTGTTAGAATAAAATATTATTAAAAGTATACAGAAATAACAAAACCATCTACATAAAGATTACACCTACAACTCTTAAAATATAACAATACAATATTCCCCTTTCACAGTGGCATGAGGGAATGTTGCCAACAACTTTAACATGGATAATTACTTTGTTAAATTGTAAAATATATTAAGTTACATTTAAGTTACTAACAAAAACTGAAAAATTTCATTTATCATCAGCAATAAAGATATGTAACATATAGCAGTGAGTGAAATTCATACGAACACCCTGTCCATTCCCTTATGTACCTACTTGACCAGTGGGCATCAAATAACCTTCATCATGAACTATGTTTCTTAACATCACATCTAGGTGGTGATAAATGTAATATGATTGACAATGTATAGTAGTTCTGCCTTTATATAAAACTGCCAATCCCTAAGCATATAAACTGACCGTTAGGGTCAAATGTGATTCATTTGTAACTGAATATAGATTATAAATTCACAGGCAAATGGAAAAAGAAATGAAAAGGTTTCAATTCTAACTGAAACATCATCATCAGCTGTTCAGTATATTTTGGTACAACTAAAGAGTGGAAATGGAAAATGTTCTAGATGCCAAATTTCACATATGTCAGGAGAATGAAAAATCAATGTGTATGCAATTCACTTGCAGGTCTCTGGTTCTGCAGTGGTCCATTTACTTTGTAAGTGTATTGTACAAGAGTATTCACTGTCGCCCCTTATTTTCACTAAAATGAATTACCAGAACACAACCCTTGATATAAAAATATGTTTATTCTCATAATACACAAGATGTGCACTCACTGTTGCTCTTGACTTGACTGAGACATACTTCCACCTGTGACGAAGTCTCCAGGCTACCTGTTACTCTAACACATGGCAAGATAACAATGCTTGCTGCTCACTGCAATACTTACCAGGATGAGACATAAATCTGCTAACTGCAGTCTCCAAAGTAACTTATTCTAACATAAAGCCAGATACAATGCATCCCACTCAGTGAAGTGCTATCCAGGCTGAGACACATCTGCTTGCTGCAGATTCTCCCAGGTAACTCTCATGTTACCTTGATGTGGCCCCTCAGCCATACCTGCCTGTCCCCAGCAAAATGACAGGAGGGAGGAAGGAGAAACCATTAGGTAGAGGGTGTAGGGACAGTACCTGCATTTCAGCAGCTGTCACTCCTTGCAGACCAAAAAATCACTCCCACACAGCCATGGACAGCATATCTGCACTGATGAGAACTTCCTTGCCCAGTATGCTTAAGATCTCATGAGGGCCTTCACAGGCAGGCACTACTCCCCAAACTTACTCCACAACCAGATTTCCCATGCCATATCCTCACACACACCTAATGCCTCCACCACCTCTGAGAATCAACCACAAAAATGTGCCCCCTCATGACTCATTATCACCCTGGACTGAAACAACTGAAGCATAATTTTTGCCAGGACTTTATCACAATGCCCTAAAATGAGGGCATCTTATCCAAGATTCTTCCCACTCTCCTAAAGTCATACTCCATTGCCCATCCAAACTACACAACATCCTGGAGCAACCCTATGTCATTCCTACTCCCATCCCATTGCCACAGGCATCATACCCCTGTGGAAGGCCCAGGTGTGAGACCTGCCCAATCCACCGACTCAGCACATCCAGTTCCAGTACTGTCACAGGGTTATCCTATCCCATCAGAGGCAGGACCATCTGTGAAAGCAGCCGTGTCATACACCAACTCTGCTGCAATCAGTGCACAGCATTTTATGTCAATACAGTCCTTGGCCAATTTATTAGGTGCACTACAGTTTTTAAGTAAATTTTTTATTTATGTCTAACAAAATCTGTTTGTTTTTAATACATAAACTGTGATAAAATGATTATGAGTTGGCTACTTCATAACTAAGGTGATATAACAAATAAATAAAACATAGCATTTGTTGAAAATATTTTATTTCAATAATTATAACAAAAATTAAAATATTGTGAAAGTGAAAACATTAATTTTAATATCTAGTTGAGCCAACTTTTGGAGCTATGAGAGCCTTAATATGACATGGCATGCTGTCAATGCAGGACTGTACAGTTTCCTGCATTTGCGGATAATGATACCACACATTGATGATCTTCTCAAAGAGCTGTGTTTTTGTTGTGATGACATCTTTTGCCACCTCCCTCTTCATTAGTTCCCATACTTTTTTTTCTATGGGGTTCATGTTGGAACTATTACCTGGCCAGTCTAACAGAGGGATATTTTGTTCCTTCAGAAAGGATTTGATTGACCTGGCTGTGTGACAGGGAGCACCATTCTGCATAAAAATAAATGGTTCCCCATTCGGGGACCATTCTCTGAGCTGTGGTATTAACTGTTTTTGTTTTTGAAGGACTTCCTTGAACTGGTCTTGCCTCATTATGCCTTTAACCATGTAAAGACATCCTGTTCCCTTGCCACAGATGACAGACCAAATCATCAACTTAGTTGCGTGTTTTATGGTGTGAATAATGCAGTTGGGATGAAATTTTTCTCCTGTTCGATGGTGCACATACTGACATTTGTTAGTTAAAATTTCAAATGTGTTTTCATCGCTGAAGCATACCTGTAAAAATCAAGAAACATAATTAATCTACTATGAATAAATGTACATAGGTTGTATCATATTGTAAATAATAATTTTAAAGTTAAATTACCGATCTTCAGAAATTCACATCCTTATCACACCACTGTTTAACCTACTTCAGATGCTTTACTTTCATTGTGGCTGTTAACATTGGTTTTCTAGTGGGTTGGCAGGCCTTGAAATCAATATCCTTCAACTTTCTGCGAACAGTGCATCAGATGCATTCACATTAGCTTCTTCCAGTTGAGATTTTATCTGAAACTTCCTGGTAGATTAAAACCATGTGCTGGATCGAGACTCAAACTCAGGACTTTTGCCTTTTACAGGCAAGTGCTCTACCACCTGAGCTACCCAAGCAGACTCATGTCCCACCCTAACAGCTTCAATTCTGCCAGTACCTCATCTCCAACCTTTCAAACTTCACAGAAGTTCTTCTGTGAATCTTGTGGAACTAACACTCCTGGGAGAAAGGATATTGCAGAGACATTGCTCAGTCACAGTCTGGAGGATGTCTCCAGAATCAGATTTTCACTCTGCAGTAGAGTGTGCGCTGATATGAGACTTCCTGGCATATTAAAACTGTGTGCCCGACCGTGACTCAAACTCGGGACCTTTGCCTTTCGTGGGCAAGTGCTCTACCATCTGAGCTACCCAAGCATGACTCACGACCCTTCCTCACAGCTTCAATTCTGCCAGTACCTCGTCTGCCAGGAAATTTCATATCAGTGCACACTCCACTGCAGAGTGAAAATCTCATTCTGGAAACAACCCCTAGGCTGTGGCTAAGTCATGTCTCCGCAATATCCTTTCTTCCAGGAGTGATAGTTCTGCATGGTACGCAGAAGAGCTTCTGTGAAGTTTGGAAGCTAGGAGATGAGGTACTGGCAGAATTGAAGCTGTGCGGACAGGTCATGAGTCGTGCTTGGGTAGGTAAGATGGTAGAGCACTTGCTTGCGAAAGGCAAAGATCCTGAGTTCGAGTCATTGTCCAGCACACAGTTTTAATCTACCAGGAAGTTTCATATCAGCGCACACTCAACTGCATAGTGAAATCTCATTCTGGAGATTTTATCTGTTTCGTTGTTTCAAATTTGTTTTCTAGGCAAATTATTTTGAGAAAACTTTCTGACCTTGGAGTGAAAATTGGTTTTCTTCAACATTTATTCTTCCTTTTGGGGCTCAGTTCTTCACCTGAATCAATTATCTTCTTTATACGCCTCACACTAGCTTCTGATGTTTCCAACCTTTGTGAAATTTCATGACTGGAATACATTTTTGTGTTAATGAAGGCTTTGACCTCCGCTTTTTTATGTGGTGACTCTTTTACCCATTTTTAAAGGTCACAGTCAGTAATATCTGTTTGTTAAACAATCAATTGTGATGTCGATATTACAAAATTGATAATAAAAGTGAGCAAAATATTACACCAGTTACATGTGAGAACACTATTGAACAGGTCCTTTCCTGTATGCTGTACTCTGCATATTAATACAATAAGTCAACAATCCAATGTCATGAAGCAACAATAGATACAAAATTCAACAATGTAATAAGTTCCCTGAATAGCTGTCATAATTTTTCTGATTAATCGCATTAAATATAGTACACAACATGTAATTATTACAAACAACATTAAAAATGTGCAGTTCGTCTAATAATTTGGCCAGGGACTGTATGTCAACCAAGCAGCTGTCCACCAGAATGACATTGACCACCCAATGGCACAACATTCAGCTGAGCACAACATGCCTGAGTTCAATGGCTGCTTCAAATCTGGGTCATCTGGAGCCATCCCTCCACCACCAGTTTTTGTGAACTACACAGCTGGGTGATATCTGTGCAACACCTCCTCTTATCGCATAACCCTTCTGACATCAGTTTCCATTAATCTCTGCCCGCTATTGTTGACAATAATTATTTCTCTTTTTCTCTTTATTCCTCTCCTTTTCCACTACTCCTCTCTCCTCCCTCCCCACCTCTCCCCTGCCCACTGCCTAACCTGCAGCATTTCACTGTTCGCCATCCCCACCATACTATCTGTCTCCCTCCCCGCCGCAGCCTCCTCCTTACCCCCACCCAGTCGTCACTCCCATCGTGCACTGGTGCCACTGCTCGCAGTGTGGTTTCAGTTGCCTGAGACTGCAGTCATGGCTGAGATATGGACATTACCCCTCACAACAAGTTTTCTACATCGAAATCTAAAAATACAACTGTACCCTGAAAATAACTGTGAAGTGCATGTGAAGAATGACTGTTTAAATACTGCTGTGCACTTTATAATATATATACAATGCTGTCTTTACTGATGTATCTTCTTCCTCTGTAAAGGAATACACTACTGGCCACTAAAATTATTACACCAAGAAGAAATGCAGATGGTAAATGGGTATTCATTGGACAAATATATTATACTAGAACTGACATGTGATTACATTTTCACGCAATTTGGGTGCATAGCTCCTGAGAAATCAGTGCCCAGAACAACCACCTCTGGCCATAATAACGGCCTTGATATGCCTGGGCATTGAGTCAAACAGAGCTTGGATGGCGTGTACAGGTACAGCTGCCCATGCAGCTTCAACACGATACCACACTTCATCGAGAGTAGTGACTGGCGTATTGTGACGAGCCAGTTGCTCGGCCACCATTGACCAGACATTTTCAATTGGTGAGAGATCTGGAGAATGTGCTGGCCAGGGCAGCAGAGGAACTTTTTCTGTATCCAGAAAGGCCCGTACAGAACCTGCAACATGCGGTCGTGCATTATCCTGCTGAAATGTAGGGTTTCGCAGGGATCGAATGAAGGGTAGAGCCACGGGTCGTAACACATCTGAAATGTAACGTCCACTGTTCAAAGTGCCGTCAATGCGAACAAGAGGTGACCGAGACGTGTAACCATTGGCACCCCATACCATCAAGCTGGGTGATACACCAGTATGGCGAAGATGAATACACACTTCCAATGTGCGTTCACCGCAATGTCGCCAAACATGGATGCGACCATCATGATGCTGTAAACAGAACCTGGATTCTTCCAAAAAAATGACATTTTGCCATTCGTGCACCCAGGTTCATCATTGAGAACACCATCACAGGCACTCCTGTCTGTGATGCAGCGTCAAGGGTAACCGTAGCCGTGGTCTCCGAGCTGATAGTCCATCCTGCTGCAAACGTCCCCATCTGTTGACTCAGGGATCAAGACGTGGCTGCATGATCCATTACAGCCATGCAGATAAGATGCCTGTCATCTCAACTGCTAGTGATACGAGGCCGTTGGGATCCAGCATGGAATTCCATATTACCCTCCTGAACCCACTGATTCCATATTCTACTAACAGGCATTGGATCTCGACCAACGCGAGCAGCAATGTCACGATACGATAAACTGCAATCACGATAGGGTACAATCCAACCTTTATCAAAGTCAGAAATGTGATGGTACGCATTTCTCCTCCTTACACAACGCATCACTACAATGTTTCACCAGGCAACGCTGGTCAACTACTGTTTGTGTATGAGAAATCGGTTGGAAACTTTCCTCATGTCAGCACGTTGTAGGTGTTGCCACCGGCACCAACCTTGTGTGAATGCTCTGAAAAGCTAATCATTTGCATATCAGAGCATCTTCTTCCTGTCAGTTAAATTTTGCGTCTGTAGCGCGTCATCTTCGTGGTGTAGCAATTTTAATGGCCAGTAGTGTATATCAATGAAAATAATCAACTTTTCAAAATATAATGTAATTGGATAGATATAAAATCGACTCAACAAGTGGCAGCAGCAGAACACATGTATAAAATGTATTCAGAGTTAGCAAGCTTCCAAAGCTAGTGGCTCCTTCTTCTGGCAGAAGAAGTCTTCCTTCCCCTTCAACCCTTCTGCCAGATGAAGGAGCCACTGGCTCCAAAAGCTTGCAAATTGCAATACCATTGATAAGTGTGTTTTCCTGCTGCCAGTCCACTTGGTGAGTTGCTTCTTTATCCATCCAATTACATTATATTTTCTGTAAAGGAATGTTTGGAAACAGTTCAGTGTTTCTCATTTTGCTTTGCAAATCTCACTTTCAGTTCCTGTGCTACACATGAGTACGTGGATAATAACTTTGGTGAGATTGACAACCTCTACATTAGAATGGAATTTACACTGATATATGACTCTGAACATCAACATTGAGGTGATAGTCTGTTTGGCAACAGCACAGTGAATCAATGGTATTTTCAGCACATGCTTCCTTGTCTGTCATATCAGCCACTTCTTTTCCCAGAATTCTCATGTGTTCTGACCCAGTGGAATAACACCTCATTCAAATACTTTGTAGCTGTATATGTTGACCAGTATTGTCTGGACTGTGTAACATATACAATGGATTCAGAAATTTAGAGCATGTGAAACATTTTGCTTTACAAATACACATCATCTGTTCCAGTTCCTCGAGGTTATATGTAACTATGCATGAGACAGAGTACACCAATTTCATAAACACATTTTAAGAACATTCTCAGGAGAAGTTACAATGCAGCTATGAAAACACATCTGTTTAGATTTATCAGTGAATATACCCGTTTAGTTGTGGAGTTTATTTAAAATTCTATAAAATAGAGTTTAAAATGCTAAACCTAAATTTTTTTGGGCCTCTTCAATAGCGTGGTTAGAAGTCAGCTCCAACTCTGGGTTGTGGGTGATATTTTCCTTATGCCACCTACCATTGGGCCCTGCATGGCATACATATCAAATGGTTTAAGTGTTCATGGGCGATTCATTTAATGATGTACAGTTTGGAATGTAGATGATCATGGAACAGCA
Source organism: Schistocerca cancellata (assembly GCF_023864275.1). NCBI lineage: Eukaryota > Metazoa > Arthropoda > Insecta > Orthoptera > Acrididae > Schistocerca > Schistocerca cancellata. The sequence goes on from NC_064629.1 coordinate 724,912,846, forward strand.
AAACATCTATAGACATAACACACCACAAGGTGCTACCACCAGATTCCTAGTGGAGGCTGCCCAGCCACAGAATGTGGACTGGAAGCAGCCATAGGTAGCCTCATTCCCACATGGGAATGTAGGTCTCACAGCTCTGTATAATGTAAATGCAGAATTTAACTGCAACTGCATAGAATAATTCTAAAACTGAAGCAAATGAATGGTATCATCATCCAAAATCTATAGCTGAGGTGCTTAAGATCTTCAGCATCTTTGGTGATTCTTCCTATTAGATCCCTTAAGTACTGTAACCATGAGAACTTCTCATCATTATGTCTGCCTTTGGACATCCAAAGAAAAAGAGACAAAAGTTCTTCATTTCCTGCAGTCACTTATAATGAACAGAAACACAAAAGCACATCTCTTTAATTTTCCCACATATGTATCAGTGATGAGAAGCACAATTTCTTATAGAAGAAGCTATTGCATTTCATTACTTTGAAAATGAATAAGCCACGTATTTTCTTTGCTGCAAACAGAGATTTATTTTCCTTTTCTTGCCTGTATGGAATTTCCAACCAGCAATCTCATTCTGAAGAACTTCTTACTATTTTTTTAAAAAAATCATCTAATGTTGCTTGAGATTAATGTTGTTCCTTGGTACTGATTATATTTTCAATACTTTGTGTTAAAATCTAAAACTCTTTCTTAATTATTGTTTATTATTTTTGCTTCTTCCTTTTCTTTCTGTTTAGTAAAATAAATTCTGTGGACAGACATGCATATAAAATGGTTTTACACATTTTCCTCAGTTCAGTAGACAATCCTGATTAAGATATAAGATAATTTAGTAATCATTTTAGGCACCGGCATTTTCCCAGGCATATCAGTTATGTTGTGTGGAGTTTCTATGCACCATTAGTTTGTGAAGCTACTAACTTTGAAAATGGCCTTGAATCTGAATATGTAAATTGCAAAGCAGTGAACTTAGTTCACATCACCAATTGATACACTAAATTACTGTTGAACTGGTTAAACACAAATGCTGGATGTAAATATGTAAGTCTCAAAATTCTTAAATACTACCCTCATGATTACATCAGTTCTTTTCCATTTTGTTTGCTTTGTTTCTCATCGGTATTGTCATGAGCTGTGGTGCATGCAGTATGGCATAATTGTTAGCATCACTGACTGGTGTGCTTAGGATCACCAGTTCAAATCCAATCGCCAGGAATTATTTCTCATTTAACGTTTATCAGTTCTTGAAATATGTTATGTTTGTAATGTTTGTTTATTTTGAAATATTCAGTGTTTGTATAAATACCAGCATTTGGGAATATTCAGTGTTTGTATAAACAGCTGCATTCTCTGTCCAGGAGTTTAGTTCTGTTCTGCCTATAAGCTGGTGTCAAGTGATGCTAAGTTTTGAACTTTCTTATGATCCTGCCTTCATATTTGGAGTTGATTATGGTTTCAACGTGACATTGTTTGCTGAAGGTAGGCCAAACTGATGAAAACATTTGGCAACAATCTGCAGCAAGTCTGATTATTAAAAGAACAATTTAAGAACAGGACCAACATAATGGGGAAATGACCTGCTCATACATATAGATATTTTGGCCCTATGCCCCATCATGAACCCCAGTATGACAGAAGTCAACAAATTCTCACACTTGATGAAAGGAGTCACAGAAGACATTTGCCAATATCTTCTGGTAAAGTATGTCACGACAGAAGAATTCACCAAGTGGTGCCAGCAAATTGAGAAAATGCTACAAAGAAGAACTGGATGAAAGAAATATGGTCAGTTGCAGAATGTGGTTTCTGTGACAGTTGTGGAAGACCACCACGAATTCACCTCTCTCATATGCCAGATAGGAAGACAAGGGATACAGTAGTGTATGCAGTCACAGTAACAAGAGACAGCAGCCATCCATGTGGGTCCCATGCATTAGGAGGTAAAAGGGAATGTTAAAGAAGGGTGTATTGATCTTTAGCACCAATCTCTGCCACTAGTCAAACACTCCAAGAATGGACTTGACCAACTCAGACTTATGCAACAACCATCAAATGACAATGCAACATCTGATCACTGCAGATATGACCAACTCCACTGACAAGTACTGCATCCCATGGAAGAACAGACATTTGGAGGACAGAGGACATCATGTCAATATGTTTTCCTCATGGATGTGCTGGACACATTGTCCACTACTGCAGAGATGGAAGACAAGTGCTTTATCACTATTACATGGCAATACACCAACCATCACAACAGTCTTCTCCATGCCAGTCATAGTTGACCTGTGGGACAAAGCCCATTGCCATGCCCTGGATGTGGTCACTCCCAATACATTGCAGCATTTTCCCATTGCCATACAGAGCTACCAGCCACATGTGTAGCCACCAACTTCAGGAAATCTAAGTAAGGTGACCACCTGTGAAGGTGAGACTGCCAGAGATGCAAATCCTCCATGGACAATAGTCACCAAGATGTCAGGAAATCTCATTGATGTCATCACTGATGACCAGCCTATCCAGGCACCTGCTGATTCAGGAACTTCTTTTCTTGTAATGTCAGGCAATTATCACAGTAGCTAAAGAAGATGAAAGCAATTGTGCTGAAGGTCACAAATGGGAAATATGTCCAGCTAAAAATAAATGTAAATGTCATGCGACTAGGGCCTCCCGTCGGGTAGACCATTCGCCAGGTGCAAGTCTTTTGATTTGATGCCACTTCAGTGACTTGCATGTCGATGAGGATTAAATGATGATGATTACGACAACACCCAGTCCTTGAGCGGAGAAAATCTCTGACCCAGCCTGGAATCGAACCCAGGCCTTTAGGATTGACATTCTGTCACGCTGACCACTCTGCTACCAGGGGCAGACATATGTCCAGCTGACAGTAAAACATATTGCAAGAATAATTATCAATGACAGAACACAACCATTTAAATTTGTCATTCCAATAGAAAGTAGTCACAATGTTATTCTCGGATGGGACTTCTTGCAGGCACCATAAGCAGTCATAGACTGTGGAGGATGAGAGCTCCAAACTGATGAAGGAATTCCAATAAGCACACGCAACAAAAATTGCTCTAGCTAGCTGTTTATCCTAAAGACGTTATCCAGCCATCATCAATTAGACAAGTGGTCATTTGAGATGCTCAGTTAAACTGTGAAGCTTTTGTCAATTGCACAAAGGTACTCAGGCTCACAAAAGAAAGTGACAATTATAAGCATTGTTAGGTGGTCTTAGAAAACTGTGAATCACCAGTTGCCACAAGCAGCCAGAACTCATCTCTAAAGGTATGTGTGAAGGGACAGCCAAATCAATCCATGAAGGACAGCTTAGTGTCATCAACAAAGAATCATTCTCTGCCACCATTAGAGATAATGCAGGGGGAGAAAGCTTCAATCAAACTGCCCATAGGAAATAGCCTGACTGAGGAACAATGTTGGTGAGTGATAGCCATTCTGTGTAAATTTTCAGATGCTCTCAAATCCAGAGTGCAGAAAAGGTAGACCAAGCCATCCAAGGTATGACACTTTATCAGCACTGGGGATCATACACCAATTAGCCAGTGGTCATATAGAGTGCTGCCTGCTGAATGAATAATACAGGAACAAGTGTAGAAGATGCTAAAAGATGACATCATTAAATCTCCAGAGGGCTACTAGTCTTCTCCTGTGGTCCTTGTGAAAAAGAAGCATAGCACATGACATTTCTGAATCGACTATGACAACTAAACAAAATGAAGAAGAAAGAAATCTATCCATTGTCACGCATTGATGACACCCTAGACTGCTTGAAAGAAGCAAAATATTTCTAAACTATGGACGTGCAGGCAGGCTATAGAACTGACATTGATGAGGCTGACTCAGAAAAGACTGTCTTTATAATTTATGACAGACTCTGTGAGTTTAAGGTTATACAATTTGAAATGTGCAATGCTCCAACCACCTATGAACGTATGGTGGACATCCTCTTTAATACCTTAATTGGAAAATATGTCTTTGCTATCTAGACAACATTGTTGTTTTTTCAAGAAATTTGAAGAACATCTAAGCTGCCTGCCAACCATGTCAAAGTGCACTCAGGCTGCAGGCCTCTGTACGAATCCAAAAATATGTCTCCTAACTTCCTAACTGCCCAAGAAATAAAAATCTTGGGGAAGCAAGAGAACGGCGGTGGAGGTTTTTTGACTCTTCAGCACACTCATGATGTGAGAAGTTTCCTCGGTATGTACTCATAGTACTAGCAGTTCATAACTGATTTGCATAATAAGACACATCACTTGTAAGAGCTACTGAAGGTAGATGCCAAATTTGCTTGGAACAATGTATGAGAAACATCTTTCATTGTCCTTAAGAAGGTGCTAACACCTTCTCCAGTCCTAGCATTGTATGACAAGAACACCAAGATGGAACTTGACACTGGCACTAGCAGTTGTGAATAGGTGCAGTTGTAGTGCAAATTCAGGAAGGTGCTGAAAAAATGATAGTTAACATTTCCAGATTACCCTTAAAATCCAAAATGATTTTACAACTGAGAAAGAGTACCATGCAGTTGTGTGGGGTAACAACAAGTTGCAGCTCTATTTATTTGGTAAACCATTCATCTTTGTGATGCACACCTTTCTCTATGCAGGTTGACTAACCTAAATGATCCATCAGTTTGTCAGGTGAGATGGACACTGAGGCTTCAGTGTATACAGTGGTATACAAAGATGGATGCAAACACAAGATCATGACTGCCTTTCAAGGAATCCTTTGCTGGAACACAGAAGTGTGAATGGAATCTCAGTCATCACTGGATTAAATGGTACTGCTGCCCAACAGAGGGAAGATCCAGCTGTGCTGAAAACCACAGAAGCCTTGAAAAAGGAGGAACCAACCAAAGGAGAATTCCAATTAATAAACAGAGCATTGTATAAGAGGAAATATGATCCATTGGGGCAGAAATTGTTGCTCGTCATCCCAGCTTCTACAGCCAGCTATCCTGAAGCATTTCAATGTTACTCCAACATCTCACAGAATGCTTTAATAAGATGTTGGCTGGTACACTCTTGGTGTATCTTGGTGTCAGATAGAGAGGTAGGGATACAGTACTTCCTGTATTGACATTAACATACACCACAGCAAAGCAAGACACTACATGATTCACACCATTCTTTCTGCTCCATGGTTGTGAAGCCGAAACGACAATGGATACACTGTTCCTGTTTTAACCAGGTAATACTGAGGATGAATATGTGAAACACCTTATCATCAGCACCAAAGAAGCAAGGCAGATAGCTGGTTTAAGGAACCTAGACATGTAGGAGGAAGACTGAGAGTACTATAATGTAAAGCACCAGCCAGTCAGATGCAGCCCACGAGACTGGGTATGGATTTTTACACCAGTGCAGAAAGTAAGACTTCCACAAAAGTTACTAAAGTGCTACTTTTGGCCATATCGTATCCTTCGTTGCTCGTTGGATGCCACATATGAAGTCAAGGATTATGATTCTTCATCAAGACGACAAAAGGACACAGACATTATTCACGTCCTCTGCATAGAGACCCAGTTGAGAATCACTAAGCTTCTATGGAATGGGCTACCTTCTATGCTCACAGTAGTGAAGACAATATAACAGCATGACTAGAACACAAGGACCCACCAGTGCCACTACATAGAGAACCATTGACAAGATTTAGGCCAAGAGCACTATAGTTGGCTCCAATGACAACATCTGAAACAGTGGGTTGCTGTTTCTCCAGGAGACTGATCAATGCTATGAGCTGTGGTGCATGAAGTGTGAAATAATAGTTACCATTGCTGGTTTATGTGCTGCAGTTCACCAATTCAAGCCTGTTACTTAAAATTTATCTTTTCTTGACGTATGTTGTGTTTGTAATGTTTGTATATTATGGAATATTTAATCGTTGCATAAAGAGCAGCATTCTGGAGTATTTGATGTTTGTATGAAGAGATGCAATCTTCATCCAGGAGTGCAGTTCTGTTCTGACTGTATGTTGGTTTCAGTTATAAATGTGCTTTCAGTGTTAAGTGTTGTACTTCATTGATGACCTGCCTGCAGATTTGGACCCAATTGTGATTTGAGATGAAAATATTTATTTGCAGTGAACTGGGTACTTTACTTGTGATACTTAACTCATTTTTATTTGTTTCCTGTCTCTAGTTTCTCTTGTCATTTTTTCTCTGCACTTACATTCAAATGCAGAATAAATAATCCAGTCTTTTAACTTCACACTATCTACGCTGTTTTTTGAAATCCTAGCAGATACTTGACACCACGCAGAGTGGGTAACCTATATTCACCAAACCCAGGTGAAGATGGGAATTCAAATACACACAGGCCTACATCTGGCTGGAGCTGGTGTCGTTTGCCCTGGGCTCGAGGCAATACAACCAACCAAAATACCAGGTAATTTCTGTTATGTAAGGCATCAAAATAAATAATTCAGGTTTTCGGGTTGTAAAATTCCTGCTTTAATAAAGTAAAATTATATATGTGTGCTAAAGTATTTTCAGTCACTGGTGATTTTGAAAATATATTTCACTGAGAACAAATAGGATTTCTCTTTTTAAACTGATCTGTCACTGTCAGATCAACAAATAAACTCATTTCTATGAAAGAGAACATCATCCGTAAAGTAGCAAATGAAGCTCTGTGGTCTTCAGGTTGTTATATGTTGTTTTGAGGGGGGTTGGGGTTGTTGGGGGAAGAAGACCAAACAGCGAGTTCATTGGTCTCATTGGAGTAGGAAAGGACAGGGAAGGATTTCAGCCATGCCCTTTCAAAGGAACCATCCTGGCATTTGCCTGGAGTGATTCAGGGAAATCATAAAAACCTAAATCTGGCTGGCCGGACGTGGGGTTGAACCTTCGTCCTCCCAGATGCGGGTCCAATGTGCTAACCATTGCGCCACCCCACTTGGTTTGTAGTTTTGAAAATCCCGTTCTGCAGAGTAACACTTATTTTGGAATTCTACTAATCTGGTATGAGCACAAAAAATGTTTGCTCGTAGTCCTTCTCATGTCCACACTGAAATTATTAAATAGAAAAACCCTTTCAGCAGCATCCATTCATAATTGCAGTAGCATAGGCAACTTACAATTCAATTATTGATTATCTAACAATAGAAGTACTTGATTACATCTCAACAACAGTGATATAAGTAGAATAATTCACAACCATTCATTTTTACATATCTTTTGTATGTAAAATGTTAGAATAATCCAAACGTGAGATTTTTCTGAACTAACAGAACATTTCATATGGTATTAATAAGAGAATGATAAAAATTCATTTGGCTTAAATATAATTCATTTAACTCTGTTTTTATTTAAATTTTCAGAGAAAGCAGTCAAAATTACCGGAATACCACTAGCAGTCCAGACAGTCAATATGGTTTCAGCAGCCGTCCAAATCCAGACATGCATAACAACCAGGGAGAGAGGAGAGTTGGTGTTGCATCTGTACAAGTGGAGAGTTACGGCCCAGGTTACTACATGTGGGGACCACCACCGCCATACTCAAACCATAGTAGTCCAGCTCATCGTGAACCTATCCTTGGTGTGCTCCTACATTCTAGTTCTATGAGCCCACCATGTGTCAGTCATGTTCACAGACACTGTCATGTACAAGGCCAGTTTCTTGGAGAGCAGAACTGCTTTGGCAATTCACATCTCCAGGCAGCAGGCTCCAATGACACAAATGTGGAAGAAGTTAGGAAAAATGTGCTTACTGAAAATTATACAAATGCAGATGAATCAAAATTACCTGCTTCAGCTGACAGTAGCAGTGAAAATACTAAAAATTCATCAGTTAGTAGAGAAAGAGTAAGTAACACACTCCCAGTATGAAAAGAAAAGAAGAGGATAGATATTTCATCTGTGAAATCAGTTGCTAACATACCATTTTCTGTTGATCAAAAGAAACAGCACACATCTCCAACTCATGTTGTTGCTATTAATACAACATCCAGTTTCCCACGAAACAGTATACAAGTATTATTTGGTCAACAACGTCAGATAACAGAAGCATACCGCAGTCAAAGTATGTCTGAAAAAAGAGCATTAAATGATTTTAATGTTGCTGATAAATTGACTCCACATCGTTTGGAAACGACTGATGGTCATTCAGAGCCAGAGGATGATGGAAGACTGCCAAATCACTGCTCACTACAAATGCGAGGTGTGGCAAGTTCAGCTTTTACTGTACATGAAGCTCCACATGGAAATGGAAATGAACCAACTGAATCTGAGGTTTATTTTGCTGATGTTTCTTCTTGCTGTAATGTGTCTGTTCACAATGATGGGCCAGATTCATCTTTCTATGATGAAGCTTCAGCTCCACAGAAACAAAATGTTACAACTTCTTCAGCAGAAGAGCCTATTGTTCCCAAACCAGAAGTATTACACCAAGTATCACAGTGTTTTGCCACATCAGATAAAAGTCATCATCTTAATATGAAGCAAACAGCCATACAGCAAAGAAGCAGTGTCACAACAAAGCATGTTAATTTAAAAAATACTTCAGAAAATGAATTGGCGTTATCAGAAAGTGCTAATCAATATCATAACAAGTGCAAGCATGAAATTATTGATTCTGAATGTAAAAATTCAACAGCTGATATTTTTAATCATCAGAAACATACTTTATCAAACAGTTGCTTTCATTTTATATTAACAAGACAGAGGAGCCTGTCAAAAGATAATTTGTCTGTGGGCAAGCAGGAAGCATCACATCATAATAATTTATTGTGCAATAAGCAACATATTGAACCAAAATCTCATGATGATTATGACACTTCACAAAATATCCAACAGTCAGCCATGTCACTTTCAGACTGTGAAGCTGGTGTTACTTCTCATGTACCAGATAATAATGAAAATTGTTATACATGTCAGGTAACACACTCTCTGCCACAATGTGACAATTTTGTAGCAACAACCAATTACAATCACAATTCAGTATACTGTAACAATGATGTTGTCATAGGAGATACCATTACAAGCCCAGAGCCCTCATCAGTTCTAAGAATACCCAACGATGAAGTATTAGTGAGCAACAAGAATAACCAGGATGAAACTCCTTGCATCTCAGCAGTGCTGCAGCTGAGTAAACTTCACATACATCAGCAAAGGAACAGTATTCATAAAGCTAACAGTGAGCCTCTAGACAGCTTTCCCTTACTACAAAGAAATAAACATTTTCTGGCTCCTGATGCACAGTATGAAACAATCCCTGAACAGCCACTGCAAATAGCCAAACCCCAGCTTTTACACACTCATAGGCATCACAAAAATTTTATTACAGTACATGACACCTTTAATGGAAATAATGTGGTAAACGCTACAGGGAGACTTAATGCATCCCACTGCACAAACTTTAACTCCCCATCATCATCATCTCCTAGTGACAGATGTTTAAATTTTTTGGTCCCTACAGTGACTAATGTGGATAGCTCCATGAGACTGTCAAATAATCCAAACAACATCAACAGTAGTAGGAGCTTCATAGAAGGATTGTATCAAGCAAATGCCAGTACTGAGGAAGAATCTGAGTCACAGACACAGCAAACTTCGACCTGCTACAGTGATGCTACTTTGGACTCTGGATGCCATAGTGGATCTGAATTTGCTGCCAGTCACCAGAGTGGCAGCACAAGAGGAAGAAACCATAGTTCTAGATCAGAATGTGGAGGAGAAGTAATGGGTGTTGTCACAGTTTGTTCAGTTAATGTATAAAAGTACAAGAAGAGGAGCAGCTGTTTGGGTCAAAAACATCCAGCTGAATAAATTGTATATAAGACTAAAATGCAGATTTCTTTCAGTCATGAAATGATTCTTCCTAGCACATCAAAACTGAGATACAGATTCTAAAACTGTAACATACTCTATATTTCTGTGAGTCAGCTCAGTTTTTGTTCAGTGTATCATTTGTTGTTACATATCACATTGATATTTTTGCTGCAGCTGTGTTGTTTCTATGTTGAAGCAAACAGGAGGATAATTCAGATGCCATTTTAAGTACAAAAATGCAAAAAAAAAAAAAAAAGAAATATCTACACATGTTAAAAATTGTGTATTACATACTGTGTAAAAATGAGTATTTTTTAATGTTTTAAACAAAAGAATTTCTTATTGTTACCTCTATTTTGTTATTTACATGTGAATTTTTTTTCATTCGCGTCATTGTAGTGTAGGAAGAAACAAACCTACATTAATCTGGTGAGTACATTTAGTAGAAGATCTATCAGTTATGTCTTGACTTGAGTTTTTCAGCAATGGGTCTTCAAATATATGAAACACTACCTAACACAAATTTATGTGACAATGTTTATCCTGCACTTATTCATAAATTATGACTATAGAAGTCTGTCAGAAGTTATGTATATCTGTAAAGATTCATGATATTTTTAGTGTTGTAAAAAACACTGAAAATTGTCAAAGTTCTTAATGACAAAAATAGTACTAGCAAATGCCAACTAAGACTGTTCTCTCATCTAAGTTCTTATACTGTATTACCAATCCCTGTAACACTTATGAGCAGTCAGATTTGTCTGATTTTACATGACATAACAGATTTTTTGTGGAGCAGCCTGGCAACAACAGTGACTGTGAGAAAATGCAATGAATAGTAGATTGTTGTCTCTAGCTGGACAAACACATAAAAAATTGTCAGGTTTGAAATGAAAGGGCTTGCAGAATAGCAATAACACTAGCAATAAATAAAAAAATAAAGAGCCAAGATAATATAGGCCTGCAATTAAATATGAGAACATCACAATGTATCAAGGAGCTTAATAAATAGACTAAATGAACATTTAAATAATTGTAGGATTAGTGGGATGTATAGTGATTGTTGCTATGGTGAGTACTAAGAATAATAAAACAGTACAGTAAGAGGATTAGGGTTTAAAATCCTACTGACAATGATCTTGTCAGAGATGGAGGACAAGCTTAGCTTAGGCAAGGATTGGTAAGTAAATCTGGATGTGCAAATGAAGATTTAATTGCCATCCTCCAAAATATGAGTCCAGTGTCTTATCACTGAACCTCCTCACTTAATGAAACAGTACAGGGGAATGGCTGAAGGTGTACAGGTAAGGCAACAAACATGAATGTGAACTAAGATGTAGTAGAAAAGCACCAAGGATTATCTGAAGCTGGTGTGGCATGAGGAGAGAGGATGAGGTGGATATAGGAGATGGGATAGACTCAAGTATAGAACAGGGGCTAGTGGAGACTGAGTTCAGGAGGATGATGGGAATGCAACTTACACTAAGCAATATATTTCACAATTTGATGTTCCAGTTGATCCTTGGGCACTGTATAGTGGTAGCCATTCATATGGGTAAATGGTCAAGAAATTAGCTTTTCATATCAATCAAGAGTTTGAAAAGCTAAGCAAATAACCTACAAATGTCTTGTGTTACTGTGAACTTCATTGAAAATGACAAGTATTTATCTTACACACTAACAGTGAAGCAGAAATATATAATTTTGGCAATTGAAAACTGATCTTACAAGGTCTGTTCAAAAAATTCTGGGACTTTGTCCACAAAATTTTTCTACACTTACCTTTTAGTTATTGTGCATGGTCTCCTTTGAAATACTCTCCTCCACAATTGGTACACCACTCCCAATGCCATTTCCACTTTTAGAAGCGGTCTTGGTACGCCTCTTGCTGGATCATGTGAAGCGCCATCTGCATAGGGTTTTCTGCTTTGGAAATAGAAAAAAACATCTGCAGAGACCAGGTCTGGAGAATATGGAGTATGAGGCAGCAGCATAATTTTTTTTTATTTTTTATTTTTTTTATGCAATAGTCATGCACCAACATGGATGAATGTGCAGGTGCATTATCATGATGGAAGAGTCATGAACTGTCTTGCCATATTTCAGGCCATGTCCTTTTCACATTTTCTTGTAGGTATCACAACACCTCCCAATAGTATCATTGATTAACAGTTTGTCCTTGTGGCATGAACTCGTGATGAACCAATCCTTCAAAGTCAAAGAAAACTATCCTGAATAAGGGTCATCTTTAACTTCTGTCTGGCCATTTTTAAACTGTGTGAACCAATCCTATCACCAAGTGTGGCTTAAGCACTCATCAATGTAGGCTTCCTGCATGCATCGTTTGGGGTGTCTTTGTAAAAGTTTAATTGAGTTTCACGGAAAATTTATTGCAGATGCATTGCTCCTCGAACTCTGCCATCTCGAAATTCGCAAACTGTGTGACACAACATTCTGCTCAATACAGCACTGCATGATAACTGACTTACAACAATGAAACTTCTGGTGGTTACACATCAAATACAGGTGTGTGCAGGGATGCCAACCGCATTTTGCTCCAACATGCCACTGGAGCGAAATTACGAATGTTCTGAAATTTTTTTAACAGACCTCGTGCTTAGCAGTGACAAATTTGAAAAGTACAGTGAACACAGAAAACTTTAACACATGGAGAAAGGTCACACACTTACTTGTTCAATTGTGGTAAAAAGCAATATTCAATACTTGGTTGACATTGTTGACTGCGTTCAGGGTGCTCAACATTATGAAAGTTATGAACTTCTGTTCAGTGCTTGCTGAGGAAACAGTATGCAAGCATATCCATTGCAAATTTCCTGGACAATTTGCACTCTATCTGGCATTTGAACTTGTAGTAAGTATTTGCTAGAAGGTATACACAGGGTGTTACAAAAAGGTACAGCCAAACTTTCAGGAAACATTCCTCACACACAAAGAAAGAAAATATGTTATGTGGACATGTGTCCAGAAACACTTACTTTCCATGTTAGAGCTCATTTTATTACTTCTCTTCAAATCACATTAATCATGGAATGAAAACACACAGCAACAGAGTGTACCAGGGTGACTTCAAACACTTTGTTACAGGAAATGTTCAAAATGTTCTCCATTAGCAAGGATACATGCATCCACCCTCTGTCTCATGGAATCCCTGACGCGCTGATGCAGCCCTGGAGAATGGCGTATTGTATCACAGCCATCCACAATACGAGCACGAAGAGTCTCTACATTTGGTACCGGGGTTGTGTAGACAAGAGCTTTCAAATGCCCCCATAAATGAAAGTCAAGAGGGTTGAGGTCAGGAGAGCGTGGAGGCCATGGAATTGGTCCGCCTCTACCAATCCATCGGTCACCGAATCTGTTGTTGAGAAGCGTACGAACACTTCGACTGAAATGTGCAGGAGCTCCATCGTGCGTGAACCACATGTCGTGTCGTACTTGTAAAGGCACATGTTCTAGCGGCACAAGTAGAGTATCCTGTATGAAATCATGATAATGTGCTCCATTGAGCATAGGTGGAATGAAACTAAAATGAGCTCTAACATGGAAATTAAGCGTTTCCGGACACATGTCCACATAACATCTTTTCTTTATTTGTGTGTGAGGAATGTTTTCTGAAAGTTTGGCAGTACCTTTTTGTAACACCCTGTATCCATTCTCATTAGTGGCCTTGCTGCAGTGGTAATACTGGTTCCTGTCACGTCACTGAAGTTAACTGCTGTTGGGTTTGACTAGCACTTGGATGGGTGACCATCCAGGTCTGCTGAGCGCTGTTGGTGAGAGGGGTGCAGTCAGCCCCTGTGAGCCAGTTGAGGTGTTGCTTGATTAAGAGAAAGCAGCACTGGTCATTAAAACTGAAAATGGCCAGGAAAATGGTTTGCTGAACACATGCTCCTCCAGATCAGCATCCAGTGATGTCTATTGGCCTAGGATGGCATGGCAGTAGGTTTGTACCATGGGGCCTTCTGAGACCTGTTTGCACAGAAAGAGAGAGAGATGTAGACATTCTCAGAGGATTTCTATAAAACTATTCCAAACATGGTCATTGATTAGTAAATTTAGTGGTTTTTCTATCATATTCAACAGTGACAAAGTTCAGAACATGGTGAAGACAGCGTAGCTATTTATGTTTGTAAGCACTGAAGTATCAGTGGTGATGCACAAGTTTGGCTCAGAACAGCAGAACTATGGAAAGCACGCTACCAACATGAGTGGTAGTTGATAGCAAAAAGGCAGAAGCTAAATGGTCATAACAGAAGTTGAGAATCCAAAGTGAAATCCATAATGTGAACAAATGAGAGCCAAGCTATATACATATATCTTAATTTTACATATTTACAGCTTCATACACAAGGACTTAAGTGTGTATCAGAGGCTTGAAGCAGCCTTCTTTCTGTGTGCAAAGTGTCATAAACCCCACATATCATGCTTAGTTAGTTAGTTAGTTAGTAACATGTTCCATAGATCATTTAGACAATTCTTTTACAAAAATTATGTGGAAAAAGTCAGTTTACACTTTACAAGATATGCATACACAATTAGTGTTAAATTTAATGTACACATTATTTTTTTGTCTTACAACTACACTTTAAAATATTATATGTGGACACAGGAGACACACGCACGCACGCACACACACACACACACACACACACACACACACACACACACATAGTGCGGGATTTTTGACTGTACACACTTGTACCTCTGAAGAAAAAAATCAGAACTGTAGATTTTGAACTGTGGTACAAAAGAACTTTCACTGTGGTTGAAGTGATATAAAACATATGTAGTACTCACCTTTTTAAAATGCTCAGAAAAGCACTAAAATAGCGTTTTAAGAAGTATAAAATTAAAAAAAAGAACCTTGGAAGATCACAGTATCGCAACCTACCCCCCCACCCCCCCACCCCCCCCCCCTCCTCTCTCCACAAATCAAGCATTATTTGTGTTGAAACCCTGTAGGACCACACAAAGCATTTTGTCTCATTTGTTGTCCACTATGTCCCTTGTTTCTTTGGAACTTCAGTCTCTGACCTAACATTCAACTTACATATCTTACCTCTGTATATGTTTCTGTCTTCAATATCTATAGTATTGATTTGCACTTTTTCTAGTGATGTTTAACTTCTGTGATCCTTGGTATTGTTGACTTGACACCATGTATGTAAGCCAGAATTCTGTTGGTGAGTCTTGTTGGTGGTAGCCTGCTAATGTGCCTGTAGAACTTTAACCTTCTTTTTCTGACATCTGCTGCTACTGCTAGGTTTGACATCTTCTCTGTGGTTTTCCTAGAATGTAATCTGTACCCCTCTTCTGTCAGCTTTGGGATGAGAATTTTCCTCCTGATTTTGCGTTCTTCCTTCAGTATGCTTCCCACATAATTTTTCATAAGGGAAATCACTTCCATACAGTATTTCAGGCTTGATGACTGTGTTGCAGTGTGTGACCTTTGTTTGAATAGACATGCATTTCTTTTACATATGTCTCACACTTTGCAGTTAGCTCTCTTAATATTTTTAGTCAAGTTTTCTGTGAGATCTTTTCTCCTCCTGTAGATTTGAGAATTTCATATAGATATTTGAAATGTGTAACTCTGTTTATCTTGCCATACTTTGCATCTAATTTTTGTATGTTTAATTTTGAGTAGAAGAATTCAGACTTCTGAAAAGAGATTTGTAAGCCAACTTTTTCTGGACATTCTTTTCATATTTCTATTTGTTTGGTTGCTATTGCTTCATAATTCAAGAGTATGAAGTTCCATCAGTGACACATGCATGTTTGTTTTTTAGAATTTTTATATTTCTCTTAATTTCTGTGAAGGATGTTGGTGCTACTTCTAGCTGCTTAAAGTTTTGTGGAATGATATTTTTAATATATTCTCTTGCTTCTTAAAGTAAACCATTTAATCCTATTTTTGCTGCTACATTTAAAAAAGTGACTGTTACAAGTGCTTGCTACTTTTGAATTATCAGTTACAACATTATCATTTAGTGTAATTGTTATGGTATCTTGTACACTGACTGGCTGTTCTGCCTCCCATTTGACAATATCCCACATAGTTTTAACCTTATTATCTACTTTGTTAATTCCTATCAGGACACAGATTTCTTGACGTTTTAATGACTTTCTTTAAAATATTATAATATTTTTCCCTAGTATGCAGGTAATGTCAGATTTTGACTTATTTTGGCCTTTATATAAATTTCCCTCTTCCCTTTACATGAGTTTTTAGTTCCCTTAGTTATCCTTGGATTGCATGGTTTCTTTTATGAATCTTCTGGTAACGTTTTAGAAAAGCAACTTTCAAATATTTACACAAATTTACTGTGGAATAAATTGAATTTATCATTAGCATCTCTTATATGTATACCCTATCCCATACCACCTCTTTTAACTTACTCTTAAAAGATTGTACAGTTCTCATAAATAAGCCTCACTGCTTTTTATGAACCTGCCTCAGATTTTTAAGTTGCTGTATTGTTTAGTTCCATTACATCAGCATCATGATCAGATAGTATATTAATAAATGGGTACACATTAACTGTTTCAACCTGAGCACTGTCTACAAAAATGTTATCAATCAATTTCCTATTATCTTGTAGAAAACTAGTTGGAAAATTGACTACTGGAATTAGATTGAAACACCCTAATAATAATTCCGGTTCATTTTTCTGGTCTACATCTTTTGAGAAATCTGCAGTGCAATCATCACAAACTACTAACTGGTACTTCTTGTCTGACAGGTAGCTCGACAATGCATCTAGATTTCATATAAACAGCTGAAAGTTTCCTAGAGGGGATCTCTAGACTGTTACAATTATCAGAGAGATATTCTGCAATAGCAAATCACAAGCACGTGCTTCTACATTCTGATCAACACAAAAATTATTTGTTTCAAGATTTTCGACTTTGTGTCCAACTTTAACATATGTTGCAGCTCCTCCTTTTTTTATAATAACTCTACACAAAAAGGATGTTAGTCTATAAATGCTGATATTGAACTTCTCCATCCCTGTGAATACTTGGTGTTCAGAGAATTTAGAATTTTTGACATCTTGTAGGCATACAAGAAGCTCATGAACCTTGTTTTCCAACTCCCTAATATTCTGATCAAACAAATTAATTTTCTTTTTCTGGAAACTTTAACAAATATTATGGCCCAGTTCTGCTCAAATTTCTTTCAGTACTGTCTGTCTGTGGCCAGAATCTGACCTAAGAAATGTGCCCCTTTGACTCCAGTTATAACAGGGATTTTGTCTTGAGTGCCCCACAAAAGAACATTTGAAAGTCTTTAGCTTTGAAACAAATAATATTTCTTGCCATCTCATCTAAGTAGATATAACTGTCATGTGATATTAAATCACTCCTCCCTTAAATTAGAACATAGGATTGATGTTGCCTGGGGTTTTGCCAGGACCACTGGGGAATGGTATGGCTGACACAGACCCTCAGCCTCATGATCTAGTGGGAATTCAGTGTCTGGACAGGTCAGCTGCAGTGAGGATGGTGGTGGTACTGCTGGTCAGTCTACACAGGTTGTGCTGCATTGCTAGGGCTTGTTTCCATCAGAGTGAGTAGTTAGAGTTGCTATGATGACAGATCAGGAACTACCTTCATTGGTGAGTATCTCTACTCTGTATAGGCCTTAGAAAACATTCCTGATTGCATGGCCCTATGGTGTAATGCCACTATGGCCAGTGCAGAGACTAGGGTGAGGATAGGGGCAAGGCTGACCCATGCTAGCTAGTGGGACTGGAGCTGGGGTCATAATATGGGTTTCCAAGTCTTTTACAGTCCTAAACAGGAGTGGGGTTTGTATCAAAGCTGTTTTGTTGTTAGATCAGCTGATCATATTCAGTGGCCATCTCAAAAACATGGCACTTACTGTGGCCAATGATTATGCCTTGTCCCCAGATGGGATTCCAACTGAAGATGCAGGCCCATTTGCAGGATGTGTTTGACCACCCCTGCTGAATGCCTATTTTGTGGAGTTTGTTCAGAGAGTAAGCAGTTGGGGCCAAACATGATATAAATTACGATTATGACATATCATTATTGTACTCAGGTCACTACAGAACATATTTTGAGCTGCCCTCCCCCCCCCCCCCCTTCCCCTCCCCCCTCCCCACACACACACACCAAATATAGATATATATCATAGTAGTTAATTTTGGCCAAAAAAAGTCTGCAATTTTTTCACATTTTGTAGCACTGACGGATTTTTAGTGGTGTCTGTGTGCTCCACCCTGGGGATAAGCCCATTCTTACTCAAAAGATGTCCTAGGTACTTTATGTTTACCTTTAAGAAGCTTCATTTGTTGAGATGGCAACACAATCAATTTTGTGTGAAGTGCATATTCTTGCAATAATAATCTACCAGAGCTGCTTCTTTTGTGTTTTATTGACTGCTACTGGTTTTGAGCAATGGTTCCTTATCAAGCAGTGCTTTATACAAATTTAAATGTTATTTTTCAGATATGATCTACTTTTGTTTTGTCACATTTGTGCATGGTTACAAGCACAAATATGCCAAAACAAAAGCAGATAATATTTGAAAAATAGAATTTTAGTTTGTATAATGTAATGTCTGAGAATGAGCCAACTCTCAAAACCAGTAGCAGTGAACAAAATATAAAAAGCAGCTCTGGTGGATTAATGTTGCAATAGTACACATTTCATACAATTTTTTGAAGTTGCAGAACACCATGCATGAGAAATATACCATCTACTTTCTGGTAGGTGGGCAAACAAGACTTATGGATTTTCCATGTATTGTTCTAAAGTAGGCCATGTTACAATCATATCTTCAAGGTAATTAACATGGTTTAGGCAACAGTGAATCAATTCTTTGGGAAATCTCTGAAAAATCATTTTACATTTCAGAAGGCATATTCAACACCTGTTTTTACCTTGTTTCTGTGTCCAAGGCAATCTGTAAATATATGTCAGTGAGATCAGTCTCCAAAAATTCTGGCCTTCATATAACTTCATCAGCAGGTCTTCAAGTCACAAAATCAGATGCTCATCTTTATTAAACTGAGTTAGTTAGTTAGCTCATTTTAACAATTCTTTTATAGGAATGAATGTGGAATGAGTCAGTTTACAGGGTGTGTGTACATTATCAGTTTTAACATTAATGAACATATTATTTGTCAGGCCTTCTCATGCAACTACAATAAATATAAGGATTGTAGTGGGGGATACAAATGGTCAACTTCAGTTTATTAGGAGAATTTTAGGAAAGTGTGGGTCACCTGTAAAGAAGACTGCATATAAACATTAGTGTGACCCCTTCCTGAGTACTGCTTGAGTATTTAGGATCTCCACCAGGTCAGATTAAAGGAAAACATTGAAGCAATTGAGAGACATACTGCTAGATGTGTTACCTGTAGGTTCGATAAACATGCAAGTGTTGCACAGATGCTTTGATAATTCAAACGGGATTCCCTGGAGGGAAGGTGACATTGTTTTTGAGGAATGCTGTTGACAAAATTTGAAGCTGACTACAGAATGATTCTATTGCCGCCAACATAAATTTTGCATTAGGACCACAAAGATGTGATAAGAGAAATTAGGGCTTTTATGGAGGCGTATAGACAGTGGATTTTCCCTTCACTCTATTCATGAGTGAAAGAAGAAAGGAACTTCCTAGTAGTCATACAGGATACCTTCCATGATGCACCATATGATGGCATGTGGAATACATATGTAAATGTAGATGTAGATGTAAAAAAAAAAGAAAAGTTTTTCCTTATCTTTTTTTCCCCCCTTGTTGCTGCCCTAAAATCTCCATCTATTCTAATAGACCCATACAGTTTTTTGATTATGACCATTTTTGTTATGGTACCTACTGACTGATCAACATAAGTATAATGGAACTTAGCTCATGCAATCTACCTTAGTTTTAACTGTTCCCTGCATTGCAAATTGTACTGGACATGCATGCTAAGTATACAACTGTTTAGCTGATTTCAGTGGAATACTTGCTTAAAATTTTTTTTTGCACATCCTGCTCTGGGTGTAAACAATTATTAATATTCTGCGCAAGACTTTTCTAGGTTGCTAAATTGAATGGGAGATAGCTCTAATGATACTGATCATCAATTTAGTAAAAATGACCAACTCAAAATATTAGCTGTCACTAGCAAGTTAACTACATGAAGTATTTGTATTCTAGTAGCAAAATGCATAAATACTTTATGAGTCATTGTGGCCATTTTAATGCACTCAAAAACTGAAATTAGTCTTGACCACCATATGTAATTTATTCTGCCTTATGCATTTTGGCCTTACACCATTCTATAAGGCTCTACAAGAGAAATACATGAAAAGGTATCAGTAAAAATGCATTGGTAAAATTACATAGAATGTACATTGTAAATATGGAGAAGCAAACACACAGTGAAAACCATTGATAAAGTACACATCGTAAAAAGCTAAGGAAGCTAAATCTCACAAAAATGCAGGGTGTCTCAAACGTTTTGGGTCAAACCAAAAGAGGTTATATTGGGTCCACAACTGATTATACTGAATTAGGGAACCAAGTCAGAAACATATTTTTATTGTATTATGGACATACACAGCACACATCATGTAACAACAATGCAGCTCATAGTGATTGTTGAAATTGACGAACACTGGTCTCAACAAATGCATGGTAATGGTGCATGAAGTTCTGCTGCACTATCTCAAAGATCCCTGGTGCCTGTTGGACCAGGAGGCAGGCATCTTGGACACTGGGAAGCAGGTCTTCAACCATTTCTGTAGGGGTTTCATACTCCAACACCTTGATGTAACATCAGAGGAGAAAGTTCAGAGGTGTGACATCTGGCAATCACACTGGCCATGGGACAGGACCTTCCCTCATAATCTAACGATGACTGTACATGTTAATGGCTGGGGCACCATTGTGTTGAAACTGCATCCTTTCATGGACAACAAGGGGTAAAGTCTCCAAGCAGTGGAAGCACATCTCACAGGAGCACATAATGTGGACCATTCAAATGGGAAGGCAGCAAATAATGTCATGTTAGGTGATCTTGGGGAATGTCCACCCATACAATGACAGAGAGTCATTGCTGGTGGCCACCAGTATGGATGGTCTGGGGATTGTCCTCACCCCAGAAATGGCTGTTGCGACTGTTAAAAACACCATCATGGGTGAATGAGGTCTCATCCATGAACAAACAAACTGTATGATGTTTGGCACTACAGTGGATAATCCATTCACAGACATGAATGCAGTGCTCAAAACCCATTGATCCCAGTGCTTGCACATGCTCTTTTTGATAGGAGTGTAATACCTGTTCCACCAGTACTCTCTACACTGTTTCCTTTGAAGTGTGCATTTCATTGGCAGGTTGATGGGTACTTATTGCTGGATGGTTGGCCACATGATCCAACACCATCTCCTCAAAGCCTGGAGTTTGGACAGCACTCTGTGCTGTGAAAAATCCTGTCTCTTGTAAGTTGGTATCCAAAGAGATAAACATCTTCCAGTTGGGATGGTGCCTGTTGGAAAAGCATTCTCTGTACATTTGAGCTGCTTTAAGGACACTACATCCTGCTGCACCATACACTAAATACATGTCTGCTAACTCTCGTGATGTATAACATTCCATTTTTGACTACATGTTATGCACTGCACACAGTAACACACCTCACCATGGGCACATCACAAGCTGTGTGATGCAATGGACAGCTGACATGAGGGATATGGTGTGTGTGCAGCACAGGTTAATGTGCTGGTGCAATGCATGCAGTTACCACATGACATATATGCTATGGGCTAAATTGAGTGCAGTATATCTATCTGGTGATCAGGGGTGTATGCTGTTTATTATATGCTGCCTGTTCCAGTGTACAACAGACACCTGAGATACAAGAGCGCAACAGAACTGCATGGGCCATTGCAGTATGTGCATTGAGACTGGCAGTTGTCACTTTGAACAATAACTATGAGCTAAGTTGTTGTTATGTGTTGTACATTGTGTGTGTCCATAACACAATAAATATGCATTTGGTGCCATTGGCTTCCTATCTCAATACAATCAGTTGTGAACCCACTATCAACTGTTTGATTTGGAACCAAAAGGTTTGAGACAGAATGTATATACAATACTTTCATATGTAAAATGTAAAGTGAAGTTGTCAAACATGGATACAGAGTGTCTGGTCTACTTTACATGATGGCATTTGAGTGTAAACTGACTAACTGTACATGCCAAAGTATTGGGTAAAGAAGGTCACTAGAGGATGGTACTATTCAGCAGTTATGAAAGTCATATTGTTTTAAAATACAGAAATACTGATACAATCAATTCATATTATATAGTATTTATATACATTACATTTCATGTACTTTTATAATTTTTTTAACTGTGTGTTTGTGTCTTCCATTTTTGTGATAAACATTTTATGTAATTGTACCAATGTTTCTTCACTGATGCCTTTAAGAATGGCACAAGTCTGAAACATGTAAGGCAGAATAAAATAAACATGGTGGTCAAGTCTAATATCAATTTTTGAGTTAGTATTCTACCTACATGCTTACACCTTTCTTTTATATTGATATAGCCCATTAGTGGAATTTCTTGACACTTGTAGGTGACTGTCTGTTGCTGAGATTGCAGTAGTGACAGGGAGCTGCTGCATCAGTATCCTAGTTAATCAGGGACACAGCTGCTTGTGTTACAGCTTGGAACTCTACCTCATATTTATTAACAATCACCTTGATCACTATGTTAGTTGGAGCTCTGTTGACTGCTGATATTAATGTGGCAATGCACACAATCATGTTACACTGTTTTGTGTACACTACCTAACTATGCACATGTTGGCCAAGTGGCCAGACATGTGACAGATAAAGCACTCTGCATCCCATTTAGCCAATGACTTCTCTTGTGTTTGTTGTAGAAGTCAGGACATTACTACAGTAACTTATGAGTATCTGAAAGTGATAACATTGCATGAGCCATGTCTTTCATATGCTGCTTGTGCTGGAGACTGATGACACATTATAATTTATGCTCTTGTCTTTGAATATCTACCAATACTGTGGCTTAACATGATTTGCCAACTACCTTACTTTTTAATTTAGGCTTTTTCACAGGGATGCAGCAAAATTGTAGGCTTGTGTTGGTATCCCCTGACAATAATTATGACTTTTGCATGTCATCAGATGCGCTGCTAATTATCAGATTTGGCCACAAAAAGTTTGCTGAACAGAAGAAGTAATGTTGAACACTCATACTATTTGTAAAACTTCACAGAGAGGTGGTCTAATGTTTTTGGAGAGTAAGCACTCAACTTCATTAATAAAACACATTGCATGATTCACATGAAAAATTATTCTGTCTGAATAAAGCCTGAAGTTCAGTGACTCATGCTGTGTAAGATTTACCCAGTTACTTGATACACTGATTAAATTTTATAGTTGTGGCTATGCCATGAGTTTTCTTACTATACAGGCTAGAAAGTGTATCATAAGTTTCAGAAATTTATAGATTGCTAGGCTCAGCAAACAGCTGTAATTTTTTAATTAATTCATATATTTTACTACCTGAAGAAACAAAGGGTAAGAAATACTTCACAACTTACATGAATTTAGTTGATACAGATAAACTTCCCGCATTTCTTCTGCTTGGTAAAAATTGTCATCAGACACCTGTTGTGGTGATACTGACATCAGTTTGTTGCAGAATTATGGAACATGTTTTATGTTCATGTATTACAACATGCCCAGAGAACAAAAATCTCCTCTATAAAAGTCATCATGTATTCCACAAAGGAGACCTTGAGAAGCTCAACTCCTTATTTTTATCCATAGATCCAGAACACCGTAGACAATAGTGTCCAGCTTGATTCAATGTTACTTGAGTTCAGGGAGGCATTTGATGCAGATCCGCACTGTTGTTTGGTGAACAGAATATGACATTATCACATACTGGACCAGGCATGTGGTGTATTTAGAACTTCCTTGCAGATACAACTCATCACATGATTCTTAATGGCACAAAACTGACACATGTAAAGGTAATTTCAGGAGCATCCAAAGAAGTGTGATAGGTCCATTCTGTATACGATATATGTAAATGATCAAGTGGTTAACATCAGAAGCTCAATGAGGTTGTTTGCAGACCATGAATTTGTCCACAGATAAGTACCAGATCCAGAAGACTACGGAAACACAGGAAGACCTGCAGAGAATCAATGATCGATGCAGGGATTGACAGTTGGTCTTGTGAGAGTTTAAAACAGTGAAGGTGGTCATTGTGCAAGACACAACTTGCCTGCATAACAGAGTTAAAAGAAAATTATCTTGTGTCATGTAGAATAATCACTGACCAGTATATGTGACCTTGGTCAGGCCTTATATACTGAGAAGAATAAGGCATTGTATGTAATAAAGCTAGTACCCCAATGAAGTGTGATAGGGCTGCTACTGTCTACAACATGTATTAATGATCTCATGGACAACATTATAGGCTCTGTGAGGCTATTCATAGATAATACTGTTATCTAAAGGAGGATTGCAATGTCATAAGACTGTAGCAAAATGCAGAAAGACCTGCAGAGAATTGACATTTGATGTAAGGCTGACAGTTGACACGAAACATAAATAAATGTAATGTATTGTGCATAAATAAATGAAGAAACCCACTACTGTTTGATTACACTATTAGGGAGAAATCACTAAAACATTAACTACTGTAAAATAGCTAGGGGTACCACCTGGAGTAACCTAATGTAGAATAACAACATAAAACAAATCACAGGAAAAGCAAATGCCAGGCTGGAATTCGACACAGGAAGTTTGTTCCACTATGTTTTAGTAAAAACTTTCCTGATTTTCAGTTGTCTGATGTAACATACATAAGTTATACTAGTCTTGTTACCTCACTTATATTTACAGTAATACTTTTTTACCATATCAATGTTTCAACAAAGTCTTTTGGACTACAAATGTAGTTCCTTGTTGCCTTATTATATTTGACAGTTTCATCTGTGAACCACTAATGCCAGCATGGCATCTGATCAGGAAAAGTGGTCACATTACATGTCAGGAAAAGTGACCAAGTTGTTTACCCTGGCAAGTGGAATTGTATCAGATACTAGGACACCAAAAGATCTAGAAAGTAAGTCCAAAAATAAGAACAACAAACATGGGATTGCGATGGAATTTTCCAGATCACCCTGCTAGGTAGGGGAAAGTGGTCTCTTCATTAGACTTCAGAAGCATATAACTCCTATATATTATTTTTATTTTCACTTACAAATATTTGGTATGATACCTTGTAATATTTACATTCAAAAAGGGTAGGCAGTAAGCTTCTATTGATAACCATAATTTTGTGAAAGTTTCCCATAGAGTAGCCACCTTACCCCACCTTCCCCTAATTCATTCTTAAAAGAAGTGGCTTAAAGACACTTGTTTGACCAATTCTTGAGTATTATTCTTCAGTCTGGAACCAGCTTGAATTAATAGAAAAGACAGAGAAGATCCAAAAAGAGTGATTCATTTCATCATAGATCATTTAGTTGGTGTAAGAGCATTACATAGATGCTCAACAAACTCCAGTGGCAGATGCTAAAAATGAGGCATTATTCATCATGGAGAGGCTTATTATTGAAATTCCAAGAGGGTACATTCTGGGAACATTTAGGCAACATATACCCCCCTCCCCACCCCCCCACATATGCCTCACAAAATTACCATGGTAAGAAAGTTAGAAAGCTCATACAGAGGTTTACTGATAGTCATTCCTCCAATATGCCATTTGCAGGTAGGGGAAAAGGTATTGACACCAGAAATCCCCTCTGCCACAAACTGTAAGGTGGCTTGCAGAGTATAGATGTTGTCACAGCTGCTGTTGTATCAGTAGCTGTATCAGCTGCCAGTTCTACTCTTGTTGCTAAGCTAATCACAGCTGCAGCACCTGTTGTATTTGCTGCTGCAGTTCCACCTGCTGTTTCCACAAATCCTAAAACTGTGTATTTATACTGAAATAATATCAGCAATTTAGGAGCTGTCATTTTTGCCACTTTCTTTCATACTCGACAGTAACTAAGTCTGGAACATTGTGAAACCAGTGAAGGTGTATAGGTAAATGAGTGCCGAAATAGTAGCAGAAATGTACAACTTTTGCTCAGAGCAGAGAATCTGCAAATAATAGAACATTAATACATGTGGTGCTTGCCAGAAGAATATTCACAGAGTTAAATAAGAACTATATTGGTGTCTAAAATTAAAGCAACACACTGTTCTTTCCCTGTCCTGTGTCTAATCCATGATATAATCATATCAACTATTAACCACATGTCTGTATAGTCATGTTCTGCATGGTAAGATGGCATTCTGGTCAGTGGATAACCAAACCAACAATGATGTCAGGGCACCTATGAAACGAGGTAGCATTTGCTGAGTAGCCCACATCCTCAATTGCTGTGTACACTGCCACAGATGGTGCATTACGTCACAGAGAAGTTGCCTACCAGGACTCTCTGCAGTGGAGGATCATAGAAAGAAAGGGAGCAGAACAGTTACAAACTTATTTGGCCCCATGGCTTAATGTGAATCATTCTGCTGTTTCTCAGATGTGGCAACAGTTTATAGAGACCAAAACTGTATCCCAAAGACTAGGGCAGGTCAGACCACTTGTGTCTTCAGAACAGAGGACTGTTATTTGGCTGTAAGGCACGACATTACTGCCTTAATGCTGCACAGTAACTGGCATGTGAGCATGCGGCATCCACTAGACATGTTGTAACAGGACAAATGGTGTGTAGAAGACTGTGGAAGAGTGGCCTTTATTGTTGGAGACATCCTGCAAGTGTACCTCTGCCATGTCTTCACAGAAGGGAAGGTCTGGCCTGGAGTCATCAACCTGCCACCTGGACAGACAAACAGTGGGCCAATGTTGCTTTCACAGATGAGTCCTGATTTAGTCTGGAGAGTGATTCTGGATGGATTTGCATCTGAATGGAATGTGGAACATGATTTTGGGACTCAAACATTGTGGAAAGAGACTGAGATTGAGGAGGATTGTAGGAGGTGTTGTAACAAGATCTTGGGACCTCATTTAAAGTTGTTGCGAGGTGCTGTGGGCCCAAACATTTTATTTATGGACAATAATGCTTGACCTTATAGAGCACAAGTGGTTGATGTTTCCTTCAAAATGGAAAATATTGCACACATGGTGTGGCCTACTCACTCTCCTGATTTGAATCCCATAGAGCATGTCTGTGATGCACTAGGGGGACATTTTGCATCACGTCAGCATCCACCCAACTCTCCAAGACTGTGAGTAGCTCTGCAGGAAGAATGGGCATTACTGCCACAACACGAGACTCATGACATCATTCACAGCATGTCCCATTATTGTCAGGCCTGTATTGCTGCCAGAGGTGGTCACACCCCATACTGAGCACATTAACCAGTTGTTGGAATGTGTGTGCAAATCCATCAAGTTTGCCAGCCGCTGTGGCCGAGTGGTTCTAGGTGCTTCAGTCCGGAACTGTGCTGCTGCTATGGTTGCAGGTTCAAATCCTGCCCCAGGCGTGGATGTGTGTGATGTCCTTAGGTTAGTTAGGTTTAAGGAGGTAACAGAAGAAATACTGAATTTGATTGATGAAAGGAGAAAATATAAAAATGCAGTAAATGAAGCAGCCAAAAAGGAGTACAAACATCTCAAATATGAGATGAACAGTAAGTGCAAAATGGCTAAGCAGGAATGGATAGAGGACAAATGTAAGGATGTAAAGGCATATATCACTAGGGTTAAGATAGATACTGACCAGAGGAAAATTAAAGAGACCTTTGGAGAAAAAAGAGCCACCTGTATGAATATCAAGAGCTCAGATGGAAAACCAGTCCTAAGCAAAGAAGGTAAAGGAGAAAGGTGGAAGGAGTATATACAGGATCTATACAAGGGCGATGCACTTCAGGAGAATATTACAGAAATGGAAGAGGACGTAGATGAAGATGAAATGGGAAACATGATACTACACGAAGAATTTGTCAGAGCAATGAAAGACGTAAGTAAAAACAAGGCCCTGGGAGTAGACAACATTCTATTACAGCTACTGATAGCCTTGGGAGAGCCAGCCATGACAAAACTCTACCATCTAGTGAGGAAAATGAATGAGATAGGCAAAATATCCTCAGACTCCAAGAAGAATATAGTAATTCCAATCCCAAAGAAAGCAGGTGTTGACAGGTATAAACTTTACCAAACTATCAGTTTAATAATTCACAGCTACAAAGTACCAACACAAATTCTTTACAGACAAATGGAATAACTGGTAGAAGCCAACCTTGGGGAAGATCAATTTGGATTCGGTAGAAAAGTTGGAACATGTGAGGCAATACTGACCCTATGACAATGTTAGAAGATAGCTTAAGGAAAGCCAGACCTACATTTCTGGCATTTGCAGACATAGAGAAAGCTTTTGACAATGTTGACTAGAATACTCTCTTTCAAATTCTGAAGGTGGCAGGGTTAAAATACAAGGAGTGAAAGGCTATTTACAATCTGTACAGAAACCACATGGTAGATATAAGAGTCAAGGTGCATGAAAGCAAAGCAGTGGTTTGGAAGGGAGTGAGACAGGGTTGTAGCCTATCCACAATGTTATTCAATCTGTATATTGAGCAAGCAGCAAAGGAAACAAAAAAAAATTGAGTAGGAATTAAAATACATGGAGAAGAAATAAAAACCTTGCATTTTGCCGATGACATTGCAATACTGTCAGAGACAACAAACAACCTGGAAGAACAGTTGAACAGAATGGACAGTGTCTTGAAAGGAGAATATAAGATGAACGTCAATAAAAGCAAAATGAGGATAATGCAATGTAGTAGAATTAAATAAGGTGATGCTGAGGGAATCAGATTAGGAAATGAGACACTTAAAGTAGTAGATGAGTTTTGCTATTTGGGGAGAAAAATAACTGATGATAGTCAAAATAGAGAGGACATAAAATGTAGACCAGCTATGGCAACGAAAGTGTTTCTGAAGGAGAGAAATTTGATAACATTGAGTAAAGATTTAAGTCTCAGTAAGTCTTCTTTGAAAGTATTTGTTTGGAGTGAAACATGGAAGTGAAACATGGACAATAAATAGTTTAGACAAGAAGAAAATAGAAGCTTTCAAAATATGGTGCTACAGAAGAATGCTGAAGATTAGGTGGGTAGACCACATAGCTAATGAGGAGGTACTGAATAGAATTGGGTAGAAGAGGAATTTGTGGCACAACTTGACTATAAGGAGGGATAAGTTGGTAGGACACATTATGAGACACCAAGGGATCACCAATTTAGTATTGGAGGGAAGGGTGGAGTGTAAAAATCAGAGAGAGAGACCAAGAGATAAATAAACTAAGCAGATTCAGAAGGATGTAGGTTGCAGTAGTTACTCAGAGATGAAGAAGCTTGCACAGGACAGAATAGCATGGTGAGCTGCATCAAACCAGTCTCTGGACTGAAGACCACAACAACAACAACATAGAGGTATCATGGCTCAACATTTCTACAGGGAAATGGCTTGTTGAATCCATTTCACACTGAGCTGCTGCACTGCACTAGTAAAAGGAGGTCCAACATGATATTAGGAGGTATTCCATAACTTTTCTCACCTCAGTGTAAAGCATAAACAAATTAGAAGCCATGTTGTGATAAGCCAGGTAAAGTTTACAATGTAAACAAAGATGAGCTTGCTCATATACCTATATCTAGATGACAGATCACTGATGGCTTCATAAAAAACACAGCAGTGAGTGTCACAGAGTGTGCCTATTGCACTCATTTTATGTGCACATTGCGAGACTGTCTTAAAGTCTTCCATCAGGGAGACTAGTGGCATCTCAGCCATCTTGTCCAAGCACTACTGCCAAGATGGGTTATTAAAGATCTGCATCAAAAAAGTAAGAACTTCAGAATGCACTGACTCACATAAGTCTAACAATAGAAGGAATCAAATTAGGGGAACTCTAGGTACTACTGTAACTGCAGCATCATAGAAAGATTCTTGGTATGGCTGATGAAGGTTAGTTCTACTATTTAAGACAGATGAAATATGATTTCGTTGTTGGAACTTGTAAATTCTCATAACATCTTATACTGGGCAACCACAAATCTCAACCTTGTGCATGAGTAATCCCTACATGGAAACATAATTAAGTGTTGTTTTAGCCACATATTCTTTAAAAAAAATGTTCTCATGGGTTTTTACAGTTCATATGGATAAATTTAAATTACAACTGACAGAAAACAAGTACAAATACTGACACATTCACAAATTTCATTTTTTTGTAGAAAATGGCTGAAAGTATAAACAGTACCCACATATTACTGTGAGTGATTAATGTAGCATCAGGTAATGAACAATATTAAGCTCATACACTACATTAATACTTTAAAGACCCAAGCCACAGAAATAGTCATGGAATACATTCATAATGGAAGTATGATTTTACATTTTTTCACTGTATGATGATTTTAAAATCTGCTTCAGTATTCAGCAGGGTGCCTTTATCTGGGTGATGCAACACTTTTACCTTATTGCTACTCTTTAGATGGAGACTGGAGGGGAGAGGGGTGGGTTATGCAAAGTTGGGGAATAAGCCATGTTCTTCAGCCCCTGTGCCTTGACCATAGGCCTCAAAATGATGCCGCTGTGGAAGAGCCAGATTTGTGACGTGTGCCCTTAGCTACTTAATTGACATGATGTGAGTGAATCTTCCCACAGAGTGCCATTGTGCTTACAGCACACTCAATGATATGCTGCAACCCTTACAGAGTTGGTAGCCATTATCTTTATCTATAAGTTCAACATACAGCTAGATCTCTAGAGACTCTTATAGTATGCAGTCCCAGAATGTGTTAGCCTGTTTTAACAAATTGGTGCTTGGTATGACCATTAGAGGTGGAGCAAACTCTGAGTTGACTTTGTTGATTGTTCTTTATTCAAGTGATGCATATGCTATAGGTATCTTTTCTGCACTGTCAGGATAGTTTGAGCTTTGTACATTTTCCTGTACTTGCATGACACTTGGTAATTCTGTGGTTTCCAGAGTATTAGATCATATGTACAAGACTCCAAGTAGAATTCCATCTTAGGTGGTGGGCAGCCAGAGTAGTCTTCCAATTTTTGCTGATGTGTTCAGAATGTAACAGATAAACACTATCACAACACGTCTTTCCTTCCTCTGCAAGCTGTGATGCAAGTGTCTTCAGATTTATGGGATGCTGGATATCATGGTTGCTATAATTTTTCTTATGGAAAATGGTCTGTAGCTCTGCAGTTCCACTCTTAAACTCTTTTTTGTCAGAGAGCCTGTGAATCAAATGTGCTTAGGAGCACTTCTAAATCTACAGGACTACTCTGTAATTCATACTTAGTGCCTGGCAGGAAGTTCACTGATACACCTTCAGAATATTTCTCTGTGGTTCTGCTCTTGAACAGTGGGTGGGAAAAATGAACATTTAAATCTTTCTGAACAAGTTCTGAATTCCCCCAATTTATCATGATCCCATCTTCCTAAGTGGGTTGGTATCAATAAAATATTTTTGCCTTCAGAGGAGAAAGTTGGTATTTCGCTGTAATACAAAATGAGCTGCCCTCCTCTGGACTTTTTCGGTGTCCTCAGTCAATCCTCTCTGGTAAGGATCCCATATCACACAGCAATACTATAGCAGAGGATGAGCTAGTGTAGCATAGGTAGTCTGTTTAGTAGACATGTTACATCTTCTAAGTGTTCTGCCAATAAAATTCACTCTTTTTTTACCTTCCCCACAACATTATCTTTGTGATTGTTCCAAATTAAGTTATTATGATCATAATTCCTTGGTATATAGTTGAACTGACACTCTTTAGATTTCTGCGATTTATTGTTTAATTGAAGTTTAACAGATTTCTTTTAATACTGATGTGTATGACCTCACATTATTCTTTATTTACAGCCAATTGCTGCTTTTTGCACCATTTGGTTTTCATTTTCTAATGACGTTAATATATTATATATGACAGCATCATCCGCAAAAAAATCTAAGATGGCTGCTCATATTGCCTCCTAAAACATTTATATAGATTAGAAATAGCAGAGGGCCTATGAGACTTCATTGGGGAATCCCGGATATCAGTTCCATTCTACTCAATGACTCTCGATTGATAACTATGAACTGTGATTTTTCTGACAGCAAACTGTGATCCAGTTGCACAGCTGTAGTGAGGATGCATAACAGCTGGAAGCATATAACTATAAGCAGAGGCTTATGGTAAACACTTGCTGAGATGCCAAAACAGAATCATACCAACTTTTTTTGAAGGTCATTCATCATATCAGAACTTCAGCCACCACACAGGTCACTGGAAGTAGCATCCTGGCTCTGGAGAGGAAAAGGATCAACTACACATGGCACAGAGTTGCTGAGACCACAAGAGAACTCTTCATGCTTCATCTGCAGATGACGTCAACCTGTGCCCCAATCTGCGGCAATGGGTAGACACAGCCAGTTGATCTCCAGAAAACAGAGCAGGGTATTCAGCAACATGCAGGCAAGCTACAAAATACAAATGCCTTGTACCTAAATCAAAGGAAGAAGAGCCTCAGAGGACTTAAATCAATTGTAGAGGGAAAATAGTTGATGATACAGTTTTATCTGTACTCAGGAAGATATTAAATTTTTCACCAACTCTAACAGTACCAGCAGCAGATTTTATCAGTGCAGTGGAACAGGTTGCTCTTCCCCTCAATGTAGTAACAAAAATACAGCGTGAAATATGATACACACTTACAAGAGCCAAATTGTTCCATGGGGGAGAGGAAAACACTTGAATGCCTCCCAGAAGATTCTGAGACAGTAATCCATTCAGCAGGTCTTGCTACCACTTCAAGAATACAAGCAGAAAATGTACAACCTACTAAAGGATAATGGCTACAAAAAATGATCCAACCAACCAAGTGAAGAGGGAGACTACCAAAGTGCAGCAGATCACTATCAAAGATAAAACAATGAGGAAAACTTTGTCCAAAAGTGGCTTCTCCTTCTAGATTTTATGGATTACCTAAAGTTAATAAACAAGTGATGCTGCTCTGTACCATCATAAACAGTTTTGTTGCAACAATGTATGAAGTGGCAAAAACTTGCACAGTGATGCTCAGCTGCTTTGTTGGCAATTGTCAGCATCACATGTAGAAGTTCATGCATTTCATCCAGTGGCTTCAGAACTTTCAACTAGGCCAACATGATCTCATGGTGAGCTTGAATGTTGTTTCCCTCTTTACTAGGACATCTTTAAGAGACTCATTCCTTCAAAGATTCTTCTCTCGTTGATGGGCACAGTGTGAGAAAAATCATTGATAGTCTGTCAGATCATGATGCACAGCTAGTAATGCTGAAAGGAATAAGCCAAAGTAGGAAACAAAAGATTTAAAGACATGAGTATCTCTGCAAATCAATCATTAAAAAGGCAATCACAAAGGACAAGAAGTCTACAATACAGACAGTTTGGGACAAATAAAACTCATTTCCACAAATCTTTACCACTTTCTTTGACAGCTCTTTCACATTAAAAAGTATGAATGACATCAAGAGAATAGAAAACTGAGGAAAAAATCAAAACTAGATGGCCAGTTGTGAAAGAGGTATCAGGGCAGAATGTGGACACTCAGTATATTACAGAATGAACCTATTAGTGATTTACCATAGTTGTGCCAAAAATTTAATAATCTTTCTTGACAGTAGGTGGTAGGTTAAACCAGAAGTTTATTGGTACAGATAAACAAGCAGAATTTATAAAATTTGATATTCTGTGACAAATAATAGCTCATGCAGAAACACATAACAAACAAAGATGAAACTGAATAAGTTATTAATTCACTTAAAAGTAGAAACTCCATGGATAAGTTGAAATATCAAGTATTCTTATGGAAATCAGTGCACAATGTATTAATTCTGTACTCGTTCACAGGTGCAATGTGTCTTTCAGATATGGCCAGTTTCCTAACAGCTTGAAATACTCATTAGTAAAACCACTTTATAAAGAGGGAGAAAGACAGAATGCATTCAATTACTGGTACCACCATATGCCTTTGCTAACAGTGTTTCTAGAACTTTTTGAGAAAGCAATGTATAAGAGAGAAGTATCACATCACAGCCGAGATAATTTGTTGTCAGACTCAGCAAATTTCGTATACTGAGATATGGCTTCAGGAGAGGATTATCAACAGAAAGGCAATATATTCTTATTTATGTGAGGCATTATTAGGAAAAAATGACAACTTAAGGACGGCAGGTATTTTCTTTGATTTAACAAAAGCATTTCATTGTATGGACCGTGCAATAGTTTTACATAAGTTGGAACAGTATGTTATTAGGGACACAATAGTGGTTCACTTCATGACTGGCAGTCAGGAAGCAAATCATTGTCCTTCAGTGTTAAAGTCATGAGGGGATGGCAGGCCGCTTCTAGACAGGACTGGGCAGTGGCAGGGGGTCATGGTGAGAATGCAAGCTAGTGGTAGCTCATTAAAAGATTGTCAACAAGCCAGTCACTTTATTACAACTTATGAAGCTACACTCAGATGCTGTGGGGTAACAGCATGCATGGTGTACCATCAGTTGGCATCCAAATGGCAAGTCCTGATGATGCGACCCAGAATGCTGATGCCTATGGCCAGCTAGCAGCATGCACACCATTTCCATATGCCACACTCAGTGTTTGCCATTAGAGGCACAGCAGATGACCGGAACACCTGCAGAGACTGCAGCTTTCTGGTGAGAAATCCCACCTCTGCGTGTGATGGTGCAAGGTGTCAAAGTGCTCATACCAGTATCCAAGTGGCACTTGCATCAGCAGATAGTACCATGGTGGCAAATGGCTGAGCTCATGGTGGCTGCATGCTCTCCCATGGTGCAGCAGTGTGTGGCATAGCCCTTCATGACAGTCATTCAGCTGAGCTGTGAATATCTCTGTTAAAAAGTCACAGTTATTTATAGAAGATAGTGTCACATTCTTTGTGTTGTGGCATAGCTTTCAGTCATGTTCCCAACTACATTTATCTGGCTCCCAACGGGGAAACCACTTGGTCGATTTTGTATGACCCTTGCCTTATTGCTGCACTTGCTTGTTCATGGTGCTGGATCTGATCTGTCTTGCACACAAGAAAACTCTCTTGCTATAATAAGTATGCTGACATCATGTGCCTGCCACATGCCTGCGACTGCTATGAGGTCTGTTCAAAAAATTTCAGAACTTCATCCACAAAATTTTTCTTACTTATTGTGCATGATCTGCTTCAAAATACTCTCACTCACAATTGATACACTGCTCCAAGTGATGTTTCCACTTCCAGAAGCAGTCTTGATATGCCTCTTGCTGGATCATGCAACTTGCCATCTGCGAATTTTTTTTTCATCTCATCTATCATTGCAAATATTTATCCTTTCAATGGGGTTTCCAACTTTGGAAATAAAAAAAGGTCCATAGGGGCCAGATCTGGAGACTGTGGAGGATGAGGCAGCATTGTGACTTTGTTTTTTGTGTAATAGTCACGCACCAACAAGGATGAATGTGCAGATGCGTTATCGTGATGCAAGAGCCGTGAATTGTCTTGCCACACTTCAGGCTGTTTCCTCTCCACATTTTTCACAGGCATTGCCACAAATCCTAATAGTACCATCAATTAACAGTTTGTCCCTCTGGCACAAATTCATTATGAACTAATACTTCAAAGTCAAAGAAAACTATCAGCATGGCTTTGACATTTGACCTGACCTGATGAGCTTTTTTTGGCCTTGGAAAAACCTTTCCTGACACATTGTGAGGTTTAACTCATGAGCCATGGGACAAACTTAGCAGCAACATGTTGCATTCCAAGATGCTGTGTCAGGATTGCATAACATGATCCAACTGAAATGTTAAATTCTTCTTCAATCTCTCAAACAGCCAGTCTTTGATTGGCATACACAATTTCGTTGACATTCCTAACATGAGCATCATCAGTAGAATTCAAAAGGTGTCCTGAGTAAGGGTCATCTTTAACTTCCATCTGGCTATTTTTAAACTGTGTGGACCATTTGTAACATCATGTATGGCTTAATCACTCATCACCATAGGCACCCTGGATAATTTGATGTGTCTCTTTAAAGGTTTTCTTGAGTTTCACACAAAATTTAATACAGGTGTATTACTCCTCTAACTCTGGTATCTCAAAATTCACAAACTGTGTGATAAACATTCTACTTAATACGGCACTGAACAATAACTAACAGGTATGCAACAATGAAACTTCTGGCAGTTACACATTAAACACAGGCATTTGCAGGGATGCCAATCACATTTCACTTCCATTGGCATGAAATTATGAATGTTCCAGAGTTTTTTGAACAGACCTCATACAGTGCTGTGCTGCTATGCTTCCACGGAATTGCCAAAAAAATAGTGGTGGTGCTACATTACCAACCCTCCTCCCCCTTTCTTTCAAAGACCCAGCCCTTGGGCCACTACTCTGGACTGGACTGCAGCAAAATTCAACATCCACAGCCAACAATGTAAATATTTACAAAAATTTTCACTTCATAAGTACCAGGTAGTTTGAACCACAAGGTCCAGAGGCTGCAACTGTATGCTATGAAGCTTAGCCCACTAGATCCTTACTTACAACAACAAGGTTACATCTTTGCCATGCTGATTAGCAGTCCAATAGTTCCTGTGAGCATGTACAATACAACTTTCAACTAATAACTTCCCATTAGCCATATCATCTTGTAAACTCTCTGTATACTGTTTAACACATCACCCCACCACATTCAAGATCATTATGGCTTGTTCAATAGTCTTATAACCTCTTAAATACTGTGGAATACATTTCTTACTACTACCCACATTACAATGTCACACATAAAATAATTATTTTTTACTTCTTACTTGCTACTTATAAAGAAGAATGGTACTGAAAAACTGTTTGCCTTTTAATAAATTATCATGAACGAAACTTCTTTAAAAGCACATTGTCTGGCTTTATTAAACTCTTATGCCCAGAATCTCTTTTTGTCTATCCAGAGGTTTTTCAGTCTGCTGTTTTGGAACTTTTCCCTGTGTAAATAGTTTCCCTCATGCTTTCCTATAAAACATACTCCCAGACCTTTCCTCACCCATGAATCACACATGGTACTACTACTCACAATACATCAACAGATAGTCATTGTAGCTTTAATCACAAACCGAATTCTTCCCAAAATGCTCAGCTTTCCAGTGCCCCTGATCACCTAAAGTAACTTTCTGGTGCCTTGTGGCACTGTATCATATGAATTAAATATTAGCATTTTTGTTCCCAGTTTAACCAATTTGTCCATTAAAATGGACAAACCTTGCAACAGGAATCTGCTGGTTTGCCTAGCTGGAATTTTGTCCCCCTAAATTTCATTGTTTGCACAAAAAGGTCAATTTTGCATGAAGTTTGGGCAGAAAGTTTACTCTCTGATTTTCTTCGTACCCTTCACCTACCTTACACTCATTGTGCACATCAGACTGCTGCAGTGTTGTGAACAGGTCATAACACACATCATCAGCTTGCTCTGCAAGGTTGTGAACTAATGCTCACACTACCATAGCATTCTGAACCCCATGCATACCTTCCTCAGCAGATTCCACCTTGCTGATTTGATCACAAACTTCACAAATACATTGCTTCTTCCTTTTCATAAGTTCACCCTGATTCTGAGGAAATATATGCATTTGTACAATTTATTCCACAACATCTGCAGCACAACTATCAACTATGTGCATTCTCTATAGTACCTACAACATCATCATCATTCGCTGTTCCACTCTACACAACCCAAGAATCAGTGGCATGTACACTTCCATGTGCATCTGGCCCAGACTCCATAGCTTCTAAACAACACCCATTATCACCCAATGGGATAGAAACTACTGCACTTAAATTACTTAGGTTGCTATCCACATGCTTATTTTCTTTGGTGCAGCCCACACTTGCTTCTTATGGCACTACAGCTACCTTAGCCTTCACAGTTCAATGTGATTTCAGACCTAATATTCCCTCATTACTCCTTTCAACATCCATAATATTAGTACCTCTTGTAGTGAGCCAACTTTGCACATCATCTCCCTCTTCACTATTTATCTTAATTACCCCATTCAAGAGACTATCTGACCAGATTATGACCTACTCCTAACAGAGTTGAGAAGCTCAATTACATAAATGGTTGTTGGACATACTGCAGGAGCAGGTAAACTAGACACAAACCTCTTCCCCTATCTTTCAGTTTTCTTCTTCTTGCTCCTCTCTGTCCCTTCTCTCCATCCTCTCAAAATCTTCCTATTCTTTATCTCCTCCCCCTCCCCTCCCCCCATTTTAACCCACCAGTCACTGAATCTTCTCTGCACCTCATCTGAATACTCCAGAGTATTGTGGAAAGCTATTTCATCAAAATTTTCTCTTCTTAATTTTTCTCATCTTAATTTCCATTTCTTAAGCTTCCTTTCACAGGATGTGCTAGTACTTTCTAAGTTTATCTTGACTGCTTTGTTCATACTTTTTGCAATCTTGTATCAGTAATTTCACAATATGATATGGCTAGGGATTGAGCTTATTGTGAGTAGACACAAAGAGAACTGACTGCTGTCCATAAACAGCTGGATGCTGCATTGGCTGTGGTCAACAGGCTTATGGCTAATGCTCAAAGCTGCCATAACAGTGGGGCACTGGTGATGAGACCTGTGACACCTTTGGTGCCATTGGAATCCACTGGTGACCTGGTTGTCACTGCATCTTTCAATATGCAATATCTGAAAGTCTGTCATCACTCAAGAGTGAGTGGCAGACAGTGGTGGGTTTGCATGTCACCAGGTGGAAGGCAAAATAGGGAATGTGCTGCATGACTGGCTCCTTATGTGTGAGTAACAGGTATAAGGTACTAACCTGAGCCAGCATGGGCACCACTCCTGTTGAGCCAGTGGCCGATTCTCCCGCCTGGTCCAGACAAGTACTCGGGGTGAGGATGGGTATTCTAGGCATTGGGAGCTGCAATATTAGGTGGAGCCTCTCAGGGAAATAGCATGCAGGGTGGAAAAGAATGCCAATGTGCACTCGGTATGTTTGGCGGGACATCTCGTACATGACATGGAAGAGACTCTGTCAGTGGCTATCAAGTGCACTGACTGGCTGCAAACAATGGAACATGCTGCCACGAATTATGCCTGCCATCATCAGCTCTTTTCAGCAGGTGGCTGATTTGGTGAAGGCAACTAGTACTGCACACAGAGTGCAGGCTAAACTGTCTACTTGTTGCATTATACCCAGGGTTGATCACAGTTCTCTGGTTTGGAGCAGAGTGAAAGGTCTTAACCAGAGGCTCAAACAACTCTGTGATGGTATCAGATGTTAATTTCTCAACTTTTACTATTGGATGGAGAACTGTAGTGTTCCCCTTAGTAGGTCAGACGTGCACTATGTAAAAGAATATATTGGCTACTAGAGTAATGGAGTACATGTGGCAGGAATGTGAGTGTTTTCAAGCTTAGAGAAACTGCCCTTGCGATCAGAGATGAATTGCCTGGTGCCAGAGACAGGACTCCATGTGACATTATTCTGAATGTCTTGTCTGAAAATTACTTTGAGCAGATAGAGAACCAACTCATGAAGGTAACATCTTAGACCTCCTAGCAACAAACAGACCTGAACTTTTCAACCAGTTAACTCAGAGGAAGGTATCAGTGATCATTAGGCTGTGATAGCAACTATGACTACAGGTTTTATAAGGAATGTTAAGAAAGGTAGGAAGATATTTTTGCTTAGCAAGTGTGACAGGATACAAACTGCAGAGTTTCTGAGTAGGCTGCATCAAATATACAGTGACGAGGATGAAGATGTGAAGCACAAATGGAAAAAATTCAAAAGCATTGTTCAATGTGCTTTAGACAAGTCTGTTCTGAGGAAGGTCTTAGGGCATGGTAAAGACCCACTGTCATTTAATAGCTCTGTTAGAAAAGTGCTTCATAAACAAAGAGAGCTTTTTGTAATGACATAATAAAATAAAAGACAGTAATGTACCAGGAATCTGCTATAACAGTTAATTGCAATTACATTAGCAATAGGCCTATTTCAGCATTATTACAATTATCAGTCTATCTGCAACCAAATACACTTTGTTAAAAGTCATAACATTATAACTAATAACAGTTTTGTTTTATTGTGTGCTAGTACTTACTTCTATATTTCATTGTGGCTCTCTTATAATCCCACTGTTGTTTAGGTTATTTTCAACTATAGCCAAGTTTTTAAATACACTCCTGGAAATTGAAATAAGAACACCGTGAATTCATTGTCCCAGGAAGGGGAAACTTTATTGACACATTCCTGGGGTCAGATACATCACATGATCACACTGACAGAACCACAGGCACATAGACACAGGCAACAGAGCATGCACAATGTCGGCACTAGTACAGTGTATATCCACCTTTCGCAGCAATGCAGGCTGCTATTCTCCCATGGAGACGATCGTAGAGATGCTGGATGTAGTCCTGTGGAACGGCTTGCCATGCCATTTCCACCTGGTGCCTCAGTTGGACCAGCGTTCGTGCTGGACGTGCAGACCATGTGAGACGATGCTTCATCCAGTCCCAAACATGCTCAATGGAGGACAGATCCGGAGATCTTGCTGGCCAGGGTAGTTGACTTACACCTTCTAGAGCACGTTGGGTGGCACGGGATACATGCGGACGTGCATTGTCCTGTTGGAACAGCAAGTTCCCTTGCCGGTCTAGGAATGGTAGAACGATGGGTTCGATGATGGTTTGGATGTACCGTGCACTATTCAGAGTCCCCTCGACGATCACCAGTGGTGTACGGCCAGTGTAGGAGATCGCTCCCTACACCATGATGCCGGGTGTTGGCCCTGTGTGCCTCGGTCGTATGCAGTCCTGATTGTGGCGCTCACCTGCACGGTGCCAAACACGCATACGACCATCATTGGCACCAAGGCAGAAGCGACTCTCATCGCTGAAGACGACACGTCTCCATTCGTCCCTCCATTCACGCCTGTCGCGACACCACTGGAGGCGGGCTGCACGATGTTGGGGTGTGAGCGGAAGACGGCCTAACGGTGTTCGGGGCCGTAGCCCAGCTTCATGGAGACGGTTGTGAATGGTCCTCGCTGATACCCCAGGAGCAACAGTGTCCCTAATTTGCTGGGAAGTGGCGGTGCGGTCCCCTACGGCACTGCGTAGGATCCTACGGTCTTGGCGTGCATCCGTGCGTCGCTGCGGTCCGGTCCCAGGTCGACGGGCACGTGCACCTTCCGCCGACCACTGGCAACAACATCGATGTACTGTGGAGACCTCATGCCCCACGTGTTGAGCAATTCGGCGGTACGTCCACCCGGCCTCCCGCATGCCCACTATACGCCCTCGCTCAAAGTCCGTCAACTGCACATACGGTTCACGTCCACGCTGTCGCGGCATGCTACCAGTGTTAAAGACTGCGATGGAGCTCCGTATGCCATGGCAAACTGGCTGACACTGACGGCGGCGGTGCACAAATGCTGCGCAGCTAGCGCCATTCGACGGCCAACACCGCGGTTCCTGGTGTGTCCGCTGTGCCGTGCGTGTGATCATTGCTTGTACAGCCCTCTCGCAGTGTCCGGAGCAAGTATGGTGGGTCTGACACACCGGTGTCAATGTGTTCTTTTTTCCATTTCCAGGAGTGTATTTATATTAATTTCTATTAATTGCTATTGTTTTCAGATGTAAGCTTGGTCTTTTATTGCTTGTACATAATGTAGTGACAACTAATCCAGCAATGCTGTATGGTTACAATTTGTTTATTCATTTGTAATTATCTATGAACTAGCTGTCAATTATAGCTGTCAAAACATCAACAGTAGTTATAAGCAATAAAAGGCCTAGATTACATCTGTGAAAAAAAGCAACTAATAGAAATTAAGATAAATATTTAAAAACTTGGCTACAGTTGAAAACAAGCTATGCAACAGTAAGATTATAATACAGCAACAGTGCCACAATGCAATACGGAAGCAAGTACTAGCACACAGTAAAGCAAAATTGTATTTAGCTATAATATTACAACTTTTAACAAAGTGTATTTGGTTGCAGATAGCCTGATGATGGAGATAATGCCAAAAGAGGCCTATTGCTAATGTAATTGAAATTAACAATTATAACAGCATTTTGGTACATTATCATCTTTTATTTTATTATGTCATTACAAGATATCTACCATGCTATGGGCCCCAGAGAAAATAAAAAGATAAAGAGAGCTTCATCTCAGATTCAAGAAGAGTCAGAACCCAGCTGCAAACAAAAGATGAATGAAACAAAAATGAGTGTACAGAGAGTAATGACAGAAGCAGTCAATGACATTGAAAGCAAAATTTTGTCACCTGATCTGGGAATAATAAATGTTTTGGTCTTCTGTAAAATCATTAAGTGGTTTGAAATCACTTATTAATTCACTCAAAAGACCATATAACACTGAAATTGACAATAAAAGAGAGAAGATTGAACTACTGTATTTGATCTGCTGAAATTATTTCGCCACAGAAGATTTAACGCAGTCCCTCTTCTCAGTCATCATATGAATGTTAAAATAGCAGATATTGAGATAGTCAATCAGGGAATAGAAAAGCAACTACAGTTGCTTTGTAGGGGAAAGGCATCTGCACCAGATGAGATACCTATAAGATTCTACAAAGAGCATGCAAAAGAACTTGCTCCCTTTCTAGCAGCAGTTTATCACAAGTCACTGGAGTATTGAGGGCTACCTAGCAACTGGACAAAATTTCAAGTCATTCCCATGTTCAAGAAGGGCCGTAGGATAGATGCACACAATTGTAGATGTATATAATTGACATCAATCTGTTGTACAATTATGGAACACGTTTTATGCTCAAGAATCATGACGTTTCTGGAGAACAAAGATTTCCTTGTATAAAGCAACATGGATTCTGCAACAGAGATCTTGCAAAACTCAGCTCACTCTGTTCCTTCAATGAGACTCATAGCACTGTAGACAGCGGTAATCAGGTTGATGCCATGTTCCTTGACTTCAGGAAGGCATCTGACTCCATGTTGCACAGCTGTTTAGCGAGAAAAATATGAACTTATTAAGTACTGGACCAGATTTGTGACTGGATTCAAGAATTTTAGTCAGACAGAACTCAACGCACTGCTCTTAATGGAACAAAATCAACAGATGTAAAGGTAATTTCTGGTGTATCCAAAATGGCTCTGAGCACTATGCGACTGAACTTCTAAGGTCATCAGTCGCCTAGAACTT
Organism: Schistocerca cancellata; assembly: GCF_023864275.1. Taxonomy (NCBI): domain Eukaryota; kingdom Metazoa; phylum Arthropoda; class Insecta; order Orthoptera; family Acrididae; genus Schistocerca; species Schistocerca cancellata. The sequence continues at coordinate 724,955,987 of NC_064629.1, forward strand.
AGAACTAATTAAACCTAACTAACCTTAGGACATCACACACATCCATGCCCAAGGCAGGATTCGAACCTGTGAACGTAGCGGTCACGCGGTTCCAGACTGAAGTGCCTTTAACCGCACGGCCACACCGGCTGGCAAAAATGGCTCTGAGCACTATGGGGCTCAACATCTTAGGTCATAAGTCCCCTAGAACATAGAATACTTACACCTAACTAACCTAAGGACATCACACACACCCATGCCCGAGGCAGGATTCGAACCTGCGACCGTAGCAGTCCCGCGGTTCCGGACTGCAGCGCCAGAACCGCTAGACCACCACGGCCGGCGGGTGTATCCCAAGGAAGTGTAATAGGACCAGTATTGTTTACAATGTATATAAATAATCTACTAGAAAACATCAGATGCTCTTTAAGACTGTTCACAGATGATGTGGTTATCTATAACAAAGTAGCAATGCCAGGAGACAGTATCACTTTGAAGAATGACCTGCACAGGACTGATGAATGGCATAGGCTCTGGCAGTTCACCCTGAATGTAAATAAATATATATATTTTGCATACCTTGTGGAAGAAATCCAGTCCTGCACAACTAGACTATTGATGGAAACAGTATCTGCCACAAAATATCTAGGAGTAACTATTCAAAGTGATCTTAAGTGGAATGACCATATAAAACAGATAATAGCAAAAACAGACACCAGACTGATGTTCATAGGAAGAATCTTAAGGAAATGTAACTCATTCATGAAGGAAGTGGCTTATAAGGTACTTCCTTGACTGATACTTGAGCACTGTTCATCAACATGGAACCACAACAGGACTGATAGTAGTGGTATAGAAGATTCGATTCAGAGTGGTGCATTTCATCATGTGGTCATTTAGTCATAGTAGTAGGAGAGTGTTACTGATATGATCAACAAACATCACTGGCAGATAATACAAGAGAGGTGTCAAGCATCACAGAGAGGTTTACTATTGAAATTTTGAGAGAACACTTTCCAGGAAAAGTCAGACAATATATTAATTAATCCCACATACATCTCACATAATGCCCATGATGAGAAAATTCAAGAAATTAGATCCAATACAGAGATGTAATACAATCATTCTTCCCATGCACCATTTGCAAGTGAAAGAGGGTAGGGTAATGGTACAAGAAAGTACCCTCTGCCACTCACCATGACAGGCTTCTGGAGTATGATGTGAATGCAGATGTTCCTTCCCCCCAGACCAAAGTGTTCCCAGTCTCTTAGACAACTTTGCATAGCCTACTTCCATCTGATCCCCTTTGGCTGCTACAATTTTTAACTCCTCCTCTGTAGTAGCACCTTGTGGTACTGAAAACCCCAGTCCCAGTGGTACTGACCTCAACAACAGTGCCCACTCCAAAGAATGCAAACTAACTCACATTTCTTACAATTCCCATACTCTGCTTTCATGAAAACTCTAATTAATAAACACAACATAGCAAAATAAAGTCAAACAGAGGACACTTAACTGAAACATGATCATAATACTTCCTACTGTAATTTAACTGCTCTGCCTGACCAGCTGCTCATTCCCATTATTTTATACACTGAGAACAATGAATACTTTTGACAGCACTCAGTTTCACCTCCTTGATTTCTACACATGGTTAACACCTTACATATTCGTAGACAATGAGCCACTCTCCCTGCTCGTGATAACACATATTGTGAAACTAATATGCTTATTTACACACCCACAGAACACTGCCTGTGACTCCCCACCACATACTAAGTTCATAAATTTAATTACACACTTGAAAAAGACCCATTGACACTCCATGATACCTCCAGCAAAAACAAGTTAGTGACCCATAAAAGTCCCACTGCTGACACCAGCTGAAGTCAATCAAGAAGAGGGTGTTAGCCTCCAAATGGGAAGTCCTGCCTCTGTATGTGGTGGCATGTGGCACCATCAGTGCCCACACCAGCATACAAGGGAGGCAGCTCTACTGCTCCAGTTATCTGTCCAGTCATGCATTTCATGCTGTGGGCGTGACACCAGTGGTGCAGGAGATAACCAGAACACTTGCAGAGCGTGCTAGCCTCCAAATGGCAAGTCCCATCTCTGTGAGTGGTGGTGTGTGTCACCATCAGTGTCCACACCAGCATAGAAGGGAGGGCATCTCTGCTGCTCCAGATATGACCTGATGCCTGCTTGGCATGAGTCGAGCTGCTGTTGGGCAAAAATGGAGTGACCAACCAGTGAGGTGGCGCAGTGGTTAGACACTGGACTCGCATTCGGGAGGACGACGGTTCAATCCTGCGTCCGGCCATCCTGATTTAGGTTTTCCGTGATTTCCCTAAATCACTCCAGGCAAATGCTGGGATGGTTCATTTCAAAGGGCATGGCCGACTTCCTTCCCTGTCCTTCCCTAATCCGATGAGACCGATGACCTCGCTGTCTGGTCTCCTTCCCCAAAAACAACAACAACCAGAAGGTGCACTTGGTACTAGCTGATGGTGCCATGGTGGCAGCTGGCCACACTCACAGTAGTTGCTCGCTGCTCCATGGTGTGGCAGTGTCCGTCATTGGCCCCTTGTCATAGTCAATCTGCTGCACTGTGAATATCTCTGATAGTAAATTACGGCAATTTATATGAGATAGTGGCTCATTTTTTGTGCTGAGGCATCATCTCTAGTCATATTCCTGACAATATTTCTGCAACCCACCAGTAGGTAAACTATTTGGGTCATTCTGTAAGACAATTGCTTTAGCACTGTGCTGGCTGGTTTGCAGTAGGGGGCCTGGTCTGTCTCACAATGTGAAAATAGCATTATTGCTGTAATCAGTATGCCAACATCCTATGCTTGCAAGTTGCCTATTGTTTCTGCAGTGCTGCACTGTGATGCTTCCACAGAACTGCCAATAAATGTCAATAAACAGGGAAGATTGAAATTTCTCATAAGAAGGAGAAATCCATAACTGCTTTGGAGAAATTTTAATACCCAAGATCTCATTCACTACTATTTATTCCTGATTACTGGTTTCAATAGTTAATACTGTCATCTTCAGATCTTTAAAAGACTTATTCTTATATGTACTGTTCCATTATGAATGTATAATGTCACTGTGGCACATGTGATGCAGTCAAAGTGAACAATATATATAACAACAAGTTTTCTAAAGATTAGAAAATGACAGTCTTAACTGATAAAATTGGTAATCAGGAATAAATAGTACTGACTCCAATCTTGGCCACTAAAATTGTCCAAAACAGGGAAGAGATTTGAATGAAACTGGCAATGTAAAGTGGGAGATGCCACAGAGTTCTGTTCTGAGTTCTACATCTACATCTACATCTACATCTACATCTACATGTCTACTCTGTAATTCACATTTAAGTGCTTGGCAGAGGGTTCATCAAACCACAATCATACTATCTCTCTACCATTCCACTCCCGAACAGCGCACGGGTAAAACGAACGTCTAAACCTTTCTGTTTGAGCTCTGATTTCTCTTATTTTATTTTGATGATCATTCCTACCTATGTAGGTTAGGCTCAACAAAATATTTTTGCATTCGGAAGAGAAAGTTGGTGACTGAAACTTCATAAATAGATCTCGCCGCGACGAAAAAGTCTTTGCTTTAATGACTTCCATCCCAGCTCGCGTATCATATCTGCCACACTCTCTCCCCTATTACGTGATAATACAAAACGAGCTGCCCTTTTTTGCACCCTTTTGATGTCCTCCGTCAATCCCACCTGGTAAGGATCCCACACCGTGCAGCAATATTCTAACAGAGGACAAACAAGTGTAGTATAAGCTGTCTCTTTAGTAGACTTGTTGCATCTTCTAAGTGTCCTGCCAATGAAACGCAACCGTTGGCTCGCCTTCCCAACAATATTATCTATGTGGTCTTTCCAACTGAAGTTGTTTGTAATTTTAACACCCAGGTACTTAGTTGAATTGACAGCCTTGAGAATTGTACTATTTATCAAGAAATCGAATTCCAACAGATTTCTTTTGGAACTCATGTGGATCACCTCACACTTTTCGTTATTTAGCATCAACTGCCACATGCCACACCATACAGCAATCTTTTCTAAATCGCTTTGCAACTGATACTGGTCTTCGGATGACCTTACTAGACAGTAAATTACAGCATCATCTGTGAACAACCTAAGAGAACTGCTCAGATTGTCACCCAGGTCCATTTATATAGATCAGGAACAGCAGAGGTCCCAGGATGCTTCCCTGGGGAACACCTGATATCACTTCAGTTTTATTCAATGATTTTCCATCTATTACTACAAACTGCGACCTTGCTGACAGGAAATCACGAATCCAGTCGCACAACTGAGATGATACCCCATAGGCTCGCAGCTTGATTAGAAGTTGCTTGTGAGGAACGGTGTCAAAAGCTTTCCAGGGATCTAGAAATACGGAATCAACTTGAGACCCCCTGTCGATAGCATCCATTACTTCATGCGAATAAAGAGCTAGCTGCGTTACACAAGAATGATGTTTTCTGAAACCATGCTGATCACGTATCAATAGATCATTCCCTTCGAGGTGATTCATAATGTTTGAATACAGTATATGCTCCAAAACCCTACTGCAAACCGACATCAATGATATAGGTCTGTAGTTCGATGGATTACTCCTACTACCCTTCTTAAACACTGGTGCGACCTGCGCTATTTTCCAATCTGTATGTACAGATCTATCGGTGAGCAAGTGGTTGTATATGATTGCTAAGTAGGGAGCTATTGTATCAGCGTAATCTGAAAGGAACCTAATCGGTATACAATCTGGACCTGAAGACTTGCCCGTATCAAGCGATTTGAGTTGCTTCGCAACCCCTAAGGTATCTACTTCTAAGAAACTCATGCTAGCAGCTGTTCGTGTTTCAAATTCTGGAATATTCCATTCATCTTCATTGCTTTTCTTAATGTACTTGCCAAACAAACAAAGTGAAGCACCCGGAAGGGGAGGAGAAAATGAAATGTAACTTCATAGGTTGATACAGGATGTGATTACAAAATTTGATCAAATTTAGAAATGATTTGGATGTACGAGCCCATGAAAGTGTCTCAGCACCACACAGACAGTTTGTAGAGATGTGAGCCATTTATTCATGAGTATTTCCCTGTTGAGAAATGGCATCAAATTGTTGTCACATAAGAGATGACACAGAGGATGTCCATGACACTATTGTGCCTTTGAAATTACCTCATCCACTACCAGCCATGAACTAAAATCACACCCGATGGCCCCCCACACCATGATGCAGGAAGAACACTGGTGTCTCTCTTCAAATCATTGGAAGGATGGGACCTCTCTCCAGGTCATTGCTATACTCAGCAACAATTGTCTTCAAGGGTAGTGCCTAACTCTAATTCATTCCTGAACACAATGCAGTGTCATTCATCAGTATTCCACATTTCCCAGTCATCGCACCACTCCAAACACAGCTGTTGGTCTTGTGGTGTTAACGGAAGCCTATGCATTCCCTAGTCCAGTTGCCGCTAGTCTCAGATTAATGATACAAAATGATGATGAATGAATTGTGATGCATCCCAAATCCAAATCTAAGCAAAAAACTTCCATTGCACCACACTCCTTCTACTCTGTACAGGACTTCAAGCAATAGTTGAGAGCTTTCCTGTGTAATACACTGAGGTGACAAAAGTCAGGGGATAGCAGTAAGCGTAAATACAAAAGATGATCATACTGACATGTGCATAAGGTATAAAGTGGCAGTTCATTGGCAGAGCTGTGGTTTGTACTCAGGTGATTCATGTGAAAAGGTTTACAGCATGATTATGGCCTTTTGAACACGGAATGGTAGCTGGAGCAAAATGCATGGAACATTTCATTTCAGAAATCATTAGGGGATTATTTAATCTGAGATCTACAGTGACAAGAGTGTGCTGAGAATACCAAATTTAAGGCATTACCTCTCACCACTGACAATGCTTAATGACTGACATCAGTTGCACTTGCGTAGACTTATCAGTGCTAACAAATGAGCAACAATGCATGAAATAATTGCATAAAACAATGTGGGATGTACAACAAACATAAGTGTTAGGACATTGTGGCAAAATTTGGCATTAATGGAATATGGCAGCGGATGATCAATGCAATTGCCTTTGCTAACAGCACATGACATGTGGTGCCTCTCCTGGACTCTTGACCACATCGGTTGGACCGTAGATAACAGTAAAACCATGGCATGGTCAGATGAGTCCCAGTTTCAGTTGATAGGAGCTGATGGTAGGATTCAAGTGCAGTGCAGACCCCAAAGCTATGGACACAAGTTGTCGACAAGGCATTGGGCGAGCTGGTGATGGCTCCATAATGGTGTGGCCTGTGTTTAAATTAATCATAAATTGGAAATTGTCATGTTCATACACTTGAAGGCCATTTGCAGCCATTCATAGACTTCATGTTCCCAAACAAAAAGAGAATTTTTATGGGCCACAATTCTTCACAACTGATTCGAAAAAGATTCTGGACTTTTCGAGTGAATGATTTGGCACCCAGGTCACCTGACATGAATCCAATCAAACATTTATGGGACATATTAAAGAGGTCAGTTCATGCACAAAATGCTGCACTGGCAACACATTCACAGTTATGGATGGCTGTCGAGGCAGTGTGGCTCAATATTTCTGCAGGGGGCTTCCAACAACCTGCTGAGCCCATACCACATTGATTTGCTGCACTACACTGGGCAAAAGTAGATCTGAAATGATATTAGGAGGTATCCCATGACTTTTGTCATCTCATAGTATGTTCTTTATTTGTTTATTATCTCACAACTTTTTTGTGTTTTGTTAATAAATTTTCTAATCAGCATTATGTGAACTCTGTACAGACATTTTCCACAACCAACTAGCTTTGGCTTACATCGTACCAATGACACAATGACAGCATGTGGAGAGATCCACTCTTGTCATGGGAACTGAAGATCTAAGACCACATCACATATATGCTCCTTCTCCACATCAGCAACATCTTGAGGTCAGAGGAGTTGGCAAACAGAGAACTATGGTTCATCTCCCAACAGTGCACTTTACCCTCCATCCTCCATCCTCCATCACGCCAAAGGCACAAGTGAAACCTAAGGACCTGTACTAGGACTTGCATTGATTGCTCTATATTATGTGTCATGTCTGGGCAGTGTGTGTGGGGTGGGGAGAGGGGGGGGGGGGGGCTGGCAGACAGGTGGTGCTCCTCACTTACTTCTATCAACTTTTAAAGTTAGATTTCTGCAAGTGAAAGAAATAAGAAAGTATTTACATATTCATTAACAAACACAACTATCTAGGACAGGGCCACACAAGGTGCATGCACTGGAGCATCGCAGAGTGCAGAAGACGGCTGCGCTATGTTGACGATGGTGCAGACCCCCCACTCCTCGGCTTTGCGCAACAGCGCTGCCTCTCACTTCCTTAGCTTGTGTCACTCGCGCCGCCTGTCTCGACTTGTTTAAAAGCTTTTACCCTGTTGTCTTCATCATTGCCAAATACTAATGTACACTAGGTGGAGAGCTTAGTTTGGTGTACCAGTACAAAAGAGATTTATATACTAACTGTAATGGTAAGAATTTTAAATTTGGTTTCAACAAAATGTATCTTCCTATGTGCTCTTTATTTTATTTTCAATTATGCTACTAATATCTGGAACAAGAGATTGGCTGACAGCAATTCTGAGAGAATTTTTTAAATTACAATTAGAAATACTCGCACGTAATCTAGTTTTTGTACAAGACAAAACAGAAAATAACCTTTCACATACACAAGTGGAACCAAACATATAAATAATCTTTGCTGCTTCTCTGTGTAACTTGGGAAATTCTTCCTTTGGCAAATTCTGGTAGACTTGGAGCAAACCTTTTGTACTGTAAAACACATCCTTTTGGTGAACATCGTTTTGCAAATCAATTAGTTCAAAATGTAAATCTGAAGGCACACTTTCAATATCCATTGAAAAAGGTTTCACAAAAACATCAAGAATTGGCTCCAGGTAGGTAATGTAAGCGGTTGTTTCGAAGTACTAAAATGCGATAGATTTTAATAAACATGTAATGTGTACTATTGGTTTTAATGTAATGTTACACTTGCATATGTAACGCAGTCTCCTTAATTTAGCTGTATGTCATATACCAGCACATTACCTGGAATTGGTCATTAAACGCATTTTCAAGGGATTGTAGCACCTCGAAGTATTTTTCAAAGCGCGCTCCTTCCTGCACAGATGCTGTCAAACAAAAACATAGTACCATTTTGATTAGAGTGGTTATAAAAATCAGGCTGTTTTAATAAAGGTACAATTTATATCTCGCTTACCTACTTCAGGAAAGTGTTGCGTATTTTTCTCTGAAAGGTTGTTTTTTAGGAGCTTCAGTTTATACTGGAAAGCATTTATTTTGCTGATCATATTGTTGATGAGATTGTTTTCTTTTTGGAGTTTCAGACTTAAATCATTTAGGAGAGCCATAATGTCTGTTAAAAATCCTAAAGCAGCTACCCATTCAGGGTCATGAAAAAGTGACCCCGGACGTCCTTTGCTCTCCAAAAACTGAGCCACAGTGTGGCGTAGTCGAAAAATTCAGGAAATCACTTTCCCTTTGCTCAGCCAGCACACCTCAGCGTGGTAGGGAATATCTGGATACTCCTCTTCAAAGGAAATCAAAAATTCTTTGAATTGACGATGAATGAGTCCATGAGAACGAATGCAGTTTACGATATGCACCACTACCTTCATCACATCTTGAAGACCGATAACTTTCACACAAAGAGCCTCTGTGGTTACAGAAAACAGCTTTTCCCAAGGTAGTCCTATTCCTTCAGCTGTCATTTCAACAGCTGCTAAAATATCCGCCCCTGTAACAGTGTCCTTCAACGAAATCATATCCAGGAGCTCTTCTGTTACATGTAGTTCATCGTCCATGCCACGCAAAAATATTGCTAACTGAGCTGTGTCGTTAATATCTGTGGACTCATCAAGTGCGATGGAGTACGCTAGGAAGTTTTCAATTTTGGTTGCCAGTTGTTTATGCAAATTCTCAGCAATGTCGTTGATTCTCTGATGTATTGTCATTCTGGAAAGTGGTATTCTGCTGTACGCAGGAGCTAATGTGGGATTCATTGTCTCTACTACGTCCAACATAATGTTTTTTATTAATGGCCCATCCATAAATGGCCTCCCAGCTCTTGCTAAATGTAGAGCAACTTTGTAACTAGCTCTGAGAGTCCTTTCGCAACACCCATCTTCTTCACCCTAAAGTAGAGAAAAAAAGATATGTTTGAAATAATTTATGCGAAAACGGAAAAAGGAATCTAAACAAATGTTATTTCGTTTCACATGACCTTTAACCAAAATATACATGCTAAAGTACTTGCAACAAACCTCATTTGTAGATACAGAATTCTCTTCTGCAAGAGTTTGCAACTTCCGTAATTCTTCCTCTCTGGCATCCCCTGTTATATTACTATACTTTCCTGAATGCAATTTGCTGTAGTGCCTTTCAATAGACGATTTTCTGACACACGTAATTAGTGTACCGCAGATTAGACATTTGGCTTTATCGTCACAAAGCACAAAAAAAGTAGTTGAGTTCCCATTCCGGTTTAAATTGACTTTCGGCAATTTTCCCTTTTTTTGGAGCAGATGGTTCCATTATTCCAGTAATTGTCTTGCACTTACGTATTCCAATGTTGACTAAGCTGTCTGGCAGCGCATTCGGCAGTGCACAGTGTTAGCCTCACCTAGCAAGTTGAGTTGAGGCGAAGTATGCCGAGTTGAACCGATGCAATGTGCAGGCACTCGCTGCATCTCACTTTGCACATGTGTGGTTTTCCGTGTTTGTGTGGCCCTGATCTAGGAATTCATCTAAGCCACCATTTGATGTTGATGACAATGGATGCATAAATAATGGAGTCCAATATTGTCAGTAGATTAACAAAGTCTAATTAGACCATGAAAATAAACTAAGGCTACATCTACAACCACATCTACAAACACACACTCCACAAGCCACCATATGATGTGTGATAGAAGGTATCTTGTACCACTACTAGTCATTTCCATTCCTGTGCAAGTCACAAACAGAGAGAAGGAAAAATGGCTGTCTATATGCTGCCATACAAGCCCTGATTTCTTTTATCTTACCTTCAGGGTCCTTAAGTGAGATGTATGTTGGCACCAGCAGAATCATTCTGCTGTCAGCTCCAAATGCCAGTTCTCTAAATTTTCTCAGTAGTGTTGCACAGAAAGGATGTTCTCTTCCCTCCACAGATTCCCACTCAAGTTTCCAAAGCATTCCCGTAATACTCTCATGTTGATCAGAACTACTGGTAACAAACGTAATAGCCACCTCTAAATTGCTTCAGTGTCTTCCTTTAACTTGACCAAGCAGTGATCCCAAACACTCAAGCAGTAGTCAAGAATGGGTCACAGCAATGTTCTACACATGGTCTCCTTTACAGATGAACCACTTTTTCTTACAATTCTCCCAATAAAACAAAGTCAGCCATTAGTCTTACCTGTTACTAACATGATATGCTCATTCCATTGTATACTGCTTTGAAACATTATAACTAGGTGCCTAATTGACGTGATTGTGTCAAGCAGTACGCTACTAATGCTGTCTTTGAACCTTATGGGATTGTCCAATCATCACACTAACCAGAAATTTTGTCTATGTCATCTTGTATCCTCCTAGAGTCAACCAACAATGACACCATTCCATACACCACAGCATCATCAGCAAACAGCTGCAGACTGCTGCTCACACTGTACATCTGTACAAAATAAACCAAGTTAAATGGTGGGCAAAATAAACTAAGTCTAAACTGTCCTCAAAATGTCTGGTGTCTAAATTACACAAAAATTATTCACAGTCTAAACTGTGCAACTATTGTGCTACATATACCAATGAAGCAACTGCTACAAAAAAAATTAAAGACTGCCCTCTCACTAGGAGCTCTTGTACAACACTGTTTACTCTGTGTTGCCCATATGTAGTGAAGGATCATATGAATACCACTGCAAATAGCCATAAAAGTTACATTTTTGTTACTTATTTGAATCTGTCACACTAAAACATGGCCATGTTGCAAGTCAATTGACATCATTTTTCCATCTGGCTAGGCTTCCAGAATTTTGATACAAGGAAAGGTATTTACATAATTTTAAATAAATTGAATCTTTTTTGCTTTATTAGGTAGTGCACAAAAAAGCATGCTTAATTTCTATGTGTGACTGTTCAGAGCACCGCCTTTCACATGGTGTCTAATACTGGGATTGTGTTCTCCATACTTTTTTGAACTGGCAAAATGCCAATTTTTCAGGCTCAATTGAATGCACTACATCATGTGGCACATCCATTACTTTGTCTTACTGTAATTTCCTTTGCTGTATCAGGATTTTCTATATTAATTTTATCTAACTATTATTTTTTAAACACATACCAAGATAGTACAAGACATTCACAATATTGATTAAAAAATAATGTTCTGCCACTGGATTCAAAATCTACATCAAACTATCATTGAAAATGGTCTACTGCTCAGATACATTTGGCTTTTGTATAGAAAGTGATGAATTTTCTATATTTATGATTTTGATTAATTTATTTTGGGAAGGGGACCAAACAGCGAGGTCATCAGTCCCATCAGATTAGGGAAGGTTGGGGAAGGAAGTCAGCCATACCCTTTCAAAGGAACCAACCTGGTGTTTGACTGAAGTGACTTAAGGAAATCATTGAAAATCATAATCTAGATGGCCAGACGTGGGTTTAAACCATTGTCCTCCCAAACGTGAGTCCATTGTGATAAGCACTGTGCCACCTCATTCACTTTATGATTTTCCATCTTTCTCTGATGTTTTGCAGCTTCTGAACAAATAGTGCTATCATTTGCAGCGTAGCCTAGTTCTAGTTGTCTCTCTGAGATCTTTCCATGAGTAATATACTATCATTGAACTGTATTTATTTTGTAACTAGTGCTTTCTTATTTTGTGACTGGTGATTTCTTAATGTCCATGGGACCAAGCCAGGACAGGGAACATGGTCCAGATATGTCCCATAGGAATATCAGTCACTTACAGCTGAAGATGACCACCTATCTTAGTTGGTTTGGTTTTCTGTTCTTCATTTTAGACAGACACAAGAGAGGTCTTATTGCCTGCAGTTTTCATTGCAGCCACCTCCTCAGTATTGTTTTTTACTAACTTTCAAATGTTCACATGCATTGCCACACACTCCCCTGTCTTGGACAGACTCCAATTACACACACACTTTTGTGAATAGCCCAGAGGGCTGTCATTTTATAAAGGAGTGGTATACAGACAACACCCAACGGAAGTCAATCGGTCATCAGAGTTACATGAGGATGAAAACAAGTCAGCTTGCCAAAGTATGACACTGTCTGGATGAAAACAGCCAAATATATACCCAAGAAGAGTTCAGAACTTGAAAGAGAGGATACTTTAATTTTATTTGGTGGGGAGCCCACTTCATGCTGGTTACATGAGTGATATGACATAGAATGGACCTCATGACCACTTGAAAGCATTGGGATTCCATTCTAGTATATGATTACTCAATTTCCACCCAGAAGTCATAGAAACATGTCAGAGTTTAGTCTAAGGAGAGCACATTTTCGTTGATGATATCTCATATGTGCTCATTAGGGCTGATGTCAAGTGATTTGCAGCATAACCCCAGCTCCCTCATAGACTTGGAGAGCTCTTCGAACAATTCTGGCCTAATTATGGAGTAATACAATGGTATATTATCTAGCTGGAACTACAGAGCACCTATAAGATGCTGTAGTCAATTAAACGGATGAACATGGTCAAATATGGAGGTTTCTGTGTCATCCACAGATGGGAGACAATGGTAGATATACACCGAAGAGCCAAAGAAACTGGTACATCAGCCTAATATCGTGTAGAGCCCCTGTGAGCATGCAGAAGTGCCACAACATGATGTGGCATGGACTCAACCAATGTCTGAAGTAGTGCTGGAGGGAATTGACATCATGAATCCTGCAAGGCTCTCCATAAATGGTGATCTCTTCTGCACATCACATTGCAAGGCAGCCCAGATATGCTCAATGATGTTCATGTCTGGGGAGTCTGGTGGTCAGTGGAAGTGTTTAAACTAGGAGGAGTGTTCCTGGATCCACTCTGTAGCAATTCTGGAAGTGTGGGGTGTCAGTGCCCTGCTGGAATTGCCCAAGTCTGTCAGAATACACAATGGACATGAATGGATGCAGGTGATCTGACACGATGTGTATGTGTTGTCTGTCAGAGTCATATTTAGATGTATCAGGGTTCCCATATCACTCCAACTGCACATTCCCCACACCATTGCAGAGCCTCCACCAGCTTGAACAGTCCCCTGCTGACATGCAGCGTCCATGGATTCATGAGGTTGTTTCCATACCCGTACACATCCATCCACTCAATACAATTTGAAACAAAACTTGTCTGACCAGGCAACATGTGTCCAGTCATCAACACTACAATGTCAGTGTTGACGTGTGCAGGCAAGGTGTAATGCTTTGTGTCATGCAGTCATCAAGGGTACAGAGTGGGTTTTCAGCTCCAAAAGCCCATATCAATGATGTTTCATTGAATGGTTCATGCCCTGACACCTGCTGATGGCTCAGCATTGAAATCTGCAGCAATTTGTGGAAGGGTTGCTTTCTGTCACTTTTAACAATTCTCTTCTGTCCTTGTTGGTCTCGTTCTTGCACCATCTTTTTCCAGCCACAGCGATGTCAGAGATTTGATGTTTTACCAGATTCCTGATATTCGCAGTACATTCATGAAATGGCTGTACAGGAAAAACCAAACTTCATCACTACTGGGGAGATGCTGTGTCCCATTGCTCATGCACCAACTATAACACCACATTTGGACTCACTTAAATCTTCATAACCTGCCATTGTAGCAGCAGTATCCGATCTAACAACTGCACCAGACACTTGTTGTCTTATATAGGCATTGATGACCACAGTGCCACATCCTGACTGCTTACATATCTTTGTACTTGAATATGCATGCCTATACCAGTTTCCTTGGCACTTTGGTGTATGATGGGCCCCATTTGATTCCCTGTGAACATCATTCACATGGGCATACTGGTGTCTCTTACTTGAACAGTGCTCAGATGTGTCACCTTGTCAGGTTGTAAACTCATCACCTGATATCACCATGTGGCACTTCAGCCCAGGCAGACTTCTCCCATCCTTTGAGCATCAAATGATAATGATGCTAACATCTGTGCTACATAACATGTAATGTGTAGAAGTGCTGATATGGGGCAATGAGTCATGCACCCCATATCAAAAAGATGGTTCTGTGTAGTATGGCATCTCACTATTTATTCCTTTACAGCACTGAATTAGTGAATGATATGCTGCTCAGTCCCAAGAGAGAAACATGGCAGGGTTCAGTGTTGATTCTAGCAGCCATATTATGGTATCCTATGGGCCCCATGGTTACTCTGCAATATCACATTACTGCTAAGGATTATGTAACCATTGTAGCTGAACAGGTCCATCCCATGATACAATATTTGCTCCCCAATGGTGATTTTTTGTTTGAAGATGACAGAGTCCCTTTTCACACAGCTCAAATCACCCAGGACTGGCTTCCTGTGCACAAAGATGAACTGTTGACTCCCCCTAACCACCATGGTCACCAGATCTCAATAGTATTGAGTCTTTGTGGTCTACTTTCCAGGGAAGGGTGTGTGATCACTATCTACCTCTATTATCATTACCTGAACTTGCCACAATTTTGCAGGAAGAATGGTATAAGATTCACTTGAAAACTATATAGGAGCTGTATTTAACCATTCTGAGATGACTGGAAGCAGTTTTGAATTCCAGAAATCTGCCTACACTGTATTAGGCATTGCAATGTGTTGTGTATGTGATGCTTCCATATTTTTGTCCACCTTCTGTACTTCCTTTGTTTTTAACAGAACACATTTCATCCAAAATTTTTAAACAGGCAATTCAGAAGAATAGATAAACAAGTGATATTTCTCCTGATATCATTTAAAAAACATTATTAATCTTTTGTCATTACTTTTATTTAAAACATACATTAGTAAGGTACAACAATCACATGATTTGTAAGTGTATGTTATGAGACTAATAAATCACAACTCACAATTCACAATGGGCTACATGTGTGGTGTTCAGTGCAATAAATCAAAGTGTGCAGCAAGTCTGCAGTTTAAATATTTTCCAGTCTTTTGTTGTATCTTGTCTCACATAATGATTTTTCTGCCCTGCTCTGACATTAAAGCACCACAATACATTGCTTCAATTGCATGCATTTGTCAGTTCTAGAGCTGGAGCATATCTGAGGATATTCTTTGTATAAATGACAATTTGGCCAAGTTTGTAATTATTTTACATCTCAACCGGCTTTTTTTCATGTGGAGAGGTAACTGTAGATTTGTTTCTTGTGACTGTACATTTTAAAAAAAGCAGTGAGGTGAGTGGGTGGTAATAATAGTGTAGTCTGTCATTTCAAAGATGTAGGTAAGATGAGAGGTTGCAGATGAGAGGGCAATGAAGAATTTTAAAGGTGTAAATATCCATGAAGGCTTTTTAAATGCAGTAATTGTAGTCCCCAAACATTTGAAGCAAATGATAAAGAAAAAAGTCATTATAATGAGAAACTACTAATGTCTAGGTGGAAAATTTTCCCCAATAGTGACCTTACCAAATTCCTGTCCCGTCACACAGCCATATTTTTCTGAAACCTTAACTTGAATACCGAGCGAGGTGGCACATTCGTTTGCACACTACACTCTCATTCGGGGGAACAGTGGTTCAATCCCGCGTCTGGCCATCCTGATTTAGATTTTCTGTGATTTCCCTCAATCACCCCAGGAAAATGCCAGAATGGTTCCTTTGAAAGGGCTCAGCTGACTTCCTTCCCCGTCCATCCCTAATCCGATGAGACTGATGACCTCACTGTTTGGTCTCTTCCCCCAAAACAACACCAACCCTTAACTTGAATAGATCTTCAATGGAGACACCATTTATCCTCCAATGTTGCAAATTTTATTCAAACATGTTGTTGGCCATGTGAAATATTCACAGCTACTCAAAATGCATTGACAATATGCATAGCTACTCAAAGCCCATTGCCAGTTTTAAATCATCATGAATGGTTGCACATTGTAAATATGTTAATCGTCATTGTCACATTTTATCCACATTTATGAACGTTGTTATATTTCTAATTTCCTGTAACAGTTGATTGCAACTGCCATTCTATTCAATTTTTTGTGTTTACATTGTATTTGTAACATGTTTACACTTGAAAACAGCTGCAGAAGCTGAAACTAGATGTTTATATATGACATAACCAAATGAGATCCTAATGAAATTTAGAGTATTGGTGAAAAAATCACCTGTATTTAACTATGTTATGAAAAGGATAGATTCTTGCTCGCCATAAAGATGGCAAGATGAGTTGCAGACTGGTGCAATGAAAAGACTGTTACACACTGAGCTTTCAACCAAAGCCTTCTTTGGAACTAAAAGAAGAAACACACACATTCACACTAGCAGGCACCTCTCATGCACCAATCTACATCTACATCTACATCCATACTCTGCAAGCCACCTGACAGTGTGTGGCGGAGGGTACTTTGAGTACCTCTATCGGTTCTTCCTTCTATTCCAGTCTTGTGTTGTTCATGGAAAGAAAGATTGTCGGTATGTCTCTGTGTGGGATCTAATCTCTCTGATTTTATCCTCGTGGTCTCTTCGCGAGACATACGTAGGAGGGAGCAAAATACTGCTTGACTCCTCAGTGAAGGAATGTTCTCGAAACTTCAACAAAAGCCCGTACCGAGCAACTAAGCATCTCTCTAGCAGAGTATTCCACTGGGTTTATCTATCATCTCTGTAATGCTTTAGCAACTACTAAATGATCCTGTAATGAAGTGCGCTGCTCTCTGTTAGATCTTCTCAATCTCTTCTATCAACCCTATCTGGTATGGATCCCACACTGGTGAACAGTATTCAAGCAGTGGGCAAACAAGTGTAATGTAACCTACTTCCTTTATTTTCGGATAGCATTTCCTTAGGATTCCAATGAATCTCAGTCTGGCATCTGCTTCACCGATGATTAATTTGATATGGTCACTCCATTTTAAATCATTCCTAATGCCTACTCCCAGATAATGTATGGAATTAACTGCTTTCAGTTGCTGACCTCCTATATTGTAGCTAAATGATAAAGGATCTTTCTTTCTATGTATTTGCAGCACGTTACACTTGTCTACATTGAGATTCAATTGCCATTCCCTGTACCATGTGTCAATTCATTGCAGATCCTCCTGCATTTAAGTACAATTTTCCATTGTTACAACCTCTCGATATAGTACAGGATCATCTGCAAAAAGCCTCAGTGAACTTCTGATGTTATCCACAAGGTCATTTATGTATATTGTGAATAGCAACAGTCCTACAACATAACCCTGTGGCACACTTGAAATCACTCATACTTTGGAAGACTTCTCTCCATTGAGAATGACATGCTGCATTCTGTTATCTATGAACTCTTCAATCCAATCACACAACTGGTCTGATAGTCCACATGCTCTTACTTTGTTCATTAAATGACTGTGGGGAACTGTACCAAATGCCTTGCAGAAGTCAAGAAACACGGCATCTACCTGGGAACCTTTTTTGAAACTCATGCTGATTCCTACAGAGTAGACTTCTAGTCTCCAGAAAAGTCATTATACTCGAACATAATATGTGTTCCAAAATTCTACAACTGATCGATGTTAGAGATATAGGTCTATAGTTCTGCACTTCTGTTCGACGTCCCTTCTTAAAAACGGGGATGACCTGTGCCCTTTTCCAATCTTTTGGAACGCTACGCTCTTATAGAGACCTGTGGTACACCGCTGCAAGAAGGGGGGCAAGTTCCTTCACATACTCTGTGTAAAATTCAACTGGTACCCCATCAGGTCCAGCGGCCTTTCCTCTTTTGAGCGATTTTAATTGTTTTTCTATCCCTCTGTCATTATTTATTTATTGTTTTATTTACTCATAAAGTTCTGTAGGACCAAATTTAGGAGCAAATCTCCAAGGTCATGGAACATGTCAGTACATGAAATTACAACATAAATGTAACAACAGATAAATATAAATGTTCATGAACCTTAAAAAAGTCAGTCCATAAGTTTAAGTAAACGCTATCAGCAATACAATAAAAATCAGCTTAATTTTTCAAGGAACTCCTTGACAGAATAGAAGGAGTGACCCATGAGGAATCTCTTCACTTTCGATTTGAAAGTGTGTTGATTACTTCTAAGATTTTTGACTTCGAGTGGCAGCTTATTGAAAACGGATGCAGCAGTATACTGCACATCTTATTGCACAAGAGTTAAGGAATTCTGATCCAAATGCAGGTTTGATTTCTGCTGAGTATTAATAAAGTGAAAGCTGCTTATTCTTGGGAATAAACTAATATTGATAACAAGAAACAACAATAAGGAATATACATATGGAGAGGCCAATGTCAAAATACCCAGATTCTTGAACAGAGGTCGACAAGAGGTTCGTGAACTAACACCACTTATTGCATGAACCGCCCATTTATGAGCCAAAAATATCCTTTTAGAATGAGAAGAGTAACCCCAAAATACACTCCTGGAAATGGAAAAAAGAACACATTGACACCGGTGTGTCAGACCCACCATACTTGCTCCGGACACTGCGAGAGGGCTGTACAAGCAATGATCACACGCACGGCACAGCGGACTCACCAGGAACCGCGGTGTTGGCCGTCGAATGGCGCTAGCTGCGCAGCATTTGTGCACCGCCGCCGTCAGTGTCAGCCAGTTTGCCGTGGCATACGGAGCTCCATCGCAGTCTTTAACACTGGTAGCATGCCGCGACAGCGTGGACGTGAACCGTATGTGCAGTTGACGGACTTTGAGCGAGGGCGTATAGTGGGCATGCGGGAGGCCGGGTGGACGTACCACCGAATTGCTCAACACGTGGGGCATGAGGTCTCCACAGTACATCGATGTTGTTGCCAGTGGTTGGCGGAAGGTGCACGTGCCCGTCGACCTGGGACCGGACCGCAGCGACGCACGGATGCACGCCAAGACCGTAGGATCCTACGCAGTGCCGTAGGGGACCGCACCGCCACTTCCCAGCAAATTAGGGACACTGTTGCTCCTGGGGTATCGGCGAGGACAATTCGCAACCGTCTCCATGAAGCTGGGCTACGGTCCCGCACACAGTTAGGCCGTCTTCCGCTCACGCCCCAACATCGTGCAGCCCGCCTCCAGTGGTGTCGGACAGGCATGAATGGAGGGACGAATGGAGACATGTCGTCTTCAGGGATGAGAGTCACTTCTGCCTTGGTGCCAATGATGGTCGTATGTGTGTTTGGCGCCGTGCAGGTGAGCCCCACAATCAGGACTGCATACGACCGAGGCACACAGGGGCAACACCTGGCATCATGGTGTGGGGAGCGATCTCCTACACTGGCCGTACACCACTGGTGATCGTCGAGGGGACACTGAATAGTGCACGGTACATCCAAACCGTCATCGAACCCATCGTTCTACCATTCCTAGACCGGCAAGGGAACTTGCTGTTCCAACAGGACAATGCACGTCCGCATGTATCCCGTGCCACCCAACGTGCTCTAGAAGGTGTAAGTCAACTACCCTGGCCAGCAAGATCTCCCCTATCTGTCCCCCATTGAGCATGTTTGGGACTGGATGAAGCGTCGTCTCACGCAGTCTGCACGTCCAGCACGAACGCTGGTCCAGCTGAGGCGCCAGGTGGAAATGGCATGGCAAGCCGTTCCACAGGACTACATCCAGCATCTCTACGATTGTCTCCATGGGAGAATAGCAGCCTGCATTGCTGCGAAAGGTGGATATACACTGTACTAGTGCCGACATTGTGCATGCTCTGTTTCCTGTGTCTATGTGCCTGTGGTTCTGTCAGTGTGATCATGTGATGTATCTGACCGCAGGAATGTGTCAATAAAGTTTCCCCTTCCTGGGACAATGAATTCACGATGTTCTTATTTCAATTTCCAGGAGTGTATAAGTAAGGAACAAGAGTGGCCCCAATACTGATCCCTGGGGCACCCCCACTTCACAGTACCCCACTCAGACCCCACATCACAGTAATTTTCAACATTGTGAATAATGACTTTTTGCTACCTGTTGCTAAAGCAAGAGGTGAACCAATTGTGAGCTACCCCCGTATACCGTAATGGTCCAACTTCTAGAGCAATATTTTGTGATCAACACAATCAAATGCCATAGTTAAATCAAAAAATATGCCAAGCATTCGAAACCTTTTGTTTAACACATCCAGTACCTCACAGAGATAAGAGAATATAACATTTTCAGTTGTTAAACGACTTCTAAACCCGAACTGTACATTTGGTAGCAAATCGTGTGATATAAAATGAGCAATTATCCTTACATACATAGCCTTTTCAATAACTTTTGCAAACACTGATGGCATAGAAATAGGTCTAAAATTATCTACATTATCCCTTTCTCCCTTTTTATAAAGCGGCTATACTATTGAGTACTTTAATCATTCAGGAAACTGTCCATTCCTAAAGGAAAAATTACAAATATGGCTAAATACAGGGCTAACATGTGCAACACAGTACTTTAATATTCTGCTAGACACTCCATCATAACCATGAGAGTCCTTAGTCTTCAGTGATTTAATTATTGACTCAATCTCCCTCTTGTCTGTATCACGGAGGAGTATTTCAGGCATCAATCTCAGAAAGGCATTTGCCAAGAAAGTTATATGATTTCCTGTAGAAACTAAATTTTTATTTAATTCACCAGCAATGCTCAGAAAATGATTGTTAAATCAGTAACAGAAATATTTTTACTGTAAATTGACTTTATATCGTCGACCTTGTGCTGCTGACCTGACACTTCCTTCAGAACTGACCATATGGTTTTAATTTTATCCTGTGAATTAGCTGTTCTATTTGCATACCACATACTCTTTGCCTTCCTGATAACATTTTTAAGCACCTTAACATACTGTTTGTAATGGGCTACTGTAGCTTGATTGCGACTACTTCTAACATTTTGATATATTTCCCACTTTGTTCTACATGATATCCTTATCCCACTAGTCAGCCACCCAGGCTTCCCATTACTTCTAGTATCCCATTTAGAATGTTCTAATGGAAAGCAAGTCTCAGCTGTCATCTATTTCGATATCTACTAGTTTGTCATCTGTGCGACAATCAAGAGAAGGAACTACAGTGCAGTCTTCCTCTGTGAAACAGCTTTGGAAAAAGACATTTAGTATATTGGCCTTTAGTCTGTCATCCTCCATTTCAGTACCATTTTGGTCACAGAGCGTCTGGACATTTTGTTTAGATACACCTACCACTTTGACATCAGACCAAAATTTCTTAAAATTTTCTGCCAAGTCAGTACATAGAACTTTACTTTCGAATTCAGTGAACACTTCTCGCATAGCCCCCCTCACACTACATTTCACTTCGTGTAATTTTTGTTTGTCTGCTAGTCTTTGGCTATGTTTATGTTTTCTGTGAAGTTCCCTTTGCTTCTGCAGCAGTTTTCTAACTTGGTTGTTGTACCACAGCGACTCTTTTCCATCTCTTATGATCTTGCTTGGTACATACTCATCTAAGGCATATTGTACAATGGTTTTGAACTTTGTCCACTGATCCTCAACACTATCTGTACTTGAGACAAAACTGTTGTGTTGAGCCATCAAGTACTTTGAAACCTGCTAAACAGAAAAATCTTCCTACCTTTTTAAATATTTCTATTTATGGCTGAAATCATCAATGCAGTAACAGCTTTATGATTGCTGATTCCCTGTTCTGCATTAACTGTTTCAAATACTCCAAGGCAGCACCCTGAAGATGGCTGACCACGGCCATCAACATGTTCAGTTGTTCACGAACAGTGGCCAGCTACTCCTGCGTCCATACACAGCAGTCACACATCATATCCATTCTAAGAAATCAACAATTCACTGCATAGAGTTAATCAACTTTTAACTAGATTGCTAATTCACTAAAGGCAGCTGATAGCTGACTAAACTTTGGTTACTAGACACTTCTTGTTGGAAACAACGAAAATAAGCAGTACCTGTCTCTGGAGTGTATTCAAAACGAACACGAAATCTATGGAACACTATTACTAGTACTCGAAAATTAAAGCTTCCTAAAAGAAAAAAACACACAGAAAAAGAAGTGACAAGTAAGAAAAACACAGTTAATACTTATATTTAAAAAGAAAGATGATGAGACTTACCAAACAAAAGCGCTGGCAGGTCGATAGACACACAAACAAACACAAACATACACACAAAATTCTAGCTTTCGCAACCAACGGTTGCCTCGTCAGGAAAGAGGGAAGGAGAAGGAAAGACAAAAGGATATGGGTTTTAAGGGAGAGGGTAAGGAGTCATTCCAATCCCGGGAGCGGAAAGACTTACCTTAGGGGGAAAAAAGGACAGGTATACACTCGCACACACACACATATCCATCCACACATACACAGACACAAGCAGAAAATGTCTGCAAAATAACAGAGCTCATTTTTGAATGATACATATTTTCTATGGTAACTGAACTTCATTAGAATGATACAATGATGTATAATAATCTACAGTCAGTTGGGCAATAGCTTTGAAAACAATTTCTTTCACCAAGTGAGGTGGTGCAGTGGTTAGCACATTGGACTCACATTCAGGAGGATGATGGATCAAACCTGCCTCCGGCCATTCTGAATTAGGTTTTCTGTGATTTCCCTAAATTTCTTCAGGCAAATGCCAGGATGGTTCCTTCAAAATGGCATGGCAACTTCCTTCCCCATCCTTCCCTAACCCAATTGGACAGGTGACCTCGCTGTTTTGTCTCCTCCTCCAAACCAATCAACCAATCAATATTTTTCAGGGATGAATTCCATGTTCTTCAGTTTCTTATAATGAATCCCAATCTAATAGGTGTGTTTCTTATAGATGGCTACCATGTTAAATCATTGCAGGTGGAGAAATCTAGGTACTTGGCAGTTGTGAATAATTCAAGTGGTCCCATAGTCATAGTGTGATCAAACAATATTGGCACTTTTCATATATTTACATGTATGTGCTACATTTATTTGTCTCCAGAGAAAGCTGACAATCTTTCACCCTGTGTTAATCATATGCAGGTTTTATCAAATTTTGCAACAGTTCTTTAATGTTTTTGTGCCCCTGAATACATCTGTGTCACCTGACAACAACCTTAGATAACTAACCGATATTCTTTCATTTTGCATTACAAGATGAATGATCTCATGTAACCTCTCTGTGGAACTTATGGTGTCATATATAAGTGTGTAACAAAACCTGTAAAGTTTTTTTTTTTTTTTTTTTTTTTTAATTGCGCAAATTGCTGCCTAGTAATACATTTATCCATATACCAATGGGATTCTTATTGACTGCACTTTTCCTCTAGGTACACGAATCCTATTTCATTCAACTGTAATTTTGCTTGCAAGTTCTGTCACCTTTTCTGTGAGCTCTATTATTCCTTTTTGCTATTTAACATCAAAAAATTTAGCAAAGCTTTGAGGCTGCCCACAAAGACAGTTTCCATGCTCACTCTCCATGCTTGTGCACTGAGAGGCACCAACACACTCTCTTTGAACTGGAATGTGGCTTTACCTCATCATACAACCAAGTTTATTCCCATTACTGCCAAATCTACAGTTTAATTTGTCAGGAAATTCTTTTGCTTCCACTGATGTCTCCCAACTGACAACAATCTCCTGAGTTCTGTTTAGAAAGAAGTCTTTAGTCTGACCTTTATTATTCTGTAAGTGTTAATTCTATTTACTGTGTAGCTGTGGAAAACTACTCTGAAAACTTTCAGGAAGTCAAAAATATGAGAACAATGCACTTCTGTTTCTATAATGCAACATATGTGACAGTTATGAATATATTCTTTATCCTTTAAATGGTGTTGATAGATAGACATTGTCCAGTCAATCTAAAAACTCAAAACAAATTTATGGCACATGATGGTTATGTGAGGTATGAAAGGAGCTGCTAATAAATACAATAAAACCTGTAAAACCACAAGAAGTTTCTATGAACATAGACTACATTATTCTTCTTGCAGATGTAAGCTGGAAACACTCAGCCTTGTTGTATAAGAATTGTAAGCACATCTTCCTTTCAGAAAACATCCTATTACTCAATTTGAGAGCAATGTGAGGAACAGGGTTTCATTGAAGTAATGTTAATCATAATCTTCACAGAAAGAATATATGAGAAGATTCATTTTGTAAGGCAAAATGAAAATAAATGAAGAAATGATTGAATGGCATGGAATACATTATATCAAGTCTTAAGAGCAGATACTGCATAAAATATCACGAAAAAAGATTTGATTTTTATATGTGACCTAAAACATATAAAATAATAATTTGTTGTTTTTGTATTTATGTGTTTTTGCTTCAAAACTGTGGAAAAACTACAAGTAACACTCCAGTTACCTTCTGATATCAATAATATGGGTGTGGGGAACATGCAAGTAATACAAAAACTGAATGTCCACAATGTAAGCCCTGTTCACAAAATAAGCTGCATCTGCATTTTAATATAAGAGAGTGTATGTATTCCAATTACTTACACTAATCAGCAGGGCAGTGATGTTACAATTACAGAGAATGGTAATGCAGATGCTGTATAGTGTATTCCAAGATATGTACACATTATGCAAAATGTCCTCAATCATACAAAGTCTCTCTCAACCTCTGATGTTCACCACCACAACTGTGACATTTATAGTGGCAGAAAATGAGTGAGTCAGTAGTACAGAAATGGGTGCAACAGTTCAACAAAGAATGGATCAACATGTATGATAAGAGACACAATGGGCTGCCATTGCATGGAGACAGACTGAGTGGTCCATTTAGTAGGACACATATAAAAGAACCAATGTGACTCTTCAAGCTTTCTCAGCAGATATGTTGTAAATAGTCTTCACAGGTTTGCAGCTGGATAACACTGGACAAATTCAACAATATTTCCTTGGAGCAACTGTCTGACATCTTTAGGTGGCTGAACTACCTAGCCATCAGCAAGGTTCAACCACCTAAAGATGCTGGATAGTTTTTCCAAGGAAACATTGTGAATTTGCACAATGTCATCCACAGACAAGCCCATTAAGGCTATTTACAAGAACCAATTTTTTACCATGATAACATTGTCTGCATGTTTTTCACTGATTTGACAGTTGCTGCATGATATTTTGTAATTCAGTCTGAACCTCAACCACACAGATCATCCACAGGGAGATGGCAGATTTTCCAGGTATATCACCACGTACTGTCCTATAATTTTACTAGCAGTGGCAGAAACCCATTTCTACAAGGGATTCATGTCACAATTTTAGTTGAAAGGTAATAATGATAGATAGAGATTGCAGTCTTAATGGCTACTAGTTGCTCCCTTCTAAAGTAGCAGGTTTGTTAGTGTTAGTTTTTCCTACCCCTCTTCCAAATGAACATATGAGAGGGAATTTCATTCCATAAACTTTTTGAACACACTTGCACGGAACAGACTCTTACTGACTCCTGTGTACATACTTTCTTGATTATACAGTGAGCAATGGAAGCCAGTAAACATCTTAACTGGCCATATCAATGATATTTCTGATTTTGTGTGACTGGTGCACAGTATTCTGCTAGAGTCTGAACAAACTGGCCAGTCTCAGGCAAGGTCTGACAATATTTTAAATATATACAATTGGTTCTTTTATTTCAAAGGATGAGTACCTCCAATCAGAATGACAACTCTGACATGCAAGACAACTGGCTTTCATTAAATTACCAGCCTTATCTTCCAAGAGGACAATTCACATGCCTATGCTGCTAAAATTGACACAGCAAAGTGTGAAGAGCAACTACAAGCCTGTACTGAACAGAAAAGTCCCATTAAATACCAATGGACCCACTAGGATCATTTGAAACACAGCTCTCAGTGTCAGGGAGCATATCTGTAGTGGCACCATTTGACATCACTATGGAAACCAAATAGCTGGTGCAACTTTAATATTGACCACTGTTGCACCACTACTCAGTGGGTGTTTGTCATCAGGAACACCGTCTGGAGATCCCATGCCAGAATCTGGCATATAAGCCAGGCCTGTCTGAATCAGTTTTGATGCAATCTGTGGAGTGTGCAGTGAGTGTGCTATCAGTTTGGCTAAGGTATTTATTTTGTGGATTCTGTTGGCATAAGCAGAACTCTAACATGATGTGTATTGGATCTTGGGTCAGAATACTGACTTAACATATTTTGCACTGTTTCTGAGGAAGATCCTGTGTATACCTTGTTTTGAAGAAACCAGGGAATATCTGTTTCTTTATTTGTTTGTTTGCTGTCCATATAACAATCAAACAACCAGTCTTTGGACATTGTCATAGATTTTAGTTCACATATACAAAGGTTTTGTTAACATATTTAGGTGCACACAGTTTTTTTTTATTATTTGCAGTGCTATGAAAGTTTTCCTTTTTCTGGTGTCTGAAGGCATGGAAGCTGAGTGCGTGCCAGAGGATATGGACATGGATACCCACTAGGGGGGTCCCTGTGCTCCGGTGTGCCTGCACTACAAGCCTCACCATGCAAGTGTGCCACTCTCTGTACCACATGAAGTCCACGGCCAATCACATTTCCCACTGTCATGTATTTAGGTGACTGTATGACAAGCATTATTGCCTACAGGATTACATAGAGCAGATGGTTAGTATTTTATATTTTCTGAAGATTTATCTACAAGAATCTCTCGTGTTTACCTTGGCTTCCACTCATACTGCCTTTTTTGTAGCCTGAAAATCCTGTCTGTACAGACAGTTGGTGCTCCATCCCATATCTTAATACCATACTGAAGATGTGGATGTATCATTTTGAAGTATATTTGTTTCAAGCTATCATGATTTTCTTAAAAATGTGGTCTATATGTTCTTTCCATGACAGGTATTCGTCAACAATCATGCCAAAAAAAATTGTGTTTGTATGTGTAGCTAAAGACTGATAGAAGTATAGATAGAGTTCTATTTATGTTCTGACTATTGCTAAGCTAAATTGCATTGTCACTGTCTTCTCTTTATTTACGAGTAGCTTATTTGCAGTAACATAACTTGACAGAAAATTATAATTTGTTTCACTACTGTTTGTAGTAGTTTGCATATCATGGCCCCAGCTGACAAAAGATGTGTTCTCAGCATAACTCACAACCTTGCAGTTTTGGTGTTAAGTTAAATTGTTAATGTACACAAGAAACAGAAAAGGCCCCAGTATACTTCCTTGGCACACACCACACTGAAGTATCTAGTGGATTGATTTGGTTGTTACCAGCTGATCAGTCCTTTGTTAAGTTAGCTTGACACACTGTTTCCTGTCTTTCAAATAGGAAGTAAGTAGTTGTAAGGCTACCCCTCCCATCTCATATGCTTCTAATTTTCTAATTTATGCAATAGAATTTACTCATATACAGGAAGGAGCCTGTTAATTCATCTCCTTCATCTAGCTTATTTGACATTTCACATACAAAAATTGTTACTGCTGTTACAGCAGATCTTTGTTTTCCAAAACCATGTTGTAGATTGTTAAATAGATTATGTTTGATGAAATATGCCTCAAGTTGATTTAATGTCACTTCGTCTAATAATTTCCCAAGATCTGAAGTTAATTATATTGGCCTGTAGTTTTTCATGTCAGTTTTTATTCCCATCTTATACACTGGCAGGATTTCAGTGGTTTTCAACAGATCAGGAAATTTTTCCATCACAGCAGGAGATACACTACTGGCCATTAAAATTGCTACACCATGAAGATGACGTGCTACAGATGTGAAATTTAACCGACAAGAAGAAGGTGCTGTGATATGCAAATGATTAGCTTTTCAGAGCATTCACACAAGGTTGGCACTGGTGGCGACACCTACAACGTGCTGACATGAGGAAAGTTTCCAACCGATTTCTCATACACAAACAGCAGTTGACCGGTGTTGCCTGATGAAACATTGTTGTGATGCCTCGTGTGCGTACCATCACATTTCTGACTTTGATAAAGATTGGATTGTAGCCTATCGCGATTGCGGTTTATCGTATCGCGTCATTGCTGCTCGCTTTGGTCGAGATCCAATGACTGTTAGCAGAATATGGAATCGGTGGGTTCAGGAGGGTAACACGGAACACCATACTGGATCCCAACAGCCTCGTATCACTAGCAGTCGAGATGACAGGCATCTTATCCACATGGCTGTAACGGATCATGCAGTCATGTCTCGATCCCTGACTCAACAGATGGAGACGTTTGCAAGACAACAACCATCTGCACGAACAGTTCGATGAAATTTGCAGCAGCATGGACTATCAGCTCAGAGACCATGGCTGTGGTTAACCTTGATGCTGCATCACAGACAGGAGCGCCTGCGATGGTGTACTCAACAATGAACCTGGGTGTTCGACTGCTGCCCTCGCCAGCACATTCTCCAGATCCCTCACCAATTGAAAACGTCTGATCAATGGTGTCAGAGCAACTGGCTTGTCGCAATACGCCAGTCACTGCTACTGCTCTTGATGAACTGTGGTATCCTGTTGAAGCTGCATGGGGGCATACCTGTACACACCATCCAAGCTCTGTTTGACTCAATGCCCAGGCGTATCAAGGCCATTATTACGGCCAGAGGTGGTTGTTCTGGGTACTGATTTCTCTGGATCTATGCAGCCAAATTGCGTGAAAATGTAACCACATGTCAGCTCTAGTATAGTACATTTGTCCAATGAATACCCGTTTATCATCTGCATTTCTTCTTGGTATAGCAATTTTAATGGCCAGTAGTGTATTCATTAGATGTGTCAGAGGTTTCACTAATCCTCCTCTGCATTCCTTTAACAGCTTAGGTGAAACATTATCCCAGCCACAAGACATGTTAGCTTGAAGTTTTGAAATGATGGTTAGGAGTTCCCTCTTAGTAATGCCATGGATGAAAAAAGATTGGCTACTTTTAGTAAAATTTTAATTGAGTGCACGTCTTGTGTTTCATTTGTGCCAATTTATTAAACATTTTTATGAATTTCTAACACACTTCTTTTGGATCATTTGTTATACTGCCATCTTCTTTTAAAGTTATATGGATGTGTTCATGAGATTTCTGTTCCCCATATTCTTTATATATTATTTTCCAGGCTGTTTTACTAACACAGATTGAGTTGCGTATTTGAGAAGCAGATTTCTGAGCTTTAAGGTTAGTCAAAGAATCTCTGTAACTTTTTCTGAGCAGTTTGTATTTTGTTACATAGTATTGTAATTTTGTATCTCTAAAGAGTATGTAACAGTTTTTCATGTTCTCTCCCAGTTCAGTGATTTGTGGAGGGAAATTCTCAGCTTTGTGATTAATAGCTTCGTCTACTTTCGTTATTAAAGGACTTGTTTAATTTAAAGTTTTCTTGAATAGTTTATAGAAACTTTCCCATTTATCATTTGCATTTGTTGCACTGTAAATTGGTTTCTATTTTTCATTGCCTAGTGCCCTCTTAAGTTTATTATAATTAAATTTTCTTTTAGTTATATCTACAATTCCTACATAAGTTTCCATAGTAAGGGTTCTGGCACCAGGTATGTTGTTTTCTACAGTGGTTAAGTTTATGTTCTCCTTTGTTATGTTTGTGAGAATGTGGTCAATGCATGTCTGTTTTTCTACAGTAATTCATGTAGGTTCTGTGATTATGTGATAATAGTTATAACACTGAAGTAAGTCAACGTAATGCAAATAATTATTGCTATTATTTAAAGAGTATATGCTGATATCTGCAATAAACAGCACATGTTTTTTATACACTGATGTCATTGGCAGTGTGTGTAGATCATCTTTCACAAAAGTGGTTATGTCTCAAGATCAGTGATGAGTGCAAATAAGACAATGAACATTTTTGTAATTAAGCAAGTTTGCAGGTTTTCAACCATGGAACACTTGCAAGAACTACTAACACAAACCACACAGGGTTATCAGGAGCTTATGGCAGTTGTGCAAGCGTTAGCAAATGTAGCTGGAATGTCTCTTGCACCACCTGTGTTTGTGGCTTTTCCACCACTTACTGAACAGCATGAAGAGTGGAATGCTTACTGCTAATGACTGAAGTTAAATGTTTTGGCTTCTCAAATTTATGACTTGGAAGTGAGAGACCATTTACTGATGAAATCAAAAACCTGCACACTTGCAAGAGGTCTGTTTTAGTAGATCTGCTGCAGATATGCTTCAGCCTGCAGAAGTGAACCAAGTGAGTGATAAATCTACCAAAGTGCAGACTTTCCAGAACTTGGCCCATAAAATGTACTTAAAGGCATTCATTGGCCTCCTGTGAAGCTATTCTTGGTCACTGGCACTTCTGTGTCCTTGCTAAACCAATCTATTTATTTAAATTTAAGGTTGCCACTGCTTAGGTGACTGAAACAAATCTTGGGGTCTATGGACAGCATCATGTGCCTATGCTAGGGCAGTTTACAGTTTTAGTCACTTACAACTAAGTCATCTGCCATATAAATTTGCTGCGAAAGTGGATATTGTTTTTGGGATAGGCAATTTCCACACTTTCAGACATACCATTCATGAAGCAGTGCATGTTATGCTACCAAAAGGGCATTGTGCTACCATAAAGATTCTCTGAGATAGATACAATTAAATCTTCTCTCTTGGATTAGGGACAGCAACTAATTTCAAGACTCACACACTCTTAAAGTGACAGTTACTCCATATTTTTCAAAGCTTTGCTGAGTGCCCTTGGCTCTAAAGGACACCCTGAAATCAAAGCTGGTGAGACTCCCTCATGAAGCTGTGTTAACACCTACTCACCATAGCCAATGGACCACTCACATGGTGACTGTACACAAATTTAACAACACCTTCAAGCTTTGTTGTGGTTTTAAAGTAAGATAAATGTACAAGCTGGAGTGTAAACTTATTCTCTACAGACCACAGATAATCTCTTTGCAAAATTAGGTCATGGCACTTCATTCAGTGAAATTGACTTCACAGAAGCATATTTTCAGATCCTCTTTGATGCAGTATCACAAGTTTACCTAGTACTAAATACACCGTTATGGCCTTTACCCTGCCACATTTCAGCATTTTATGGATCAGCTACTACAACATAATCCCAACTGTGCCACACATCTGGATGATATTGTGGTCACAGGTGCAATTCATGCAGATCACATTCACAACTTTGAGCTTTTGTTCCAAAGACTGGAAGGAAAGTGCTTAAATGCAACCTGCACAAATGTTCTTTCACACAACCTTCCTTGATGTATTTAGAACTGAATCTCTTGGCAAGTCAGGGATTATGTTACGGCAATTAATAAAATGCAGCAGCCATGAATATAAAAGACTTACAAGTGTTTAAAGAATGAATTCTCACTCTCCAGCAGAGTGTACATATGTTTGAAACTTTCTGGCAGATTAAAACTGTGTCAAACTGGAACTCAAACCTAAGGCCATTGCCTTTCAAAGGCAAGTGCTGTGGCTAAGCCATCTCTCTGCAATATACTTTCTTCAGGAGAGCTAGACCTGCAACATATGCAGGAGAACCTATGTGATGTTTGTAAAGTAGGAGGTGAGGTACTGGTGCAAGAAAAATTGTGGAGTTGAGTTGTAAAATGTGCTTGGATAACTCGGTTAGTAGAGCACTTGCCCAAGAAAAGTAAAAATCCCAGGTTTTAATCCTGGTCCAGCACACAATTTTAAGATTACTTTAATCTTACAGGAAGTTTCAAATCAGTGCACACTCTGCTTCAGAGTGAAAATTCATTCTGTAAGCAATCCCTCAGGCTGTGGCTAAGCCATTCACCTTGACACCCTTTCTTCCAGGAGTGTTAGTCCCACAGGATATACAGAAGAACTTCCGTGAAATTTGGAAGAAGACAAGGTACTGCTGAAAGTAGACCTTTGATGGCAGACTGTGAGTCACACTTGCTAGAGCATTTTCCCATGAAAGGCAAAGGTCCCAGTTTTGAGTCCCAGTCTGGCACACAGAACTAATCTGCCAGGAACTTACAAGTGTTTCTGGATAAGATAAATTGATATGTCAGATTCATTTCAAATCTAGTAGTATTCTCTTGTCCAATGAACAAGCTATGATGCCAAGCAGCCATTTTCAACAAGCTTTCCAGGCTTGAAATAGTTGCCTTAAGCAGGCACCATTTTTAACAGCATACATTCCTGGTCTGTCTCTGGCAGTAGGAACTGGTGTCCCTCCCCATAGTATCAGCACAGCCCTATCCCATAAATACCCTGACGGCAATGAGTGCCCTGTTTTCTATGCTTCTAAGACCTTATCTGAGTCTTAGCAATGCTACTGTCAAGTAGGATGGTAGGTCCTTGCTATCATTTATGCAATCCAGAAATTTAAATAATTTCTTTATGGACAGAATGTTCTTCGTGTCATAAATCATCACTTGTCATTCACCATTCCTGGCCCTAAACATCACTTACCAGACTAGACTGCCCATCAACTTCAGTACTTGTCTAATTTTCATTATTCTATCCATTATCCAGCAGCAACATTTCGTGCAAATGTGGATGTGCTCCATGAATTCCCCATGTGATCAACATGAAATTGTGTGTTTCTACAGCCACTACCCACAAGACTGCAATATTACACTGCCTTGTTCACTTTGTAAGAATGGGTGATCAGACACAACTCTTGGATCTGAATTTTGTCCTTACTGGTCATGGCAGCAGCAACCATACTTAAACAAACAGGTTCTATTGTGGTCTTGGACAATAACCACAGCTGCATCCTAATGCCTCCCTTTCTTCGGCCATGAGTGACACACCTCCTGAACATTGTCAATTGAAGCATTTCCCAGATAAACATTTCTGTCTGACAACAGATACTCTGGGCAACAGTTCACTCTGAAATTGTGGACCTGGCCCACCAATGTCCCACCTGTCGCACACATCAAGTTGCACTTCTCCAGCAGTTCTACAGTTGAAAAAAAAAAAACTTTCCACTGCATCTTTTCACCTTGCATGCACCAGTTCAGTTGCATGGAATGCTTTATCTGCACCTTCAAAACCCAGTTCTACAAGGAAATGACATCTAACACTGAAATTAAAGCCCTCTGTAGTTTTCTGCCAACTTACAGGGCTTCTGTGCTGAAGGAACTGCAGCCTGATGGATGGCTGCAAGGCTATGCTCATAGCACTCTCTTGGATATGCTGCACCCACTCTACAGTGCACATTATCGCTGCAGCCTCTCCCTTTTGAGAGGATACCCCAGTAGAGATCCATCAGTTTAGGCACCAACCAACCCAGATCTGAGAGGCTATTTACATTTGCCACAGGTCCGTGATGTATACCATGGCCTCCACTCACAGGTTTCTGTGGTGGCTTGAAATCAACTTCATCTTTTCCATTCCGGTCGACAGCCAACTACTTCCTGGCCTCAGGTGGCCCTCTGGTCCCATAGTGACTCACACATCATCCATCAAG
The DNA here is from genome assembly GCF_023864275.1 of Schistocerca cancellata. Lineage (NCBI taxonomy): Eukaryota > Metazoa > Arthropoda > Insecta > Orthoptera > Acrididae > Schistocerca > Schistocerca cancellata. The sequence continues at coordinate 724,989,557 of NC_064629.1, forward strand.
CCTCGTCCAGCTTCAGCCTTCCACAGTAACTCCCCCAGCAACAACCTGCCATCTTCCCCAGTGGCAGCTCCTAGAGACTACCCAACACCTGCTTCTTCCACCCTGGCAGTCACTTGCTTCCTGGATGGGTAGAGGATGTAGTAGCACCACCAAATGTCACTTGGGGAACTGAATAGCTAGCACAACATTACTGTCAACAGCCATGGCGCCACTAGTCAGAGAGCATTTGTCAGCTGGACTGCCCTCTGATGAGGTCACGCCAGAATCTATCATACAACCCAGCAATGGGTCAGTCTGAGTCAGATGCCATGCCGCAAGTGAACTATCAGTTTGGACATTTGTATCAACTTCACCTGAAACCTTGTGTAGTACATGTAAATAGAGCAGTCATGTATGTCAAGAAAAGGATGGACACCTCACAGATTCATTAGGCCTGACCTCATAGCAGGTGATATGCTCTTAGTATTTTTTAACCCAAGGAATAACCCCACTAGTTACAAGGACTCCTACAGTTGAATGAATTATGGATGGCTCAACTTAACATTTTTGACAAACACAACATATTTCCATATGTGCTGGGATAGATGAGCATGTTAAAATGTCCACTTCTGGGACATTGTGAGGCACATCGGCCCCTGATTGAGTCAATCTTGTAAAATAATGACAGTAGCCAGTGTGGTGGCCAGCCTGGATGTGAGTTTTAGGTGGTTTTCCACATCCACCTAGGGAAATACTGAGCCAGTTCTCATATCCAGCCTCAGTTACACAGTGCACAAACACCTTGAAAAATGATGTCACATTTGGCTATGTGATTATACTATATGCAAACAGAAGGGGTATACAGATTCGGGTGGAAGGGGGGAGGGGGGGGGGAAGGTCTGGCAGTGGCTAGTGGCTTTAAAATACCTTTGGGAGTGGTCAGCCCACTGTAAGAATAATATTATATGGGTATGACTGCTTCTCTGCAAAACTGGAGAAGCACTGTACCAGTACCTATCTGGCATTGGCTGGATAAAGGACACTGGAAAGGAGATCAACATAATACCATAAAACTCATAGAAAATGTTGGGGATGTACTTTTCAAAGATTTGATTTATTAAACTCATACTTTACAGATGATGTGATGATACTGCTAAGTATATTGGACACTTGAAATCAAAGTCAAGTGTAAATAATACTACGCACGTCTAAGAAAAAATTGGAATACAATTGTCACTGAGCAGATTTGTTGGTAACAATTAGAAGGGTGCTTGTGCATCACTGCAGTCATAATTGCATGACCAGGGAGAAATGGTGTATGGAATTGCTCCATGATTTCCTGATCAGAAGTCTGTGTACCCTTGCTGTTCCTGATGACAGATCTACACATTTTCAGTTTTCTCTCCAAACACAATAGTATTACCACCAGGGTGCACTAACAAATGTATTGCACTCATAAATTTGGCTTCACCCCCTTGATTAGATGGCCAGTATTTATGAATCCTTCCATACAAAATGTGTGCCACTTTTTGATGTGCATCAAGATATGTTATTGTGTATAGCCTCTGTGATGAACTCCTATGTCATGCTTGCAGATTTGTGCAACACCGTTCATTCTGTGGATTTGGATGGGGTGTGTCACTGTCTCACAGGTTGTAAAATACCAGTAGTGGCAGGTGTATAAATTAAAGAATACTGACATTAGTAAGTTTTGCTTAGTGGAGCATCTTGAAGCACATACAATAAAAGTGTAATTCCCAACAGACTGTTTATAGTAGTGACAGTATATTAAGCACCTCTACCAAATTTTAACCAGTATATAATTTGTCTTGATGCTATGTTGGTGTATTTAATAACTAAAACATAAGTAACTGATGTTTGTGATATGGCTTTTCTTTAAATTTCTTCCAGCAACCCCTACAGCAAACATGATAATTAAGGCACCGAAGGCCATCCATGATGACATTTATATAGACATGTCTAATGAACAAAATTGTGTCACAAAACCAACATTCAGTGGCCTTCCAGACTGTGCTGTAAAGTTCCCAATGTTGAGCATTAATACTTACTTGCATATCAAACCTATTACATCTGTGTATCAGAGGCTAGTTAATACATCATTAACTGTGTATTTTATGAGATTGTGCTGGAGAGATGTTTACCATGTTCATGAAACACAAAAAAAAATACCAAAGATTTGCTAATAAATTTGTGAAGGCCACAGTGGAAGGCCTCTGACTGTGATGGAGATGGCTTGGCAGTGGTCAGAAAGTCAATATGGTCCATCATCTGGGTGGGTAGCAGTGTAGAATTGAGGGGACGCCTGTTAATTCCTCATTGTGTTCTCACAAAAACATCATTGTAAAATATATGACTTCAGTGTTCTTCAGCTACAACAATTTTGATGACCCTCAGAGAAGTCAATGTCCCAAAGACATAAGCTGTCTATGGCCCATGAGGCTGCATGACTGTCAGCAGGTGGCCTCGGAGCTCACAATATTGAATGGCCATTGATGATGATAGCAGAGGTTCAGCAAGGATACCAACTGCAGCAGTGAACAGTGACTTGTCATGAAGACTAAAGACTGTCCAGCAGTCCAGAATGTAGTGTGCAGATGTGCACAGAATCATTCTTTGGGCTCAGGATGAATGAGATTGCTTCACAGCATCAGCAGTGGCTGCCAACATGAACAGAAGCAGGCAGCAGGGAGGTTACCTGCATGAGTGATGGTGGTTGAACAGCTACACAGCCCTGAGCTCAACCTGTAGACCTGCAGCATAGGAGGTCAACACAGCTGAAGTAGGCCACCAGCTAACCTGCCAGTCAGAGCCACTAAGTCCACAGTATCAGACTTGTTGCCATCAAATGGGTCATAGCTAGAAGCAGCAAAAATCCAGAGGGGTGACTGGTTGAGCCATTTAGACTCATAGACCATAAATCCCCTTCAAGACTAGTGTCTGGTGGCCTGATATACCTTTGACTGAAAATGATGATCATTTATACAGATGTGGCCCATTCTTGTTTTGTTACAGAATCAGTTTCTATCAAATAAGTCACAACAAAACCACAGCTCAGATGTGAAGCAATCAGGCCACCAACACTGCTGTGGTTCCATCTTTCTGCTGTGTTGCTGATATTCCAACTCTGGATTCATGGGCAATGACAACAAACTACAATTACAGAACTTTTTGTGCACACAGAGAACTTTTTACACTATTCTACAATTAGTTAATTCATATAGTAGGACAATAATTCCATCCATAGTGAACAGTTGGCTTTACATGTAATTTAGTACTACATTTCTTGCTAAGACAGCATAGTTGATTACATTATTATTCATGTTAGTTCAAAATTATATGCATTTACCACTGCTTAAGCAGCTTTCTAAAAATTTCTCCAATGCACATCTTAAGATGATTTGGTGACAAACTGAGAAAAACAGCTCATTTGACATACCTCTACAGACTTTTTTCTGGTAATGGTAATATTCTGTTGACCTTATGAAATTGTGTTGTAAGGCTGGTGTTAAAGTTACAAATTTGCATGCTCCTATTTGCCACATTATGTGTTCTTTCACTAAATTTATGATGTATAACATACACAAAGAAGAATATAAAAAAAATAGTATCTAGGCTTTTATACAATGTTCGTAGTGTCTCTTTTGAATGAAAACCCTTTTTATATTAGTTGTCAAGGCCTACCCAACATTGTTATACCATATGACAAAAAAACATGTAATAATCCAAAATACACTGTTCTTAGGCTACCAGAATGATGGTATGACAATAATATTTAGACTGTATGTTATTTTTTTGCAGGTGAAACAGGAAAAGTAAAGCAGAAGCTTTAACTTTTGCATTTGAGAAAATGTTCACATAGGAGAATTACACAAACCTACCATTGTTTGTCCATTACACAGACTCCTGTATGGAGGACATTATAATAAGCATAACTAGTCTAGAGAAACAACCAAGAGAACTGAAAGCAAATAAGCATTGGTGCCTTACTTACTTGCATTTATCATGAACCTCTCATCCAGAAAAACGTCCCAAGCAACTGGAAAAAACTGCAGGTGACTCCTATAAGTAAGAAGGGTAAAAGAACAAAACTGGAAATTTGTGCTAAGGCCTTATGGGACCAAACTGCCAAGGTCATCGGTCCCTAAGCTTATGCACTACCTAATCTAACTTAACCTAACTTACGTTAAGGACAACACACACACCCATGCCGGAGGGAGGACTCAAACCTCCGACACGGGGAGCCGTGCGAACTGTGGCAAGATGCCTCAGACTGCATGGCTGATAAAAGAACAGACCCACAAAATTACAGACCAATATTTTTAACACCAGTTTGCTGCAGAATACTTGAACATATTCTCAGTTTCTATATAATAAATTTCCTTCAGAGGGAAAAGCTTCTGTCCACAAATCAGTACAGTTTCACTCATGTGAAACTCAGCTTGCCCTTTACTCACATGAGATTCTATGAACAATGGAAGAAGGGCAACAGGTGGTTTCCACATCCCTACATTTCTGCAAAGCATTTGACATGGTGCCACATTGCTGACTGTTATCAAAGTTACAAGCGTATGGAATAGTTGGCCAAGTATGTGAGTGGCTTGAAGACTTCTTAAGTAACAGAATGCTGTATGGTGTCCATGGCAGCAAGTGTTCATCAGGGACAAGGGTATCATCAGGAGTACCCCACGGAAGTGTGATAGGATTGCTGTTATTTTTTATATACATAAATGATCTGGCAGAAAGGGTTAACAGCAGTTGCAGGTATTTGCTGGTGATACTGTGGGGTATAGAAAGGTGTCATTGTTGAAGGATTGTAGGAGGATACATTATGACTTAGACAAAACATCTGAATGGTAGGATAAATGGCAGCTATCTCTAAATGTAGAAAAATGTAAGTTAATGCAAAAATGTTCAAATGTGTGTGCAAAAAAGAATACAAACGTCTCAAAAATGAAATCGACAGGAAGTGCAAAATGGCTAAGCAGGGATGGCTAGAGGACAAATGTAAGGATGTAGAGGCTTATCTCACTAGGGGTAAGATAGATACTGCCTACAGGAAAATTAAAGAGACCTTTGGAGATAAGAGAACCACTTGTATGAACATCAAGAGCTCAGATGGAAACCCAGTTCTAAGCAAAGAAGGGAAAGCAGAAAGGTGGAAGGAGTATACAGAGGGTCTATACAAGGGCTATGCACTTGAGGACAATATTAGGGAAATGGAAGAGGATGTAGATGAAGATGAAATGGGAGATACGATACTGCGTGAAGAGTTTGACAGAGCACTGAAAGACCTGAGTCGAAACAAGGCCCCCGGAGTAGACAACATTCCATTGGAACTACTGACGGCCTTGGGAGAGCCAGGCCTGACAAAACTCTACCATCTGGTGAGCAAGATGTATGAAACAGGCAAAATACCCTCAGACTTCAAGAAGAATATAATAATTCCAATCCCAAAGAAAGCAGGTGTTGACAGATGCGAAAATTACCGGACAATCAGCTTAATAAGCCACAGCTGCAAAGTACTAACACGAATTCTTTACAGACGAATGGAAAAACTAGTAGAAGCCGACCTCGAGGAAGATCAGTTTGGATTCCGTAGAAATACTGGAACACGTGAGGCAATACTGACCTTACGACTAATCTTAGAAGAAAGATTAAGGAAAGGCAAACCTACGTTTCTAGCATTTGTAGACTTAGAGAAAGCTTTTGACAATGTTGACTGGAATACTCTATTTCAAATTCTAAAGGTGGCAGGGGTAAAATACAGGGAGCGAAAGGCTATATACAATTTGTACAGAAACCAGATGGCAGTTATAAGAGTCGAGGGACATGAAAGGGAAGCAGTGGTTGGGAAGGGAGTAAGACAGGGTTGTAGCCTCTCCCTGATGTTATTCAATCTGTATATTGAGCAAGCAGTAAAGGAAACAAAAGAAAAATTTGGAGTAGGTATTAAAATCCATGGAGAAGAAATAAAAACTTTGAGGTTCGCTGATGACATTGTAATTCTGTCAGAGACAGCAAAGGACTTGGAAGAGCAGTTGAACGGAATGGATGGTGTCTTGAAGGGAGGATATAAGATGAACATCAACAAAAGTAAAACGAGGATAATGGAATGTAGTCGAATTAAGTCGGGTGATGCTGAGGGAATTAGAAAATGAGACACTTAAAGTAGTAAAGGTGTTTTGCTATTTGGGGAGCAAAATAACTGATGATGGTCGAAGTAGAGAGGATATTAAATGTAGACTGGCAATGGCAAGGAAAGCGTTTCTGAAGAAGAGAAATTTGTTAACATCGAGTATAGATTTAAGTGTCAGGAAGTCATTTCTGAAAGTATTTGTATGGAGTGTAGCCATGTATGGAAGTGAAACATGGATGGTAAATAGTTTGGACAAGAAGAGAATAGAAGCTTTTGAAATGTGGTGCTACAGAAGAATGCTGAAGATTAGATGGGTAGATCACGTAACTAATGAGGAAGTATTGAATAGGATTGGGGAGAAGAGAAGTTTGTGGCACAACTTGACCAGAAGAAGGGATCGGTTGGTAGGACATGTTCTGAGGCATCAAGGGATCACCAATTTAGTATTGGAGGGCAGCGTGGAGGGTAAAAATCGTAGGGGGAGACCAAGAGATGAATACACTAAGCAGATTCAGAAGGATGTAGGTTGCAGTAGGTACTGGGAGATGAAGAAGCTTGCACAGGATAGAGTAGCATGGAGAGCTGCATCAAACCAGTCTCAGGACTGAAGACCATAACAACAACATGCTGAGAACAACACACATACCCATGCCGAAGGGAGGAGTCGAACCTCCAGTGGAAGTGGCCACACAGTCCATGACATGGCACCTCAAACCATGCAGCCACCCCGCACATGATGTTAATGAAGGTGAGCAGGAAAAACAAACCCATAATGTTCAAATACAGTATTACTAGTGTGCTGCTTGACACAGCCATGTCTATTAAATACCTAGGCATAATGTTGAAAAGCTGTATGAAATGGAATGAGCATGTATCGATTGTAGTAGAGAAGGTGAATGGTCAACTTTGGTTTATTGGGACAGTTTTAAGACAGTGTGGTACACCTATAAAGGAGGCCACATATATGGCATTAGTGTGATCCATTGTTGAGTACTGTTTGAATGATTGGGATCCACTCCAAGCTGGAGTAAAGGAAAACATCGAAGCAATTCAGAAGTGGGCTGCTAGGTTTGATAGCATTAGGTTCGATCAACAGATAAGTATTACAGAGATGGTGTGGAGAACTCAAATGGGAATTACTGGAGTGAAGGCAGTGTTCTTTTTGAGGAGCACTATTGAGAAAATTTAGAGAACTAACATTTGAGGCTGACTGCAGAATGATTCTACTGCCACCAATGTACATTTCGTATAAGGATGATGAGAATAAGATTAGAGAGAGTAGGGCTTGTACAGAGGCATACAAACAGTCATTTTTCCCTCACTCTATTTGTGAGTGGAGCAGAGAACAAAAGACGTAGTGGTACAGTGGTACCCTCTGGCATGCACCATATGGTGGCTTGTGGAGTGTGTATGTAGATGTAGATGAACCTGCTACTTCTATTATAAACCCAAAAATTTACATACCAAACAGGTCTTTCACAGAATTTAATCATTCATAATATTTTATCAGTTTTGGGTTCACTGTCTGGCCAACAGATGACAGCCATATCATCAGCATATGAACAAGGAAAATCATTTGCGTAACAAATATACAGTAATGGACCTTAGATGGAGCACTGATGGAGACCAAAATTTATATTTCTCGTTTTTTATGATCTGCTTTCTAGTAATTATCTGTTATCTTATATAATTTATCTACACTATTGTCTCTCTTTCAAATATATTTCTAGCACTTGCATAAGTTTTCCAGTGATACTGCCCATTGCGATTTTTGTTAAGGTACATAATGATATACTCTGCTGAAACCTTTAGAGATCTCTAAGAACACTGCTACTTTTTTAAAGTACATAATGGACAGATAGATCTGCTACTGACAGTTTCTGAGACTATGTGTCAGCATTGTTGTAATGTTCCAAGATGCTCTTAAACATTAATTTCTTAATCAGTTTGTTGAAATTTGAGATCATGGCAATAGGTCTGCAATTTAGTACATGCCTTTTCCTCGTGAGGGTTGGACAATAGCCACTTTCAACTTGCCAGGGCAAACTCCTTCTTCAAGAAAACTGTTTACACTTCATCAGTAGACATGGGTAAATTCCATCTGATTCTGTTCTTTTTTATGCTATCTATAAGTTTCAGAATGTTGTCACTGACTACTGTAGTTCTGTTTGGTAGTGGTCAGCAAGCAGCCTCTTTCATGCAGACATCCTCTTCAGTTGCATCTATAAAGTCATTATTAAAACTATACGGGTATCAGAAATGTCATCATTATTCACAGTTAATCCTAATTTATTAATTTTAGTTTCTGTTGCATTCTTTCTAATTTGATTCACAATAGATTAGATTATTAAAAATATTGATAACTATACGGGTATCAGAAATGTCATCATTATTCTACATCTACATCTACATCTACATTTATACTCCGCAAGCCACCCAACGGTGTGTGGCGGAGGGCACTTTACGTGCCACTGTCATTACCTCCCTTTTCTGTTCCAGTCGTGTATGGTTCGCGGGAAGAACGACTGTCTGAAAGCCTCCGTGCGTGCTCGAATCTCTCTAATTTTACATTCGTGATCTCCTCAAGAGGTATAAGTAGGGGAAGCAATATATTCGATACCTCATCCAGAAACGCACCCTCTCGAAACCTGGCGAGCAAGCTACACCGCGATGCAGAGCGCCTCTCTTGCAGAATCTGCCACTTGAGTTTGCTACACATCTCCGTAACGCTATCACGCTTACCAAATAACCCTGTGACGAAATGCGCTGCTCTTCTTTGGATCTTCTCTATCTCCTCCGTCACCTGATATGGTACGGATCCCACACTGATGAGCAATACTCAAGTATAGGTCGAACTAGTGTTTTGTAAGCCACCTCCTTTGTTGATGGACTACATTTTCTAAGGACTCTCCCAATGCATCTCAACCTGGTACCCGCCTTACCAACAATTAATTTTATGTGATCATTCCACTTCAGATCATTCCGCATGCATACTCCCAGATATTTTACAGAAGTAACTGCTACCAGTGTTTGTTCCACTATCATATAATCATACAATAAAGGATCCTTCTTTCTATGTATTCATAATACATTACATTTATCTATGTTAAGGGTTAATTGCCACTCCCTGCACCAAGTGCCTATCCGCTGCAGATCTTCCTGCATTTCGCTACAATTTTCTAATGCTGCAGCTTCTCTGTATACTACAGCATCATCTGCAAAAAGCCGCATGGAACTTCAGACACTATCTACTAGGTCATTTATATATATTGTGAAAAGCAATGGTCCCATAACACACCCCTGTGGCACGCCAGAGGTTACCTTAACATCTGTAGACGTCTCTCCATTGATAACAACATGCTGTGTTCTGTTTGCTAAAAACTCTTCAATCCAGCCACACAGCTGGTCTGATATTCCGTAGGCTCTTACTTTGTTTATCAAGCGACAGTGTGGAACTGTATCGAATGCCTTCCGGAAGTCAAGGAAAATAGCATCTACCTGGGAGCCTGTATCTAATATTTTCTGGGTCTCATGAACAAATAAAGCAAGTTGGGTCTCACACGATCACTGTTTCCAGAATCCATGTTGATTCCTACAGAGTAGATTCTGGGTTTCCAAAAACAACATGATACGCGAGCAAAAAACATGTTCTAAAATTCTACAACAGATCAACGTCAGAGATATAAGTCTATAGTTTTGTGCATCTGCTCGATGACCCTTCTTGAAGACTGGGACTACCTGTGCTCTTTTCCAATCCTTTGGAACCTTCCGTTCCTCTAGAGACTTGCGGTACACGGCTGTTAGGAGGGGGGCATGTTCTTTTGCATACTCTGTGTATAATCGAATTGGTATCCTGTCAGGTCCAGTGGACCTTCCTCTATTGGGTGATTCCAGTTGCTTTTCTATTCCTTGGACACTTATTTCGATGTCAGCCATTTTTTTGTTTGTGCGAGGATTTAGAGAAGGAACTGCCGTGCGGTCTTCCTCTGTGAAACAGCTTTGGAAAAAGATGTTTAGTATTTCAGCTTTACACGTGTCATCCTCTGTTTCAATGCCATCATCATCCCGGAGTGTCTGGATATGCTGTTTCGAGCCACTTACTGATTTAACATAAGACCAGAACTTCCTAGGATTTTCTGTCAAGTCGGTACATAGAATTTTACTTTCGAATTCACTGAACGCTTCACGCATAGCCCTCCTTACGCTAACTTTGACATCATTTAGCTTCTGTTTGTCTGAGAGGTTTTGGCTGCATTTAAACTTGGAGTGAAGCTCTCTTTGCTTTCGCAGTAGTTCAGAGTCGAAAAGTTCGTGTCTGTTTGTTATCAGTAGGTCCAAGATGTTATCTCCACGAGTCGGTTCTCTGTTTAATTGCTCGAGGTAATTTTCGGATAGTGCACTCAGTATAATGTCACTCGATGTTCTGTCCCTACCACCCGTCCTAAACATCTGAGTGTCCCAGTCTATATCTGGTAAATTGAAATCTCCACCTAAGACTATAACATGCTGAGAAAATTTATGTGAAATGTATTCCAAATTTTCTTTCAGTTGTTCTGCCACTAATGCTGCTGAGTCGGGAGGTCGGTAAAAGGAGCCAACTATTAACCTAGCTCGGTTGTTGAGTGTAACCTCCACCCATAATAATTCAAAGGAACTATCCACTTCTACCTCACTACAGGATAAACTACTACTAACAGCAACAAACATGCCACCACCAGTTGCATGCAATCTATCCTTTCTAAACACCGTCTGTGCCTTTGTAAAAATTTCAGCAGAATTTATCTCTGGCTTCAGCCAGCTTTCTGTACCTATAACGATTTCAGTTTCAGTGCTTTCTATCAGCGCTTGAAGTTCTGGTACTTTACCAATGCAGCTTCGACAGTTTACAATTACAATACCGATTGCTGCTTGGTCCCCGCATGTCCTGACTTTTCCCTGCACCCTTTGAGGCTGTTGCCCTTTCTGTACTTGCCCGAGGCCATCTAACCTAAAAAACCAGCCACTCCATGCCACACAACCCCTGCTACCCGTGTAGCCGCTTGCTGTGTGTAGTGGACTCCTGACCTATCCAGCAGAACCCGAAACCCCACCACCCTATGGCGCAAGTCGAGGAATCTGCAGCCCACACAGTCGCTGAACCGTCTCAGCCTCTGATTTAGACCCTCCACTCGGCTCTGTACCAAAGGTCTGCAGTCAGTCCTGTCGACGATGCTGCAGATGGTGAGCTCTGCTTTCATCTCGCTAGCGAGACTGGCAGTCTTCACCAAATCAGATAGCCGCCGGAAGCCAGAGAGGATTTCCTCCAATCCATAGCGACACACATCATTGGTGCCGACATGAGCAACCACCTGCAGATGGGTGCACCCTGTACCCTTCATGGCATCCAGAAGGACCCTTTCCACATCTGGAATGACTCCCCCCGGTATGCACACAGAGTGCACATTGGTTTTCTTCACCTCTCTTGCTGCCATATCCCTAAGGGGCCCATTACGCGCCTGACATTGGAGCTCCCAACTACCAGTAAGCTCACCCTCTGTGACCACCCGGATCTTTCAGACTGAGGGGCAACCTCTGGAACAGGACATGCTGCCATGTCCGGCCAAAGATCAGTATCAGCCTGAGACAGAGCCTGAAACCGGTTCATCAGATAAACTGGAGAGGCTTTCCGTTCAGCCCTCCGGAATGTCTTTCGCCCCCTGCCACACCTCGAGACGACCTCGCACTCTACCACATGTGAGGGATCAGCCTCAATGTGGGCAGTTAATCCTAATTTATTAATTTTAGTTTCTGTTGCATTCTTTCTAATTTGATTCACAATAGATCAGCAAGATTTGAAACATTATCTGAGTTTCATATCTTTCGGCTAATTCTTTCTACTTTTAATCTCCTGACTTCTTTGTGTAACTGGTATATAGTGTAGCACACTGACAGAATCAGAAAAAGACAAAGAAAGGTTAAATTTAAGGGTAAATGATACATTGATAACAGATGGGTGTAGCATGATAAATTTATTTAGCTGCTCCATTTATTTGTTACTGATAAGTTAAGAGTATATCTGAGATCAGTATTTATAAAAACTGAAGTGAAATTAATGTAAAAGTGACTTCACCAGAAGAAAATAAAAATATTTTAACATTTATGATAAATTTTTAAATAAAAACAATTAAAAAGGAATATCGCAAGCTTAGCAAAATCTTAACAGGAATATGGATAAGGCTAAAGAAATGCAATCAAATTTCTGTGCAGTTTTACTTTTGAAAGCTTTCCTTAAAATGTAATGTACAAGAAACTTCCTACAAACTGATCACAAGTAGTATATTGACTGAATCACAGTTTGGATTTCTCAAGGGTTCTGATACCAGAATGGTGCTTACAAGTATGAATTGTGTAAACTGATTAATGGTATTTTTGGAACTTGTCAAAGATGTTTGACTTTGTAGATCACAAGGTATTTTTAAGTACAATAGAGTATATGACCTCAAAGGAAATACTAAAAAAAAGGTTGATCCATATTTTCATCATGGGAATCAAAGGTAATTTATATGAAAGTCTGATGTACAGGGTGATTATGATTAAAGTTAAACTTTCAAACTGCTGTAGAAATAACACCACTGGTCAGAATCATGTCAAATTGCAACAGAATATTATCGGAGAAGGGGGAAAAAGTATGGCCGAACAAAAATAAATAGTTACAAAATGTAGCAATAGATGGCAGTGCAAGCATTATAATTTAATAGTGATTGACTGTTGAATCATACAACAATGCCCAAGGTGTACATTTGATGTTAAACAAACTGTACTACTCAATGTGCATAGGTGTGCAAGTGTTAGTTACATAAGCCCATACACCACTGGAAGGACATATCAAATTGGATGGAAAAATCGGTTTTTAATAGTCCTGAGGCCAAAAATGGTATAAAAAGCATCTCTCACATTGGTTTTTAATTGTCCTGGGGCCAAAAACATCTGTCAAAATCAAATCAGATTATTAATTTCTGCGTGACTGGAGAAAAAAACATGTTCAATATGCAACAAGTTGAAATCGAGAAACAGCATGTTCCGCAATTGATCGAAGAGTTTCCAAGGTCATGCTCAGTATGTGGTGCACAATTCATGCCTTCAATCAAGCTTAATTTGCAATTGGAACACTGAACACAACATCTTTCAGATAGCCCCACAGCCAGAAGTCACACAGATTGATATCAGGTGATCAGGAGAGCCTGGCTGTAGGGAAATGGCAGCTGATAATTATTGCATTATATGTTAGAGTGAACAGTATCAGTTCTGGATGACCACTTATGCTCCTTAACCCACCCTGACATGTACAAGTAGTGTCCTGAAGTGGGATCATCACTGACCTTTACCTATCCACTAACATGAACTGGTAGACACACATGTGCCCAGTGGTAATTTGTTGCCAGTTACATGTCTGCCTGCACCAGATGCATACACATAAGTTTGCTTGCTAAGTGCTCCTGCCACGGCAGTCAGCTGTGATGGCTAAGTAACACTGCTGAGTGCATTATCAGCTGTGTGCCACCACCACCCTAACCAAGCAGAGGCGAGTTGCTTGCAATTTCTGGAATGACACAAGCCACATTACTTTGATGGATGCAGGACGGTGCCCTGAGTCACCTCCAATGCTATTGTCACCCTTGCCGCCACCACTGACAGTGCCGCTGCTGAGGCCACCGTGTTGCTGCTGAGGCTGCAGCTGCTGCCTCCATCACCCCCAATGCTGACACTGACACCGTCACCATCTCCACATGATGTAACAGTCACTGCAATGCATTCTGCCAGTTAAAAACACCAGCAAACTTCCGCTGGGGGTGAGACTTCTTTTTGTGTGCATCAGTTTGGTCTCAACCCAGTTTTATAAACATGCCTGATTTACATCCTGGCCGACCAGCACAGAGGACTGAATCAGCTCCTGATGCTGCAACTTCAGCCATTGATGAGCATGATCACATCATTTTTTTGCAACAGCAGATAAGCTGGCACTTGAAAAAATAGAGCTACGGGAACGGCTTAATGCGATAACTCACAAATGTGAAGCAAGAGCTGTCAAAGCTGTGGCAATTCCAGGTTCATCAAGAACCCCTAAGGTTGAAACTGAAAAAATAGTAACAGATATAGCCAGTAGGCTTCTGGCTGTAACTTTTGTACTTCCTTTTGCTGGAAATCCAGGCGAAAATGTAACATCATTTTGCACAATATCAGGAACATGAGATGTACATGAGCATGGCCAGACCATTTTTTATTAAATGTCACCAAGCTGAAGCTTTCGGGTGATTAACAAACTTATGTTGAGTCATTAGATGCACTGTGGGAAGTACCAACTGTTACATTCTTAACTGTCACATTCTTGGCAAAGGGGATAGCAAACCGCTATTCCAACAAGTATGGGGTCAACTATTACTGTGATTGGTTGTCTGACCTTAGACAGAAAAGCAGGGAGGACTTTGAAGAATTGGCAGACAGAATTAGGGCAGTATCTTGTCACACATACACCCTAGGGAGAGACAATACATGAAATGAAGTGTTAATTGAAGAAGCTGAAGCAAGAGCCAATGATGTATTCATGTGTGGAATCTATCCACAAATTAGGAGTGAAGTAAAGGTAGCCTCCCCCAACCCCTTGCACGAAGTAGTCAGACTTGCTCTATTATGGGAGGAAGCTGGAAGATTTGTATCTGTCCCCACACATGCCAGTAAAGCACTATATGAGGGAAGCCGAACCATACAGCTGAACACTGCTGGGATTCCTGTTGTAAGAAATTCAATCCCATCAGTCACAAACAAGATTCTTGCGCCCACAAAATAAGTGGCCAAATTCCCTCAAGAGAAACATTCTAGCAGGCAAAAAAAAAAAAATAAAAAATAAAAAAAAAAAAAAAAAAAAAAAAAATCGATCAGCCAAACAGAAGTACACACACAGGGAACCGAGCATGAGGTGGTTTCTGCCACCCACTCTCACCCCCAATGGAATATGTGAAACCTATAAAAAGGGGAGACCCCACTGAGGTGGCAAATTTAGTTTTAGAATGCAAGTTCATAGGGAAGACTGTCTAAATTCTTGTGGATATCAGAGCTCAGATTAGTGTTCTTTTTGTTTCTAATAATGACAAGTGTGTGTTAAAACCACCACACTACAATGTAAGAGGACTTGCAGATGATATAATCATTCTTTCAGGGGCACCTGCACAATAGACCTGCACACTGAAAGGAAAATGTATGTCCCTGATATGGAAGTAGATAGGAATCACACACAGGACTTTGATGTTATCTTAGGGGACATTTTCTTAACATATTATCAGGCTGAAATAGATAAAAAAATGCGCTCTCTTCAGTTCAGTGATTCCACACATTGTTTTAGCAGTGAACGTGCATCACAATCGCAAGGAACTTGTGAAGGGCAGCCCACCTCACAAGCTCTAACCAAGCCACGTATATGGGCACAGATCAGACTTTCTGGTTTATCCACTCACCCAGAATGACTTTTTCAACAAGTTGCAAGCACATGTTAAGAGAGGTTTGAGCAAACCAGAGATTAAGGGGAACAGGTTTCAAATACCTGTGTGTGTTGACAATTTTAGTCAACAGGATATAGAAATACCACATGGTACAATTTTGGCCAGTGGTGAGGCAGTTATAGAAACTGAAGTGGCAAAGCTAAAACAGTTTAAAAGAAAGAAAAAGAAGCATTTATCAGTAAGGTAGACTTTCATGATCACTCCTTCATTAAGGGATCAGTTAAAGAAGAAGTTGGCACATTTGCCAGGGCCAGAGCAAAATCTGTTGTACCCAGTTTTAGAGGAATACGTGTGGTTGCTTGAGGAATGGCAGTATTTGCTTGATACTGGCCTCATTCATCATGAAATTCACAGAGGAGACACAAGACCAATTGCACAGAAAGGATATCAAATACCATACCTCCTAAAGTCTGTTTTTGAAGATACTATTCAGCAGCAGCTGGCTGCGGCGATGATTCAACCATCTGCAAGTCCATAGTCAAGTCCTATCATTGTTGTGCCCAGAAAATCAATCAACAGCGAAAAAGCCTATTGTCTGTGTGTTGATATGTGAGGCAGTAAGCAAGGTTCCCATACCTGATAACTAGCCCTGCCACATATTGATGAGACCTTACACAGATTAGGAAACTGCAAATACTTTATTACCCTGAACATGTGTTCTGGATATCACCAAATTCTGATTGCACTAAAAGACAGATGAGAAACTGTTTTTGTGGTTCCACCTGGACTCTATGAATTCTTATGCATGCTTTTGTTCTAAGAAATGCACCTGCCACTTTTCAAAGATTTGCCAACTTGTTAATAAGAGGTTGAAATCTACATTGTGTCTCATGTATCTTGATGACATCATATTTTTTGCAAAAACAATTCAAGAGCATGCTGACAGATTAATAAATGTATTATTTTGACTCTAAAACGCAAATTTAAGTTTAAATTTAGAAAAATGTTCTTTTGGAGAGTCACAGATTCAGTACCTGGAACATGTCTTTAGTTCAGAAGGAGATAAGCCAGATCCTAGGCTAACTGAGGCAGTGGATAATTTGCCAGCACCAAAAATGTTAAAGAGTTACAATCTTTTCTAGGCTTAGCCAGTTACTATCATCATTTTGTACAAGGTTATGCTACTATAGTAGAGTCATTGAGAAATCTACTAAAGAAAGGCACGATGTTTGGATGGACAGAGAAGAGTGAGGCATTGATGGGAAAAATTAGAAACATATTGACTAGTTCACCCCTGTTAGTACACCCAGATTTTGAAAAACCATTCATCCTTTTGATGGATGCATCAGATTACATGGTTTAGGCCATTTTGAGCCATGAAATTGATGGTGAGGAAAGACCAATAGATTATGCCTCTAGGCAAATGAATTCTGCAGAAATTAACTACAGTGCTACTGAGAAAGATTTGTTAGCCCTCATTTCGGTAAAAATTACTTTAAATGATACTTGCATGGATGTCAATTCATTGTGGTTATAGACCACACTGCACTGGTATGGATGCTAGAGTTTAAAGGCAGTCATTTGAGTAGGTGGGCATTAAAACTATCTGAGTATGATTATATATTTTGGCATAAACCCAGCCATTTGCACAGAAATGCTGACATGCTTAGCAGAAAAATTAGAGTTGTGCAGACAGGTGATCTTTCCATAGAAGAATTGAAAAAATCACATGAGATATGCAGAATGCCATCAGTATGCATCACTCTCTGATTTTGTTGTAGAAGACAGTATGCTACATTGCAAAACCCAGTTGGGTAACGGAGTGGTAATACCTAATGAACTGTAACAACATATAATAGCACAGTGTCATGACAGTTTACAGCCCTGCCATAATGGGTAATGAGCCAAAAATGTGAGAATAGCCTCAAATTACTTGTGGAGAGTTCAACAAACCAACACTGGAAGTATATTCAAAACTGTCTGCCTTGTGCTCAAAGAGCACCTCCACAGAGGACTAAAGTTCCTTTACAGACATTAACAGAAGCATCAAAATCATTTCAGATTGTGGCCTTGGATATCTGAGGCCCATTTCCACAAAGCACCAAGAATAGTAAATATGTATTGTCAATTACTGATCACTTTTCAAGGTACTTAATTTTGATACCACTCACAGATATGACTGCTGAAACTGTTCCTTGTACCTTATATGTAATATTATGAACTGAAAAAAGCTAAACTACACCCATTCACCTTAAAGCCAGCAGGTGCCTGGAGCATGTGCACAAAAAACTATTGTGCAGATGTTATCATATTATTTATCATTCTGCATAAAACAGTTATGTCTATAAGGCAACGGGATTCTCCCCATGAGAAGCTGTTTATGGGAGACCCATGAATCAACCTTCTGAAACTGTCAAACTGCCCCCTGGTATTAGTGTAGGCAAAGTGAAAAGGCTAGCCTGCCGTCTCAAAGCCATTTGCAAATAGGTTAAGCACAGTAATTCGAAAGACACACAAAAACAGTT
Organism: Schistocerca cancellata; assembly: GCF_023864275.1. Taxonomy (NCBI): domain Eukaryota; kingdom Metazoa; phylum Arthropoda; class Insecta; order Orthoptera; family Acrididae; genus Schistocerca; species Schistocerca cancellata. The sequence continues at coordinate 725,007,691 of NC_064629.1, forward strand.
GGAACATAGCAACAAAGGTGCTACACTTACTCAGTACAAGCCTGGTGATTTATCATTGATTCAAAATCCTGTGGTGAAAAAAAGATGAATCAAGGAGTTCACTCCTCCTTATGATGCCCTTACCCTCTCTTATGGATAACTTCTCCAGGAAATGCTGAAATACAGTTATCTGATTGTACTATCATACAGAGAGTATATTTTGACTAGCTAAAGCTGTATCATGAATCGGCTGCACTGCTTCAAGTAGCTCTGCCTGCCTCTCCTTCTAAAGCTACTATGGCACGTAAAAATGCCACAACAGGGAAGCCAAAGAAAAAGGACCTGCTGGTGCTAGCCCATCCCCAATATGTCTTAAGGAATAAGCACCCTTATGCCCTTTGCTCTTAGGACTAAATATATTCCATAAGTGAGCAAAAACATCAATTTTATTGCTGAATAAAGTTTAACAGAAGTTTTATTTATGCAACAGATTGGGAGGATGAAGACAATTGCCAAGGAGATCCATTGCTGTCCCTATACACAGTAAGAATTTGCTAGTGCTTTTTATGTTTATGATCATATGTGTTTATATAAAAGTCATGTTATAAATATAAATCATAGTTTTGAGAATTAGCAACCAGAGCAGAGAGAAATAACTTTGCAATTAACAATAGGACATGAGGAAAAATGTTAAATGAGAGTCATAGTAACTGTTTTTGCAGTCATGGCAAAATCATGCAAATTACAGAAACACATGAAGCTACAACTGGGCTTTTGAAATAGAAATATCTAAGTTACACAGACTAGCATTTGCAACCAGTTGTTCCTGGGTGTGGATGAGGATGCTTCACGTAGAAAAGACTAAGCAGTTACAAGGTCATTGAATTTGGAAGTCATGTACAACAAAAGATCTCTGTGAGGCATATATGATGTATTTAGTTTACACAATATTATTGCCACTAGAAGCAGATGTAAGCTGTCATAAAAGGCCTCTCAAATGCTTACCAACAACTTTCATTCAGAAATACTCACAAGTCGCATCTGAACATTAAATATACTCAAAGACTACTGATTACACTCTGTTAGAGGATTTGTCAGAAAGTAGTCCCTAAACTACTTTTTCTGCTATAGTTTTGGAGAATAACTGCTGAATTTTATTGCATCAGCCTTTCTACAGGAGACCAGACATTGATCTTACATATTTTATAATATGCTACATTTCAGTCTAACTTTCATTCTCGTTTGATTGCTATGTAACAAAATGTTGAAGCTGCCTGGGTTTGGAAATACTGCCATTATACTGTAATCACACTTACAAGTGTAAACGAATACTTCATTGTATCTCAATATTATGAATGAGCCAAGAGTCACACACTTAAGTAAAACATGTGTAAATCATTACACCAGTGTTTTACACTTTGTTTGTGTACACTTCAGTTCTATTGGATAGAGTCTACTACAAATATTTTCAGTAAGTGATTGACATGAGCAAGCTTTTTAAGGATTCTTGTATATGACATAACACAGCCAAGCTGAACACTTATAACTGCTGATTATACATTCATTCAGATTACCTGATACAGAACTCAAATAATTCATAAGAACTGCTGAAGTTCTTCATCACATTAATGCCTTTATCACTCCTGTGCCTGCTTACAAAAACAACTAGAAGAACAAGAAGTCTGTCAAGCTAAGTTTACTTCTGCCAGCCTGGAAACAGCAGAACTACAAATTTGTCACTACATATCATCAAACCATAACATCACATGCAGGTTAATCATTAGATGCTTTTCAACCCTTCTCCATAAGGAATATGGGAGAATACATTAGTCGAAATGGTCCATTGCCATTATGCATGACATCGCAAACAGCACCATTCTACAAACACATGGCTCTGTGACATCGAAACAGAAAAATGGCTGCATTGTGACATCACAGAGCCTTTAGCCACCAGCTCCACACTGTGCTCCACATGTTGGTGAGGCGCCTGTGCAAGGACACACACCCACACCGCAAGCTAACTTTCCAAATATCGAAAAATGAATTCTTCTCACCAAGTTTGTATGTTGTATCATACTTTAACAATGAAATTTTATAACAAGAAAGTGAAAATTAAACCAAATCATCATCTGAATAGTTAGGCATCTGCCTAATGACTTGGATAAAACCAGTTTTTGTAGATACAGTACTCATATGGGTAATTTGGTACAATCCTTGCATACCAAATAAGTATTTGAGTTCCTCTTGGAGGAAAAAATAGGCATATTGACGACCTCTTATGCAACTTAACTGCATCACATGATGGGAAACTCAAGATATTAATGCCAACAATTCTGAATAAAAAGAGTTATTCCAGCCCTGTACAGTTACTGATTGTCAGCAGATTGGGCCATCCTACCTGTTACAGTAGATGAGGCAATTGATGGAGATTCATGTTTTAGCAGGTGCCAATACAGCAAGCACTTTTGCAAAAGTTCTCACTATGTGAGAGAGAAGCAATACAATACAGGGCTATTACAAATGATTGAAGCGATTTCATAAATTCACTGTAGCTCCATTCATTGACATATCGTCATGACACACTACAGATACGTAGAAAAACTCATAAAGTTTTGTTCGGCTGAAGCCGCACTTCAGGTTTCTGCCGTCAGAGCACTCGAGAGAGCAGTGAGACAAAATGGTGACAGTAGCCGAGAAAGCGTATGTCGTGCTTGAAATGCACTCACATCAGTCAGTCATAACAGTGCAACGACACTTCAGGACGAAGTTCAACAAAGACCCACCAACTGCTAACTCCATTCGGCAATGCTATGCGCAGTTTAAAGCTTCTGGATGCCTCTGTAAGGGGAAATCAATGGGTCGGCCTGCAGTGAGCGAAGAAACGGTTGAACGCGTGCGGGCAAGTTTCACGCGCGTATCTGTACATGCTGGAAAATTGGCTCATGCCAGAACTGGAGACCGACAGCGCCGACTTCATCTTTCAACAGGATGGTGCTCCACCGCACTTCCATCATGATGTTTGGCATTTCTTAAACACGAGATTGGAAAACCGATGGATCGGTCGTGGTGGAGATCATGATCAGCAATTCATGTCATGGCCTCCACGCTCTCCCGACTTAATCCCATGCGATTTCTTTCTGTGGGGTTATGTGAAAGATTCAATGTTTAAACCTCCTCTACCAAGAAACATGCCAGAACTGCGAGCTTGCATCAACGATGCTTTCGAACTCATTGATGGGGACATGCTGCGCTGAGTGTGGGAGGAACTTGATTATCGGCTTTATGTCTGCCGAATCACTAAAGGGGCACATATCGAATATTTGTGAATGCCTAAAAAAACTTTTTGAGTTTTTGTATGTGTGTGCAAAGCATTGTGAAAATATCTCAAATAATAAAGTTATTGTAGAGCTGTCAAATCGCTTCAGTCATTTGTAATAACCCTGTATACTACAGCATAGCCAGCTCTTGCCAGGCAAATCAATGTCTAACACAGACTTTAGTCCAAGCAGTGATTTCTAGTGGAAATGCAAAATTGTGAAATATTACTTTATAGCACAATGTGAATGAGACTTATTAATGACAATATGCAGTAAAATTTCACCTAGGTGAGACAAAATTTTTCGTTTGTTAACAGCTGTACTGAACCTCTAGAGCAACCATGCATAACCAGTCTATTAAACTGTCATTTTTACTTGCATTTAGTATCCCTTGAGGAACTTATGTAAAGGTAATTACATGTGCTTTGCATACAGAACTAAAAGAAGCCAGTGTGTATCATAGATCAAAACTGATTTTGCTGCTGCATAAACAAATAAAAGACCACTGCATGTATTTTTCTTGCGTGATGTTCAGCGCTAGCTGCCTGCACTACAGAAGAAATGCTCAAGACACAGGAAAGACACTTGATGTGCTAAGTCTCATGTAGCATTGCTGATAAGCACTTAGCAGCAGACCAGCCACACCAAACATACACTTGCTGCAATCCTCAACAGTGTATGTAATGTACTTAAAAACTTTGGAGTAAAATGTTATTTCATCTCTCTATATTTGCAAATCACAATAACATAATTGCACATAACTGTCTACGCACATGTGAACCATACATTTGATACAACAACCAATTTAATTTGAATTAATTTTATTTCATCTATCAGATGCTAAACACAATGTTCTGAAACAAATACCTTATGCTTTAAGCAATTTATTTATGATATACTGCACAGACAAACAGCCTACGTGCATCAATGTAAGTTCATCGCTGGAGAATCCGCAGCCGCTGTCTACAAGAATCTTTGAATTACCTCAATAACTGATTGGATGCTGGAGATAAGTCAAAAAACCACCACAAACTCCACTGAGGAGTTAGCAATCAAGGATAACTTGGCAGCAAAAACTTGATAATGAAGAACATAGATATCAGGAATAAAAACACGCACAGATACCAAACCTTGATGGATAACCACACAATTATTAACACATTTGAGAGAGCTTGAAATTGTCAGCAATACATACAAGAGATCATTCCTTGCTTCTACACCACGAGAATAATATTGAAGCATATGAGCATAACAGACCATGAGACAAGCTGTTAGACATGTACTACTCAGCACTTTCATGTAAGTTATACTGACCAAGATCAGAAATATGTAATACTGAAGATAATAACCAAACCATTATCTCATCTGCTCATGCTCTGCTGCTCTTTATATGTGTTATTTAAGAATAGATATATTTTGCTAATTTAAGGTTTGGAGCTCCACCTTAAAGCATTGTATTTCATGTAACATGTTCATGTATTTCACTTGACAGTCCACCTCTTCTCTCTGAGCTTGACCACCATTTGAAGATGTGTTTTAATTTTATGAATAGGTGTGAATATTTCAATGCAGTTAGATATTGCTAAGCACAAGCCTTTGGGAATTAGCAAATGTAATTAGTCCATTGGATAACAATTTTGTTTATTTGTAAGTGATATCTATGGGAAATACCCTAGCTTTGAGGACATTTCTCTTCTTGCTCTTAATATTGTAAAGCATTTTTCGAATTATAGACATTTTTTGTGCCTGACCTGAGGCACAATATGCTCATTCAGATGCACTTAATTTATATTTGAGTTATGGTAATAATCTCCATCTTGCAGATTTCAATGGATTATTCCCATAAGAACTACCATAATTATTTGTGTAACACAGCTCTGGAACTTTTGTTCACCTTGCCAATACCACAAGCTCTAGCTCGCACCTGAATTAAGGAATACTAAATATCACATACAAATAGCATCACTACCATGCCCCTAAGAAAATGGGAACTTTGCACTGCATAGTTCTGTTAATCAGTTCAAGATAGGCTCTAGTGTGGAACAACTCAGATAATACAGTTCCTTCATGCTACTGGTGGGACATGGAATAGGTGCATCCATTCTGTTGGGATTGACCAGTGGGTGCCCACTGCTGCATTGTTGCTGCAGTTAATTTTTTGACCCTCCCGCTTTTATCACTTAGCCTATTACCATATTATCAGCTCTATTCTATATTTCTTTCTTCAGTTGTTGAGGAACTAGCTGGATTAATCAGGACTAAATCCCCAGGCAGTACCAGCACTCTCATATTCTTTCCCAGCCATTTAATATTGAGGTATCACTCCTCTCCTGTTGCAGTATCCATATTATTTTAATCAGACCTAATCATGAGATACCAGCCACCACTCCAACTAGTCAGGCACACAAACTCCACTTAAAGGAAGATAAACATGATAATTCATGCCTATTTTAGCAACCAACATTGGATTAGAGAAGCCAATGAATGCCCCCTACTCCAACATTATGCTAATAACACTAGTGACTAGGTGCACTCTGCATGTGATGTCCTGGTACAGAAGCACCAGATTGCACTTCTAGTGTGGACACATATTTATGCCTTGTTGATATCCCTAAACTTCTTTGTTCATTTGCTACTGTTTTCTGACAGGTGTCACTTTCTGACATCCTACTGCTAGTCTGTAATTTCACTCATGAAACACTGAAGCATACATTAGTTACCTAACAGCTTCAGGTTTGTATTCAGACAAAATGGATCAACAAGTAGTAATAAATTATGATTCCATTGTAACTTAATGTGCATACAGATAGCTCAGTGTGGTTGCCAACCACATGTGTTATAGGCACATAGCTTGGAATAAAAAACGTTTCCTTAGTCCTTAGAAGATCAAGACACTTATCTGTTTTGTTTTCATGCCAAAAGTGCATTAGAGGGTTAATCTGTAAATTAAAATCTATTTGTCCAGCTTTCACATTTTTTTCCCATAGCCATGCTCTCAATTCTACTCAACAACTCTACTAATATTTCACCAGCTTCTTTCAATGGCAAACTGGCAACATCATCTAATGTAAACACAAATACAGCCTGCTGTAGAACACTGCTGCCTACAGTTCTGCCGTACATGATGTTCTACTTACATACTATCAAACACACGTCACTATGCATTTTAATGAATTTCAATACTCTATACATACCAATTAGTACATGTGTCCTACAGTATCACTCAATACTGGGGTGAGGAACTGTGAACTTGCATTATTCCTAACAAAAACATCTACTTCTCCTTGCCCTCATATTGTTCTGACAGAGTAAAAAACCTTGGTTTGTCCCTGTTGGCAACAGCTTATTGCATTCCATACATCAGCCCATTACAGTATTTTGATTTGTTTTCAACCCATTGCCATGTCCCCAACTTTTCAGGTCACTTTAGTGGATGGTGTCTTTTGTTCAGTATGTCTTCATGCGATATAACTGCCCCTACTGTTAAGCTCTCAGCACATTTAGTTTATACCTATAACAATAGCCTTAGGCCTTTCCTGCTGTACCTACCTGAAGTGCCAGTCCCCTTGCCACAACTACACAGTTGTCTGACATTATCCAGTGCATCTTGGATTCACCTCTTAGAATCCATCAATAAACTCCTAGCCCAGGAGAATGGGCAAATTTCTCTTGATCATGCTACTGCACACCCTGCCGAATGACACACTCAAAATTATTCCAATTGAGTGGTCATTCTGAGTGTTATGTCTGAGCCTTTAGCAATACTTGTCATTGGCTTTATTATATGGATTTTATATAAATATGACTATGGTAAATCACATGAGCAAGCACCACAGGCTGTACTAGATTCCAAACCAGTTAGTGAATATCAGGGGTGAAAATGTCACTTCAAAGGCATGGCACTCCTTTAGGTTAAGGTATGAATTCTATTTCTAGTAATTACTCCATTTCTGCTGCAGTTCCAATCAGACCAGATTAGCAAAGTGAAAACCTACATTTATTTGTTAACTTTAAATATCAAGTGTTTACTAATTATTATGAGTTATGTGAAGTTTCTTTAATTCATTTCTTTTGTAATCATGTCTTTAATGGCAAACTTGTATTTCTAATGACAGTCATTATTACTCTTCTGTTCCTTTCTATGAAATGTAAACTACTCAAACCCCCACTGATGCGAATCCTGTCTGTGAGTGTAGCAGTCACCAGTAGTCAACCCACTCGTTGCATGTCGGCCGTGACGCAGGGACCTTATCACGGTGCCCATGTAACCATGCACTGGCTCAACTACAGGGCAGCTGCCTGCCGCTACTATGCTCAGAGCCATGCATGGTTGACAACCATCCACTGCACCAACTCCAACAATGTCACACATTTGAGAAGTAACATTTTAAACAAGCAAGAAGCTTCAAGAACTAATACTTTTGAACATGATTTATTGCAATACTGAAACTTTGTGCACCCTGCTTGCCACTAGTATGTTTTCAACATTTCATTTACACTCTCCATTAGGATAAGTCCCCTTTTCTTAAAACACTAAATGTCAACCAACCTCCAACAATTACACATTACTTGATTATTGTCAAACTTTATGTAAATCAATTAATGACCCGTAACTGGCTCTCACAGGAGGGGGAGGGAACTGTGCAGCCCAAAGTGGTGTTAAGGCTAAAAAAGGACATTATTTTCTTTTTCAGATTTTGCAGTATTTTTCTTATGACTTCCACTGTGCATCAGTGGCATTGTATAGTGGGGATGCATCCCATGCTTGGTTCTGCTGATCTAGGGATGCTATCCACAGGGCTCATGAGCAAGTTACACTTTTGGAAGGTTCAAAGCCAACCAATGGGAGAGAAGATATCGGCCATGTGGGGGGTGTTGGTTGACCAGTGAGACAGTGGCCACAGCAGTGGATTGCTCTTTTGCCTACCAGCTCTCATACTCTACAGATGTGTGTGCCTGCTCCTCCCATTGAGGACGAAATGCTCTCCACCATGATGTGTCATGATGTGTCCATGGTCATAGCAGATGACAGACCAAATGTATCCCATAGAATAGGAGGAGGAGAATAAATCTCCAATTTTTAACAACTCTAGAGTGAACAGGATCAGTCCTCGATGCCCACTTATGCTCTTTAATTCATCCTGACATGTACAGTATTACTATTTATTCCTTAGCTTCTATAATCTGTAAAAAGGGCAAAATTTTGATCTTCTTTCAATCTTAGTGGTAGATCATTTTAAAATAGAAACAACAATGGACCTTAAACACCTACATCTACATACATGCTCCGCATGTCACTGTATAGTGTGTGTCGGAGGGTACCCTGTATCACTTCTAGACATTTCCTGTTTTATTCCAATCACAAATAGAGCAAGGGAAAAATAATTGACTATATTCCTCCACACAAGCCTTAATCTCTCAAACCTCATCTTCATAACATTTATACAAAATGCATGTTGGCTGCAGTAGAATTGTTCAGAGGCTCACTTCAAATGCTGGTTCTCTAAATTTTCTCAGTAGTGCCCCTCAAAAAGAACATTGCCTTCCCTCCAGTGATCCTCATTTGACTTCCCAAAGCATATCTGTAATATTTGTGTGTTGTTTGAACCTAGTGGTAATTAGCAGCTTGCCTCTGAATTGCTTCAACGTTTTCCTTTTATCTGACGGGGTGCAGTACTCAAGAATGGGTCACACTAGTGTCCTGTATGCGGTCTGCTTTACAGATGAACCACACTTTCCTAAATTTTTTCCAGTAAACTGAAGTTAACCATTCCCTTTCCCTATTGCCAGTGTTACATGCTAATTAGACTTCATATCACTTTGCAACATTGCATCTAGATATTTAATCAATGTGACTGTCAAGTAGCACAATGCTTATGGCATAGTCAAACATTATAGGTTTGTTTTTCCTGCTTACCTGCATTAACTCACATTTTTCTAAATTCTGAGCAAGCTGCCATTCATCACACCAATTAGAAATTTTGTCTAAGTCAACTAGTATCCTCCTACAGACAGTCAGCAATGGCATCTTCCCATACACCACAATGTCATCAGCAAACAGCTATAAACTGCTTCTCACTATGGCCACCAAATCATTTATTTATATAGAAAATAACAGCAATGCTATCACACTTCTCTGGGGCACTCTTCACAATACCCTTGTCTCTGATGAACTCTCGCTGTCAACGATAACATAATAAGTTATGTTACTTAAGAAGTCTTCAAGCCACTCACATATCTGGGGACCTGTTCTGTATGCTCATACCTTCATTAGCTGTCTGCCGAGGGGCACTGTGTCAAATGATTTTCATAAATCTAGGAATATGGAATCTGTCCATTGCCCTTCATCCATAATTCAGAGGATACTGTATGAGAAAAGGACAAGTTGAATTTTGCATGAGTGACACTTTCTAAAACGATGCTGCTTTGTGGGCAAAAGCTCTTCTGTCTCAAGGACATTTATTATATTTGAACTAAGAATATGTTCAAGAATTCTGCAGCAAAACTGATATTAAGGATATTTGTCTGTAATTTTGTGTGTCCATTCTTTTACCCTTCTTATATAAAGGAGTCACCTGCACTTTTTTCCAGTTGCTTGAGACTTTGTGCTGGGTGAAAGATTCATGAAAACTACAAGTAAGGGCCAAAGCTTGTTTGCTTTCAATTCTTTCAGTTGTTTCTCTACACCAGTAATGCTTATTACAATGTCCTCCATTGAGGAGTCTGTGTGATGATCAAATGATGGTATGGTAGTACAATTCTCCTGTGTAAATGATTTCTTAAATGTGAAATTTCAAACTCCAGCTTTACTTTTACTATCTTCTACTGATCAATTAATGATAGGATAGAAGCCTTAGACCCAATTAGTGATTTTGCATAGGACCAGAATTTTATCAGGTTCTTGGCAATAGGACTTTGTATAATACCATGTCTGACTGTCTAAAATTTGAATGCTTTTCGCTCCATGATTCACATCAACCTGATTCACTCTGCTTTCTGTCATGTGGACAAGATACAAATCATTAACCCGCTGCATTTATTATTTCATATCATGTTAATTTTTGTATGAGTATATCAAAATGTTCCCAATGGTAATAGTCTGTTTCTTTTTTTGTTTTTTTTTTTTCTTCTAGATCATTTTCCATTGTAATTACAGCATGTTCATTTCACTTATGAAATTTGTTATCAACAATCCGTCTAAGTTTGAGAGTAATAGAGATACTGAAAAGTACGAAACTAGGAGGAAAAATAATCGGCATTACCCTTTTATCAATCCAACTTTGTGACAAAAGGGGTGAAATATACATCTATAAAACACTTTGACTATCTTCCCACAGAAATAAAATGACTGAGAGGTAGCAGACATGTTTTCAAATGTGGATTAAACATGAAACTTCCTGACAGGTTGAAAGTATGTGCCGGACCGAGACTCAAACTTTGGATCTTTGTCTTTCGTAGGCAACTGTCCCTACCAACTGAGTTCCCCAACAATAACTTGTGACCTGTCGACACAACTTTACCTCATCTCCTACCTTCCAAACTTCACAGAAGCTCTCCTGCGAAACTTGCAAGACTGGCAATCCTGTAAGAAAAGATACTGTGGAGAGAAGGCTTAGACACAGCCTGGGGAATGTTTAAAGAATGAATTTTTCACTCTGCAGTGGATTGTGCACCAAAACAAAACTTCCTGAAAGGTTAAAACTATGTGCTGGACTGAGACTCTAACTTTGCCCATGAAAGGGCAAACACTTTACTGACTAAGCTACACATGTGCAACTCATGACACATTCCCCAAGGCTGTGGCTAAGCCATATCTCTGCAATGTCCTTTCTTCCAGAAGTGCTGGTCTCGCAAGTTTCAGAGGAGAGCTTCTGTGAAGTTTGGAAGGCAGGAGATAATGTACTTGTGAAAGTAAAGCTACGAGGGTGGGTTGTGAGTCATGCTTGGGTAGCTCAGTTAATAGAGCACTTGCCCACCAAAAGCAAAGGTCCTGAGTTCAAGTCTCAGTTCAGCCCATAGATTTCATCAGCCAGAAAGTTTCATGTCAGCACCAAGTGAAAAATCTGTTTTAGATTAAACATCTTTCTCCTTAAAAAATCCCTCTGCATGGCAGAGCAAGGTGGGACTACTTTGTGGAAGCACAAGTTAGCTGAGGGCCACACCTTTTAAAATGGTTGCATGCATTAGTTAACTCTGCATTACAGAAAAGGTATAAATTGTTACATAAAAATTCTGACTGTCTTGGAAGGTCACAAAAAAACCATTACTGAGCTGCATGCGGCCCGTCTGCTAGTATCTGTTTTGGGGAGCTATATCTTAAGGTCCACTTTCTCGCAACTCTCAGATAAATTTTTACAGAGGATTACAATTTTATCATATTGTTGGCTAGGACTACTATATTGTCTGCAAATCTCAAGTTAGAGACTCTCTTTCCTTCCTAATAATTTTGGTCATAGCCATCTCAAGGAGTGCTATAGACAGTTTTGGAATATAGCAATACTCTGCTCTATGGCTCTTTCAATGCAATATTCCCTCGTGTTTTTTTCTATGCTGACAGAAGTCATCAAGGTATCATAGATGGCTTCTGTCAACATAGAAAAATGAAACGAAATTTTTTATTGGAAGAGGAATAAAGCAGAGTGACCCTGTATCCTAGAAACTGTTTATGACAGTCCTTGAGATGATTAGCATATTTTATTACATATTTTCAATCTTTAATAGTGATTCTCAAGAGGAGGCTTTGTAAGCTCTTTGTGCCTTGTTTAGTGAGCATCTAATAAGTGAATGAGATTAATCAAGTTGCAACCATGTAACATACACTAGACTATTGCTAACATGGTCATTCCTTGCACACATGGATGTCAGACTAGTGGAAGTGCCAGCTTATTATCATAACTTTCCTTTAAGCTATTTGATTCTCTCTTCATCTGTTAAAAATTGGTCATTAAAAGTTGCTCATCCAACATTCTACACAGCAGCAACAGGTTTCTGTGAAGAACCGGAGTTCAACCTATTTCTGATATCGAGTTTCTGCTTGAGGTCCAGCATAACGTGTTTCCTTTGGAAGGCGTTCTACTGAACTGTAAAGATAGCCACAGTTTTAAGCATATATAGCATTGTGTAACACTGTAATTAACTAACATTCAATATTGTAAGGAAGAATTCATTACCGTATGTGTCATTTCTGCCTGAGCAACTGGAGGCTGGATGTGGGCCAGGCCTTATTACTGAGGACCAGATTAGCAAGGGTTTAGTGTACTTTCCTGTGCCTTGCAATGTGTTCAGATTTCACCCTGGTGACTCGACATTCACAGTTTATGTGTAGACTTCAAAGAAACTTTGAAATATGGAGCACACTTCATTTCTCAGTTACAGAATATAATTTTATGATATATGGAAAAGAAATACCCTTTGTATCACCTCAGCTACAAAATACTGTAATCATACCAATGACTTTGAGTTGTTAGCTAATTTCAAGCAGTTCAAATTACATGCATACATCTTACACACTGCTTGAAATTAGCTGTCTGAAACTAGTCGTATGGTAAATATAATAATGATCTTCCAAAACCCAAGTAGAACAACGGTTACTGCCCGATGAAACATCCTAGCTGTGGAGATCAGAATCAACTAAGTATGTAATTTTATGGAAGCTAGCCTAAATTAGTTGTTTTATATGTATGCTGTGCATCCTGTTTCACACCGACGTCACTTTCAACAGTATCTATAAAGTAATCATTAGAAATATTAAAGACTAGAAGAGTTCAGAGCTGCAATAACTTACTCAATTAATTCTAGAGTATTAATTTTTGCTTCTGTTGCATTGTTTCTGATTTTACTACAACTCACCAGCAAGACTTTGAAACATTATATCAGCTTTGTATCTGTTGGCTAATACTTATTGCTTTTAACACTCTGGAGACCAAGCCCAAGCATAGCACAGACTGCAACTTTGTGTTAAAAAGGCTGTGCCTCAGTATAGACTGGGCTGCAATTTTCTTGCCATATGAGAAATCTATTGCTCAAAAACGGGACTCATTTCAGTTGAGAACAATGTACAGATGTCTCGCTAACTGGAAACTGAATGGAGCTGCCTTCTGTTGTGAATTTCTAGTTGTTTTACTGTCGCAAATGGCTGAGATAATATGATTGCACTGACGTAATTCTGTGCATGTAATCTTTAGGTTTTGCAGTCTGCTGCAAGTATGATACAAATATGTCACGTTTATTAAGTGAGCAAGAAATTTTGGAAACTCATGAGAAATAAATTGCTCGATAACTCACCTCAAACTTTTTTCTTGGGAGGATAATTATACTTTCTGTCACCATTATTTTAAAATCTGTAAGCATCATAAGAACTAAAGTAAATACGAACAATAAATCTTGAAGTTTGGCAGTTATTTAGTATGTATTACCCTTGAAGAGATATCAATTACACATGTTCTAGTAATGCTTTAAATAATAGCATAAATGGCCGGTTTCATAAGCCCGATATCCTTCTATGGTGCCAGTCTCCAAAGTGTTAATCTTCTGACTACTTAGTGAAATTAAAGTTTACACTGCTTGTGGAGTTCTTTATACCACTAGGAGTCAGCCTCTGTAGATTGCACTCATGTGTCTCTTAGTCTGAATTTTAGTAATAAAGTTTGGCCTAAATAATCTGAGAGGCGATAATTTATAGAATCTGCTGAGACAATTTGATCCTAATTTGTCATGGCATTGATGTATTAACCAAGCATGTGTTAAGTATTCTACTGGGAACTAGTCCAAGCAGATCTTTGCCCCCCCCCCCCCCCCACCCACATACACACCTCCTAACAATCCACTAGGTAACACTAAATATCCATGGCCAGATGATTTGTCTGGTGTTGTAATAGAATCAGTCTATTTATTCATAGAGATGGTTTGAGGCCGAAATGATACAAGTGTTCTCTTGAGGTGTCAAGCTCAGAGTGCTACCAAAGGAGCTCCTAGTGCAAACTTTGTACACAGGGAGTATTATGTGCTCTGTAGCCAAGTGTTGCTATGGTATAGTCATGTATTTCAAAACAATGAATGTTATCTACAGATTGCTGGTGTTCCATAATGACTGCAAGTGGTACCAATTCTATAACAACTGCTTCAAAGCCATCTGTTTTATTATCTAAGCTATATTCATTATAATGCAAAAAGACACAGTATTCACATGTGAAATTCTGTGTGGATACATACACTGCCATTATCTAGTATAGCTGACTAGTGGTGAACTTTTACACTTGTCTTGCAGATGTATTACTTCACTGGTATGGAAGTTCATGACTGATTCTCGCAAAATCTTAATTTTTGTGCTTGGGTGGAATGAATAAATGAGCAAATCCAACTTATTATTTACTGTTCCTAGGCTCCTTGTTATTATAAAGTGATGGTGACTATGCATTATGCAGAACCTTCTTTCTATGTTGCTTATGTTGTCAAATGTTGTGTTTTTAAAACTCATGCACACATTTTGAATTCCTTTATTACCATTTTTCATATCTTTATTTACACAAAAAATTTGGCAGCTAAGTTTTGCCCTAGACAATCTGCATGAAGAATAAATTTACCTGTTCTTACCAGTTGACGATTACAGATTTTAAGTCTATTTTTTGATGTGTGACAAGACTGTTTGTTATGTCTTTTTTGTCCACAATAGCTGGTAACGCATAATAAGAAACTCTCAAGGTAGCTCCAATGACAATGACCAAATTGGTGATTGATATATAATTCTTCTGCGGTTGTATCCATCTCTGTGCTTTGCTTACACTGCTTATTTTCTTTCGACGTGATTCGAGATTACTAGTTGCACTCCCACAGTTCATAATTGAAATTACTTGAAAGACATTTTTGTGCACAAAATGTACGTTATGTTTCACTACTTACATGATAATGTACTTTCAGCATGCTGTTTTTGTATGCAACTTTTGGTCATTTTTCAGAAACAGAAGAGATATTTTGTGAAACTTCTAGTGTATTCAGAACACTTTTTCCTACATGAAGTTTTGAGATGTCCGTTTTCAGCACATTGTTTCTGAATTGTTAACCTCACAGTTGTTCATTCAGCTTTGCAATTTCATCATTACAATTCGCACACATTTTCCTTTTAACAGAAAAAATAATGTTCTTATGTGATAAATTTTCACACAGTCTGTCATCTTGTTGCCATAAAGTTTGGTGTCACAGCTGGCCTAAAATACTGACAACATCTACTCTCTCAACAGATTTAACTGTAAATTTGTTAAAATTTAAGACTACACATCCTGATAGAGACAAAATTTGATAAAGTGCCACGACTGTAAGAAATGTTGCTGAAGAAGTCTCAAAACATTTGTCAAAATGGGAGCTGACTCCTATTTTTCTTTTTAATCTATTTTGAAACTAATGTAGAATAGCAGCTTTCTTACTTAAATAATAGGGATAGGAGAGCAAGGAACAAATGTAATGAGTAAATATAAAGTTGTTTAAGTAGTGTGAAAGTAAAAAGGCAAATGTGTTCTGGAAAGATGAGGAGATGCAGGGGGGGATTGAAAATACTTTGTGGCACTGCTAGCATGTGTCTACCTTTGACCCACACCACACCCTCCCAGTTCTCTCTTCTCTGGAGAAGACTAGTGCCTTTGTATATCAAATTGCTACATTTGTGAGATGTTACGGAGCTGCAATAGTTAAAATGTATCACAATTGGCGTGAATGTAGACACACTAAAGGCTATAAACATGACTACAGAGTATTACAACGACCATAGAGAATGCTTGGTTTGGTACATAATATATGGCAACAAATGTAGCAGTATGAAGCATGACACCCTGCAATTCTACAGCCACCAATCTGGCAAGATTTCAATCATGATCATGTGCTATGGCCTCAAACATATTAGCTAGCCCCATAGAAACCCCACAACCACCCAAACTTGCTTCACAGATGATCATTGATCAAATCAGTATGTATTATGCAACAACAAAAAAATTGTTATTAACAACTGGAGAAATATCTGACAAGTCATTATTGTTTTAACTTCTCAGATGAGGGCATGTATGTTTGGCGTCAACAGCAGCTGGTTATCGATTCATCATGAAAGGCAACAACAATGTTATCTCAGTAGTGACAGTTGTTTGCTATGGGCAAGTTTCCATAGCAAAGTTTCAATATCTGGTGTTTGTAGAGTGGCCACTAACTTCTGGTATCTCAATCTCTACTAGTGACATTTGGCAATGATGCAACAATATGCAGCCAATTTGTTTATCAGATTACCTTAGTATGAGTTAAGTGTATTTTTTAGGCAATTAATATGAAAAAGTGGTTTTACTGAATGATGACTATGCAAATGTTTTGTGCCACTGCAAAATTTCAACATGCTCTATCAAATATAAAAAAAAGGCCACTCACTCTAAAAATATGCATTTCTATACCTATTTCCTTATGTAATTATCTGCAACATCTATTATTCTATCATTTCTTGTTGGAGATACTGAGAAACAACAACTACCTCCAACATTACTTGAGTTTAAATTTACTGTTCCTTGAGGTAAGTAGAGAAAGATTATTATGGAGACCAATGATCCACACATTTTGCAAATGAAGTAATTATGTTCACTCAATTTTAACCCTTTAAATCTGTCAAAAAAATACGATGCTGACAATACAGCCAAATGGAATAAGGCATGGGTAGAAGATGTGTCAACCCCAGAATAACTATGAAATAAGATAATTTCAGATATGTCTTACTGCAAATATCTATTGAGTGAACACCCAAAATAAATCATGATATTACGTAAAGAATTATAAGTTCCCTCAATACACACATCAAACTGCAACGGAATGTTACGAGAAAAGGGGCACAAACGTATGGCAGAAGAAGAAAAATAGTGTGAAAATTTATCAATAGATGGGACTGTATGTGTCAGGATACATAAATGAAAACACCTGACATGCGCACAACCCATTGATGTTGGTATAAACATGCCGGGTACATGGCTTTTCTTCCTTTTGCGTCTGTGACGTACGCCATGACTATCTCAATGCAGGATCGTGCTCTTCTTGTAAAGCTGTATTACATGAATGATGACTGTGTACACATCACTATTTGCAGAAGTTCCGGACACTGAAGGGTTCGAAAAAAGGCATTGGTGTGATGACTGCCGTGGGTCTGGAGAAACTGTTTCAGAAATTTGAAAAGATGGGTTCTTTTAGTGTGCAACGTGGTAAAGGGAGGAAAAGAATTGACTCAACGTCCGTGGAAGCAGTGGCCACAGCAATGCAGGAGGAGACAGGTGGTGGTGTGCAAATGTGTAGTGCACAGAGAATTGCTAGAACATTGGACATACCTGTGAGCACGGTGTGTAAAATCCTACAAAACATCCCTCTTTGCTATCCATTCAAAATTACCCATGTGCACGAGTTGCTTCCTGTTGACCTGCCAGCAAGAGAGACCTTTGCTTTAAAATTTCTTGCTCGCACTGAAGAGGACAATGATTGGCCATGGAAGATTTTGTAGACAGACGAAGCCCACTTCCATCTGACAGGATATGTCAGTACACAGAATTATCGAATATGAGCAATGGAAAATCCACACGCAAATCAATCAGTACCACTTCATCCTGAAAAGGTCACTGTGTGGTGCAGGTTTACGGCATCATTTATCATAGGGCCATATTTTTTTGAAGAGACAGGTGCTTCCGGTCCTGTTACTTGTACACCTGTACCGTCACTGGTATTTTGCACAAATATGTCATTCCAGCTCGGCAACAACTTGGATAGGATTATTTTTATGCAAGATGGCACACCTAAACACATTGAAAATCCAGTTAATCAGCTGCTGAAACACCATTTTGGAAATGCTAGAATTATCAGCCACCATTTCCCTACAGCCTGGCTGTCCTGATCACCTGATTTTAATCAAAGTGACTTTTGGCTGTGTGGCTATGAAAGATGTTACATTCAGTGTGCTGATTGCAAACACGACTGCATTAAAGGCACAACACATTCTGAACATGACCCCAGAAACATTTCGATCAGTTGTGGAACATGCTGTTTCTCAATTTCGACTTGTTGCAGAAAACGGTGGACAGCATATAACATGTTTTGCGCCAGTCAAATGGAAATTAATAATCCGATCTGATTTTGATTGATGATTTTTCATGCGAATTTTAACCTCAGGACAATTAAAAACTGATGTGATTGATGCTTTCTATGTGGTCTTTGGCCTCAGGACAATTAAAAACTGATGTGAGTGATGCTTTTTATGCGGTTTTTGGGCGCAGCACAATTAAAAACCGATTTTTCCCATCTGATGTGATATGACCTTGCCGTGGTGGATGAGCTTACATAATTAACAGTATCACATCTATACATCCATGCACACTGAGTAGTAAAGTTTGTTTAACATCAAATTTACACCTTAGGAATGGTTGTGAGATTCATTTGTCATTTGTAATTGACCACTATTAAATTATAATGCTTACAGCGCCATCTACTGTGACATTTTGTAAGTATTTATTTTTCTTCTGCCATACGTTTTCCCCCTTCTCCGATAATATTCCGTTGCAATTTGACGTCATTATGACCAGTGGTATTATTTCTACAGTGGTTTGAAAGTTTAACTTTAATTATAATTACCCTGTATATTTCGTAGCAATACAGAATATAACAGAATTGGTCCCAATTATTGTGTGTCATTTCACTGACTGTGTTTCATATTGTCACCGGTTGTCGAATTAGTTGAAAAGCCACTAACATAAAACATTCTACTGCTGGTATCTGCACCTGTTACCAGTATTGGCAGTTGGCAGAAAATGTTACTTACTTCCTGTTCACTGTTCATTCACACACATGTATTACACTGAACTAAATATGTGCTACAATAATTTCTGTAGCTATAAAACAACGCAGTGAAATATATATGGGAATTAATGGGTGAAAAATAAATACATGCAATATACTGTTTATTTTTGGGCTTTAATAACTGGAAAACTCTGTTCTGTTAAAAAAATTGACAAGCACTGGAATGATAGAATACATTAAAGCTGAAATTAATGAGTATTAAAAGTTTCACGACGTTGTGGTTTTTGGTGAAGTGATGCCACTTGAACCACCATGCTGCGATCGTTTGATATACAAGTGAAGCAGCTTCAGCTTAGTGTTGTTTAAGGTAGCTAAATGTGGTTGCAAAACTGCCTCTCCAACAATACCATGTAATTCTACCATACAAAATACAGCAGATTTCCTCACAGAACTTTCTTCATTATCATATGCCTGAAAACAAAACAAATTATTTATTGAAATAAAAATGAGATAAAGTAGCTAATTAGTCCTAGAAATGTTAACACTTAAAAATTATCTAAAATAATGTAAACATCTGGAAATGATCAAAAGATTATATGTTTTGTTTTTATGGTATGGGGTGATCTTTTGTTTTTATTTCAGGCTGTACTCTTTCTTTCACACCATAGTAATTTCATTTTCATTTTTAACATAACTCTGAATACACTCTGTTGTAAATGATACTTTGCAAACCCCCATTTCCTGTATTCCTGCTGGTCTGTTAATCCCTTATATGACATTTACTTATGAATGCAAAAAAGATTATGTCCCTGTGATGCAGAGTTATTTACAAATACCAATTTCTCATTAATGATTTTCCTAATACAAGTAGTTGAATGTTTGTGTTACAACCGACATCTATCACATAGCAATTCACATCATATAACAAAAATGTACACAATGTATCACAATATTTCTACTTCACTACTTACATTCACAAAATACTATATATAATATTCATGGCAGCAACAACAAGGATTGCAGATGTTCAAAAGTGATACCACAATTATTACATAGACATCACACAAACTTTGTTTAATTCTGTATTGGGCAACACAGAGCTAAAAAATAATCAGTTCTTCTACTAGAAGCTTATTATAACTTCAGAATAACATTGGAAAAGTTTTACAAGTAGAACAAAGAAATGCCAGGTTTGAAATAATACGAAAACCAGAAAATTCTGTCTTTTGTACAACATAATGTCAAAAACCACGCAAAGGCGATAGGTTTGGACAGTAGTGCAGAACATCAGTTCAAATGTCTTGTAAGGCTTTACACTTTGAAGAACACACAATTTCAGCAGAGACAAGTAGAAGATACTAGAGTGCATCAAGGAGGCCCCATAATGCAATAGATGTCATTAGCAAAATCTTAACAAACTAAGTTTCAAGACTTTTCACCACCATGTTACTGCCAATGATATTCAACAGCTGTCCACACAATCATGTTTCTTATTGTTGTAATATGGAATTACCATATCACAACAACAAAGGTTGATGTTCAACAACTGTCCACACAATCATGCTTCTTATTGTTGTAATGTGGAATTACAATATCACAACAACAAAGGTGCCTATCTATCACCCCAACGGATTAAGTGCTTGAGATAAACAGCATTCGGCCATTTGTGTTTCTGTATACAGGGTGAGACAGGAGAAAGGGTACATACTTTTAGGGGTGATAATAGGTGATTCTGAACAAGAAACTTCATATGGACATACGCCATATTCCGAATGGTTTCCGACATAGATCACATTCAATGTACACTGTTATTTGTTTTTTCGTATTATTCAAACATTGTCATTGCTGACAACATAACACAGCAGTGTACAGGAAGTTGTGACCAGCAACTTGATAGGGACACTTGTGGTCTATTAAGGCAGGAAACTACCCGTTTTTTGTTGTTGTTCACAACCACTAATACCATCACTCCTCAAAGTGTATACCTTTCCTCCTGACTCACCATGTACACAACGAAGGAAAGAGAGAGAGAGAGAGAGAGAGAGAGAGAGAGAGAGAGAGAGAGAGAATGCACCAAATCTGTTTCTGTTTTCATACTGTAGCATTTCAAAGTTTGCCATTTTTTACTATTTTAACACCACAATGGTGCAAAATGATGCTTGCTTAAAATTATGAATCTAAATTATATTTTTCATTTAACATTGTATTTGTATGAAACGTAGTGGTGGTTACTTAATACCTTTTAGCAAATTCACCAAGGCAGCATAAAATCTACATTTACATTTTGGTTTTCAGCATTACATTACATAAAAGAAAGAAATAAAATAAAAATAAATAGGGGTCTCTGTTTCTACATGGTATTTTTTCTGCTATATTGTAACCTTCTAGTCATTTTTCATTTTCTACAAAATTTGTTTCTGCACAAACATTTGTATTTTTTGAAAATCTTTTCAGTGTTATGTTTTTTAATAAATAATACTTCAACACCAAGGAAACAATGGCAACAAGTGTAGTCCATAACTGCGCAAGTGAGAAATCTTAATTAATCAAAGCTATAAAACAAACTGGCTCAACCAGGAGCAGTTTTAAAAAATTAAGTTAAAAATAAAAAATAAAAAAACTTCCTGATTTATTCAGTTTTTAACCACACTGTGTAAAAATAATACAATTTAAAATAGCAACATTTTTACTTGAATAGAGGATGGACTCTGAGCCAATGGAATGTTAGTGATGATTCTGAAAGGTTCGTGAATTGAACAGTAACATCTTTTCTATTTTATTTATTTCAGTGATAATCCCACAAACCACAGATTGTAATATTTGCAAGCTACATTACAAGATAGGATCAAATTTTTCTTCTCACAAAAGGGATTTCAATTTATTCTTTAAATTATATTTCCAGAGGGGTTTCACATCATTACAGATCCTACTTGCTTCCAATTTTCCTAATAAATCCAGTGGCTTAAAGTTGTGGACACTTCTGGTTCCTCAAAGTATTTTAACTTCTGTAAAACATACCACATCATCTGAAGGTGACTAATATACAGACTATTCCATGGTAAAATAGCTTTGGTGATTGTAATATTACAAAACTGAAATTGGCCTGATTCACATAATGCTTGATTTTGTACAGGTCTTTGTATACATTCCTTTTGAGATAACATTTTAATTGTCCTCTCTACACCCTAACAACCACTTTTTTCATGTGTTGCAAAGAATAACTGTTCAGCCATTACTGATCTCAAAACTATTTTGATGGGAGAAATAGGTTGATCAAATTATATTCATTTTTGTATTGTCTTGCACATTATCACTAAAATAATGACAGCTTGTACTTACGAATACATTTCTATGATAAAATCTGGCATAGTTTTTGAATTCTGTAGAACATACAAGTATCATGTTGCGTGTCATCTGGTCTGACATTTAAATGATCTTTCATCCTCAGTATTTCTGAGGTTAACTTCAATAGGTGTATAGTGCAAGAGTCAAATGTCCAACTGTAACCTTGGGTTTCTTCCTGGGTAGTAAAGTAGTAATTTTCACGAAAGTCCACTGATACTGTGGCAATGTGTACATCAGATGACCCTTTAAGGGTTGACTGTATAAAAATCATTGATTGTAGGTCAATTTTGATCTTAATTCAGAAAATGAACCTATTTCACAATTTCACTGTGTCTTATTACACTGAACTTGGATCAACTTAATCAGGTCCTGTGTTGATCTGAATTACCCTGAGACATGCTTGGCAAAACTGCTACATCATCTATTATCATGATTATCATGCTTTGACTGCAGGAATAAATTGTACATCATATACACAAAGTATTTATTGTTGAAAGACTTGTGTTGTAAAGACAGTGGAAAATAAGCATAACAAACTTCCCCATAGCCAGAAAAGATCAAGACATCCCTCAAGTAAAAGAAAAGAAACAACATAATTCTCAGTGCCTAATGTTCTTCTACATAGAACATAGTCCACCACATCTGCCTAGAATTCTAGGTGGTGTGGCCTCAAAGCACAGAGCTGTCATAATTATTTTTTAACCATTATTGCACAAAATACACTACTCGACAGCTGATAATTTAAAGCCACTCAGGTTTGGCTGTTAGAGGGCACAGCTGATTTGACTGCAGAGACAAACTGTAAACAACTGTTGCTTTGCATTAGGTTTTCAGGAGTTTGCTAAACATGATAAAAACATACATAACGCAGACTGTTGGCAATGGATTTAGATGCTTTTCTGTGTGAATGAAAGCTCCAATAGTTCACAAGCTTTAAAGTTATTTTTATTCAATACTAAAGAAACTATTCATGCAGACAGTGGCAGAACTGTACACTTGCACTGTCTGTTTAAGTAGAGCTGTTATCGATATGAATTGACTTACATATGTTTACTTTTTCTGTTCGTCAATGTACATGCAGTTGCCAGCAGTTTAAGCATCTGTTCAGCAGTTAAAATTTAATTTCACTTGTTTAGTTACTGCTATTCATGTCTAGACAGCATTTTTTGTAGTAAATATTCAGTCATTACTGTCTGGTGTCTGCAAATAGTTCTAAATTCCATTTTTAACTCTGCCACTTAAGTTTCTATGAAATGCCTTTAAATTAACACATTAATTATGAGTTATCTCCAAGAGTTATTATGAGATCACTTATTATCTGCATCCATTACATAAATCATTGGTAACTTACTTAACACAGCCTCACAGATTGAAAATATTATTTGAACTTCTGCAGTGAGGGAGTCGTATTCACATATTTACTTGACACATCTTGTGTTAACAACAATTTCTTTATTATTATTATTATTTTCAACTTGTATTAGCACAACAGAACCTGTTGTTGTGTGTACCATCACAAGGGTGTAAACTTACAGCTGTAGTTGAAATTGATTTGATCCACAAAAGTGTGTTAATCATCGATGATATCAGTTCGGGTGATATAATTTGAGATTAACGTTTATAAAAATGCTGATTTCTTACTCCAGCTTGATCTGAGTTCATTTTTTGTGCTAATCTAAGACGAACTGCTTTATGCAATTGACCCTAAGCACGTTGTTATATTTTGACTGAAACTTTGCAAAATAAGAGCGTGGAACAAGTTTTTCCAGTTTACATGAAAGGTTCATTATAAAATCTGTTATGTCTGCAGAATGTGTCATCATGTGTCTTCTTTCTGTTAAAACCCACTGATTAAATTCAATGCATTTTCTAATGAATGGTGCAGAAACATACTGAGTGGTGGTACCTTTAGCACTGGCTGAAATACAAGCTTTGGGGCAGACTGACCAGAATAAAATAAACTGCTCCCCCCCCCTCCTCCTCCTCCTCCAGGATATTCACTTTTAAAATTGGAATGCATTTCACGCAACTTTTATAAAAATCAGCTGTTTCCCTGTTCATAAAAACTATTTACTAAATCAGTTACCTAAGGTTTAAGCTTCATCTATCTTTTCAGGCTAGTTTCTGTTCAGAAACCTTATTCTTTAAAATATTCAGTTTTTGGTACAGCTAATAGTCGGGAGCTGCAAGAGTATTTCAAATGTTTTACCAAGGTAGATGCTGATGTAGCCAGTTATTGCAGTTTTTAACTTGGTGAAAACTGTTCCTTCATATCAAGCAACAAGTCCATGTGAACAGAATTTTCTGGCACTTCAGCATCTAATGCAATTCTTATTTTCTTTCTTACATTTTCCCATAATTTTCAAAGTTTTAACTTCGGTATATCCCTTTTTACTGCCTTCATTAAGTGACGTAATAACAAAAGATAGAACCCTACCACTATATGACTTAAGTTACCACTCCTCCCTTTGTTTTTAAACAAAATATTATTTACTATTAAGAACAGTAACACTGAACACATATATTTCTTAATAATTATTTGTACATATGTTTGAAACAACAGACACTGTAAGACAAACTCATAAAAAGTGACCTAAAATTTTTAACATAGCACACAAGACAAAACACCCCAGTGATTTTCTTCTTCAATTTTTTACTTTGCCACTAAATGTCTATGAAATGACTTTAAATTGATCACATTAATTACGAGTTGCCCCTGATAGTTGTAATGAGGATTATTTTGGGTACCCTTCCATTACCTTTGTGTGTTATACAATGTGTTCTTCAGAGTACTTAATCAGCAAATTTCCCATAAACTGGATGGTAAATGAAAAAAGAAAACTTTAATTTATTTTCAAAATATTATGAAGTATAATTCTGCACTATCGTGATATTAAAAATGTAATAAATTTCAAATAAAATGAAAGAGCTAATATATATTGGGTGGGTAGCGGGAGAAACAGGTGGAAAGTGGGTGGGGTTGGGCATGCGTATAGAGCTGCTTGGAGGAAGGCAGTAGATGTGCTGGATATGAATACAGATGATTGGCAGCTGCATGGGCTAGGCATGTGACACATGGGCACCGGAGCTGGTTGGGCATTTTTTTCTTTTTTTATTTTTCCTCTTTTGTTGAACTCACATGAAAAGACCTCATAAAGCCAAATATCGAAAGACTATTATCTGACAATGAAACCTTTTAGAGGTGACAAAAGTTAAATAGTAATTATAGGTTAAGTTTGTTCTTAATTACTGAAATAATTCACTCACTTTGATGAGACTTTCCATTATTTCCTTCAGATGTGGTTCTAAAATATCTTGCGTAGTGTGTTCAATGACACGAGTTAAAATTTTTATAGCTCCCAAATTCATTGGAAGATCTCCTGTTTTCATCAATGGACAAACTACATTAATGAGTTGTTCAGGAGGCAGTGATTTTCCAATAGCTGAAATGCAGTGCTCAGCTGCTTTCGGTGAAAAATATTCCACATAAATGCCTTTCCTTGTTAAAGAGAACATTTGCTAAATAAAATAGGCTGAAGTTGCCGAGCATGGTATGCAACGTGCAGAATAAATAGTTTTATAATAAAAAAGAAGACACACCCTGTATCTCCAGTCAAAACTGAAAATTATAGCTCCGCAATATACTGCTAATTCCAAAGAAAAACATTGATGCATTACGTTGATTTGATCAAAATCAGTCACACATTTTTGCTCTAGCACACACTCATGCCTATACTTTTAGTAATCAATTAGAACTGTGAAAACTAATGTTTCATGGTGAAATTGCACAGGATAAAATGTGGTGGAACAATATAGAAAGGCCAGACCTACATGGAATGCCAGTGTAAGACTTTTTGGTCCTACAACGGGCCTTGCATGCAGATCTTGGGTATAGTGGACCTGCCACACAGTACTCGAGGTCTAAGGAAGCAGGACAGCATTTTTATCAGACTTCTGACTGGTTTGATGCAGCCCACCATAAATTCCTCTCCTGAACTAACCTCTTCATCTCTGAGTAGCACTTGCAACCTACTTCCTCAATTATCTGCTGGATGTATTCCAATCTCTGTCTTCCTCTGCAGTTTTTGCCCTCTACAGCTCCCTCTAGTACCATGGAAGTGATTCCCTCATGTCTTAACAGATGTCCTATCATCGTGTCCCTTCTCCTGATAAGTGTTTTCCACATATTCCTTTCCTCTCCAATTCTGCGCAAAACCTCCTCATTCCTTAACTTATCAGTCCATCTAATTTTCAACATTTGTCTGTAGCACCACATCTCAAATGCTTTGATTCTCTTCTGTTCCCGTTTTTTCCCACAGTCCATGTTTCACTACCATACAATGTTGTACTCCAGACGTACAGTCTTAGAAATTTCCTCCTCAAATTAAGGCTGATATTTGATATTAGTAGACGTCTCTTGGCCAAGAATGCCTTTTATGCCATAGCTAATATGCTTTTGATGTCCTCCTTGCTCCATCCGTCATTGGTTATTTTACTGCCTAGGTAGTAGAATTCCTTAAAATCATCTACTTCATGATCATTAATCATGATGTTAAGTTTCTCACTGTTCTGATTTCTGCTACTTCTCATTACCTTCGCCTCTCTTTGATTCACTCTCAATCCATACTATGTACTCATTAGACTGTTCATTCCATTCAGCAGATCATGCAATTCTTCTTCACTTTGACTCAGGATAGCAATGTCATCAGTGAACTGCATCACTGATATCCTTTCACATTGGATTTTAATTCCACTCCTGGACCTTTCTTTTATTCCCATCATTGCTTTCTCGATGTACAGATTGAACAGTAGGGGTGAAAAGCTAATCCTTGTCTTACACCCTTTTTAATAAGAGCACTCTGTTCTTGGTCGTAAACTCTTATTATTCCCTCTTGGCTGTTGTACATATTGTATCTGACACGTCTCTCCCTATAGCTTACCCCAACTTTTCCAGAATTTCGAACATCTTGCACCATTTTACATTGTTGAATGCTTCTTCCAGGTCAACAAATCCTATGAATGTGTCTTGATTTTTCTTTAATCTTGCTTCCATTATTAACCGCAAAGTCAGAATTGCCTCTCTTGTGCCTTTACTTTTCCTAAAGCCAAACTGATCATTATCTAGCATATCCTCAATTTTCTTTCCAATTCTTATGTATATTATTCTTGTAAGCAACCTGGATGCATGAGCTGTTAAGCCAATTGTGAGATAATTCTCGCACTTGTCAGCTCTTGCTGTCTTCGGAATTGTGTGAATGACGCTTTTCCAAAAGTCAGATCGTATGTCGCCCGACTCATACATTCTACACACCAACGTGAACAGTTGTTTTGTTGCCACTTCTTCCAATGATTTTAGAAATTCTGACGGAATGTTATCTATCCCTTCTGCCTTATTTGACCTCAAATCCTTGGAAGCTCTTTTAAATTCTGATTCTAATACTGGATCCCCTATCTCTTCTAAATCGACTCCTGTTTCTGCTTCCATCACGTCAGACAAATCTTCCCCCTCGTAGAGGCTTTCAAGTGTATTCTTTCTACCTATCCGCTCTCTCCTCTGCATTTAATAGTGGAAGTCCTGTTGCACTCTTAACGTTACCACCCTTGCTTTTAATGTCACCGAAGGCTGTTTTGACTTTCCTGCATGCTGAGCCTGTCCTTCCGACAATCGTGCCTTTTTCGATGTCTTCACATTTTTCCAGCAGCCATTTCGTCTCAGGTTCCCTGCACTTCCTATTTCTGTATTCCTGAGGTTTCCAGAACATTTTTGTACTTCCTCCTTTCCTCAACCAACTGAAGTATTTCTTCTGTTACCCATGGTTTCTTCACAGTTACCTTCTTTGTACCTATGTTTTCCTCCCCAACTT
This sequence comes from Schistocerca cancellata, assembly GCF_023864275.1. Taxonomy (NCBI): domain Eukaryota; kingdom Metazoa; phylum Arthropoda; class Insecta; order Orthoptera; family Acrididae; genus Schistocerca; species Schistocerca cancellata. Next base: position 725,035,991 of record NC_064629.1, read on the forward strand.
CTGTGATGGCCCTTTTTAGAGATGTCCATTCCTCTTCAACTGCACTGCTACTGAGCTATTCCTTACTGCTGCATCTATAGCCTTAGAGAACTTCGAAACGTACCTCGTCATTCCTTAATACTTCCGTGTCCCACTTCTTTGTGTATTGATTCTTACTGACTAATGTCTTAAACTTCAGCCTACTCTTCATCACTACTATATTGTGATCTGAGTCTATATCTGCTCCTGGGTACGCCTTACAATCCAATATCTGGTTTCGGAATCTCTGTCTGTCTAAATGAAATCTTCCCGTATCACCTGGCCTTTTCCAAGTAAACCTCCTCCTATTTTGATTCTTGAACAAGGTATTCGCTATTACTAGCTGAAACTTGTTACAGAACTCAATTAGTCTTTCTCCTCTCTTGTTCCTTGCCCAAAGCCCATATTCTCCTGTAACCTTTTCTTCTACTCCTTCCCTTATAACTGCATTCCAGTCCCCCATGAGTATTAGATGGCACGGCAAACAATTTTATGGCAAAGTATTGCAACCACATGGTAGCTTCTACAGCACACATTTCCCATCAGACTGAGCATTGTTGGTTTATAGAGGCTGCAATGTATGCTTTACAGCTCATCAGAGGAATTAGTCTCACAAAAAATGGGTGCTGTTCACAGATGAGTTGAAGTATAGTCTAGAGAAGGATTCTCACCATTTGTTCATCTAGTAAGTCCCGCTGAAATGTTACAATATTGCGAGTAATTAGGAAAATAATTAATACACTGCCAGCTTTGTCAATTGGGTCGATATCAGGTTAAGAGCATGTACACCACCACAATGAGTTTCTAGGGATATTGTGATACCTGCTGTCTATACAAACAACAACATGCAAAATTATGCACGCATTTTTAATTAAGTTTACAAAGCTGGGATACATCAGATCAATGAGTATGCCCCATTACACTGGACTGGCCTGGTGGTCATACGCCATCACCAGGTGAACATCATTCTTTTAGTGTGGCCACTTTGTCCAAGAAATTAAATTTGGTTGTATACACACGGTGTAGTATGCTATAGGCCACTGCTGACTTGTGTAAGGCACCTGTCCAGTAATGAGAGATGTTACCACCAGTCACACTGCATGCCCTGTTCTGCTGTAATGGAGTACTTGTGCATCCTGTGCTGTCACGTGAAGACACCACATGCAATATGGGAATTTAAAGTGATATGCACATCAAATTTGTTAATTTACAAATACCTGAGAAAGTGTGTTATGCATATAACTCTGTGTAAACATATACACTATTTAAAATGAAAACAAATGTGTGTCAAGTGCAGTTGTGAAGCTTCAATGGTATTTTAAAAAGTATGTTTTAATGTTTCCATTATTATGAATTATCTTATAAAGAAAGACTTAGCCACCATTTAAGTGACTGTATTATGGGCAACAACCATTGCAATTGGAGACTTTTTGCAGAGATTCTGATATTCTTTAAAAGAGGAACAATATACTTAATCCCATTATGAAACATCAGAGAACAATGAAAGTAGAAATTGGTTTGAAAGAAATCCTGTTTATCACTACCTTATTTTATACTTGATCTATAGTATTTTATCGCATGCCACAGAGACAGTAGCTACAATATAAATCGTGTACAAAAGAATGCACATATTTCAAATGCCAGTAAATAAATATTACACAAACCTCTTTGCACGGGTCACTGTAAGCTGTTAGCGTTCGCAGCACGATTAACTCTACGTACATATTAAAACAATGTCTCACAGTCGGGTCTTTGATCATATCGTGTAGCACATTTAAAATGTACGTCTTCACTGGAGAGTGAGGTAGTGCCAATTGTGACACCAGAACCCTTAATAGAACCCTATAAAAATAAAGTAATGGCATACATAAGTCAAAATCATACGTGCACTGTATCAGTAATATTAGGAATTTAGCTTTTGCCCTAGATGAGTACAATGTTCAGTGTCAATATTTAAAATGCCACCCACAGTCAAAGCATGTTTTTACATTATGTGAATCTGAATTAAATGCATGGAAGATTATTAATAACAAAAATAATTATGATGATAACAACAATGCCACTGCATAAGATGTTAATTACAATTTATTAGCAACAAGTATGGAATTAGAAAGGTGATGGCTATAGTCTATCATGACATGTGCACTGACATGGCAATCACTCTATGTGCATGTGCTAAAGGGAAAAATGAACTTCTATCTGATAGTTTCCAAACAATTAAAACTGTGAAATATTCATGCCACGAATATGGCCGATACATACGATAAGCACATGAAAACTATCTGTTCATGTTGATATCTCCCCCCCTCCCTCCCCCAACCCTCTTCTCTCACACACACACACACACACACACACACACACACACACACACACACAAACGGTATGATAATCATCAAAACATGTTTAATTAAGAGATGTTATGTTACTCTGATACTGTGAATGACTAAAGGTTTTTGTCAAATAATTCGATTAACTCTGATCACTTAAGGGTTACTTTCAGTCACTATGCCAACAATAAAATTTGCAACTCACATGGGCAATCAGTAGAAAATACACACAAAATTTTTGAGTCACTTTCAACATCAACTTTCTGATTATATATGTTCCACATGGCCATCAGTCAGCCAATTTCATTTCCTGGATTAATAAACCATCTTACAGGGGGCACGTCTGTAACCTTTTGGGGATGTGAGCTTTCTCTAGCATTGGCAGAAGTCATTTTTAACAGAAGAAGCTGATCTGCTCTTTTGGCATTATGGTGACCTTGATCATACAGGAAGGATCGAAAGAAGGACAACTGGAGTTGAACACCCCATCAATCAGAAGGTAATTAGAAATGAGCCAAAACTCGAATCAGACAAGGATAACAAAGAAAATGGACCATGTCCATTTCCAAGGAAGCATCCCACCAGTGGCCATAAGTGATTTACATAAACCATGGAAAACATAGAGGCTGGGTAGGGATTTGAGCCCCAATCCTACTGAATTCAAGCCCAGTGCTGTATCTATTGTGCTAATTTGCATGCTCTACCTACTCAGCTAGGCCTGAAGTGACCCCTCTTCTAAATGCAACATTTTTCAAATGATTTCAACTGACATCATGATCTACTGATAGCTTTCATTAGAATTTTGTGTGTGCGGTTGGATGAAAAACAAAATCTAAATAATAAATGTAAGAGGCAACACGAATACCTCCATTATGAAGCTCACTATCTCCATGAAAGAACACTAACACTATCTCAACAGCTGCAGGTAATGTTGGAAAGACAGCTGCTTAGTGTCAATAGTATAGTGGTGGAAGTTTAAAATCACTGCCCAAATTGTTGCAGATTGTTTTATATGTAATTAATAATTTACAGAATTCAGACATGACCAACAGAAGAAAAGGTGACAGATATGGACCAAAACTCCTCACAACACAAATAGGATGATGCAAAAGAGTCAAAAAGTTGTACACTGGTGGACTATGCAGGGGAACGGGTTAGAGAAAGCAACATTTGAATATTGCATCTTAAAAACTGACAGTGTGTACGGGTTCGGGGGGGAGACAATACTACAATAAAAAGTCCATCTCTTAAAACACCAAAATAAAGCACTATACAATCATGGTCAACACTGAATGTCTTTTTGCCATCTGAATGACTTTATAGGAGAAGCTAGAGGTTTTGGATAATAGAATATTAAAAAACATTTACAGAGAGAATTTCAGAGGCTGTGAGGAGATGGAAGTCGCTGTTTCTGACAACTGCACAGAATGAATGGTAACAGATTAACCCCAAAAGCAAAGAACTATTAGCACATACTCATAGCACTTGAGCCTCCACACTGTTGGTGATCCAATAATGTATTCGACAGCTGCTATCTCATTGACAAAAGGCAACACTACTTCATCAGCTATGTACACAGATTTTAGTGTTGACACACCTTTATGATCTTTATTGGGAAGTGAGCAAGTTGAAAGAAATGAGGAACTAAAAACTGTACTCACTGAAAGAAAAAAAATGTGTAAAATGGTACCCATATATTAATATATTTAAAAGGTTGCTAATATTTCAGTAGATAACACATTTGTTGTTTATCAAGCTATTGAAAAGATAAAAGAAGCCAGAGACATAAATGTCAGGTTATTTAAGTGATCATATATGTTTCAAAGTAATAAAGGTGTGTTATTAAAATTTTCCAGATCTTTCATTAATTTTCAACAAACAATTTCTGTGCTACGGCCATTTAAATAAAATCCTGCAGTCCTGTAGCAGCCTTCCACACAAGTTTACTAAAGAGCACCAAACACACTAAAAGTCATCTTAATCACTTATTAAAATACTCTCACCCTTTTCTGTGTTTGTTCATATCATTATCAGTTACACTACTTTCTCTTGCTGACTATCTTATGATGCTAAGTGATTTTTTTAAACTGTCTATATGTCTCATTTTATCATTTGGCTTCTTAAAACTGTGTATTTCTTCTGTAGCATTTACCACATTCTCTCATTCCAGTTTTCCCACTTTACGTTACAGACAGACAAATTTGAATGTCTTGAGACCAGGCTCATTTTTACTTTGGCTTTTTCATGACTGTATCACAAGCTGCTTTATAACACATCACTGCCTATGGTTATAGACCTGTGCCTTACAATAAAAAGGCAAGTCAACAAACAATACAGAATAATACAATCTGTGTGTAGTGTGCCACGGTAATCATCTGAACACCTAAGACAGTTTTAGTTAAACAGGAAATGTGGAACCACTACCTATATTACATACAATACTGATCAGTTAAATAAATGAAAAGAAAATCAAGCTACTCAGTTACACATGAATGATGTAGAAATAACAAAATTATATTTGGACAACACAAACAATGATGGTACTATACTGTCTTCTGAAACTATGCAACAGAAATTGCAGAACAAATTTTCTGAAACTTACTTGAAATTATAGACTATGATACCAATGGCTCCAGATTTTATTAGGTGTTTTAACTGAGAAAGTGCTTTCTTACAGTCTTGCTCAGATACTTTTGCATTTCCTTCATCATCAACTTTTAAAGTGTCAATCACATTCTGCACAATTTGACAGTTTTCTTCTACTAGAGCTGCAATTAAAATAAACAAACAAATAAAATAATTAATGCATTTTATAAATACACACTATCTGTAGGAAGATTGTACACTGAATTTGCAAGTTACAGGTTTCAATATGTTATTTACATATATTCATTTATGAGTGGCCAGGTGCTATGGTGGGGTAAACAGGTTGTTAGCTTTAGATGCAATCAAAGAGAAATATTTGTGACTGTAAACTACAATTGGGAACAAACAGACCTTCTGACTATAGGTACCACCAACCTTCCCAGGAAGTGAAGAGACTGGTAGGCAGCTGCTCGAAGCTGAATGATAAACTGTTGGCTGTTTATGATGCCAATGTTCACAACCTAATGTGACGAGTAGATACGTGAACACCTACTGCACAGCAATTCAGAGATCTTGAATAGGGATAAGGAATCTAGTCTCAGGAGTAGAAAAAGGGAAAAAGTAACTGACATACTTTTGGGTCCATCTAAAGACAGATGCCATGTGGGCACCATCCTTATCTGATCACATGTATAATAAGTTTGGGGTTCAAATGGGTCTTAAACAGACTATGGCCTATAGGAATCCTAGGAAAACAGACATAGGAGAGACTTAAACTAAAACTTATCTCAAGTCAAAACTTCGATAAGAAATCCAGTAGATCTGAACTCAAAACTTCGATAAGAAATCCGGTAGATCTTGAGGAAATGGCAGATGAAGTGATGTCTGCTATTATGACCTCATACTTAGAAAATTGTCCAGTCACCAAGACATGCACAAACAGGAACGTACCTGGATGGAATGATCATTTGGAACTGCAATGGAAGCAGGTAAGAAGAACGTTCAACTTTGCGAGAAGGAAAATACAACGGGCAAAATATTGGGATGCCCTTGCCAAATACAATCCTGCCATTAAGCAAGTGGAACTATCACCCTGGGAGATATTCTGTGAGGTGAAAGGTACAGCTACTAGAGCCAGACTTCATAAAATACCTACAAGAATACCAACCAACCCAGGAGACACTCTAAGGAAGGAGGATGGCGGGTATACAAGGATAGCACAAAAGATCCTGGATTTGCTCCCAAAACTCATTTCCCTCAATGCACTCTAGCTGGTAACACAGACCAGGTTTCAGTTCCTGGAAGGTAATGATTTGCAAGTAACCAAAAGGAGAACTGAGAATCTGTCAGACAATGTGTTGATTTCAAAAACATCGCATGGGTGGTCCGAATGTTTCAACCATTCAAGTCACCAAGCCGAGACAGAATCTTTCTGGCTCTACTGCAACAAACAACAGAGGGCTTAACCAGACTCGTGTGCAGACTACTAAGAGTCAGCCTGGTAGCAGGAGCCTAATGCTTGGAGGACAGTGAAGGTTGTTTTCATTCCAAACCAGGGAACACTGAACGTTCCAAGGCTGAGGAATTGAGACCAATCAGTCTATCCTCCTTTCTCCTAATGATATTATAAAATATGGTTAATGTGAATGTTGGGGAAAGGAAGTTAACTTAGGTTCCTCTACATGAAAACAAACATGCACATTAACTCAGCAAATCATGCAAAACAGCACATCATGAACTTGTTGGGAAGGTGGAAAAATTCTTTATACGTTCAGGAAACAGCTCCCTGCATCTTCCTAGATATTGAGGGAGCTTTTAGCAATACAATTTATGATTATAGAGTTTCAAGAAGAGCATAGCATTAAGATTACGATATGCCAGGTGGATTGAAGACCATGCTGAGTTGACAATAGGTAGAAGAACCATGAGGAATGAGAAAATGTTGATCCCTTTTGTCCCCACAGCTGTGGAACCTAGATGTGAATGAACTTGTCAAAGAGTTAAATACTGGAGGATACTTTGCCAAGAATACACAGAGGAATTAATCATGTCACATCAATGGCACAATTCACTCTGAACATTGTGCAACAATGCAGCAGGAAATAGAATCTAAGGTTCTGTCCCAGGAAAACATTGTAGGAGGAGGATGACGAGGAAGAGATTAATGTTTAATGTCCTGTCAACATGAAGGTCATTAGAGACAGAGCACAAGCTTGAATAAGGGATTGATGGGGAAGGAAACGGGCCACACCCTTTCAAAGGAAGCACGCCGACATTTGCTTGGACTGATTAAGGGAAATCATGGAAAAATGTGGATGGCCGGATGTGGGTTTGAACTGCTGTCATCCCGAATGCGAATCCAGTGTGCTAAACACAGCGAAAACTGTACTTTTAACGTTCATGAGGAAGCATATACAGCACACGTACCGAAATCATATGCTCTTCAAGGACATTCTACCATCTTAGTTGATAATGAAGTATCTATACATAACCCTTGATGGGAAACTATCTTTGACCTCTCACATTAAGAATATTTGTCCCAAAACAAAAGGTGCTATTATGGGTACTAAAAGGGCCTGTGGTAAAAACTGGTGTGTAAGTCCCAGGAGCATGTACTGAATAGACACTTCTGTAATAAAACCTATGATAATCTATGGGGCTACTGTACAGTAGAATAAAGTAGAACAGAAGGTGCTTGACACGGTGCAGAGACTGGTCTCCTTAGCTATAACAGGCGGAATTAGCAGCACACCAACTGCTGGGATGGAGAGTATACTGGACAATCCCCCATTACATCCCTGGGTTACAACAAAGGCAGCAGAAGGGCATACAGGTTAAAACTTGGAAACCTATAGGATATCCAGAATCCCACACCAATTTAGTAAATGTAGTAAGTATAGGAATGGTCAGGGAAATGCCAGCTAACTAGACAATAGCCTCCAGCTGCTTCAATAAACATTTCAAGACAACAAATGGCAGTCAGGGGCAGTGGAAGAATGAACCACAATACCATTCATGAGAGACAGTCTGGCTTACTGGTGGATTGAAAACAGACAAAAGTGCTGGGGACAGGTTACAGCCTAGACATGAGAAAGCAATCTCTGTAGGGAAGCTGGCAACAATATTACTGAAGGAAGTCTTTGCTATTAGAGAGTGTGTGTGGAGGAGAATCTGCCTAGGTGCTACAAGGATTGTGGTAGTTGCATTCACTCAGACAACCGAGAAGCTCTGAAATCTTTACCAGCCCCTGAAACGAGATAAAAGATCATCACAGAATGCCATAAAGACCTTGTGAGGCTCAGGGATTGTCACAGGGTGAACCTGCTGTGGTCCCTGGCCACCCAGGAATTAACAGCAATGAACAACGCTGAACTGGCCATGACAGGAGTGACTACTTTATTTATTGGTCTGAAAACTGTCATAATCATCACCAAGGTGATGGAAAAATCACAACCACATAGCTGCATTAGTAAGCAGAATGCAGAATATTGGACTAAGATCCAAAAATAAAAAAATTGCAAGCTAATGATGTCAAAGCCATTATTTAACATATGTCCTATAATTTGAATGATAGATGAAACTCATTTTAGGAACAATAAATGGCCATGGGAACTTCAACCAACACTTGCACAGAAAGGATATGGAGGGCAATAAAACTGCACCACATTCAATTTTCCAATGCAAATTGTTTGAGGCCAAAAGACGCAGTTTACTCAGGTCATTAATTCCTAAACAAATTGTGTATCATTGCAATTCACTCACCTCATAGCTTTGTTACCACATGTAAAGTCTTAAAAATTTTGTAGGTGAGCTCTGGCTGAATGTTCAGTGTTTCCATGCGATATTGTGTGTTCACTTGTGGTTTCAGTCTCCCATGGAACAGTGCACTGACCTGTGTTTGGTAGTGAGCAAAATGCAAGAGCAAAGGCCTGCACATAGTGCTACTCAGGTCGATGCGCATAAAGGGTGAAAAGACATTCGAAAACAATCTAAGATCATTATGTCAAATGTACTGAAATTTTTACTGATCAGGTCAACAATGAAAAAGCCATAAATTTTGTGTAACCTCATAAACTGACAGGAAAAGAGTGTGGTATTCCCAAATCTTCTATAGGCCGTCTTAGCTCAGCAGAATCTCTAGATGTGAAAAATTGTATCGATTCTCCTAGAAAGGGATAGCAATGAGAACAGAAATCTACAGAATTTGATGATTTCAACAAGGGGGTTGCATGTGGAACTGTTCTCGGTTATAACAACAGAGGAGGGTATCCAACAGTAAAACAATACAGAGTGATCCCCATGAAAAAATCAATTATTCTGGCTCACAGACCTCCTTCCTTTGTCTTCACTGCTCCCTTGGTTTCTGATTCAGAAAACGAAATGATAGGCAAACATTTTTGATAGGCTGCAAAGAAAATGAAACAGCAAGAGCGAAGTTTTTATGTACAAAGCATTTACTGCATGCTAAGGACAATAGACCTGTAGTGTACTTAGATAAAACTTGCGTTTGATAGAACTACACCAATAAGTGTATATGGCACGACTCCCAAGTTAACGGTGGTTTGAAAGTGCCTACTGGTAGAGGTGTCAGATTAATCATCACACATCGCAGTTCACTGATTGGAGGCTTCATGCCAGAAGCCAAATAATGAGGGAAGTCCCAAAAGTAAGGTCTCCTATTTTTTATAAGTACATAGACTTGTTTATTTCTACAATGGTTTACATCAGTTTACAGGTTGAACATTTAGCTATTTTTCAACATAATCACCATTTCTCTCAATGCATTTTTGTAGACACTGTGGCAGTTTTTGTATGCCCATGTCATACCAGCTTGCCGCCATGCTGTTCAGAAAGTTATGAACCTCTTCTTTCACCTTGTCTTCGGAGCTGAATTGCTTTCTGGCCAAATGTTCTTTTAACTTAGGGAACAGGTGATAGTCACTGTGTGCCAAGTCAGGACTATAGGGTGAGTGGGTGATTATGTTCCACTGAAACTGATGCAGGAGAGCAACGGTTTGCCGAGTGATGTGTGGGTTAGCGTTGTCATGGAGAATGTGTACACCCTTGCTTAACATTCATCTTCTCCGGTTCTCAATTGCCCATTTGAGTTTTTTCAGAGTCTCGCAGTACCTGTCAGCATTAACTGTGGTCCCAGTGGGCATAAAGTTGACAAACAATACCCCTTTCCAATCCCAAAAAAATGTTGTCATGACCAGCACACTGTGTTTGTTTGATTTTCCGCAGCTTTGGCAAAGAAGGATGCCGCCACTGGCACGATTGTTGCTTGGTCTCAGGTGTAAAGTGGTATGCCCAGGTTTCATAACCCGTGACAATTGAGTCCAGAATGTTGTCCTGTTCAGCTGCAAGGTGGTGAAGAAATGCACGAGAAGCTTCAACTCGTTGCCGCATGTGGTGCTCAGTCAGTATGCATGGTACCGTACCCATCTTGCGCACACATTCCGGTGTTCAATGTTTCCATTAAAATTCTGTGAGTGTTGCTTCAAGAAACCTCAGGGACCAACGTGCAGAGATCATCCAGGGTGATCCGCCGATCTTCACGCATGCTTTGCTCAACCTTCAACACTGTCTCCTCAGAAACTGACAGTTTCCCGCTTCTTTGTTCATCGTGAATTTCAGTCTGACCAGTTGCAAACTCTCTACACCACTTACAAACATTTTTTGACATCCATGCACTACTCACCATATACTTCTGTCAATTGGCATAGGATTTCAATCAGCGCAGTGCCCTTTGCGTTCAAAAACCGAATACCTGCGCACAATTCGCACTTGGTGGTAACATCGAACTTCCACTGGAAGAAGACTCAGATACAGTGATGGATAATGCCAGTTATCATTCTATTCAAACAGAAAAGCTGCCACATCCAAATAGGCGCAAGGCAGACATTATGGAGTGGTCGAAGAGAAAGAATGTTTCATTTCAATCAATGAAATGAAGGATGAACTCCTGGCTGTAAAAGAAATCCTAGGTCCAAAAAGACATCTGAATTTGATCAACTGGCAAATGGAATGGGACACCAAATGGTATGCTTGCCACTATCACGGCCAATATAACCCTATTGACCTGATATACTTCCAGGTTAAACAAGAACTGGTTGGACACACACACACACACACACACACACACACACACACACACACACACACACACTACTGTCATACTTGCTGCTGTCAACCATCTAACACATGACGCTCTCTACAAAGTTACTCAGCATGACTGGGTGAGGTACAGAAAACATCCAGAAGCAGTGCAAGAAGCTGATTTTGTGAGCCATGGTTTAACAGTCAGCATAGGGGAACCTATGAAGATAAACACCTGGCAGAAACAAGTGACAGTGAATTTGAAGATACAGAATCAAAAGATGCTCCAATTTAGGTAACTGTAGGCTACATAAAGAGCTTACTTGATTTAAATTTTTTCCCCTATTAATTTTCGTTATAGCAGGTGATTGTGAATGAAATTTTCTCTTAGATATGCGATAAATCTGTAACAAGTGGTCACAATTAGCTTACTCGCCATTAAATGCCATTTAAAATAAGATTCTCAGTATTGCATTCATTAACAATGACAGTTTTTCACAAAACATGAATCGAATTTGTTCACATTGGTATTTCATCTTATTGCATTGTCCTCTCTCTTACACTTCAGAAATTTTCTTCCACTTTTTTGGTGTAGTCACTCATGTTTTATTGCTGAGTGTAATGCAGTAGCAAGGGGCTACACAGGTCAATGTGCGTGAAGGACAAGGTTGTCATATCAAACGTACTGAAGGTTTTTCATTGGGCTGGCCAATAGTGAAGTAGCCAGGAATAAAATAAATTTTGTGCAAGTTCATAAAATGGCAACAAAACCTTGTGATAATTCCAAATTGACAGTATCCCATATTAACAGTGTAGTGAAGATGGCAGAATCTCTAGATATGAGCATGTAAATGAAAATGGAAACTACACAATTTCACAATTTTGACAAAATGTTAAGTGCGTAGAACTGTACTTTAATACTACAACAGAGGAGAGAATCTGACAGCTAGAAAAATACAGAGTGATCTCCTTGAAAAAATTAAATCATTCTGTCTCAGAGACATCTGCTCTTTGTCACCTCCACTCACTCTGTTTTTGGCTCAGAAAGTACAATGATGGCCAAAAATTTTTAATTGAATGTAGAGACATTGCAGCAGCAAAAGCAAAATTTTGTGTAAAATACACTTACTGTCTGCTGAGGGTAATAGTCTTGTAGTATACTGCAGTAAAATTTGGGTCTCACAAAATCATACGCAAAAATATATTTTGCTCGTTTTAAATGGAAATATTGGCCTGAAAGTATCTACAATTATTTTTGTACAGCATATATCGGCAATTTAAGTGATGGGTGCAGTAAAGAAGAATTACAATCTGCAAATACAAATTTTTTGGGAGGTAGGGAATGTTCTCGGTTGTATTAAGATGACCTGTCGGAACTAAAATCCTGTTGACGGTGTACATGCACTTGCGTGCTGTCGCATATGGAGTGTCTCATAATAAAATGCATTCTTATGTGACACGATACAATAATAATGTCACAGATGTTACCAAAATTAATTTCACAGTTTTCTTAACAACTTTCTGACTGGAAGTTTCTACTAGGTCCAACAGAACACAAATTTATCACCGACGACATTTTTCGTTACATTGGCTGAACAGTTTCACACCTGTTACAGTTTTCTATTTTAATCTCTGAATACTTTCACGATAAAATATGTGCCACGTGCATCTGTAAAGTTTGAGAATGTTCAAACATTATTTTCTGTTCACACACGTCAGTGATTCTGTTTTCTTCCGCAGCTTGAAGGAAAGAAATACTTTTGTTCAAAACTTATTTTAACATCAGTTTTTATTTATTTTCTTTCGTAGCTGCTGGGAAGAATTTTATTTTGTGAAGAACTCCATTATATTCTAGACTAAAAACAGAGATGTCTAACTCTAAAAAAAAAAATTACTAAGGTTTTGAAATTATCACTAACTGGCAATGCTGTAGGATGGTGAGATGACCTTGAGATGTCTATTTTAGTGACAGCCGCTATAGTAACTGGTCTCCTACTGCATTTCGAGGGAATGGCAGGGAGAGAAACTGCACAATAAACTCATTTCTGGTGCAAAATGTAGTGAGCTGTTTTTCTGGTTCACTGTGCAAATCAAATCAATATAATCTCCAGTCTAAATGACAATTGTTTTGCAAATTATTTTGTGGCTAATTCTGGTTCCTTTCCATTGCAATGCATTTCTGAATTCCCTTACTTTCTTATACACATTTATAAAGCACACAAGAAACCTCACCTCCATTTGGGGTCAAAATGAAGACTGACTGATCTTCAAATCAAAGCATCTATGATGAAACTGTCAATCTTATCTCTAAATGCCTTAGAAACTTTACCTGGACACTTGTGCCACTTACAATTAGATCATTGCAGAGCATGAATAATAATACTTTTGTATGAAGTTCTAAAATGCCCAGTCTACATACCTGAGTGGGTTCCTTCTAAGATTCATGAATTTGTGATGTAAGCAGACTTTATAGGATCAGAGAATACAGTAACAGATGGGGATGAATTATCAGCATTACACCCAAGTAAACTCTTTCCAAACTGATTAAAAAAGTAAAAATATTGAAGTTGTGAATGAAGCCACATACACTGTTTTTAGCTTTACTCAGAATTCCCACGTAAAACAAATGCAATATCATTTGTTACAATAGAAATTCAAGATTTTACTATGTCTGTAAAATTACATTTTACTTAGCATGTAGTTTTATATGGAAATTATTTTAAAGTGACAAACCTGACGATGGCATATTCTTGTAATCTTGATCTGAATCTTGGCCATCCAAATTCTGCAACAGAAAATGGAAACAGCGATAATAAGTTAATGTTCAACTACTGTAAATGTGTTCTTTTACCAAAAAATTTGAAAAAGGTGTTGTAGATCGATATTAATAAATTACTCCTTATATGCAGCTACTCAAAACGGTTAAAAACTGCAGTACAGTCAATCGAATTTTCATCTACCTCTTGATAACATAATTTATGCTCAAATGAGTCTAATATTCCTATCTGATGTATCATTTTTGGTTAAGATACAATGTCCATTTTAAATTAAATGGGAATCACACAATTAATGAAAAATGATATCATCTGTTGCTTGGCTTATTTGAAATAGCATGTGTATGACACACATACAATTGATGAATATAATGAAAATCTCAAATGACAACAAAAGTAACCCCCAAAAATATCAGCAAACACAATTATGCATGACCGTATCGTTAACCACAACAGCAATCAGTTACTATGCTGCTCCAAGCATTGGCTAATTAAGAAATTTTTTGGTGTCTACCTGTCTACAGACATCATTAATTTGGAAAATGCGTCTTTCATGTCATTCTTGTGGAAACTGTTGAATACAATGATCTACACCACCACTTCTGAGCAGTCATTTTTCTGCACAAGAGTGAGCAGGATTCAAGGGGGGTACCACCATAAACCAAAAATCCTGCATCTCCATACTGATACTTTTCAGACTTGAATTAATAAGAAAGTGTTTTTGGCTCCCTCCACACAGTAGCATGTTGAGAATCACTGTGTAAATGCAAATCACACTCAAATGTGAAGTTACAACTTATTGGTTCAATTTCTATGTTCTACGGACCGCTGTAAACATTATTTTTAATAAAACAATGAATAAGGAATTTGAAAGTTAAGTATTATGGCCAACTCTTAAAAAAATCACTGAGAAACCAGTTAAATAAAGATGTAGTTTAATCAGTGACAATTCCAAACAGTTTGAAATTACAATTTCGTCACAAAAGGAAACTCAGTAGCTGGTAATACTTTACAGAAAGCTGGTCAAAGTTTTAACGACTTTATTAACATGAAAAGAGAGAGAGAGAGAGAGAGAGAGAGAGAGAGAGAGAGAGAGACTGACTTTTTAAGTTTGTGCCAATTTTCCACATGTGTTAAGTCAGGGCATCAAAAATTTATTTTGGGCTATTTACAAAGTTTTAGAGTTATTCAAAGACTCTGCACCCCACACAGTTAATTTTATAGCAAATTTAGCTCATCAAATACTGAAGTGAGTCAGTCACTGATACATCAAATTAGGCTCGGTAGTACAGGAAACATATGGGCTTTTGGGGGCAGGTGGGGGAGAGGGGGGTGTATCTCATTTCTTTATAAAAGTTTTGTCCTATTTCATAATTTAACACAGCATACAGAAAAGCTTCAATAGAATGAAAGTTGTAAAGCATCAAATTTTATATTCAAGGACAATGGAAAGAGCTGCATTATTGTGTTAATTGCATGAATTATAGTGTATGAATTAAAAATCACATTGTTTAACAGAAAAGTTCCTGGCAGAAATACAGTAATGCAACACAACCAAAGAAAATAAACACCTACATTGCAGTTTCATATGAAGTTGGCACATTCTTTACTTCAGCATTATTTAGGTCTTTTTCATTCAGAAATTGTAAGCAGAAATACAGAACTAATAAGTAATAAGTTTGGACAAGCAATGGCATTATTACACACAGAGAGAGAAGATGGGAGCTATATTGTAATATAGACAGTCACAGCCCAGTTACAGAACACTATTACAGGCAAAACTATAATTACTTAAGAATATAATTGAACATGCTAAAATAATGTATTATATGAAGAGAACAGACAGGTCTCAGAATGAAATTAAAACTGTAAGACCCGTAGTTACAGAAGTAGCAGGGCAGAATGTAGTGTTGTGTAACCTATTTACTAATTATTTCCTGTCAATAGTTGGCAAGTTGAATCAAAATTTTATTGGAACAGACAAGTGCACAGGACTTTAGAAAGCAGGCATTCTCTGATGTTTATGTCACATATAATCAATTAGCAAGGAGTAAGTTGAATCAATTAATGAATTACTGAAGAGTAAAAACTCACAAATGTGTAACAAAATATCAGAGGATAAGACATTCACTCATTTTGAGTATGAGCACTTGTACCTGCTTATGCTCTTAATCATGAACAGACCAGTTCTGGTGTGGTGGGCATTGAGGGAAATGTGCACACATCATGTGGTAGTGACAACACAGGAGAAGCATGCGTGGTGAAATGGGGGAGGATGATTTCTGACAGCAGTACGTTCACAGCAGTATTGACAACGGTCATCATAGGCCATTGACAGAGATCGACCAATAACGTTGGCCGACTGCTTGGTTACAGTGCATCCAATCTTCTTCGTCAGTTTTTGACAGGATCAAGAAGGTTAGGTTAGATTAGAATCTATTCCATTTATGAAGTAGGTTATACTTTAACCTCTTAGGTTGGGATGGATACACCCCCACCTGTGTGCTTGGAGATAAGTGCTACCATGTGGCTTTAGCTATTAAAAGGATGCCAAAGGCATGTGAATGAGCTATACATGTATTAAAAAGAAAGTGGTGAGTACTTTACACTTCGTCCTCAGTTACTGGAATTACCAGTCAAGTTTTACGAATATTTGAGATGAAGGGAGAAACATTCTGGTACATATTCAACACGATCTGTGATGACTCTGAAAAGTGAGGTTACAAACACTGTTGGAAGTTGTGCAGACATACGTCAATTAACCTTCAATGACTATCATTAAGCATACATGTGAAAGACAAACAAAGTTTAGAATAAGATACTCTGAATACATAAATCAATGATGAATTTATAATCCCTTTGCAACATATGAATAAAGAAGCCTATAATTAGTGGATATTAGTGACAGTGAGGAGGAGTACATATCAAGTGGTAGGGAAACAGCTTTGCCTGAAAATACAATACAGTATCAATGTGGATTCAAAATGATGAAGATGTGTAAAATTCAGGCAGATTTGTAATAGAAGAGAAACATTTCAAAAAAAGGAACACAAACTGAAAGAATTATTAGTGTTGTTATGTCACAATGTGAATAAAGAAGCCAACTATTAGTGATAGCAAACTAGATACTAGGGAAAAAAGAGGAGGAATGTGTATTCAGTGCAGACGGAACATCTTTACATTAAGATATGTTTGCAAAGGTTACAGTAGCTCACGAAAAAAATTAGTAACACAAGTCAGTGTTGTTGAAGATTAAATTAAAAAGACTGCATGTGTTCAGCAGAGATAAAAAGCTGTTAAAGACGTAGAGGTTAGTAGGAGGAAGAAACCTTCTGATAAAGAACAAGCTGAAAAAGCAAGTCGGAATTTCCGGAATAATGTTACAGTACAGAAGCGCATGCTATGAGAAAATAATGGGAAGAGACATGTTGAGTACGTATTTTTTGTAAATGTGGGGAAACCTAAAAGCTTACTGTTTGATAATTGCTCCCAGCTCTCCTCAAAACTATACAGAAAAGAAATGGCTGAAATCCAAGTCAACAGTTACTACTTTAAATGCATGTATAACAACTGTACTGAAGGTAATGTAACTATGAAAAATTAAAATTTTTTGATGAAACTGTGTATAGAAAAATATCGATATTGTCATGACGGAAAAAACATTACTTTCTTTAGACCTACTTAAAAAAATGTTATTAATAAATATTAAATAGAAATTAGAATATGATACTATGTAAAAATGTAAATGACTGTAACACTCACACAGAACAGTATTTCGTTCATAGTCAATTTTCAAATATTCATCCTTGACCTTGAAGCAAGAAGTGGCGAGTGCAGTGTTGAAAGGGAAGCAGAAGGAAGGAAGCCAAGAGTGTGGAAGGGCTTTTCGATGGCCAGAAATAAAAAATTAAAAACACGCCTAACTGTGTGTCAAATCATTTATATAAAGTGATGTGTCTATTGGATAAACATTTCTGGACATATAGTATCCAAGTTTTGAGCCACTGCAGCAGTTGGAATAAAGTATCTGGGAAGGTGTCATGGTGAACCATACTAAATCGCATTGCCAGATTCACAAAGAAAATCTGCAGAATTGGTTGACACCGCTAATTACAATGGAACATTAACAACAAAGCAATAAGTCTATTGTACTTTTTAATTAGGCATGGAGTATGGGTCAGCTTAGTGCAAATGCTGAACATTGTTTTCTTGGAATAGTATAAATTTTGTATTCACAGTTGTACTAAATTTCCTTGTTTCCTACACCTGCACGACTCGTGCCTTCCTATGGAAATTGACATCAGGATGAAGAGACAGGGATTTCTGCTATGAAAAGTCCCTTCGAGACAGTGTGTGTGTGTGTGTGTGTGTGTGTGTGTGTGTGTGTGTGTGTGTGTGTGTGTGTGTGGTGGGGGGGGGGGGGTGAGAGGAGGTTGCACTTCGTAACTTTCATTATATTGATTTTCTATTCAATGTCTATGTAATTAATAAAATAGCGTATATTCACTAATAGATTTTTTATGAACGAATGTAAGAAAATTAATTTTTTGCACTTATGTTGTTTGTTGTTTTAATCATCAGTATGTAGACTAGTTCCGTGCAGCTCACCTCTCCTTCATGTTACCTTGAACATGAACCAGGATGTTTACTTCAATACTCTCGGTGGCCAAGTGTTACCCTGTCTTTGTGATGTCATGCTGTGAACACTTCCATCTTCCAAAATGACAACAACTGTGTTCCCAGGGTTGCTTGCAAACATTCCTGGTTCGATGAACACTCATGCATACTACTGCACCCCAACTAGTCTAATTGCAATCCAATAGAAATGTTGGGACTATTCTGAACAACAGGCAAAATGTAGCAATCAACATCTACACAATTCTGTATCTCCATGGCACCTCATCGTCAATGAGTTTGCTTTAGCAGACACATCTGAAGAAGTTCGTAGATCCTCTTCCTTGACAAACTAGTGCTTTGTCTTCCTTGATAAACTAAGGTTATTACGAGGTGCTATCCAAAATTTTGGGTCTGGTGCTGCCATCTGTTGAAAACCTTACCTTTGGAATAATGGTCACCACCACCCTCGAAGTAGTTTCCATCAGCACGTACACACCAGTCCCAGTGATTCTGCCACTGGTCAAACGTTTTCTGGAAGTTCTGTTCTTTGAGGGTGTTTATCACTGCCAGCGATGCTTCTTGAATCCTCTCTAGAGTGTCGAACCGACGGCCTTTCAACTTGAGTTTCAGTTTTGGGAATAGCGTGCAAAGTCATGCCAAATCAGGCAAGTACGGTGGATAGGGTAGTGCCGCCATGTTGTTTTTTGCCAAAAAGGTCCTGGTGAGCAAGGATGCATGACAGGGTGTGTTGTCATGATGCAGGAGTCAGTTCCCTTGACACCAACGTTCGGGCCACTATCGCCGCACATTTTCATGGAGCAATCGCAAAACGTCACAGTAGTACACGGAAATCACTGTTTGGTTGGGTTGGACGAATTCTTTGTGTTCAGTTCCCTTCGTATCAAAGAAAATGATGATCATGTTCTTCACTTTGCTCTTCATATGTCTTGCTTTTTTGGGTCTTGGAGAGCCCAGGCTCTTCCACTGGGGCAATTGTTGCTTTGTCTCTGGGTCGTAAATCCAGCTGTTGTCACTAGTGATAACCCGTGACAAAAAGGTTGGTTCAGCAGATGCGGTCTGACAAAGGTCTGTGCACACTTCAGCACACTGTGCCTTCTGATCAGCAGTCAAAATCTTTGACACAAATTTTGTGGTGACACGATGTATGCCCAATTCATCAGTCAACATTCGTTTACATGTCCCATAACCAATACCCACTTCATTTACAAAGTCTTGAATGGTTCGACATCGATTCGCACGAACCAGTTGTTGAAGTTTGGCAACAATGTCTGGCATTGTGCGACTAATGGGCCTTCCAGTGTGAGCATCATCTTCGACGGCTGTACAGCTGGCCCTGAACTGAGCATGCCACTCAAACACATGTGTACGGCTCATGCTCTGTCCCCCAAACACTTGTTGAATCATTCTAAGGGTCTCCGAAGCACTTTTCCTGAGATTCGCATAGAATTTGATGCACGTGCGCTGTTCTGCTTGCAGATCCATTGTAAAATCATCACACACTCAACACAGACTATTACGGAAATCACTTGGACATGCAACACATCCTCCCAGCTGAATGCCACCCTGCACACTGACTCATCAGATATGCAGCTCTCACTACCTAGTGGGGCCAAGATCTACTCTTCTACTTTCCAGATGGTGACAATAGTCCCGAAAATTTTAGATTCCACCTCGTATGATTGTTAGAGACAGTGTTACATGGCATTAGTGTGATGTCTCCTGAGGATTACAAATTTTTTGACTGGTACTCCAAAAACTTGAAACACAAGGGTAGCTTGAAAAGTTCTTGGAATGGGATTGAAAGAAATGACTTGTCTCACTTTTTTATTTTTCAATAGAGTCTCTGTTTACACTTCTGCACTAGACCCAGGAACAGTCAGTGCCTTGATCTCAGCTCTGCAAAATATCCATCAACTTCAACTGTCAGTCCTTTGTTTGAAGAAAATGTCTGTCCACTGAGGAAAGTTTTGAGCTTGAGGAAGAGAAGAAAGACTGATGGAGCCAAATCCAGCAAATAAGGTGGGTTTAGCAGCAATTTGTATTTTAGTATTTTAGTTTGTGTATTTTTGCCATTTCAATGGTGCTTGTGTTGATGAAAGATGATGTTCTTCCTTGCCAAACCTGGACTTCTGTCATGGATATTTTGCTGTAGTTGGTCCAGGTCAGCATAATACTGTTCCATAATTGTTTGACCAATTGGAAAATAAACTATCAGCAGAATCCCTTTTGGATCCTAGAAAACTGACAACATGACCGTACCACCCAACTGTATTGCTTTTGCTTTCTTCGGTGGTGGTGAATCAACAAGTCTCTACTGCTCTGATGGTTGTCTCGTGTCTGGGGTTTAGTAGTGCTATGAACAGGGTCAAACAATATTTAGACATTTTCATTCTAAGACATTTCTGAACCTGCATTACGAGCCAAGGCACTCGTCCAGCAGATCATTTTCATATATCCCAATTCCACTGTTAAAATGTGATGTGCCCATTCAGATAACATCCTTAAAGCTTCAGCAATTTCTTGCACTTTCAATCGATGATCCTCCATGAGCATTCTACGCACTATTGCTGTAATTTCTGAAATGGTGGCACATCTGAAACAGTGGATCATCATCTAAGCTGTCTTGACCAAACTTAAACTCATTTCTTCACTTGGCAATAGTTGAAAATTAAGATGCACAGTCTCCCTGTGTGTTCTGAAAATTGGCATGAATTTCCTTTGCTTTCATACCTCCCTTTATGAAGTACTTAATAACAAATCAAATTTTTTTTTTCTATCCTCACATTTTACTACATGGGAACAACAACAAAGAGACGCCACATCACAGATTTCTACCCAGAGTACAGACATCTCGTTGTGATTGTGTGAACTAACTACCCTTGTAAGGAAAAAATTAATGTTATTATGATACTCTAGCATAGGCAAATGTGGAAAATTGGTGTCAACTTCAAAACCTTCTACTTATAAGTAAACAAAGCAATCATTTGTAAATACAACAATTATTTCCAAACAAAGCGTTACTTTAGCCTAACTTTTGTTTCATGTGTCCCCATAACTGTCTATTTAATACCAATTACCATTTTCAAAGACTCAAGTAACTGAGGAGAATTTCCCTTAAGACCTCTTCCATATCATATAATGAATTTGTTTTTCTTAAATATTACGAAAAATATGAATGTTTTTACAGAACAGAAAAAGTATTTTTTAATATTCATATGTATCTAAGTACTGCATCTGATGTTGTAAATGATGGATATTTCAGAAGGAACTATAAATATTTGGGACAGTGTTAAAAGAAATAATTTAAAGTATAAAAGAACAATTATCTTGCACAAAAATGGTTTTGTGGCTATACGAAAATCTAAGTGGAGTACATCCACGATGGAAGTGTACCTAGTTGGTTATAACCTGACGTGTGTAGCCTCCTACCTATAACAATCCTTTGAGTATTGCAATGGAATTCTTCAGAGGTGGGGAAATATTTTGAGACTGATGTTTCTTGAAGATTAACATTTCATGTAATGATACAGATCAACTTTCATGTGACAACAAACATATTTGTTCAAAGATGCCAGTCAACTGTTGAAAGTCAGGAAAAAGGGTAATGTCAAGGAAGGTCATGCTGATAATTGGCAGCCAACAGTGATATAGAAGCTCATTTTCAAGGGATTAAGTTTAACTTATTACACTCACTGAAGCACAGCAGTAGATATCTTGTAGTCACTTGTTTAGGCAGTTACACCCATATCTACTGAAGGCACTGCATGACTGAGTAGACGCAACACACTGGATGCAGATAATTGGCAGTGATGGTGTTGGCAGATAGTAATGGTCCTTTCCATGTTGTTTGTGACAATGGAAAATTTGGGACATACATGAAAATATAAATGAGGAGGGGTATTGACTGGCATCTTAAAACACTGACATTAGTTGTCCATAAAACACCTGAATTGGATCACTGCATATAAAGGAACTTGCCTTTAGGAACCTGCACTCTCAGCAATCAATAGCACGCCACTGCAAGTGTACTCTTGATTTATGTAGTTGTATTTCATAGTGTTACATTAGGTCTACAAGCATTTTAGATTGATCTCTTTGAAAGGTGATTATTAATGACATTTTTATTCACATCAGTGGTCACACTGTCAAACCACAAAACATTGCTTTACCTATACACATGTTTAATGAAATAATTTCCTTCACTTAGCAGCATTAGAGAGCCAAAATCAGAGAAATGTTGCAAATACCACAGCTCATTTGTGGGCAGGAAAGAGGGAAAAATTCGTTAAAGCTCTTACTTTTTCTTCTGCATGTTAGAAATTGCTACATATTCTTTGCCTGCAGTCTGAAAACAAGTGTCAATGAAATTGATATGGACATTAATATGGTATTTCTAACCTGGCACTGTAAACAATATTCTTTGCCAAATATACAATGGTCCTACTCCCAATGAACTTACCAATAGAAAAACACCTTTTTTCCATAAAATGTGTGTCAAAACATTGTTTTTGAATACCATCAGGCCAGCAAAGGACGCGGCCACCATAACTGAGAGGTCGTTAGCATTCAATAATAATTCAGGCCATTTCTCATGATATGTGGTATCAAACAGAAGGCATGGAAGTATCATACACATACATGCAAGTTTTTCTTATAAAAGTGGTTTTTGTGTGTGTGTGTGTGTGTGTGTGTGTGTGTGTGTGTGTGTGTGTGTGTGTGTGTGTGTAAGCAGCCGTGTACACACGCGCCTGATCATATACAAAAATGAACTATGACAACTGCATATTTCAAGCAGCTGTTCACCTGGACGGTGGCATGCTAGAATACAACCTTTGACCTGGTGTAACAAGAAATGTGATTCATTTAATCAGTTGACACACTTGCAATGATCTACGGTCCAAACTTGATGATCTCGTTGAGTCAACATGGGGTCATCAAAGGTGTGCTCCAAAACACACATATCTACAGAAGCATTGTACTCTGTAGTCAGATTTGCATGTATCACTGTCTACCCTGGTTTACAAAGTGGGCAAGCCTCCAACCTCTATGTTCGGAGATTCATTGTAGGATATGTTCCAAGTAGGAACCACAAAAAACTCTAATAAAGATGCACCACGAAGGAATTCAGTGAAATGATCTGTACTGACATATTCTCAACTACAACAACACCAACCACTACTCATGGTTTCACTATCCTTCAACCACCTTCCATACATACTCATGGTAGCAGCACATGAACAGCCAACGAACTTCACTGTGAAAGTTGTTAATGTTAGTGGATTTCCCAATTTGCAGATAATATTGTCACTAAAACGCTTCCCCTTTCACCTCTGCTCTCCACTGATATACTTTCCTTACTGTATCACATGCCTACACCACAAGCAGGTGTCATTCAGTCTCATGGTGGGCAGTGATCCTAATGTTTTGTGTCGTCAGTGTATACTGAGTATGTCTTAAGAGACATCAGATGCCTTTCCTCCATAGTTTTTAAAGATATTTTCAGTTCTGCCATTAAGATATGTAGGCTTCAGTAGTGTTTTTTAGTGCAGATCAAAATCCATATTAGGACTGGTTATACTAATCTAGTTTGACTGTTAATAGCTCATCACCCAGGGATTTAGGTTTTCAGATTCATTGTAGGATATGTTCCAAGTAGGAACCACAAAAAACTCTAATAAAGATGCACCACGAAGGAATTCAGTGAAATGATCTGTACTGACATATTCTCAACTACAACAACACCAACCACTACTGCTATGTTTGTATTCATAGTGTTTGGAGATAAACAAGCTTTGATGTTCTCATGCTAATTCGATGGGTTGTGAATCATTCATTTTGAGCTGCCACAGACTAAGACAAGCTGCAATGACAGTACTTCCAACTGCACACAGCTGTTACAAATGAACTGCTTTGCAGAGCAGGAAAATTGCACAGCTATAGCTGCCTCCCTGGGAGTTGCCACTGCTGTGCGCCTGCACTACCAGAAAGGATTCCACTGAGTTACTAACAGAAGTCCCATTTGATAGTAAAGTGACTACAACTGTGCAACTTAAGTCATTTCACACACTAAACTGGAACTGTATCTTAAAGTTTCCTGATAAGGTATGCTATTCCACACAATATGCTTCACAGACTGGGATATTTCTTGTTTCCATTGTGTATTGTGTGTCACTGGTTCTACTAATCTGGCTGAAGCAAATTTTCTATTTATCCATCCAGTCATCGAACAATATCTCTAATAAAGCTCAGAACTTTGAGTTAGTTATTAAATACTTACTGTAGGTTCTCTACTAATTGACAGAAGATGTTCCATTTGTTCTTCTAATTTCTCCATACCGCACGACATCTGACTGATGCCAGAATCATGTGATGTAGTTTCTCGTTCCTTATCCAGCATTTTCACAGAACTGAGGCCACCATCAAAACTATAATTCTGTATTTCTGTGGTTGTTCTGTGGAGTGACCTGCAAAACAAAGATTCCTAATTAACAGAAAGTTAGAAAATAAATTTGAAAGGTAGAAACCCCGCAGTATATTGATTTTAAAAAAAAATTAAATACCGACCTGCTATTTATGTAAATCGTTACTTGCAGACCACTCATGTAGGAGGGTTGGAGTTCAAGAGGGATACTAAACCAGCTAGAAGAGGATTAAAAGGAAAGTAACCATGGACTGTTTAAGGAACCATTCTGGCATTTATCTGCAATTATTTAAAAAAAAAAAAAAAACAATGAAAAATGCAAATCATCAAGTTTGTGGGATAGGAACACAAAGCCCACTCCTGAAGGTGAGGTGAACACCTCAACCACGGCATCACTTTCCTTTGTTTCTTACAGAGACCTAATACATGGCATACAGACCACCTTAGTCATTATTCTACACATTTTACTTGCCTTCTACATCTACCTCTACATATGCACTCAGCAAGCCACCAAACAGTGCTTGACAGAGGATGCCCTGTACCACTAATAGTCACTTCCTTTTCTGTTCCACTAGCAAACAGAGTGCTACAACAAGTATTTGTATGACTCTGCACGAGCCTTAATTTCTTGCATCTTCCCTACATGGTCCTTGCATGCAGTGTATGTTGGCGGCAGTTAACTCATTCTACAGTCTGCTTCCAACACCAGTTCTCCAGATTTTCTCAATGGTGTTCCTTGAAAAGAATGTTGTCTTCCCTGCATGTACCCACATTTGAGTTTCCAAAGTGTCTCCGTAACACTTGCGTGTTGTTCGAACCTACCGGTAACTAGCAGCTTGCCTTTGAATTGCATCAAAGTTTTCTTTTAATGCAACCTGATGCGGACCTCAAATACTCAAAGCAGTTCCATTTGTTCTTCTAATTTCTCCATACTGCATGACATCTGACTGATGCCAGAATCATGTGATGTAGTTTCTCGTTCTTTATCCAGCATTTTCACAGAACTGAGGCCATCAACAAAACTATAATTCTGTATTTCTGTGGTTGTTCTGTGGAGTCACACTTGTGTCCTATATGTGGTCTCTTCTACAGGTGAACCACACTTTCCTAAAATTCTCCCAATAAATTCAAGTCACTCACTCGCCTTTCCTACTACTGCCCTTATGCGCTCGTTACATTTTACATCACTTTGCACCGTTGCGCCTACACATTTAATCGATGTGACTGTGTCAAGTAGCACACTACTAATGCTACATTAGAACATTAAGGGTTTGTTTCTCCTACTCATCTGCATTAACTTAAATTTTTCTACATTTAGAGCAAACTGCTATTATCACACCAACTAGAAATTTTGTCTAAGCCAACTTGTATCCTTCCCATACGTCACAGTGTCATTAGCAAACAGCCCTAAATTTCCACTGACCATGTCCACAGATCATTTGTGTATATAGAAAATAAAAGCGGTCCAGCACAATTCCCTGGGGCACTCCTGGCAATAACTTTTTCTCTGATGAATACTCGCCATCGAGGACAACACACTGGCTTCTGTTATTTAAGAAGTGTTTGTGCCACCCACATATTTGGAAACCTATTCAGTATGCTCATACCTTCGTTAATAATCTGTAGTGGTGCACTGCATCAAATGCTTTTCAGAAATCTGGGACTATGGAATCTGCTAGTTGCCCTTCATCCATAGTTTGCAGGATATCACATGAGAAAAGGGCAAGCTGAGCTCTCATGAGGGATGCTTCCTAAAACCATGCTAATTTGTGGACAAAATCTCTTCAGTCTGGAGGAAATTTATTATATTTGAAATAAGAATATGTTCAAGATTTCTGCAGCACACTGATGTTAAGGATATTGGTCTGTAAGTTTTTCAGTACGTTCTTTTACCCTTGTCATATACAGGAGTCACTTGCACAAATTCCAGCCACTTGGGACTTCGTGCAAACAAGAGATTCACTATAAATACACCAGACTTATCAATGAGTGCCTAGATAGAAGCCTTAGATCTGCTACATGATTTTATGTAGGACCAGAATTGTTGGCGTTCTCGTCAAGATCTTTTGCTAAGGTATGGAGGTGGTAGACTTTGTATGCCACGCACATCAAACTTTTTATAGCTGCACAAATTTCTACTAACTTTTTCCTGTCATCATTTGCACAGTCTCTTTTGAATCAAGAGTGCAATAGCCTTTGCTCTCTCAGACTTTTCTGAATTTCGTTGCTAAATGAAGGTGGGTCTTTTGCTTGCTTAATCCATTTACTCGGCACACATTTCTCCACAGTGTAATTTACAATCCGTTTAAACTTTGCCCATAAATCCTCTACGTTCATCATACTGGAACTAAATGATGTCACCTCTGTCTAAAAAGGATGATATCGACTGCTTATCTGTTCTTCCTGGTTCTAATAACTGCCAGTATTAGTGTCCACCCTATAGCCATGAAAACTGCTTTCAGTCATGGTAGGAACACAACACACAGTACTTTACAAACCATTGTATTCCCAGTGTGTGCTGTTTCCAACTGATGCAAATGTGTGGAAACTAACCTACAGGGTCAATTAGGTAATACTATTGCCATCACCCACATCAGTGGTTTGTGAGTCAATGAAGAACACACAAATTTCCACATGGACATGTACACTCCGGAACAGTGACACCTGTGCCAAACTGGTTCTCGTTTTAGTTAATCTATACAAAATGGTCAACACTTGCGAAACACTGCTAGTTTTAGCTCTTATCTTCCTGCATGTATGTAAGTACTACCTTCCAATTTCTATGGAAAATGTTCTATAGACATTGCATAACCATCTAGGGATTTCAAAAGCTACACTTAAAAGATTCTCTGGAAGAGCGGAAAAACACCCCAATGCATGTCAGTAAATAACTGTAACAAACATCCCACACAAAAGGTAAAGCATGTCTGCTTCGTAAGAAGACTGAAGACACAACAGAGGAAATGAAATTTCAATATATGGTTGTCAATATTCATACTAATGATTACACACGGTAAAAAATTGGATCTTTTGAATAGTGACAAAAAGAGAGGAGGAGGATATTAGTGTTTAACGTCCCGTCGACAACGAGGTCATTAGAGACAGAGCGCAAGCTCGGGTGAGGGAAGGATAGGGAAGGAAATCGGCCGTGCCCTGTCAAAGGAACCATCCCGGCATTTGCCTGTAGCGATTTAGGGAAATCACGGAAAACCTAAATCAGGATGGCCGGAGACGGGATTGAACCGTCGTCCTCCCGAACAAAAAGAGAGTAATAAACTTGTTTTCACTGATATGATCA
Source organism: Schistocerca cancellata (assembly GCF_023864275.1). Taxonomy (NCBI): domain Eukaryota; kingdom Metazoa; phylum Arthropoda; class Insecta; order Orthoptera; family Acrididae; genus Schistocerca; species Schistocerca cancellata. Next base: position 725,064,152 of record NC_064629.1, read on the forward strand.
CAACAATCAGTTTGTGCAACACACATTAGTTAGTAGATATCACACATATAAATGTATCTGGGCAAAATACAGCTATTTCCAGCACTTATTTGACAAGCTCACCCAGTTGAAAACTCTGGAACTTGATATTAAATTGAGGTGACAAAAGTAGTGGGATACTTTCTAATATCGTATTGGGCCTTTTTTTTTTTTTTTTTTTTGCCTGTTGTAGTGCAGCAACTCGACCTGCAGGTTGTTGGAAATCCCCTGCAGAAATACTGAGCCATGCTGCCTCTATAGCCATTTATAATTGCGAAAGTGTCGCCACTGCAGGATTCTGTGCATGAACTGATTTGCTGATTATGTTCCATAAATGCTCAATGGGATTCGTGTCAGGCTATCTGGTTGGCCGAATCATTCGCTCAAATTTTCCAGACTGTTCTTCAAACCAAGAACAAACAACTGTGGCCTGGCGTCATGGCGCACTGTCAACCATGAAACTTTCATTGTTGTTTCGGAACATCAAGCCCATGGGCGACTGCAAATAGTCTCGTAACACAACCATTCCCTGTCAATTATTGGTTCAGTTGGACTGGAGGACCCAGTCCATTCCATGTACGCATAGCCCACCTCATTACAAAGCAACCTTGTAGGGCCTTGTTGACAATACAGGTCCATAGCTTTGCTGGGTCTCTGCCACACTCAAACCCTACAATCGGCTTTCATCAGCTGAAATTGAGACTCATCTAATCAGGTCACTGTTTTCCAATAATCTAGGGCCCAACTGGAATGGTCACGAGTCCAGAAGACACGATGATTGTGATGACGTGCTGCTAGCAAAGGCACTCTAATCAGTTGTCTGCTGCCTTAGCCCATTAATGCCAAATTTTGTTGTGCTGTCTTAATGGACACGTTCATCGTATGTCCCACATTGATTTCTGTGGTTATTTCTTGCAGTGTTGCTTGCCTGTCAGCACTGACAACTCTACACAAACACTGCTGCTCAGCACCCTCTTGACACTGTGGATCTTTGAATAGTGAATTTGCTAATGATTTCCAAAATGGAATGCCCCAGGACATCTAACTCCAACTACCATTTGGCGCTCACAGTCTGTCAATTCCCATCATGAGGCCACAGTCACATTCAGAAACATTTCCACATAAATCATCTGGATGCAAAAGACACCTCTGTCAATACACAGCCCTTTCCTACCCTGTGGACCCGATACTACCGCCATACCTCCGTACCTCGTGGACCCAACACTACTGCCATGTGCATATATATATGTGCATATCGCTATCCCATGACTTCTGTCACCTCAGAGTACACCATTATAGTTTGATTTTCACTTTGGGCTGAAACATAGCTGCTGAATGCTTCATTTTTAAAATAATATTTTTCCTCTGCTCACAAAAATTTGCAAAATGTGCCTAATTCATCAACAGAACTGCTGAATGACAGTTCTGCTTCCCAATATCTTTTGGATGGATTGTATCAGTTCTATGTCTCAGGGACATTCATGCAATGCAGAATTACAATTCTTCTTTGGGTTGTCACAAAATGTATTTAAAAGATACTGTAATACTTTAAACAGAACTTTCATAATGACTAACTATTATATTTACCAACATTGGGATGACTGTAAGGGGGTGGGGGGGTGGGGGGAGTCTGTTCTGAAAACAGACATGATCATCTGTAAGTTTGAATTTAGCTTCACAATAATTTGAAATTGTTCACACCAATTCATTCTGGTTACCTGTAAGAACCAATGTCAAAGTGAAAAGCTTGTAACACTGTTTATACTTGATCTCTGAACTCTAAAAATATTTGTATGTAACTCCAAGGACAAGTAACAGAGAAAGCCAAAAGGCAATAAATTTATTTTGAAATGTTCATAAACTGTGATTTTCAGCTCTGAAGACATTCAGATACAGATTCCTAGAAAAATAGGAAATGAAAAATTTGATTTTGTGAATCGTTTTGAATCTGTAGTCTTAAATGTATTTTACACTGACATGTGATACTGCACTGCATTTTAAATAGGGTTACAAAATTTCAAACCCCTCCAGGTGTGGGTGGGAAAGAGCAGGACCAATTAGGTTAAAATCCTCTGCCGCAAGAGATTTACAAGAAATCCAAATCAGAATAACCAAAAAGGAGTTTGAACTACATTCCACTCAAATGTTTTAAACTTGTGCTACATGTAACGGAAATTCCTTGGTGCAATATAAATACTGAAATGGGTAAAGCTAACATCTCACCGTATAGTTCTGGTGTCGAGTGATTGAAGGCACAAAAACAAGACTAACAATGTTGCTGAGCTTGGACGATGTCTGTCTACAAAGCTAACTAGTGCAGAATACACATATACATACACCTGCAGGTGTATACTGTACCGCCCAACTACATGTACTGGCACTGCAGCTCGACTTGGGCAAGGGGTTGTATCAGGTCTAGTAAGGAAAGGGAAAAAGAAGGTGGAGAGGGGGAAGGGTTGGTGGGGAAGAGGAGGAAGGGTTGGTGGTGAGGGTGGCTGACAGCTGGGAGGGAGGTGCAGTAACATGACAGGATAAGCCAAGAGGACTGAAGGATAGAAGGATGTATAAGGACATTGTCTGTCTATGCAGTACAGAGAAGCTGACATTGGGGGAGGAGGGACATGGATTGTTCAGCAGCCACTGACATCGAGCATGTTGTGCTCAGCAGTGTGTTCCACAACTGGGTGGTTAACTCTGCTCTTGGACACATTTTCACAGTGGCCATTCATTCGGGTAGATAACTGGTAGGTAATCATATCCACATAAAAGTTACAATGGAGCAGTAAATAACATGACTGCTTTCACAGGTGATAGGTCTTGAATACGATGTGCTGTGGTGCACTGGACATATTTAGAAATTTTGTCTTCCACAAGAGTATGACACATGTGGCCAGGGTTAAGAGTAGCTGTGTCATAAGAATGGGCCAGAGTATTTTGTACATTGGGTGAGTGGTGAATTATCACTTTGGGAATTACGAGAAGTACATGTTTTGCCTGCAACGATCTTACTGTTGCATGTACTTCAACTTTGGAGGACGTCTCCAGTTACCGTGCTATTTCACTCACACAGTATGTTACATCTGTTATTCGTAACGTAGCGCAACCGCGTCTGCAGGAAAACTGGGACCTGAATTCTGTTCTGACAATGTGCCACTCTTGTTTCGCAATGGTCTTAGTGTGGGATGACATGTTGAACAAACTTTACGAAGTTCTTACATAACAATGCAACATCTTGTGTAGTAGTGCTACATTATGTGAAATGTGGAAATGTATTTCTAGCCCAGAAAACAGTTTTAATTTACACAATGCTTCATCTCAATGGACACTCGCCACAGAGATTTGTTATTACTAGTATCATAAAAATACATTCTGAAGACTACAGGTAAAATTGAAAAATTTGCTTATTTCTGTTAAGCACTATGAATATCACAGAAGAAACAAAACCAGTGGTTATTATTCACACATTAAAAATGAAACTCAATGAAGAGGAGTAAAGACGAAGAGGGAGTACTGAAATGAATGAGAAAATAAAGGAATAAATCAAAAGCAAGTATTGTTGAAAGTTCTTGCCAAAAGTTTAGGGGTTTTTCAGTCATTTACTTTTCTGTAGATCTCTCATAGCACTTCTCAAAATCTTGTTCATTTCTAATTCAAAGCACACAAGCTGCTTTACATGGTACTGGTCAATCAACACACAATGTTTTCAATCAAATTGCTCTGAGCACTATGCGACTTAACTTCTGAGGTCATCAGTCGCCTAGAACTTCAAACTAATTAAACCTAACTAACCTAAGGACAGCACACACATCCATGCCCGAGGCAGGATTCGAACCTGCGACCGTAGCGGTCGCTCGGTTCCAGACTGTAGCGCCTAGAACTGTAAGGTCACTCTGGCCAGCAATGTTTTCAATCAAAATTAGGCATTTATAGCTACGAATGGTGGGCTAGCCATGCACCATCTTTTTCCTTTTCTACCTTTTGCAATTACCACAGAACTTGGAGCATCTACTGGATTACCAACTGTGGCCTGCACCTTGCATGGAAGAAGATCTGTTTGAGAGTCTGAGTGAAACTAAAGAGCAGTTATTCTTTCATTTGTTTTTAATGGTAATAACCATGTATGGTTTTGTTTCTGATTTGAATAAATAAATAATAATTAAGGCTTCATAGACTCAGAACAAAGAAATGTCAACAAAAGAGGTTCTAGTTACCTGTACACTTCTTCTGGATTGAGACTTCCCTCATCCATCTCCAGAGAAGGCCTAGACTGTGGAGTTGCTGGAGACTGAACATGTGGTGATGGTGATGGGGGCGAACTTCCCGTGCTGCTGCGCCTTACATGGCTATTTACAAGGCTTGCTGCTGTTTCCTGTACAATTAAATGCATTTGATTTTGCTATTGTCAAAGTGTACTTACATTAACATTTCTCACATGATTCAAATTTAATCTCTCTAGTTCTACAACTCTCTTTATCCTCCTCCAACTACAACCAGAACCACCACCACCACTACAACTAAAAGTTATACTACTACTACTGATAACAACAGTGATGATACTGTTAGTGACTGAGTTTTACTTCTATTACACATTTCATGTGATGGACTTGAATGAACTGTCTACTACTTCATAGCTCACTCACATGACAATTGATACACTAGCAAACCATTTAATTGCACACTGTATTCTAATCCAAACAAAGTTCAAAGACCACATTAAGGTGTGAGGCCAGAAACATGAGGATACAAAACTGACCAATTGTTGAAGCACATATTGGCCACTGTTTAATTTATATGTATTATATTTTCAAGCAGGAGTGTAGAACATAGGATTCAACGACAGTTAAGGACAGTTGATTACAAATTAGATTGAACATTTCAGCAATATTTCACTATTTAATGGGAAAAAATACAATTATTTGGTGGAGGGAGGGGGAAATGAAAAGAAACAAAAAAATGAGAGATGAGCAAAAAATGTTAAAGTTTTGCATAAAACACAACACTGTTCTTCTCAGGTATAAATTGTGTACATGTGTAATATCATTATGTAATAAATGGCATAATTTTGGTTTGATTTCTTAGGACTGCGTTTGATCAATAGTAATGAACTTAGAGATTACTGCCTTTAGTAAAGAACTTGTCTCCATCTTTCTGAACCTCTTTAACTATGGAACAAAATAATTTTGTGTAATGTGTTTTTCTAGAAAATTCTCGTAACATACTACTATAAACTGTGTTGATCATATTGCCCTGGTGTCTATCTCGATAGCTCTGGCTGCTATGTGGACAACTTGGGTTCAATTTCTGGTACTGCTGGGATTTTTCCTTAGTATGAGGACTGAAATGGGGAGCACTCAGCTTCATGATACCAACTGAGGAGCTACTGGAGTGAGAAGTAGTGGCTCCAAGGTCAGGAGAGCTGACAAAAAAGGCCGGGAGAGCAGAACACTGAGCTTTGACTTCGACATTGTCACTGGAGTCAGCAACAAACAATTACTGGAGGTAACAGACAAGTGGTGGGGGTCTCATTCTTCTCCCACATCATATTAAACTTGATTGTGAACAAGGTGGGGCAGGTGGAAGTGATACTAGTGATACTAGTGATAAGTAAAACCTGCCATGCATGATTTGTGGCTTGCCAAATATAAATGTAATGGTAAAAAAGATTTCTACATTGTTGCTTGAATCACTGCAGGAATCGAGATGTTTCATACAACACAAAATTACAGAAAGTACAATAACTGGCAATGTCTGCCCCCGGTAGCTGAGTGGTCAGTGCGACAGAATGTCAATCCAAAGGGTCCGGGTTCGATTCCCGGCTGGGTCGGAGGTTTTCTCCGCTCAGGGACCGGGTGTTGTGTTGTCCTAATCATCATCATTATTTCATCCACATCGACACGCAAGTCGCTGAAGTGGCATCAACTCGAAAGACTTGCACCAGGCGAACAGTCTACCCGACGGGAGGCCCTCGTCACATGACATTATTATACTGGCAATGTATTAACACAATGTTCACTGATGGTTTTCACAAAAATAGTCATCTCAGTCCCCCCCATGAACCATGGACCTTGCCGTTGGTGGGGAGGCTTGCGTGCCTCAGCGATACAGATAGCCGTACTGTAGGAACAACCACAACGGAGGGGTATCTGTTGAGAGGCCAGACAAACGTGTGGTTCCTGAAGAGGGGCAGCAGCCTTTTCAGTAGTTGCAAGGGCAACAGTCTGGATGATTGACTGATCTGGCCTTGTAACAATAACCAAAACGGCCTTGCTGTGCTGGTACTGCGAACGGCTGAAAGCAAGGGGAAACTACCGCCGTAATTTTTCCCGAGGGCATGCAGCTTTACTGTATGATTAAATGATGATAGCGTCCTCTTGGGTAAAATATTCCGGAGGTAAAATAGTCCCCCATTCGGATCTCCGGGCGGGGACTACTCAGGAGGATGTCGTTATCAGGAGAAAGAAAACTGGCGTTCTACGGATCGGAGCGTGGAATGTCAGATCCCTTAATCGGGCAGGTAGGTTAGAAAATTTAAAAAGAGAAATGGATAGGTTGAAGTTAGATATAGTGGGAATTAGTGAAGTTCGGTGGCAGGAGGAACAAGACTTCTGGTCAGGTGACTACAAGGTTATAAACACAAAGTCAAATAGGGGTAATGCAGGAGTAGGTTTAATAATGAATAGGAAAATAGGAATGCGGGTAAGCTACTACAAACAGCATAGTGAGCGCATTATTGTGGCCAAGAAAGATACGAAGCCCTCACCTACTACAGTAGTACAAGTTTATATGCCAACTAGCTCTGCAGATGACGAAGAAATTGAAGAAATGTATGATGAAATAAAAGAAATTATTCAGATAGTGAAGGGAGACGAAAATTTAATAGTCATGGGTGACTGGAATTCGAGTGTAGGAAAAGGGAGAGACGGAAACGTAGTAGGTGAATATGGATTGGGGCTAAGAAATGAAAGAAGAAGCCGCCTGGTAGAATTTTGCACAGAGCACAACTTAATCATAGCTAACACTTGGTTTAAGAATCATGATAGAAGGTTGTACACATGGAAGAACCCTGGAGATACTAAAAGGTATCAGATAGATTATATAATGGTAAGACAGAGATTTAGGAACCAGGTTTTAAATTGTAAGACATTTCCAGGGGTAGATGTGGACTCTGACCACAATCTATTGGTTATGACCTGTAGATTAAAACTGAAGAAACTGCAAAAAGGTGGGAATTTAAGGAGATGGGACCTGGATAAACTGAAAGAACCAGAGGTTGTACAGAGTTTCAGGGAGAGCATAAGGGAACAATTGACAGGGATGGGGGAAAGAAATACAGTAGAAGAGGAATGGGTAGCTTTGAGGGATGAAGTAGTGAAGGCAGCAGAGGATCAAGTAGGTAAAAAGACGAGGGCTAGTAGAAATCCTTGGGTAACAGAAGAAATATTGAATTTAATTGATGAAAGGAGAAAATATAAAAATGCAGTAAATGAAGGAGGCAAAAAGGAATACAAACGTCTCAAAAATGAGATCGACAGGAAGTGCAAAATGGCTAAGCAGGGATGGCTAGAGGACAAATGTAAGGATGTAGAGGCTTATCTCACTAGGGGTAAGATAGATACTGCCTACAGGAAAATTAAAGAGACCTTTGGAGATAAGAGAACCACTTGTATGAACATCAAGAGCTCAGATGGAAACCCAGTTCTAAGCAAAGAAGGGAAAGCAGAAAGGTGGAAGGAGTATATAGAGGGTCTATACAAGGGCGATGTACTTGAGGACAATATTATGGAAATGGAAGAGGATGTAGATGAAGATGAAATGGGAGATACGATACTGCGTGAAGAGTTTGACAGAGCACTGAAAGACCTGAGTCGAAACAAGGCCCCCAGAGTAGACAACATTCCATTGGAACTACTGACGGCCTTGGGAGAGCCAGTCCTGACAAAACTCTACCATCTGGTGAGCAAGATGTATGAAACAGGTGAAATACCCTCAGACTTCAAGAAGAATATAATAATTCCAATCCCAAAGAAAGCAGGTGTTGACAGATGTGAAAATTACCGAACAATCAGTTTAATAAGCGACAGCTGCAAAATACTAACACGAATTATTTACAGACGAATGGAAAAACTAGTAGAAGCCGACCTCGGGGAAGATCAGTTTGGATTCCGTAGAAATACTGGAACACGTGAGGCAATACTGACCTTACGACTTGTCTTAGAAGAAAGATTAAGGAAAGGCAAACCTACGTTTCTAGCATTTATAGACTTAGAGAAAGCTTTTGACAATGTTGACTGGAATACTCTCTTTCAAATTCTAAAGGTGACAGGGGTAAAATACAGGGAGTGAAAGGCTATTTACAATTTGTACAGAAACCAGATGGCAGTTATAAGAGTTGAGGGACATGAAAGGGAAGCAGTGGTTGGGAAGGGAGTAAGACAGGGTTGTAGCCTCTCCCCGATGTTATTCAATCTGTATATTGAGCAAGCAGTAAAGGAAACAAAAGAAAAATTCGGAGTAGGTATTAAAATCCATGGAGAAGAAATAAAAACTTTGAGGTTCGCCGATGACATTGTAATTCTGTCAGAGACAGCAAAGGACTTAGAAGAGCAGTTGAACGGAATGGATGGTATCTTGAAGGGAGGATATAAGATGAACATCAACAAAAGCAAAACGAGGATAATGGAATGTAGTCGAATTAAGTCGGGTGATGCTGAGGGAATTAGATTAGGAAATGAGACACTTAAAGTAGTAAAGGAGTTTTGCTATTTGGGGAGCAAAATAACTGATGATGGTCAAAGTAGAGAGGATATTAAATGTAGACTGGCAATGGCAAGGAAAGCGTTTCTGAAGAAGAGAAATTTGTTAACATCGAGTATAGATTTAAGTGTCAGGAAGTCATTTCTGAAAGTATTTGTATGGAGTGTAGCCATGTATGGAAGTGAAACATGGATGGTAAATAGTTTGGACAAGAAGAGAATAGAAGCTTTCGAAATGTGGTGCTACAGAAGAATGCTGAAGATTAGATGGGTAGATCACATAACTAATGAGGAAGTATTGAATAGGATTGGGGAGAAGAGAAGTTTGTGGCACAACTTGACCAGAAGAAGGGATCGGTTGGTAGGACATGTTCTGAGGCATCAAGGGATCACCAATTTAGTATTGGAGGGCAGCGTGGAGGGTAAAAATCGTAGGGGGAGACCAAGAGATGAATACACTAAGCAGATTCAGAAGGATGTAGGTTGCAGTAGGTACTGGGAGATGAAGAAGCTTGCACAGGATAGAGTAGCATGGAGAGCTGCATCAAACCAGTCTCAGGACTGAAGACAACAACAACAACAACAACAACAGTCATCTCAGTGGGAAAAAAAAGTCAAACAATGCTCACAGCATAGCAGAAATAGTGTGCATCAAGTATAAATGTTTGTCATAATGCTATACATACACAGGCAGAATTTGAACAGAATTGCAGTAATAATCAGCTCAACATCGAGTGTCCTAAATCTTAACATTATCACTATTAATTACCACACAAGCTAATCTACGTGAAGTTTCAAGCTACACATAATTAAACAATGTATAAGTGAAAGTGTTTCCTGATAATGTATGCTTACCTGGTAATCTGGAGACAGTGATGACAAAATCATTGTCACCTGAGGTGTATTCAGGTTGAATAATGCAATTAGAGCGTTCTGAGCGGCTTTTCTGATTTCAGCTGATTTCTGATCATTTGTCCAACTGATTACTTTTGCTAAAGCTGCAGCTGCTTCTCGGGCACCTGGGTTAAAGGATGAGGCATCCATATAGGATGCAAGCTGGGCCAAGTATTGAAGAACAGCTACTTTAAATTTAGAATTGGGTGTTTGAGTCTGATCAACCAGGAACGTTATAATTGCATTCATTTGGAGTTCCAGTGGAAATGATTCCCTACAGGATAAAGCAAGAAAATATAAAAACAATATTATTAGAAATATTAAGCAAACTTAGAAAACAGCAGCACACGCAGCCAAATGAGATTTAAAACTTTGACACCACTTTGGCAATTTGCATGTGCATCTTAAAAATATTATAATGGAAAATTTTCAAACTAAATATAGTTGTAGATGATTATGGAGGGAGGGAGGGAGAGAACGCGTGACTAAAAACACAGATAAAACATTTAATAAAACTGTGTACTGCTACAGTTGGGGGGGGGGGGGCATCAATATAAAGCTCCCCTTCATAGTTCAAATGAGTAGTTGCACCTCTTTCTTGTTTTCTGCTGCTAAGATTCCCCAGCTGGCTCTGAATATGAAAGTGCAAAAATATGAAAGCTACTATTGTCTTACATCAACAGAATTTGTTAAGTTGTGTAGTAATGTAAAACTCAAATCCGAATACCTACTTCAACACAGAACAGATAACACATTTTGCAAATTTAAAATATATAACACTTACCTTACAATAGATAATGACTTGTGTATTTTATTTTGGATTGAACCCAGCAAATCTCCACCAAGTTTATTCATGAGACGTGTAAGCAGAATGTATATCCAATCATGTAAATCATCTTTATGTGCTAGAATTAGTTCATTTAGAGTATCCAGAAACATACTGAAGACCTGCAAAATTCAAAGCACAGTTTGAGAATATCAGTACAAAAGATTATACACAGAACAGAAACAAATAATTGATAAAATGAAAACTGTCAACAGAGTGATAAGAAATAGTCAATAAGCTAGTAAATAAATGACAAAGGAATGTGTGTGGTGATCATTTTGTGGTTGAATCTCTTTCTTTGTCTGCACTTGCTTCCTAATATATAATTAGAGAAATTTGGTTCTGCCTTCAGCAAACACAATTTTTCTTGTTTTACTACCACGTTTCAGTGAAGTTTGTCCATCTTCAGTTAGACATCCTGCAGAAGCACGAAAACACAAGATCTACAAAAAATGACATAATGGAAGCCAATAATTATAGCTGTACTACAAATACCAAAGAGACTTGTGAGTACAAATATGTAATAATAAGATAATAAATAAAACCAACTGAAGATAGGAAAACAACTCCGAAACACGCTTGGCTAGTAAGACAAGAGAAACTGTGTTTGTCCATGGTGGAACCACGTTTTCCTTATTGCATATTTGTTGTGGTAGGTAGTTGTGGGTACAAAAGAGGTGTGGAGCAGTGAGGGGGAGGGATAGCACGTTACGTATTGAGGAAGGTGTTAGTGCTGCCTGTGGCAGCATGTAGGGACAGGATAGTGGGCTACTAGGTGCCGCATCAGGAAATTGTGCTTGAGGAGGGAGAAAGGGGGGGGGGGAGAAAAGTAGAGAAGGGGAAAGGTCTATACAGACGTTCTGCGAGGATGTAAGGTGTGTGCAGGGCTGGAGTGGGAGCTGGGAAAAGGATAGACAGATGCAGGGAAAGGGATTAGTGAAGGTCAACGGCACGACGGAGGATATGTTGCACGGAGAGTTCTCATGTGTGCAATTCACAAAAGCTGGTGTCGGTGGGAAGAATCCACAAGTCAGAGACTGCAAAGCAGTCGCTGAGATCAAGCACAATGTGTTGGACAGCATGCTCAGCAACTAGGTGGTCCAGCTGTCTCTAGACCACAGTTTGGCAGTGGCCATTCAATTAGACAGACAGCTAGTTGGTGATCATACCCACACAGAATGTGACACAGTGGTTCCAGCTAAGTTCATAGATTGTACAGCTGCTTCCAAAAGTGGCCATGCTGCTGATGGGGTAGGAGATGCCTGTGACAGGACTGGAATAGGTGGTGGGAGGAGGATGTAAGGAATAGGTTTTGGATGCAAGTTTATTGAAAGGATATGAGCCTGATAGAGAGGGATTGGGAGCAAGAGTGGAGTTGGGAAGAAAAGGATGTTGTGTCCATTGTGTGCATGTTGGAATATCAGACAGTGGGAGGGGTTATCACTTCAGAGTGTGACAAGAAGTATGCAAAATCTTGGTGGAGAACAGATTCATTAGCTCCAGTTCTGGGTGGAACCCAGTAGTAGGGAAGGGTGAGAGAGTTCATTTGTTTGTTTCTCTGTAATGATGAGCAGTCCCCCTCCATATACATCTACATCTACATCCATACTCCGCAAGCCACCTGACGGTGTGTGGCGGAGGGTACCTTCAGTACCTCTATCGGTTCTCCCTTCTATTCCAGTCTCGTATTGTTCGTGGAAAGAAGGATTGTCGGTATGCCTCTGTGTGGGCTCTAATCTCTCTGATTTTATCCTCATGGTCTCTTCGCGAGATATACGTAGGAGGGAGCAATATACTGCTTGACTCTTCGGTGAAGGTATGTTCTCGAAACTTTGACAAAAGCCCGTACCGAGCTACTGAGCGTCTCTCCTGCAGAGTCTTCCACTGGAGTTTATCTATCATCTCCGTAACGCTTTCGCGATTACTAAATGATCCTGTAACGAAGCGCGCTGCTCTCCGTTGGATCTTCTCTATGTCTTGTATCAACCCTATCTGGTACGGATCCCACACTGCTGAGCAGTATTCAAGCAGTGGGCGAACAAGCGTACTGTAACCTACTTCCTTTGTTTTCGGATTGCATTTCCTTAGGATTCTTCCAATGAATCTCAGTCTGGCATCTGCTTTACCGACAATCAACATTATATGATCATTCCATTTTAAATCACTCCTAATGCGTACTCCCAGATAATTTATGGTATTAACTGCTTCCAGTTGCTGACCTGCTATTTTGTAGCTAAATGATAAAGGATCTATCTTTCTGTGTATTCGCAGCACATTACACTTGTCTACATTGAGATTCAGTTGCCATTCCCTGCACCATGCGTCAATTCGCTGCAGATCCTCCTGCATTTCGGTACAATTTTCCATTGTTACAACCTCTCGATACACCACAGCATCATCTGCAAAAAGCCTCAGTGAACTTCCGATGTCATCCACCAGGTCATTTATGTATATTGTGAATAGCAACGGTCCTATGACACTCCCCTGCGGCACACCTGAAATTACTCTTACTTCGGAAGACTTCTCTCCATTGAGAATAACATGCTGCGTCCTGTTATCTAGGAACTCCTCAATCCAATCACACAATTGGTCTGATAGTCCATATGCTCTTACTTTGTTCAATAAACGACTGTGGGGAACTGTATCGAACGCCTTGCGGAAGTCAAGAAACACGGCATCTACCTGTGAACCTGTGTCTATGGCCCTCTGAGTCTCGTGGACGAATAGCGCGAGCTGGGTTTCACATGACCGTCTTTTTCGAAACCCATGCTGATTCCTACAGAGTAGATTTCTAGTCTCCAGAAAAGTCATTATACTCGAACACAATACGTGTTCCAAAATTCTACAACTGATCGACGTTAGAGATATAGGTCTATAGTTCTGCACATCTGTTCGACGTCCCTTCTTGAAAACGGGGATGACCTGTGCCCTTTTCCAATCCTTTGGAACGCTACGCTCTTCTAGAGACCTACGGTACACCGCTGCAAGAAGGGGGGCAAGTTCCTTCGCGTACTCTGTGTAAAATTGAACTGGTATCCCATCAGGTCCAGAGGCCTTTCCTCTTTTGAGCGATTTTAATTGTTTCTCTATCCCTCTGTCGTCTATTTCGATATCTACCATTTTGTCACCTGTGCGACAACACTAATTCCTTCGTTCCCTGGACTCGGCCTTCATTAGTCCTTGTTGTCCACCTGACTAGCCCCTTCCTTATTCCCAATGAAGCCTTCTATCCACCAGTTCACCTACATAATCCTTTCTCCTTTTCTGCCCCCCCCCCCCTTCCCCCAGCGCAAACTCGCAACAGTGCAAATAGCAGCTCACTATTCTACACCACCATGTCCTCACATGCTCCCACACTGGCAGCAGCACTAGCATCTTCCCCACCACTAGACACTACCCTGCTCTCTCTCGCCTCCCTGCCTCATGTCGCTTCTGTATCCTAACAACCAACCTCGCCAAAGATCGATGCTCATATCAGACCCAATTGCAATCATGCCTTAGAGCCTAGAGATGACAATGGTTGTGTGTGTATGAGTTTGAAAAGTAAGAATGTGTGTGTCATTTCTTTTCTTTTCTTCTCTCTCTCTCTCTCTCTCTCTCTCTCTCTCTCTCTCTCTCACACACACACACACACACACACACACACACACACACACACACACCGCAAAATGACTGTGCCAGGAATGGCGGAGAAATGCAAACTCATACAGAGGCTTACCAATAATCATCCATTTGTGCATAATTTGCAAATGGAACATGAAAGTATGCAAATTATAGTGATACCAAAGTACTCTCCACCATAAATTGAGGTAAGACTGCTTGGGAACTGTAGAGGTATAATTGGGTCACTGAAAGAAAATCTGTGACAGCCAACGGCAATGTTGCCAATGCTACTATGCGGCTGTTTGTTGTTACACCATGTCAGTCGTCTGACTGAATATCACACCAGATAATTATAGGTTTGTTTCAATACCATACTAGTGAAGTGTGAAAGAAAAAATGCTAATAACCTCAGAGGATCAAAACATACTCTCTTTGTAGTTATAAAGAGAAAGTTTGGAAATATATGCTGTGGAAAAGTAAAGATTACAATGTTTCAGTATTTGAATGCATATTTTAATGCATAGATTCATCTCTTACCTGCAGCTATGTAAAAGGGCACTCTCCACAGTCTTCAAAGAGGGTCATCATTATCCACATCTCCTATGTCATTGTCACCATCTTCACTGCTGCTGCTATCATCCCCTAATCTTATTATAACCTCTTCCACTATTTGTTACAGAGCACCTTCTTGTTGTCATGCCTCTTCCCAGATGTACCACGTATGTTAGACAGTATTGTTTCACTTTATGATCGTCATACTGCCCAATACTTCACACACAGAAAATCCAACATCTATTAATTTTAAGAGTTTTATTTCAGTCTGCAACATATGATTTCAACTGAGGTGACACGAGTTCTATTTGCATTGAAACGCCATTACTAAGGTGGAAGTTGGAACATATGACCATTGTATTCAGTAATTTTGTCAATTTCATAAACGGTATTATGTGATTTATGCTCTTTCAAGAATGGCAGCAGTTCTGACTTCTTCATTTCCCTATCAAATGAATCTTTGCAGTTCTTCCTAGCCCATCCATAATGTCACTCTTCCTGATGCTGCAGCATGTAGGGGCTCTACTTATCTGCACGAAGTGGTATGGTGCATTATATTACAGGGAGTTCTTATTTTTGGAAGAACCACTCTCTAAATTTTTTTTTACCGACATTTATATGCGATAGTCCCCCGATTTCTTTAATGTAAACAACTGTGGAGCATAAAAAAAGCATTTGGAACAAACCCACCAATTGCTCCAGCATGTAAAAGATTGAGCTGACTGCCTTTTCCAACTGGAGCTTTCATCGTTCCTCATGTGATGTCATAATTCCACACAGTCAGTAGGGAACGACCAGCACTTACCAACATTTTGTCCAATCAAATGATTTTTTAATGTCTGCACTAGGCTATTTTCCTCAAAAATGGCCTCTCCACACAATGATATCCTTCGGTTCATGCAGAAAATGTTTCACGAAAAACTTAACTTTTTTAGTATCACTAAAAGGCTGAGTTTTTTCTCTGGAAAACAACTCAACTCTCTGCCTTGTAGTGAGAGAAGCAGCTTCTTCTGGGTGGGATATTCTTTCTGCATGTAATACTCTCACAGGTCCCTGAAGTGCACCCTCCTTAACATTATCCAGTTCTACTGTTTTAGCAGCATGCTCTACCATGGAGTCAAAATAGCAGCAGTTGGTTCCTCCAGATCTCCAGTACTCTCTCCCTCATTTTTATCCTTACAGAGGTCGCTTCAGTTTTCAGAGCAGCTGCTACTCATTCTATGACTTCCGAAGACAGTGTGAGTGGTCCATCATTATCCCTTTCTTCCTCGAAATAGCATTGTACATTAATGAGATTGGCTCCTCATTGTAGATGAGATTGGATATTTATGGCAGTGCCCTATGGCAATATTTACAAACTCCTAGGCTCTGACTAGTGCTGAGTGTCCCCCCCCCCCCCCCCACACACACACACACATAATGCACTCCAAGTGTGGGTAGTGTCAAGGGACATTATTCCTGTCACCTGACAATACACACAAGATGCAATCTAACTCAGTTCATAAATACAACTTAAATGAAAGCAGTTCGTATAAACAAAGTGTTTTGAATTGAACATGGATACAAAAAAAATACATTTGTTCAAAACATCAAATCTAAGTCTAAATAAAATAAAATTTAAATCAACCTTTATTGTTGAAAAGAAAGACAAAGTTAAATATTAATATGTCTAAACTTACTTTTGTATGGGAGTCCATGAACATTTTGGTAAAAATTTCAGTTACTCATTCGAGTTCAACGCGTCTCAGTCTGTTTTCATTTTGGAAATATGCTTGTAATGAGACCAGCCCATCCTTACACTCATTCCTGTGTGTGCTGGCACAGTTGTTTATGATGTCCGATATGTTCTACAGGGAAAAGAAACAAAAAAGCATACCAACTGTAACATGTTAAAACACATTATAATATTTTGTCTCCATGTCCCAGTGAGAAACACATTAAGTTCATGTTTATTTTGAGACAATTAATTACACAAGTATACTCAAAATGGGTCTTTTTTATTATTTTTGTCAAATTTTAAAATTGTGCCACTTAAAGTTGTGGCATCATCAATGGATTTAAAAAAACTGTGCGCCATGGAAGATGGTTCTACAAACATGTTCTCAGCATGTTACTTGTAAAACAATACATATGGTAATAATGTAAAAATATTAATGATGATGAGAGTTAAGGGAGACAAATTCTTGGACACTATTTATTGAGCTGCATGAAAATGGACCTGCAGGGTGAAATTCTCTACAGATACAAGTGAAATATGTGTATAAATACATGTAAATTACATTAAATATATGTTAAACATATTTAATATGTGCATATGTGGGCAATGCTACAGGTAAAAGGCTCATTCTAAACCCCTGGAACAATTTCAACCAAATTTGGTACACAAATTAATTACAATCTAGAAAGAGATACTGTGGGAGTAAAATCCACCAGCCTCCTATTAACAAGAGGGTGATACCATGGAGAGATATGAGGAGTGGAGGAGATGGACAGAGATAAGGGAATGTAAAAAATGGAAGGCAGGGCAAGGGGGGGGGGGATGGACAGAGAAAGGAAAGACGAGGAGAGGGACAGAAACTGAGGGAGGAAGATATAGGTATAGAGAGAGGGGGGAAGAAGAAATGAACAGAAAGATGGCAGACAAGGAGATGAACAGGGAAAGGAAAGCGGAGGTGGTGGACAGATATTGAGTAGGAGATACGGGGGAGGGGAGGGGGGGACGCAGACAGACAAACACAGGGAGAAGAAGAAATGGAATGAAATGGGAGAGAAGCAGACAGGGGGGGGGGGCAGACCGACAGAGGGGGGGAGGAGCACACAGACAGAGGGGGGGGGGAGCACACAGACAGAGGGGGGGAGGAGCACACAGACAGAGGGGGGGAGTAGCACACAGACAGAAGAGGGGGGGAGGAGATGGACAGAAGAGGGGGGGAGGAGACAGACAGAAGAGTGGGGGAGGAGACGGACAGAAGAGCGGGGGAGGAGACGGACAGAAGAGGGGGGAGGAGACGGACAGAAGAGGGGGGGAGGAGACGGACAGAAGAGGGGGGAGGAGACGGACAGAAGAGGGGGGAGGAGACGGACAGAAGAGGGGGGAGGAGACGGACAGAATAGGGAGGGAGGAGGCGGACAGAAGAGGGGGGAGGAGACGGACAGAAGAGGGGGGAGGAGACGGACAGAAGAGGGGGGAGGAGACGGACAGAAGAGGGGGGAGGAGACGGACAGAAGAGGGGGGAGGAGACGGACAGAAGAGGGGGGGAGGAGACGGATTGAAGAGGGGGGGAGGAGACAGACAGAAGAGGGGGGAGGAGACGGACAGAAGAGAGGGGAGGAGACGGACACAAGAGGGGGGGAGATGGACACAAGAGGGGGGAGGAGACGGACACAAGAGGGGGGAGGAGATGGACACAAGAGGGGGGAGGAGACGGACACAAGAGGGGGGAGGAGACGGATGAAGAGAGGGGGAGGAGACGAACAGAAGGGGGGGAGGAGACGGACAGAAGAGGGGGGGAGATGGACAGAAGAGGGGGGGTAGCAGATGGACAGAGATAGGAGGAAGGAGTAGATGGGCAGAGAGGGGGGTAGGATTAGGTGGATAGAGAGATGGGGTATGCAGGCAATGCCAAGTACTCAGCTAGTTGAATTATAAAGACTGGTAAGGCAAGCATAGAAACATTAAAGGCAGAGGTGGCTTAGACACGAATTACTGATGAAATATAGGCAGTCATCAATGAAATAAGGAAATATATGAAATCAAAGGATGTGATTGCTAAACAACAGTACTAGATGCTTAATACGAAATCAAAATGAGAAATAAGCAAAATCAAAGTTAATGAGAAAGAACTTGTAGGGCAACAGAAAACACTTGTTCACAAGAAAAGAGTCACCATATATAAAAATTTCAAACATAATATTTGGGAAACCACTTACAAAGTACATTTGTGGGGACATGATTATGTGCAAATAATGAGCAAATATATGGCAGGAGAATATAAAAAGTCTTTATTACCTAGAAGAGCAGTTACACAGTGAGAAGAGGAGGAGACTGATGTGTAAGAAGAGAGATTTTACAGGCATAAACACCCATCAAAGGGAATGTCAGCTACTCACATGACAGCACATCAAATGTTTGGGACAACAGTTCCACAAGTACTATTCAAAAGTGTGATGATCAACAAATTTAAATTAATTCAATTGTGTTCAATGTTATAAATCTGATCATTACAAATACCTTCAAAACAGTAATGATTAATGGCAGTGACACTGCTGGTGGTGTAGTGGTAGTGTATTATGATGAAAGATACAACCCTGTTAAGTGTCTCGTGACACTGAGTACGAAAAGGTGATACTATAAACAAAAAATAATAAAAAAAAGTAGTGTCAAAATGATGATGAAACTACAATGTTAACAAACTGTTTATGGTGGTAAAAACTGGATCTATATCACACCTCGAAGCTCACCTCGACCCAATTACTCCAAAAACAAAAACAAATTAGATTTCTGTAGAGAGCACAATTAAACCCTACTGTCTACAGTTTTCTACTCATATATATACCTTGTATCATAAAAAGAACAGAAAAAAGTAAAAAAATCAATTTAATTATTGTAACCCTTACTTGACACACTTTTATGGAGCAACATGCTTGACACATTGGGGCATGGAGGTAGTGGGTGGGAGGATCGCACTCCAGTGACAAAAACTGTTATAACAAATAATCTACTGAACAACTTCACTTGAAAACTTTTATAGCTGCTCAAAAACTCACTTTCTGAAGTTATACGGGTTATATAATCAAAAAATAAGAAAAAAAATATTCAAAAAACATAAAATTGAAAACATTAAAGGTTCTTTTAAAAAAATCATATAAATGGCCAAAAATTTAACTGAATTTCCTGAAGTTAGAGATATACAGGGTGGTCCATTGATCATGACCGGGGCCAAATATATCACGAAATAAGTGTCAAATGAAAAAACTACAAAGAACAAAACTGAATGGGGAAACCAGATGGTTGGCCTGCTAGATGGCGCTGCCATAGGTCAAATGGATATCAAACTGCATTTTTTAAATAGGAAACCCCATTTCTTATTACATATTTGTGTAGTACGTAAGGAAATATGAATGTTTTAGTTGGACCACTTTTTTCGCTTTGTGATAGATGGTGCTGTAAGAGTCACAAACATATGGCTCACAATTTTAGACGAACAGTTGGTAACAGGTAGGTTTTTTAAATTAAAATACAGAACATAGGTACAATTGAACATTTTATTTCGGTTGTTCCAATGTGATACATGTACCTTTGTGAACTTATCATTTCTGAGAAAGCATGCTGTTACAGCGTGATTACCTGTACATACCACATTAATGCAATAAATGTTCAAAATGATGTCCGTCAACCTCAATGCATTTGGCAATACGTGTAAAGACATTCCTCTCTACAGCGAGTAGTATGCCTTCCGTAATGTTCGCACATGCATTGACAATGTGCTGATGCATGTTGTCAGGCATTGTCGGTGGATCACGATAGCAAATATCCTTCAACTTCCCCCACAGAAAGAAATCTGGGGACATCAGATCTGGTGAACATGCGGGCCATGGTATGGTGCTTCGACGACCAATCCACCTGTCATGAAATATGCTATTCAGTACCACTTCAACCGCACATGAGCTATGTGCTGGACATCCATCATGTTGGAAGTACATAGCCAATCTGTCATGCAGTGAAACATCTTGTAGAAACATCGGTAGAACATTACGTAGGAAATAAGCATACATTGCACTATTTAGATTGCCATCGATAAAATGGGGGCCAATTATCCTTCCTCCAATAATACCGCACCATACACAAACCCGCCAAGATCGCTGATGTTCCACTTGTCATAGCCATCGTGGATTTTCTGTTGCTCAGTAGTGCATATTATGCCAGTTTACATTACCGCTGTTGGTGAATGACGCTTTGTCGCTAAATAGAACGCGTGCAAAAAATCTGTCATCGTCCCGTAATTTCTCTTGTGGCCAGTGGAAGAACTGTACACGACGTTCAAAGTCATCACCATGCAATTCCTGGTGTATAGAAATATGGTATGGGTGCAATCAATGTTGATGTAGCATTCTCAACACCAATGTTTTTGAGATTCCCGATTCTCACACAATTTGTCTGCTACTGATGTATGGATTAGCCATGACAGCAGCTAAAACACCTATTTGGGCATCATCATTTGTTGCAGGTCGTGGTTGATGTTTCACATGTGGCTAAACACTTCCTGTTTCCTTAAATAACGTAACTATCCAGCGAACGGTCAGGACATTTCGATGATGTCGTCCAGGATACCGAGCAGCATACATAGCACACGCCCGTTGGGCATTTTGATCACAATAACCATACATCAACACAATATCGACGTTTTCCGCAATTGGTAAACAGTCCATTATAACACGGGTAATGTATCATGAAGCAAATACCGTCCGCATTGGCGGATGTTACATGGTACCAAGTACTTTTACGTTTGTGACTATTACAGCACCATCTATCACAAAGCTAAAAAAAGTGGTCCAACTAAAACATTCATATTTCTTTACGTTTACACGAATATGTAATAAAAAATGGGGGCTCCTATTTAAAAAAATGCAGTTGATATCCGTTTTACCTATGGCAGCACCATGCAGCGGGCCAACCATAGCGCCATCTGGTTTCCCCCTTCAAGCTAGACAAGTTTCGTTCTTTGTAGTTTTTTTCGTTTGATGCTTATTTCGTGAGATGTTTGGCCCAGTCACTATCAACTACCTAAAGAAGCATATTTATTCTGAAAAATGAAACGTAGGCCTATAGTGAAAAGTGAAAAATCTGTTACCATCAAAATAAGCAAAATTTTTATTGTTTAAGAACAATATTCAAGTGATTTTGATTAGAAAATAGAAGAAACCTGTTCATTATAATGAAATGAAAGGAAATTTCAGTCAAATTTGCATAGCTTTAACATGCACACTCATCACAGATTAATGTAAGTCCCATAGTGCTTAGAGCCGTCACAGATTAATGATTTTTGTACACTTCAAGTAACCTATCACATAATGTTTGAGTTTGCAAATTACACACCATTTCATTATTAGAACAGAACATCTATTGTAAAGAAAAAAAGGGGGAAGACATGATAAAACAAAGTGTACATACTTGAAATAAAATACATTTAAATTTCACAGACTCAATCTAACTTGACACCCTTGGGTGTAGGCAACCCCAGTCAACTTAGGATGGTTGCCCATAGACAAATGGCCACTTTCAGAGTGAAGCAACTGACTCTAGGGTAGTGGTACTATAAAAATGATAATAGATAGTGATATAAGCCCAAGTTTCTACGTTTTTACATAGTTAAAGTACAGTCTCCTGCAGATGGGTGGTATACTTGCTTCTGCAATTCCTTCTAATTGGTCCCCAGAACCATTAAATTTTCAGCAAACAATTTTGTTATTATTCTCTCTCCTATCCCTATTGTCACTTGTGACATTACATATATTATCCAACATCACAATGAAAAGCAATGGAGATACACAACTTCCTAGCGTTAGATCATTTTTCTGTGTTAGTCCATCCTGTTCTCCCTTTTCCCACTCTCACTGAACTCTCATACAATAATTAAGTACAGAATATTTTGAATATATTTTATAAATACTGGTACTACTAAAAGGTTACTCTTCATAATTCTTTAAAGCTGACAATTGAAACAGACATTTTCCTTCAAATGCTACGAAAGACGAGCAGAAAAATATAAAACTTACATCACCAGACCTCCTGTAGCAATCAAGAGATCGCTCTGAACACACACTGGATGTCTCACTGTCATCTGAATGATTGTCAAATGATCTATATGCCTTGCGGGCTGAGTGGTACTTGGCTGCCAACTTCATTTCCATCAACTGAGTCGAATGTCTGTTTGGAAGTAAGAAAGTTGCTGATGTAAGAATAGCCGTATAAAGTATTTTAACACTTAAATGTACAACAATTAAAACAACAATTACAATGAATGTTCTGAGAAGTAATGCAAATTACTGGTTCTCCAAAACCTTAACAGCAAACCATAAAGTCCTCTCCTTCACATATGTTTTACTGGTCCTTACTGGGTCCTCTCAAAAATCACAATATACCTTCCTAAGATATTAACCTAGGACATTTTTATCCAAGCAAACACCATCACTTTTGAGAGGGTCAAAACCATGTCGGCTGAACATTTTGTTTACTTTTGTAAAGAGAAAGGAATCGCACAAGACTAGACAAGGCTGTAAGATGACAACAGCTCATTTTAGGAGTGTCACAAAATATTTAGGTTTGGTTTCCCTGATGACAGACACACACGTTGTCTGACGTAGGTCTCTCTCTTTCCTCATTATGTGGATTCTTTCCAAAACCTCATTAGGTTGTTGCAGTAAATAAATTTACAGTCACCACTTTATCTTCTTCAATATATTTAAACCCACTTCTAGTTTTTCTTTGTGATGAGATCACGTGTGGCAGATAAGTTTGCTTCGAATATCAAGAGCCTAACATTTTAGGTACAAACCGAACATGGTGTTAATGCCTTAACCACACTAACTATAACTGTTTATATCAGAATATGTAATTCATTGGTTGTAAACTACACTTTAAGCATTCTATAAACTTTGGTAGTAGCATCCTAACTTGAACACTCATAATTTCACTTTACATCTATTTTAATTAAAGAACCTGTTTTGAGGAATTTTAGAAGTTTGAGTGAGGTGTACAACATATTTCATAGTATATCAATAGCTGCAAGCTACAGTTGTGCATTCTACAGATTTTATCGGAAGCATTTAGTTTCTTACTTGGAGTGTAGGTACTTACGTAATTTGAATATGTTTATACTTTTTTCTGCTACTATAAATATCAAATTGCATTCCATTCAGTTTTCCTCTCAATAACAGTACATACTGCCTGTAGCAGTCATAAAGGTCGGCTTTTTTCAAACCTTGTTATATGGGTTGATTAGTGAGCATAATTTTGACAAAACAGAAGTTTGAGACAGAAAGTTCCAACAGCTTGAAAGAATCAGAAAATTTGATTACAATTTCTTTATCATCATAAAACAAATCAAATACTGGCTGAAAACACTTCAGTTCTTAAACAGAACTTCTAATTTTTGAAGTGCAACAGATCCAAAAGTTAAAAGTGAAGCTGCACCCCTAATTTTAAGTAATTTATTTGCTAAACAGAAAAAAAATATTGCAAGAGAGACACTGCAGCCCCATAGTAAATGCTATTAACAGGCCCAGGCTCAGCCAGTTAATATTTCTAAACATATGGAAATTGTTCTAACTGCTGTCAATTGACTGGAAGCTGCTTTAAGGGGTTTTCTGGGTTGGCTTCTGACAGAGAGAGAGAAACATACAAGATTCACCAAAGTGCCTTATGCACTATCCTCTCCTAGGGATACTGTCTCCTTTCCAGGGAATACTGAATCTATCATTATTTGTCAATTCCAAGGTTGTACTTTGATTATTCTAGCGACCAGCAGATACAAGTGAGAAGACACATCCTGTTCATGGAACTGCAATGACTTTCACAATATGCAGTGCTGCCCTCAGAACTGATTGCTGCCATCTGATTCTTAGCTGAGTGCTAGGGTTGAACCAGAGATTTCAATGGTTATGCAACAAGTTAGGCTGAGACTTCCAACACTTGGGCCAGCAGATTGAGAACTGTAGAGTTTTACTAAATTGATAAGGGGTGTGCTACACATCAGAGGCTGCTACACAAGTTGCTGATTGGGTGCAGGGTGCACACAAGCTATTGTTAACTACTATTACTATTATTATTATTATTATTTCAATTTGATTACTGATCCAGTTTAAGATAATGATAGCTATAGGAGGCCTTGAAGTTTTAGTCTAAGATCTGAAGAAATGCCCCCCCCCCCCCCCCCCTCAGAAAAAGACAATTACAATCTTAGTGATCAGGTGTAATTGCACAGCAGTATGAGTTTCAGGGTAAATCAAAGTGTATATCGAAAGGATAGGTTAGTGGTAAAATGATGTGGTGTATTCATCACAGTAGACAAGAAATTTCACTGAGATAAAAACTGACGCTGCATTCAAGATGGTGTGGGCAAGAGTCAGATTCAAGGGTGAGTGTAAGCTTAGGAGTTGCCCATCAGAACCATCCCCTCACCTCTGTATTACATATATTTCCCAGTCACACAGTAATCATAGCAGGAGACTTTAATCATCCAGCAATCAGTTGGGAAAATTACAATTTTGTAAGGGGTTGACATGACAGAGAAACTTTGAAACAATACTAATTGCTTTCTCTGAAAATTATTTGGAACAAGTACTACAGAAGCCCGCTCAATGAGGGAAGTATATTACATCTCATGGCAACAAATAGTACAACAGCATGTGATGGAGGAGATCCTTCATGGTATACAATTTATGTAAACCTACAGAAACATATGCTACTTGGCACATAGATAGTCGTTTTTCCCTTGCTCTATTTGCGAGTGGAATGGAAAGTACATCATACAGTATCATGCAGATTATGTTCATAGATGTAGATCTATATTTGTTGAATAGCAGATGTAAAACAGAATGTTAGGCTACAGACAGACGGATGCTGAATAAAGCACATTTCCTTGTTTTCCTATGAGGGAAAACTTCCATGACTATCGCTACAGAATCTTGAAAAATCCAATGCAATTCTGATCATATGTAAAGGTTATAAGCAGCACCATAGTTAGTGTCCAGGAACTCATGGATGATACAGGAACTGAAATAGAGGGTAGTACACCAAAAGCAGAAATGTGGAACTCTTGTTTCCAAATGTTTCTTAACTATTGAATGAAGTTCCAGGACCCAATAGATTCCTTATAAAATTCTATGAAGAATTCTGTGGCTGAGTCAGTCCCTCTTTTAAGCATAATGTATCATGAATCTGCAGGAGGGGGGATGACGAACACACGTCATGCACATCAACAAGATGAGCGGCAGAAGTGATGCACAAAACTACTGTTCAGTTTCATTGACATCCATCTGCTATAGGACAGTCTGAGCTTAAACATAATGAGGTACTTCAAAGAGAATGACTTCATCTGCCAACCAGCGTACATTCTGAAAACCATTGGTCATGTAAAACTAACAAACATATTTTGCACATGACATACTGAAAGCGATGGACCAGAGTAGTTTGGTACACACAGTATTTATTGACTTTAACTGTATTGAGAATTTCTTAGAAGTATTGGTTAGGATGACAATGAGGCAGTCTTTGTGTTCTTGCAGCAGGTCAGACGAGCACATTCCATGTGTCCCTCGACTGGTCCACTACTGTTGATTGCTGTGTTATTGCCCACACTGAGGTTGACGCCTCACCAGTGGCTGAAGGGAGGTCATCCCAAGGTGTGACAGGCCATGAAACACTTTCTGAGATGGGAGGGGAGACTGATCAAAATACCTCTCTGCTTTGTCTGGCGAACAGGATCACGGCACTATCTACGGCTGATACACATCCTGAGCCACACTTAGTTGCTTCCCCTGTTCTAGAGGAAGCCTCTCAACCTGCAAGGTTGCAGAGGGTAGGATCAACAGCCATTGGAAGCTCTAATGTTAGGCATGTAATGGCACCCATTAGGGACATGGCTACCAAGGATGGGAAGAAATCCAGTGTGCACTCTGTGTGCATACTTGGCGGAGTCACCCAAGAGATGGCATGGGTCCTTCTGAATGCCACAAAAAGTACAGGATGTAGGTGGTGGCTCATGTACGTACCAACAATGTATGTTGCTTTGGATCAGAAGAGATTCTCTCTGGTTTCAGGTGGCTAGAAGAACTGGTACAGACTGCCGGTCTTGCTTGCAAGATGATGGCAGAGATCACCATTTGTAGCATCTACAGGGTTGACTGTGGACCTTCAATTATAGACCTTTGATACAGAGCTGAGTGAAGGGTCTGAATCAGAGGCTCCAACAGTTCTGTAACCGTGTAGACTGGAGGATCCTCGAGTTGCGCCACAGGGTGGTGGGCAGGTCAGAGATCCACTGAACACAGAAAGTGTTGAGTGGGGAGGAGGGGGGGTGCACGCATGTGGATGGGACTGGGTGATTTTTTAGGTTAGAGGGCCTCAGGGAAAGACAAAATAAGTTTCAATTTTGAAGAGTGATGGCCAGGCACAGAACAAGGGTTGACATAGGAACCGTAGGTATTATATTAGTAAATTGTCGTAGTTGTGTTGGGAAAGAACAAAAGAACCAGGGGCTAGAAAGCACTGAAGCACAATTCGTTCTAGGTAAACAACAGAAAAATTTAGCCAAAATTATTACAAAGGACCTGACGTTGTTCAGAGAGGATACATTTAAATACAGTTGGTGGTGGCATGTCGTTACTGTTAGAAGTAGTCTAACGAAGTTTGGGCAAGAAGAGAATAGAAGCTTTCAAAATGTGGTGCTACAGAAGAATGCTGAAGATTAGATGGGTAGATCACATAACTAATGAGGAGGTACTGAATAGAATTGGGGAGAAGAGGAGTTTGTGGCACAACTTGACCAGAAGAAGGGATCGGCTGGTAGGACATGTTCTGAGGCATCAAGGGATCACCAATTTAGTAATGGGAGGGCAGCGTGGAGGGTAAAAATCGTAGAGGGAGACCAAGAGATGAATACACTAAGCAGATTCAGAAGGATGTAGGCTGCAGTAGGTACTGGGAGATGAAGAAGCTTGCACAGGATAAAGTAGCATGGAGAGCTGCATCAAACCAGGACTGAAGACCACAACAACAACAACGAAGTAGATAGTTCCTGTGAGTTAGTATATGTAGAGGTTATACTCAACAACTAGAATAAATTAATAATTGGTTCCTTTACTGACCTCCAAAGTCAGATGATACAGCTGCTGAACAGTTCAAAGCAGTCTTCTTTCGAACAGGTACCCCACTCATACAATTATACTTGTTGGTGACTTCTGTCTAGCCTCAATATGTTGGCAAAATAACATATTTGAAGTCAGTGGCAGATATAAAACATTGGCCGAAACTGTACTAAATTGTTTGTTCAAAAATTATTTTGAACAATTAGTTCAGGAGCCCACTAAAAGTGAGAATGGAGGTGAAAACACACTCGACATCTTAGCAACAAATAACCCTGATCAAACTGGGAGCATTGTGATGAATTCAGGGTACAGTGAATGCAAGGTCGTTGTAGCGAGACTGAATACCGCAACACCCAAACCTAACAAGAATAAACACAAAATATACCTATTTAAAAAAGCAGATAAAATTCGCCCCAACGCTTTCCTAAGGGACAGCCTCCATTCCCGATGAACTAACTATGAAAGTGTAGACCACATGTAGCTTATATTCGAAGGAATAGTATCAAAGCAACAGAGAGATTTACACCATACAAATTAATAGCAGATGGAAATAAATTCCAATAATACACAAAACAGGTCACAACACTGTTGCACAAGCAACAAAAAAGCATCCCAAATTTAAAAGAATGCAAAATCTCCAAGGTTGGTGATGTTTTACAGAAGCTTTAAATTTAGGGTGAGCTTCAATGCAAGGTGATTTTAATAGTTTTCACAACAAAACTCTGTTTTGACATGTGGTAGAAAATCCAGAGAGACTCTGGTCATACTGGAGGTACACCAGCGGCAAGACACTATCAACACCTTCAATGCATGATAGTGAAGGTCATGTTGTCAATGACAGTGCCAGTAAGATGGAGTTAAAATACAGTTTTCTGAAATTCCTTTACCAAAGAAGATAACATAAGTTTTCCAGAATTCGAATCAAGAGCTCCTGCCAACATGAGTAACTTAGATGTCGATATCATCAGTGTAGCAAAAAAAGCTAAATCACTTAATAAAGTCCTCCAGTCCAGACTATATACCAATTAGAGTATGCTGATATAATAGCCCCATGCTTAACAATCATATACAACCACTCACTTGCTAAAATATCCTAACCTACAGACTGGAAAGTTGCAAATATCACACCAATACTGGAGTAAGAGTATGAGTAATCCAGTGAATTACAGACCCATATCACTAATGTTGATTTGCAGTAGGATTTTGGAACACATACTACGTTTGAACCTTAAGATTCTTAAACCAAGTGTTAAGAATGATTAAATTATGCTCTGTCCAAAATTTTACCAGGTGCCTTACTCTTTCATTCCTTTTCCCAGTACATATTCATCTTTTTTTTTTTCCCCTTCTCTACTCTTTACTACTGTCAAATTCCAGTCCCCTTCAAAATTAGGTTTTCCTTTACCCTTAACTATCTGAACAACATTATATTTGTTATTTCCCATTTCAACTGCACAGCTCTCACCACATTTCTCTGACCTCCATTTTCCTGGACCCTGTCAAATCATTTAGTTTAGTCATCAACATGACATTCTCACTACATCGCTCTGGCCTCTATTCTTCTGGACCCTGTCAAATTATTTATATAATTTTAGTCTCATCAACATTACATTCTCAGAGTGTTTTCCAGTCACATTTATTTTAGAACTCCACACACACAAAAAAAATTCTCTCTTTTCTCCAGTTTAGTAATGTTCTCTAACTTCTCAGGTTCACCACTATGTTCACTGCTTTAGAGGACTAACTGTCAAACTTTGTATCTGCCAGCACCTCCTATATACATTTTTCCGTACTACTGCATGTCTCAATCTTTCACTTTTGACCTTCCTTCTCCCTGAAGATATGCAACATGACATATAACTGTCATAGTGTGTGATGAGTTAAGATATATGAGGGTTCTACTGTAACACTCTTAGAATGCATGAAAGACAATTAACGCTTCTACTATTTGGCGAGTTGTTACCTCTACATTTTCATTAGTTATTCTAGAAATTTGGTAAAACAATAATACTAAGTTACCTTACCTGCAAAATGTCAATTTCAAAAATAATTTTTTTGTAAATTTGTGACTTACAAGAATACGAACAGTAAGAGTGAAACCGAAGAGAATGAATTGCTTTTATTTCTGTGTATTTCATGCCAGTTTTCATAATGCTGAAAACTGTATGTTCAGTTTCCTTGTAGTTACATGTGTTGCCAAAAAAATATATGTAGCCTTAAGGCTTATAAAAAAATATTCATGCAAAATTATGCTTTGATTTTTACTCAGCATGTTTCAAAAAGGAAATTTTTATACCGACAAGTAAACATAGTATTCAGATCACAAGTAGTCATCTGAATGTTCTGGCCCTTCTCCATTTCTATAAATGTAATCTAAAGAAAGAGTTACATGTCTATGAACTACTGTCAGACTTAGCACATATATTTATGTTACACAGGTGTACACACAAAAAAAGAAAAAAATAGTGACACAATACACTCAAAATAACAATGGGACACTTACCAAGGCATCAGCTAGTGCAGACTCAGCTTCCCGACTCTGTTGTAATATTTTTTGGGCCATCACTGGTCAGGACTGTCCTTGGCGATCGCTCACATTGCCAATATGTCCAGACCTCCCTCTGTAGAAAATACAAATTCCAAGTTCAGAACAAATTCTATTACGAGTATAGTTTAAATAAATACTGAAAAATGCAACATCACAGATAAATCACATCACATATTTCAAGAATATTACGGTTAAATTTGTTTTTCCCATTCAAACATTCCCTTTTTTAAAGCTCTGTACTTCTTATTCCCGAAAACAATACTAAGTCTGGTTTGTTGTTACCAAAATTCAACTGTACTTTTCATATCACCAAGTACTGTTCGTAGAAAATGTAATAGGGAGACAATCTCTAATGAATCATAATGGATAGCAAAGCGCTGTAATATTCATTGGTTGGTTGTTTTGGGGAAGGAGACCAGACAGCGTGGTCATCGGTCTCACCAAATTAGGGAAGGATGGGGAAGGAAGTCGGCCGTGCCCTTTCAGAGAAACTATCCCGGCATTGGCCTGGAGTGATTTAGCGAAATCACGGAAAACCTAAATCAGGATGGCCGGACGCGGGATTGATCCGTCATCCTCCCGAATAGTAATATTCATACCAACCTTTGGGTTACCATTAGTTTTACTTTCAAAAAAACAGAACGAGTTACGGTAGACACAGGATATATTACACAAATTAAATAATAATGTCTGTAATAAAGAAAGAAAGTTAAACATACATTCACATGCTCAAATAATGTCTTAACTGGTACATCAATATGCTTTAACTATGGACCTGAAAAATTCACATTTGTGATAAATGCTAATATCTGTGCAAATTCCAGCTTAAAATGCAAACTACCTAATAAATGCTACTTTGTAAAAAAATGTATCTAAGTGAACAGGATGGGAGTAACTGAAAACTGATAAAAATTGTAACATGTTGACCAGTATGGCCTATCAATTTGCAGTTGCTACTGTTCAGCCATAAGACAACACAATTAAACGTATCAAATACATCATCAAATAAGTTGATTTCAAACTCAATTACACTCAACATTTCAGCTATCATTAATTCACCCTTTTGCCTTTGGTTTTGTAGAGATAGTGGCCTTAAACATAATGTTACTGGCGTTAAACATAATGTTATTTTTAGCGAGGCCTTAAACATAATGTTATTGTTAGCGACTAGCAAGCAATCACTGCATGTCAACATCATTCGATTTCTATCGATTCACCTATTCCAGTCAGCTACCCAACCAGAAGTCTTCCTGGAATGCATGCATATAGTTCAGTTCTGCTTCTACTATCTTGTTGGTTCTATCTGCATTGTGTAGTGGTACCAAATATGCAAATATGGATGTACATCTACATACCTACTCCATATGGTGAGTAGCTACTGGTCATTTCCTTAGCTGTTCCACTATTAAATGTGATGAGGGAAAAACGACTATCTATAAGCCTCTGAACGAGCCCTAATTTCTCTTACCTGATCTTTATGGTCCTTATACGAAATGTGCGTCAGCGGCAGTAGAATCAATCTGCAGTCAGTTCCAAATGCTGATTCTCTACATTTTCTTGATAGTATTCTGTGAAAAGAAAATAGTCTTCCCACCAGGGACTCTCTGTGATATTCACATGCTGATCGAACCTACCAGTAACAAATCTAGCATCCTGGTCTGAATTGCTTTGATGCCTTCCTTTAATCTGACCTAATGGGCATCCCAAAGATTCAAGTAGTACCCAAGTATGGGTCATACTTCTGTTCTATATGCAGTCTTCTTTACAGATGAACCACACTTTCCTAAAATTCTTCTAATAAATCATAATCAACCATTGCCTTCTACTGCAGTCCTTATGTCCGCATTCCATCTCATATCACTTTGCAACATTACAGATAAATATTTAATTGAAGTGACCATGTTAGCAGCACAGTGCTAATGCTGTATCTGAACAATACGGGAGTGTTTCTCTTACTCATCTACATTAACTTACATTTTCCTACATTTGGAACTAGCTGCCATTCATCACACCAACTATAAATTTTCTCATCTTATATCCTCCTACAATTACTCAACAATGACACCTTCCCATACTCCACAGTGTCATCAGCAAACAGCAGACTGATGCTCACCTCGTCTGCCAAATCATTTATGCATATAGAAAATAAGAGCGGTCCTATCACACTTCCCTGTGGCACTACTGTCCCACCCCCAAACTAACCAACCAGTATGCCCAGCCTACGAAGTCTGACATCTGTAATGATGGGTGGCCGCCAAACCCTATGACGCCTGGACGTGTTTTCACCTTGGTTTTGCCACGTGTTTAAGAAACTTACCACAGCAGTCCTCGAACATTCAACAAGTCGTGCAGTTTTCAAAATGCTTGTACCAAGCCTCCAGGCCATCACAATCTGCCCTGGATATAACTTGGATAGATCGCGTGCATTCCCATTCTACACATAGACAGTACGATCACTGACAATATTTGTACCGTGCAAGTGTCTGACTAGCAGTCATTCTGCGCCAGGTGATGCTGCTATCGCCTGGATGAGTTTATATCAACAGTAGGTCGGCGGTCATAATGTTCTGGCTGATCAGTGTACATAGGTAAGATGATGCATACTGCTGAACATGGTTGATGAGAACACTAATAGAACACCACATTGCAGCAGCATAACAAGTCAGCAGTTGCAGAACATTGCCTATCGGAATCGTATGGAATGTATTATGATCATCATACTACACAGACTTCTAACTTATGGAACTGTGTCATTAAAGGATTATTGAGATTGGGTATGGGAACTGCTGACCAGTCTTTAGTAAGAGCTGAGAACCCACTGATTAAGAAGACGAAGGAGATATCTCACAATGAACTGATTTTGGTGGAAAGTGGAGCAACAGCAGAGATTCCACCAGGATGCATCCTTGGTCACGAACTGTGGCTAGAGCAATGTGTCAACATGATGTGGAAGAGCACCGCACCAGTCCCTAAGCAGTCAGTTCACTATCAGCACACCCAACGATGGCAATTAGGCTGATTGTCAAAATACTGTGCCCATTGCACATTCACATCTGGCTGTTCACCGGTGAACTATTTCACCATGAATTATGCTTGAAGAATCAGTTACCCATTGTTGAAAGCTTACATTGTGCTTAATGACAGAAACAATACAAACACAGTTTCAGGAAAAGTAATGTTCAAGTTTTTGCAAAAGCCAATATTTCATTAGATATGCTGCAAAATCACAAAATACCAATTCTCGAAAGAAGATGTACCATGCATGAGGACTTTATGTGAGAAATATTTACCAGGTAAGTTATTTATATTTCAGATTTGAGACTTTTGTCAATTTTGAAAATAAAAGGCAAAGCAGACCTCAGATTTAGTGCACTAATTTAGAGAATATGCGTTTTTTGTGCGCACACACAAAAGACTATGAGCTTATCTGCACTCATTTAGTGGTGAATAGAAGTGCTGTCTCAAGTCTGCTGTTCACTGTTGCTACTAAACCTTAAATGTCACATTGGAATTACCAAAGTCATACATGGACACATAGAATATCCATTTTTTGTTATAAGGGTACCTTTTTTTTTTTTTTTTTTTTTTTTTTTTTTTTTTTTTTTTTTTTTTTTTTGTATTAAATAGCAGTAATTGATTTTCTGTGCATTGCCATGCCACATAATGAAAAATTTAGAAACCAACTGCATACAATCATAGTATATTGCATAAACAGGTAGTGTTTTCTATGTTGCTTTTCATATTTTTTATCCAGTACTTGTCACACACTGCAGCGCTATTCACCAGATTTATTTCATTTGTCATATGCACAATGTGTTTCGGTAAACAAATCCCATTGTAAAGTGGGTTATATTACATTTTAAGTGTGAAACTTGATGCATTGCATGTGAGTTGCTACGTTGCAGCGGTGACTTAACTGTAACATAAACACATTAAAACTGTTATGTATTTGTCTTTTATATGCTAGCAAACGGCAAAGTGATGCAGTTACAAAATTCTAAATGTTCTCTTATGAAGAAAATCATCTGCTACTCATCACTTACAAGTTCACTTCAAAGTTTCGTAAATATAATTACTTTCACACTTGGCACCAGGTAATATACGGGGTGTACATAAAGTCCGGGAACAATTTCAATTATTTACTGCATAAGAACCAAACATTGTACAGATGTCATACACGTCATTTTGAAGAGAAACTTTTATTTTTCTTTTCCTTCACGTATACCGCCACAGTGTAGTTTGGTAATTTGCTGATAGTCAGTGCTAGTCGCAAACATGGTGAGTTCAGGTGCAGAGCGAGCTTTCTGTGTACGCCTCCCCGATCACCAGATCTCACTTCGTGCAACCTTTTTTTTTCTGTGGGGACACATTAAAGATCTGTATGTACCGCCTCTACCACATGATGTAGCACAGCTCCGGGAGAGAATATGGGAAGCGACTGCCATTCGACAATGTCATGCTGAGATGGATATGGCAAGAATTCAATTACCAAGTTGACATCTGCCGGGTCACTCATGGTTTGCATATCGAATGTTTCTAAAAAAACTTTCAGAGTTTCAGTTCAAAATGCAATATGTATGGCATCTGTACAATGTTTAGTACTTGTGCAATAAATAATTGAAAGTGTTCCCAGACTTTCTGGACACCCTGTACAATGGTAAAATGTGTGTGTGTGTGTGTGTGTGTGTGTGTGTGTGTGTGTGTGTGTGTGTGTGTGTGTGTGACCTGGGGGGGGGGGAGGCGGCACCATCCTACTATGGCTAAGAGCAAAGTGGACAACCCAGTGGCATGACATGCAGCTGAACAAAACATGTTTGATTTCAATGGCTGCTTCAAAACCGGGACCAAGTAGATTGTCTCCTCCACCACAAGCTTTTCTATCCCTCCCCCTTCCCCGCCCCACTCCAAATTATTGCTTTCATTCACTGTGACACGTGCATTCTGTCTGCAGCAGATGGAGATAGAGGTTATGTGTGCATGAGGTTTGTCTGCTTGTTTGAATGTGTGTGTGTGTGTGTGTGTGTGTGTTTATGTTTATGTTTTCTTTTCTGAAGAAGGCTTTGAGCAGAAGCTGAATGTGTAAAAGTCTTTTTGTTGTGCCTATCAGTACATCATCTGTATGGCCAACAGCAATCTATCGTTTTCATAATACTGTCGATATTCCAACCTGGACTCTCCATTAAGAAAATTTAATTCATCTATGAAAGAAATGGTTTATAAAACACTTGCAAGGACAATTCCTGAGCATTGCTCATCAACCTAGCGTCCTTACCAGGTTGGATTAGAAGAAGAGAGAGTGAAGAGCCAATGAAGTGTGCCACATTACATCACAAGATCACTTAGAAATCAGAAGATCATTACAGAGATGCTCAACAAGCTCCAGTGCCAGACAGTACAAGAGAGGCAATAACAGAGAGGTTTACAAATGAAATTAAAGGGCGTACATTTCAAGAAGGGTAGGGCAACATATCACTTCCTCTAACAGACGTCTCCTGAAATATTAGTGATGAGAAAACTGCAGAAGCAGAGCTCATACTGAGATTTATTATCAGTCGTTCTTCACATCATGACTCACAAATGGAACAAGGGCGGGAGAAAAATGATAGTGGAACCAGAAATATCCTCTGCCACACATAATAAGGCAGCTTGTGGAGTAGAGATGCCGAGGGAGGTCTATTGGTGTGTATGGCTACATGTTCATCATTCACAAATTACTAAATAGTACAATGCCTTGAATATTAAAAAATCAGCATATTAGCCTTCGGTACTACTCATGTTACTAATGATACACACTCATTATACTAACTGATAACATTTTAATACTTGTTTACAGTTCTTCACAACATCTGACAACCATAACCCTACTGGAGTCGCCGTTTAACATTTCAAATTCTGAAGGATTAAACACACATTAGAATTATTCTGTATCCAAATGTATCAACTGAGAAATCATACATTGAATGTTAATCATTTGTCCTGTCAAAAATCAGTAATTCCTCACATTCAAAACAAAACCACCACCATGATTCACAGAATTTGCATGAAAACATACGTCTACTTACAGAAATTCTTATGTTACAAAAATTACCTCTATTTACCTCTAACACATCATCCTGACCTTTGAAAATAATGTAGGTGGGAGACTTGATTAACTCTGCAAGACTGCACGTCCACTTCTTACAAACAAGTTTAGGATAATTTGTTGCACGAGGTGCCATGGCCAGTAAACCAGGTTTATGAAAGAACAGAGCAGTGTTGAGGAAATGGTGGAGCAATGCTTCAGTGGTGTCAAAGTGTCTAGCCTTGCAATTCTTGGCATGTGCTGCACCACACACAGCTTTATGTGAGATAGGAAACAAACTAAGCTACACTTAACTTGTTGATTCAGAAGTTTGTTAGTCAAATGGCAACAACAGTGTGTATTATGCTGGGTAGTAAACTAGTTCGATATATAGCTAGAAAGAAGCAGACCAATCCAACAGGTCAGAAATGTAGATTATGAGAAATTTTGTTTTCGAAGAATAGAGTCAGTTAAGCAACAAGTTTGGCACCTTGGAAAATAATGTTATACAGTCATGGAGAAAAGGGGGCAATGATTTAGCAAAGACATTTAAGCAATCAGTAACAGATGTCACACATACGGAGAACAGAAATGAAAAGAAAATTTCAATTAGAACAAAGCAGCTACTAACAAGAAACCAAGAATTTTAAGCAAATAATGAAAGAAGCATGATAAAACATACCGAATTAATGGTGTGGTGGTGTTTGAAGTTTACGGGCGCTAAACAGCGTGGTCATCAGCGCCCAAACGCATAAAAGCAGGAACACATGCAGTGAAGGGACTAAGACAAACAGCGAACAAGGAGAACGGCTAAAACACACAGACCTGACGCAGTTCCAAATCCTCACACACAGAGGCAAAACGAGAGGAGAAGGGACACACTCAAAAGGAAGGGAAACACAAGGAAAAGAGAACAGAAACGGAAGGGAAACAAGGAGGTAATCGTGACTGGCTGACCTCTTACCTAAAACCTGGGTGAGCCAGTCACCCAGCAGTACATTAAAACCCTCTCCCTAAAATCCGAGGCAACAAATTGGACAGGACACAAAACCGTAAGACCTTAACTACAGTCGTTGCGTCATCTTGTAAAATAGAGGGCAAATCCGGTGGCAAGGAAACCACCGCCCTCTGGTCAGAGAATAAAAGACAGTCAAGTAAAATGTGGCGGACAGTAATCTGGACGCCACAAGAACTGCAGATTGGGGGGTCCTCCCGCCGGAGTAAAAAACCATGCGTTAAGGGACTGTGCCCGATGCGGAGGCGAGTGAGGAGAACCTCATCCCACCTGCACGACTGGTAGGACGTACGCCATGGCCGCGTGGTAGCCTTGACCAGACGCAGCTTATTGTCACCGACTGCCAGCCACTCCTCTTCCCACTGACGCATAACACGAAAACGCAGGACGGAGGTAACAGCATGGAGGGGGACGGCACATTCAACAACGTGAGGGAGGGAACATGCATCTTTGGCAGCCACATCCGCTAGTTCGTTTCCCCTAATACCCACGTGCCCCGGCACCCAGCAGAAGGACACCTCCTTCCCCTGCCGTTGCAGGTGGAGGAGGGCATCATGGATGTTCTGGACGACCGTATCCGCTGGGTACAAGTGTTGCATGGTCTGAAGGGCACTCAGGGAGTCAGAACAGATGAGGAACTTAAGACTGGGAACACACCTCATCTGCTCCAATGCCCACAAGATCGCAAACAATTTGGCATCAAAGATGGTAAACGCCGCAGGAAGCCGTAACTTGACGACTCGATCAGGGAAAACAACAGCACAACCAACAGAGTCCCCCTGTGTAGAGCCATCCGTAAATACTGGTACATGGTCGGGATGCTGGTTTAAAATATCAGAAAATAAGGAGATAAAAACAAACGCAGGAGTGCAACTCCTCCGGTACTCCGACAAGTCTAAAAGGACGCTGGGCCTCTGGAGCAACCAGGGAGGCAGGCGAGTAAAACCTTGTCGTTGGGGGGCCACATGCTCCACACCAAGGGACTCAAGCAAATGCTTGGCACGAATCCCAAATGGTCTCATTGCCCTGGGACGACTGGAAAAGTGACGTTCCATAGGCGGTCGGGCAACTGTAGAGTACGCAGGGGAGGTAGGACAGGCAAGGAATTGACACACCCGTCGCACCATGAGGAGTTGCCACCGGATGGTGAGCGGCGGTTCCCCTGCCTCAGCACACAGGCTGGGGATGGGACTGGTACGGAAGGCACCAGTGGCCAGCCTCATGGTGTACTGCATCAAGAATCTTCAGATACGAAGGCCTTGCTGACCCATACACGGTGCAACCATAGTCAAGACGCGACCAGACGAAAGCCCTATAGAACTGCAGCAGACGCGCCCGATCTGCTCCCCAGGACCGATGGCTCAGACACTTCAAAATATTCAGGGCCCGCACCTTGAGGTCTTTAAGGTGAGGCAACCACGACAACTTGGAATCAAAAGTGAGGCCCAGGAACTGCACAGTGTCCCTCAGACGCAATTCAGGGGAGGTAAAAAGACGTCGAGAACGATTAAAATGAACACACACACATTTTTTTTCTGCAGAAAAGGTAAAACCCGTCTTCGCAGTCCATGCCTCCAATCACTGTATCGTAAGCTGCAACTGCCGACTAACAGTGACAAGAGTGGAGGAAGAACAGAAAACAGCAAAATCGTCCACAAACAAGGAGCATTGGACAGGACTCCGGATAGTGGACGTGATACTGTTAATGGCGACGGCAAAGAGGGTGACACTTAAAACGCTTCCCTGAGGAACACCATTCTCCTGCACAAACAAATCAGATAGCACATTACCAACCCTATAACGAAAGAGGCGGTGGGAAAGAACCGAATGAAGATGGGGAGACGGCCACGAAAGCCCCACTCATGGAGTTGATTGAGGATATGGCGGCACCAAGTAGTGTCATACGCCTTATGAATGTCAAAGAAGACACCAAGACAATGCTGGTTACGTAGGAAGGCCTGCTGGATGGCCGCCTCAAGCAGGGTCAAGTTGTCGATAGTGGAATGACAACGCCGAAAGCCACACTGAGAGGGGCTAAGGAGATGCCTGGTCTCGAGCAGCCAAACCAGGCGACAGTTGACCATGCGTTCCAACGTCTTCCCGACACAGCTCGTCAAAGCAATACTTCGATAACTGCTGGGATGCGTTCGGTCCTTCCCCGGTTTGAGGAGAGGAATCAAAACCGCCTCCCTCCACGAGTCAGGGTATGTGCCACTAACCATATCATATTAAAACAACTCAGGAGAACTTCCTTGGATGACAGCAACAAGTGCTGCAGCATGCTGTACCGGATTTGATCATGACCAGGCGCAGTATCATGAGCCACAGACAGCGCCGAATGCAGTTCCCACATTGTGAAGGGGCAGTTGTAAGGTTCAGAATTTGGAGACCGGAAGTCCAAGTGACCCCTCTCGATGGCAGTTCGGTAGCGGCAGAATTCTGGATCACAGTTAATAGTGGCGGTAGATTCCGCAAAATGCATGGCCAGTGTCTGGGCAATGTCTCTCGGTGCCGTGAGGAGACATCCCTGATGCAGCAATGCCGTGACAGGTAGTTGGGTGCGTTTCCCGGAAATCCTCCTGATGGCTTCCCATACTTTCGTAGAATTAGTGGAGCGGGAGATGGAGTTCAAGAACAATTGCCATGACTGTCGTTTGCTCTCTTTAATCACGTGCCGTGCTTTGGTCCTTGCCACCTGAAAGGCCACAAGATTGTCAGCTGAGGGACGGCACTTGAAGCAGCGCAGAGCTGCACGGCGGGCTCGGATGGCGGAGCGGCACTCAGTGGTCCACCAAGGGACAGGGCGCCTCTTGGGATTACCGGATGACCG
Source organism: Schistocerca cancellata (assembly GCF_023864275.1). NCBI lineage: Eukaryota > Metazoa > Arthropoda > Insecta > Orthoptera > Acrididae > Schistocerca > Schistocerca cancellata. Next base: position 725,104,119 of record NC_064629.1, read on the forward strand.
TGGAATGGACAATTCAGCAGCATGGGAGATCACGGCTGTAACATGGTCTACCCATTCGTGGACGCTGGCACGGTGTTCCAAAACAGCCAGTTGGCTGAAAAGTGTCCAGTCAGCTCTGCAGAGGTGCCACCGAGATGGCACTGATAATGCCACAGCCTCATCCAGGAGGCGAATCCAAAGGGGGAAGTGGTCACTAGAATGGAGGGCAGCAACAACCTCCCACAGAGCAGAATCCGTGTGTGCTGGAGAGCAAAAGGAAAGGTCAATAGCCGATGACGACCCGGAAGCAGTACAGAAATGAGTGGGAGCACCAGAGTTGAGGAGGCACAGTTCTTCAGACATCATGAGGCTTTCCAGAATGCGACCCCTGGGGCAAGTAGTCGGAGAGCCCCATAAGACATTATGAGCATTGAAGTCCCCCAGCAGAAGAAATGGGCGGGGGAGTTGGCTAATAAGGTGTGTGAGAGCCTCAGAGTCTATCACATCCTGAGGTGGTAAGTAGACTGAACAGACTGTGAGCCTCCGACCCACGAGAAGGTCAACTGCAACTGCTTGCAAGTCTGTAACGAGAGGGAGCTCAGATGAGGGGTGCATGTCACGGACAAAAACCGCAACACCACCCTTTGCCCTTTGCCCCGTCAGATAATCTTTCTGATATACGGTATAGCCCCATAAAGAAGGAGCATCAGTGGCCCGAAAATGTGTCTCTTGGAGACATAAGCACAAAGGGCACTCTCGTACAAGGAGTTGTAATTCGGCCACATGCGTCCTGAACCCATTCAGGTTCCACTGTAATATGGGAGCTAGTGATTAGGGTGGCTGAACTTTCACCCTTCCTCTGTGCTTTGGAGGAGAGCCTGTACCCGCCGGAGATTTATTCCTGGGGCGAGAAGATCGCCCTCGGTCGACATCAATGTCCATCAGCTCCGATGACGACCCACGGGAGATGTCAGACAGTACGATGGCCTCGTCATCGGACCGACCCTGACTAGTCTCCTCAGGTGGCAAAACCTTCACCTTCGGCGTCTTTGTCTTAGAATGCACAGCCTTGTCAACAGGTGGAGCTTTACTCGCCTGGGCAGAAGGCGCCATAGGGGGAGAGGCAGGAAGTACCCCAATGTCAGCAACCACAGCCTTGTCCGACGTTGCAGGGAGAGCCGCGGGTTGCAAAACAACCGCAGCAGCACAAGTGCATTGGCAAACGCAGGTATTAGTGCTAACACTAGCAACCTCCGTTTGCGTAGCAACAGTGGCCATTTGCACCGGTTTCTTCAGAGCAGAAGCGAAAGATGTTGTAAACACAGGAGGTTGCATGGCCTTAAAGAGCTTCTTGGCCTCACCATAGGGGATGCGCTTAGATGTTTTAATCTCCTGTACCTTCCGTCCTTCGAGATAGATGGGGCAGACCCGGCTCCAGACAGGGTGACTCCCAGAGCAATTCACGCACTTCACAGGCGATGAACAATCGGCTCCTTCATGGGCAGGCTGACCACATTTACCACAAGTGGCTATCCCATTGCAACCCAACGTAGTATGCCCAAAGCGCTGACATTTAAAACAGCGCATTGGGTTGGGGAAATATGGCCTTACTGGCAAACGTAAGAACCCCGCTTTAACATGCTCTGGGAGTCTCGGGCAACTGAATGTGAGAATAAACGAGTCGGATTTGACTAGGTTCCCATCGACTTGTTTCATAATATGCTGCACGTCAACAACACCATCATCAGCCCATTAAAATTTTAACTCATCTGTGGGGATATCCACCAAGTCCCTACATGTCACAACACCCTTACTATAGTTCAGAGTGGAGTGGAGCTCGGTCTCGATAGCGTACTCTCCGAGACAGGTTGCCTTCCGAAGAGAAGCGACTTGACGGGAACTGGAAGTCTCAACTAACAGAGTCCCATTGCGAAGTCGCTTCACAGATTTAAGTGTTCCTGCAATCCCCTCAAGACCCTTGTGGATGTAAAAGGGAGAAACCCTCTCAAAGCTACCCTCCTTCTGTTTAATAATAAAAAAAAACATTCTGATTATCAGCATGTGCTCTGTTACGACAGTCTGACAAATTTCGATCAACACCAGGCGCTGGAGGACTCCCAGCACGAAGCCGCTTTTTCGATTGGGTGTGTTTTCCTACCAGTGGCCCACCCAATCCACTGGTAGGGGGAAACGTAGAGGTCGAAGGGTCCATTGTGGTCCCATGAGCAGCTAGGGAACTAAAGGTCCGCTCAGACAGAGCCCCACGTGCCTGAGTAAGCCTGAAACAATTGGGGTGCGGCAGGTGCCCCAGAGGTTGCCCGCTTGCGACTGTTCCACCCCAACAGCCATGCATCTCATAGGCACGGAGCACACCGGAAGATTGAGGGGTTTTTATAGAGGTTGTCCTTCCTTGCAATCCAGGCGGTCAAGCCAAGATTACCATTCCCCGCAGCACACAACATTCCACCGCCGCGCCATACGGTGGTCGCTGAAGCATGTCCGGGGGTTACGGTGACAGGAGTCTGGCGGCGCTGACCACTCCCCAGCTCAGGACCCCGGGGTCGCCAAGCCCGTACTCAGCAAATGAAAGCTGAGCCCCTGGGGGCATACCGAATTTAACAAGAGGTAAAATATTTATATTCAAGAGTATGTGAGGTCACACAATGTATAATTTGTGTTGAACAATTGCAAACAATATAGGAATTTAGAAAACAAAGTAGGAATTATTATTTGGTAAGAAACATTTCATCAGTTAAAGATGACAGATCATAAGTAAGTAACAGTGAAGATAAAAAGTACTCAAAGACTTTTAAAATTTTTGTATAGAGAGAGATCACACATGGTCTTCAGAGCCTGATCACACAGTGCACGTTTTTAATTTTTATTATGATTTTAGATTAATCAGAAACAAACAGTTGATAATGAAAATGTACAAAAAGACATTTAAACTATGATGAAAGCAAAGGTGTCTGGTGATTATGGTGCTTCAAAAGAAATTATTGAAGCTGGATAAAAACTAATATAAAATAAAAATTGCAGAGTGTTTGCAAAAGAAGACAATTCCTTCTAGCTGGAACAATGCTGCAACTGTTCTGCATTCACAAGCAAGAGGACAAGCAAGACAAAAGAAAAAGATAACTGTAGACCTATCAGCCCATTTCTTTAATGTACAAGGTATTCATCAAAATTATCACCAATCACATAGGATAGAGGATAAAATTATAGATTTTAACCAAGTGAAGGAGCAAGATGGCTGGATATGGCGATGTAGACCATTTGTGAGTCGTAAACAAAATTACAGCGCAGGCAATGATTTTGAACTGCACAAATTTGTTTTAGATTCATGTATTATTAAAGTACCACTGCACACACTTCACAGATTTTGATGAAGTTTTAGACTCAGTTTCAGTCAAATCTGCACAAACAGCCTTTGAAAATCAGTGAACTGAATTATGGAAAGGGTTGTTGCTATTCACCATATAGCAGAGATAATGTGTCACAGACAGGAAAGAGAGAGAGAGAGAGAAAAAGAGGAAACTCAGATCTCATACACAACCACCATGGTCTTTGTCTGCTGATGCCAGGCTCAGTGAAAGGTGAAAATCAACTGAAATTGGCTCAAAGATTTAATGAGATTAAAGAGAGACTGTAGTGTGGCTTGCAGATCTGTGGGTGGATAAGTGTAAAGGAGGGATACGGAAGATGCCACTAGATTAGGTGAAGTTGGTACTGGAACAGAGAGGAGAAGGCAATGGGGGTGGGGAGGGGTTGGTAGGATAAGATACAAGTTCATGTGGCACAGGACGGTACAGGAAATAACATTCGAAAATGTGCAAAAGTGATGCAGAAAGAGAGATCAATTTGAAGGTATAGGATTAATGATATCAGTGGGAGTAATGTGGGACATGAGATGCTGCATCAACAATTGATGCAGTCTTGTAGCTGTCTGTTGTGCGCGGTGGAGATAGTTGACACAGTAGAGAGTCAGTGTGGTTGGTAAGGTGACAAGAGAAACACAAGAAAAGAAGAGAAAGGAGGACTGGCCTCAGCAGCCAGTGACTGTGGTCTTGTGTGTGTGTGTGTGTGTGTGTGTGTGTGTGTGTGTGCGCGCGCGCGCGTGTGGGTTTTTACATAACTGAGGAGGCCCAGTACCTGATAACCTCAGACAGATGAATACAGTGCAAGAGATGCAAGACAACACATATCCAAACATCACCCAAACTACTTCTGTAAATATTTGCGCTCAACAAAAGTAAAAATTTCTCGAAATGCATTGAGCTAAGCATGAAAAAATACGTAACTGGACCAGCGATTCATTATTTAAATAATAAATAACAGCTGTAGGCTTTCCAAAAATATTGATTATGACGTATGAAATTGAATCAAATGTTTCACCTTCCCAGACAGTTATTGATTCAGGTTACATCAGCATTTTTATCGGATAGTAAATTTTTATTAGATAATAAAAAGTCCCTGAGAAGCATTTTGATGACTATTATATAGATATATATAAAGCGTGAAGATTCAAGAGGGGGTATCCTATATGTAACTTTTACAGCTTAAAAATTATTTCCCACATTTTACACTTTCCCGTATTTTACATAATTTTTTTGAAGTCCCTTGAAAAGTGGAAAAAGTGGGATTTCATTGTACTTCATACTAGGCCATTCTCTTCCTTGTCCCAGCCCCTTCCCTTCAAGAATATTAATTATGAAGATTTTGTGTCTGATGGCACATCCAATAAATTTTCTTTTTCTTTTCTACATTTTCTTTAGTAATCTTCCCTCTTCATTTGCTTCCTTTAACCCTGCTGTTCTGTTCGGGTCTATATGACCCGAAACGAATATGAACGTTATTTTACATTATGTAAATACCAATATATATTTATGAAACTTTGTGACTTTGTCTGAAAATGGATGAGCAGCATGTGTTTTAAAAGGTTTTAAAAAAGTTTAAGAAGTTTGGGCTTCAACTGTAATAGTTGCATATGTAATGTTCGGGTCATAATGACCCGACACAAATATGTTTAGTGTAACTCGTATTTATTTCTAAAATCTGGAAATGGCGAAAATTATTTTTGTTGTGTTGTGTGGGAATAGTGACTGCATCATTCCAACTTACTCTCAACAATCACCTAAAGCTCCATGCGTTCACAACAATGGGCTTGTTTGTTGCTTTCCCCAGGAAATAATAATTGGCAGTTCTCAATAATTGGAATGCTTTGTTTCTGCCCAGTTTGACTTGTGACACCATGGCGATGAGACCATTGAATGATCGTGAGTTGGAAGAAATAGTAAATGCCTCACCAGATGAAGGATCACTTTCTGAGTTTGAAGATCACATCAGCAATGCATCTGAAAGCGAGTGTTCCGATGACAGTTACGACAGTCCACAGCCCATACAAAATAGTGTAGAGACTTTTCTTTCTAAAAATGGGAATATAGAATGGCAGTTGCATCCACCAGCACAACATGGTCGCCTACCAGCTTCGAACATCATCAAGAGTACCCCAGGAGTTACCAGGTATGCAGTCAGCAGAATATCTGATGTAAAATGTTCATTTGAAGCAGTATTTCACACAGCGCTTCAAAATGAAATAATAGAGATGACAAATATTGAAGGGCAGCGAGTTTATGGTGAACAGTGGACAGATATTGATGGTTCTGTTTTCCATGCATACTTAGGACTCTTACTCCTAGCGGGTGTATATCGATCTCATGGGGAGTCTACAAAAAGTTTGTGGGATAAAGATACTGGGCGAAACATATTTCGAGCAACCATGTCTCATGAAACATTCTGTAAGATATCACGTGTCCTGCGATTTGACAAGAAATCTACTAGAGAGGAAAGACGACGTACTGACAAACTTGCCGCAATTCGTAGTATTTGGGAGAAGTGGGTAGAGGTCCTTCCTAAACTGTATAATCCAGGAGAAAATGTTACTGTTGACGAGCAGTTAGTAGCATTTAGAGGTCGCTGTCCATTCAAGCAGTATATCCCAAGTAAACCGGCAAAATATGGGATCAAAATATGGACCATGTGTGACAGCAAAACTTCATACGTACTGAAAGCCCAAATTTATACAGGAAAGGTGAGTGGAGCGGCACCAGAAAGAAATCAGGGAATGAGGGTGGTATCTGATCTCACTTCTGAGTTACGTGGTCAGAATATCACGTGTGACAACTTTTTTACGTCGTACAATTTGGGGCAGCTGCTTCTGAAAAGGAAATTGACTATGTTGGGAACTATACGGAAAAATAAGCCGGAGCTTCCACACAAAATGACCAACAAGGAGGTACACAGCTCTTCATTTTACTTCACAAATGACACTACTGTGGTTAATTATATTCCTAAGAGACACAAGAATGTTGTACTTATGAGCACTCTCCACCATGATGCGGAAATCAGTGACAGGGCTGATAAGAAGCCAAAAATGATTTTGGACTATAATTCAACCAAAGGTGCTGTAGACACGCTTGATCAGTTATTAGGTACATATACATGCAAACGAAAAAGTAATAGGTGGCCAATGATAGTTTTCTACAATATTCTTGATGTTTCTGCTTATAATGCATACGTTTTGTGGATTTCGGTTGACCCTAATTGGAATGCAAGCAAATTGACTAGAAGGAGAATATTCTTGGAGGAACTTGGAAAGTCACTGATAAAAGAACATATTGCATCAAGAACGCATTTCCCAAGAACAGAAGATTCTTTGAGAATGGTCACAAGCATCCAAAACCCGAATGATGTGGGTGGTGTGTCAGAATCGGTAACAACAAGAAAATCTACAAAACGTGCACGCTGTAAGTTCTGTCCATCAAGTAATGACAATAAAACAAACATGGTGTGTGGAAAATGTAGTAAACATATTTGCAAGAAACATGTAACCTACTTGTGTCCACAGTGCAAGCAGTAAGAAAAGAACTGTAGTATTTTATAAGATGATTGTATTGAAAATTCTGTTGTTTCAAATTTATGTGAATACTTGTGCCTAAACTACAATCAGTAAGAAGAGAGGATTCTAAAGTTGTAGTGCTTTCTATGTTGGAATGTAATAAAAAAACTGTAGTGTGTTCTGTACTGTAGTGTGCTCTAAGATGAATATCTGTAATGACAACTGTCTGTTGTTAGAAAATGTCAATACTTACGTCTAAACTGTCAACAATAAGAATAGAAGTATGGAAAAACTGTAGTGCTTTCTAAGTTGAATGCCTGTAATGGAAACTGTCTGTTGTTTCAAATTTATGTGCATATTTAAATGAAAAATATCCCTCAATAAAGTTGTATGCATTGTTATTATTATTATTATTACCATTATTATTATTATTATTATTATTATTATTATTACTAACAAGGTACTGGAATAGAACAACAATGTCGATAGCTAAAACTGTACCAAAATTTATGTTTCTAAAGCATTTTGATATGTCGGGTCATATTGACCCGAACAGTATATATGTCAAGTAAAAGTGAACAGAACAGCAGGGTTAAGACTTCCTGGTTGGTTTTCCTTTCTGTCCAATTGTTGTAGCCTTTTCTGCTATATCCACATTTCAGCAGCTTCCTTTCCAGTTCATCCAGAGTCCAACTTTCACTTCCATAAAGCCGAGTACTCCCTAAAATAATTTTGCAATGGATTTTCTGCCATTTACATTCATATTTTTTTCTGGTTCAAATGTTTTTCTTAGTCATAAATGGCTGTTTTGCCAATGCAATCCTTCTCTTCACTGCCGTTAAACATCTATTGTCCTCTGCGATCATACTATGAAGACGACAAAATTGTTTCACCTAATCAATTTTGACGTCACCAATATTACATCGGTTCTAGTTCCTCCTGTACTGTTTCTGCACTAGCATTACTTTTGTTTTAAATTGGTTCACTTTTAATTTCCACAGTTTAAGAGGGCCTGAGTGGACTTGCAGCATTCTATTCAAATTTTTTTTTCCAGAGTCTGCAGCTGTCATGATGTATTCAACAAATCTGATCCAATGTATCCTTTCACCTTTGTCTTCTCCTTCTTGATATGAATAACTTTTTCAACAAACATAATAAATAAATATGGGGATACGGGACATACTCGTCTAATTCTTTTTCTAATCCTGAACTCTTCTTCTACCTTCCTGATGTTTACTTTTTGTGCTTTGGTTCTGATGCAGTGATTATTCTTCTAGCATTCCAGTCAAGTTCTATTTTTGTCATAACTGTAAAGAGTGGCTTCTAGTTCACATTGTCAAAAGCATTTTCTAAGTAAATAAAAGTAAGGTAGTCTGGCCAGAATTGCCAAATGTGTGCATGAGGTGTACCTGGCTTGTGTGTAAATGTGTGTGTTTTCCTTTCTTTTCTAAAGAAGGCTTTGGCCAACCGCTAAGTGTGTAACAGTCTTTTTGTTGTGCCTGTTTGCAATTCAACATGTCACCTTCACAGTGAGTAGCAATCTATACTTTTCATAACACCATTGACATTCCAACCAGGACTTACCATTGTAAGGAATGTTATTCTATTCATACCCATCCTTCTCTCTAATAGCATGCACATGGCCAAAATTGCTTCCCTTGTACCTCTGCCTTCTCTAAATCCAAATTAGCCTTCTCCAAATACTGATCTCCTTTTCCTTTTATCGTGCTCTAACTACATTAATCACACACATATTGTTCTATAATTGTTATATGCCAATGCTACAACTCCATTAAACTTTACCAGGATAATCAGAAATTCAAAATGAAAGGGAAGCTGGAAAAGCAGATTCCATGACACTAACATTATTCTCAGTAGCCCCATGCGAAAACAAAGATGTGAATACATGTTAATGGAATGTTATCTGGAAAACCTCCATTTAACTGATAACAACATACTGATTGATTTTTTAAAAATCTGCTTTAGTTGCACTGCTATAGCTGCACTTTTATTTTGTCAAATGAACATGTTTCAGTACCATCATTAGGCCATTCCCTAGTGCACAGTCATCAAAGTCACTTACCCCTATCAAAAATATGTCTGGAATTTGTAATGTACTGTTTACCTCTAGTGTGGATAAACTTCCACAGCAAGTAGGAAAATGTAATATAGTAATTTTGAAAGTAGGACTTAAAATCATCTATAACACTATTTCACAAGGGTTCTATTTTTGATATTAAAGTGTGTGCTTCTAAACCAGTTTACCATGGGAAATTCAAATATGTAAACAAAATATTGTTGTCAAAATATTGTTTTGCATCCAGTAGTAATGGAACGTGACAATTTCTTGTTCAACAGCAGGTGGGAAGAATAAGAAGTCAATGGGTTATCCCCCGCCACACCTATGCAATTAAGACCACCTGCAATAGCTCATTAATTTGAACGATGACAGACAGTTGCTGCCTCGGCAGTAAACTTTCACGCTTCCCAGAGGGAGTTGCATTGAGTTTACAACAATGGTGTGAGCCGTAATTTGTGTCAATCTTAATGAGTGAGTGTTTTGGGTGCCAAGTAACCATCTCTGTCATATTTCTGAGCGAAGTTGAACTTCCTGTGTTTAAATTGATGTAGCCTGGTGCTGAAGGTAGACTGACTGACTGTTTTTACATATCAGCATTTCTCTAGTTCTCTAGTATTAATGTATTACAGGTGTACTGCTGAAGAGGTATTTTTAAATTTTCAGAAATATGGATGTCGATATAAGCCAGATAACTTCTGCTATATCTGAGGGAAGTTCACTTTTGTCAGAAATAGGAAGAAATTTCAACAGTCATAAAGAAAGCATATACACATTACTTTAATAGAGGTAGGAGACCAAGATAAAGAATGGGCACCACATTTCAGTTGTGCTACATGTTATTGCAAACTAATTCAGTGGTGGAAGGGTAAAGAGAATTTGGCATTGTTCGCTGTGCCCACGGTGTGGAGAGAGCCAAGGACAGCGTTACTGATTGTTATTTCTGTCCAACAAAAATTCGGGGTTTTACAAAATAAAAATTGAAGGGGCACATTGTTTACCCAGATCTGCCTTCAGCAAGAATGCCAGTGTAGCACACTGACAGCCTTCCAGTACCTTCAAGAGCTTCAGGTCAAATTCGGAGTGACAGTGAAGTTAGTAGTACTGAAGAAATCACAGATGATCCTTTATATCACTGCACAAGTGAGTCATCACCACATTTTTTAACATAAGCAGATTTAAATGATTTAGTACGTGATCTAGGACTAAGTAAACAAAAGGCACAGCTGCTTGGGTCAAGATTAAAAGATTACAATCTACTCCTCCAAAGTACTAAAATCAGTGTGTTCAGGCACAGAGAACATGCCTTTATTTCCTATTTTGCAACTAACGGAGCACTGACATTTTGCAATGACATTGCTCGCCTAATGAAAGTGCTGAATTTCACCTATATTTCACAAGAGTGGAGACTTTTCACAGATGTGTTGAAACAAGTCTCGAAGGTGTTTTGCTCCATTACGGAAATAAAATACCTTCTCCACAAGTAGCTTACGCCAGCTTGACCAAAGAGAATTACGAATTCGTACAAAGGATGCTAAATTCATTACAATGCAATGAATACAAATGGCAAATATATGCAGATTTCAAAGTAATTGCTATGGTACTGGGAATGCAACAATGCTACACAAAGTATGCCTGTTTTCTTTGCGAGTGGGATAGTCGAGGCAGAAATTCTCACTATGTAAAAAAGAAATGGCCTAGGCGAAGATAGAAAGTGGGCGAATAGAATGTACAACATTAAAGTCTGGTAGCTCCTGAAGGGGGTAGTGGGTCTGCATATCTAGCTACCAGCATTTTTCAGCTGCAAAGGTGTATTTGCGGCCCCATAAATCAAGGAGCTGCAGAAAGATGCAAATTCTGAAGCACATTTAACTGACAGAGAATAGACAGCATGGGACTGTTTCGAGATGGTGTCAGAAAAATTCCTTGGAAGAAGAGCTACTAACTACAAAGCAATGGTAAACGACATGATCAAAACATATTAAGATCTGTGGTGCAATATGTCTATGAAGGTAGATATGATGGTCTCTCATCTGAACTGCTTCACAGAAAGTTGTTATCCAGAATGAGATTTTCGCTCTGCAGCGGAGTGTGCGCTGATATGAAAAGGCAAAGGTCCCAAGTTCGAGTCTCGGTTCTGCAAGGTTCGCAGGAGAGCTTCTGTGACGTTTGGAAGGTAGGAGACGACATATTGGCAGAAGTAAAGGTGTGAGGACGGGGCGTGAGTCGTGCTTGGGTAGCTCAGATGGTAGAGCACTTGCCCGCAAAAGGCAAGGGTCCTGAGTTCGAGTCTCAGTCCGGCACACAGTTTTAATCTGCCAGGAAGTTTCACATCAGCGCACACTCCACTGCAGAGTGAAAATCTCATTCTGGAAACATCCCCCAGGCTGTGGCTAAGAAATGTCACCGCAATATCCTTTCTTTCAGGAGTGCTAGTTCTGTAAGGTTTGCAGGAGAGCTTCTGTAAAGTTTGGAAGGTAGGAGATGAGGTACTGGCAGAAGTAAAGCCGTGAAAACGGGACGCGAGTCGTGCTTGGGTCGCTCAGATGATAGAGCACTTGCTCACGAAAGGCAAAGGTCCAGAGTTCGAGTCTCGGTCCGGCACACTATTTAATCTGCCAGGAAGTTTCAGTTGTAGTTATGTATCAGATGAACATGGCAAAAGATTCCATGAAGACTTTTGTACTATAGAAAGGCGTTATGAAGGGAAGTGGGTACCATCTATGATAGGAGATTATTGCTAGAATATCATTCGAGAGAAGAAAGATTCACAATAAAAGAGAAAAAATTGATGTGCATTACAATACAATGGATTTTTTTTTTTTGGTCAATTTTCTGTAATTTCTCACGTCAAATAAATGCTACAAAGCTTATACACAAAGATTACAGTGTTATATGTTAGATCTCACCCTCCATTAATGTGATGAGCTTATACCATCATAAAACATGAATTTGTTTATCAAATTTCTCCTCATGTTTGCTGCACTATATCAGAAACAGAAAAGAGAAATTGAAATTGTGAAACTATTCCTGACAGAAAAAACTAAAAAAAGTTTTGAATTCAACACTCAAAGTACAACTAGGATCACAATGTATTTTTTCAGAAATAGAAAAATAGTATTTTTTGTAGAACAGTGTAATGAGACTAAAATAATATACAAAGAACACACCAAAAAAGGAACTGTACAAATGAAGTTGAAAAATAGTTGGTAAGTTTTTAAGTTGAGGGCAGTTCACGACAAGGACTGCATGAGCAGAAAACATCTGAGCAGAAGAGCAAAGACCATCTGGAGTGTTTTGTCTAACTATAACTTTCAAAGCAAAATATCTGGTGTCCAATGAAACAAAAATTAACTATTTGTCTGTATTAGTAGCTTCAACTTATACCAGCAAAACACGGATTTTTTTTTTATTGACTAAACAACCCTAAAACTGAAGGGTGGACAGCAAGCAATTGGGAGGTGCTAGTTACAAATTATTAAACAAGAAAAGGTCTGAAAAATTATTAAACAAGCAAAGGTCTGTGTTCCCACCCACACAGGCCAATTGGGACTGACTGACTGACTGCCATACCATCCTCTGCCAATGGCATCATTCAGATGCGTGATGGAGGTGCATAGCATCAGCACTGCTCTCTGGCTGTTGTTAGTGTTCTTAAGTTGTGTGTTCACTGTCAAGTTAACTTAAATGCTAGTCTCTTGCAGAAGCTACTTTTGTCAACTTGCAGAGCTTCCACAAGTTAGTGGAAACACTTTATAGCAGATACTTGTCGAACTTGCCGGCTGCTGGAAGTTTTTCTCAAATGCTGGAAGTTTTTCACAACCTTGCAGAAGTTTTGTGTGTTGAATCCAGGTACAAAAATCATGGTGTCCAAAACAAGAATGGTGCAACCCCTAAACATAAATAACTGGCCACAGTCAGCCAAGGAAATGTGAAATGAATATACAAATTAATTTGTTTCACCGAAAGGGGAAGTAGAATGACAGTAGTGTCATCTTTAAATTCTACAGTAAACAAAAATGTTTGTAATAAATACTGCTTGCAAAAATCGAAGAGCAATTAATAGTGATCTCTCTGCAGTATTTTTGTATCTTGTTTTAGAATTTATTATTTTTGTAATAAAAGTAATAAATATTGTTTATAAAATTTGAAGATTAAGTAAAAGGTGATCTCTTGGTGATACAAGTTGTAGCATTCTTGTGTCCTGTTTTCGAATATGTTATTGTACAATAGACGAGATATTTTTTAAGCTTGCATACAAAATTCTCAAATAGTTTTTAATCTGAGTGAAGTTCTTTGATTCTTGTTTATTCAATAGTGTTTCTTGATAATTTAAATATGTACCCATCTGTATCCAAACTTTCTTCCCTTTTCTCTGCTTTTCGTTTTTCTTGATGGTTTTTCTGCAATAGCAATAATAATAATAATAATAATAATAATAATAATAATAATTCCCGTGGAGGCCCAGGAAAAGAACAGGCCTCCGGTATGTTCTGCCAGTCGTAAAAGGCGACGAAAAGAACAAACCACTAATAGGGCTAACCCCCCTTTTAGTGTGATTACTTGGTTCAGGACAGAACTAAAGAAGCCTCGGACAAGCACCGTCATGGGTGGGGACGACGCTTGAACCCTATGCCCGCCCACAATGGTAACGACACTGCTAGCCAACTGGAAAATGATTTAAATCCAAATAGAGGTGTTTTGCAGGATATGCTTCCTGCAACCACCCTAGAAGGAAAACAAAGACAGAGGATGAGATGGTCAGATGAAGTTAATCGACACCTCATGTTCTGTTATTACCAAGCAACAAACCTAGGAACCAACACAACTGGATACAGATCACAAGTATACACAACATTTATTACCAGATACCCGGAATTAAAATTTTTAACAGAACAGCGAGAGCACCAGCAGCAGCGAGTAGTGTTTGTATAAAGCGTTTTTGTACTTATTTGCTGCGCTTAGCTTTTAAATAGTTTTTCTGGGAAAACCTAGCGTAGTTTTCGCGTCTCGTATTTCAGTGAGTGTTTCTTGATTATCAGAGTAGCTCATCAGAAGATTATCTTGGGAATTTGTCACCGTATAGGGTAGGGTAAACATAGTCATGTGTAGGGACTGTGGTTGTTGTGAGCAGACGCAAGGAGAATTGGCCACTCTTCGGGGGCAGGTGGAGGCTTTGTCTGTTAGGCTCATCGAGCTTGAGGCGCAGGCGTCGGCTCGTAGTGGCGTTGGGGCAACTGTGGTGAGACCTATGCCTACTTCGGTGGCCTTGGAATCACATGGAACCCCTGATGTCGCTGCGTCTTCCGGCAGTGAGCATCTTACCGGTCAGCCATCACTCCAGGGTGAATGGCGGACAGTGGTGGGCTCGCGCGTGCCTGGCCGAAAGGCGAAGGTGGGATCTGGCCGCGTGGCAGCTGCCTTACCCCTTTCCAACAGGTACGGGGTGCTTCCTAGTGGTGATGACATTGTTTCCGAGCCACCACAGGATGCCTCGCCTATTGGGCCAGTGGCCGATTCTCCGGCAAGGTCCCGACAGTCACAGAGGGTGGGCCTATTAGTTATAGGGAGCTCCAACGTTAGGCGGGTTATGGAGCCCCTCAGGAAAATAGCGGGTAGGTCGGGGAAGAATGCCAGTGTGCACTCGGTGTGCTTGCCGGGGGGTCTCGTCCGTAATGTGGAGGAGGCCCTTCCGGCAGCTATTGAACGCACTGGGTGTGACCGGCTGCAGATAGTAGCACATGTCGGAACGAATGACGCCTGCCGCTTGGGTTCTGAGGCCATCCTTGGTTCCTTCCGGCGGCTGGCTGATTTGGTGAAGACAACCAGCATCGCACGCGGAGTGCAAGCTGAGCTTAATATCTGCAGCATAGTGCCCAGAGTCGATCGCGGTCCTCTGGTTTGGAGCCGTGTGGAGGGTCTAAACCAGAGGCTCAGACGACTCTGCGACTATAATGGTTGCAAATTCATCGACCTCCGTTATTGGGTGGAGAACTGTAAGGCCCCCCTAGACAGGTCAGGCATGCACTACACACCGGAAGCAGCTACTAGGGTAGCAGAGTACGTGTGGCGTGCACACGGGGGTTTTTTAGGTTAGAGGGACCCTCCCTTGGGCGAAACGATAAAATACCTGACGGCTTACCAGAGAGGACATTATCATCATTGATAAAGAACGTCCGTCCTCAGAGACCAAAAACAGGAAAAGTTAACGTAATATTGGTAAACTGCAGGAGTATCCAGGGCAAGGTTCCTGAATTAGTATCTCTTATTGAAGGAAATAGTGCGCATATAGTATTAGGAACGGAAAGTTGGTTAAAACCGGAAGTGAACAGTAACGAAATCCTAGACACAGAATGCAATATATACCACAAGGATAGGATAAACGCCAATGGTGGAGGAGTATTTATAGCAGTAAAGAATTCAATAATATCCAGTGAAGTTATTAGCGAATGCGAATGTGAAATAATCTGGGTTAAGCTAAGTATCAAAGGTGGGTCAGATATGATAGTCGGATGCTTCTATAGACCACCTGCATCAGCAACCGTAGTAGTTGAGCGCCTCAGAGAGAACCTGCAGAACGTCGTGAAGAAGTTTCGTGATCATACTATTGTAATAGGGGGAGACTTCAATCTACCAGGTATAGAATGGGATAGTCACACAATCAGAACTGGAGCCAGGGACAGAGACTCTTGTGACATTATCCTGACTGCCTTGTCCGAGAATTACTTCGAGCAGATAGTTAGAGAACCAACTCGTGAAGCTAACGTTTTAGACCTCATAGCAACAAATATACCGGAACTTTTCGACTCCGTGAATGTAGAAGAGGGTATCAGTGATCATAAGTCAGTGGTTGCATCAATGACTACAAGTGTAATAAGAAATGCCAAGAAAGGAAGGAAAATATATTTGCTTAACAAGAGTGATAGGGCACAAATCGCAGAATATCTGAGTGACCACCATCAAACGTTCATTTCTGAGGAAGAGGATGTGGAACAAAAATGGAAAAAATTCAGAAACATCATCCAGTACGCCTTAGATAAGTTCGTACCGACTAAGGTCCAAAGCGAGGGGAAAGATCCACCGTGGTATAACAATCATGTATGAAAGGTACTACGGAAACAAAGAAAACTTCATCATAGGTTTAAGAGTAGTCGAATCACAGCTGATAAGGAAAAGCTGAACGAAGCGAAAAAGAGCGTAAAGAGAGCAATGAGAGAAGCATTCAACGAATTTGAACATAAAACATTGGCAAACAATCTAAACAAGAACCCTAAAAAGTTTTGGTCATATGTAAAATCGGTAAGCGGATCTAAATCCCCTATTCAGTCACTCGTTGACCACGATGGCACCGAAACAGAGGACGACCGAAGAAAGGCAGAAATACTGAATTCAGTGTTCCGAAACTGTTTCACTGCGGAAAATCGTAACACGGTCCCTGACTTCAGCCGTCGCACGGACGCCAAAATGGAAAATATTGAAATAAACGATATCGGAATTGAAAAACAACTGCTATCACTTAGTAGCGGAAAAGCATCCGGACCAGACGAGATACCCTTAAGATTCTACAGTGATTATGCTAAAGAACTTGCCCCCTTTCTATCAGCAATTTATCGTAGATCGCTGGAAGAACGTAAAGTACCTAGCGACTGGAAGAAAGTGCAGGTCGTTCCCATTTTCAAGAAGGGTCATAAATCAGATGCGAATAATTATAGGCCTATTTCGCTTACGTCAATCTGTTGTAGAATAATGGAACATGTTTTGTGTTCTCGTATTATGACGTTCTTAGATAATACAAATCTCCTTCATCATAACCAACATGGATTCCGCAAACAGAAATCATGTGAAACTCAGCTCGCCCTATTTGCCCAAGAAATTCACAGTGCCGTAGACACTGGCGAGCAGATTGATGCCGTATTCCTGGACTTCAGGAAGGCATTTGATACGGTTCCGCACTTACGTTTAGTGAAAAAAATACGAGCTTACGGAATATCGGACCAGGTTTGTGATTGGATTCAGGATTTCCTAGAAGAAAGAACACAACATGTCATTCTTAACGGTTCAAAATCTGCAGATGTAGAGGTAATTTCGGGAGTACCGCAAGGACCTTTATTGTTTACAATATACATAAATGACTTAGTTGACAACATCGGTAGCTCCGTGAGGCTATTTGCAGATGACACGGTTGTCTACAAGAAAGTAGCAACATCAGAAGACTCGTACGTACTCCAGGAAGACCTGCAGAGGATTAATGCATGGTGCGACAGCTGGCAGCTTTCCCTAAACGTAGATAAATGTAATATAATGCGCATACATAGGGGCAGAAATCCATTCCAGTACAATTATGCCATAGGTGGTAAATCATTGGAAGCGGTAACGACCGTAAAATACTTAGGAGTTACTATCCGGAGCGATCTGAAGTGGAATGATCACATAAAACAAATAGTGGGAAAAGCAGGCGCCAGGTTGAGATTCATAGGAAGAATTCTAAGAAAATGTGACTCATCGACGAAAGAAGTAGCTTACAAAACGCTTGTTCGTCCGATTCTTGAGTATTGCTCATCAATATGGGACCCTTACCAGGTTGGATTAATAGAAGAGATAGACATGATCCAGCGAAAAGCAGCGCGATTCGTCATGGGGACATTTAGTCAGCGCGAGAGCGTTACAGAGATGCTGAACAAGCTCCAGTGGCGGACACTTCAAGAAAGGCGTTACGCAATACGGAGAGGTTTATTATCGAAATTACGAGAGAGCACATTCCGGGAAGAGATGGGCAACATATTACTACCGCCCACATATATCTCGCGTAATGATCACAACGAAAAGATCCGAGAAATTAGAGCAAATACGGAGACTTACAAGCAGTCGTTCTTCCCACGCACAATTCGTGAATGGAACAGGGAAGGGGGGATCAGATAGTGGTACAATAAGTACCCTCCGCCACACACCGTAAGGTGGCTCGCGGAGTATAGATGTAGATGTAGATGTAGAACAACGACTAGCTGATCAGATCCGTGTAATAATAAAAAATAACAGGATACACCAGTCAGAATTAGAAAACATCAAACAACAAGTACAACAAATACTAGAACAAAATAATGTGCAATCAGAAGAAGAAGAAAATACAGTAATGGACTCAAACATCCCAGAGCAAACAAACAAGGAACAACAAGCATCAATTAAACAATCAGAGGAAAACGAAATCTTAAGACAGCCAACAGAACAAGCACAAATAGAACACGAAGTGACACACATGTTAGATATAGAAGAAAAATTTCAGCTGACATATATAGAATACAAAGACATTAGACAGACATTAGACCATTCTTGCATAGACCACCAAATAACCCACAAGTTGAAACAACAATAACAACTATCAACACAATCATACACAACAAAATAAATGAAAATACAACTATGGAAGAGTTACAACTACTGGTTTACGTAGGAGCACTCACTACACTAAATATACACACTAGGCAGAGATCAGAACCAACCAACACACAGAAGAAACCCACAAAACCAGCATGGCAACACAGGCTACAGATCAGAATAGAAAAACTGAGAAAAGACATCGGACAGCTAACACAATTTATAAGAAATGAAATATCAGACAAAAAACGAAAAAGGTTAGGTAAAATCTCACAACAAGAAGCGATAGAGCAATTAGATGAAAAGAAGCAGAAATTACAAGCATTGGCCAAATGACTTAGAAGATATAAAAAAAGTGAAAATAGAAGGAAACAAAACCAAACATTCAACACAAACCAAAAGAGATTTTACCAAACAATAGATAACACACACATTAAAATAGACAATCCACCAAACATAACAGACATGGAACACTTCTGGAGCAACATATGGTCAAACCCGGTACAACATAACAGGCATGCACGGTGGATACAAGCAGAAACAGACTCATACAAGATGATACCACAAATGCCTGAAGTGATAATTTGGCAACATGAAGTCACCCGAGCAATTAATTCTATGCACAACTGGAACGCCCCTGGAAATGATAAAATAGCAAATTTCTAGCTAAAGAAGTTCACCTCAACACATTCACATCTAACTTAATTATTTAACATTGCAGACCCGTACACATTCCCTGATACACTTACACATGGAATAACCTATCTGAAACCTAAAGATCAAGCAGACACAGCAAACCCAGCTAAATATCGCCCCATAACATGCCTACCAACAATATACAAAATATTAACTTCAGTCATTACACAGAAATTAATGACACATACAACACAGAACAAAATTATAAATGAAGGACAAAAAGGCTGCTGCAAAGGAGCACGAGGATGTAAAGAGCAACTGATAATAGATACAGAGGTGACATATCAAGCTAAAACTAAACAAAGGTCACTACACTATGCATACATTGATTACCAAAAAGCTTTTGATAGTGTACCCCACTCATGGTTACTACAGATATTGGAAATATACAAAGTAGATTCTAAATTGATACAGTTCCTAAACATAGTTATGAAAAACTGGAAAACCACACTTAATATCCAAACAAACTCTAATAATATCACATCACAGCCAATACAGATTAAGCGTGGAATATACCAAGGAGACTCATACGTCCTTTCTGGTTCTGTCTTGCTCTGAACCCACTATCCAACATGCTAAATAATACAAATTATGGATATAATATTACTGGAACATACCCACACAAAATCACACATTTGCTATACATGGATGATCTAAAACTACTGGCAGCAGCCAATCAAAAACTCAACCAATTACTAAAGATAACAGAAGTATTCAGCAATGATATAAATATGGCTTTTGGAACAGACAAATGTAAGAAAAATAGCATAGTCAAGGGAAAACACACTAAACAAGAAGATTACATATTGAATAACCACAGTGACTCCATAGAAGCGATGGAAAAAACAGATGCCTATAAATATCTAGGATACAGACAAAAAATAGGAATAGATAATACAAATATTAAAGAAGAACTAAAAGAAAAATATAGACAAAGACTAACAAAAATACTGAAAACAGAATTGACAGCAAGAAACAAGACAAAAGCTATAAATACTTATGCTATACCAATATTGACCTACTCATTTGGAGTAGTGAAATGGAGTAACACAGACCTAGAAGCACTCAATACACTTACACGTTCACAATGCCACAAATATAGAATACATCACATATATTCAGCAACAGAAAGATTCACATTAAGCAGAAAGGAAGGAGGAAGGGGATTCATTGACATAAAAAACCTACATTATGGACAGGTAGACAATTTAAGAAAATTCTTTCTAGAACGAGCAGAAACTAGCAAAATACACAAAGCAATCACTCATATAAATACATCAGCTACACCACTGCAATTTCATAACCACTTCTACAACCCTTTAGACCACATAACATCAACAGATACAAAGAAAGTAAATTGGAAAAAGAAAACACTACATGGCAAGCACGCGTATCATCTAACACAGCCACACAACGATCAAGACGCATCCAACACATGGCTAAGAAAAGGCAATATATACAGTGAGATGGAAGGATTCATGATTGCAATACAGGATCAAACAATAAACACCAAATATTACAGCAAGCATATTATTAAAGATCCCAATACAACAACAGATAAATGCAGACTTTGCAAACAACAAATAGAAACAGTAGATCACATCACAAGTGGATGTACAATACTAGCAAATACAGAATACCCCAGAAGACATGACAATGTAGCAAAATAATACATCAACAGCTTGCCTTACAACATAAACTTATAAAACAACATGTTTCCACATACAAGTATGCACCACAAAATGTACTGGAGAATGATGAATACAAATTATACTGGAACAGAACCATTATAACAGATAAAACAACACCACATAACAAACCTGACATCATACTCACCAATAAAAAGAAGAAATTAACACAACTAATCGAAATATCCATACCCAATACAACAAATATACAAAAGAAAACAGGAGAAAAAATTGAAAAATACATCCAACTGGCTGAGGAAGTCAAGGACATGTGGCATCAGGATAAAGTTGACATTATACCAATTATACTATCAACTACAGGAGTCATACCACACAATATCCACCAGTACATCAACGCAATACAGCTACATCCAAACTTATATATACAATTACAGAAATCTGTAATTATTGATACATGTTCAATTACCCGAAAGTTCCTAAATGCAATATAACATATACCGTACAGTTAAAAGGAAGTGATGCTTGATCAAGGTCCGCGTCACTTTCCATTTTTAACCAGACTTAACGTCTGAGAAAGTAAATAAATAATAATAATAACATTAATGCAACAATGATGGTGGCTGCGCTGGTTTTTAAACATGACACTGTAAATTCCCACTTGGCTATCTCATGATGAAACTCATGTGGAAACACTTCCGCAAGTACTTGCAGGAAGTTCCTGAAATAAACTTGCCCAAGTGACTTGCGAAAGCAAACTTGTGCCTGTTTTTGTTGTAATGTAAACACCTCAGCAAGTATTTGTGTAAGTTACTTGCTAATAGACACCCGCCTTTAACCTTGGAGCCACTGCTTCCCACTCAAGTAGCTCCTCAACTGGCATCATGAGGCTGAGTGCATTATGTTCTAGTTCCACAAATAAGGAAAAATCCCTGCGGTACTGGGAATTGACCACAGGTACTTCATATAGCAGCTGGAAGTGCTTATCATTGAGCTATGCAGGCAGACAGAATTATTAAAAGGGAGACAGGAAAACTAACAAAGGCATCAGGATATACACTGGAGTTCAATATGTAATTATGGCGATAATGTGAGAATGATATGGAAGTGGGTGTGACACTTAGTCAGGTGACTGAATAGTGGATGGTACAAGAAACTTCTTTGTAGCATTCAAAGAGAAATGAGGAGGAGGAGATTAGTGTTTTAACATGCCATCAACAATCAGTTCACTAGAGATGGGGCAAAGCTCCAATTAGGAAAAGATGAGAAAGGAAATCGGCCGTGCCCTTTGTCAGAGGAACCGGCATTTGCCTGAAGCGATTTAGTGAAATCACAGAAAACCTAATTCAGGATGGCCAGACTTTGGCATGACCGTCTAAGAGAGAAAAGAGCAAGACGATCACTGGAAGACAACATTAGAAACGTGGATGTATCGCTGAAGAACAATTTTCTTGGGAAAGGCTAGAACAGGCTTCCATACAAAAGTATAAGGTATTTCAACAAGTGTACTCAGTGATTTGTCATTACGAAACTGACACAACAATAACAATCACAGGCAAGAGAATAAAAGAAATGAACCTGCTGTACAGATTTAAATGAACTCACAGATTTTATTTTATTTTATTTTATTATGTTTCATTTGTCTCATGCAGTCAGCAGTATTTTCTTTCTCTGAAAACAATTAAGTTTCCCCCCACAACTGTCTCAAGCACAAAAAACTATGCCTTACTGTTGAAAATTAAGCAGACAGAGCATCACCGATTCACTGGCAGGAACATAAAATTTTCAGATTTAGGATATAGCTCAAATTAGATTGCTGAATTAAATCAGAGCTAGCCTGAGCTTCACATGAACCAATTTAGAGAAATCACAGAAAACTAAAATCTAGATGGCTGGACAAAGACAGTACAGTGTACTAACCATTGCATTATCTGACTTGGTTTTCGCAATATGGAGGTGTTTTTCTGTTCATATTGCTTGAAAGCCTGTCTCTATTAAGTGATGAGCAGCCGAGGTCACACAAATGCACAAAACATGTTGGTAACACAAATCAAGAGTTACTAAAAATCTATTTTGAGTAATGGCAAGTATGCTAATTATATAACTGCTTAACTTATAAACACACTGATAAGTACAGAAAAACAATATACATTTTTTATAACAGAAATTCAATGATACCTCAATTTTGAGCCAAATGAGCGATCAAGTAGATTTAAAGAGTAACGACTTGGCGATGTCTCTCTGCTAGCTTCACGACTAGGTCCTGTCGAGAGAGGGATGCTGGATGGTCAACGGTGTCTGCCATCATGTCCTGTTTCTCTGTTTGTATTTGAAAAGGTAGCATAACTTAGTCTGGAAGACGGAGACCCTGAGCGGCTTGTAGCTATGAACAAAATAACAACAATAATAAAGAAAAAGATCATCTTTCAATCATGTTACAAGTAATTTACAGAATAAAAGACATAAACTATATCAGTACATGGGGAAAAATATAAGCATCATCACAGAACTAAATAAAATGTGAAAGGTACATATGCACCAGAGTTTTATTTAACAAAACATCATTTTCATTTAAACAAATACATCCATTTGGCACTCACAACTGTGGTTTTTAATTATTTAAATGAAAAGCGTCATAAATTTCTAAAACCTTGCAATGTCTTGCATTCTAACAGCCTGATATCTCAATCACTAAATATCTAGGTTTTTTATGATTGTTACTGTAGAGTCTCATAAGAAAGAAGTCTACATGCAAGTGCACCAGACACTGCAACTCTTGATGCCTTGTAGTGTCCAACATACCATTCTGTAATGTTTACTTGTAAAATGTTATCCTCAACATCAACTAAATGACAATGTTTTGTACGGAAAATAAACTATATTTATCGATCAACGAATGTTGATGAAAGTCTATTTCACTTGGTTTAGGAAATATTAGATCAAATATATGTTTTCATGTTTGTAAAAATGATTTCACAATTATTCCCTAAATGAGAACTCACTCTGAAGGTGCTTTCTTGTATCTAACACGGCACGAAAATCGGTAATGTTATTGAGTAGACCATTTATCTTGGAAAACTGCACAACCACCTCATAACTTCATATACTGTTGCCTGCTTGTCATCCAATCAGAGATACGTCTTGTAAAGTGTGGGCTACAGTGATGACTACATAACAAGAACAATTTTACATTATCCTTTATCAGCTAGAGAAATGTGCCTGAACTAAAGTCTCAATGAATGTAAAACTTGCAAGAATCATTCACAGGCACACACTCAGCTGCCCCACCATCAAATATGCTGATGAAATGACTGCTGACAGACTAACCATAGCTTTTATATCCATGGCCCCTTCCACTTGTCTCCCATGGTTTTTATCATGCTGGTTACTGCACCATCCAAGGTTTACAGCCAGGAAAATTATCAATACATAATGTATTTCATTGAAACCCTGGCATCATAAGTCATTTTGTTGTTGTTGAACAGTAGCTCTTTACAGCATAGTGAGAGTTCCCAGACCTTGTTACAGTTGAAACCACAGTCACAATTAATTAATTTTTAGATTTTTGGGTTGAAAATGTCAAAAAGTTGACT
Organism: Schistocerca cancellata; assembly: GCF_023864275.1. Lineage (NCBI taxonomy): Eukaryota > Metazoa > Arthropoda > Insecta > Orthoptera > Acrididae > Schistocerca > Schistocerca cancellata. The sequence goes on from NC_064629.1 coordinate 725,128,380, forward strand.
TACTTTTCCTATTTTCATTCACTGATGTCTTACAGCAACAAACTTTGGCATGACTTATCATTGACTTACTTGTCACTTCTTCTTCCGTGTGTATTTGCTTTTAGGAAGCTTTAATTTTCGAGTGCTCTTAATAGTGTTCCATAGATTTCGTGTTTGTTTTGAATACAGTCAGAGAGAGTCCCTTTAGTCAGCCATAGTCAGTGTCAGTGTCGTCGTAACTGCCGCCTGCTTCACGTCTGCTGTGCAGCGAGCTACCTTAATTTAAGTATTAACTGTATTTTTCTTACTTGTCACTTCTTCTTCCGTGTGTATTTGCTTTTAGGAAGCTTTAATTTTCGAGTGCTCTTAATAGTGTTCCATAGATTTCGTGTTTGTTTTGAATACAGTAAGAGAGAGTCCCTGTAGTCAACCATAGTGCCAGTAGTGCTAGAGTTTGTTTTCAATACAGTCCAGAGACAGGTAGTGCTATTTTCATTGTTTTCTACAAGAAGTGGCTAGCAACCACAGTTTAGTGAATAAGCAGCCGCCTTTAGTGAATTAGCAGTCTAGTTAAAGGTTGATTAACTCTCTTCAGTAAATTGTTTCCTTAGGATGGATAGGATGTGTGACTGCTGTGTACGGACGCAGGAGGGGCTGGCCACTGTTCGCGAACAGCTGAGCGTGTTGATGGCCGCGGTCAGCCGTCTTCAGGCTGCTGCCTCGGAGTGTAGCGGCAGTGGGGAGTCTGGTGCGTCGCAAGGTACACCCCAGGTGTTACATGCTTCACCCACTGTCCCTGCTGTCGAGACATCTTCGCGGGTACCGGGCGCGGTTGGGCCACCCTCTCCCCAAGGGGAGTGGCGGGTTCAGCGGCGTTCGCGGCGCACGAGGCGGAAGGTCAATGTGGAGGCTGGCCGTGTGGCATCGCCCGCTCTGCCTGTGAGGGGACATGTGGCTGCTCCTTCAGCAAGGTCCGAGCAGGCACACGGGGGGAGGGGTTTATTAGTTATTGGGAGCTCCAACGTTAGGCGGGTGATGGAGCCCCTTAGGGAAATAGCGAGAAGGTCGGGGAAGAAGGCCAGTGTTCACTCTGTCTGCTTGCCGGGGGGTCTCATCCGAGAGGAGGCCCTACCGGCGGCGATAGAGAGCACTGGGTGCACCCGACTGCAAATTGTTGCTCATGTCGGCACCAATGACTCCTGCCGTCTGGGTTCAGAGGTCATCCTCAGTTCGTACAGGCGGTTGGCGGAATTGGTGAAGGCGGAAAGCCTCGCTCGCGGGGTGGAATCAGAGCTAACTATTTGTAGTATCGTTCCCAGAACCGATCGCGGTCCTCTGGTTTGGAGCCGAGTGGAAGGCTTAAACCAGAGGCTCAGACGATTCTGCGGAGATCTGGGGTGCAAATTTCTCGACCTCCGCTATCGGGTGGAGAAATGTAGGGTCCCCCTGAATAGGTCAGGCGTGCACTACACGCCGGAAGCGGCTACAAGGGTAGCGGAGTACATGTGGAGTGCACATGGGAGTTTTTTAGGTTAGAGAATCCCCTCCCTAGGCCCGACAAGATGCCTCCTGAGACGCGGCAAGATAGGAGTAGGCAAAATGCAACAGGGAATAACAATATTAATGTGCTAATAGTAAACTGCAGGAGCGTCTATAGAAAGGTCCCAGCACTGCTCTCATTAATAAACGATCACAACGCCCATATAGTACTAGGGACAGAAAGTTGGCTGAAACCAGACGTAAACAGTAATGAAATCCTAAACTCAGATTGGAATGTATACTGCAGAGACAGGCTGAACAGTGAAGGGGGAGGCGTGTTTATAGCGGTAAGAAGTGCAATAGTATCGAAGGAAATTGACGGAGATCCGAAATGTGAAATGATTTGGGTGAAGGTCGCGGTTAAAGCAGGCTCAGACATGGTAATTGGATGTCTCTATAGGCCCCCTGGCTCAGCAGCTGTTGTGGCTGAGCACCTGAAGGATAATTTGGAAAATATTTCGAGTAGATTTCCCCACCATGTTATAGTTCTGGGTGGAGATTTTAATTTGCCGGATATAGACTGGGAGACTCAGACGTTCATAACGGGTGGCAGGGACAAAGAATCCAGTGAAATTTTTTTAAGTGCTTTATCTGAAAACTACCTTGAGCAGTTAAACAGAGAACCGACTCGTGGCGATAACATATTAGACCTTCTGGTGACAAACAGACCCAAACTATTTGAAAAAGTTAACGCAGAACAGGGAATCAGTGATCATAAAGCGGTTACGGCATCGATGATTTCAGCCGTAAATAGGAATATTAAAAAGGGTAGGAAGATTTTTCTGTTTAGAAAAAGTGACAAAAAGTAGATTTCAGAGTACCTGTTGGCTCAACACAAAAGTTTTGTCTCAAGTACTGATAGTGTTGAGGATCAGTGGACAAAGTTCAAAACCATCGTACAATATGCGTTAGATGAGTATGTGCCAAGCAAGATCGTAAGAGATGGAAAAGAGCCACTGTGGTTCAACAACCAAGTTAGAAAACTGCTGCGGAAGCAAAGGGAACTTCACAGCAAACATAAACATAGCCAAAACCTTGCAGACAAACAAAAATTACGCGAAGCGAAATGTAGTGTGAAGAGAGCTATGCGAGAGGCGTTCAATGAATTCGAAAGTAAAGTTCTATGTACTGACTTGGCAGAAAATCCTAAGAAATTTTGGTCTTATGTCAAAGCGGTAGGTGGATCAAAACAAAATGTCCAGACACTCTGTGACCAAAATGGTACTGAAACAGAGGATGACAGACTAAAGGCCGAAATACTAAATGTCTTTTTCCAAAGTTGTTTCACAGAGGAAGATTGCACTGTAGTTCCTTCTCTAGATTGTCGCACAGATGACAAAATGGTAGATATCGAAATAGACGACAGATGGATAGAGAAACAATTAAAATCGCTCAAAAGAGGAAAGGCCTCTGGACCTGATGGGATACCAGTTCAATTTTACACAGAGTACGCGAAGGAACTTGCCCCCCTTCTTGCAGCGGTGTACCGTAGGTCTCTAGAAGAGCGTAGCGTTCCAAAGGATTGGAAAAGGGCACAGGTCATCCCCGTTTTCAAGAAGGGACGTTGAACAGATGTGCAGAACTATAGACCTATATCTCTAACGTCGATCAGTTGTAGAATTTTGGAACACGTATTGTGTTCGAGTATAATGACTTTTCTGGAGACTAGAAATCTACTCTGTAGGAATCAGCATGGGTTTCGAAAAAGACGGTCATGTGAAACCCAGCTCGCGCTATTCGTCCACGAGACTCAGAGGGCCATAGACATGGGTTCACAGGTAGATGCCGTGTTTCTTGACTTCCGCAAGGCGTTCGATACAGTTCCCCACAGTCGTTTATTGAACAAAGTAAGAGCATATGGACTATCAGACCAATTGTGTGATTGGATTGAGGAGTTCCTAGATAACAGGACGCAGCATGTTATTCTCAATGGAGAGAAGTCTTCCGAAGTAAGAGTAATTTCAGGTGTGCCGCAGGGGAGTGTCATAGGACCGTTGCTATTCACAATATACATAAATGACCTGGTGGATGACATTGGAAGTTCACTGAGGCTTTTTGCAGATGATGCTGTGGTGTATCGAGAGGTTGTAACAACGGAAAATTGTACTGAAATGCAGGAGGATCTGCAGCGAATTGACGCATGGTGCAGGGAATGGCAACTGAATCTCAATGTAGACAAGTGTAATGTGCTGCGAATACACAGAAAGATAGATCCTTTATCATTTAGCTACAAAATAGCAGGTCAGCAACTGGAAGCAGTTAATTCCATAAATTATCTGGGAGTACGCATTAGGAGTGATTTAAAATGGAATGATCATATAATGTTGATTGTCGGTAAAGCAGATGCCAGACTGAGATTCATTGGAAGAATCCTAAGGAAACGCAATCTGAAAACAAAGGAAGTAGGTTACAGTACGCTTGTTCGCCCACTGCTGGAATACTGCTCAGCAGTGTGGGATCCGTACCAGATAGGGTTGATACAAGACATAGAGAAGATCCAACGGAGAGCAGCGCGCTTCATTACAGGATCATTTAGTAATCGCGAAAGCGTTACGGAGATGATAGATAAACTCCAGTGGAAGACTCTGCAGGAGAGACTCTCAGTAGCTCGGTACGGGCTTTCGTCAAAGTTTCGAGAACATACCTTCACCGAAGAGTCAAGCAGTATATTGCTCCCTCCTATGTATATCTCGCGAAGAGACCATGAGGATAAAATCAGAGAGATTAGAGCCCACACAGAGGCATACCGACAATCCTTCTTTCCACGAACAATACGAGACTGGAATAGAAGGGAGAACCGATAGAGGTACTGAAGGTACCCTCCGCCACACACCGTCAGGTGGCTTGCGGAGTATGGATGTAGATGTAGATGAAATAAGTATTTGTCGCTCGGAAGTGTGTAATTAGGGTCACACATAACTGTCGTGTCTTTATAATCTGTAGAAAATGCTTAATTCGGTGTTTCTGCAAGACTCATTTGCTTTTTTCCAGATAATACACTATCATGTGGAAGACACACATTAGCTGTGGTCTTCTCAGGTTCTTCTAGTTCTACGGTCATTATAAGTTGTAGGACAGAAGAATATGTATCTGTGTAACCACTCACAGAGTACACAGTCTTCAGCTGCTCAAAAATTTCTTTGTGAGACATTCCATGCCATAGAGGATGCAAGCACTACTAACAGGAATGAACTCTAAAGGGTAAGTTGGAAGAGTAATGAGATATGGGAAGTAGGGAAGGAAGATTAGGGTTGTCAATTAGATACAAAGCACATGCTCAAATGGAGTATGGAGGGAAATGAAACTGGCCATGTCCTTTCGAAGGGACCATCCCAGCATTTGTCTTATGTGGTTTAGGACAATTGAAGAATGGAACTCAGCTCATTCTGCACACAGAAATGTATGTAAATGGGGGTAGGTAAATTTACATTACTTTTTTAGTCAATACCCATGTTTATATCTGAACTATTGTGACCACATATAAGAAATTATTCCATCCAGCATGGGCTGTAACTAATAAAAGTGTTTCTTCTGAGATATAGTCAAGTGTAACACTTATGCTTAACATAGAGTAATAAAAGTTTGTCACCACATCATTTATTTTACAATAAGTAAGTAATTAAAAATAAAAGGAGGAACTAATAATCCAAACAACACTTTACATTTCTTTTCCATTGTGTATTAAATTGTAATGGTTAATCAATATGTTCCACAAACTGTCAATAAATTATATTATTCAGTATTTAGCTATCATTCTCCTGAATGTAACAGTCTAGTTAATTTTATTAATAAAAGTTTATTTAACGAAATATGACCAAGTTACGATACATACAAAATATGTACTACCTAAAATTTCTGCACAGGTGAAAGTTATTCGTATTAGCCTTGACATACCTCAACTGAAAACACCTTTTCTCAATTTTTTTCCAAAAATAATGTCTTTGAATAGTTGCTGATAATAAAGACTTTCACGTTCCAGAATATTCTTTTGTAAAATTGAATAAGATTTTAATTACCAATACTATATATTTCTAACCCTAATTCTCAGGTCTCACTTTGTCAAAATTAATATTGAAATTAAAAAATTTTCATTTCAAGAAAATTCTTGTGGGAAAGGTGGTGGTGGTAGTGGTGGTGGCGGTTGTCATCGTGGTGATCGTTTTGCAGGGCACTCAACTGTGCGGTCATCAGCCCCCATAAAAAATCAGAATTTTTACACAGTCCACTCTAGCCTGTCATGAATGATGAAGTGATGAGGACAACACAACCAACCAGCTCCCTGGCAGAGAAATGTGGGAAAGGTGAGACTACAAATACAGCTACTGCGCACCAATTCAGTGAGTAAGTGTGTTTCATGGGCCAGTTCAGCGAATCTTTGTTTCACTTTCAATCTGTAAAGGAACTTGGGTTCTTAACCATCCTACAACAAATAACATTTGTCAAAGTCACAGTTCAGATTTCTAACGCGTTCTGATATTGAGAAGCCTATCTACGCACACAGCAAGAATGTACTTAATTCATTAGACAATAAATTACAGGCTACTGGCATATTTTGTGATCAGTCAAAGGCATTTGACTCTGTAAATCACAACATTCTTTTCAGTAAATTAGAATATTATGGTCAAAAGGAAATGTTGCAAAATGGTTCAAATTCTACCAGGACAGGACAAAAAGGATGTCAGTAGGAAAGAGATTGTATTAAGCTATTAGGTATCATTCAACTGGGAACTAATTACACGTGCTGTTGCACCAAATTCCATCTTAGATCCCTTACTTTTCCTTGTGGATATCAATGACCTTTCATCAGTAACATTTCGAAATGGCAAGTCAGTATGCAGATGATAGTTAAAAGTTTAATTATGAAGAAAGTTCAGTTTAAGATGAGCCTCAAGGATCTATTGGCAGCCAACTTCTTCTACTCCACTGATGAATTTTTCAGTAGAACTCACTGACATGTATATGTTACTTAATAATCTCAAATAATGTTAAGTATTACATACAACCTGACTCCTGTATAAATTTAGTGACAAGTTTGTTATTGCATTTTAAATGAAAATATGTTCATGATTTTTTTGCTTATACCACATCCATGAGGACCATTTCACTTGGGATCTGTGAAAGGTACATTAGCATACCTGTTGTTATTTGTAATTATTTACTGCGTATTTTTGTTTTCTGACATGTTCTACATCCTTATGGATCTCCTCACTACAGCTCTATTGGAATGAAAAGTAAATCTAATCTAATTTAACCATACCAAACCCAAACTCAGAAAACAGGCACAAGCAAAAGAGAAAGATACACAAAACACAGTTTGTTTGTAATGTTTTCTCCCAATGATAATTAAGTAGTGCACGAATGGTGAACACTTACACCTACAATGCACTTACTTTGATCAATGATCAACGCTGCTGCATACTGACTTGGCTGGAATATTACAACATGAACACTGAGGTGGCTATAAAGTCATCACTGCACGAGATCATAGATACTTAATACACTAATTTGAGTTGTAATTGCTGAGATCCACCTTCCCATTTTCTTAATGGGATCTGTGTGAATCTTACAATTGATATGAAATTTTATCAGCTGTTCTGATAACACTGAACAATGTTGATGCAAAAATGTTGCTTACAATGACTGCCCTAAAAATCTGCCACTTAAGGTACACAGAGAACTGTGCTACGTAGCCAGAACAGAAATCCCAGTTACAAGCCTTTGCTTTATTGGAAGGAAGTGACCCCTGCTCATATTACTCGTATACTGGAGCAATATTTACATTATTTATTAACTACACTTTTACAGGGTATGTACTAAGAACAGGAATGGCAACATTACAGTTTCATATTTTCTCATACGAACTTGTAATTATCTAAGTTACCTTAAAATTCATTTGACCAACTGTCTACCATTTACAAGGCTATCTTTTCTCTGTTGTTTCATTTACTATACTTACAAACTTGAGCACAATCCTTACATACATTCTTGTTTCAGCTGAAGCTAAGTATTGGCAAATAATAAATTCTATAAATTACTTCCATCCTGGCTCCTCCATAAAAATTTGATCTATGATAAGCAACAACTTCAGAAAATAAAACCTTACTTGTTACAGAAATATATACCCACTACTTTACAGTTAACATCTATTAAAATTTATTTTATTATATGCCTTGACTTTTAATGAGATTTTGGGTCTCTTTCACACCAAGAATTGCATGATCATCATCATCATCATCATCATCAACAACCACACACACACACACACACACACACACACACAATGACAAATATATTAATAGTAATAAAATGAGAGAAACTGAAGGAAATTAATAGAAAGAACGAACTGAAGATACTTACGTTGGGACTGAGATACATTTGACATCCGACTCCTTGTTCTGCCCAATCTTTCTGGAGATGTTATGACACTTGTGGACATGCCAGAAGAGTCTGCAGCTTGCTTTCCTGGCCGAGCTGCGAACAACAATTATTTTCCAGAATCTTCCTATCAGTGTTCATCTTAATAACAGTAAAAATGGAACTATTCAAAGCACACAGCAACTTGATACAGCAACTTGGGTAAATGAGCAAATTTTTCCATTCCGTACAAGATACCGGAGAGAACAGCAAAGGAGAAAGGCAAGGTGAGGACAACTCAAACAAGAACCATGTTGCTGAGAGTTGTTTTTATAAGTCTATGTTTAATGAGTTCCAAAAGCAGACACAATGGTGCTAGACTGGGCAGTACACTTTTTCATATTTGGTGAGTATGTCCAAATATTTATTGCAGTATAAACAAAATTAGTGAATTTAAGTTATAAAATTCTCTTCTAATTAAAACTAGGGAAAATAATATAATAATATACTAAATTTCTGATACACAACCTTGGGCATCTTAGCTAAGATGAAATATTAATGATGCATGCAACAGTGTAATGTACATTGCCATGATCAGCTGGCCAATGATATATTTCATTATGGATTCATAGGCCTAGTTGCAACAATGTCAGTGAACTAGCATAAAATTATATGAACGGATCAAATCATGAGGAAGGTAGTGAGAACAAATGGACCACAGCAGCAGACTCAGATTGTTCTACTGTATGTTTCTTACTGTGTGTGTGCATGTACGTGAAGAGGGCACTTGTATAACATTGCACGCCTTGGAAAATTTTTAATTAGCCAGGATTTTTATTGAACAGAAATATTCCCAAACATTTGTGTAGGCTTCATTTACACATCAGCATATGATATCGCATTATGACTGTAGTAACACAGATCTGTCACGAGTCTACTACTTTGCTAAAACAGAATTTACAATAAATATAAAACATACAAAACTTTTCAGCAAGAAGATGCCTCTGATTATGCAAATGTGGTTTAAAATCAAACATGAAGTCAAATAGTTTCTCAAAACCTTCCATCATAGCAAAAACTAAAAAAGAATTGAATTCAGCTAAAGTAACCAGCTTACTTACATTGCCTATGGTCATCTTATATCCAAGCAGCAAAAAAACAAACAGAAACACAGATTGATTATAAGGACTAGTAGGCACATACGTAAGCAAGCGTTAATGATACCAGAGGAAAACAGAATCTCTCCTTTATTCAAACCCCACTTTCACCTTGATTCCAATTAAGAATAGTGGGGGCGAGGACAGAGAGGAAGAAAGAAAGAAACACACACACACACACACACACATACACACACACACACACACACACACACACACACACACACACACACAGTGGCAGGGGGCTGAGATGGGTGTAGGGAAGAGGACAGAAGGGTGCGACAAACTAAAGGTGAGGTGAGGGTGGAGATATCATGTAGTGTATATGAGAGAGAGAGACAAATGTAACAGCAGAGCCCTTTTCTGTCCCCTCTAATGTCATAGAAGTACATGTAGAAAACTACTGGAAAAATTTCATGAACCCATTACTGATACTGATTTACTACAATCACAGAGTACGATAATGGCAAAGGTCATAGACAGCTTCAACTTTATAAAATCATTGCATATAGTACAAATCTAAAAACAACTACCAGATCATTTCAAAAATTGCAAAAATAATAGATACAAAAAATAATGGTAATGTGTAACAGTCACCCTCCCCAAAAACAGAGGGAGGGAGACAATTTGTACTACCAGTTCCTCAGTTTATTCCATTGTCAAAGAGGCTTTGTAAGCAGGTGCCTTGTCCTAAAGAATGTTGTTTTTATTTTTTTCATTTGGATCCATTTTCATTTATTCAGACACCTTTTCTTCCAAATTTTTCCAACAATTGTGAGATTTCTGTGGTATCCACCAGATTTTGTTTCACCCCTGGTAAGGTACTCAATAAGAAGAATGAATTTTGCAACCTAAACAACACTGGTCATAACTTCTGCTACAAGTTAAGTTAGATTTATCTTTTCTGTGCTGTCGCATATGAGGACAATGCACTGACTAAAAAGCAATGGCAGCAGCCAGACTGAACAATTTATGCTTGCAGAATACATAGCAAATTCCACCACAAGGGTGCCAGCTGGTTGGGGCCGAATTTAACATGTGACATCCCGTGAGACCATGCTGCTCTGTCCGGCTGGGCATGTGGACGTGGCCACAGCCACAAGGGCTAAAGGAGGCCACACATCATCCAGGAGAGTTTGTCAGTTGCGTACAATCATAACATATGGATCCCATGTTAAGTCAGGCCTCAGGTCTGGACTTAGAATACGCTCTGGTGCCGCTCCTCCATACTTAGCGTGTTGCTTCTTCTTGGGAAATGTACAAATTGTACAAAGGTCAGTACAGTAAACATTGTTCTCAAGTATTGCCTCCGTATGTTCATATTTCCTTGACAGAGTGCCATAATTTTCAAAATATTGGATTAGCCGAAGCTATAGACTGCTAATTGAACAGATCTACCTCCGCATAATGTCAATCAGCATAGAGACCATTCGCTGGACAAAACATATATAGATTACTTTAAGGTGCAGGGTTTGGCACTGATTAGGAAGGATTGTTTGCTGTTTTCTTATTCGGCAACAGCATGCTAAATATTAATGGAATGGGTCGCCCTCCCTTTTGTAATTGAACCCACTCAGCCAAATGTCAAGCAAAAATATGAAACAGTTCTGAGGGGTCCCTTTCTTTACTTAAACAATCAGTATGCTGGCTAGTGGTATGGGCGGAAGAGCAACAGAGAAGAAAAAGAAGAAGAAGAAGAAGAAGAAGAAGAAGAAGAAGAAGCTGGAACGAGACCACCAGACAGATGATGCCAAGAGGAGACAGAAGAAACTGGAACAAGCCGCTGCATACAGACGATGCCTGAAGTTAAAGCAGCCATCCCAGAAGGCAACCAGGAGCGGTGCAGCAGCAGCAGACGCTGGCGTGAGTACACACATAACACACAGTGTTGGTCTAGTAGAAGCAACAACAGCGAATAGTGGTACAAGGATTCAGACAACACTTCATAGTGGAATGTGCACAGCAGCAACACTTCACTCAGTGAGGGACACAGCTTAGTAACTATGTCACGTAACAACGATGTACATGCAATGATACTGACACGCAAGAGCCATCATATTCTAATTAGGTTTTTCGACAACTGCGATATAGCATTTAAGGGAGTTCGAACGTCCTATCCCGACAATGTTTAATTTACTGACTTGGCTTCCCCTGTATTTTAGAAACTACTGTAGCCATTGACATGAAACTTTTACAGGACATTAAACTGTATTTTCTGAGTCTACTAAACTACAATAATTGCATTTCAGCCACTGCTTTCAGAAATACAATTTTTTAATCATGCAGTTAAAATTTTGTATACTTTTTTGTACTTTATCCTAAATAATTTTAATTATGTTCTTCTATTAGTTCAGTAGACACAGGATGTGTATGTTATTACTTGTTGAAAATTTGAATGCTTACTCAAAGTGGTTTCCAAGATTTAGGAAAAAGGAAACAGAAAATGTGAATGTAAAGTTCCAAAAGACTGTAACTCATTTAATATATGCTTAATATTTTTATTTTTAGTCACTCAGAAACACCATGAACCACACTGTATATCATCATCTTGATCTTATTCCAAGTTTTTTCTTCTTTTCTTCCTTCTGGACTCCTTCGTGGCCAACTGTGCTGCATACTCTGCTTTATCAATGAGAATCTTGTCCATTCATTCAAGTTCTCTGATGCAGTTTGCTCCAGGATTAATTCTCATATGATGTAGCACTTTCACCCTACCAATGTTGCCATCGTTAAAAACAATAACAGCATCACTGAACCCCCACTTTAGCGTCTTCATACAAAGAAAAACATTTTTTGGTAAGCGAGTCCATATAAGATTACTGAATGAATCATTGGGATTTTGAGTCTGACCCTCCAGACACTTCTCCAGTAATTCATGTTTGTCAGGTCTCTGTAAATAGGTCTTATGATATCCATGACTGCTGCTGGGATGGAACGTTTATGGCTGCATGAACTATTTGAGTATTGCGCATTGCGGTAATTGCACCATGAATCAGGTCCAGGAGGGCAAAGACGGTGTACTGGTTTTTCATCAGTTGACAGTCTGTGGAAGAAGGTAGCCCATAGTGCCTACTTCATTTTCAACAAACCCTCAGAATTATTTCTAATGGCCATCCCATAATACTGCTGTAGTTCATCAATCATTTTGTCTGTTAGCCTGCCTCTTATGGTTTTACCATAAGAAAATTTCTTGTCTGCAAACTTTGTTTCAACTTCCTCAACCTGGTCCTCTTCTACCACCACTTGTGCCTTCATAATTTCTGTCACAGACATGCCCTTCTTCATTCCCTGATTTACACTTATAACAATGTTTGGTTAAAATCTGGAAATCTATTACCTTTCTTTCCAGTATCCACACTGGTCACCGTAGCAACAGAATTCATAAAACTGTAGCCGCACTACTGCCAAGTGCCATCAAAAGCTACTGGTATGTCAGTCACACTATCATTTATTTCAACAGCTTTGTTTGCAGCACCCTTCATTGACTCACATGCAACAGATTCCACAGCAGCTCCAATAAATCCTGCATACTTGTTGATTTTATGAGGTGGGTTTGGCATATTCATCCCAAGGTATCATGAGAGTTCCCTCTCTGGGGACACCACCTCGTAGTTGAAATACTGATCATGCAGATAGAAAGGCTTCTGTGTATGCATGAAGCTGAGGGCTATGACAGCTGTAGTGTAGCTAATGGCAGAATCTCCTATGCTGGATGAACCAGATGAGCAGAGTGCCTCACAAAGCTCCACTACAATTCATGCTGAGGGGTGTGTGGCATGTAGCAAAATTCTCAAGGCTACTGGTCAACTGACCCAAGTAACCAGCCTTGCACCATGCTGAGCACCATGGTATCAACCTAATAAATGGCTAAATCTCATGGTACCAAAATGAAGAAACAAAAACTGTGGGATTTGATGAGACTTAAAATACCCAAGCATTGAGGTTCGAACTAATGGAAGCTGTTTCTGGAATTGGATCAGTTGATAGACCAATCCAAGAAGAGGAAATCATCACTGAGAAGTTGGACTGTATCGAGGTCAAATCATTGTCTGGGGCTGAGAGGAGAAAACTTCACAAACAACAAAATGAAAAGGAAGACAAGAGGTCCCAAACTTAAGACCTCTACAAAGGTGGTCTCAGAGTGAAGGGGAAAAACAGATCCCTTCTACTTCCAAGACAGGAACAAGAGACAAGTCAAGACAAGGAACAGGAGAGGAGTCTAATATTCCCTTTTATCACAATAACTGGATCCAGAAATAGCCGAGGTAAGAAATAAGCCCCTGTGATGGAAGTCAGTGAGGAATCCTTGAGGGCAATGGGAAGAAAGGGTTCTTGCAGGCTATCGTCAGAATAATCTCACACACTGGAAATGACCATGGTGTGGAGTTAGTGGCTGCAAGAGTTGCAGATAAATCTGCAACACAGTAAGGGGGCAACTGCCACCCTGAGTCGTCTTCTGGGAAGACAAGAGGTGGACGTTGTCCTGATCCGGGAACCCTATGTATATAAATTAGGCGTTTCAGGTCTTGGGAAAACTGGAGGATGATGCTGGAGGCAAAATGCCAGAGGTAACATACTAGAAATTTAAAGAACACCAGAATATGCATTTATGTTGAGTGCGGAATGTCATTCCTGCCCACGGCGGACTTTCATTTCAGGGACTTAGTGAATGAAGTTGCAAAATTAATGTAGCATGTAGACAGGTGTTCATAGCTGAATGAACAGCTGTTGGTTGGTTGTGATGCCAATGCCCACAACCTGTTGAGGGGAAGCAGCAACACCAACAGCAGAAGAAAATTTAATTGAGAGTAGCCTGGAGATCCTGAATAGGGCATCAAATCGACCTTCAGGAACATAAGAAAGGAAGAAATAATGGACATAACTTTTGGGTTCACCTTCACGGGTAGCTACATCAAACAATGGCATGCGGTGTTGGAGCCATCCTTATCAGAACACACATATAACAAGTTTGAGGCTGAAATGAATGCTAAACAGACCATGACCTATAGGAATCCTAGAAACACAACATAAGAGTCTTATAGGAAAGACCTAAACTCATCCATATCTGAATTTGTAATTTTAGTAAGGACTCCAGTAGTACTCGAGGAAATGGCAGATGAAGTGACATCTGCCATTATGACCTGGTACTTAGAAAATAACAACAACCTTGAATTGCAAAGAAAGCCAGTAAGAAAACTGTTAAACAATGCAAGAAGTAAAGGAAAATGGGCAAAACAGCTGAAGGCATTTGCCAAACACTGCCTTGTCATTAAGCAAGCAAAACTATCTGAAGCCAGAGAGAGATGTACATCTACATTGATACCCTGCAAGCCACCGTAAGGTGCGTGGCAGAGAGCACCCTGTACCACTACTTGTCATTTCCCCTCATGTTCCACTCGCAAATAGAGTGAGGAAAAAACTACTGTCTAATCACCTTCGTATGAGCCCTAATTTCTCATGTCTTATCTTCGTAGTCCTTATGCACGATATGTTTGTGGCACACCCGATGTATGTTGGCGGCAGTAGAATCGTTCAGCAGTCAGTTTCAAATGCCAGTTTTCTAAATTTTATCAAAAGTGATTCCTGAAAAGAATGCCGCCTTCCCTCCAAGGTTTCCCCTTTGAGTTCCTGAAGCATCTCTGTAACACTTATGTGTTGTTTGAATCTACCAGTAACAAATCTAGCAGCCCTCCTCTGAATTGTTTTGATACCATCCTTCAATCTGACCTGGTACAGATCCCAAACAGTCAAGCAGTACTCAAGAATAAATCGTACCAGATCCTACATGCAGTTTCCTTTACAGGTGAACCACTCTTTTCTAAAATTCTCACAATAAACCAAAGTCAACCATTTGCCTTACTTACCACAGTTTTCACATGCCCATTCCACCTCATATCACTTTGCAGTGTTATGCCCAGATATTTAAATGACTTGATTGTGTCAAGCTGGACACTAGTGATACTGTATCTGAACATTACAAGTTTGTTCTTCCTACTGATCCACATTAACTTACATTTTTCCTCATTTTGGGCTAGCTGCCATTCATCACACCAACTGAAAATTTGGTCAAGTCGTCTTGTATCTTCCTAGTCACTCAACTTCGACACTTTACCATACACCACAGCATCATCAGCAAACAACCATAGACTGCTGCCCAACCTCCCCACCAAATCATTTATGTATATAGAGAACAACAGCAGTCCTGTCACATTTCCCTGGGGCACTCCTGGTGGTACCCTTGCCTCTGATAAATACCGCTTCTCTATGCCAGGTATGAGAATTTCTATGTCTTCCATACAGGAGTCTGTCCGATGGTCAAATGATGGAATGTTTGTATGTTTCTCCTGCATAAACAATTTCTTGAACATGAAATTTAAAACTTCGGTTTTTGTTTCACTATCTTCAACTGCGACATCAGACTGGTCAACAAGGGACTGAATTGAAGCATTAGAACCACTTAGCAATTTTACATATGACCGTAATTTTCACAGGTTCTCTGTCAGATCTTTTGCTAAGGTGTGATGGTAGTAGCTGTTGTATGCTTCACGCATCGATCTTTTCACAGACACACGAATCTCTACTAACCTTCACTTGCCATTGTTTCTGTGTCCCTTTTTGACCTAGAGTGCAACAGCCTCTGTTTCCTCAGCACCTTGCGAATTTCGTTATTAAACCTTGGTGGGTCTTGAGCATCCTTTATCCATTTACTAGGCACATAACTCTCTAGACCATGAATTACAATCTGCTTAAACTTTGCCCGTAATTCCTGTGTGTCCATCTTACTGGTACCAAGTGATGCCAATTCACTGTATAAGTGAACTCCTTATCTGATCTGTCTATCAGGAACACACTCCTAGCCTTCTTGACTGATTTATTAACTCTCATAATCATGATTGCTATAATGATATCATGATCGCTAATCCCCACTTCTATACTGACATGTCGATAAGGTCTGAGTCACCTCCAACTACTATTGCATGATCTGAGTATTTAAGTGCTATTGACCATAGACTTCCTTTGAATGACTCTAGAACTGTCACAGCGCAATCGGATGGCCACATCCAACAATTAACATAGTTTCACCTACACCTGTTATACGTGACCAGACGACTTCACTGTCACACTCAATTTCAACATCAATAGAGACAATATTTTTGTCAACTGCAATGAACACTTCCCCTCCTATGGCCTGTAATCTGTCTTTCCAATATACATTCCATGACTCACTAAATATCTCAGAGATTTCCACTTTGGGTTTCAGCCAGCTTCTGGTCCCAAGAATAATTTGAGTGCAATAACTTTCCGGGAGGGCAGTAAATTCGGGAACTTTACTACAAATACTTACACAGTTTACTGATAAAATTGTGACAGTCAAAGTGTCTTGATTCTGAATGCTGTTTGCCTTTCTTTGCTGTGAATCGACTGGCGAATGTCCATTAGAGAACCTCAAACTACAGCCTAGCCTAAAAAACCCTCATGTGCACTCCACAAGTACTCTGCTACGCACCCCTGACCTATCGAGGGAAGTCGCCACCGGAAATGTAGCCTCCACATCTCAGATGAGGCTTCCTGACAGACATACCAGGTGCACATTGGCCTTCTTTCCAGCCCAGAATGCTATCTGCCTAGGGGCTCCATAATGTGCTAAACATTGGAGCTGCCAATAACAAGTAAACCCTTGCCCCCCACGTCGCTGCTTGGACCCTGGTGAAGCAGCAGCCACCTGTCCACACATAGGGCGAATGGACGAGGCCACGCAGCCAGTTTCCACATTGGCCGTCCGCCTTGAGCAACGCGAACATGTTACCATCCAACAGTCAGCCTGCTGTGAGGGCAGATCCATCGTGTCATATGCGCTAAAAGGTGCCTCGGAAGCAGAGCCCGTGGGCAAAACAACTGACTCCCGAGGTGTCCCACGCAACGCGCCAGATTCTCCGGCACTGGTGTACCCTGAGGCTGCAACCTGAAGGTGACTGACCATAGCCAACAGCACATATAGCTGTTTGTGAACTCTGGTCAGCCCCTCCTGTTTCCACACACAGCATGCACACATCATACCCATCCTAGCAAGACTAACTGAAGAAGTAAATATAAAAGCACACAATTCTAGATATGCGACTTGTTACCCGCCTGATGTGTCACCAATGGACACTAATGCGTTAAAAGAGCTACGTAGGTGGCTGTTCAGTGACTCAACTACTATTAGCCTGTCCTACTTTTTCCTAAAGACATTAGTAAAATTGGTTAATGTGTATGCTAAGGAAGGGAGGTTAACTAAAGTTACCCTACATGTGAACTAACAAGTATATCAACTATGCAAATCATGTGAAGCAGCACTTCACCAGTTTGTTGAGAAGTTGGAAAAAGCACTATGCTTTCAGGAAATTGCTACCTGCACCCTCCTGGACATTAAAGGGGGTTTTAGCAATACAACCATGGCATTAAGAGCACCATATACAAGTAGTTTAAGACTATAATGAGTAAATGAAAGGTAGAAGCCACAAAGTTGAATGAGAAAATGGTGAACACCACCACCGAGGGGTGTCTGCGAGGAGGGTTTCTGTCATCTACATGAGTAAGTATATATAAACCGTGTACTGGAATCTTAAGCTCATGGACAAAACTCTACTAGTAGAGGAGGCAATAAAGTAACTTTGGGTAATACTGAATGCAAAACTATATTTGACCCCACAGATAAACAATGTGCGTTCCAAGATGGAAGGTGCTCTTATGTGCATTAGAAGGGCCTGTGGTAAAAACTGGGGTCACGACCCGGAAGTATGTACTAGATATACACCAATATAATAAGGTCTATGATCAAGTTATAGGGCTACAGTATGGTGGAAGAAAGTACAACAGCAGATGGCTTCAAACGAGATTTGCAAGGTACAGAAATTGGCCTGCTTAGCAATAACACGTGGAATCAGCAGCATACTCACCACTGGGATGGAGACCATTCTGGACATGCCACCTTCACACCTTTGTGTTACAATGGAGGTAGCAGCAACAATAACATACAAGAAGTAAATGGAAATCCTTAAGAAATCCAGACTCCCATACCAACATAGTGAATATGGTAAATACAGGAAATGCTGGCTAACTATACAACTCTCAGGTACTTCAATAACCCTTTCAAGGTGACTTTGGGAACCACGGCTGACAATAACGTTAATGAATAATGAAAACTACCTCAGCTGTACTACTACACATTTATTGTGTTACAAGCAGTTTTGTTTGTAAAACATCTTCAGATTGCCTGCAGTTAAACAAAACAGGAAATGAGGCTAAAACAATGAATAAAATTACCAACTAACTCTGATGACAGCCTTACACTAAATTCTCACCGGGTTGTGCTAAAGTTATGACACAGACAACAACAATACCAACTGAGTCATGACTTCTGCACAACTTGGTGAGGATCTAGTGTAAGGCTGTTATCAATGTGAGTTGCCTATTTTATACGTTAAAATGCTGTAGCTTTAGCCTAATTTCCTGTTCTGTTTAACTGCTGGCAACCAGACAATATTCTACAAACGAAACCAGTCGTAGAACAATAAATGTGTAATAGTAGAGCTTAGGGGGTTTACATTAATCTTTAGCATCTGAAAGTAACAGTCAGAAGTAGGAAGCAATGGAAGAACAAACCTATCAGGAGATGCAGTGTGGTTTACTGAGAGATTGTAAACACATGAAGGTGCTGGGGCCGGGATATACAGGGTACAGCCCCAACTAAAGAAAGCAATCTCTCTAGGACAGCTAGCTACAGTATTCCAGGCAGAGATATGTGCTATGGAGAATCTGCATAGGTGCCACAAGGATTACAGCCTGTATATTCATCCAGACAGTCAAACAGCTCTGAAATTTTTACCAGCTCCTGCATAGAGACAAAAGATTGTTACAGAATGCCATGAAGTCCTTGTGACAATAAGGGAAAGTGACAGAGTAAACCTGCTGTGGGTCCCTGGTCACACAAGGGTCAGTGGCACTGAACAAGCTGACAGGCTGGCTACGGCAGGTGCAATGACTCCACTAGTTGGACCAGTACATCTTTTAACCATCTCTGAGGTGATACGAACAAAACAACAAGCTAGATTAGAAGACAGCTTGCAGAATACAAGATGTGTTCAAAAAGTAACAGGAATGCTAATTTTCTGGGAATAATTTTATTTATTCATCTATGTTAATGTTATCTCCTTCAAACAAGTCCCCATTAGATATTACACATTTATGAGATCACTTCTTCCAACCTCTGCAACACTTCTAGAATTCAATCTTTGGGAAAGCACTTAGTTCTCTCAGCGATGCACTTTTAATCTCATCTATGCCTGTAAAACTCTTTAACATTATCTTTATTTCTGGAAACAGAGAAAAGGTACACAGGGCCATATCTGGTGAATATGGAGGCTAGGGTATCATCACAGTGTTGTTTTTTACCAAAAATACATGAAAAAGCAATGTAGTGTGAGCAGGTGCATTTGGCACAAATTTTGCTGTCACACAATTCATACCCAAAACACCCAAAAAGCTTTCACAGCATGAGTCAACTGATATGCCAAACAATCAGCAACTCCTCTGACTGTGATCTTGTGATCCTTCACAATAATTTATTTCACTTTTTCCACAGTTTCATCGGTTGTTGGTGTGGTGGGATGTCCAGAATGCTTGTTAGCTTCAACATCTTCACAGCCATCTTGGAAATACTTATACCCCTCGTAACCCCTTGTTTTACTCATAGCAGTCTCATCAAAAGCAATATTCAACATTTCTAAAACCTTGTTACATTTTATTCTGTTTTTATAGCAAAATTCTCTGAGGCCTTTTTAAACCAAACCTATAATAGCCACTCTTAAGGAAACACATGTAACCTCCTTGACAACTATACTTCTGACACTGCTACCAGTGTACAGATATGTTTCACACATGTTCACCAGCACAACAATGAAAAATCACACGAAATGGACTAATACAATATGCAAAATTACAAAATACCTGTTTTTTGAACACATCTTCTATTGGACTAATATCCAAAAACAGCACATGGCAAGCTAATGATACAAAACCCATATTTCAAGAGAAGTTCTGTAACCCTCGGCTCCAAGAGACAGATTTAACTCATGGTAGGACTGGTGACAAGTCATGGGAAATTTAAGAAAAACCAAAGCATGATGAATACAGAGAGATAAGTGCAGAATAAATGGTGAGAGGCATGAAACAGTGACACATTTAATCTTCCAATGTGAAGTGGTGGAGGCCAAAAGACATAGAATACTTCAGTCTTAACTCTTGAAGAAACTATTTACAATTGCTTGTCGTGTGATTCACAAAAAATCTTTTGTTTCAATGTATACAGCCCTTCTCAGTTACTTGTGGGATTACAGTGGAAAACATACTGCTGATACTGATTTGATTCATTTGACCACACAACTAAATCCACTGGACGACATCAGGGTGCATCTTTTTTCTTTCTATCATCCTGTCCTCCGCAACAGGAGTGTGACAGTACCATTTATGTGAATTCATCGATGCAGTGAATATAAGGTACTTAGTAATTTTACAAAGCATCAATGAGAGAGAAGAGGGGTGGAGGAAGAGTAAATGAAGGACAACAGAAGAGGAGGGGAGGAATATTCAGATTATATAACCTGTCGATGATGAGGGCATCAGAGATCGAACACACGAAGGGACCAATGAAGGAATGAGAATGTATTTGGCAGCATTCTTTTCAAATTTAGTGAGCTAGGAAACCCAAAATCGGAATGGTGAGATGAGAATTTTAATCCAAAATACAGTAGGACTAGGATGGTAAAAAGGAGGAGGAATATATCTCTGTGTGTGTGTGTGTGTGTGTGTGTGTGTGTGTGTGTGTGTGTGTGAGAGTGAGAGAGAGAGAGAGAGAGAGAGAGAGAGAGAGAGAGAGAGAGAGAGCATGCGTGCATAGCTCAAATAATTTAATTAAATCTATACAAACAATGTATACACTAAAATAAAACCAGCAACTATACTTACGAAGAGACGCCCCAGATCCTACTTTATGTCAAGCTAAAGTAGCATACTGTGCTCGTGCCTTGGCACGTTGGGCTGCCTGCAGATCAATAGCACTATTAGATCGGAGTGCTGAAGGGCCAGGAGCTGAACCTCGACGTGGTGATCCATCTGCATAAACCAAGATAAATTTGTAACATTTAATACGTTACGGATGAGAGACATTGTTTTGAATGCCATGCTGACTGCTACTCAACAGTGACTACGTCAAAAAGACTTTCTTTCAATAGTGACATTTCCTAGAGTACATGTATCTTGAAACTTAAAGCTTTTCGAGATAAATGGAATGTTTCCTGGTTACCATCTGCAAGTATCACATTTAGTGAATCACTGCCAGTGATATACATGCAAGTTAATCATCAGAGAGAACAATCAAATACTTAAAAAATGTAGCTTCATCAGACTGTGTATACTGTTTGGTTAGGGCATTTATTTGTATGTAATACGTTGGTTTTAGCAACTTAAATGTATTTGATTTGTGCTGTGATGTCTCAAAGATTTTCAGTAATTTCTTTCCACAGCATATCTCTCCTTACACTATAGTTGATAGTTGTGTCTTTGCTGTGTGAACAAAACAAATACCTGTGCCTATAATGCTCAGCAATAAAGATTTGCAAAACATACTATATATAGAATATATGTAATTGCCAATGACACCCCCCCCCCCCCACACACACACACACAGAGCAGAGAGAGAGAGAGAGAGAGAGAGAGAGAGAGAGAGACAGCTAGGAAAGAATGGCAGCAATGGAACAAGATAGGAATGTGCCACCAGCGAATTCACCCTGAAGCAGAAAGGGGAAGTCCATATGGTATACATGATGAAATAGGAGGAGTTGGTTAAGGGGTAATGGGTGAGAGCCTAGAACAGAGAAAGATGGAAACAATAGAGAGTAATAAGTGGGAGCAGTTTATGAGATAGAAGACTCTGACTAAATTCAAGTGTTGGAGAGAGACTGAGGAGGGTTTTGGGAGGGAAACCCAAGAGACAGAGTTGACGTGGTTATGAGGAATGTGTTATCTGATATTGAGACCTGAACTTTTTTGTGATCAAATATTATGTTCATCTACATATACATCTACATGGATACTCTGCAAATCACATTTAAGTGCCTGGCAGAGGGTTCATCGAACCACCTTCACAATTCTCTATTATTCCAATCTCATATAGCGTGCAGAAAGAATCTTTCATACAAGTTCTGATTTCCCTAATTTTATCGTGGTGATCGTGCCTCCTTATGTAGGTCGGTGTCAACAAAATATTTTCGCATTCGGAGGAGAAAGTTGGTGATTGGAATTTCGTGAGAAGATTCCGTCGCAAAGAAAAACGCCTTTCTTTTAATGACTTCCAGGCCAAATCCTGTATCATTTCTGTGACACTCTCTCCCATATTTTGTGATAATACAAAACATGTACTCCATCAGTCCTGTCTGGTAAGGATCCCACACCGTGCAGCAGTATTCTAAAAGAGGATGGACAAGCATAGTGTAGGCAGTCTCCTTAGTAGGTCTGTTACATTTTCTAAGTGTCCTGCCAATAAAATGCAGTCTTTGGGTAGCCTTCCCCACAACATTTTCTGTGTGTTCCTTCCAATTTAAGTTGTTTGTAATTGTAATATCTACGTATTTAGTTGAATTTATGGCTTTTAGATTAGCCTGATTTATCATGTAACCGAAGTTTAACGAGTTTCATTTAGCACTCTAGGGACACTTCCCACCCACATAATTCAGAGAAGCTGGTAGTGGGCTGAGTGGAGTGACACAGATGGTGCAGGATATGAAGCAGCCATGAAGCCAAATGTGTTTTGCTCATTATCATGCTGGCCACAATTTTGCAGTGTCATCCATTCAGGTGGGCAGCTGATGGGTTGTCAGTCCATCATAAAAGACTCTGCAGGCATGTGATGCAGTCCAGAAATAAAGCAGAGAAGACTGGTGTATCATTCTAGTGATAAAACAGGTTGTAAATGGGGAAATCCACTGGCATAGGCAACTTTGACAAAGGGCTGAATGTTATGGCATGGCACTGGGACCAAGCACCTCGAAAACAGTGAAGCTGATTAGCGGTTTGTGTGCTACTGTTATGACCATCACTGGAAACTGGTTGGAGGATGGGGAACCTATGAGAAGACAACAAAGTATTAGGGCTGGCTGGGCATACCTCATCACAAAATGTGGAGATCGGAGGCTTGGCCAGTCTGTAAGGCAGAATAGTTCGTGTTCTGTGGCAGATCTGATTGCAGACAATAATACTGGTGCTGGTACAACTGTTTTGGAGCACACTGTTCAACACACACTTCTGAACATGGAACTTCACAGCAGAAAACCCCTACTCCTTCCCATGTTGCCCCAACAACAGAGTCAACAATAATTACATTGGACACAAAATCATTGAGATAGGACTCAGAATCAATGGAAGCACGTCACCTGACTGCCTTAATCATGTTTCTTGTTCCACAACGACTATATTAAGAGTCCACATACATCATCATCCTGTCCAATACCTGATCAACAGACGCACTGTGTTCAGGACCCAGGCCCATGGGGCAGTACAGTGATATGGGGGACATTCACCTGGGCTTCTATGGGACCTGTGGTAGTAATCGAAGGGACTATGAACACTGTGGACTACATGAACACTTGCATCTCTCCATGCTTGATGGATCCCCTGATGGTGTCTGAAGTTCCATGCCGCTTTTCACGGATGATGCTGTAGTATACAGAGAAGTTGCAGCATTAGAAAATTGCAGCGAAATGCAGGAAGATCTGCAGCCGATAGGCACTTGGTGCAGGGAGTGGCAACTGACCCTTAACATAGACAAATGTAATGTATTGTGAATACATAGAAAGAAGGATCCTTTATTGTATGATTATACGATAGCGAAACAAACACTGGTAGCAGTTACTTCTGTAAAATATCTGGGAGTATGCGTACGGAACGATTTAAAGTGGAATGATCATACAAAATTAATTGTTGGTAAGGGGGGTGCCAGGTTGAGATTCATTGGGAGAGTCCTTAGAAAATGCAGTCCATCAACAAAGCAGGTGGCTTACAAAACACTCGTTCGACCTATACTCGACTATTGCTCATCAGTGTGGGATCCGTATCAAGTCGGATTGACAGAGGAGATAGAGAAGATCCAAAGAAGAGCGGTGCGTTTCGTCACAGGGTTATTTGGCAAGTGTGATAGCATTATGGAGATGTTTAGCAAACTCCAGTGGCAGACTCTGCAAGAGAGGCGCTCTGCACCGCGGTGTAGCTTGCTGTCCAGGTTTCGAGAGGGTGCGTTTCTGGATGAGGTATCGAATATATTGCTTCCCCCTACTTATACCTCCTGAGGAGATCACGAATGTAAAATTAGAGAGATTAGAGCGCGCATGGAGGCTTTCAGACAGTCGTTCTTCCCGCAAACCATACGCGAATGGAACAGGAAAGGTAGGTAATGACAGTGGCACGTAAAGTGCCCTTTGCCACACACCGTTGGGTGGCTTGCAGAGTATAAATGTAGATGTAGATGTAGATGGTGCTGGCATCAGCAGGATAATGGTCCATGTCATAATGCCAGAAACGTGATACAGTGGTTTGAGGAGCATAATAGGGCTCCCATGTAGATGTCATGGCTACTAAATTGCTTGATCTAAATCCGACGGAACACATCTGTGATGTTATCAGGAATCAGCACTACACTCCCAAATAGCCAGCCTGTAATTATGGATATTGTGTGTGTTATTTGGTGCCCCACACCTCTGGAAACCTACTGATGACATCTCACATTCATGCCATGAGGAATTGCTGCTATGTTGTGTTTTACATGTGGACCAAGATGCTATTAAGCAAGTGGTCCTACAGCCTTGGTTCATTTGCGTAAATGGCATAACTGCTTTGAGCAGTTGCCCTGTCTCTGATGGGGTAAGTTATGCTCATGATAGGCCTGGGATAAGATATAATGAATGGGTGTATGGAACATATTCTGAACCTGAGCCTTTCACAGGTATATAACCCAAGTAGTGCATGTGCATGTGCATGTTACAGTCCACTGAGACAAAAGGGCAGCTCGTTTTGTATTATCACATAATATGGGAGAGAGTGTGGCAGATATGATACGTGAGTTGGGATGGAAGTCATTAAAGCAAAGACGTTTTTCGTTGCGGCGAGATCTATTTGCAAAATTTCAGTCACCAACTTTCTCTTCCGAATGCGAAAATATTTTGTTGAGCCCAACCTACATAGGTAGGAATGATCATCAAAATAAAATAAGAGAAATCAGAGCTCAAACAGAAAGGTTTAGGTGTTCGTTTCTCCCTCGCGCTGTTCGGCAGTGGAATAGTAGAGAGATAGTATGATTGTGGTTCGATGAACCCTCTGCCAAGCACTTAAATGTGAATTGCAGAGTAATCACGTAGATGTAGATGAAGTAGGAAACACATTGAAGCACTGCTACAAGGCAACTCTCTCACTCGGTTGATATCCTAAGAGGATTTCATCAATCAATTTCACCAAGAAAAGTTCCAATATTCCATACTAAATGTGGCCTCTATCATTAAAACAAAAACTGAGTGAAGTACATTCTATCCCAGCTTTGTGTGCAGATTTGCCACATTAGCTAGCAGTTGAATGATGTTACATGGCAACATGGGTACCCGAAATGTAGACATTTGTAACAATAGGCTGCTACCTAATGGATATTTGTTTTGCCTCGAGTCACCCATGACATTAACATGTAGCACATGTTGAGTAACTGTTATTTTAAAATATATTTTAAACATATAAAAATATTTTAAAATAGAGTTCGATGATCTCAGTAGTTAAACTCACATTCTGTGAGAAATGACATTTTACTATCATGACACATGATGGCTCCTTATGACGTCTACAGCTTATAGTTTAAGAGGGCTGGCAGTGTTCAGTCCCAGTCTGGAAGATCCCAGATTCACCAAATCAGCACTCGGTAAAGACTGGCTGAGTTCCCTTAGGCACTTATCATTTGGCACAGCAATGAGGACTTGTAGATTATTGAATATTGTGGACACAGTGAGCCTTCACCTCATAAATGACACGATACCTGCTATAACCACGTACATGATATTTGGATACACAATGCAGCACCAGCTGCTGGTGCACTACACTTTGAATATTCCACCAACAGAACAGCATCTGCATGGACCAGCCACCAGAGGCCGCTGCAGTGGCCATATGACTTGTGCACATGACACGACATCTGTCACGCCATCTACTGGAGCCCTCCTCTTTATATGCATGGTGCAGCAGACACTTGCTCTCCCACTGTGTTCTTACTTATTATTTGCAAGTGATTATATCAGTACTTGGATTGTTTCTATGTTTGTATTTATATTCTAACTGTTGTTCACTTGTATGCGGAAGAAGAATTAACTATGGTTCATTTTGGCCGTACTGTTGTTTGTTTCAACAATACAATACCTGTTATATTAGTTAAAGGAAAACTATTCACTAATTAAAGTCACTGTTTTGAAATTAAGTATCTGTTGTACTCCCCCCCCCCCTTTCCCCCCCCCCCCCCCCCCCCACACAACAAAAACAAAAAAATCCCACTTGAGAGAGCTAAAACAACACAAAATAATGATGATATAAGAAAATGAATGAAGCACTAAAAACATATGCTCACAGAACAATAATTCATGAGTGTACAGATTTTCAGTTACGCACAACAGAAATAAAGCAGCAGTCATATTAGGTACATTTTGAAAGGGAGAAAGATGGAAGATATGGGTTAAGCCCATAGGTGATGAAACTGCTGGAGACTGCCCTTGAGCTATGCATGGGAAAGAGTATGTCATGAAATTGGCTATGGTGTCTTCAAAGGTACCATCATGGTTTTCACTTGCATGATTTAGGAAAGCCACTGAAAATCTTATTATCTTATTTCTAACCAACAAGACAAGAGATTTGAAGCCCACTCCTCCTAAACGGAGTACAATGCCTTGACCACTCTGCAACCTCGGTGATGATTTTGGAACAAAAGAAATTTACAGTCAGACCTTTACCACAACAATGAGACTCCAACAAGGAAAAATACAATACCAGAGTGCACAGTACTGGAAACATACAGCTATCATTGTATGTTCAACTACAATAAACATTGTAAAACTTAAGGGTCAAAAAGGTACACCAGTAAATACTAAAGAATTAAGAGAATGAAGTAAGCCACTGAGATCTCAAAAGACCTTATGTAACTAAGTGAGGTGAAAATTGAAAGGTGGCTCACGCTTTAGAACACTAAGAACTATCCCAAAAAGTCTTGATGATCCTGTGCATATTTGTTGTCTACTTTCCTCAAGGGGTTTGCATTTCAGCTTTATTCACTCACTGTTTACAAACTTTACTGGAGATTAGTTTTTTTTTATTTTTTTAAAAGGACCTTATGGTGTGCAAGGATTATTATAGTGTTACACATTGGAGAGCCAAAGAAACTGGTATACCTGCCTAATACCAGGTACTGCCCCCATGAGCATGCAGAAGTGCTCCAAGATGACGTGCCATGGACTCAACTAATGTCTGAAGTAGTGCTGGAGGGAACTGACACCATGAACCCTGCAGAGCAGTCAATAATTCCATTAAGAGTACGAAGGGGTGGAGAACAGCATGTTGCAACGCATCCCAGATATGCTCAATAATGTTCATGTCTGCAGAGTTTGTTGGCCAGCACAAGTGTTACAACTCAGAAGAATGATCCTGGAGCCACTCTGTAGCAGTTCTGGACGTGTTGGGTATTGCACTGTCCTGCTAGAATTGCCTATGTCAAACGGAATGCACAATGGACATGAATGGATGCAGACAAGATGCTTACGTACATGTCACCTGTCAGAGTCATATCTAGACATATCAGGGCCCCATATCACTCCAACTGCACATGCCCCACATCATTACAGAGCCTCCACCAGCTTGAACAGTCTCCTTGCTGACATGCAGGGACCATGGATTCATGATTATGTCTCCATACCTGCACATGTCCATCAGCTCAATACAACCTGAAACGAGACTCGTCAAACCAGGCAACATGTTTCCAATCATCAACAGTCCAATGTCAGTGTTGATGGGCCCATGTGAGGCGTAAGCCTTTGTGTCATGCAGTCATCAAGGGTACACAAGAGGGCCTTTGGTTCCGATGATGTCTTATTGAATGGTTTGCATGATGACACTTGTTGATGGCCCAGTATTGAAACCTGAAATTTGCAGAAGGGTTGCACTTCTGTCACTTTGAATGATTGTCTTCAGTAGTCATTGGTCCCGTTCTTGTGGGATCTTTTTCTGGTCACAGCGATGTTGCAGATTTGATGTTTTACCGGATTCCAGCTATTAATGGTACACTAGTGAAATGGTTGTACAAGAAAATCCCCACTTCATAACCACCTCTGAGATGATGTGTCCCATCACTCGTGTGCTAACTATAACATGAAAGTAACTAAATAACTCACTTAAATCTTGATAACCTGCCATTGTAGCAGCAGTAACCGATCTAGCAACTGTGCCAGACGTTTGTTGTCTTATATAGTCAGTGTCGTATTCTGCCTGTTTATATATCTCTGTATTTGAATGAGTATGCCTATACCAGTTTCTTTAGCACTTCATTGTATATCACTGGATATTGTACAGAGTGATAAAGAAGGCCACTAACTTTTGAAATTGCACTATTCATGAAATAATGTAGTTAGAGAGAGGGCAAACTGAAATGATATGCGGTTTTACTGAAACAAAACACTAGTGCTGAAACTGGCCAAAAGATGGCGCTGGACAGCAATACATCAGTAACATCGCATGACAATCATGTATAAAATGAGCTGTAGTGAGAGAGAAAGCCAGATGCACCAGCAATCACGGCATGTTGGTTTTATCAGGAATGACACTATTCACAAAGCTTTGCTATCAGAATGGAGAATCCGCTACTGCATCTTTACGATCCTATCAGCATAAGAAGGGTGTTCGAAACAGTTAAAGGTCATCTGACAAGTGTAGCTGTGAAGAAAATGATCACAAAGTTCATAACCAAATGCTATTTAGATGATCGGTCCGGTAGTGAATGATCAGACTCCAATTGCTACTTCTGCTCAGGTAGTTCAGGAAGAAATGGAGGTATCAGCAGGTTCATCTCTGCATGGTGAAGTCAGCGCTCATGAAGTCGCATGGCGCACTGGCATTCCACGCACTATTGATTAGAGAGTACAAAGGTGTAGCCTCCAATGCTATCCGTACAAAATCCCCAATTGTAAAGAAATATTAGCCACCGATTTTGTCACACGGAGAGCATTTGTGGTGTGGGCACTTCAAAGAATGGGGGACGATGACAACTGGTTGTCTAATGTGTTGTGGAGTGACAAGTCCACTTTACACTTTAAGGGTGTGTCAACACCAACAACAGCAAAATTTGGTTTACCAAAAATCCTAGAACTGTCATGGAAATCCAACTGCATGTCGAGAAAGTCATGGTGTGGCTTGGATGTGCCACATTAATTGTGACTGGACCCTTTTACTTTGAGGAAATGTGAGCTGCTGTTTTCAAACTGTCAGCATGACGGATTCAAGGTACGCCAATATGTTACAGAATCGCATCATCCTTAGCCTGGCTAATAAACACCTGCTGGAAGGTATGACTTTTATGCAGGTTGGCACTTCACCCCATATAAAAGATTTCTTGTTCACATTGTTTGGTGAGGATCGCGTGCTGAGCTGCCACTTCAGTCATGCTTGGCCTCCCAGGACACCAGACCTCAATCCATCTGATTATTGGTTGTGGGGTTACCTGAAGTTGCAAGTCTACCGCAATCATCTAATCTCATTAGTTGTGCCAAAAGACAACATCTGACGGCAATTTCTCACCAAACATACTGAGATATACAGCACTGTTCACGACATTGACCCTGGACTGCAGGTATTGTTGATGAATGATAGCCGAGATGTCAAGCATTTATTAACATTGTCTTTGCTGAAAATAAATTGTTACGCTACTTATTGCTTTGTATCATATGAAGTGCCATCTGTTGGTCATTTTGTGCACCTTTTTTTGCTTTCAGTAGAACTCCATGTCATTTCAAGCATATATGTCAATTTTTACCTCACTACTCACATTAGTCCATGGAATGATGAATTATCGAATGTTAATGGATTTCTGGGTCATCCTGTATAAAGGCATTTAATAAGTGAACATGTGCTGAGTTTTTACAAATATGTCATGCATACAATTTAAAAAAAAATACTACTTCATTTTAATTATAATTTTATTGCATAAACCTAATCGGGTTTTCATTTGAACTGTTTTGAAAATAGGCATGTCTCACTGAAGTTCCTTATAACTTTTGGATGTTCACTGTCAATTTTTTGATTCTGAATTACATCCGGCTGTAGTTTTTGTATTCTGTAGCTTTCTAGCGTCTCCAGGATATTTAGTGTTATACCTTTTGGCTGTGTATGAAAAATGGTCAGCACTTTATTCATGTCTGGTATTTGGCAACATACCACACAGATGGGTTGTGACAACTGGCTTAACTAATTCTTTAGTTGAAGGGCTGCCATGTGTTCACAAAATCTAATGTCAAAGGCTTTCCCTGTCTTTTTCATATAGAAGTTTCTACAACTACATTATATTTTATACTCTCCATGTTTCCAAAATTTATCTTGTCTGTTTACTATATGTGGAAATGCTATTCCTTGCTTTTCTTGGTGTTGATTTTATGTTTCTCCAGGATTTCTGATTTCCAGTATAAGACAGTACCAATGAATGGTGTGTTATGGGGTAAGTGTTTTTTATGTTCTTTAGCTTTGTCACACACTTTGTTACTGGCTATGTTCTAATCATTCTGTTATGGTTTCAACTTTGTAACCATTTTTCAGCACTAAATTGCCAACTACTTTGCAATACAGATTTTGTTACAACTGCATCTTCTGACAGGCAGTGTTAGTCCCTATGGAACATACTCTTAAAATGAAAGCAAAGCTGCCGTAAAGAGTCATAAATAAAAACTTGAAGTTAAGTGATTGGTTACATTGTATTTTTACTGCAATTATACTCTTACACAATGATGCAGCATATCAGAGCCCAACATCATCTGGTAAACAGTAGAGAAACATTAATTAGCATTCAAGTATTCATCACTCTTAATGTCATCATTGTATGAAAACCTCTATTTGTGTGTGTGAAAGGAAGGAAAAATAATTACTTAAGCTGTTACACAATTTAACTCCCTCAAATGACACTCATATTTGCAGTACACACCAAGTATGGAAGATTTCGGAAGACTACTTGATTCTGAGAATTATCATTCAGATCAACTGCTAAATTTACAGCTTGTCTCGCATACATATCTGGTAATAAATATCATAATATTAATGACCAACAGAAAATGAAATGATTAAAATGCTGGAAAGTGGATCATCACTCATTTGATAGATGAAGTTGCAATAGGAGTGCAAAGTGGAATTATCCATACTTCAATTTCTTTAAACGGGAGTAGGCTATTTACTCAATGAATGAACTACACAGGACTAATTCAGTATCAATGTTATGTATGTGACAGCCAGTGTGAACAGTCTCATTAGGAAAGCATAATCATGTGGATCTTGAATACTCAATGATATTTCAAGAATGCAGCTGACTGATGTTTTCTACAACATACCATATCACATCTGAGTACTTATCAGACACTGTCAGATGAAATGCTGCTAGTTCACACAAAGATGTCTGAAAGGAGTCCACACGAAATACGTGTATCATGTGTGATAGAAAACAACTGGCTGCACTTATAAAACATAACTGGGAGCTGTAATGATTATATAGGCATGAGACAGCAACTAGAGATAGTCCACTAGAGATAGTCCAGAGACAGGATTTAATGGGGTTTGGGAATACCAGTGCTTATAAAATGAACAGTAGTTAACAATAATCAAACCTAAAATACACAAAATAAAGAAATACACACCAAAAATAAGGTTCGATAATGAAACTGAGATAAGGTGGAATAATTGTTTTAATCCAACAACAAAGAAATGAACACAATATACAGATAAATACTTAAAATCAAAGGGTGACAAACAACAACAAAGGTCTCTAAATTGATAGGAAATAGCACATGCCATTATCTTCAAAGGTAACAAAGATTACAGGTATGATACAAGTGCCAAGAGATTATTCATATCTCATATGCACATGAAGTGGCGCAAAAATTCTACAGCTTGATTACATGCCATGAATGAGATACCTATTATCATTCTGTATAACACAGTATTGGCATACAACAACAAGGAGATAGAAAGGGTGGTCACTGTCTCTCCTCATCCTCACAATAGATGGGTTCATCACATTCTGATGATCTTTCTAAACTATGATTGCCCTCCACCCCCAATCCCTTGAGGTAGGTAGGTAGGTAGGTGGTGTGTGTGTGTGTGTGTGTGTGTGTATAGAGGGGAGGGGGGGGGGGGGATAGAGAGATTAAATGGTGCTGTCATATACGGTCCCACATAAAGTAATAATTGGATACAAAATTTTCCAATTCTTATGCAGAATTTGAAACCTGCAAGAAGATATGGATAGCAAATTTCTAACAAGACTCATGCACCTGACATCCATCATCAAGCAGACGACATGATGAAGTTCAGAAATCTTCCATTCACAACATACATAATACTTTCTCATTTGGTAACAAAAGAGTAAAAGTCAACTGGGGTACAGCCTAATACAGGATTACCATGATTGAAGTTCCAGTTTCAAAATGCTGTAGAAAGAAAACCACTGCTCAGAATGACATCAAATTTGAACAGCATATTAAAACGCCATTAGAAAACAAAAGAAGTTTGTTCGTCAGTCTGTGTCTGAGACGCCCATCACTGTCTCCACGAAGGATTGCACACTCCTGGAAAAGCTCCATCACAAGAATGGTGACTGCACCAGTAGCCCTGCAGAGAATCCAGACACTTGAGGGTATGAAAAACTGAGATCTGATGGAAAAACTGAAAAATTGTTGGAAACCAACAAAGAGTTCAATACAGTTTAGAGATAAATATTCAAAACCAAAGGGTGACAACTGACAAGAAAGGTCTCTAATTGAAAAGGAAATGGCACATGCCTTTACCTTCACAGGTAGCAGTGCATGAGTTCTGCTCAGGTTCTGGAGAAAATGGTTACACAATTCAAAAAGACAGATTCTTTTGAAGTTCAATGTGGCAGAGGGAGGAAAGAAGTTGATCCAATGTCTGTCAAAGACATAATTGCAACACAGCACAACAGATCAAGCAGTATTGTGCAAAAATGCTGCACGTGGGGGAACCTCCCCAAACATTGGACATGCTTTGAGCAGTGTGTAAAATTCTACAAAACACCCTGCATTGCTCTCCATACATCATCACCCATGTTAAAGAGTTGCTTCCTGCTAACCTGCCAGCAAGACAAACCTTCAACAGCATGGATGTGTTGGTAGGATCATTTTTATGCAAGATGGTACTCCTCTGCACATTGTAGTCAGTTAAGCAGCTGCTACAGAGGAATTTCAGAAATGCTAGAATTATCAGCCATCATTTCCCTACAGTCTGACCATCCCAATCTTCTGATCTTAAACCGTGCAGTTTCTCTTTGTGGGATTATCTGAGAGGTGTTGTGTTCAGTGCTTGAATTCTGAATGTAGTTGAAATGAAGGCATGCACTGTGCAACATATTCTAAATGTCTCCGAGACACTCCAATCTGTTGTGGAACATGCTGTTTCTCAATTTCAACTTGGGGCAGAAAACAGTAGACAGCATATTGAACATGGCTTGTTTTGGTCTCATAACAATTAGAAACCAACATCATTTTACTTTTGATACAGTTTTTGGCCGCATGACAGTTAAAAACTGATTTCTTCCATCCAATGTCGTATGACTTTCATACGGTGTTTTTTGTTGAGCGTCAAACTTATGCAGTCATGCACTTTGAACAGTATGGATGGTGTAACATGCAGCTCAAACCACAGCTGTCACACTGCAATTCCATCTGTCATTTGTAGAATTTTCATGAACTGTGTGTGTGTGTGTGTGTGTGTGTGTGTGTAATACACAGTTCAAACTTGATATCATTCTGACCAGGGGTTCTCTTCCTAGAGCATTTTGAAACTGAAACTTAAATTATGGACACACTGTAGATTACACTAAAAGTAACTCAACGAAGCTTTTTTCTGCAAATAAATACAGTGTGTTTCACAGTTATTATTACAGGCTTTTATAGGTTGCAAAAAGAGCTTAGCAGATAAAGTTCTGATAAGAAGTCAATGACCGGACTGTACCATTTGAATGTCAAATAAGATTAAAGATTGAATCACTTCCAAATCTCCCAATTAGTGTTATGCACACTGCAGAGACAATGAGTTCT
This sequence comes from Schistocerca cancellata, assembly GCF_023864275.1. Lineage (NCBI taxonomy): Eukaryota > Metazoa > Arthropoda > Insecta > Orthoptera > Acrididae > Schistocerca > Schistocerca cancellata. The sequence goes on from NC_064629.1 coordinate 725,162,818, forward strand.
GACCTATGTGCTCTATTAGAGCCCACTGCACCGGCAATGTTTCCAGTACTCATCATAATGTTCTTGTTTACGCGATGAAGGACGTGCTCTTCAAAGTCGAGAGTGCGACACGTCCACAGAGAACCATAATTGACCCTCCTAGCAGTGACATAATAGTTTCTCACAGCCATTGTTGTAGTCAGATGAAATGGTATGCGATGTCATAACTACAACAGGGACTGTCTTCTCAGTTTGTGTATGTGCGCGCCATGAAGAAGAAAATTTGAAAGCGATGTGATATTCAAACTTATTTTATATCCAAATATTACATTTCAGGACATGGGTTCCCAATCAAAATTTTATCCACCAACCACTAGAAGTTAGTAACAGAAACTGTGAAACATAGTGAATATGAAAATTATAAAATAAACATTGATCTATGTAACTATTCCATTCTGTGGACACCTGGTCCCATCAAGATTACAGCTAAACTCAGCCGATAAACACACAACCATAAATAAATATCTTCTGCATGCTATAAAAATATTAATGATAGTGTAGGTAGTTGATGGTACCTGCAACAGTTCGACCTCTTGGAAAGTCACTTCCAGCTGCCAGCCTACCTCCTCTTTCTGTTTCCTGGTCTACGAAGTTGTTTGAATTTAACATTCCCATTTCAAGATTAAGAGCTTTCTTATGTGTACTATCCAGTGAGTTTAATATCTGCTCAGCATTTTCATGAAAATGGCCCCGGAAATGCCAGAAAGCCCTACATACAAACAACAAAAGCAAACAATTATATACAAAGTACACAACACATGAAAAACATAAAAAGAAGACACAGAACATAGATGTGCACGTAACTTACATGTACAGATACAACACTCATTTCACAGTCTGCATCACAATCTTTATTATGCACTAATAAATGAAGTTTACGTTACTCTTTACAAAGGGAGAAAAGAAAGGAAAACAACAAAGAAAAACAGAAAATGCAGAAAGAAAGAATTAAAGCTGCCCAAAAAATAACAACAGAAACTGGGAATAATATTCTCTAATAATGAAAAACTGAAGCTGCAATGCTATAGTGAATAAATGAGTGATATTCAGTAGAAAGTACTGAAAATCCTATAGATCAAGATAAAAGATATGTAACACTATGTGCAATTCAGCTGAACATATTTGGAGTGGCTCATAATTCATGTTACACACTTCTAAAGATTGTAGAGGAAGCTTAGTAGATCAAGTTTACATAGCAATCCACATCTGGAATCATCATCCAACGAAGCAACAGAGTATTTAAGTTATATGTGCCAGGGTCTTTAAATGTATGTATGTACATGGTGATTCCATGATGATGTTACAGGAGATGGATAAACACATCAATCTGAGGTAATGGTCCCTGTACCAAAAATGAATTAGTCGAAAGTTACAAATGAAAATTATTCTGATGCCTCTGACTGTGGTATACATGTACCAGTACTGTTGTTGCTAAGATTGTAGGGTAGCAACTTTCAGAGGTGGTAGTATAGACCAAGACAAGAAAAATTGTCTAGTCAACATGGACTCTAATATGCATAGCTGAGGATCTATGAGCACTTGTTCATCTTTGCTGTTGTGAAACACATCTCCTTCCCCAACATTGCAAAGGTAAAACAAATATGACAATTTGTTTCTCTCTTTCTTTATTTTTCCATCTATTTTATGTTTCCTGTGACAAAAATTTTATTGGAGAAAAACAGCCTTTTAAGAATGATGCAGAATGAAACCAGACTCAATCAAATGACTTACAAAGTAGGTGAGAGCATTATCCTCATTTATGTATTACCTCTTTTAGAAAAATATTCGAACCAATCTAGTATATTTAAAATAGTATACAATGAGTTACATGATGTTAGATGCATGCCAAATACAATCTGAGATTAATCATTAATACTCATCTTACTGTTATGACATATCTTAAGCATGATAACTTCGCCTAGTGTGTCATGAAATAACTAAATTACTGTTGTTGTGCACAGTTGCAGGATGAATAAATTAAGACAGTACAAATATAGTTCATCAGGAGAGTTTAACTATCATAGTAACTTCTGCAGTGGTTTGTTGCAGTTTAGCATTGACTAACCTTTTTCTGGATTGGTTTTGGCTGTGACATGCCATCCAAAGTGAGATATTGTTGAGTCAAGAGGCACACTAGTCAGTGCATAGCTACGGTTTCAACTGAACTGCCTAATGGCAAAATTATATTACACAATGTAATATCACAGTGATTTTAGTCAAAGGAATATTTCCCATTTTCGGCCTCACAACAAAACATTAATGGAAAGAGCATAAAAATCAGAAGAGAAATGTTAGTTCAGACATCCAGTGTAACTAGGAGGTTGCCCACTCTACACACAGTAGTAAGTATCTAGCAACTTTTCTGGGTGTCTTATAAACACATATCTGTTGGGTGGAACTAACTTACTAACAAGGGTGTGCTGGAAAGTAATGCCTCTAAATTTTTTATTCTGCTCTCAATACTAGATGAGGTATTACATGTCATGTATATTACTCAGTCGTTCCCGCTTCACTGACAAAAACTGCAACCGTATGTCGCTAGAGGGCTCTGAATTGTAGTGCATAACAAAAGATTGTGTAACGTAACTGTGTATGTCAATACATGTGAAACGACGTGCTGTAATCAAGTTTCGAACTCGAAGAGTTTGTCCATACATGGAGCACCATCTCCTTCAGGATGACAATGCCAGACCACAGATGAGTGCTGAGACATCTGCAACAATTCGATACCTAGGGTTCACTATGATAAATCATCCTCCATGCACTCCTGACTTGCCTCATTCCATTTTCATGTGGTTCCAAAACATATTCGATAACTTCACTTTGTTAGTGATGAAGCAGAGCAAGCAGAGGTGAGGTAGTGGCTCTGTCAACAAAGTCAAACATTCTCATGGTGATGTCAACAAGCTTGTCTTTCATTGGGAGAAATGTGTTCATCACCAGGGTGGCTACGTTAAGACATAAATATATAGACATGAAGAATAAAGGTGTAGAATGTTAATCAAATTTGTTTTATTTAAAAACCTTTAAGAGTTAACACACAAAAAAAACAGAGACATTACTTTTCAGCACACCCTTGTAGTGATAATAATCAGAATACCACATAGATGTAGGCAACAATACATAGTATCTAAATGCTTAAATCAGTTATGTCCAAAATTATGCATTAACTTCAATTGTCATGAGGACTTTTTATAAGGAAATTGAACACAAAGATTTCTTAAGGGTTTCATTAATGCTTAGATGTTGCAATACGAGAGGAAAAATTTACAGCAAACAGCTTTACAGACTGACGGACTTATTTTTGAATACATAAATTATGTGTATAAAAATACAAGTTTCATTAGAGATGTATATCAAAAACTTCTCAATAATAGCATGCTGACTATCACAGAATACAACTCCAATGAAGCATTACTTGTATAATTCACTTTCACCTAAGGGAAATATAACAATAAACAAAGGATAAGGATAAGGACAAGTAACTATGAGATTTCACACTAAGAGATTGAGGGGGGGGGGATTGCACAACTAACTGACATCACCCTTTATTAACACAATGCAGACAGAAAACTTTATGTTTAAATATATGGGGATAATAATGTCAATGTGAACATTTTTGTTGACAAAGTATATGAGGATAGGCTATTCTCACAAGATCAGGTTTCAGGTAAACTTAATCTTGATAGTATTTGACATGTTGACACTGTGTTCCTGACTGGGACTTATGTCCGCATCTCTGCCATTCACGGGCAGCATGTTTCCAATTGCGCTACCTGAGCACACATCACACACTGGCATAAAGCATTAATCTGCTACCATCTTCTCGGCATTCTCTTCCAAACTATGCATAGGTTCTCTCATGATCTCATAGGATTAACACATCCAGGAGGTATGCTCAGATAGCACAAATGACAGTTCACAAAACACAGGCACCTGTGTTTGAGCCCCATTACAGCACACTATTTCAATTTAGCACATTCAATTAGAAAATTCAGTCCCAGATACATAACTCCAGAGGTTAACAGGAAACAAAAATCAAAACAGTTAAACGAGTTGAAGCCTACTACCCATAAATATCAGTACTGTATCTTAATCACTGTATTACTTTGGTTTCATATTCATGGTTTGAGGGTTGTGATTTCTCTTCAGCTGCTCAATAAATACATGGCTGTGATGCAAAAATTTGATGAAAGTCTTTACAATCCTCACACCAACATGGGACATGGTGCATATGAGGCCTGAGAGTGAAGCATCAGCAGCATGTGGCAGCTGATCGAACCCGTTAAGGAAACTGTCTCAGTTTTCAGAAACAGTGAAAAGGTTCAACAGCACCCAGTTATTCCACTGACAAACCACATTGGCAACTTTCTGTTAGGCACTGTTTTCTTTGAAAGGTAGAGCCACATGGAAAAGCACTATATGGGAAAGAAGGAGCTCTGAACAATTCAATGTTTGGTGTAGATGAATACAGAAAATCTTAACATGTAACATTTATTTAAGTCTGTTAAACTTGGAAATGGCTGGAGAGTTATAACGTATGATCAGTGAGAGCATCTCCGTGAAGGGGCTCTTCAATCACATGATACTAACACTACATCTCCTCTTAAATAGAATGTACACTGCCACAGCAACCAAATGTGGAGAGTGCCTGTGTCATTAGCCATGTTTCCATAACAGACCTCTTTTAAGTGATTACAGTCTTGGCATGCATTGTAACAATGCACATTATCATGTATTCACTGCTAGTAAAGCCGCAGTTCAAAGTTGTGAAATACACCCCCCCCCCCCCCCCCCCCCCCCAAATCTCTCTGCCTCCAGGAGATTCAAATGGTTCAAATGGCTCTGAGCACTATGGGACTTAACATCTGTGGTCATCAGTCCCCTAGAACTTAGAACTACTTAAACCTAACTAACCTAAGGACATCACACACATCCATGCCCGAGGCAGGATTCGAACCTGCGACCGTAGCAGTCGCGCGGTTCCGGACTGAGCGCCTAGAACCGCTAGACCACCGCAGCTGGCAGGAGGTTTATAGTCTGCTGTAAAGTACAGTTTCCTGTTATGGACCTGGTAGTGTATCTGTGCACGGAGCAACTTGTCACACAGAGACCACAGCTACTGAGCGGCATTGCATGCCGGACCTTGGTGTGTACTTGGCCTGCAGGGACAGCAATAATGTATGACAGACAATCCTGAGTGCGAGGAAGTTTATAACTCAACAGGACATGGGGTTAGCAAATATTGGCAAACTAAGCATTACTCTACAAATTCTTTTAGAAGAAACTGTGTGTGTGTGTGTGTGTGTGTGTGTGTGTGTGTTGTTGTTGTTGGGAAATAGGGGGGGGGGGGAGGGGGGGGGGTATATAAGAGAAATATTAAATTGGTGAGTTAAACAACAGCTGGTAAGTCAAATGTAAGGCTATATTCAGGGTAAATTTTGCAGAATGCCATGACAGTGTTATATTTCTACTGGGGATACTGTGCTCCAATGCATGATTTGACTTTGCTGGAAGGTCACTCAAGACTACAGTTAAGTGTGTAAGCAGTGTCTATGAGTCAGAGCTATTGCCACTAATGTCTGGCCCAGTCGAACTATTGACTTCAAGTAATGTAACTCCCCTCCATCACAAATATTGGCATTTCATCTCATATATGTGTGAGTCTCCTGATGCCAACGCATCATCCATGCACTGTCTGGTGATGGAAAGTACAACAGTGCTACTGCAAAATCTGCCTTCCCATGTTCAGTTTGTTTCAAATTAATATAAAATTACTGTTTAATGAAGTACGAAAACAACAAATATTAAATGTGTGTACCACATCTCCAGGATGGTTGTTCCTGAAAAGGCCCACAATCAGATCTTCGGGTGGTCACTTACCCAAGAGAACTACACAATCAATCAAATCAAGATAGGACGATGAAAATGGGAAGCATTTTTATTGAGGATTGCTGCAGGTAATGTGAAAACAATGAATAAGAAACTTGGACAACATGAAGAGAGAAATAGAGAGACATTTTGTAAGTCTTGTAGAGCTTAGTGAGGTTCAATGGGAAGGAGAATCTGAATGCAAAGAAGACAATTTATGAAGGATCGGAAAGGAAGGCAAATGGAGTTGGAGTTACATCAAAGAAACAGTTAAACATGAGCATAGTTAGGGGTATTCAAATTAGTGACAGAGTGTTAACAGAGAAACTAAACAGTAACTTTGTGAATACATTGATTATTAAAGTCTACATGCCAACAAGAAATGCAAACAAAGAGGAAGTGGAAAAAGTATGTGAGCAGACTGGGGAAGTCTGTGAAGAAAATTGGAAAGGACAATTAACAACTGTAATGATGGGAGATTGGAACAGTATAGTGGAAAGAGAAGGAGTAATATAGTTGGAGACAATGGACTGGAAAAGACCAATGAAAGGAGTGGAAACCTAATAGGTTTAAGTAACATCAACAGGTAGCACCTGAAGAAGGCAACGAGTTACGTGGCCGAAATATTGTGCCATAGCGACACAAACATCCGGCAGTAGACCCGATGATTCCACATGTCAAGATCTCGCCGGGAAAGCCTCAAGAGTTACATCAGAAGACTCTACGGGGAGGAGATGTACCTTAATATCAAGAAGCTGGATAAGCTTCGACAGAGGAAGGGGAGGATGCCGAGTTCTCTGTTTACTTCTGCGATGCCGAGAGGGGGATGTAGTTCCTGTCTTCGCCAGGTTGAAGCATCATGTCAACACCAGAACGGCGAACAGAATGGAACACAGTGCTAGCCTCGCACTGGTAAGAGAAAGAGTGCGTGACATGCACCACCGCCTAGATGTAATGTCCAGGGAGTTGCTGTATCTCCACCTTTCCATAGCAGCTACCCTGACCCGAGAAGACTGGGACCAGGTTGATGGTGCCTCTTGGTCCTTGGCTGAATGCACCATGAGGAAATCACCAGCATGTCAACAGGCCAAGTTTGAACGCCTTAACAAGAAGGAACAACATGATGGGTACGCACAGACAGTGGTCAACCTGAGCGACAAACAGCTCGATGAGGCCACCTCAAAAGGACTCAGCAAGGGCCTCAACTTTGCAGTGACTCCCAGAAGCATACCTGTTGCAGCCTTCATCAGTGCGGTTGAGCAGGTCGTCCACACACTACCTTCCAACGTGTTTGAAGAGATCCGCAGGGAGACCTGCAGGGCACTCACCAGGACGAAGCCCTCCAAATCCAACATCTCGAGCGAGGAGAGGGTGGCCCTCAGGCAGCTATGGAAGGATGATAGAGTTGTAGTTCTGCCAGCTGATAAGGGTAACTCCACGGTCATCTTAAACAAGTTGGCGTATGATAGGAAGGTGCAACAACTTCTGGAAGACACTGCTTACAAACCACTAGATGGCGACCCCACTGACAAGATGGACAAGACGACCCGGAAGTTGCTGAAGGAGACAGGTCTACCTGAACAGGTCATCAAGAAGCTTCATCCCAAAGCACCTGTACCACCCAGACTCTACGGACTTCCCAACGTCCACAAGGAGGGGGTCCCTCTTCGACCTATTGTCAGTAACATCGGTGCAGTGACATACCCCACTGCACAATACCTGCAGAAGATATTGGCACCATATGTGGGCAAATGTGCACACCACATTCGGAACTCAGAGGACTTCCTACAACCGCTAAGGCAGCTACACACCACGGACTCTGACATCATGGTCAGTTTCGATGTGGTGTCGCTCTTCACACGAGTGCCACTCACCGATTCACTCAAGATCATTGGAGAGAAGTTCGATGGTGCCCTGCTCTACCTGTTCAAGCATGTACTGACCTCAACATATTTTCTTTACGGGGGTCAATTTTATGAGCAAACGGAAGGAGTGGCAATGGGCAGCCCTTTATCACCAGTGGTAGTCAACCTTTTCATGGAAAGGTACGAAGAGGAGGCACTTGCATCAGCCACTTACCAACCCAAGTGCTTTCTTAGGTATGTCGATGACACTTTTGTCATTTGGCCCCATGGCAGGGAGAAGCTAGATGACTATTTGGAACATCTAAATTCATTCCACCCAAGTATAAAATTTACTATGTATCTAGAGAAGGATGGACAGCTCCCATTCTTGGATGTCCTGGTTAAGAGGAAGGCAGATGGCACTCTGGGGCACAGTGTGTATCGTAAGCCCACCGACACTGACTTATACCTTCAAGCCAATAGCTGCAACCACCCCGCACAGAAAAACGGAGTCTTGAAAACATTAGTTCACAGGGCTCGGGCTCTGTCAGATACGGAAAGTCTGGCCACAGAGATAGAACATCTACAGCTGGTGTTCAGCAGAAATGGATACTCCTCCACAGACATCCAAAGGGCACTTCGTGCTACCAGCCAACCACAGAGTACAGAAGAGGAGCCAGAGAAGGCGAAGAAGGTGGCATACCTGCCATATGCTGGACCTATTTCTGCGAATATCAGCAGAATTCTCTCAAAATACGATATAAAGAGTATCTTCTGTCCACCCTCCAAAATTGGGACAATGCTAGGGAGTGTGAAGGACGACCTGGGGCTACGTAAACCAGGCATTTACAACATCCCGTGCCAGTGTGGAAAATCATTCATTGGACAGACAACCAGGACAGTGGACGTCAGGTGCAAAGAACACCAGAGGCACACCAGACACGGGCAGGCAACCAAATCTGCCATAGCAGAGCACTGTCTGGAGCTCGGTCACTCGATGGACTATAACAACACCAAAATTGTGACACAGACTCCAAGATTTTGGGACAGTGTCATAAAGGAGGTCATCGAGATGAAGGTCACAGACAACCTAATAAACCGAGACAGCGGATACCAGCTCAGCTCGGCATGGAGTCCGGCTCTGGAGCTTATCAAGGACCAACAAAAGGAACCAAGAAACTCCTCAAGAAGTAGTAACACCACAGCAGGAGCAGCTCCAGGCACGTGCGGACCGCGAACGGAGCACCCGACAGGAGATGGGCCTCAGACAGCTACCACAACTGCAGATGGTGGATGAGGCAGGCCCGGACGTCTGTGGGAGCACCAGGGAAGTGCCAGCACCTCAGGAGCTGTGCCTAGCAGGCGCAGACCACGAACGGAACGCCAAACGTGGGTCTGGCCCCAGACAGCTGCCACGACCACAGATGGCGGACAAGCCGGGCGCAGACATCCGTGGGAGCACCAGGGAAGGGCCAAAACCTCAGGAGGAGCACCAGGCGGGCGCGGCCCGCAAACAGAACACCCGACACAGGACGGGACTCAGACAGCTGCCACAGATGGCGACCAAGTCGGGCGCGGACGTCCAAGGGAGCACCGGGGAAGAGACAACACATTACAGGCAGCACCAGGCGGGCGCGGATGGCAGAGAGAGCACCCAGCGCCCTCTGGGCATAAACACTGGACAAGATCCTCCAATACGGCAGTCTCAGGTAGCACCTGAAGAAGGCAACGAGTTACGTGGCCGAAATATTGTGCCAGAGTGACACAAACATCCAGCAGTAGACCGAATTATTCCACATGTCAACATCAACAAAGATTATACACATGAAACGCTCCAGGTGATACTGCTAAATATAAAATAAACTTTGTCATTATCACAGATTCAAAGACAAACACGGCAAAAACCTTTCCAGGTGCTGATGCTGATATGGAACATAATTTACTTGTAGCAGATATTATGACAAGATTAAAGCATATTAAAAAAGACTACAGATAAAGAAATGGGATGTTGAGAAACAAAAATGTTAACTTTTAAGAAAGAGTATACTGTACGTCAAAAATAAATAGGAACATGTAAGGAAACCTGCAGAAGTCACTGAAGAGTGAAACATCATTAGAAATACATATTGGAAGGAACAGAGATAGATACTGGAGAGGAGAAAAGAGCAAGAATTAAGAAAGAGTGGATAACAGTAAGTATGCTGCATATAATGGGTAAGTGCAAGAACTGTTAAGATGACAATTTAGAAAGGCAGCAGGCAGTACAGAAAACTGAACAATGAAGTAAGAAAGTGAACTGAGCAGGCTACAGAAGACTGGATGAGGAAACACTAGAGGAAATAGAAGAATAAGAAAGGAAAGTAAACTGGAAGGAATGTAGAAAACAGTAAAATTCTTATCAAAAAGATAAGTAAGGAAAAAAGGCAAACAAGGAATGTTAAATAAACATAGGAAGAAGACAGTATGCACAGAAGGGGATAAGGAAGTTTGGGTTAATTATGTGGCGGAGTTACATGGTGTGCAGGCTGATTACACAATACTGGTTTTGGAAGATGAATGGAAACAAAATGAAGGAGACCGTGGTCCTAAGATATTGAAACTGGAATTGGAGACAGAAATTCAGAACGTCTGAGAAAACGAAGAATTGGGCTGTGAATATTACCACCTGAGGAAATGAAGTCTTTGGTCCAACTTCAATAACCAGATAGACTGAGGTAGTAAACAGAATTTAGGAATTTGGCATCAAGACGTACTTAAGATCGTTCTAGTACATTTATCTAAAAATGTGTAATGCAAAACAATGCAAGTAAGGACTATAGGACAACTAATTTTATCAGTCACGTTACAAAGCCTATAAAAAGAGTTATACTGAGGAGCACTGAAAACAAAATTGAGAAAAATATTGTGGAAGACCAGACTGGGTTCAGAAAGGATAAACAAAGAAGAGATGTTATAGGCTGTCTGAGAATGATTGGAGAACGAATAATGGAAATCAACCAGGAGGTGTGTATTTGGCTTGTCGAGTGGGAAGAGGCTTTAAATAGAGTAATTGGAGAATTATGCTGAGAGTTTTAAAAGATGTCCCTGGTAAGATAGAAAGTTAATAAAGGAGATGTATAGAAAGCAAAAAGTAACAGAGACAGAAGAGACAAGCACTGCAAGGATCCTCACTAACACCAATGCTATTCAACATACATATATGGAGAAAATTGATAGTTAAGTCCACAGAGGAGGCAAAAAGCATTGTAGTTGGAGGAGAAATGATAAATATTATAAAATACGTGTCTAATCAAGCAGTACTGGCAGAATCAGAAAAGAAGCTACAGAAGAAGTTGAAGAGTATTCCTAGAAGTGGCAAGGAAGATGAAATGAGGATAAATAAAGGAAAGACAAAGTGATGTCAATAAGCAAGAAGGGAGCTCCAGTTAACATATTCCTAGACAGAAAGAAGATAGAACAAGTAAAATCCTGGGAAGTTTAATGACATGCAATGGAAGCCGTACAGAAGAAATGAGGAGGAGGATACCTATGGGAAAGAGAACATCTAAAACATGAAACACTATCATCATCTAAAAGAATTCCAGTGTAGCTGAGGAAAAGATTTGCTAGATGTTATGTCTGTATTGCAGTGATATACAGCAGTGAATCACGTACAGTTAAAAAGAAACAGGAAAGATACCGAAAAAGTTTTGAAATGTTGCCACGGAGAAGAATGCTGAAAGTGAAGTGGACTGACGGACTTAAGAATGAAGAAGTAATGAAGAAAACATGGAAAGGAAGAAGATTATCAGAAGTGATCAAAAAAGAGAGAAAAGTCTTGGCTGGAGCATGTACTACTTAGGAATTGGGTGCAACAAAGACTTACAGAGGGAAAAAATGGAAGAATTGAGAGGAAGAGGTTGGAAGAGAATCAGCCTAATGTTTGACATCAGAAGAGGATGAACACACAAACAGTTGAAGGAAGATGCTCAGAACAGGACACGATGAAGAGTCTCCAGTTGATTGGTTGGTTTGTTGGGGGAAGCAGACCAGACAGCGAGGTCATTGGTCTCATCAGATTAGGGAAGGACGGGGAAGGAAGTCGGCCGTGCCCTTTCAAAGGAACCATCCCGGCATTTGCCTGGAGCGATTTAGGGAAATCACGGAAAACCTAAATCAGGATGGCCGGACGCGGGATTGAACCATCGTCCTCCCGAATGCGAGTCCAGTGTCTAACCACTGCACCACCTCCCTCGGTGTTTCTAGTTGAGAACTGCTGTGAGATTGATACAAAGAAGAAGAAGAAGACCATGTCCAAGCGCAGCTGAGCCGTATTAAGGGTGTTCTAGGTTAAGGTGGAATAGCCATGGGTGGAGAGTAGAAGTGGATGAAGATCATGCACTTTCCTCCATGAGTGGTCTGCAAACTGAAGAGTGAAAAGGTGTTTCCCCACTCCTCTACCCCACATCATCACAAGAAGCAATTGCAGGGTGTTTCAAAAAGTTATACCAATCCTCCACAGCACGCCTTATGAATCACTGGTGGTGCATTGTGCCAACAAGTCTGGTGATGCTCATGCCTAATTTGTCATAGCAAGGAGAAGAAGTGCAGCTTCAAGTCTCTTTGTACTAGGAGAATCTCCTTTTTTCCAAAAAAGGGTAAGATGATGACATTGTTGAATGTGTGCATTTCAAAGAGGAAGTAGATGAAGGTGAAGCACCGAAACCCAATGCAACTAAATCAGATGTAGACACAGTGGACAAATTAGGCAGGACCTACATTACAACCTTTATGACAAGAAAATGAGCTATTGTAATTTTTTTTACACTATTTTGGACATTAGTGTCCCCAACAGTTTCATAATTTGGTTGTACTTAAATCACGATTGGGAGAAAGGAACGAACTACGAAAGAAGAATTTCTTCTCGGTCAGGGAACATCTCTAGTACAGAAAACAGAAGTTAGTGCAGTCTTCCTCCTTTTCCTTCAGTACAAGTGCAAACAGGGACAAAACATGGACAGTGCCCTCTATATGAATGTTCTGTCAACAGAGAACAGCCAGAAAAGGTCAGAAGATAGTTTTCCATTGCCTGTAAACAGGATACAGTGTTGCACTGTTTTAAAGGTAAGGATGTTTGAGATAAATGCCAAAGACAACATCTGAAGTGCTTACACACAGTTTTCCTTTTTTCAATTCAGTGATGCTTCTTTCATGCCTGTTCATTAAAATACATGAAATACTACCAATATACCCCATGTAAATTACTTGGGGTCAATATGACCAAGTGGTACTCAATGAAAAGTGAACAGTGCTTGTCGTGGGGATGTTGCCTTTCCCAGAAGAATGCTGCAGCTGCTGTACAAGATGACTAAGGATCAATGTCCCCTATACAAGTGCAAAACAGTGTGCACAGGATTATGTAGAGTCTGTACGTATGTTTTTCTTGCATTAGTATTGTTAGTAACTCTTATCTGCACTCCATGTAGTGATAACACTTCATAAACACCCCTGGACACTGCATCACCAGTGATTCACATACAGCGCACTGCCAAGGGTTGGTACAACTTGTTAAACACCCTGTAGTTGCTTCTTGGAAGGTAGTGGGGTAGATAAGACTGGGGAAACACCTGCTCACTCTTCAGTTTTCAGCCCTAGGACAGAGGAAAGTGCATGACCACAGTCCGCTGACTTAAGAGGAGTTAGAACAGAAAAACAAATTTTTTCCACATTTTTTGTTTTTTATCTCATTATAAAATTTGCAACTTTCCAAATAAAATGATGTATATATATGTATCAATTATAAACTCACATGGCAAGGTGTATTTTTTTTTAAATATAATTTTCGCCGGTTGAAAATGTTAAAATTTTTATGTGCATTACCTCAAGATCTAACAAAATCAGTAATTTTTTATATACAAGGCTGTGGATTGCTGTGTTATAAAGGTTAAATTATGTGTTTGTATTGTTAGCACTGTCAAAAACAGTATCATATTATTTCATAATATAAACATGCATTGTATGTTGAAGTGCTAATGTTTTTCTGAGGAAAAGTGATGAATAGGTTAGTAAATCCCTCAAAAAAGTAAAGTATGATGCCAAAACGAAGTGTTTTTAAGAAATGTGGGTTTCAAGGTAATACATTTTCGAATAAAGGGAAACCACTGTGTTCAACATATGGCGTGTGAAGTTACAGACAATGAAATATGGGCAAACTCGTCAGTATCTAGACAAACACCCATTACTGCTTCGAAGATTAAAATAAAACTTTGTGATACGCAGTTTTCTCAAAACAAAAGTGATGTAAATGGTAGATTAGGTTATATTCTGACAGATTTACACAACCTAACAAGGGTGTTAGGTGAATGAGTGTGTTGTAAAATATGTTGAGGAGCAGTTAGTTTACATGAAGACAGTGAGGTAACAAATGGACTAGCCAGGAAACTTATCATTAATTGTGCCACTTGTAAATACACTCATTCATTTTGGAATTCTGATAAGCATAAAGATAATTATTTTGAAGTAAATGTTAGGTGGCTTTATGGACTGAGAGCTATTGGCAAAGGACACACTGCAGCAGAAACAATGTGTTCCGTAATGAATATGCCATGCCCACCTTGTAAAATCAACACATATGTAGGATTTATTGGAGCTGCTGTGGAATATGTTGCATGTGAGTCAATGAAGGGTGCTGCAAACAAAGCTGTTGAAATAAATGATAGTATGACTGCCATATCAGTAGCTTTTTATGGCACTTGGCAGAAGCGCAGCTACGGTTCTACGAATTCTGTTGCTTACGATGACCACTGTAGATACTGGAAAGGTAATAGATTTCCAGATTTTAACCAAACATTGTTATAAGTGTAAATCAGGGAATACAGAAGGGCATATCTGTGACAGACATTATGAAGCACAAGTGGTGGTATGGAGGGCTCTACAGCTATTGAAATTTTTAGTTGATCTGTGAATGAAAGGGGATTGTGTTACACTAAGTTCTTAGGTGATGGAGACTCAAAAGCATATAACAGTGTAGTAGCCGCTCAGCCTTATGGTGAAAAGATTATCACAAAACTGAAATGTGTTGGTCATGTCCAGAAGAGAATGGGCACCAGGTTGAGGAAGTTGAAGCAAAGTTTGACAGACAAGAAACTTTCTGATGGTGAAACCATAAGACACAGGCTGACAGACCAAATGACTGATGAACTACAGCAGTATTATGGGATGCCCATTACAAATAATACTGAGGATTTGTTGAAAATGAAGTAGGCAGTATGGGCTACCTTCTTCCACAGACTGTCAACTGATGAAAAACCAGTACACCACCTTTGCCCTCTTGGATCTGATTCATGCTGCAATTACTACAATGCCCAATACTCAAACAGTTCATACAGCCACAAGCATTCCATCCCAGCGGCAGTCATGGATATCATAAGACCTATTTACAGACACCTGGCAAATCCTGACTAACTGAAGAAGTGTCTGGATGGTCAGATTCAAAATCCCAATGAGTCGTTCAATAATCTTATGTGGACTTGCTTACCAAAAAATGTTTTTCTTGGAATGAAGACACTAAAGTAGGGGGGGGGGGGGGGGGGTCAGTGATGCTGTTATTGCTTTTAACGATGGCCCAACATTGGTAGGGTGAAAGTGCTACAGCATATGAGAATTAATCCTGGAGCAAACTGCGTGAGAGAACTTGAACGAATGGACAAGATTCACATTGATAAAGCAGAATATGCAAGCACAGCTGGCCACTAAGGACTCCAGAAAGAGGAAAAGAGAAGAAAACTTGGAATAAGATCAAGATGATGATATACAGTGTGGTGCATGGTGTTTCTGAGTGACTAAAAATAAAAAAAAATTAAGCATATATTAAATGAGTTACAGTCTTTTGAAACTTCAGAAGCCATTCCTGAAAATTTACATTTTCTGTTGCATTTTCCCCCTAAATCTCAGAAACCACTACGAGTAGAGTATTCAAATTTTCAGGGGAGTAATAACATACATATGCTAAGTCTACCAAACAAAAAGAAGAACATAATGTTATGTATAAAATAAAATTATTTAGGATAACGTAAAAAAACACACACAAAATTTTTAACCGTATAATTAAAAAATTGTGTTTCCGAAAGCAGTGGCTGAATTGCAAATTATTGTAGTTCAGTAGAATATACAGTTTAATGTTCCTGTAAGAGTTTCATGTCAATGGTTACAGTGGTTCCTGAAATACAGGGAAGCCAAGTCACTAAATTTAACATTGTCAGGATAGGGTGTTCCAACTCCCTTTAAATACCTCCACCCCTCAGCCCTAAGCCTTCTTACACCCCAGAACGCAATTTATCTCTAATATGGTTCTAATGCACTTAGAAATGGTTCACATTTTAACATTTGTTCTTAATCCATTTCGTTTAACAGTAAACAGTATTTTTTTTTATATAACATTAATACACTATTTTAGTAATCTGCAGTTTTTCCATCCCAGCCAATGTAGTAACCATTAGCCCTAGAGACACAACTGTATAGGATCTTTTTTTTAATTTTGAACTGGAACACGTTTTCACTAGAAGCACCCAGTTCTCAAGAAAAACGGAAACAAGTAACCTTTATTCCCCCCCCCCCACCCCACCCCGCCCAATCATACTCAACCAGTGAAGATTTTCAGTGCGCCCAATCATACTCCACCAGTGAAGATTTTCAGTGTGTGTTCATGACACTCCCTCCAATCACTGTAAAAATATTTGCAACTATATCATTTTTGCCACTATTTGGTCTTCATTACTTGGGCTATAGTATAGGGAAGTGGGAAAGGAAACTGGCTGTATCTCTTTCAAACAGACCGCAATCCATAATTGATTTATGGAAACTATGGAAAATATGCACCTGTGATGCAAATTCCATGCCATAACCATTGTGCTCCAAATATTGACAGTTAATTTGTATGTCTTTTCCTTACTAGATTACACATACTCCATAAAAAGTAAATGAAACCTGTTACTGCAAAACCTGTTCAGATCACGGGGGAAAGATTCTAGTAACCATGTATGAATAGAAAGAGTAGATGATGATTATGATGATGATGTAAGGCATTCAGGGTCTGCCTTTTTGTACCACTGTTTACTTTTTGGCCTTTATTTTCATGATCTGAGACCAAATACCACTAATTCAGCTGAACTACAAAGAAACTCTTTATAATGTTCACCATTGTTTCTTGTAAGAAGGTAGTCAATAATGTATGTTACACCTAATAAAAATAAATACATCTTCCCGAAACACATTTATTTTTCTCTTTGAAATGTTGGGGAAAAAAGAAAGAAGAGGAAGAAGAAGAATGAGGAGGAAAGGGGGGGGAGAGACCATACTCCATCCTTTCATTTTATAATTTTGTTTCATAACAATTCCATATTATGCCAGTCTCAGACCTATGTATCATGTGGAAACAGGAACACTGCTGAACGTTTTAATGTATTCAATACATTCCTTATTTTGGGGAGCTGTTGACTAAAAGACAAACAGATGCATGTCCTATTTTAGTCTAAGCTTTGGCTTTATTTCCTGATGACTGATTCGCCTGTTGACTTCAGATGGTTTCAAAGGCATTAAAATGAATGAATATAGTTCCATTTTTACTTTGTAATATGCCTCCCCCATCAAGAGTGGGAGAATTGTTAACACAACACAGGTGAAATATTTTCAAATATGAAAAGCACAATAGCTTTTAATTGCTTTTTATGTGTCCAAGTCCTCAATAATCTTAATTTGTGGTACTTGACAACACTGATCAATTAATTTAAAAATAATGTTGCAGCTCATTAGCTATGTGTTTTCCAAAGTTAGTGTCTGGGCTCTTTGAGTACACAATTGTTGATCTGGCATGACTGGTATTATAGTAATGGGCATACGGCAATGCATCGGAGAACCTTTTGGAACACAGCATATAAAATGCATTAATGAAAAATTTTTAACACTGCTGTACAATTGGTATATGAGGCACAAATGAAAGTTTTACTATGAGAAGAATAGTCTGACATCTAACCTCTGACTGAGAAGTACTAAATGATATTTACCAGTGACTGAACATAATGCATGAACACTGCTCCTACATCACGGAGTTGTAGAAAGCAAAATGCTCTCCTTCCTGGTAAGTCTAACCAACCAATATCACAATAAAATTACCCCAGAGTATGTGTATCTATAATTAAATACAGTATTCACAATACTATAGAAATCCTAAATAGTTTTCCTTTGTAATATATTGTTTCTAATCCCAAATGGAAAAGGTTTCTATAGTTTTATTTAGCACATATTGTTATTGTTATCATCATCATCATCATCATCATCATAACAACAATATATTAACATTGTGACAATATCTTTGTGAGTAGGCTCCACCCGAAGGTCAGAAAGGGGAACTACAGAGTAATTATAATTAAAGTTAAACTTTCAAATGGCTGTAGAAATAACACCACTGGTCAGAATGATGTCAAATTGCAAACAGAATGTTATCAGAGTAGGGGGGAAACGTATGGCCGAAGAAAAATAAATAGTTACAAAATTTAGCAATAGATGGTGCTGTAAGTATCATAATTTAATAATGATCGACTAAAAACGACAAATGAATCATACAACAACGCCTAAGGCGTACGTTTGACATTGAACAAAGTGAACTGTTCAATGTGCACGGGTGCACAGGTGTGATACTGTTAGTTATGTAAGCCCATCCAACACAGCAAGGTCATATCACATTGGATGAGAAAAATCAGTTTTTAATTGTCCTGAGGCCAAAAACCACATAAAGCATTAATCAAAATCAAATTCGATTATTAATTTCCATGTGACTGGTGAAAAACATGTTCAGTATGTCCACTATTTTCTGCAACAAGTTGAAATTGAGAAACAGCATGTTCCACAACTGATCGAAGTGTTTCCGGGGTCACGTTCAGAATGTGTTGCGCAATGTGTGACTTCAATGCAGCTAAGACTTCAATGCAGCAATCAGAACACTAAACACAACATGTTTCAGATAGCCTCACAGCCAGGAGTCACATGGATTAAGATCAGGTGATCAGGACGACCGGGCTGTAGGGAAATGGTAGCTCATAATTCTAGCATTTCTGAAATGGTGCTCAGCAACTGCTTAACTGGATTTGCAATGTGTGGAGGTGCGCCATCTTGCATAAAAATGATCCCATCCACACATCCACGCTGTTGGAGAGCTGGAATTATGTAGTTGCACAAAAGACACTCATAGAACTTACCAGTGATGGTACAAGTAACAGGACCGGAAGCACCTGTCTCTTCGAAAAAATATGGCCCTATGATAAATGATGCCGTAAACCTGCACCACACAGTGACCTTTCAGGATGAAGTGGTTCTGGTTGATTTGCGTGTGTCTTTTCCGTTGCCCATATTCGACAGTTCTGTGTATTGACATGTCCTGTCAGATGGAAGTGGGCTTCGTCTGTCCACAAAATCTTCCACGACCAATCATTGTCCACTTCAATGCGAGCAAGAAATTCTAAAGCAAAGGTGTGCATGGGTGATTTTGAAAGGATAGCAAAGAAGGATTTTACACATAGTCCTCACAGGTATTTCCAATGTACGGGCAGTTCTCCGTGCATTACACGTTTGCACACCACCACTCGTCTCCTCCTGCATTGCTGTGGCCACTGCTTTCACTCATGTTGAACCAATTCGTTTCCTCCCTCTACCAGGGTGCACACCAAAAGAACCCAAATTTTGAATTCATTTTCTCCAGACCCACGGCAGTCATCGGACCAACGACTTTTTTCAAACCCTTCTGTGTCATTAACTTCTGCAGAGCAACGTGTGCACAGTCATCATTCTTGTAATACAGCTTTACAAGCAGAGCGTGATCCTGCATTGAGACAGTCATGGCGCATGTCGCAGATGCGCAAGGAGGAAAAGCCGTGTACCCTGCGTGTTTAGACCAACTTTAATGGGTCATGCGCATGACAGGTGTTTTCATTTATGTATTATGACACATACAGTGCCATCTATTGATCAATTTTCACACTCTTTTTTTTTTTTTTCTCCTTCTTCTGCCATTCGTTTTCCTCCTCCTCCGATAACATTCCGTTGCAATTTGATATGATTCTGACCAGAGGGTGTTATTTCTACAGTGTTTGGAAGTTTAATTTTAATTATAATTACCCTGTATTTTCCCTACAAGGATGTCATTTTCATTACACCAAACAGCGGAGCTGCATGCCCACAGGAAAAAGAGTTGCTGTAGTTTCCCCCTGCTTCCAGGCATTCACAGATCAACAGGAAAACTTCTGTGAAGTTTGGAAGGTAGGAGACACGAGATACTGGCTGAAGTATAGCTGTAAGGATGGGTTGTGAGTTGTGCTTGGATAGCTCAGTTAGAAGAGCACTTGCCCACAAAAGGCATAGGTCCCAAATTCGAGTCTTGGTCCAGCACACAGTTTTAATCCGCCAGAAAGTTTCGTATCAGTGCACACTTCTGCCAATATTTATGTCCCAACTATTCTTGTGGTTAGATCAGAACCTCTGTCTACTTTAAATGCAGCAATTAACACCTGTACTTCATCACATTTTCCAAACTAGCAAGCTGCCGTCTCCAACCCCCCCCCCCCTCCACCCCATCCCAAATTATGCATGCAGTTCTTGTCCGATATGGTGATTCTTGTCCAATATGGCGAAAGCCTTCCCAAATGTTACACTCGTAAAATGGATTTGCCCTATCTGCTATACAAACAATTCTCCTGTACCATGAACTGCCATTTCCCAGCTGTTTTCTACATCACTGTCAACAACCAAGAAAGATTTCTCCTCATTCTGTGCCATCTCATTGACTTTAATAGCTCAATCAATACTCCACTGGGATTTAGACTAATTCTTTGTCCTCTAAAGGGATCGGTATTCTGATACAAATCTTTCCTACAGGTTACAAAGTGTTATTCAGTCATCTACCCAATCTCAAATATTCATTCATCCTAAACTATACCTGATATGAGTATCATGCTCCATAAGTCATACCTCTCTGCCAATAAAACATGCAACCAATGCATACTTCTGTATCCATCTTGTGAATGTCAAGTATTACCTCACGATTAGTACAGGAACTTGCAAAACAGTCACCTGTCTGCACTGTGGTGAATACCCAGTTGCAAAGCACAGTGGTGTTGACGTAACAGTTGCTTGCAGTAACTACTATATAACTCACACCATACAGTTGTAACAGCCCCATTGCTAAGCTGTCATGCATTTTTTTTTGTCATTTTATATATGCAGTAATGTAAATGCAGTTCTGGAACACTGAGCACTACCCATCACTCAATTACCAACACGGCCAAAGACTTTTAGTTCTTCAAGTTTAACCTGGGAGATTTTCTGTACCATTTTGTATTGAACTTAAGGTAAATTGCATCAATCGTTATCCAAAACTGCAAGAGATGTTCTTGTTCTGCTATTATTTTGTGAACTTATGAACAATTAACTCTGTCCCCTATGGTGTCAACTGCACAGTAAATACACCTGCTGCATGATTTTGCAAACTGTTTTCTGGCCCAGTGGCAGTATATAAAGCAGACAACAATCACTAGAGCTTTATACAAGATCACAGTTGACAGCTGTTGTCTCACTACTTCTAAAAGCCACCTGTGTACTACCTAAATATCAGGGCAAGTGAAATTTGGCAGCTCGACATGAGACAACATGTAGCTGAATCGGCCACAAATGGCAGCTCACTGCAGCTGTTGCCAAATAAAAAGGGAAACAGAGAGGGGGGGGGGGGTGAAGATGGAGTACAAAGTAAGAATTTTCAGACAACTATTTATAACTACTAACATCCGCGTCATGCTAAGTATAGTCATGGTACCACCATACTACTGAAAGTCATAACTGCTCAAACTTTAATCAAAAGAACAACAACTACCTCATGGGAACTAGTTTTTAGGGAAAGAAGTAAACTTAATAGTACATTTTTGTGTTCAAGCTCCCTCCCCCCGCGAGTTTCTTATTTATATTGCAAATTTCCCAAAGATGTCCTCTACAGATTCCATGGGGAAAATTATAATTTCAGGGGAGACAAGGAGATTTGAGAAATCAAAGATAACCTAAATCTGGATATACACACAGGTATTTGGAACACTTTGCCGTGGAGAAGGAAATCAATAATAGAACTGTCTACACCAACCATTTCCTAAATACAAATACGTGGCTTGTGAAAGTAGACAAAGCCCAGAACAAGTCAGACAGTTAATAAACAGCAGCTTTGCTATTAAGATTGATTTTCTTCAGTATTTAGGAACTGCAATATGTGACATATCAAAAATATTCATACTTTATCAAGTGCAATGCCTTATTCAGTACACGAGATTACTTAATTTCTGAAAACAAGTGATTCCATTTCAATGAGACAACTGTTATGCTGTATCAACATAGACAGCATGTGTAACTCTCAAGAGTTTCACCTTCTTCCAGAATATCAAGAGATGTTAACACACAGATGTAGGGACTCATTGTTTAAGACAAATTTATTTTCTGGTTTCATTCAGACAACTAAAATTGAGAATTAACACGAAATGTTTATAAATAATGGACATGTTAGTATGCAACAGGTATAAATCAGTGTGGCTTGTTCTCAGATGCTGGGATATCTATGATAGTCACTGATGGAATAATGTAAGATGAACGGAATGTGCCTTCAACTGAGGGATGTTCTTAATTCTGATTGCACACACAAACCTCTCATTAATTGCAGACGCTTGTCTGATACTGTACACCATATTTACTCAATTATGAGGGTTTCTTCCCCCCCCCCCCCCCACACCAAATTGTCAATTGAAAAATATGTGGCTGTCTTATATTCGCTGATTAAAATATTGCTGCAGTGTTCAATGTTTTTACATTGTTTAACAGATTAATATAGGGGCTGTCTTACATTTACAGATGAAGCTTTGGCTATTAATGTTTTGTACAAATTTATTTTGAAGAATTCCAACGGATGGGGCTTAGCACACAATGATTTCACTTGAATAGTCTCAAGATTTCCCAATACACCGAAACACTCCCCACACAGTATCGACATTGCTCGAACAATCACGTGACATTTGACGCGTGGCACTAGTGCAAGGGATATGAAAGAAACTATGAACTAGCCACTCCAACAATCTAATGTTCTGCTTAGAAAGTGACAATTTTGTGACACACAGGAGGAAATATCATTAAATTCTGTCAACTTGGAAACTTTTGGGATATCTGAACAGATCTGCAATAAAAGTTCTTGTACATATAGGGATACCGTACACAAACATTTATGGTGCTTTTTAAGTAAAGGTTACATTCAAAGGCAAAAAGCTTGTCCTTCAAAACCCATTACTTGATTCTGAACCCAAATATAAATTCTGTTTGGTTATGGGAAACTGTTATGATTCACCAAGTGGGTTACAAATGAGAAATTTAGTTGCTGTTCACTTATTACAAAACTAGGTGAAAAATATCACCAATTTTTAATCAGCTTCAGAACACGATTGTGACATTAATATCAAAAGAGAATGAAAATTAAATGAGAATTAAAGGTCTAACAAATAAAATATATCACATTAAACTGACTGCAACTGTTATCATAAGAATAAATTACAGGGAAAAATAATCATTGTGGAGATGGCACCAACAGATGTCACTAGATAGCGGGAAGAGTAGAAGATCGAGAACTGGACTGAACCATGACTGCAATCTTTTATTCATATATATTAGTTGCTGTTGTTACATATGACCTGCACCCTGGAAGATATTGCTGTCCGTGTTTCACTTCTGCTCAAGTACAGCATTACAGAATGGTTGGAGGGGGAACAGTGACATCAGCTTGGCTGAGAACTACACTGAGTGCAAGGAGGAGTGGTGAGTGGGCAGCAAATTTTGTTCTGCTGCTAATCATGGTTATATGTTTCTGCAGAAGATCACAAAAGTCTAAATTGGGGCCAGTTGCACAGTAATGTATGCTCAACAGCAATGCTGTCAATGCCTACCGTGAGGTATGACGCGAACAACGGGGTGTGTCAGCTGCCAGTTCTACATAGCCAATGAGAGAGCAGTGGGCAGATGATATATTTGGAAGCAAGAGACATTGTAACATTCTCATATCAGTATAGAAGAGAAATCCGCTGTGTGTTCAGAGAAAAATAACTGTTTTCTCAAGTTCCGCCATAACGATGACCTCAGAAATTGCAACATATTCTTGGAGATATACCCAAATATTTGGGCCAACAAATATATAAGTTTCACAGATGTCTTGTTATGATTATAATGATGATGATTAAATATACAGATACCACACAACTGTCTTAAGTATTGTAAAAAAGGTAGTGAAAATATAAATTAATGTAAACAATTTCTTTTTGTTTATTTTATTTCTCCCTGTGTTATCAAAATGTTGACAATGAATAAATGGCGCAAGTGTAGAACAGATGAAATGTTACCTTTTTAGGTAGATACCTTATATCAATGAAAGTTTGGAATTTTGACCAACAGAATACGTTAAGAAATAAATTTTTCCTCAAAGAGCCACATAAAACAAAAAAAGTGGGAGGAAACTGGAGGGGGGGGGGGGGAGGGGGTGTCATGTTCAGGTAAATACAGTACTGTATGTTCTAAACACCGTTTTGAAGACGACATGTTACTTCCATACATTAAGTAGTGCACAAGCTGGACGCAATGGACCAAAGTGTTGTATCTGTAGCCTATGTAATACGTATATATCCAGAACATACAACATGTAAAATGCCTCCATTACATACAAAAAAAATTTCTATTTTTAGTTAAGTTTAGTGAAACTGAATTATGTTTCACATAATGACCATAATTCCACTTACCTACGGGAACACTGCCGAGCTTCACTGTCTGCATCATACATTCCTTTCCTCAGAGCTTGTTGCAGGTTTGCAACCTGTTTTTCAAGTTTATGAGCAGGCCAAAGACGAAGAATTAATTCAAGAAACTCACAACATGCTCGTCGGATTTCCCTAGATTTTGATTGCATGATTGATATTATCACTGGTATCAGTCTGTGCGAGTGAGTGTACCTTATGAGAAAGCGTACTGTTACTAGGCCAGCAGTTGCTATTACCTGTGAATGAATAAATGAAATATAATTGTTAGGTGCTCGGAAAATAATAAAATGGATGCTTAGGAACACTCTAGTGAGAAGAAGACTTCTTTGTAAGTTCTACTGATGAGTACATGCTGTCTCCCCTTGCAATTTCATACTATCAGCACAGATTTAATTTTTAATACAGTATCCAGTCCCGCCCTATTAATGTTATCCAACAGTATAGGCTGTTAATATCTTCTATCAAAATCTCAACCCTTACTAATGTGTACTTTTAATGCTATGATTTGTAGTAACTGTGCTAAAAAGATGAGTTACAAATGTCTTTTTTGGAAATAGCTCTTCCATAGTTACATTGTTTATTTTGACAGCAATAGTTTCAAGCCCACTAGCCATTATTTAGCACTCACACACATTGCCGCCAGACTAGCAGCCATCGTACTGTTCAGCGCATGCCCACGCGCCCGTGCATACCCGCCCCACACACACACACACACACACACACACACACACACCCACACACACACAGCGAGAGAGAGAGAGAGAGGGGGCGGGGGGGGAGGAGGACTGATGAGTCTCCTAAGTAATATGATTAAAGCTTGTCTGGCTTCAATGAGCACGAACAATTAACAACAGGGTTGCAGCCTTCAAACTAGTAGTTACGAAATAACATCAATTCCAATAAGGCAGTAGCTTTGATAAACATTAAGATGAGTTTGGGAAAGATAGGTAACAAGGATGGGTCACAAAGAATCCAGTTTAAGAGAGACTATAAGGACCGTGCACTAACCAACTGCATCATTGGGACATGGACTGGCCAGTTTTTATCACCCCCCCCCCCCCTTCCACATTTCTGTAAATCATTTGACTATTACTTCAACTCTCATCCTAAAAGAATGCTAAAACATAGTCTTTCCACAAAAGTATTGTGTGTATTTCTATTAATACGACTAGGTGCAGCATCTCTTGAAGATTACAACTGGTCGTAATTATTTCTGTAATTTATTTTTTAATATACTGGATTAAAAACAAAGCAACTTCTCTAAACCGCATATTCCAAAAACACACAACTGGAAACAACAACAACATCCATAATGTTATAAATTCTTACACAACACTACATTACTGCTACAAATATAAATGATACACACTAAACAAAGTTTCATTTACCGTCATTTAACATTGCCTCCAAATAAAAAAGGTGACAATACAACAAATATATTATGAAATCATAGTGATGTGACTGACAGCCTTCTCTTACTGATTTCTCCATTCGTAGTGAGAAATCTACTACTATATGGACAGAAGGCGAGCATGGTAAATCATTCTCCTTATGTGAATCACATGGAATGATTCATGTGATATCACATACTGATACCACCCAAGGGTGTCGCGAAGTTGGCAACACAATTGCAAATTTCCGTTAGACGCCGACAGTGGTCACGCAAAATCTGGTGGACCCAATGGTGTGCACCCACTGAGATCATGCCGCCAGCAACTCTGCAACACTTGTGACCTCTGTTGCCACAAAATATGACAGGTGGCAGCAGCCACTGAACCCACTTGCTGTTGGAGCCTCATTGTTATGACACCATCAATCATTTTGAGTACAGTGAGCCTCATCCTAGTTGTTATTGTATGAGATGGACCTCTTAATTCTTGCTGCCTTATTTGTAATGAGTCTATGTACACTTGGAGAAATACAAGTTAAGTAAATCTTCTGATTACTGTGTTAACTTGTTTGCTAATCATTTATGTGTCTGTCCAGCTTTCCTATGATGACAGTTGCCGTAACGCACTGTAGTCCACATCTCCTTACTATTATGTATGAACTCGTGCACAACAATACAAAATCAGAAAAGGTATGGGGCATGGGTACTAATTGTCATCACTGATATTTAATTTGTAAACTGAAGCTGCTAGTAAGGAAACAAAGGATCATCTCAGCATACAAGTTGTTTGTCGTGGGGGAAAAATCAGCTCCTTTGGGTTTTCGGGACAGCTATAATATCCCCACAAACAAAATCAAAACTACTTGGACATACTAGGTAGCTAAATGTTAAACACAGGAAATTCCAAAGAAGAAGTTGGTTTATGAAATTTCTACTTATTGTACATCCTTTTCTTGTTATACTTGTCAAGAATCTTAATATTTAAATAGTTATCCACATGAGGTCAACATACCTTGGCTGAATTTGGAATCAGATTAATTAGATTGCCAAGAATAATTTCTGCAAAGTGGTCAAACTTTGAGCCTAGCTGTCGAGACATAAAAGCTATTGTGCAGCACGCTTCTCTCACAACCTGTGACCTGTAACATTCATAATGATGTTATAGTAAGATATCATTTCTAACACATAATTAAAGCATAGCTTGCACAGGATAGAGTAGCATGGAGAGCTGCATCAAACCAGTCTCAGAACTGAAGACCACAACAACAACAACAACAACAACAACAACAATTAAAGCATTTGCAGGATCTCAAACCTGTAGTAGCAATGTTTAAATATTGAAATGTGTGATATATTTCTACCGACATGTAATAACAGACTGTGTATTGTACCAAAAACATATTGGTACAACAAACTAGGACTGCAGAGTCTGTGACATAATTCCTAAATACATGTGAAGGATTAAGTTCCTCTTGACACAAATGGCAACTTGTACACCAAAAAAATTTCTGAATCTATGCTGAACACAGACTGTACAGATACTTAACAGTTCTTATCTTGTTAATAAAAATTCATAAAATTTAGAAAACTGTAACTGCCTTTTTTTACTATGACATCTTTCTCTGACATTCCCTGAAGCAGGCCAAATACAATGTACAGGTTTCAAACAATACCAGTCCATATTATCATGCCAGTAATGCTACTGCACATTCGCACAAGTAGGGAAGCCATGTAATTAACACATTTACCTTAGCACTTATGTTTTAAAATATTGAAGGAAGAGAATACTTAAATAAATCAATTATGTGCAATTTTTAATAATAATAATAATAATAATAATAACTGTCTTCATGTAACTCATTGAAGTCATTTCTATTTAAAATTAAATTACTAGAAAGAATGTGCTGAACACATGTTGATTAACTATAAACCAGTCATTTCTCACCCATCAGCACCTGGATATAATCATGACATACAGGATATACAATTTGTCAATTTTACCGGGTATGCTATTTGTTAATTTTACCGGATCTACTATTTGTCAATTTTGCATGCATAATACATCTACAATCCATTTCAGTGCATAAGGAACTATACATCTTAGATCCATTCTTCTAATTTCTAATAGTGTTCTTATTTCATCTCACTTGGTTTTCATGCAGTGCATAAACCGAGAGAGTGCACTCTAATGTGTCAACTTCCAAGGCCTAGCTCTAATTTCTTCATTTTCTTGAAACAAATAGATGCTGATGTCCTTCAGAAATTTTAGTATGCTTTAACCAAAACACTTCCCTAGTACTTATTAGGAACATTGTCTCCAAAATGCCATTTTTTTCAACATTATTATTATTATTATTTTCATTATTTTTTTTTTCCATTCAGGCCCACACAGAGACATGTTGGATGGCACCTAAGAGCCAGCACTCAGCAGATGCTACCAAGTGGCAGCTGCACCAGATACAAAAATCGTCAACGTACAATGCCAAGCAGAGGCCCAACAGAGATTACAAGTGCATTGATGGCTATGAGGAAGAGTGTGACACTTAGCACAGAACCCTGTGGAATACCATTCTCCAGACTGTGAGGGGCACTGTGTAAAGTGCCAACTCGAACTCTGAAGAGCTGGTGCGAGAAAAATTCACGGATAAAAATCAGAAGGGGCCCACGGAAGCCACAGTCATGGAGGGTAACTAAAATGTGATGGCACCAAGCCATGCAGTATGCCTTATATAGGTCAAAGTAACTGCGACAAGGTGCTGGTGGTTAGTAAAAGCCTGTCAGATGGTTGTTTCCAATCTGAGTAAATGGTCAGTTGGAGATCGTCCTGCACGAAAGCCACACTGATATGGGAACAAAAGGCCCTGAGATTCGAGTACCCAATATAATCTGAAGCTAACTATCCTCTCAAGCCATTTACATTTGTCAGACGTTGGCTTCTTCCTGGGCTTAAGGACAGGGATAACAGTACAGTCTCGTCATTGTGACAGAAAAACACCCGTGAGCCAAATGTGGTTGAAGATCTTCAGGAGATGTTGCCTCTGGGGAGTGTCCAAGTGTTGGATCATCTGGTTGTGGATGTAATCCGGCCCTGGGGCCATGTCTTGTGAAGAGGTAAGAGCCTGCAAGAATACCCATTCAGTGAAGGGTTCATTATAGGGCTCAACATAGTGCGGGATGGAACATAGGCGGGTCTGTTAAAACTCTAAATTTCTGAAGGAGAGAGGTAGCAGGATAGGAAGAGGACACCGGTGCCATCGCAAAGTGTGTCGCGAGCTGTTCTGCAAGGCACAATGGATCAGTGCACAGAACACCTTGGAGGTTAAGACCCTGGACAGCCGACTGTCACTAGCCGCCCTGAAGGCTACGGAGCTTTGACCAAACCTGTGATGAAGAGGCATACATCCCCAAGGAGGAAACACAGCGTTCCTAGCATTCCTTTTCACTCTGCTTAATAAGGTAACGAGCCTTAGCATGGAGACACTTAAAAGTGTCTCCATGAAGAAGGTTGGTCTGTGAAAGGTGTCATTTTAATTGCTGCAGCGCCCGTCGGTGGTCCTGGACAGCGACTGCGACATTCTTAGTCCACCACGGTACCGGTCGACAACAAGGGGGACCTGTGGATAGGGTGACAGCAGTGCCAGTAGCACAAAGATAATGGCAGAGATGCCTTGCACGACTGCACCAATGGAATTCAAGAGGGAGGTGTCGAAGTGCACAGCAGACATATATAAAAGCCAATTGGCCCTGTAGAATGCCCAACGTGGGGGCCTGTCTGCCTGACGGCAGCAGGGGAACAATAGAATCACCAGAAAAAGTGGTCACTGTCACAAAGGTCACCATGGGATGACCAATGTAGGGAAGCCACGAGAGCATAGGAGGAGATGACAAGATTGATAGCAATAAAGGTGCCATGAGCTGCACTGAAGGGGAACTGTCATTGAGGGGACACAAATAGAGGTCCATAATAAGCTGGTCAATTAAGAGACCCTACCCATTGAAGTGCCCCCCCCCCCCCCCCCCCCAAAGTGGATTGAAGTCAAAGAGGAGAAACATAGGCAGTTGCTGGAGTAAGGTAGACAGTTCAATGTAAGGAAATGATCTACCTGGAGGGGGGTCCGGTCTGGCACACAGTTTTAACCTGCCAGGAAGTTTCATATCAGTGCACACTCCGCTGCAGAGTGAAAATCTCATTCTGGAAACATCACCCAGGCTGTGGCTAAGCCATGTTTCCACAATATTTTTTCTTCCAGGAGCGCTAGTTCTGCAAGGTTTGCAGGAGAGCTTCTGTGAAGTTTGGAAAGTAGGAGATGAGGTACTGGCAGAAGTAAAGCTGTGAGGATGGGGCGTGAGTTGTGCTTGGGTAACTCAGTTGGCAGAGCACTTGCCAGCGAAAGGCAAAGGTCCCAAGTTCGAGTCTCGGTCCGGCACACAGTTTTAACCTGCCAGGAAGTTTCATATCAGCGCACACTCTGCTGTAGAGTGAAAATCTCATTCTGGCATTCTTTATAGTCATTTTTTTTTCTTTCTCACTGGACCACACAACATCCATGAAGACTCTTTTAGTGTCAAAGGCACACTTTATTTTTCTGCTTTCTTAACTGTTAATATTGAATGTACGTCTAGTTACTGCAATATTTACACTAGCAGTATTATCACTGTTACTGCATATCATCACAAGCTTTTCTACGTTTTTATTTCATCATATACACTTTGTCTACTTTGTTTCCCAAAGAAGATTAGGGTTCAACATCCCATCAGTGGCAAGGTTACTAAAAATGGTGCACAACTTTGGATAGGGTTTAGACAGCAAAAGAAATCAGAAGTGTCCATTTCAAAATACCCAGTTCAGCATGTGCCTCCATAAATTAGTAGTGCCCATATCAAAAGACCCATTCTGGCATTTGCATTAAGTGATTTTGGGAAATTTGCCATGGCTGTTTCAATAAAATTCAATGTTTGTGCTTTACATTCCCCTATCTACTCTTCCTATTCAATAAACTCCAACATTTCATTAACAATCCAATACCTCTCAATAATTCATTCACATGTTCAGTAATATGGCCGAAAGGCCCAAATACACTAACAAAATTATCACAGCAGTAAGGTAGCCATGAACAGCTTCATTCATGAAATGTGTGTGTCACACAATTTCTGATACACAATTTTGTTGAAGCACTGATTAACTGAGCAACCAAAAACTATTAATATCACTCTCACAATTCCACGCAGAATCATTAACAGTTCTCTTTTTTATCAAAAAAAGACATCTCAGAGCTTGAGAGAAACCTGCACTACAGAGAGAAATTTAAAAAGAACAAAGTTTAAGTACTAACCTCAGATCTTTCAAAACTCCTAAAAATGGTGTCTCCATTAAACGTAAGTGTTTGAAAAATTCCTCATGCTTAGCAGCTCGAGCCATTACAACAGATCGTAGTTTTTTCAACTGAAATACACAAAAGTTTTTACTTATATTAAGAAATCAATTTTATTAACACTTATAATCCTAATCATCACATTACTAACCGCCTCAACACGTTTTGACCAATCATTATTTGGATCATTAATGATGTCAGTTATTTTGGTCAGCGCTTTTTCCAATTCTCGCACAGTGAAAATTTTGGCTGGTTGAACTTCCTCAAAAACTTTCACAAAATGCTCCTCGTCAAGGGCTCCTGCTGATGCTGTAATTGTGTAAAAAAGATTTAGTTAGTATCTCTAATCCATTTAAATTTTGAATAGGGCCTGTGCCACAGGTATACCCTCTGATAAATATCACTGCTGATTTCAAACACTGGAAAATCCAGGGTCGAATATTAACAATATAAGGAACAGATAGATTGCTACTCACTATAAACATGACATGTTGAGTAGTTACACACAGGCACGACAAACAGACCCTTACACTTTAGCTTTTGGCTAAAGCCTTCTTCAGATAAGGAACACACACATACACACTCAATAACCAGTACAGGCTGGTCTCTGCATGCCATAGATGGTGGCCATGTATGCATGAGGTGTGCTTGCTTGTGTGAATGAATGTGTGTGTATGTGTGTGTGTGTGTGTGTGTGTGTGTGTGTGTGTGTGTGTGTGTGTGTGTGTGTGTGTGTGTATGCTACTCTTGATGTTCACAAAAATCTGTGCTGGATAACTGTCTCTAATCAAAACTGGTCGCACCATCAAAAAATTGAAAATCAACTTGAAGTGTTACATGATGTCATTTTTACCACTGCTGTGGAACACAGTCAACATAAAATACCACAAATAACTGTTGTATTGTCCAATAATGACAGATACAGTATTCCCAAACTCTTGTGTTGTCATTGCTCAAGGTATGACCCAAGCCATGAGGGAGTCTCATAAAAAGTATTATAATAAATAAAGAGATACCTGTAAGACATATTACTGTAAAATATGAGCTAAATCACATACCTTTTTTACTGCCTTGAGTTCCTGATGAAGAAAATCGGGACATATCTCTTGAAGCATTTGTTAACATGCATTGCAGAACAAAAACTGTGTTAAGAATGTGAGTAATGGACACAACATACATGCAAAATTGTGAAAGGGATTAATTACGGTGCAGTCATTTTACAAATATTGAAGATACGTACAAAGCATTCATGAGACAAGCACACAAGCAAGTACACAGACATAGGAAGTGGATAATATATGCTCTATTATTTGGCAGGTCTATCCATATGTGGCAGTCAAATGAAAATGAGACAGATGGAAAGTAGTAAGTAATTTCTTTATTATTTCAAAAGTAATCACTGTAACATTTAATACTTTTATCCCACTGTCTGACAAGATGGTCAATGCTTTTGTGGAAAAATGTCTGCAGTTTCCCACGGAACAATTTTTGTACCCAGGCATTGCACTGTTACGTCTGAAGCAACTTGATAGCCACGAATGTCTTCTTCATGGTTTCAAAAGTATGGAAATTGGTTGGGGAGACGTTGGGACTGTATGGAGGATGTGTATGAACTTCCCAGTGAAATTTCTGCAGTATAGTCAAAACAAACTTGGCAAAACATTGGTGGACATTACCCTGCAACACATCCATGCCCTCCATCAACATTATTAGGCATTTGGACTCGATAGCCTGATTCACGTTTTTGCAAAGTGTCCATTTACCATGGTAGGAGGGCATTCACATGTTTCCACTTTTGGTTCTGACACTCTCTAGCTCAAAATAATGACATGTTTCACCACCTCTGACAGTATGGGACAGGACACAATATTCTTCACTGTGATACTGTTCCAAGTGCTGCAGTGATATAGGCATTCTGTTCAACTTCTGCTACTCTGTTAGGCTGTGGGGAACCAGCTGCACACAGATTTTCCAGAACTTCAGATGCTCTGTCATGATGGTGTGAGCAGTACTGTGACTGATGCCCAAGACGAGGCAAATATCTAACACCCTCTGGCATTGGTTATTTGTGACGGAACACCCACTGCAGTAATGATATGATGAGCCAGTCCTGGAAGACTGCTATTTTTCAATGACACCCAACCTCCGCCAAAGTGTTTATTCAATGCAATCACACGTGCACATGACGTGCTGTGTTTGTCATATACAGCACTCATTCAGGCATGAACTTCCCTTCCTGACAATCCTTCTGCAGTAAAAAACTGCACCTTGCTGTTCCTCTCGCCCAGAATCCATAGTAAAGTCAAACACACATTCAATTCATTGGCCTCACGTCAACCATGTTTAACAGACAAATGGCACAGAGGTGAGAATCACCCTGTTCTTTCCTGACTGCCAATGGAGGGCACTTCCACGCACACAGCTACCTGCACTACCAATGTGCACACTATGTTCATTTTGATTTGACTTCCCCTTATATATGAAGCAATAATGAGTAATCAGCAATGTGAAACAGATGGATTGTTGGGTAGTCTTCAAGGGTATAATGTCTGTAGACTTAAAGGCAGGAAAGAATGGTTGATTGCATTAGAAGTAATAGCCCTTTAAATTGTTACTAGCCATTATTAATGTGTTCAAGATTTTTGCAGGGATCTATGGTTAAGCAAAGGATCTTCATACTTGTCAGCACCACCCACATTCCAATGCATAAGAGTGATTTCAGTAAAACCATACCATGATACTCAAAGAAATTAATAATTTTTGCCTACACGTCACGTTCTGCATGAATGCAGAAAAAATAATATGAACTGATGATTTATTTAACTAATATTTTATATTTTCAAGGGTAAGATTGCTTTTATAACTATAATATGCACAGGAATGCATTATAAACAAATACAGAAGCAGGCCACATTTAAATATGAGCATTAGTCTTCAGAAAGATGACAATGTTTGCAGGCTGTTTTTAATAAGCTAATTAATCACCCACTGAAGACTTAAAAAAAACAACATCAGGGATCAAACTAAATAGCAAACATAAAATAGTTAAAGCAATATTCAGTATCTTGCATTCTGCAGTATAAACTGCCCTCAAGTACTTATTTTATCTGTATTGCCACAAAACAATATTTTTCCTCATCTGTTATTGGAACAGACACATACTCAAAACTAAAGGTATAAACATACCTTTTAAAAGGGCTAACAAACCAACATTTTTCAGTTAAGTTTACCAGAGCATGAGCAGAGTACACTTTTGGCTGCTGTTAATCAGTGGTAACAGATTACACTGATATTTATTGAACCTGTGACTGTTTCTAGAATAAATAACATAGTAAAGACAGCAACCAGTCAGTAGATAATGATCATTTTACTTTGAAAAACCAGTTTCAAATGCTTCACTTATCTTCAGTGGATTATACGGTTTATCTCACATTTGTAGCAACTTTGGAAAGCACTGAAATGGTCTGGGGAGACATGCCTCCAAGGTAAAGTACATAAAATTGAAGCACATGTTTAAGGCAAAATCTTGGCTCCACTAAATCTACATCTGTACTCTGCAAGCCATCATATGGTGCAGGGTGCATGGTGAAGCATACCTTATATCACTGCTAGGCATTTCCCTTTCTGTTCCACTCACAACAGAGCAAAAGAAAAACGGCTGTCTACATGCCTCCATATGAGCCCTATTTTCTCTATCTTCTATTTGTGGTCCCTATGTGAAATGTATGCTGTCAGCAGTACACTCATTCTGCTGTCAGCCACAAATGCCAGTTACCTGAATTTTGTCAACAGTGTCTCACAAAAAGAGTGTTGTTCTCCCTTTAATGTCTTTCTTTAATCCTACCTGGTAGCAGCTCCCTAACACCTGACTACTATTCCAGAAAGAACTGCACAAGTGTTCTGCATGCTCTCTCTTCCACAGATAAGCTACACTTTCCTAAATTCTCCAAATAAACTAAGCCATTCACCTTCTCTACAACTGACCTTACATGATACGTCCATTTCAAGACGCTTTGCAACATTACATCTACATATTTAAACAACATGACTGTGTCAAGCAACACACCATTAATACTGTATTCTAACATTACAGGATGTTTTTCTTACTCATCTGCACTCATTTACAGTCTTCCATGTGTCAAGCAAGCTACCACACATTACACTAAACAGAAATTCTGTCTCTCGCTACAGCCACTCAATAATGATCCTTTCCCATATGCTACAATGTCATTAGCAGTCACAGATTGTTGCTCACCCTATCAATTGTAGTGTGTGTGTGTGTGTGTGTGTGTGTGTGTGTGTGTGTGTGTGTGTGTGTGTGTGTGTCCTTGGAGATCTTGAGGGAGAAGGGTTGAGAGCATTCTCACTGTCCCTGGCAGCATGATGTCAAAATGGACATAAAAATGACGCTGAAACTGTTGGTGGCGGAGGATCGGCATGTTTCCACTGCTTTGACTGTTGTTTTGTGACATAAAACATGATGATGAAACTGCTGACACAAAAAGATTTCATATCATCAACATCTTGTACCCCACAACTTATTCAATTCTAAAAGGAAGAATAACACACAACATCGTTATGCACACCTTTGGACAGCGTATTATGGACAGATGAACAGTGAAGCACTGAGACATCTACTAGGCAGACCTCAAAACCCAACTTTTCAAGAGACATAAATTTTATAAATATGTTGCAATAGTTCATGTACTGTAATGTGTTAATATTAACAGGGGAATGATAAGGACGAAAGTTCAAGACAGGCAGCAGTTTAAGCAAGCTACGAGGGTGGTTTGAAATGTTCTCGGAACAGAATAGAAAAAAAGTACTTTTATCACTGAAACTTTTATTTTTATTTTTCAATGTAGTCTCCTTGTACATTAATGCACTTGGTCCAATGATGTTCCAGAGCCTTAATCCCATAACGAAAATTAGTTTCCTCCAGGCCTGTGAAATAGTTGTCAACTCCGGCTATCAATTCTTCATTTGAAGTTAATCTACCAAAAAAAAATTTCAGTTTTGGGAAGAGATGGAAGTCTGATGGAGTGATATCAGGTGAATAAGGTAAGTGTGGCTCATATTCATACCTTAGTTCGTGTAATTCTGCCATGGTGACAACACGTGTACAGGCGCACATTGTCTTGATGGAAGATAACTCTCTTCCTTACTAAACCAGGTCTTTTTTTGCATATATTTTGTTGCAATTTGTGCAGGAGGTTAACATAATATTCTCCAGTAATTGTTTGCCCAGTAAGGAGATAACCTACAAACAGAATCCCCTTAGCATCCCAGAACACTGACACTATGTTCTTTCCTGCTGAAGGAATTGTCCTTGCTTTCTTTGGTGGCGGAGGATCGGCATGTTTCCACTGCTTTGACTGTTGTTTTGTGTCTGGGGTATAGTAGTGCACCCAAGCTTCATCTGTGATCACAAACTGGCACAAAAATTCTTGTTTGTTTCTCCTAAAATGGGCCAAACATTGTTCCGATATGTCCATTCTCATGATTTTTTGATCCAGCGTCAAGAGTCATGACACCAATCTTCCAGATAATTTTTTTTTTCATTTCTAATTCTTCAGTTAAAATGTGATATACCCCTTCAGATGACATCTGGAAAGCATGAACAATATCATGTACTTTTAATCGACAATCCTCCATGACCATTTTATGCACTTTTGCAATAACTTGTGGAGTAGTGACACATCTCGCTGACCACTGCACAGATCATCATCTAAGCTCTCCCGACCAAATTTAAATTCATTTGTTCACATGGTAACAGTTGAATATGAAGGATCCGAGTCCCCCAATGTATTCTGGAAATCAGCATGAATGTCCTTTGCTTTCATGCCTTTCTTTACGAAGTACTTAATCACTGCTCGAATCTCGATCTTTTCCATCTTCGCAAATCACTACGCGGGAACAACAACAGAGCCACGTCACCACCACAGCGCTCTTCCAAGAGCACTGACGTGGCCTGTGTTTACAGGCAACAGACCAATGAATATCATGTGAACAACTCGTTGCGCTAACGCTGACCTCTCGTGGTGATTCTGAAAACTTTTCAAACCACCCTCGTGTATTATAACAACAAGTGACAATATTATAGCAACAAGTGACAAGGGTACTTCATCAAGCAAAGATATATCTGATTGGGTTAAGCTTACCATATTAATGTGTGATGTCAGTATAAAGCTAGTGTCTTAGTGACTGCTGGGTAAGAAGAATTTTTTTTTTTTTTTTTTTTTTTTTATGTATAGCTGCATGCAGTTAAAAATGGTAAGAACTGTGGCTGTTGCACATGGAAGCTGATGGAACTGGACAGCACCTGGAAATGGTTGGAAACTGCATTGGTCACAGTCTGAAGACTTTTGGCTGCTGCCCTGAACTGCAGTAGCATTGAAGCATCAGCAGAGAAAGATGTGTTGCCTTTGGCGTCTCTAGCAACACCTGGGATCTTTGATGTTGTAATGCCTTCCAATACACCTGACCTGATTGGTTCACACTCACCTAAGTGTGAATGGCAAATAGTGGCAAGGCTGCGTATTCCTGGACAGAAGGCAAAAGTGGGTAGTAGCAATACGGTTGTCTCCTTATGCCTTTAAAAACAGATGTGAAGCCTCGCTCACTAGTGAGAGAACAATTGGGACTGAGTCTGATCTCTCTGAAGATTCTAGACAGGTACAGAGGATGAATTTGCCAGGTATTGGGGACTCAAACATTAAGCATGTGATGGAACCCCTCAAGCAAAAAGGAGGCAGGTTGAGAAGGGAGACCAGTGTTGATTGGGGGGGGGGCGGGGGGGGGGGGGGGGTTTCTTGTCCAAGATGTGAAGGAGGCCCAGCCAGCAGCTACTGAGAGAGGAACTCATTCACGTTTCCAAAATGCACACAAGTATAGGCCTGTATCACAGATTTTAACCTGTTGTAGAATTTTGAAACAGGTTTTATTCTTGTATATTATGATCTTGCCAGAGACCAAAATATCCTTCAAGCCATGATTTCGAGAAACCCAGCTCACATCATTCATCTACAAGACTCAGAAACCTGTAAACTACTGGCACCCACATTGACAAAGTGTTTCTCGAGCTCCAGAAGGCATTCATTACAGTTCTGTACTGTCAGTCAATAAACAGCATATGGAACAAGGATCATCTTTGTTATTGAACTGAAGAGTTCCTAGCAAATAAAACACAGCACAGTCACGCTACAGCAATATGAGAACACAAAAAGAAATCTGTAATATAACACATACAGAACATTCAATGAAAGAATGTCTACTATCAAGATAATACTAAGAAAGAATAATCAAAAACAATATGTTTCATGAAATATGTAACATGATGTACATAAGAACAATAAGTACAGATTACTCTTCAATTATGTTACATGCATGGTTTATCAGCCAAACAACTCTGCAGACATTATAGGGCGCCAGAAAGCCATAGGTTAAGTCATCTATTTCTGAATCTCCACTTCTACTTTATTTACTGCCTACTCATTTGACCACTATATGCTCATGCAGATTTCAGAGAGATCTGGTACCAATCCACCCACCCATTCGCCAAATGTATTTATTTCCTTACCCCCATTTTTCTTCTGGTTCTGCCTGGAAGTGACAGATTACTGAAGGACTGTAGCCCTCTTTTTTATGTGGTGAGCAATACCAATCATGTACCCTAAGGATACAGTTATAGGAGTTTGAACCCACTAATGTCATTAAATGGGCAGACACAAGCACTTCAATTGAATTTCACACATTGTAAAACCAAGCAACAAAATAAAATGCGAAAATACTCACCACCCTTGCATAATGGAATTGCACAGAAACTGTAATAATTTAAATCCATAGTTTACATTCTTTCATGCAGTCTGAATTTCATAAACTTAATGAGAATTAACATAATTACATAATACTGTACTGCGTTATGCAGCTGTAAGCAGCTTATATTCCTGACCTGCCAGGAAAATCTACAATAAGTTCTTCCTGGAGCAGTCAACACACGTCAAAACATGCAACACAACATTCTTATTGTTTAAGTATCAAATTTATGCTGCATAATTTTTAAGCTACTTTTTTTTTAAAGCCAAACTCATGTATTTCTTTTTAATCCAATAACTTGTCCCACTTCTGTAGCATTAATTTATTTTGACTGCTGTTTTCTTTGATACTCATGCACCAAACATTTTCCCTTCCCTCACTAACCTGGCTTGTGTATTTGTTGCAGTATAAAGTCTTAAGTCATAAACCTAACATCAGTATGAGCCATGTGACAACTACTTGGTGGACAATGATGTCTACTGGACTTTTGCATACACTACAGTCTTACGTAATATTCATGCTCATGCATGTTTTCTAACGATATTTGCACACCTTCCATTTGGTCATTGCCTCAGTCATTTTCTTACCACTTGTAAATCTTCAAATAGTTTTCTCGCTAAATATGTTTGCCTGAATACATGTCCCATCCAATCCCATTTCAATTTCATTACTGTCATTATCACATCTTTCACTTCCGTCTGCCCTCTGATAAATTTTGTTTTTCTCTCTCTTCCAGTAGTCCCCGAAAAGCATATCTCCATTATTTGTCAAGCAACCCTCAATTTTTGAATTTTTTTCATTTAAAGTGCTTGTCTCTCTACTGAAGTCACAACTGGTAATATTATATTATGAACTTTCAATATTGAATAAACCAGAAACTTTATTTTGAAAACTGTTTATTTACCAAAAACACTCACGGCCAGTTCTACTCTTCTGCTTTATTTCTACTGCTGTCCATCTTTAAGTGCTCTAATTACAACCATTCATCAACTGGTTCTGTGACTCCTCTGTTTGTGTGCACATTTTTCTTCTTGATTTGATGACTATACTTCATTATAGCCTTATAAAAATAGACCAAGTAGACTGACTTTTGGACTTGTTCTATTCACTGATGAATCTTATATGCACTAGAGGCAAATAGCATAAAGTCATCAGTGGAAAAAAAAGGAGGAGGAGGAGGAGAAGGAGGAGGAGGAGGAGGAGGTGGTGGTGGTGGTGGTGGTGGTGGTGGTGGTTGTTCATGGACCTTCCATTCACATGCAGTCCTTAACCTCAACTATATATATAACTAAAATAGTTAATATAGATAGTAGTTATTATCATAGAGGGAGGTGGAAGCAACTGCTGACAAATGAAAGTTGAGACAACAATGTGCAAATTACAGAAGAAGGGACATGATGCTGAATCAGGCAGGATTCAAGTATCTACCGCAAAGCAGAACAAATTAAATGCACCCAACAAATATTTAACTGGTGATATAGACCAGCACCAGCACCACCAAGAATTAGGCCTTTCAGCCTATTTTGTCTCAGAATTGTTCATGCCACCATTTGGGGACATTTAACGCTCCTCTTGCCAGTTGGGTTATACTGCATTGCAGCTTCAGTTAGCCTATCATTAAACATATGTTGGACATGGTCATTCCGTCTTCTTTCTTTCTTTTTTTCCCATGTGTTCAATGTTTAGTTCTTGTCTAATATCGGTATTTATTTTATGGTCCAACAATGAATATACCACTACAAAGTGAAGGACCTTCCTGTCTGATGATTCGTTTCGATGTAATTGATCAGATGTTAGGATCCAACATTCACTACCATACAGCAGCAAAGGCAACACTATTACTTTGTATGGTTTAATTAGTGTTTCTTTCTGTATGTTATGTTGTAATGTAGATTGTATAGTTCCAAAGAATTGTCTCAATCTGGCCAATTTTAGCTCTGCATCATATGGATACAACAACATGGTACAGATAAACATCAAGTGGTAATAAGTACAGCAATCAGTCACAAATAATGTTTATTGCAAATCCAGATTTTGATCACCGTGTGGCCATCTTCAGTGTTTAAACACATACAAAAAACCCATTACAATAAGGTGACATGCATCCTTTAGTATATGTTCAGTTGTATAAGTTTTACTTGTGAGTTAATAATAAAATACATAACAGCAGATATCACTTAAAACATTACAACCATTTATACATAAACACAGTCCCAACTGGACTATCAATGTCAAAGACTGAGTTCACACTGAGGCTGCTGGCTTCCATGTATGTCATATCAGTTTACAGTGTCCTCTACATATGTGATGGATTGCCAAAATATATTAACTAAAAAAAGTCTCTGATGTTTTAAAGTTACACATACATGATAGTGACTGTGTGAGGTGACAGGTGGCATCAGTTACTGCTGTACATTTTTAGTTACATATAGTTTAAAAATACAGTAAGTCCTATCCAAACTATCTATATTAATAAATTTATTTAAACAGTGTTAAATCCAAAGTGTTGATAACTTACCCATATAATTACATCAACAACATTTATAACAACATAGTGAACAAATGGCAAAAAAAAAAAAAAAAATAGTTTCAATGTAGTGGACAACAGTAATAATAAGTGTATTTGTTTACCATACTATGATAAAATTAGCGACAGGATAACCTCGTTTTTAGAAAAAGAAAAGTAAATGTGGAATTTTGTACCACAAGTAAACTGGGTAGTATTTTAAAAACAGTATGGAAAAAAGAAATGTTTTCCATAGATCAGACACCTACAGAAGGGGATGTCCCAACTGCGATGTTTGCTATGTGGGACAAAATGATAAACGGCTTGAAGGCAGCTTTGGCAAACATGTCACATTTTTTTCAAAAGAGGTGGCAGAAAAAATCTAATCTCTCCGCAAGTTTGAAATTTTTAATATCAGGCACTATCTTGTGGGACACTGCTTAACCCTTTAACTGCTCTAGATGTGTTAACGCGCACGCCTTTGTACCTGTCCCTGTGTGCTCTGAACGTGTTTACACGCGCCACCAGTCCTTCTACCTGGCACACGTCCAGAGCACACAGGGACAGGTACAAAGGCGCGCACGTTAGAAGGACCAGTGCAGTTAAATGGTTAATTAGCAGGGGGCCACAAAACGTTTCCATTTTTTGAAATTATTTAAAAATCATTAGATTCAAATACTATGAGACTTCCAACAGACACATTGATCTGGCAGTAACGAACTATTTACGATTAAACTAATCCTAGATTGCACATGAGTACATAGTTTTGGTGGCAAATATATTACCCACAATTATACATGGTGTATCTGGAAGTTTATTAGTTTTAACACCAAACTGCATAAATAATAATGTATTTTTATGTGAAAACTGTGTGAAAGGACATTATAAAACAGAAAAATGTTGGGTCCGTTCGAAATAAAGCTGCTAGTCCAATAGCTTATAACACCATTTTTGTCTAATCTAATTCCTGTAGCTGCACTTAAAATTTGACAAATAAATTTATTAGTGTGTGTCTTCTGGATAAGATTTGCTGTAATTTTAAACTATAAGTAATTGTAAAAATGTACAATGATAACTGATGCCACTGGTTAGTACACACTGTCACCACCATATATGTATAACTGCAAAACATTATACACTGTCAGTACAAAAAAAACCACACAGTTGCAAATTTCACTTTTTTTATTCACTCAATGACTAGTTTAAGGCCGGGATCCATTTTCAAATCATCATAACATAGTCAAAAATGGTGTTTCCAAAAATGCAAAAACTATGTAAAAAATGTGCAAACACACTGCTCATTTGCATATTTTTGACATAGTTTTTGCATTTTCGGAAGTACTATTTTTGACTATGTTACGATGATTTGAAAGTGAGTTCTGGCCAGAAACTAGTTATCGAGTTATTAAAAAAATTGAGATTTGCAACTTTGGCTGGTTTTTTGTTGCACCAATTAACAGAAGTTCCTGGCCTACAATTATTACAGCATGCTGAAAGTTCGTAAATTGGACACTATTGTTAGTTACAACTGCCAGTTTGTTTTATGTATGTGCATGAGTTTTTAAAAAAGTATAAAATAAGAAATAAAATAACAAAACATGTGATTGTAAAATAAAGTCCATATAGTTTAGCAATGCCATGTAGTGGGCGCTGTAAACTGGTACGAAATAACAAGAAGCCAATGGCCTGTGTGAATTCAACCTTTGACATGGATGGACCAGTTGGGACTAATGTAAAATTTTAACTTGCATCTGCTAATACAAACTTTATTACTGACTCACACTTAACACTTACATAACTGTACACATAATAAGGTACGCATATTACCTTATTTTAACTTGTTCCTTATATGTTCTTTAGCATTGAAGATGGCCACACACTGAATAAAATCTGAATTTGCAATAAACATTATTTGTAACTGATTGCTGTACTTTTTACCAGCACTGCAGTCAGCAATCCATACAACAGCACTAGGTGTCCTCTGGCTACCCACAACAGCATAATGGAAACATAGACCATGCATGTATTTGTTTGTACTTATTTAAAATGGTTCAGTTAGCTGAAAAACCTGTCAGGTGGGAAATATATGCCATGATTCCTTTCCTGCCTTTGAAAGACAGGTAAGTTGCCAAAATGAATTAGTTTATTAATAATGTTTATGGAGGAAACTTACAGTGTGATTGGCTTGTAAGAAAAGAGGATAAATCATTCAAAGATGGCCATACTAATGGTCATGTTGAGGTGAAAAGTGGGTAACTACCTGTTGCTGCTGCTGTTATTAATTAAGGTAACATACTAATTTATGTAGGTTAGCAACTAACAGTAAGATTGGTAGGGGAAAGTTTGGTAAAGTGGACAGAACAGGAAAAGTGGCCATTGGATATTTACGCTCTGAACAGCACTGCTGCCTTCCAAGAACTGGTCACATTAGTTCAAAAATACACTGCCCTTGTTGTCAGTGAGATTGGCAGAGGAAGTGTGTTCCATTATTTCTGAGTAAAAACTTTTTCGTTTATGAGTTGCCTGAGGTAACATATTCATTTTATCATTCTTACTACCTCACTTGTATGGAGAGTAATAATTTTTAACACTATCAATGTTTAAACAACACCTTTTTGCCTGCAAACATAGTTCCTTGTTATTTATTTCAGTTTGATAAGTTTTCTACCCCAATAGGAGTTGGTTACTCCCAATAAAACACGCATAATACAAATGATAAAACCTGAATCCTTTTATATACAAAGCTCTCAGCCAACATGTCTGTTCTGTTGTATTTGGCCTAACACAAAAGTGCGACTGAAGACAGTCTGCTGCACCCAACTGGTTTTCTTTCGTACACTAGGGCATGAAGATGCCTACAATACGCACCAAGAAATCAGAAAAACAGACCTTGGACTCTGTTGCGATGGCACTGTCCACGATACCCATTTAGGTATGGAAAACTGGCCATGTGTAATACATGTAGTTCCAACATATTATTTTCTTTTTCACTTGAAAATATTTGGTGCGATACCTTATAATACATAGAGTCAAAATGGGTAGATGGTTAGCTATTAATAACTATGGTTTGGTGAAAATTGAAATTGTCTTTACATGGCCATTTTACCCCCTCCCCCATGCAGCCCAAGGTGTAGTCCTACGATGTCAATAATGGCTCTTAAGCAAAG
This sequence comes from Schistocerca cancellata, assembly GCF_023864275.1. Taxonomy (NCBI): domain Eukaryota; kingdom Metazoa; phylum Arthropoda; class Insecta; order Orthoptera; family Acrididae; genus Schistocerca; species Schistocerca cancellata. Next base: position 725,207,672 of record NC_064629.1, read on the forward strand.
CTATTTGATGCCTACTGATAGAGAGGATCTGATACTTTACCTGATAAGACATTTACAGGATAGGCAATTCTGCAAAAATACATCAACCAATGTTTCATATGTAGTGTTACTTCTGACACTATAAATGCTGAGTAACATCAAGACAAATGGCAACTATGGGAGCACTGTAGACTAAATCCACTCCACAGCTGGTTTGGCCAATGAGAGTGAGGGTAAAATGTCAGTACTTGAGTCAAATGTATAGTGTGATGCGAGGCCAAGTAACACACTCTAAAACAAAAACTACGCAGCGTGAAGCAATTATCCAAATTGGACAGAAATCGTTAGGTGTGATGCACATGTACAGACACAAACAATTACAATTTCAGAATAATTGGGCGAGTTATTCAAGATAAAGAGCTACACAAACTGAGAAAGTTGATAGCTTGTTGGTCCACTTCTGGCCCTTATGCAAGCTGTTATTCAGCTTGGCACTGATTGATAGAGTTGTTGGATGTCCTCCTGAGGAATATTGTGCCTAATTCTCTCCAATTGGCACATTAGATTGTCAAAACTGCAAGATGGTTGAAGAGCCATGTCCATAATGCTCCCAATGTTCTGAACTGAGAAGAGATCCAGTGACCTTGCTAGCCAAGGTAGGGTTAGCTAAGCATGAAGACAAGCAGTATAGAAACTCTCTTCAAGTGTGAGTGGGCATTATCTTGCTAAAATGTAAACCTGTCTTACCATGAAAGGCAAATAAACAGGGCATAGAATATAGCCAATGTACCACTGTGCTGTATGGGTGCCATGGATGACAACCGAAGGGGACCTGCTATGAAGAGAAATTGTACTCCAGGCCATCACTCCTGGTTGTCAGACTGCATTGTGGGTGACAGGTTAGTTTCCTACCACTTTCAGAGGTGTCTCCAAGACATGTCTTTGATGATCATCGGGGCTAATTCGAGGTAGGACTCATCACTGAAGACAATTCTACTCCAGTCACTGAAATTCCAGGTTGAAGATGTGTCTGGAGATGTCCCAGACAGCAGTGGGATACCTATCCAACTGCACATGGCCTGTCAACCACATTTTGTTGTCCTTCATACAAGCCATTCTGGGGTTACATTTCGGAGAGATAATGCCTGCCTGCAAACAGTGAGAGTTTCTATAGCTCATCTTCATGCTTAACACACCCTTCCTTGGCCAGCAAGCCCGCCGGATCTCTCCCAACTGAGAATCCTTGGAGCATTGTAGGCAGGACCCTCCAACCAGCTCAAGACTTTAGCAATCTAACGTGTCAATTGCAATGTATACGGTCCAGTCACATTAATGTGAGCACCGACTGAGTTCTACATCACAATGCCATAAACACTAACACACAACTGGTGACAGCACTGGAAGTGGACGGTACATAAAGTGTGTCTGGGGATGCAAAAAACAGCGCACTTTTTCTTGTAATGTGAAAACTGAGTGCTTTATTTGATGTGTGAAAGGGCATGATCATTGGCTTTCATGCCAGGGATGGAAGCATTTCCGAAATGTCTAATACTGTAAACTCTCTGTGTTCCACTGTCGTTAAAGTATACCATACGTGGTAAAATGGCACTATCCAAAACTGGAGTTGAGGCAACCAAAGGATATAGTTGACGGGCGTGAATGACACCTGCATAGATGTGTATGGGTGAACAGATGTGCAACTGATCACCCACCATCTGAAAGCAAACAACCTGCAACAAGGAGGAAGCATTACGGTCTGAGGAATGTTTTCGTGGTATTCCCTGGGTGATCTTGTCATACTGGGAGGCACAATGGGTCAACACAAGTATGCATCTATCTCTGGAAACCATGTCCACCCCTACATTCAGTTTGTTTTTTCTTGGCACGATAGCATTTACCAACAGGACAATGCAATGTGTGACACAGCTCTCAGAGACCATGCACGGTTCCAAGACCACCAGGATGAGGTTACCATCCCCACTCATGCTGTTCATGCCACAGATCCTCAGCCAAGAAACCTACCGCAACTGACCACAGCGCTGTAGAGTTCTCCGTATTCCTGTTGGTAGCTTCCACAATCTCATTGACTCTCTTCGTTCACATCTCGCAGCGGTATGCGCTACAAAAGGTGGTTATTCAGGCTTTTGACAGGTGGTCACATTAATGTGACTTGACAACACAGATCTCATATCAACACTTGTACGACTGTACTGCCTCACTGCACTTGGTTTGCACATTTGGCTATGCACTGGATGGACCAAAGGAGTCATTATTGGTTATAAGGGTACATGCTTACTGTGGGTCATTTGCTTGTGCTCCGTGATGGAACTAGAAATTCTGTATTATACTTTTGCTGGCCTAGTATATCTCAATAAAACTCAATAGTAAGTACACAAAATCCTTCCCCCTTAAACTGGTGCACAGTGGCAGAACTGGTACAAGTAGCAAAGGATTGTGAGTACCCTTAATATTGCCTCAAGGTGACAGTAGGGAAGTCCAGTACTCAGGAACAACGGGCATTGGGGCCAAACGTTTGGTGGCAATGGGTGGCAAGAGCTGATGCAACAACTGTTTGGGGAAATGATTGACCTCCACTGGTTCATCACTTATCGCTGCTGGTTGTGACCTCAACTAGGTGGATCTACAGCACAGGCACTGAGATAGTACGTATGACGAGCTAACGGATTAGTTGAGATACCTTGGCCAGGTTGGTATTGCATGTAACTATACTGTGGTAGTATAGACTTAGGCCAGCTGTAGTGCTGGTCTACTGTAGCTACTCGGTTGGGCCTGACATGGTTGTATCAGGGGTATGTAATCCCTTACTTGTCATAGCCCCAACTGATTTTAGTGTCGCACTAGTCGCTCCTGTCAGGCCACCACCTTGAACATAGGAAACCCTTATAGCCAATAATGACTCCTTTGGTCCATCCAGTGTATAGCCAAATGTGCAAACAAAGTGCAGTGAGGTAGTACAATCATATAAGTGTGGATATGAGCTCTGTGTTTGCTGAGTAAGGTGTCTGACAGCTGTGCCAGGGTAAAATCTCAGCTGTGTGGTGAGGTGTAATGATGAGAAGCAGGTAAGCGTGTCATAGCTTCCTTGGAGGCTACTGTCATTGTCATCAATTTATTAGTGTGGGCTGTAAATATTCAGACCAGTCACTCCACCCTAGAGATAGACACTGATTGAAAAGTGATGATCTGAGGTGTATTGCTGTTACTTTAACAAAAGGGCATAATTTACCAGATGAACTGCAGGTCATTATCTGATACTACGCTGTGCGTCATCCTCTCAACAGTGAACATGGTTGGCAATGCCCCAATTGTAACTACGGCTTCCTTTGATTACATTCCAGGCAATGTATGGAAAATTAAAGAGCATGTCCCCAACAAATAATCACAAAACCAATTTGTACCTGCTCTCATGAATGATTTGGAGTAGAACTGGTGGGAGGAAATTGCCTTGCTGGTGCTGACCAGTTTTTTGTGCATAGTTTGCAGGGCCAGACTGCATGTTCAATATCAACATAAATGTCTGGTCAACATCAATCATGCTTTTCCATTGACTTCATCCTATATATCCCATGGTGCGCCTCATCTAGTATTAGGAGCTTGGTTTGAACCACAACCCAGAATGAGGGTTGTTTGTAATCCAGTGAGGGAAACAAAGTAGTCTGTTGTACAAGATTTGTAACTTTACAAAGGTGCTTCACCCAACTACGGTACACATCATTAGCTACTTCTCTTAGAAGTAGGTCCTGATCTGTCAAATTTGGCACTTGCTGGGCTATTGCCAGAAATTTTTCTAGTGGGTCTCAGATGTTTTCGATAAACTGAAAACAAAGTCATAATCGGGACTAGTGGAAAATGTAATAAGTTGTCAGTATTGGCATATAGAAAAGTACGCCTGTAGTGGACCTCACCGTAGTAACTGCTTAAACCAAGGCCTCCAACTAAGTTATTGTGCTGGTATGTCTGCATCTGGTCCTTACAGCAAAATTAATGTAATAAGGAGTAATTTGGTCCAGAAAAAAAGAAGCGTTAAGTTTTTTTTACATGAGAGCAGACTTCAAACACTTCTGTAATTTTGAAAAAGCTGCCAGGCTATTAGTATACTACATAAATTTAAGCCAATAGGAAGAGTACAAAATATGTGTGGCCCATGGAATGAATTTGCCGTAATCGTTTATTTTACCCAATACCAACCGGAGTTCTTCAAAATTTGGAGTAGAGAGATCATTAACTTAATCAACAAGGGCTGATATAGGTCAGAGACCGTCTCTGCTTAGTATGTAGCCATAATGGACACACCAGAAAAAAGTTACACTCTCTCTTTTTGCATCTGAATTTAATCTCTGTAAGTTCACAAAATAGGTGTAAATTTTTGAGATGTTACTTGCAAATAGCCCCTGTGTGGATGATGTAGTCAACATAATTCGCAGCTTGTGGCACCAACATATCATATCATAGCTGCTGCAAGTATCTCTGGAATATCACGGTAGCATTTGCAGATGCAAATGGAAACCTATTTAAGTGTATATTCAACATGGTCAAATCAATCCGAACACTTAATGATTCCACATAACTGTTTTTAGTAGATGTTTTGCAGGAAAAAGGTTAGTTAGAGAGCTCAAACCAAGAACTGCTGATAAATCAACAAATGAAACAGCTTGTTCCTTCGGAAATTCCACATTCAATTGTACAGTTAGGTACAAACTGTGACTTGGTCAACTTTGAATTTTGTCTAGCTGTAGAGAAAATATTAAATGAAGTGCCTTGTGAACATTAAAATGTCACATATCAGCATGTGAGATTTAACGTGACAGAATGAAAAGTTCCTAGGAGAGGATTTTGTGATGTCATTTTGGCCTGTACAGGAAAATTTGTCCTACGGCACTCGTAGGTGTGTGGAATCAGTGCATATAAGAAGGTGATCCTTTGTGTACTTGCATACAAATTGCACAGAAAAAGATTCCAGCAGGAACACATTCAGACACTTCTTCATTCCATGCCACAACATGCAGTGCACGCAGTTTCTGCAGCAAACTAGAATCTAAAACTCAAGAGATCATGAACAGTTACTTAATCCCAATCATTTTTCTATTTTCATAGCCATAATTTTTGGTAAACTAATTTCAGTATAATCATCCTTCACAGTGTTGGAATTTTCAGAAACATTATTATATATGTTAATAATGGTTAGTTTGATTTGTCTTTGTAGGTGGTTCAGTACTGTTCTGTCTAAAATTCATTTGTACTACAATGTTTGCAACATTTCACTAAAATGAAGACTGACACAACATACCAATGCTGAAATGGTTCACAGCTACAAAAAATGGCTGGGTCCATTCCTTTCCAGCTCAATCAAAATACATAATTCAGAAAACAAATAGTAAAGAAGTATATATACTTTCTCTGATAAAGTTGTCAACGGATGTAATAAGCCACAAAGTTTTAAGTCCACAACACTAATTTAGCTATAAGAATAATTTTCATAGATATTTCAGACCATAATTTAAAGTATGCCTATTTGTTGACTACAAATACAGATAACTCTGACCATTGACTTTTTAAATATTTATTTATTTCCTCAAACTACTTTTTGAGACTAATGAGGAATGCACAAGTTGTGTATTTATTTTCGTAGCATGATGCTGGATACTGGCTTGCGGCAGTATGGGCAGTGATGTACTTAATATCGACCTGGAAGTTTCCATTTTAATTACATACTGACCACACAATTAACTTTATACTGCAAACAGTGACTGCCATATAAATCTACCAGTATCGGTTGTACAACTACTATACGGAAATGAACATATATATATTAAAAGTGACTGGTCACAGTTACCTGTATTTATTTTAAAATAACACAGTAATATCTTCTAAAATGTCCATAAATGACAAACGTAATCTTAATATGCCTCATAAATGTTTCTACACTTGCAACTGGGTAAAATCACTGTCGTTTTAATATGAAATAACTTGTATGATTTCAAAACAATGGAAATGATGCACACTACTTTACATTTAATATCTTGTACAGTTATTCACATTTGTTACACCTTGCATACATCCACAGACAGTAAACAGTACATAGTACACAATAGTGATGAGAAATTTGAACAACATTAATTCTACACTAATCAAGCCTACTCACTTGAGACTACATGAACTATATACATTGTGGCAAAGGTGTTCACAATGGGGGGCAGGGGAAAATCATACCTGGTGCAGATGACGCAGTAACCAATTGACGTTGAAAGGAGGCCGAACGCCTGGTTTTAGATCCCGGCCCTTTCGTTAACATGCAAAGCAGAACAGACACCATATTAAGGAAGTGAGTATGGGTCACATCAACAATTGCAAGACAATAATTCAGAAGACGATACATTATACAGCTCAAAAAGGAAAGTTTATTCAGAATTGTGATTAGCCTACATACGAAGATAAGTAAAGCTACTGATGATGGTTAAGCAAGCAAACATGCAGACAGATATACAAGCAAGCAGCAATGTCACTGGATGATAGAGTGTAAAATATCCACATCAAGCCACACACAGCAGACTTTGAAATATCTGTGAGTTTCACATAAAAATATATTAGAAAGCATTTAGGATACAGAATCCATTTTGTAAATTATTGTGATACACCAGTAACAATACATTACCTGGAAACTTCACCACCATCCAATCTTAACCAGTTTAATGTTCTTTTTAATATTTAAATTGTATTAATGTGAACACATTAAGCTAGACTGTGTTACAAGGATAATCCCCCCAACCCACCCACCCACCCACCACACACACACACACACACACACACACACACACACACACACACACACACACACACACACACACACACTCTTCCACCTTTTAGACACCTGTATATTCAGTGAGCAGTACATACAGTGCACTCACATAAATGCATTTAAATTATCAGGACAACAGTACATTAGTTTTTACACATGGTAACAGAAAATATCTGCAATGACAACGGCATTTAATCATAAATGTCAGCTTTTTATAAAAAGTTCAAGTTCTTTCATCAATTTCACTAGCGTGAAAACTGTCTCTGAAGAAAGTATTCAGTACGGATCCTAAAAGCTCAGTGACATTAGTGTTGGAAAATAGTAGACACACCAAACCAAAATGTAATGTCATATCTGCAACAGAACAAAGAACTCAACTCCATTAAATGACGTCCATTTCTTCTCAATATTATCAATCCTGCAAATCTAAGGCAAAGCATTCATTCCATTCCCTCAAAGTATTTTCTTTTATATATATTATTTAAATGCAAGGACTGATTTCTTTCATTACTGTGAGCTTCACACTGTAAAGGAGAAATAGCATGCTGTCCTTGTAATCAACAAATTTAAAAAAATGCCCAAACTGAAAATTATGAGTGTGCCAAAATCTCAGCATCTATCTAATATAGAACCAGAAAAATCCAGTAAACATTAAATATAAATTACTCATGAAATAACATGCACCTGTTTGCTCATTCACAATACCTATTCAAGTAACATGTCATCCAGGTACAGCCTCGCAAAAGCTGAGTAATATAGGAACATAAATTTATTATTGATGACAAAAAAGGTAGTTGCGGCAAGATCCATTTCCTGCAGTGTAGTCTTTTTGTCTACAGACAAAACATATCAGTGCTCATATTACAGATCATCATATAAAATATAGTAGATAAAATATTTTTTCTCACACGAACGAAATGAACATACCAGCAATGAGTTAGTAACAAATTTGTTTCTCACCTGGTGAAATTGCTTTGCCTACTCCAGACCTCACTGAAAAACTTGCAGATCGCTGTCTTCCAGATTTCGGCTGAAAATCACACACATTACCAATGAAATGATTGCATTCAACTAAAACATGTATTATATAACAGTAACATCAATTTTCATTCATGTGTCAGATGAAATGTTCAAAATAACACCATTAACTGGAGGTCCGGAAATACAGTTCAAAAGTAGAGATAAAAATTTCTCAGCAATTTAAAACTGTTCTTCTCTTACTATCAGCAAAATGCTCATGAAATTTGTAAATTTTTCCCACAGTCAACAGCACTGGTGTGTTCTATGGGTTGCTTCCAAAAGTTGTGGATTCTACTGATGACAAGACAATTAATAACACTACATAAGTATAACAGAGAAAAAATAGCCACCCTCAAGTGATATTACACTTATACCGTGTAATGTGATGTCTAAACTCACAATGGTCTCAATTCAGCAATGAAGAAAGTCCACAGTTTCTTCAGGAATGTCATAACCAGCTGAAGCCACTCAATGATTAGATCCTGTAGAGAAACCAAATTCAAGGAGATGTTGATAGCTATGTCTGACATGATGTTCAAGATGGTTCCAGCATTTCATGGGTCAGCTGAGGTGCAAGAGGGCGCCTGAGTGAGTAATGCAAATTTGTGGGCTCAGGTCACTGTATGAGTAACACCAAAACATCACTGAACCATTTTCAGCCTGAACTACATCCTCAGCACACTGTGAGTTAAACATATCAATGGGCCATTGGTGTTCCCAATGTCCTGAATGATTTGAAGAGAGAAAAATCATGTCTCGTCAGACCACAGTACGTGCCACAGCCAGATACTACGCAGTTTCTGTGTTCTTTAGCCATCGGAAGAAGTGATGTTTCATGAGCTACTGTGAGCAATGGCCTTTTGTGAGATGTCTGACACCCAAGTGCCCACTGCATTTTATTCCTCTCTCAATGTTTGCTAGGAAATGGCTGACATTGACCTGCACTTAGTGACAGTAACAATACCAGGTGTTAAAAATCAATAAAAACAGTCTCGATCACATTTTCGGATTTTTTATTTGTTGGAAAGTGGTTTCGACCTTTTCCTCACACCATCTTCATGCTTACACCTCCTTTATGGCTGCTGGTGGCAGCGGTCACTGCAGTGACAACAATACTTCTATGGATCTTGCTCTGTCTGCTGCCACCAGCAGCCATAATGGCGGTGTAAGCCAGAAGATGGTCCAAGGAACGGGCCAAAACAGGTTGGCAACAAATAAAAAATAAGAAAATGTGATCAAGACTGTTTTTATCGATATTTAACATTTCATACTGATCACCGTGCTCCAATCAAGAATCATTTCTACAATTGTAAATGCCAGATGTGTATGAAACAGATTATTGTTGACAATGCATGACACTCATCTTCAGTCCTGTCCATTATGTCAGTGGTGGATGGTTGCACAACTGCCTGGCACCATTTCTACAACATTTACAGCACTCCAAAGAGCTCTAACATGCCATTTTAAGAGGGTGATTAACATTGAGTTTATTAACAATATTATTATTATTATTATTTTAATAACATGTTTTGGGTTATTACACGAGTTAAAAATCCATTATTCTACACAGTATTTCTGGACAAGTCTTTATCTCCAAGTGTTACAAATCAGTGCTTTTGTGTGTGCTCACTATTTGATCTTATAGACTGAGTTTTTGATAGTGACCGCCCCCCCCCCCCCCCCAACCCACACACTTATAGCAGAATTTGACTCCTCAATGTCTGTCTACACTCTTTTACACCCATTTTTTTATCATATTACCTCCCACTACTGCATGAAATGTATATGTCCTACATGTCCTCTGGCTCTGATGAATGAGCGCTAAACCCCAAGCCTTGCGTGCACTGAAATCCCATTTGTGTTTTTCTATGTCCTTGTATCAGCAGACTCCTTACTTCCACTGTCCTGTAAACTTCAAGCTTGCTTCACGACGTTTGTCCTGCCCTATTTTGTTTCATTATGATACACTAGCAGCATTTAGTGATACCTTCATTACTTCCCAGTTTCAGTCAAGTATGTCAATGATTTTCTTGCAAACCACCTTAACTCTTTTGATTGTTTCAGATACGGCATCCCACATCAGTGTGGAATGATGCATACACCCAGTTTTCAGAGGCCTCAATTATATTTAACTTTACTAAGCAGTCATTTTATGTTCATTGGTTGGGACTGAATACAATGCATGCAGTGTTTCCAGAGAAGACAATAGAACCTTTTTTTGGGACAGCATCAAGTGGATAACAGATTCATTCTTTTTCTTCATATTTCTCAGTCTTTTTTCGTAGGTTCAGTTCATTTTGGCTGCAACATTCACTCAATTTGATCTAAATAACCATTACATTAGAACATTACTTGAAAGTGTTGTAGTGTTTTGACAAGGCTCTTTTCAGAATTAATTTTCACTCTGCAGTAGTGTGTATGCTGATTTGAAACTTCCTCACTGTGCCTGACCGGAACTTGAAACTGGGACCTTCGCCTTTCACAGGCAACTGCTCTACCAGTTGAGCACAACTCACAACCTGCCCTCACACCCTTACTTCTGCCAGTAGCTTATCACCTACCCTCAAAACTTCACTTAAGACTCTCCTTGTATAACTGTAAGCAAGTACCCTGGATGAGAGTGCACAGCAGGTGATTTCTTTGTGACGGGTCATTACAGTTCAAATTGTGGAGTAGGGGTTGGAGAGTGTGGATTTTCTATACACATTGCTAAATCTACCCTTTACACCACTTATCTGTTATGCATTCAAGGAAGTCAGCTCTTTAAGTACTCATATTCTGAAACATGTTATAGAAATTATACCCTCTACGATCCTGTAATATTATTTTAAATATTTCGCATTCTCCTAACATCAGATGGTTTGTACTACCGTACATTCTGGTAATTAGCTATGTTTACTATATTCCTAAAGATCTCAGAAAAACTGTCATATCTGCTTGTCAAAATGGCATGATAAGACAATGCATAACAATTCTGTGATCATCATTTGGTCTAGTAAAGTTGTTGTTCAATGGTTGTGTTATTTATGAAGAATTATTGAGACATTCGGAGACTTTTCAATGACTTTTCTCCTCATTAAAATCTGTTCTACTTTGGAAAAAATTTCCTTCTAACTTATTACATTTTATCCAACACCATACTATCTTATCAGAGTGTTCAAAAATTTTAAACTATTCAGGCATTCATCTTGTGGAAGATTATCATTTTCTGCACCACATGGGGTATACTTTGCTCAATCTCTTAGAAAATTTATCTAATAAAGAACTGTAATATGGGCCTGTAATCAATTTTTCCCCTTTCCAAAAATAGTTCAAATGGCTCTGAGCACTATGGGACTCAACATCTGAGGTCATCAGTCCCCTAGAACTTAGAACTACTTAAACCTAACTAACCTAAGGACATCAGACACATCCATTCCCGAGGCAGGATTCGAACCTGCGACAGTAGCAGTCACACGGTTCCGGACTTAAGTGCCTAGAACTGCATGGCCACCGTGGCCGGCTTTCCCTTTCCAGAGAGCTGATAAATATGCTATGCAACTCTCAAAAAGGCATCATCATTACTTTTCACCTCATACAATAGAACTACCAACAGTAAGTGGGAATTCGCTACAGGAACTCTACTGCAATAACTGTTATTAGCACTCAAATTACAATTAAATTCCCTACATATCATCAACCAAAATGAAGGCTGAAGCTGTTCTCTATTTGACAGTTAGTTTCCTCATCACAGTGTTTAGTTATGAATAGTCCTATTGGAGTTGGTTGCCTTCTTCCAACCAGTGAAGTGACTTACCCAACTAGTTATAAAGAGACATGCAGTTTAAGTGGACTCCAAACCAGAGTGCAACTTAGTGTTTTGCACATACATAAAGCATTGATAAAGGTGAAATGTAACACTAAATTACTGTAATAGTATCAAAACCAACCAGGGATTGAATTCCTAAATTTTGGATTTGCAATGTTTCACTCACCCATCTATTCACATGTCAACCATTATACAACATCATAAAAATTCACAAAAATTAGCCTTGAGTTTATCTATACAGTGACGATACATGGTCACACTTCTAATAAACTGTGAGCATCAACAGGCCCAACATATTGCCAGTTTTCTTATGCCCAATGGTTTGTTTTCCCCATGGACCATCTGCTGAAAGAATAAGAAAATAAAATATGATATTTGTGCAATATGTGTAAAAATGATGATGTAGATATCCACGTAATGTATGTGCTACACATGTCCTGCAGCACAGTGATTTAAAAAGAGCTTTGTGCAATCCACAGTTCACTGGTTCCTCCCCCCCTTGACCCCAACACATTTTGTATACCACTACTATCCTATCTATAGAACATTTAATGCATTTTCATTCTGTTTTACCTAACTTGCCTTGGAATCAAAATAAGTCATTGTCAATTAATTTCAATAAAGAGCCCTGACTTGAGAAAAAATTAACAACAACCTATAATACAGCATAGTGCCATCTTCAACATCCAAGGAAAGGATGGATCCTATTTGAGATTCATTCAAATAAATCTAAAATTGGTGGCCGATGGGATTTTATACAAATCATTGTGACATGCCAGAGGAGGTGCTATTGGGTCCCTAACTACTTCGAGTACAGCCATATCTTGCATTTGTGGGGAGGGAAAACGTGTTATTTTACCCCCAAGCTAATCTGGCTAATTTGAACATATTCAGCAGTGTAAGTGGTATCTTTTTGGAAGGTATAATTCCCTTCTGGAAATCATTTCTGTGCCTCTAAATGAACAAAGTCACCACAGAATTTATGAGACACCTTTTCCGAAAGTGAAGCACTGAAACAATATTTTGTGGCTAATTCAATGTTACTCAGAGTGTGGTCCATGTCTAACCCACTTCAAGCTGTTCAAAGATTCTGCCCTGAAAAACAAGAGTCCAAATGGTGTCTTTGTGACATTACATACCTGACACAAAAGATTATACTCTTCTCACAATGAATAGCAAGTGCAACTGAGATAATCTAACGCACTGTTTCTCATTATCCCTGAATGGTGTAGCTATTCAGAATTGCCAGTACTCTGTTACTACATAGGTAATACAACTGTTGTTTGTCGGGAAACCTTCAGTCATTTACAGTAGTTGCTACAACATTCTCTGTTCATTGTCTTCTTTTCCCGAAATATATTTAAGTTTTGGACACTAGTGTAATACAAAGAAAGTGTTCTTCTTCACACACACCATACTTCATCACATGCATGCAGTATACACTGAGGTGAGAAAAGTCCTGGGACAGTTATAAGCACACACACACAGACGGTGGTAGCATTGCATATACAACATGTAAAAGGGTAGTGCACTGGTGGGGCTGTCAATTGTACTCAGGTGATTCATGTGAAAAGGTTTCGGATGTGATTATGGCCACACGGAGGGAATTAACAAACATGGAACACGTAATGGTAGTTGAAGCTCGATGCATGAGGCGTTCAGTCTCAGAAATGGTTAGGGAGTTCAATATTCCAAGACCTACAATGTCAAGAGTGTAACGAGAATATCAAATTTCAGGCATTACCTCTCACCATAGACAATGTAGTGGCTGCCGGCATTCACTTAATGACCGAGAGCAGCTGCGTCTGCATACAGTTGTCAGTGCTAACAAACAAGCAACACTGTGTGAAATAACCATGGAAATCCATGTGGGATGTATGATGAACGTATCTGTTAGAACAGTGTGGCAAGATGTGGCATTAATGGGCTATGTCAGCAGATGACTGACATGTGTGCCTTTGCTAGCAGCACATCAAGCTGCAGCACTTTTCCTGGGCTTGTGACCTATCAGTTGGACCCCAGACGACTTGAAAACCATGGCCTGGTCAGATGAGTCCCAATTTCAGTTGGTAAGAGTTGATGGTAGCGTCTGAGTGTGGTTCAGAGTCTGTGAAGCCATGGACCCATGTTGTCAACAAGGCACTGTGCAAGCTTCTGGTGGCTCCATAACGGTGTGGGCTGTGTTTACAGGGAACAGACTGGGCCCTCTGGTCCTACTGAACCAATCATTCACTGGAAATGCTATGTTCAGCTACTTGGAGACTATATGCAGCCATTCATGGATTTCTTGTTCCGAAACAGCAATGCACAATGTCACCGGGCCATTATTGTTCGCAAATGATTTGAAGAACATTCTGGACAATTCAAATGAATAATTTGGCCACACAGATTACCCATCATGAACTCCATCAAACATTTACAGGCCAACATCAAAAGGTTGGTACACAAAATTCTATACTGGCAACATTTTCGCAGTTATGGACAGCTATGGGGGGCAGCGTGGCTCAATATTTCTGCAGGGGCTTCCAGTGCTTTGTTGAGTCCGTGTCATGTCAAGTTTCTGCACTACACCAGGCAAAAGCAGGTCTGCCATGATATTAGGAGAAATCCCATGACTTTTGTCACCTCAGTATATCACCAACAACTGAGGTAGTGTGCTGACAGATTAATCAGTGTTACCAAAGGAAAGGATTATTGGTCAGGAGAGTTGTGTAAATTGTTAAATCAATGATCACTGAAGACTGTGCACACTGAGAATGGCACAATAAAACACAATACTACAATTAAAGGCAGTGTAGGCGCGTATGTCACATAGGTAGCACAAACCACCTGAGAACACTGAAGTGTGTCAGAACAACTGATACAGTTACAGGCACTGCTTGGTGTCCTTTTCTGCAAAGAGACTGGTCTGTTCGCCACCTAATTTTTCCAGCTTCCTTTGTCCTAGATAGTAAAGTTCTAATTCAAATTGTTAAACCATAAAAGACACATATTTATTCAAAGCTTTGTGGTTGGCAACTCCAATAGATGTGCGTTCAGCACAGTTTGTTGTCCATTTACAATGCTGCATTCTATTCCATTTCATCATTACAGAGCCTTTGTACTGACAATGGTAGTGTCCCTCCTCCTAGAGTGCTCTGGTACTATGTTCCAGCAGAATAATGACTGATATCATGTCACTCCAACTGTCTAAGACAGACTTTTTGATCAGCAGATGCTGCTCCTTCCTTATTGATGACATTCACTTGATAGATGTCCCCCATATGACAGAATCAGTCTCCACACATGACCTATGGAATCACATCATAGCAACTTGGAAGTCACAGGACAACAAGGGAACATACATATTTTAAAATCCCATGATACCCTATGAAAAACTTCTTGTTGCTACAACAGGTTCAATAACAACCAGTTCTCTTGGTAAAAATTTGTGAAGTAGAAATGAAAATAAATGTCTTGTCATTAACAATCTGTATATTAAATGAGTTTTTACTGGTTACAATATTTTAAAGCAACACTTTTCTTTAACAGCTGTGGAATTTATAAGTGAACTAGTTATCCAGCACAGGTTGGGGTGCAGGGTACCCAAGTAATGAAAATTTAGAATGAGATAATTTTTCCCACGGGATTTGCAGTTCAACCGGCAATTGAATAGTTTTGCATACAAATGAACACAGACTTTAAAACATGGCCAAATAAAGTTATCAGCAGGCAGATAGAAACATCAGGTTAAATCCACTCAATCCTTCACTGAGCAACTTCAGTGTAAATCACCGACAAAAAAGCACATGAGTTGGAACATTTCAGGAGCGAGGAAAAATACCTTGTTAACATTATTAGATCACTAAATGTTGGAAACTGGTAGTGAAACTTTTTGTAAAAAATTTGTTATACTTACGATAGCACCAGCATCTCCATCAGGTTCATCAAAGGACCTTGCAGAATCTGAAAAATGAATTTATTATCAGTCTAACAGTTACAAAATTGTCAGCAGACTATCCCCCAATTTCTTTATTGTTAATAGAATTGTTTCTTATCACAAGCACGTGCTAAGGATCTAAGATACAGTCAAGTCCTCATTCAGCCTGTATCTGAATCTACAACAGCAAATATTGTAAAATGCAATCCTCTAATCAGCAGCATAACAAGTTCAGTTGCAAACAAGCACCAATAAGAATCCCCCACCTAGAACAGAAAGCCTAACATTAGCAAGTCAGAGCATCTTCTTTGCAGCAGTACATACAATATAAGCACACTGTGAATTTCATCTGATGCTACTTTATCTTTCACAAAGAGTCACATCCTCCTCCTATTGGCAATATTTTTTTTTTTCCAGATCAACAATGAGCTAATCATATTTAACACAGACACCATACTGTGTCCACAAAACATTTCAGCATTCACACATGGCCCAATAGGCATCTCAATGAAATCATTTGCTTATCGTTTTGTGAATGGAGACTCCTCATAATACTCTGGACCATTTTATTTCCAGGGAACAACTGATGAATGGTCACTCACAACACTAATGGAATCAATAGAGAAATTCCACCACTAGTAATTCAATACACCCCAGAGTCCCCAGGATTATATTATGTTCTGCACTGGACATAGTAAGCTTCTTTTCAATATGATCAGTGCTTTCATTTTAAAGTGCTCATATACACACATAAAAAAAAAGTTTTTAATGGGCTCGGTTCTGAGAGTTCCAGAACCTGTACAGAAAATTGGAATACAGATCAACAGAAACATCATTTCCGCCATTTTTAGTGCTCATGAGAACCACACGTTGCATGTTGTACCACCATACAGGAAGACCTTCAGAGGAGATGGTCCAGACAGGTGTCTGTGTATATGCGGATGGATATGTGTGAGTGTGCGAGTGTATACCTGTCCTTTTTTCCCCCTAAGGTAAGTCTTTCCGCTCCCGGGATTGGAATGACTCCTTACCCTCTCCCTTAAAACCCAAATCCTTTTGTCTTTCCCTCTCCTTCCCTCTTTCCTGACGAGGCAACCGTTGGTTGCGAAAGCTAGAATTTTGTGTGTATGTTTGTGTTTGTTTGTGTGTCTATTGACCTGCCAGCGCTTTTGTTTGGTAAGTCACAGCATCTTTCTTTTTAGATATATTTTTCCCACATGGAATGTTTCCATCTATTATATTCATATCATAAATATGGAATATGATTGTCTTTCATACCCACTCTACTGACTACACTTTTTCTTCAGAGATTTTCATATTGCCATATTACTGAAAGAGGCACTGAAATTATTTCCAATTCAATGAAGAGTTGAAAAAGCAGTGCTTGAATGGATCCCATTCAATTCAGTGAAGAGTTGGAAAAGCAGTGCTTGAGTGGATCCCACCACAATGAAAATACTTCTTTACTTTCTTTTAAAATCTTTTCACTTGCAAATCAATGTACTGATGCAATGCTACACAATAAGGGGACCACACCAAGGAGTGAATTACATAATGTCTACATGCAATAAAGTTTCAAACAGAATATAACTTAAGTATTAAATGTAGCAACTGAAGTATATAACTCATGTAAAAGTAAGGCTTTTGTTGCCTTTTTCTGTATACCAGATGCAAGAAGAAACTGAAGCATTAGCAGGATTGATCTGCTGATTGTGTTTTGAGAAACATAGCTGCCAAAATAGGATATGCCGATTCTACATACATTGCCAACTGGATGGCAGTGACCTGTTCATTAGCAGCTTTGCACATTGACCTTACTTATTCAGCCACATTTGTACCTCAGTCTGCATACAAGAGAATAAAACAGGAAAAACTACTACTGTTACATTGGAGGTTTTGCTTGTTGCTTCTTCTGGAAGTGGCTTCTTCCTCACTTTTCATGACACCCTACATGCTCACACGCTGTTTTTATTAGGGGCTTCATACAACATATTACATACACTTCAGGTTTTTGTAATATAGTGCATAATACATCATAGATTCCAACATTTATAAGGTACTTTCATATCTTAAATGGCACAAATTGATTGAAAGCACACCGGTGGGGAAAACTTAAGGGTGAAAGTAACTTTTGCATGATGTGTCACTGTCAAGTAATATAGATCCATAAAACTTGGACCATACATAGCAAGTACTGCTACAGTAGAGAAGGTAGCTGAAATAAACATGAAATGAGATGAGCAGAAATAACACTAATTCCAAGACAATAATTACACTGAATTCACCACAACTCGTGACAGTCCCCTGAGCATTCTAAAGGTGGGACATGGTTCTTAATACGGTGTGTGACCATCACGGATAGCGATGCTTGCTCTGCAGCATGCTCCGATGTTGGCCACAAAGTTCGTAAGGACTTCTTGCAGTAGAGTGTTCCATTCCTCCACTAGCACAGCTGACAATTGCTGAATGGTTGTTGGTGCATATGGAAGTGCTGAAATACATCTCTCCAACACATCCAACACTGCTCAGTGGGGAAGGGGAAGGCCAGTCCATTCACCAAATATCCTCTTGTTCCATGCCCATCTCCAGAACGCATAGCCTGTTTGGCCAGCCTGTCTGCAAGTTCATTGCCTGGGATGCCGACGTGTCCTGGGGTCCAGACAAACACCAAGGAACGACTGGACCATTCCAGGGTATAGATGGACTCCTGGATGGTAACTACCAAAGGATGGCGATGGCAAGGGTAGCACTGGTCGATAGGTTGTAAGCTCCTCAGGGAGTTAGTACAGAGGAGAAACAACTCACCAGAGCATGAACGGATGTGCTCAAGTGCACGAGATAGGACCACCAGCTGTGCAGTGAATACACTACAGCCATTGGGTAAGGAATGCTGTTCAATATGGCTACTGTGAATGTAGACGAAGGCAACATGACCATCAGCCATCGAGCCATTGGTGAAACACCACTTCACAGCCCCAGAACACTTCAAGAATCGATAGGAAGTGACAGCAGAGAGCCACAGGGTTAACGGAGTCCTTATGGTCACACGAAAGGTCCAGGCGAAGCTTCAGCCTAGGGCTACACCATTGAGGTGTACATGAATGGACCTCGAGGAGAGGTGGTAAAGGCAAGAGCTCCAGTTCAGTGAGAAGCGATCGCACACGAACCGCCATCGTTAGCCCTGATCTGGACCGCCTATGCAGGAGGTGAACCGTCGTGGTGGTGAAAATAGGACAGTAACTAGGATGTTCAGGAGAGCTATGAATGTGTGCAACGTAACTGGCGAGCAGTTGTGCAAATCGAATCTTCAATGGAGGGACTCCAGCTTCCACCAGTACGCTGATCACCAGACTCGCCCTAAAAGCTCCTGTCACTAGGAAAACTCCGCAATGGTGTAAAGGGTCGAGCAACTGCAATTCTGTGGGTGTCGCTGAACCATAAATCACACTCCCATAGTCAAGGCGGGATTGAACATGGGCTCTGTAGAGCTGCAGCAGCATGGAGCGATCTGCACCCCAGTAGGTGTTGCTCAGGCAGCGTAGGGCCTGCTGGCTGCCAACACTTCCATTTAAGCTGACGAAAATGAGGAAACCAAGTCAAACGAGTGTCAAAAACCAGACCTAAGAATCGATACTCTCGATGACTGTTAGTGGATCGTCATTAAGGGAAAGTTTTGGTTCTGGATGAATGGTACGATGCTGACAGAAATGCATGACACACGTCTTCATGACTGAAAACTGGAAGCCATGGGCTAGATCCCAGGACTGCGCCCTGTGGATGCCTCCCTGTAAGTACCACTCAGCAACACCTGTACTGGTGGAGCAGTACGAAATGCAGAAGTCGTCTGCATACAGAGAATGTGAGACAGATGGCCCTACAGCTGCTGCTAGACCGTTAATGGCCACTAAAAATAGACACACACTCAATACAGAGCCCTGCGGGACTCCATTCTCCTGGATATGGGGGGAACTATGAGAGGCACCAAGTTGGACACGGAAAGTACGGAGCGACAGTAAATTTTGGATAAAAATCGGGAGCGGGCCTTGGAGACCCCACTCCTATAATCTGGCAAGGATATGATGTTGCCAGGTGGTGTCTTACACATTTCGTAAATCAAAAGAGACGGCACTCCGGTGTTGGCATCTGGAAAAGCCTGTTCAGATGGCAGACTCGAGGGACACAAGATTATCAGTGGTAGAAAGACCCTGGCGGAAGCCGCTCTGACATGGAGCCAGTAGGCCACGTGACTAACCGCCGACACACCATACGTTCCAGCAGCATGGAAAGAACATTGGTGAGACTGTTGGGCTAATAGCTATCCACATCAAGCGGATTTTTACTGGGTTTGAGCACTGGAATGATGGTGCTCTCCCGCCATTGCAATGAAAAGATGCCATCGCACCAGATCCGGTTGAAGATGATGAGGAGATGTCGCTTGTAGTCAGATGAGAGATGTTAAATCATCTGACTGTGGATCCGATCTGGCCCAGGAGCTGTGTTGGGGCAATGTGCAAGGGCACTGACGAGCTCCCACTCTGTAAATGGGGCGTTATAAGATTCACTGTGGCATGTAGTGAAAGAGAGGACTTTCCCTTCCAGCCGCTGCTTAAGAGTGCGAAAGTCTGGGGGGTAATTCTCCAATGCAGAGGCTCAAGCATGGTGCTCAGCAAAGTGCTCAGCAATCACGTTTGCGTCAGTAGAGAACATGTCATTTATGTTAACACCGGGAACACCTGCTGGGGGTGTGATACCCGGAAACACGTTTTATCTTTGCCCAGACTTGGGAAGGTGACATATGGCACCCAATGGTCGAGACGTATCTCTCCCAATACTCGTGCTTCTGTCATCCGACAGGTTGGCAAACGCGGGCATGGAGCTGTTTAAAGGCTATGAGATGCTCCTGGGAAGGGTGACCCACTGTAGAGCTCGCCAACGCTCCTGAATAGCTTCAGCGACTTTTGGTGACCACGAAGGGACTGCCTTTCCCGGGGGCACCCTAAAGAGCGAGGTATCACGCTTTCCGCCGCAGAAACAATTGTTGTAGTCACCTGCTCAACCATCACATCAACGTTACCACATTGGGGAGATTCAACAGTGGCAGCAGATGCGAAAGTTTCCCAGTCCGCCTTGTTTAATGCCCATCTGGGCATGCGTCCGTGGGCCTGACACCGGGGCAGTGACAGGAAGCGGTCACTACCACACAGGTTGTCATGTGCTCTCCAGTGGACAAATGGGAGAAGTCCTGGGCTTCAAATTGATAAATCAATGGCCGAATAACTGCCATGAGCCACACTTAAGTGTGTGGCGGCCCCAGTGTTTAAGAGGCAGAAGTCGAACTGAGACAGTAAAGTTTCGACATCTCTGCCTCAGCCAGTAAGCATGGTGCCACGCAACAAGGGGTTATGAGAGTTAAAATCACCCAAAAGTAGGAAGGTTTAGGGAGTTGAGCAATCAATGCAGCCAATGTGTTCTGGGGTACTGCACCATCTGGAGGAAGATATACATTGCAGACAGTTATTCCCCACATTGTCCTTATCCTAACAGCGACAACTTCAAGAGGGGTTAGAAGGGGCACCGTTTCACTACCAAGTTTAGGACATAAACGCAAACTCCATCTGACACTCGATTATAGTCACTACGGTTCCTGTAATATCCCTTATAGCCATGGAGGGCAGGTGTCCGCATTTCTGGGAACCAGGTTTCCTGGAGGGCAATGCACAAAGCAGGTGTAAAGCTTAACAGCTGCCGTAGCTCAGCCAGGCAGTGGAAAAATTCGCCACAATTCCACTGGAGGATGACGTTATCATGAGACGTGGAACATTCAATGAGGCAGTTTATGCCTCAGAGTCACCTTCTGCCACCGACGTTTTGCCTGAGTAGTCTATATCCATTGTGTCTGAAGGTCCGGCGAGATCTAAGTCCTCAGCAGATGCCAGAATCTCCACCTCATCCTCAGACGCAGAACTTGTAGGGATTCTTTGATTCAGTCTCCGGGACTGAGGAGGACCATGAAGCCCTATGACCAGCTACCTGTGGCTGCTTCAGCCACTAGCAGGTGTCCACTTTGCCACTGGTAGGAACCTGGGAAGGTAGTGACCCAAGGGAGCCCTTCCTAGAGAGAGGAGCCGAAGAAGACTTATGCTTCTCTGGCTCAGAAGTGGGGACTGATGTCCCCAACGGTTGGGCGGGTGGGTGGGGGGGGATGTGCTGCTCCCGAAGTAGGTGGTGTGGGAGCAACCGCGAGGGAAATGCCCCCCACCATCAAGGGGGCAGATGTAGTCTTATGGCTCTGAGAGCTGACTGGAATTGATGCAACAGATGGGGCTTTAACAGTAGTTATAGGAGCGGCGTAAAATGTTGTTACACACACGGAATGGAGCCTTTCAAATTTCCTTTTAGCCTTAGTGTAGGTCAGTCAGTCCAGGGTCTTGTATTCCATTATTTTCCTTTCCTTCTCTAGGATCCTACAGCCCGGCGAGCAAGGGGAATGGTGCTCTCCGTAGTTGACACAGATGAAAGATGGGGCACATCGAATATCGGGATGGGATGAACGACCACAATCTCGACATATAAGGCTGGTGAAGTACAGTGGGAAGACCTATGGCCAAATGTCCAGCACTTATAGCACTGCATCAGGGGAGGGATATATGGCTTGACATCACAATGGTAGACCATCACCTTCACCTTCTCAGGTAATGTGTCACCCTCGAAAGCCAAGATGAAGACACCGGTGGTAACCTGATTATCCCTTGGACCCGGTGGACGTGCCGGACGAAATGGACACCTCGTCGCTCTAAGTTGGCACACAGCTCATCATCGGACCATAAAAGAAGATCCCTGGACCATATTTAAGCTCTTATGGGGTATGACAGTAACAGAAACATTCCCCAGTTTGTCACAAGCGAGTAATCCCCCTAACTTGGCAGAGGATGCTGTTTTTATCAAGACTGACCCAGACCACATTTTGGACAAGCCCTCCACCTCCCCAAACTTGTCCTCTAAATGCTCTACAAACAACTGAGGGTTCATGGACACACAGGATTCCACATCAGCTCACGTACATACTAGGTACCAGAGAGAATAAGATTCGCTACCATCCTTAGCCTGGCATTCCTCCCATGGTGTGGCCTGGGAGGGGAATGATTTTGGGTCGTACTTCTGTGCATTGAATTGAGCCTGTGAACCCTTAGAGACTGCTGGTGTTTGACCACCAGCAAAAGATGATGTACTACGTTTCATCGCGTGTCATCCGCCCTGATGCCACCCACTCTGACAAGGGGCCCTCCCCACAGGTTCCACCCAGCTGCAGCGAAAACCACCTGGCAGGATGGCCTTTGCCGGGTGTCCCAATGCCCCAGGGAGATGGGCATCTACCCTTTGACATACGTGGTGATTTAAGGGCGCAGGCATCAGCAGAGCGATCCCTGTGTGGTCAGGGGGCTACAACCAACAGGGTACATGGCGGCCCCACCACAACGGACTAGCTACCGTTCTGGATATGAGGTGCAAGGAAGTCCATGGTCATTGTCAGTGCAGAAAGCGACAGTGCATAGTGCATGGTGGAAAATGCACCCAGGAAGGTGTCCTCGCCCCAGAGATGGAGAACGAGGGGGACTGCAATGTGACAATGAGAAAGTGGGCTAAAGATCTCAATGCAAGGTGGACACGATGCACCATGTAAGGCGCCCTTCCCCCAATGGGCTCACTCTTTGGGAAAATTTAGAAGATGGAGGTCAAACCCTATTGGGTAGCATCACATAAAGACCGAAACGTGAGACTCCTTTTAGTTACCTCTTACGACAGGCAGGAATACCTCTGGCCTATTCTAACCACCGGACCCGCAGGGGGATTTCTCATTTGAGTTCCCAAAGCATCTACTTAACACTAGCATGTTGTTCGAACCTATGCGTAACACAGCAGTCCATCCCTGAACTACTTTGATGTCTTCCTTTTGTTTTCAACTCTTCCAGTGTTTCTCTATACCACAGATGCTTGTTACTACCAAATCAGTGCATGCATTGAGACCACACTAGGTGCAACGCCATGCTGATATGTGGGCTCTTACTGCCAAATTCTTTGTAAATTTGAGTCCAATTTGTAATCTGTAATTGCCACAATAAGAACACATAATCTCCCAACCTGGGAAGTCTTGTATCTTTTCCTTCTCTCCTTCTAGGTGCTTCACCTTTTTTTGTCAGGCAGTGTATTTTCACTGCAGATAGAGGTTCAAACCATCTGTTCCAGATAATTTTTTAAGAAAGATGTTGTAAAACATTGTATGTTATTTTACTTCACCTGTCACTTATGATTTTTTTTTTATCTCATTGTCTTTTCTGGTGAGAAGTTCTCAACTCCAGTTAGGTGGAAGCTCATTTCAGTGCCTGTCACTTCCATCATCTTTTGGCAGTCAAGGTGACTTCTGTGTCATCCTTACATAGTTGGTACTAGGGATTGGCGTATCTGCTACCAGTGCCTTGGTGCAGCTGAGATGAAAAAGAGGGTAGGATCTGTAACTGAGCATGCTGGAAATGACATCAGTCTTCCACGTATACCCTTGCAACAGTACTAGGAGGGAACGGAGAGCACCCAAGCACAAAGTACACAGAGACAAAACAGTGCCATCTCCATACAAGAAGATGATGCAAGTGGTGTTCTTGTAAACAGCACACTTTTTTTGAGATATCATCAAGCTGCAGACCTGAGAACTTTGTATTACAGGTTTATAAATCTCCCTAAAACTTTTATGGAGTGGCTAAAATTTTCTTCAATTATTATGGCACACCTTGGGTACGGTGTGTTAACTGTAAGATGGCAGAGTTGCAAGGGGAGTGCGGGGAGAGGAGCCGTTAGGGAGGGGACAAGGTGCGTCTACCAGTTGCAGTGCTGGCACTACAAATTGCGCGTCATGCCTACACAAAAGCAGATGAAAGGCTTGGAAGTAAAACTCACTTTAAATGTTGTTCGTAAACGAAACTGAAATCGTCATGTACATTAAAATATATAATGTGTGTATGTTTGTCTACTATGCGCTCCCCCATGTAGTGACACCAACGACACACTCTTCACGTAAGTCACCCTTCCTCTGCCAACATTTATTAAACGTTATATTATTATCGATCCACGATTCATCAAGATAAAATATTTCTCTGCCTGCTTCCCTGAAGTTCTTCATGTCAACAATGAAACGAGATCGCCGGTGCACAATGTCTGGACGTTCTAACAACACATTCCTCTTATTTTCCACCTTACGCCATATGAATCCCATAGACAAAAGTACTTTTCTCAGCGAGACAATGCTCCACTTCCAGCCTATTTTGTCGTGCAAAACTGGAAGCAGTGTCCACAGGCTCGGCACAATCTTCCGCACTGAATAAAATTCTGCTATCGTGTCATGAATGACACGCTGGTTGAAATCATCGATCATTACTTCGATTACTTCTTTTCCTAAGTTAAAAGAGAGAGAAAGATTTATAAGAAAATGCCTTCTGCACTGCAGGTATTTTTTTGAATTTTGGAAATGTACTGTAATATGAATGTGTTTCGAAATAATACAGTAACCAGTGGTGTTTCCATACAAAGAAATACAGTAGCAAGGAAAAATGAAATATAAGGTAATTCGGACGAATTAGGGAGCTCCTTCAAAGTGATCGTGAACAAAAGATCTGAAATGGAAACTCACCTTTTCTTGCCAGGCATTTGTGGTGATACGCCAGGAGGATTCTTGGAAAACTGTTTGAATCTTCCAATGCTACGCATGCTTTGTCCTGTGTATGTAGCAGCTCTCACTGAAGATTTGTAAATGGGGTGAAGCAATTTTTTCTGCTCCCTTTCGCAGCATTCAATCAAACGCAATATAATTTTGCGAGCATCGCTACGTAATACTGGTTTACTTCTAACTGTAGGCCTACCGGTAGGGGTTGTTGGCGACTCCCAAGATGGGCCAGCAACTGCCTCTTCACTCATTTTGATAATGTTTAGCACAACTGCACAATAAAAACATGCAGAACAGTACAGCACAAAGCAATAATGAAGCAGACGACAATGGCTACCTTGTACAACACAGTCAGCTACGTAATGTTGGCAGCAGTCGAAGCTGCGTGCCTACCGAAGCCTCCCGACGTTTACCGACTTCTACCGATTCAGGACTAGAGAGAGGTCTGCCATCTAAAAGTTTACACTCTGTACATATGTGCCAGTGAACTGAAGTTCTATTTGAAGTTCTTAGTTCTGCCAATGAGTCCAAATGGAAACTACAACTTGTATCCTGCTTCACATGCTGACTCAATTCCTAGCTCAATTAACTTACGATTCTTGTCTGGTGCTATAAATATACCACCTCCCAATTCATGGAGATTTTCGGCACTGTAGACAGAATATTCATTAGGAAATCACACTTCAAGGACACAAAAGCACCTGGCAGAGGCCCTCGCTTTGATCAGTAAATGTATACAAGTGAAGAAAAGCAACTGTGCATAAGAACTTCAACCCTTTCAGACCTGATTTTTTATTTACTTGTAAAAAAAGGTCTGACACCATTTTTACATTCCGGTGAGTCTCCTGACAATATTTTTCTAAGAAAAAATTTCGTATGATCTCTACTTTTCTAAATATTTAATGTACACAAATGTGTTCATCAGGTCTCGAGCTTCATGTCATACATTAAGGAGGTTAACAGTACGGATCAATTATGCCACTCTTTATTTCACATTAAAACAGAGGAAACAATAAAAATAATTACATATTACATTCTTGTTTAAACAACAATGGTCAACACCTGATTTTAAGGTTTAGTATGAAACTGCAAAAAACAATTTCTGTCCTTTTGGAGACACAAATGTACTGAATTCTTCAACGCCCTGTACATTTTGGAAATTTGCACCGACTTGGACCTCCTGCATCATGCAAAGGCAAATGGTCAATGGAATCAAAATGCATCTCTGTAGCTGGCCGTAATTCTCCTCTTTTTCTTGGTATGACTCTCATGTCTGAAGCCAGTCCTTCATAATACGGACGCCCCCTCTTCGTTCCAGTCACATTCTTTTGGCACAGTATCAATCCACTCTGATATGAAAGAAAAGAAGGTCCATTTGCTGCTTCTTTGCGATAGACAGGTTGTATGCATCTCGTCTGTATTCCAACCAACTTTGCACGATGGCAAAGTCAACAGCGTGAAAAATCATACACAAAGGCCATTTTCTAGATCTGATGAAAACTCTGTAGTAGCTTATCAATTGATCAAATGGATCCACATCACCCATTGCATGATTATATCTTCTCACTATTTCAGGTCTTTCTGCTTTCACATATTTATGGTGCTTTTTGTCCCAACGCTCGACTTCATCCACTGAGCCTTTACCAACAAAGCTTGAACACAATACAACTGGCCTATTGTCTAACCACTTACACATGGTAATGTCATCAGCGCTAGTGATTTATTCACAGTAACCTCTGGTTTGTTTCATTATTGTTTTATCATCTGAGAAAGGCAAGTGCTTTCCAAATCTGTTTTGATGGACAGTACCTGCTGCATTGATGCCTTGAGATTTCAGAACTTGAAACAGATGATAAGATGAAAAGAAGTTGTCAAAGTATAATTTATGACCTTTACCTTTTGAGAGTGGAACAGAAAATCCTAAAACAACAGCAGGACCTAATCAAAATTTTTTACAGCATGTGGTATTTAGTTCAGTTGTAGTACCTTGATACAAAAGGAAATCATGCACTATTCCACTCTTTCCACACAACATGAAGACTTTGATTCCCCATGGACTTGGTTTCTCCTTGACATACTGCTTTGCAGAAAACTTCCCAGTGAAAGGAATAATTCCTTTGTCCACACAAACATTCTCTTCTATAGGAAGTTCACTGCTGCGTTTTCGAATGGCTGTGTAAACTGGTCTGACTTTGTAAAATTTATCTTTATTTTCAGGCGGCTTCTCCAGATTGTTCACCAAGTGTAAAGTTGTTTGTAATTCTAAAAATCTGTCTTGTGACATGTTTTCCCAAAACACATTTACCTTCAGGCTTATATCCGAATACATTCGTAACCTGGGAAATTTCAAAGCGCCAGTCAGTATATGCAAACCAAATAGCACCTCTAGTTCTTGAGTTGTTGTCTGCTTGAATGAGGATTTGCCTTGTTGTAATGCATAAATATTAGTATGTGCTGTCATGCTAGTGAACAAATCATCAGGTATATATCTTTTGAAGTATTGTATTGGAGAACACAAGACAGATTCTTCAAAATTTGGAGCTTTGTATGTTTCTGCCATGGTACTTAGAGGCTTGTGTTTCCATTTTATGGATTCTTTAGGTGTCATCATTATGTTGTCACACAGATTATTCAATTCTGGGTTGTTTTCATTGCATAAAAAGTTCATTTCATCATCCACCACGTCTCTGTCACCTTCATCTTCAGATATGGTGTTTCTACACACATAATTCACGCCCACTTTATCTGCTCCAACACGTTTCACTATTTGTGGAGCTTGCCTTTCAATAAGTGGTACACTGTCATCCTCATCTCCACTCAAACTAATGTCAGAAACTTCACCATTTTCAATTACGTCACTAATCAAGTCCCAATCTTTCTCCACAGAAAGATATTCCTTATCCATATTTGTAAATTAAAAGCCAGAAATATAAAATAAAATCATGTGTAGTGGTCAGTTATTCTCCTCCTTGCTGCTGGTACTGAAATTACTGAAAAAAATTACCACACATAGCTACCATCGCCATGCAAATACATCTGAGGCAAATTTTAGGTTACGTTTCCTATTTTACACCATTAAGGACCTGTTGTGCACAAATGTGTACAGTAAATTTACCTGATACATAACACAAATATGAACTGAATGAAACTGCTGAAAATTCCACTGAAAGAAAGTCTAATGTTTCCAAAAGAAGGAAACCACACAAAAAATTCATTAACAAAATCCACAATGTGACTATTACAGCAATAAAGTCAACGAGTAATGGCTTGACACAGAGAGACAACACCAGAGAGTATATTTTACTATGTACTTCACTGACCGCTCACAAGAGAGCAGCAGCTGCTGGAGCATGGCTAAAATAAACCAACATAAATGTGCACAGTGAGTTTTGATGCACCTGACATTTCTTGTCAGCGAAATATTAGTGAACAAACTTTATGTACACAATTGTGACCACCAGGTCTGAAAGGGTTAATAATCTGGCTTTAAAAGTAACTTCCTTTAGTCTGTCCAAATATAAAGGATATGGTCATCTTTAGTAGATACGGAACTGATCTGATCCACTCTTGGGTGCAACACTACTTTCTGCCACATATAGTTTGGCATGACTGATATTTGCTCAGATCCATAATGGTTTTGATGCCTATGAACAGCTAGGCAAGTATGCTGGTTGGTAATGGTCAACAATGACAATGACTGTGGAATACAAAGAACTTCTACAAATATTAAACCAGAAAAAAAGTGTTACCTAACTTAAAAGTGGTGACTCACCAAAACCACAGTCAAGGTGAAATCTGGCAAATGATATAGACAACAAAAGCATGCTATGTTTGTTGTTCTTTCTGTGTCTCAGCCTAGTCACATTTATAGACACATTAATCTGTTGAAAATATAAAAATCAGTGTTCTCCATCCACTTCTTTCGACATCCTACCAACTGTTTCAATGATTGGCTTAGAAAATCCATTTATGGAGCTATTCAAGAATGTCATGGTCTTACATCTTCGTTCTAAAGACTGCAAAAGACAACTATCAGATGATGCATACCTGGAATAGAGGCATCTCCAATAGCATGAGGTTATCATGCAAGGAGTCCTATCATCTGGACTCACATTGGAAGCAACTGAGAAAATACCTTAATTATTATCCACATCATGCGATAATTCATCATATGGACTTCTTAATATGACCACTGACAACAATTCTTTAGCAATTCACGCAGTAAAGCTGAGTCAAAGTGTGAAAGCCTCTGCAGTGTAGCTGAACACACATAACGTGACACATCCAGTCATGCACATTGTTCAAAAAGTCATTTTCCTGTACATAGGCCAATTCACCCTATTGGGTGCCTATTTTAGAGCAACCCTTTCAGCAAATCTGTCTCATATCTGAATTATTCTGATGTAGTGGTTAATCAAGTGAAGTTTATCTCCTACTTCATATTAAACAGTGTCCATAATGCAGAACAACAAACACATCCGCTCAGTGTTTCAGAAGGAAAGGCCAATATTATGGTAGAATGGCCATTTGAAGCACAGACGTTCATGCAGACATTTGTTAAATTTTGAATTCTTCTCACTAGATATTTTGATTGAATGAACAACGAGAAACAATTGCTCACTTAACCACCCAATACATTTCTGTTGAGTAATTTACTCAAGAGCACTGTATTAACATTTACAGTTTACAAACTTTTTTATTATTTATATTTTAAACTGTCAGTCTTGGAAACAGCCTGTCAAATGTGTGTATGCTTAAAGTTTACAATCAACTTTAAATAATTCACAATAAAAGAACAAAAAGCAACTATCACCTTCAGTGTACTTTTCTACTCTCAGTACATGTCACAAAACTCGTCTCGCTGCTTCACTATGCACCTTTATGAGGGTAGTAGTTATAATGATGCAACCTAACACTTTATCTCGCACAAAGCATCTCACTGATAAACAGAAAGTATCTGATATGAAATAGTAATAAACATAAGAAAATTGTTTGATGATGATGATAAAAATTTTCAAGCATTTACCTCAGGAACCATTAAATATACAGCACATGTTTATACAAACATTTTTGCTGCAAAGGACTATTTATGTTATCTCCTTGAAAATTTATCTTCTCTCCTGATAAATGTGCCATCTACTGTATTCATAAGATATAATTATACCTTCTATCTATATAGTGGTGATGCCGCCTTTCTCGACAATAGTGCACCACATGTCCCGGACATCCACAGTGGAAACATACTGGTTGGTTATCCTGGATCCTCTGGATGTCAGTCTTCCTTGGTGCCCAAACAGGTTTCTCATGTGGAATTGTAGGAATGTAACTCCACCTGGATCTAGACTTTTTCATCGTTTTAAAGGGAAATAAAGGACAAGAAATTGGGTTCAATGTCTGTTCCACTTCCTCCCTTATGACCTCTTGAAGCGTCTCTGTTTTTTGCTCGCCATGCAATGCAAGTGCCTTCTGAACTTCCTCTCTCACTATCTGGTGAAGAACACTTGTGAAATCAGTTGCTTCCTCCATCACAGACATTGATACGACATTTGGAAGCCGTTCAAACTTTTTGTGTGTAATTCTTTTTGGATGCATTGTCTTGATATACTGGGACCATTTTATGAAGTCGTCTGCTGTCGAAATCTCCTTCAGGATTACAGCTTGATACATGTCCTCAGCAACACCCTTTATGAAATGTGCAACCTTATCTTCCTCCTTTATTCTAGGATCCACCATTTTACACAGCTCCAAGACGTCTTGAATGCAGGATGCTGTAGTTTCTCCTGAACGCTGTGACCTGCACTTTCATTTATCTTCAGCCTTCCACTTCTGTCATTGAGTATTGCCGAAATAATTGCGCAGTTCCACCTGGAATACTTCCCAGCTTGTGAACTACTCCTCGTTGTTTTCATGCCATTGCTTGGCAGTGCCCTCCAAGTAGAAAAATACCTTAGCCAAACACACGGTGTCATCCCATTTGTTAAATATGACTATATGCTCATAAACCTTCAGCCACTTGTTTGGATCTTGGCCATCATCACCAGAGAACCCGGAAGGATGTCTCATGTGGTGGCACACAGTTGCTGTCATCATAACGTCTTCTTCTTCTGTCTCCAATACATTGCGGTCTGTTGAATATGGCTCAAACTCAGGTTTCTTGCCACATAAACGGTGGCTCTGTCGTGACCTGATGGGAGCCACTGTGTTGTCGATAACGTGCACTATGACAAGTTCCAATACCCAGAGTCTCCACCAGAATAATGTCATGTAGAAGAAGGTGTAATTAGATGAATGACGAAGACTAACTTCACTTAACGAAGGTATATTCAGCACTTGCACATACAAGAACACATAGAGTATATACACAGCTACAGAACATTCCAGTACAACGAATCTTGACATTTGAAGATACTTCTAGAATATACTCGAACCGCATATAGAAATTAAAATTGTACAGTGCAGGTGAGTTTTGAACTCACGACCCTCCATGCAACAGTTTAGTATCATAACCACTACACCACGGGCTTCTCAGCTTCTTCTCCGACAATATGATCACCATAGTGATACACTACAGACAAGCTACAGAGAATGTTATTGAAATAAGTGTAACAACTAGGTTGGATACTACAGCCATAGGAATTTGAGAAAGAATGAATATTCAGGTAAAACAAAACAAATTACTGTAATGCAATTGTGGATAGCACACGAGCAGGTCTCAGGCAACAACAGCTGGTCAGACAGTTGGTGCCAGTCTGTGTCAAGCTGAGCATAGAAACTGATAGCTCACATTCCATTCCATTTCATTCCCTTTGTCAGCAACTACTTTTTAAAAAGTAGTGTCTGCAACATCGTATAGCCTAAAAGAAAATTTTTAGTTTTTTTATAGATGTGGAATATGCTACAAATTGTTTGTATGAAAGGTAAATGAAGAAGCACAGTATTTTGACCCATCACCTTCACTGGGGTTACTGCTTAAAACACCCAAAACAACGTGTGAAAGACAAGACCAGTGTGGGCATGTGTTTTCACCTGACTTACACACCAATGGATTGTTTCTCATTGTCTATGCCTGAGAATAAAAATTAAAAGCAACAGACTAATCAATACAGTGGGCCAATAATAGTCAAGGAAGATAACGCAAGTTGAGAGTGAACAGTGTATGGGGTAAAGTGGATGACAAAAAATTGAGATTATTTACTCATTTTTCGTGGTAACTAATTCACATGTACCTTGTGAAAAAGCCAACAATAAGTAACTACTGGTCAAAACATCTGCACTGCATAATCCCTTTCCTGCAATGATGATAAGCTATGTTAGTTCAAAGCAATTTTGCTGAACTTGCTGCTCAATAACAATGACAAATTATTTCTCATAATCATTTTAAAATTTGCTCATTTTTTTGTCATTTGAATTCTTATGTCATCCTCTTCATTTACTCCCTATGGATATTTGACAGTTAATGAAAGTATGTGTGGTTTGAAATGACAAACTGATTTTTCAGTGTAAATGACTAGCACACAACAGAGAAGTACAGCATAAAAATGCTTAGTGCTTGTGATCTTTTGACTGGGTATGTACTTACAATGGAGGCATCCGCAGGGAAAAGGGCAGAGGAGCCAGCTGTATGGCACTTTTTAATACATTATTAGAGTAGTACCATGACAGACACTAAGTCACATAAATGTACTGCTATTATATTTCACCTGCTGTATTTGATTATCTATGTGCATATACGATAAAAGCAGTAGGCACTTGCATGACTAACAGGAAAGATCTTCCACAATTTACAGTTGTCAAGCTCAGACTCTAAAAAGGACCATTTCTGAGAGAAGGGAGTATCTCCTCTGCCTGGAATGAAAGGACACAAGTGATGTTCTGATATTCTCAAAATGCCACCTTGCTTCAACAACAGAAGTAAATGTGTGCTCACAAGGATACTTAGTGACATAAAGAAGCAGACAATGTTTTGAACATAAAATTCATAAAATTCACACAGTGGATCCAATCACATCTAATGATTGTTTTCTATCCTTTAAAGAGCAATCAATCCAAATGGTGGAAGAATTCTCCTTTCAATTATTTGTTGGGTATCATTCAGAGCATATAAGAGAACAAGAAAACAGGCACTAAGTCACTGGCAGATTTTTGCCAAGAAAATACCACATAGCAGGAACAAATTGCATCTGACACTTCTGTAAAATATGTGTCAGCCTCATTAAGAGCCAGGCGGAGGAGTGTATCGAAAAGAAATGTTTTTTTCTGTGTATGTACCAATGTTTCAAAACATTTCACACTGAGAAAAATTTAATGCAGTTGGTACAAGTTTTCTTTCTGAATAAAGTCTTAATAGTAAAATGAGTCTTAAGTCTGCTATCTATAAAATATTACAATAATATCCCCAGGAGTAACGAGACCATTTCTGAACGTTTCACCTGACACTTTGTACAAAAATATAGCATTCACTATTACAGAACTATGATTTTTGAAAAATTTGCTTACAATCAGCTGTCCAGCTACCTTTGTCCAGGGTGCTTGAGAAGATTGAGGTAGTTCAACATTCGGTGTCAAAATGCTGGACTTTCATCCCTCTTACCACCAGCCTCCTCCAGAGCAGGTGTGCTCCAAGCAAAATATTAATGTGAATCTCTGCAGTCCCTGCTTCTGCTAAGATAGTAATTTGGAAAGTGCAATAATGCCTTGGAGAAATGTCAGTATGTAGTCTGAGCACCTGGATGTGATTGAGAAGGGTCACATCATGAGCCTGCACAAAGCTGGTTAGTCCCTTAGGTGTTGGAGTAGGAAATGAGATAATGCCCCCCCCCCCATTCATAGTGAGTGAATGATTGTGTGTGTGTGTGTGTGTGTGTGTGTGTGTGTGTGTGTGTGTGTGTGTGTGTGCCACAACACCCAGAGATGACAGGACAGGGGATTGTGCTAAGTATTACACTGTTCACACTACTCTCCACATTGACTCTTCCAAACTATCAACCATCTCAGAATACACTGGAATGGTGCTGTTACATAATCATGCACAGATACACATTGGCAACATGATGTATTCACCAATAAATTATACACCTAGGCAACATTGACTAGCAAATCCTTATACTATAGTACCCATGTTAACACTAAACAACACCATTTATTGTCGTTCCTCACATCACTTTTAAGAGCTGGTTTTATAACATGGGGTGCAACTGCCTACAGTGCGTGTACCCATACTACTTTTAATACCTCACCTAGACACCAAAATGGGCACAGAAGAGGTTGGAAGGGCACCAAGAACTCCAGCGCACAACAAAATCACTGGTGCTCACAGAGTGGTGTATTAAAGAGCCACATGCTAAGCAGCACTGCCAGTACTGTGCTTCAACTTCTATTTGGTGTTGCTTGGCAATGTTTAAGGTTAGCTTGACAATGAACTTCAACAATGGATGTGGTCAGCTTGGTTCTACCCTTAACATTAATGAACAAGAATTTTGGTTTACCAACAAATTCCTGTTTTCAATTAGCGTTATTCTGCAACCAGTCAAGGGCTGTTCTTGTATAATTACAAAATAAAGTGTGGACCACCACAGAGGCAAATGTATTTATTTCAAGTTCCCATGCCACAACTTGGAATGCTACAACTAATCAAGAGACTGTCCAAGAACTTTAATTACCGCTCTATGCCTTGCAGCACCAGTTATCTTTCCCCATAAGAGTATTAAGGGTATGGACAAATCATTTGATATCTTGGAAATATGTAAGGCTATTCAAACAATTCATGATAGATTAACACAGTATGCCTTGAGACCCAACAAGCTATTTGCAAAGTAGGAGTTAATAAAATGGTTCAAATGGCTCTGAGCACTATGGGACTTAACATCTGATGTCATCAGTCCCCTAGACTTAGAACTACTTAAACCTAACTAACCAAAGGACATCACACACATCCATGCCAGAGGCAGGATTTGAACCTGCGACCGTTGCAGCAGCGCAGTTCCACACTGAAGCGCCTAGAACGGCTCGGCCACAGCAGTCGGCGTTAGGAGTTAATACATCTACTTAAAACAAGACCAATTCACTGCACCAAAAACAACAAGACTATTCTCTCCCCCTCCACCACCAACCCCGGAAGAGTTTAAATTCTGGACAAAGTAAGTGTGAGACATACTTAAAATTAAGTATTATGATCTTACCTTCTGCTCCACAGGCCGAGGCAAGCAATCCACCTTCATTTTTTATTTCGTCAAACTTCGAAAAAAGGGTTGCAATCCTAAAAAAAAAAAAAAAAAAAAAAAAAAAAAAAAAAAAAAAAAAAAAAAAAAGTACACGTAGTAGTGTTAATAGATAGACAACAATTCTGCATGTATTTTTTAACTACACCAAAAAAACTCAAATTGATGTGATTCACAATAATAATACATTCGTTGACTACAACACAATTTAAACCTTTTCAGAAATATAATTTATTATCCTGGACTTCACACGTACAGAATATTCAACGTCTAATCAGCTGTATTTAGGAACTGAAAACAATGTACACATAGTCAACAGAATAAAAACTTACTTTCTATCTTTTGCACTACAGCGATGTTGGATATCTTGTCGAAATTTTTCCCCTACATGTCGATATATTTCAGTCGATGTATTAAAAGCTGCATCTCTCACGGATGGAAGTGGATCATGCAGAAGTTTCAAAATGCTTGGAACATGTTTCGACAAGCCAAGGTTTGAAGGTCCATGCCTTGGAAACAAGAAGCAACAATCACCCAAAAGAATTATATATTGTACAACATATTTATTTCACACAAACTGTAAATAACCTCCACTTCAACATAAATTCTTCTTGGAAACAAGAAGCAACAATCACCCAAAAGAATTATATATTGTACAACATTTTTATTTCACACAAACTGTAAATAACCTCACTTCAACATAAATTCTTCAAAAATGGAAATTAGTTACACTTTGCAGTTAAGATGGCTAACTGTAATTTGGATATTGGAAATTAAAAAAATTACATACATGGATGTGATTTTCTATTAACATTCAGCATCTGAAAACAATCAAATTCAGTTTACATCAGTTGTTGACAGCACCTATAATTAGTTGCTTCACTCACAGCTTGGTATCATCCGTGAAATTTGTTAACTGATTTCATCTACCTGTAGGTTTCACACATTTCTGTCCAGTTTATGAACAAGTTTAAATTTTGAGAAATCAATTGCTAGATCGCAAATTACTTCAACATTTTGATCTTCTTAAGCTACATAATTTCTATTCTTAAGAAAATAACAATTGCAGTCACCACAAATGAAGCGAGTCCCAATCGACCATAGATATCTAGTTTTTAGTATCCATTGGCACAGATAGTGAACAGTTTTGCCTCTACGATTTTGCAGTGCCAGTGTTATTTCGATGATGATGCACTGCAACGACGACAGCCATTACTAAACACATCAGACAAATTCATAATTGTGAATAATGACCACCATCAGCTGTAGAATGGAATTATGACAATAAAAATTTGTGCAGCACTGGGACTCGAACCCGGATTTCCCGCTTATCATGAGTGGTCACCTTACAATTTGGCTATCCATACATTACTCACAGCCAGACTCAAACTTCCACAAGTCATCAACCATACGTCTACGATCTGCACTCGCACATCCAGGTTGAGTCTGGTTGCGAGTCGTGTATGGATAACCAAATGGTAAGGCGACTGCTCGCAATAAGTGGGAAATCTGGGTTCGAGTCCTGGTCCTGCACAAATTTTCATTGTTATCATTCCATTCTACAGATGATTGTGGTCATTATTCACAACTGCGAATTCATCTGATAAGTTTGACTCTAGTTTTAGTTCCAACAGCAAGTCTAACCTGTTACACCAAATGTGGTGTCTTCTTTCCTTCCATATTATATCCTACACATTAGAAATGTCAGTGTCAATTAATCCAGTTGACACTACAGCCCACAACCATGACAAATGGTAATTAAATCAAACATTCACTTCATAGGGAAATTGCTGATTATGATTTTATACACCAGACGGATGAATTTCTTCACATGATACAGCTATCACGCAAAGTGATTATTTCAGTCTTGTATTGGCATAATAATACATTTTTGGTCCCAATAAATCAAATTATTGCAATAAGATTATGCTAAAAGTTACAAATGAATCACTGCAATGGACTGATTCATGTGAAACTCATATTTGGTAGTAAAGTTTCAAATAACTGTAACTTAATGGAAAGAAACTTGTGCACTGATGCAATTTTTCCAAAACAAAAAATCTGCCCATTAGACTAAAGAAACTGCTTCAATATTTTTCTGAGAGCTGCTTACTAGCTCAAACTTTCCCTAGACAAATAGTTTAGTCTTCACAAAGGAAGCAGCTACTCAGGTGCACATGGAGGTTTTTTAGGCTAGGCAGAAGGCGAGGTTCTCTGATTAACACTCACCAGACAACTCGGAAAGCTAAATCAGACTGTGTTCAAAGTGAAGACACTTCCACTATCAAAATTTTATTAGTGAATTCTCAAAGCATTTGTAACAAAGTTTCCAAATTTACTACCCTCCAGGAAACTACTCACGCTCAAATTATTCTCTGCACTGAGAGATGACTGAAACCCCAAGTATGAATGTCTGAGATAGTTAGTGATTCTTGGAACGTATGAGGGCTATCCACAAAGTACATTACGTTTTGGAATTAAAAATAAATAAAGTACTGGAATTTTTTTTATTATATACAGATGAAAGCCACACTTAAATACTACTTTTCTACATAGTTGCCATTTAAATTAAGGCACTTATCGTAGCGTCGTAAAATTCGGCCGCCTGCGCCTTCAACCACGTGGTTACCTCTTTTGGGGCAGAAAAGGTGTGATTTTTGCGGATTTCCTGGAAAGAGGCAATACAATAAACTCTCAAAGGTATTGCCAAACTCTGCAAACCTCAGAAGACCAATACAAAACAAGCGCAGGGGAAAGTTGGGCTCAAAGATCTTGCTGATTCACGACAACGCCCGGGCCCACACGGCAAATGCCACTCGTGAAGTTCTCGAATCTTTTAAGTGGGAGTTGTTTCCTCATCCGCCGTACAGTCCTGACCTGGCACCGAGCGACTTCCACTTATTCCCAGCAATGAAGAAGTGGTTGGCTATGCAGCGTTTTGATGCCAACACACAGTTTCAAGAAGAGGTAACCACGTGGTTGAAGGCGCAGGCGGCCGAATTTTACAATGAAGGAATTTCCAAGCTCGTCCATCGCTACGATAAGTGCCTTAATTTAAATGGCAACTATGTAGAAAAGTAGTATTTATGTGTGGCTTTCATCTGTATATAATAAAAAAATTTCCAATACTTTATTTACTTTTAATTCCAAAACGAAATGTACTTTGTGGATAGCCCTCGTATATCAAAAAGATAGATTAGATGCTACAGGAGGGGGTGTGTTCATTGCAATTGACTAAAACATTGTCTCAGTGTGGCATTGAAGTTCCGTGGTCGTATATAACAAGGCTAGGTGAAATCAAGTTAATTTTTGGATGTTTTTACAGGCCATCCAATTCCACTGTGATGGTTTTAGAGTCAATGGCAGAAAGTCTATGATCAGTAGTGAGGAAATACATACAATTAATACTAGTTGGAGGCAACTTTAACCTACGAAGTGTAGACTGGGATGTCTATGGATTCATTACAAGGGAGTACAGTCAGTCAGTCTTGTAAAGCCTTTTGGACGTGTTTCCTTAAAACTGTCTTGAGCAGTTTTTTCAACAACCAACAAACAATGGAATTATTTTAGACCTTGTTGCTACACACAGGTCTAGGTGAAATAAAGTTTATTGTTGGATGTTTTTACCGGCCACCCGATTCCGCTGTGATGGTTTTAGAGCCAATAACAGAAAGTCTACGGTCAGTAGTGAGGATATACACATATCATGTAATATTACTTGGAGGCGACTTTAACCTACCAAGTCTATGGTTTGATTACAGGGGGTACAGACAGACAGGCCTGTGAAGTTCTTTTGAACATGTTTTCTGAAAACATATCTTGAGCAGCTTTTTCAAGAGCCCACATGCAATGGAAATATTTTTGGATCTCGTAGCTACAAACAGGCCTATCCTAATTGACAGTACAGAGGCAGGGAATAGTGAAAACATCATTATGGAGACTTGGGTTACTAAAGTTAATAGCTCCATAAAGAAGACTTGCTAGAAAGAGCAGATAAGACAGTTGTTAGCATCCTACTTAGACAATGAATTGACATAATTTTGTTCCAGTACGATGGACATAGAGAAATTATGGGTGAAGTTTAAACGGATCGAAAAGTATACTCTGAAGAAGTATGTGCTGAGTAAGTGGACGAAAAAGACTGACCACAGTTTAACAATGAAATTCAAAAAATGCTGAGGAAGCAAATGCTGTTGCACTCTCGGTTCGCAAGAAAATGCACAAATGACAAGAGGCAAAAGTTGAAAGAAATTAATGCGCCTATAAAAAGATTTACGCGTGAAGCTGACAGCAACTACACCATCACACCTTAGCAATAGATCCTGCGAGAACTCAAGAAAACTCTGGCCCAATGTAAAATTGCTAAGTGGGTCTAAGGCTTCTATCGAGTCACTCGTTGGCCAGTTTGGTGTGATGGTAGATGATAGTAAAAGTAAAGCCAAATTTTGAATTTCTCATTTAAGAAATTGTTCACATACGAGGATCGTACAACCATACCATTGTTTGACGAACATACAGAGTCCCATATGGAGGACAAAGAAACCAGCATCACTCGTGTATAGAAACACATGAGAATTGAAAGCAAATAAGTCGCTAGGGCTTGATGGGGGATCCCAATTTTGGTGTTACAAAGAGTACCCTAAAGCAATGGCCCCTTACCTAGCTTCCATTTATCGTGAATCTCTCACCCAGCGCTAAGTCCCAAGCTTCTGTATACAAGAAGGGTAAAAGAACAGACCTGCAAAATTATGGATCATTATCCCTAACTTTGGTTTGCTGAAGACTCCCTGAACATATTCTCAGTTTGAATATAGGGAAAAGTTTCTGTTCACAGATCAGCACGGTTTTAAAAAGCATCACTCATACGAAATTCAGCTTGCCCTTTTCTCACATGAGATCCAGTGAACCATGGATGAAGGGCAACAGGCAGACCTCATATTCCTAGATTTCTGGAAAGCATTTGACACGGTGCCACAATGCCGACAGTTACCAACAGTACAAGCATATGGAACACGTTCCCAGGTATGTGAGTGGATCAACGACTTCTTGAGTAACAGAACCCAGTATGTTATCCTCAATGGTGAGTGTTCGTCAGAGATGGGTATTGTCAGAAGTGCCCCGGGAAGTGTTATTTTCTATATACATAAATGATCCTATGGACAGGGTAAGCAGCAGTTTGTGGCTGTTTGCTGATAATGCTGTGGTGTATGGGAAGGTGGTGTCATTGAGAGACAATAGCAGGATACAAGATGACTTAGACAAAATTTGTAGCTGGTGTGATGAATGATAGATAGCTCTAAATGTAGAAAAATGAAAATTAATGCAGATTAGTATAATACAGTAATAGTAGCGTGCTGCTCGACACAGTCATGTACATTAAATATCTATGTGTAACGTTGCAAAGCAGTATGAAATGGAATGAACATGTAAGGACTGCATTAGGGAAGGCAAATGGTAGACTTCGATTTATCGGGAGAATTTTACGATAGTGTGGTTCACCTGTAAAGAAGACAGCATACGCGGCACTAGTATGACCCATTCTTTAGTACTATTTTGAGTGTTTGGGGTCCAGGGCAGGTCAGATTAAAGGAAGTCATCAAAGCAACTCAGAGATGGGTTGCTAGAATTGTTACCAGGATGTTAGAACAACATGCATGTGTTAACAGAGATCCTTCAGGTACTGAAATGGAAATCCTTGGAGGGAAGTAGACATTCTTTTCAAGGAACGCTACTGAAAAAATTTAGAAAACTGGCATTTGAGGCTGACAGGAGAGCAATTCTATTGCCACAAACGTACATGTCACCTAAAGACCATGAAGATAAGATTAGAATGATTGGGGCTCATATGAAGGCATACAGACAGTCATTTTGCTCTCGCTCTATTTGCGAGTGAAGCAGAAAAAGAAAATAACTAGAAGTGGTACAGGGTACCCTCTGTGATGCACCTTAAGGTGGTTTGCGGAGTATATATGTAGGTGTAGATGATATAGATACAGAACTCTTCCCATTAAGGGAATATGGTAATTACGGAACATCTAATGCCTGATGTATGTATAGATAACTTAAAGAGTCAAACTGTAATATACTTGAAAATCATTTGAAGCCTGCAATCAGATCGAAATGTCACAGTTTGCAGCGTATTTGTGTACTGTTGTTACAGCAACAACACAGGGCCATTCACATTCTAATTAACAATGCAAGCAACTAGTGGTCTCTTGTTTCAAATGTCTACTACATTCTGTACATTAACCTGATCAAGCTTCAAGTAGCAAGTGTAGGTGTGATACCTCAAAGGAAGAAATAGGTGTCACACATTTGATGATGATGTGTAAGAGCTAGTACATATGAGCTTATGGAATGCCTGAAGCTTCCTTTTCCCACATCATGCGGACAACCAACACAACGAAAAAAAAACTGGCACATTTGCACTGATTTCAATGCATACTATCTCAAAAAGCATGCATGTTCCATAAATAATAAAAATGATTACATTAATTTCTACATTGCCTCCGCAGCCGAATGATTAAGGCTGCCACCTTCAGTGCTTAAGGGCCTGCGTTCAATTCCCGGTACCACCAGAGATTTCAATTCTATCTCTCTCTCTCTCTCTCTCTCTCTCTCTCTCTCTCTCTCTCTCTCTCTCTCTCTCTCTCTCTCTCTTTTTCCCCTCCAGAGGCAGAGACATCTGGAATGGGGTCCACTCATGAGGATGAGGAGGAGGAGGAGGAGAAGATGAGTGTTTAACGTCCCGTCGACAATGAGGTCATTAGACATGGAGCACAAGTTCGGATTAGGGAAGGATGGGGAAGGAGAGCGGCTGTGCCATTTTGAAGGAATCATCCCAGCATTTTCCTCAACCAATTTAGGAAAATCACACTGCCCGGACACAGATTTGTACTGTCATCCTCACGAATTCAAATCCAGTGTTCGTGTGCTAACCACTGCGCTACCCTACTCAGTGGGTCCACTCAGCAGCATAAAGACAAACGAGGAGCTGCTTGGATAAAGTAACGGCATCATCAGGATTCAGCTACTGGCAATAACAGCTGGGAGAATTGGCAACAGTGTGGTCACATGTCCAGCAATTATATATTGTTCCTCCTCCTAACATGGAGCAGCAGTCAGAACAGACTCTAGGACTTAATCCCTTTGTGGCGTTCACATTTATTAATCACCAACTCTGATTCTTATGAAGCAAGTGGTGTACAGCTGCTTACAACTCAATAGTCCAGCATGCATCTTCATGTTTTCCTTGCACATTTACTAACACACAAGATTTTTGGTAAGCAGCCATAGGAATTCATTTCTTACAATAATACTTCAGAATGCCTTTCAGCCATCTTCAGCGTAAGCCAACAAGTCAGCTC
This sequence comes from Schistocerca cancellata, assembly GCF_023864275.1. NCBI lineage: Eukaryota > Metazoa > Arthropoda > Insecta > Orthoptera > Acrididae > Schistocerca > Schistocerca cancellata. The sequence goes on from NC_064629.1 coordinate 725,250,511, forward strand.
ACTCAGAAGTTGGCCAGAAGATTTAAAGGCAAAATATCAGTGAAAGAAATGTAATTACTGTAGCAGCAGGGTCAAAATCTAATGGATCAATCATCCAGTACTATTCCTTGCTTCTTCTCGTTGTCTCATAAAATAGTTTATGATATAACCTACATCTTTGGAGCATAATTTTCTGCCAAGGCAGAATTTTCCTGCTCTGTTGGGAAAAGCTCCCTGGCTACAATTATTTTCATTATTTGGATCTCAATGAGATAACCTTCGGTCACTGAACTATGTCGTCATATTTTAACCACATTTGCCAAATGTACAAGGGTTGTTCAATTAGTAATGCCCCACATTTTCTTTCTTTTCTCAGAACATATTAATTGTTAAGAGTCAGAATTTGGTGACAATATACATCAACATGCCTTATACATGTCCTATTTCTCTACGTTGTCTCCATCACGTTCTATGGCCGTACGCCAACTTTGGGGAAGAGCACGTATCCCCTGCTGGTAAAAGCTCTTGTCCTATAAGCGTAGCCATGTTTTCACTGCATGACTTCTTCAAAGTACGATCCCTGTAAAGAATATTTAAGCGGCCCAAAGAGATGGTAGTCCAAGGATACCATGTCTGGACTGTAGTGCGGATGAGGCAATGAGGTCCAACCCAATTTGGCGATGTGTTCCCAGGTTCTCAGACTTGTGTGTGGCCATGCATTATTGTGTTGGAGCAAGATTTTGGCTGGATTCTTGTTGAATCGAACATGTCAGACACTGTTCTTGACTTTATTCAGTCTTCACATATGCCTCTGAATTCATGGTTGACCCTCTTGGCATCACATCCACGAGAATGACGCCATCACAATCCCAGAAGACTGTCGCCATGACTTTTCCTGTAGAGGCTGTTGTCTTGAATTTCTTATTTTGTGGTGAATGAGGATGATGCCACTCCATGGGCTGTCTTTCTGTTTCTGACACAAAGTGGTGCATCCAGCTTTCGTCCCCTGTAATGATCCGTGGCAGAAAGGCTTCTCCATTGGTCTCAAAACGCTCCAACAATTCAAATTAAATGACTGTTCTTTGAATTTTGTGGTCCACTGTTAGCATTCATGGAACCCACTGTGAGCACCTCTTTGAATATCCAAGAGTCTCGATCATTGCAGACGCACTTCCAATCTTGACCGACAAATGTAGAGCCAACTATCGAGTTGTGATGCACCTGTCAGCACGAATGATGACATCCAGACATGCATGTGTGGAGCAGTGGCTGTTACAGGACGCCCAGAGTGTGGCTTATCATGGAGCTCTGTTTCTGCATTTCCTAACGCTGTAACTTTCTTTACCCATTGTCTAACTGTACTCCTTTCAACTCCACCACCACCATACACTGCACACATACATTTATGGATGTTCATCACAGTTTCTTTTTCTGCACACAAGAATTCAATAACAGCACACAGCTTGTAATGTGAGTCATATGTAGATGGCATTTTGACACTGTACTATGGCTCTGCCATCTGCCAGAATGGTTTGAAACTTTACCAGCAGATAGAACAAACATCAGATGTGGAGCACCAACAAGGATATTTGTCTATGTACCGTATTTACTCGAATCTAAGCTGCACTTTTTTTCCAGTTTTTCTAATTTAAAAAACCGCCTGCAACTTAGAATCGAGCAAAAATTAAGCAAAAGTTCTGAAAAAGGTTGGTAGGTGCCACCACAACAAACTTCTGCTGTCGAATATATTTAGCACTACACAGGCATGCTTTGCACGCACAAAGATAAATACTGGTGCCAAAACCTTTGCCTCTGCCTCAGTAAATAAATTTAAAAAAGGTATAATATGAGCTTTTTTTCTCCGCCCCGAGTTTCGACCACTGCATTTTCGTACATTATCCAATCAAGTAAATAGAAATTCCATATTGTTCATCTTCGAATGGTCCGCCCCCGGTAGCTGAGTGGTCAGCGTGACAGAATGTCAATCCTAAGGGCCCGGGTTAGATTCCTGGCTGGGTCGGAGATTTTCTCCGCTCAGGGACTGGGTGTTGTGTTGTCCTTATCATCATCATCATCATCATCATCATCATCTCATCCCCATCGACGCGCAAGTCGCCGAAGTGGCGTCCAATCGAAAGACTTGCACCAGGCAAACTGTCTACCTGGCGGGAGGCCCAAGTCACATGACACTTTTTTTTTTTTTATCTTCGAATGTAGCAGCCTTTCAAATATTTCTTTTGTAGAAGAAAGTTCTAATCGTGCTGCAGGTCTGCGACTGATGAGAGCAACATCAGGTGATGCCAGCAGGAAAGCATTTAGTGGGCCAATGTGTGGCCAATATAATGCACTAGAAGTGATTTTAAATGAATTTGAGGAACAGTGTCAGAAATTCCTGCCTGTGAATGCTGAAATTTTAAAAATTAAGGCACATGAAATTGCTAGAGAGCAAAACATTGAAAATTTTAAGGCTAGTCACAGCTGGATTGATCTGTTTATGAAGCGCTGGGGTTTTTCACTTCGGAGGCGAACTTCAGTCGCACAGAAGCTGCCGAAAAATTATGAAGAAAAACTTTTGGAATATCAGCACTTCGTAATTAGGCGGCACACAGAAAAGCAATACCTTCTTGGCCAGATAGGAATTTTGACATGCCGTCAAATTATACGTTTGACGCCAAAGGAAAGAAAGACATAAGTGTTCTTACATCAAGGGGTGAAAAAACAGCAGACGTCCGTCATGCTAGCTTGCACAGCAGATGGACATAAATTACCCCCATTCACAGTTTTCAAGCAAAAGACTTTCTGAAATCAGAAGTGTTTCCAAAAACTGTAATTGTACGAGCAAACGAAACTGGGTGGTTTTCGGAGGACATGGTACTGGAATGGATTAGGCATGTGTGGAATCATCTTCCTGGCGCAATGCTTGGTCTACGCAGTCTGTTGACATTAGATGCGTATGCAGGCCATACAACACCTGCAGTAAAACGAAAATTAGAGGAAAGCAAAATGGACTTGGCAGTAATTCCAGGCAGGATGACGTCAAATCTGGAACAACCCCTGTTTGAATAAACCATTTAAGGACAAGCTTAAATGCATGTACACAGACTGGCTTTTGAAAAGCGATAGACGACTGACACCAACAGGACGTGTAAAACGCGCAAGTTTGTCTCAAGTGTGCCAATGGATTTCTGATGCATGGAAGTGTGTACCAAATCAGACTGTGCAACAAGCATTTAAAAAATGTTCGATATCCAATGCACTAGATGGTATAGAGGATGATGCTCTGTATGAAGAAATGAGCAACAAAGAATTGAGAGAGTGTGCTTCAGAGTCATGACTGTTATTTTAAACATTTTGTATAAGATGTATTACAAACATAATAAAATTTTGTTTTAAATTTCAGCATTTAATTTCTAAGTTATTTTCATTCTTATTTTATAAGTGTTGCTACTCTGCATTGCACAGGACAGAAAAACGTGGAGAGCTGCACCAAACCAGTCTGTGGACTGAAGACAACAATAACACACACTGCATTTGAAGTCATCACTGAAAACGTACTATGGAAATCCGACTGGCAAGACTGTTTGGGATGTATGTAAATATGGTCAACTCTACGTTCTGAATTTTTTCCTACCTGTGACAAGAGATGGTTGATAATAGGAACTTTTATGAATCGTGAATCACATGCAGTATTCTCTTCACAATAAGAATAATATGAATATAAACATTATGCCTTGTATTATTTCGTGTTTGCTGCTATCTCATTTAAATCCTGTCTGTCTAATAAACTACGAAACTAGAGTGAGACAACAGCAAACGCGGAAGGATATACATATCATGTCACGTTTATATTCGTATTATTCTTATGCTGAATAGTGATACAGTCAGAAATGAAGCACGGCAACTTACTAGATTTTTAAATCTAAGATGACTCTAATTTCTGTGCAGAATATAATGTAATAAAGAGGCGTCTGCAAAGATTTTCAAACAGAGAAAAATTTTCCCTAAACTCTCGTTCAGAACATCGTCTATCATACACAGTCTATTATTTGGTTCTTGTTGATCATTATCAAAGAAAGCACCAGTAACAAATAGAATTCTCTTGCCATTGTTTCACTAATGAGACAATTACTCTCTTTTTTTTAATTGTAAGTGGCGGTAGTGCGCACAGAAGCAAGCTATCCCGCGAGCGGCGACAGGTCGTAAACACTCATTATCTGAATGCGACAAACAATGCATGACACAGTACAATAACACATTTTCAGCTTAGAGTGACATAAACACCTATAACAAAGAAAACGGCACTTATCAGATCAAAGCAAAATAAGCAATCAATTCAAACCAGACGAAGCACATGAAAGAGGAGGGTACCCATATAAATACGGACAGAGAGCCTAACGCATAGCAATGGCTACCTGGTAAAGCTTAAATGCAAAGCTTACAACTCGAATCAAACTACTGTAGCTGTATCTTCATCCATTCGACCTAAATTGTGTCTCATGTTACAATGGACCAGCTTTGTTTCGATTTGTAGGTGCGGTCTAAAACTTTGCTCTCCCCTTGAATTTTGAGTCTCAAATTTCGGGTGTGGCTTAGATTCGGGAAATTTTTTTTTTCCTTGATTTCCAGTCTCATTTTTCAGGTGCAGCTTCGATTCAAGTAAGTACGGTATATTAAAGGATTAAGAAGGGGGGGTGGAGGAGGGGAGGCATTACTTACTGAATGCCCATCATACATTTTCTTTCAAAAAAGTATGGATTTGTACTCTTTTAGGGTTTTACTACAAGTATTGTTACTTCTCATAATTACATGTGTACTTGTAAAGGAACTAAGGGCACTTACTATATTCAAATTATGAAACTTTTTAAAAAATTTCCACTTACTCCCTCAGTGCGGACTGAAAACAGATTAACACTTCTTCTCGGATTTTAGCATTTTTGTGAGAAAATGCTGATGTCAACTTCTCAAACAAGTAATACGGTGAAGTAATTTCCCTCTCCAAAAGTTTCAGAAGGAAAAGCTGAGCTTTCTCTCTCACAACTTCTTTGTTGTCTCCTGAAATACAAGCATACTAGATATTATTATTAATTCCTTACATATCTACTAATCTGAAACTAATGCCATGACCATTTTTTCTAGCTCTGATACTTTTTCAATACACATATTCTTACCAAAAATTAATTATGATAACTGTTACAATTATATTGGAATAATTATTGTGAAGTCACTTAGACTTACAACGTCCACACCACATACACTTTTCTATACATATCATAAGCTCAAAAGTCATTCCCAACCACACACAATTAAAAACTTGTATTAAAGCATTGACATCTCAAATGCTAGATACGTCATTATTTCACAGCATACTACATTTTTTGGTAAACTCTACGTACTATAGCTGCATAACACTTAATGTAAGCTGCAGCTTGTAGGCTTTTTGCAGGGCCAGCCAAAATACACTCCTGGAAATGGAAAAAAGAACACATTGACACCGGTGTGTCAGACCCACCATACTTGCTCCGGACACTGCGAGAGGGCTGTACAAGCAATGATCACACGCACGGCACAGCGGACACACCAGGAGCCGCGGTGTTGGCCGTCGAATGGCGCTAGCTGCGCAGCATTTGTGCACCGCCGCCGTCAGTGTCAGCCAGTTTGCCATGGCATACGGAGCTCCATCGCAGTCTTTAACACTGGTAGCATGCCGCGACAGCGTGGACGTGAACCATATGTGCAGTTGACGGACTTTGAGCGAGGGCGTATAGTGGGCATGCGGGAGGCCGGGTGGACGTACCGCCGAATTGCTCAACACGTGGGGCATGAGGTCTCCACAGTACATCGATGTTGTCGCCAGTGGTCGGCGGAAGGTGCACGTGCCCGTCGACCTGGGACCGGACCGCAGCGACGCACGGATGCACGCCAAGACCGTAGGATCCTACGCAGTGCCGTAGGGGACCGCACCGCCACTTCCCAGCAAATTAGGGACACTGTTGCTCCTGGGGTATCGGCGAGGACCATTCGCAACCGTCTCCATGAAGCTGGGCTACGGTCCCGCACACCGTTAGGCCGTCTTCTGCTCACGCCCCAACATCGTGCAGCCCGCCTCCAGTGGTGTCGCGACAGGCGTGAATAGAGGGACGAATGGAGACGTGTCGTCTTCAGCGATGAGAGTCGCTTCTGCCTTGGTGCCAATGATGGCCATATGCATGTTTGGCGCCGTGCAGGTGAGCGCCACAATCAGGACTGCATACGACCGAGGCACACAGGGCCAACACCCGGCATCATGGTGTGGGGAGCGATCTCCTACACTGGCCGTACACCACTGGTGATCCTCGAGGGGACACTGAATAGTGCACGGTACATCCAAACCGTCATCGAACCCATCGTTCTACCATTCCTAGACCGGCAAGGGAACTTGCTGTTCCAACAGGACAATGCACGTCCGCATGTATCCCGTGCCACCCAACGTGCTCTAGAAGGTGTAAGTCAACTACCCTGGCCAGCAAGATCTCCGGATCTGTCCCCCATTGAGCATGTTTGGGACTGGATGAAGCGTCGTCTCACACGGTCTGCACGTCCAGCACGAACGCTGGTCCAACTGAGGCGCCAGGTGGAAATGGCATGGCAAGCCGTTCCACAGGACTACATCCAGCATCTCTACGATCGTCTCCATGGGAGAATAGCAGCCTGCATTGCTGCGAAAGGTGGATATACACTGTACTAGTGCCGACATTGTGCATGCTCTGTTGCCTGTGTCTATGTGCCTGTGGTTCTGTCAGTGTGATCATGTGATGTATCTGACCCCAGGAATGTGTCAATAAAGTTTCCCCTTCCTGGGACAATGAATTCACGGTGTTCTTATTTCAATTTCCAGGAGTGTATATAAAATATGTGTCTCAATAATAGATTACATAATTTAAATTCTCAGGACACATTTCAAATATTTTCCACACAAATTTACTTAATGACAGACAACACTTTTGGAACTGTTGGATATAAAGTGATGTTTTTCAAACTGGTAATAGCTAATCTTAAGACTGTCCCTTCAAATGCCTGTTAGCCCCATGTATTAGAGGTTTAGGGTCTTTGCTTCTGTGGATTACAGTTCTTACAGAGGTACTGAATGTTCTGTCCAGTCAGCCTAAGGGTGACCTACCAACGTGGACACGATTTTCACATTTTGCTACTTACAAGTGAATCAACAAAGTGGTTGAACTTTTTCCATCAAATTTCTGTCTCTGTATACCTCTATTACACTTTGACATGTCAATGAATATTTAATATTTATGTTTTGGTGGTGGTGATCACAATTTTTTGTTTCTAGCACTGGCATTGGAAATTCTAAGTGCCATAGGAAAGGCATGCTAAGTTTGTAAATATCTCACTAGAGTGCATAAGAATACAGTAACCTAAGTGGCGCCACTAGAGCAAGTTTCATGAGTGATTAAAAGTAATAAGCATACAAAACATGTTGCAAAGAATTTTCTTGCTTACATCATTTACGGGATAAAGCTCTCTATTTCTTGCTTCAACATTATTTGCCTACCCACAAGGAATCTAAAGCTTAATGCACAACACTGGACAAAGCACATATATTCCCTGTAGTAAGAGACATTAGCATGTTCTTTCCCTGCACGCATAATCTAAAACAGGTTATATAACATGGACTATTCATATCATCACACTGGTCAATCAACAGTATGAAATAACACAGAATCCTACATGTCATGGCATACATAGTTCATTTCTGGAAAAAATGGACAAAACATGTTCTTTTCCTGTACTCTTCCTTTTGATTGTACACAGCATTCTACTGAATTGATTTGAAGAATGTTACACAAATATCTTTGACATGCTTTTCAGACACCCATCTCTTAAATTAGAAGCATCACTTCCTTGTAGTTTTGTCTCTTCCTGAGGCACACCTCTAGAGCCTGATGGCTTCTCAAGATCAACTGTCCCCTCTTCCTCAACACCAAGGAACATGTTATTTGCTGGAGTACACAAATTTTGTCAAGGAACTTGAATGTCACATCTTGTATCATGGTCCTTTCCAAAATAAAATTAAGATGAAATGGATGCAGCCTTATCACTCTGTTCAGACAAATTGGATCTACTTTCCGCACCACTCACTTCTTGTACTGGTTCAGTGTTGTGGTCAGTAGTAGTCATATGTGATCAATTTCACCTCGTCCTCCTCCTCAAGTCACTACATAATACAATTCCTATACTTTGTCGTCTCTGTCTTCTTGCATTTTGACATTTTACTTGTTATACACTCACTGATCAGCCAGAACATTACGACTACCAACCTACTATCGATATAAACTGGTCAAGGTGACAGCAGCATCACCTGGTGAGGAATGACTGCTAGTCAGACACACACACGGTGCATGTAGTATCAGTGAGCATGCTGTCCATATGCAGAATGGGGAAGACATGTGATCTATTGGAGTTTGCTGAAGAGCAGACTGAGATGGCCCGGAACCTTGGCATGAGCATTTCGGAAACTGCATAACTTGTCGGGTGTTCAATGAATGCTTTGGTGAGTGTCTCCAACATGTGGTGAAATAAAGGTGAAACCATGTCCAGACATTGTGGGGTTAGGTGGCCACCCCTCATTACAGATGTTGAGCCTTGTAGGCTGGGCAACTGGTAAACCAGGACAAACCACAAACTGTGGTGGAACTACCACCAGACTTTAATGCTGGGCAGATTCCAAGTGTGTCTGAACACACAGTGCACCAAACACTATCAATGATTGGTCTCTGCAGCCAATGACCCATGCATGTGCAAATGTTCATCCCACAACATAGCCAAGCGCTACTGAAATGGACACATGACCATTGGCAGAGGCAGAGCATTGCATTGTCTGATGAATCCTGAGACTTTCTCCTTCATGCTGTTGAGAGGGCATGAATCTGTCATCATCCACGGAAACAACTCTTTGACATCATCCATGGAAACAACTCCTTGACACCTGTACTGCCGAACTGAGACAAGCTGGCGGCAGCTCCATTACACTCTGGGGAACATTCAAGTGGGCATCCATGGGTCCAATGGAGCTCATGCACAGAATCATAATGGCCAAGGAGAATCGTACAATGGTTGTAGTCCATGTACATCCCTTCATGACGATCATGTTTCCAGATGGCACTGGCATTTTTCAACAAAATAATGTGCAAAATGACAAGTTCAGGAGTGTGATGGAGTGGTTTAAGGAACACAGTTGCAAGTTCTAATCAATATGCTGCCCCTCCCCCCCCCCCTCAACTTGCCAGACCTGAACCTGATTGAACACATCTAGGATGTGTTGAATGTGGCGGCAGCACTCATCTGCCCCCCCCCCCCCCCCAAATTTATGAGAATTAGCTGATTTTTGTGTGCAGATGTGATACCAAATCCCTCCAGCAACCTACCAACACCTCACTGCTTCTGTGTCATGATGTGTCGCCGCTGTTATCCGTATTCAGGGTGGACAAACCGGATGTTAGGTATGTAGTCATAATGTTCTGGCTGATCAGTGTACAGGAATGTAGATGACAAATGCCACTCAAGCACACTACTCCAAAGAGAAATTATTTCTTATAACTGTAGACAGGAACAGCAGTGTGCTAGTGCTGTCACAACAGGCATCAACAATAAATATTCAGCTTCTAAATGGTGCTGGTGCGAGTCCAAAAATCAACATGCAGTGTCACAAACTCACAAAAAATGTCACAAGGGGGGGGGGGGGGGGGGGGGGAACCTCTTACCCGCATGGTTAATCTAGGGTTTACTAAAACATTCAATACTGCTTTGCCAATGCACAACCAAACTGTCTTTTTTCATCTAAGATTTTGTATTCGTGTGAGCAATCGACTGTACTAGCAACACTGCGGAAGGTACAGGAAAAGAAATAATGTGTACATGAAGACAGTAGCTCTCACAAAATACGTAAATAAGGCTGCCTCATTTTGGCTTCAAATATAATTCAAACCATTAGCTGTAAAACAATGTGCTGCACTGTATTGTGCAGTGCAGTGCAAGCACTTTTAGCACTGTCTTTAAAAGTGATTTTATGCTTCACTCTCACATGAATGAAATTTTTGTCTGTCGCTCTCTCACTAGTATGACTGGACACAGTTTGAAATAAGAACTGTGCCTGTAAAAATGTGCTCTTTTGTAATATTGAGATATACAGCTATTGTCTGATGTGGTATTACTCCGAAAAAGCATTTGTAGGACACTCTCTTGTCCTGTTCGTATAGTATAATGTGCAGCATGCTAGCTTCTAAGGCAGGGAGTTGAGCCACACCCAGATTGAATCTGCCTGAGTGTCGTTTTTAGGTGGTTTCTCGTGCTTATTTAGGCAAATGCAGGCATAGTTCCCAAATTCTGCCTTAGTGAACACGAGACACAAACAGTTAAAATACGATAACACAAAAAACAAAGTCTAGAGAATTCAAATACAAATGGCGCACATGAACTCCATGTCTTAGTTTAAACTGACAAGTGGGGCGACAGGAAGTGCATTGGCAATGAGGTTACATAATAAAATACAATTGGTGAAATTCTGCACAAGTGTACCCTTTACTAGAGGGGATAATTGATATGGAAAAGTAATGGCCCACTCTTCATACCTCTAAACACCCATCTCCCCATCTTTTAGTTGTTCCTGCTGAACTTTCTCTTACCAAATTGTGACTCATCAATTTCCTCTACAATACCATATCAATTAAATTTTTCATTCTGCTAGAGACCAACTGCAGCATAAATCTCTCAGCAGAAGTACCTACACTCAACACTGTTTTGTTTCAGTACAACTACCTAACTACATATGATGCCATTTCTGAGCACATGCCTCCCCCCACATACACAACCACTGAGCAGCAAACAGCTCAGAAGGCTCAATTTAAGAGAACTGATATCTATAACACACTGAAGAACTGGAAACTACACAAAGAACTACCACCACACCACAAACAATTTGCAAATAATATCCAATAGTTCCAATTTTGGTGCTCAAAATGCAGCATCCCTTTCACACCTACAACACTAAGTAACATTTTCACTGAACCAAATTTAAAATCTGATGACTTACCTAGTCTGTCAACCACAGGAGATATTACCATATGCAAATACGGTTTGAAATCTGTACCCATTCGATCAGCAAAGTTAGTCAAAACATCAATTGAGTTCTGTGACACCTGTAAAATATAAAATGAAAATTAATGGGAGGAACAAAAGGTAATCACATAGCTGAAGTGTTGATAGGCACGTAAACAAGGGTGAAAATGCTGTTGACCACACGATGTAAAATCTTATAAAGTGCATACCGTGATTGCGCAGGCTTGCCAAGTGTGATAATTCTTGGTAGTCTCCTTGGGATACAAAAATCAACATGACTCAATATTTCAGGAAGCCATCTGTCTGCTGTGTTCAGGAGGGATGTGCTGCCTTTTAACTAAATGTATTCTATTTATCACTTTCATCTCATTGACCAAATTATTATACAATTTAGTCCCTGATAAAAATGCTGTTTTCAGTTTCTTGGTAAACAAATCAAACAATGGAAAATCCAAGATGAAATGTACAATTGCCTGAGACTGAAGTTTTGTGTGTGTGGGGGGGGGAGGCACATTTGCGTGAGTGTGTGTTTATCATCTAATTTTGACGAAGGCCTTACTGGCCAAAAGCTGTATTTGTGACTGTCTTTTTGTTGTGCCTATCTACAACTCAGAATTTCTGCTATATGGTGAGATATACTAATGTTTTTCCTTAAATGTGCACCAGACTGTTCGATGAAATCACTCGGTGCAGTGGAGATGCCTTTTTTAAAAAAATATATTTCCTCAGAATGAGCTTATTAGTAACTAATTACTATTTTTGGGCCTTTTCTTATTGTTTGACAGAATTACGTCAATTTTTTGTGTATTTCATTCCCAGAAAACACTGAATTGTGTGTACATAAGAATAAAAAATCGCCAAAAGGTACTGACTGTTACCAAAAGCGAATAACATGACAGTGGCATTCTCTGTGCCAGTATCTCCATTTGTTAACTCTAAACCAACTGACAGTCAATATTCATCTTTAACAACTTTGTGTTTGCTACACAAGCTATAGATTTATTGTTAACACTTAATGGGACAGTTGGTTCCCTCCTCAAGCTTAAATTCATGTTACCTTTTCCCTTTACATTCAATGTTAAGTTAATAATACTGTCAAACTGTATGTCTCTTTGCAGTTTCACTGGCCTTCACAACAAGAAGTGCCAGTGCCTTTATCAGTGACTTCAATGTTACAGTTATCAACAAAGAAACATTTTCCTCCATGCCTTATCCTGTTTGGAAAGTCAGTTAAAAGGTGTCCACACTGCCACTAGGTGAGCAGTACCCACACAAAATGATGATTTCTCATGGAGTCAAGCTTGGTCAGTTCAATGGCTCACATTTCAAAATGGTTGAATGAAAGCATTACTATTTATTGTGAGCAGTCGAATTGCTGGATAGAACTAATCTATAATCAGGCACAGCATCAACTGGTAATAACTGTTCAAAGCAATCACAACGCCATACTGGCTAACATGGCATCACCTATTATTGGCCATCTAACAAAAAAAGTTATGCTTTCATTAGTTTACCAGGGATGCACGTGCAGAATGCCACACAGAATGCCTTTTTTAACAGCTACAGCACAGAATGCAGCATCTTCACTGCTCTCATGCAATCACCCATTGAACCACAGTGGTTCCAAGCATTAGTTCAGTTGAGCAATTAAGGTACCATTTTTTTGCAACAATGTTGGAGGGATTCAGATATGAGGCAACACAATACATGGATCCTGGCCTATTTTTAGGTTGGCAGCAGTCACATGTGCAAGGCATTGTCTTGCATCTTCAATGGTTTCTACTGATTTTCATTGAAAAAAAAAAAAAAAAAAAAAAAAAAAAACAGTTTATGATGGTTTCTGCCAAAAATTACTTTGAAACCATAATGGAACAGGATAAAGTACAAATTTGGATTGTAAGGGATGTACCAATTCTACGATAAATATTCTAAAGAATTTTAAACAACAAGCTACATTTTCATCCAGTAAGTATCCAAATATGTCTGAGAACTACTGTCAGTCTCTGTTGACAAACTCCAGTCTATGGACAACTATGAAAACAAATTGGTTCAATATTAGCCCATCTTTTGGCACCATGTTGAGTTGAAACATTAACTAGCTGAATGTTTTATCTAGAGAACATAATGTACAATTTTATGTATCTAACTCATCACTTTTGTAACAACAGTATAAATGCTTAGTGAATATTTATTACTACCTCTTGTAAAAATATTTAACTTACCTTACTATTGCCTGACTGCATCCAGGGTACCATTGCATCCATGAAAAGGCAGATGTCTTCACATTCTAAACTGTTTTCTGGGTTTGATAAGTAGGCTAGTAAGTTATTTGTAACAGTTAGTTTTACTTTTGTATCTGAGGTATCTAACAGTTTATTAAAGTCATCTAAGGATTTTGGAGCAGCCATTTTCTTGGATTTCTTTCTTTGGAACCTGCAACAAAATTAGTAATGTGTCATCTATTTCAATTCTGGAAGAAACATATGATTTACCAAATTCAACTTTTAATATGAAAAAAATAAGCTGCAAAAAAGATGTACAGTTAAGAAGAAAATCAACAACTTCCAAACATAAAACTTCTGTTCACAATTCAATCAATGTAAGTAAACTCACTACATACATTGTATTTTAATTTCAGATCTCTCTAGTCTGGTATTTTTAGGCTTGCTTGGTCACTGATTGGACAAACTATACAACGTCCCATTTACAATACAACAAAAGATTTTAATATGAAAATAACAGAACTTGCACACCCTACTGTATTTTCATGCCCTGTTGGATCCTTTTTCTTCTTTTTCTGATTGGAGTAGGGAGCTGCATTCTGCAATTAAGATGGGGGCAAGTGTAGCAAACAATATTCATTATTTCATAAAAAAAGAGCTAATACTACACATCTTAATGTTTGAAGAGAAACTAATTGGTCTAGTTTAAACCTACTGTATTCCAACAATTAATTCCTGTTACATAACACACACTTAACATGAAGTTTGGGAGACATTAATCAGAAATTTGAAGTGGTCATTACCAGAGATTAAGAAGCTGTATAGAAACAGAAAGGGTTTTGTTGGTTACCTGCAGTACTGCAAAATCAATACATCAGTACCACAGCATAGTGACACTGAGTGTGTGAGAATTCCCCCCCCCCCACCCCCCCACCCACACACACACATCAGATGAGCCAAAACATTATGACCACCTGCTTAATAGCATGTTTGTCCATTTCTAAAATGAAATGCATCTTTGATTCTGCGTATCAGGGACCCCAACAGTTTGTTGTTAGGCTAGTGGAAGTATGTGGCATTCGATGTCTACATGCAGATCATGTAAATAACAGGACGCTGATTTGTCTATGCAGTGATGCTACCTGATGACCCAGATGGGTTCCGTAGCATTACGCTAGGCGAATGTGGTCACCAAGACATCAATGTGAGTTCACCATAATTCCGCAATTTCCTCAAACCGCTGTAGCACAGTTCTGGCTCCGAGACATGGACAAGTATACTGCTGAAAGATGACATCACCATTGGGGAAGGCATCCTGCATGAAGGGATGCAGGTGGTCACAACTGTCACTGTGTCTTCAATTCCTACCACAGATCCAATGCAAGAGCAGGAGAAAGTCTCCCATAACATAATACTGCTCCCACCAGCCTGCACCCGTGTTACACTATACATTTCAAGCCACTGTTCACCTCAATGAAGGCATTTGTGGAGACAATCAGTTAGCTAGTGCAGCAAAAATGTGATTCACCTGAAGAGCTGATATGTTTCCATTGATCAACAGTCCAATCCCTGTGTCTTGGCCCACTGCAAACGTAATTGATGATGTCATCGGGTCAACATGTGAACACATAGGGGTGGTCTGCTGCGGAGCTCCATGTCCAACAATGTACGATGAATGGTGTGCTCCAAAACAATTGTGTGTACACCAACATTGAGCTCTTTTGGTAGGGATGCCTCAGATCACAATCTATCCTACTTTATAGAACAGACAAGTCTCTGAATCGCACATTCTGTGAAGAATCATTGACATCCAACCATTTAGCATCTAGTGGTAGTTTGACTGTCCTTCTCCCTCTTTCCATAGATGCTCACGACAGTAGCACATGAACATTCAACCAGTTTCTCCATTTTGGAGATACTCATTCACAGGCTCTGCATAATAATAATAATAATAATAATAATAATAATTTGCCCTTTTTTAAAGCTGCTTACCTCAATGGATTTCCTCATTTGCAGCTCACATCTTCACTACGGTGATCCCCAGACTGTGTCTGCTCTCCTTACATACTTTTGTTACCGTGCCATGTGCCTTCAACGGCACCAAGCGGTATCCAACATCACAGTGGGCAGAGATCATAATGTTGTGGCTTATCAGTGTGTGTATGTGTGGGGGGGATGATCTCAGATCAATACCGAATAGCTACAGAATTATTTGCAAACCAAAATTAGATAAGCTTGTTAGACGAGGTTATGTGGATATAAAATAATGAAGCTACAGCCACAAACTGCTTGCAGTTCATTCCTAAATTTAAGAGCAATGTGGGCAAGTTGTCTGATAGCTTTCTGTTGTGTCAGTTTGCCTTTTTCCTGAGATACGTAAATGCTGAGGCTTGCATATCTTGCTGTCACACTGCTCAACATATTCCTTGCACTGTGGCAAAAAAAATTTTCCATACCATCTGCAGCAACCCAGCTTACCATACACAACTTCTCAATTACGTTCAGTGGTGAACTGTCAACAGCAGCCAACAATTAAGCAGTGTTATTTACAAAAGTGATTCACAGAATTGAATCGTATGTGCTTGGTTGGTTGAACTTGATGGAAGAGGGTGTGTGGTATAAAAATAATCAAGCTTCAGATAAAAAAAAAAAAAAAAAAAAAAACCTTCTTTCAGTTCATTCAAAAATTTTCTCCATGTGTGATTTTAATTGTCATACCAGATGCAGAAGTACTGATACAGGCCACATTATTTAATGATAGAAATGGCTGATAATATAGAAATTATTTCTCCTGCTTTCTGCATTTCAGAAACTAAAAGATTCAAAGTCTCAAGTTTTAACATGTCTAGCTATAACCCATACGACAACTGAAGATTCTCGGTAGTTTAAATGGGCTTTGAATGGTCGCTTTGCAAGTCTGCAAATGTAAAATGATTTTGTTTATGTTTTTATGGCAATGTCTCTGTGCTGGCACAGTCAAAGTTGGAGCAGCCATTTGCAATTTGGGGCTGACAGATGGAAACAGCATTGGTAGCTATTGGAGATCTTGTCTGGAGCATAGAGCATAGAGCTGTACTTTGAAGACTGAATTCCTCCCTCCAGTTAATGTTCTTCTCACAAAAGATGTGATGGCATGACTTAAAAAAAAAAAAACCTCAAATCTGCATTATAAAATGCATAAACAAGTTCACTTTCAAAAGTTAAATTTCCCACAATTCACATCATTACCTTCTGCATGCCTGTACCAAGTAACTTGTCCATTTTTGCTTTTAACAGTTCTTAACAGTATATAATTAACTTTCCCACTAATCTAGGCATACATACTATGTATAAACAAGTGTAATTTTTGTGGTTACTACCCCATAAGGTAACGGAGGTACACAATCATACAATTAATCAACGTGCTAAATTACATTGACACTGCTGGAGTTGGTATTTGAGCTTAACTACATATCTATAAGATGTTATAAATAACGTTCTTTCCTAAGCAGTTTTCATAATGTGTGAGCAATTATACCAGTAAGTCTCCACAGTATCCCAGTACCACACTTTTCATGCCATGAATCTGTCATGCTAGAAGAGTACACTGTCACAGTGGAAAATCCAGGATAGAATAATGACAGATAATAAATGATAGACTGCTACTCACCATATAGCGGAGATGTCAAGTCTGAGACAGCCACAACAACAACAAAAAAAAAAAAAAAAAAAAAAAAAAAAAAAAAAAAAAAAAAAAAACTACTGAACACTTAAGTTTTCGGCCAGAAGGCCTTCTTCTGAAATAAGTAAAACACACACACACTCTCTCTCTCTCTCTCTCTCTCTACTATCTCTGGCTGCTGAGGCCGGACTCATTATATATTTAGTTTCTACTGCAACAATTAGTAGTGCAGTATGGACACTATCCAGATTTTTTACAGGATGCATATTTTCATGGTTTAAAAACAGCTCTCTGTTCATGTTCATGAGCACAAAGTAAATCCAAGAGACCATCACAAACATTTTATGACAATTTAAATATAATCAGTACTTGACATTTCCCTGAATTCTTGAAAACTCCACTACTTCTATCAGAAAGTAAGGAAGGTTAGGATTTATTATACCACCATGATAAGGTTATTAGAGATTAGAGTTAAGTTCTGATAGCACAAAAACAGGGTTGGAATTTGTTCTGTCCTTAAAGCATACCATCCCAGTACTGCCTTAATAAAATCAGGGAAATCAAACAAACCTATATGTTGATGGACATACAAGAATTTGAACCAGGCCACTCCTGAATGTGAGACCAATACCTTAACCTTGTTTGGTCCCTCAGACAGATCTGATTGTGTGCTTTTATTTATGAAGGAATAAGTGGCTGGGTAGGTCAGTTCAAAGATCAGAGCAAGGCAAGGGAATACCAAGTCTAGTGATACCATAGCTATTAAAACATTGTGGTGTTCAAACTGATGTTTGGATTTAGGACAGGTGTATCTTAAAGAAGTGATTCATCAATTCCTATTTTGCCTTCATAACCCGTAGCTAACAACACGATCCAAACTGTGTTTAAATACAATATATTAAATCATGTTAATGTTCTAAGAATAATCAATAACTTCTCAAACATATATGTCGGTGCAGTAATGTCGAACAGCCAGTAAGTGTGATGTCCAGCATACTGAAATCTTCTAGGTACCCAAGGGTTTACAGTGATGTAAAATGACTCGCAAGCATTTTTGGCGCATTTAAATGATCCACACAAACAATATGAACTATGCAGTACATAACTGTTAGTACTTTATCCTGGGTTTCTTTTTTATATTTAAAAAAACAATCAACTACATAACTCTTCCCAGCAGATTTTATGACTCAAGTTCAGTAGCCACTAAAATATATTTTACTTATAAATTTGATGGTGATGTTTATTTCAACAACTATGCCACCCTTTTTATAGCCACAAATCTGTTTAAAAGTAAAAGTTAATTTCACTGAGTGAAATGATTTGAAAACCTACATCGAAATTGCACTATTTCAATTGCAGTGGAGAAAAATTAGTTGACTGAATGATGGCAAATGCTTCACTATTCTGTGAAAAGAATAGCACTTCAAAAACAAGAAATTATTTAATGAACTAATGTTAATTTTGTATTAGGTCACCAAATTACTAATGTGAACAAACACTTTTGATGGTATATCATCTTACCTATATAATAAACACAAATGGAACACTTCCATCCAACAAGATTGCTGAAAGGAATGAGCTCACAAGCAGACATTACTTTATTCTATACAAGTGTTTCACCTATGATTTGAATGCTTCTGCAATGTACATCTCAGGTACCATGACTATCCAGCACAAGTAAATTTTGTAGTGGCTTTAGCTTAAGAAATTACAGTGAGAGATATATTAAATGAAATAGAACCACTCTGCTCTCTTGTTCTTGTATAACTTTTTACTACTGGTGATAGCACATTAACACACTCACGTAAACAGAAAAAAAGCATCTGCAAATATTAACTATTTCCTTCTTTCAAAAAGTAGTAAATAAATATTTTAATCGCAATGTAATTTCAACTTACTTACCTGTATCAAGTAATTTATTGCACCAGAAATGCAGCTAACCGTGAACTGGATAGATAGCAAGCCCTGAAAATCATATATACAAGTTAAAGTTTCACTACATCAAGAAGGGTATTATTATTATTATTATTATTATTATTATTATTATTATTATTATGAGAAAGTGATTTATGGTACAATACTGACTCATTTTTCACAGCAAACCTGAATCTCAGATTTACTTACATACACAACAACATAAGTAAGAACAAATATAGATGTGAAATATCGCGACAAACTAAATTATGTTTAGAGCATACATTTGGTTGCAGATGACAAGCTACCTTTAATAAATAACACACAAGTGGTCCTGAAAAACCATGCAAACAAAGTGTGAAGGTATTAACAAAAAGAAACAAATTGTTTGTTTGAAATAAATATCCACATAATTTTGTAATCATTTAGTAAAAATGTTCACATTACAGATTAAATAAAACAGAAACCCACTGACAATGGCACAGAGGTGCTGAAACATGTTTGGGAACTTGGAAAAAAAGGTGTTTTGCATCCAGCAATACTGCACACACTTCTTCAAAGATACTGGAATGCCTATACTCTTTCCAATACACATTCTCTTTAACCATATCATATTCAAGTAACAGTTCAGGCAAATACACATCCATCTCATTGCAACTGCATTTGTATTAAAACTTCCATAAAACAGCAATGCTTATAGTACTATCAAAATTTTCTGCTATATCAAAAACAACATACAAAGGATATGCCAAATGCTTCACCAGTCTCCATCCACAATATCATTAAAGGCATACAGCTGATAAAACTATGAGGAAAAACAAAAGAAGAAGAAAAAAAATGGACTTCATTCAGCCAACTATGGAATATTCATTATACCTTATCAACTTTTTATCCACTTTCAGATCTTTACTTAAACTGCAGGAACATTCACCACAAGACACAAAATGATGCAAGCCACACATCAACGTAAGAACACCCTTACTTCTATGCCACAAAAAAATAAATCCAATAGCATGACAATTTACAAACATGCAGCTAAAATAACAATACAACTAAATGGTAACAATTACACAGTGGGGGAGGGGGGCTTCTATTTTTCATGGTTTGTTTTTATAGCAAAAAGTGGGTTAAATATGGCATAAACATAGACATTGGGTTATGCTATAGCTCAATCTGTTACCACAAACTGTATTTGGCATTCATACTTTTTGGCTTCGTCAACTCAAAACTAAATTCTTACCTCCTAACCCAGACCCCAAGCTAAGCCATAGTCAATCTGTCACCACAACCAAAATTGGGTCGACAGAAGCGTCCGATCCCACGCGTCGGCTTTGACCCGTGACGTAAGGGTGTTGTCGTGTCTGATGTCATGTCGGCGCGGAGTTTGGTTTGAGTGTGGCTGCCTCCAGTTCTGTTTTATCTTATTTTATTTACTTTTCTGATCTGTTCGTTCTATCTCGTGAGATTTTTTTTTTTAATTTAAAAACACTTATTACTTATTTTAATTATCTGTTTCCTCCAATTTCTGTTTTAGTTTATTATATTTATCTTTCTGAGCTGTTCGTTCTATCCCGTGAGATTTTTTTTTTTTTTTAAAAAAAGACAAAAAACACTAATCAGCTACTGAAGCATCTTTATCTTCTATGGGTTGCAGGGGTTACGACCCCTAGGGAGGTGGGCGGGTATTCATGCATGGCTGTCTTCACTTACACGTTGTAGCTACACAAGGTGTCTAAATTTGTTTATATTTAGTTTGCTCCCCACCCAAAACACCCCATTTCCCGTGCTTGTCCCGTTAGTGTCATTAGGCTTCATGTGGAAAGTGTGTGTCTTTGTTTTTGTTTCCGCCATATTTGTGACGTCATGGGTCAAAGCAGACGGGCAGGATCGGACGCTTCCGTATTTCCCCAAAATTTCAGAGAAGGGAGGGGGCACCAAAAGCACACTCTAGCCTACACTAGTGGAATGAGGTCATGAAAAAGAGACATACAAAGTACTCTACAAACATCAGAACCTTAACCACCATACAAATGGAACAAATTCTTATGTTTGTTTAATACTGTAACTGAAAACCCGATACATTAAATTACATGTTTCTATGATTATTGTGCATATTCTGTGAGCATACAACAATCAAAGAACATGTGTAATGATTATTCACCACTGAACCTCTGACAAAAGAAGCAAATTTGCTATGAGATATAAATAGCATATAAATGATTATCATGTACACACTGGCATGCCACAGCAAACATAAACTCTCCACAACTAAGTAACTACAATGACAATTTCAGGATGTCTGCAGGAATTTTCTATCCATAGGCTACTGTTAACAAAACTGGGAGGAATCAATTTCATTGTAAAGTAAGCAGCAGTAGTTCATATCAGAACAAGGATTACTGTTTTCACTTTTTATTCATGGCACTGTCTATACCATAAATCTTACGCAAACATAACAATGAGGCTGTTAAGAACTCCTTTGAATTAGAGATTTACATTCAAAGTTATGAGGCCCCAAAATCTGATATACATTCTCCCTTAAACTTTGGCACATTCAAACACCTACACGACTGTTAGCAGTGTGCCTGTCTGCTTCTGTCTGCTTACAATGACAAAGGTCTTGAAAACTGAATTCATTAAATATGTTCCATTGTTTTTCTGCATCGCAGAATATCAGTTCATGAACGTCTGCACTACAATGCCATCACACTAGCACTCATCTGTGGCAATTAACAAGCAGAATTAAACAAGCAATGAAATCACAGAAGCAGACAAATGAATCATGAATAAAGGCCAGGCATATTTGATTACTGCCACCACTAATAAAGGAACTACCAGGAGTACTATTATATGACTTTTAGGAGTCCCATACTTTTCTATATCAACTGCTGAACAGACAACCCTACTACAAATAATAGTTTACCATGGTTGTGGGCCATCACTTACCTTACAGAGAAAAGTGAG
This sequence comes from Schistocerca cancellata, assembly GCF_023864275.1. NCBI lineage: Eukaryota > Metazoa > Arthropoda > Insecta > Orthoptera > Acrididae > Schistocerca > Schistocerca cancellata. The sequence goes on from NC_064629.1 coordinate 725,272,360, forward strand.
ACTGAGTGATGGCCCGTTTCTTTTTCCTGCATTTCACACTTTTGCTATTATTTCCATTAGTAGTTATTATAACTTTTTGAACAGTTAATTAATTCTTTTGTGTACAGATGCACTTAAAACATTTATTGGAGAGTTTAGTCAATGACAACTTATACAGAGGTCATACACACAAACTGTATCAACCTGAAAGTTAGCACAGAATTGTTGACAACTTTATCAATCATACTGGGGCAGGGGTGGATTAGCGGTTGGTCTGTTTTTGTTTTTATTTCTCTGATGACAAAGGTAACTGATTTGTTCATAATGCACTGTCCACAATAAACAACGGGAGAGCAATTTCTACCACAACGATACAAATACATACAAGGCAGAATCGCTTTATTGATAGCGCGTGAGAGAACAAGAAAAATTCTGTGACATAGCAATCCTAAAAAAACACTTACAGTTTTCGCACCCTGCTTAATCACATGGCTCTTTCGCTTCGTGACGGGCCTCAACTTGGAGCTGTTTTATTAATCGGCACTTAACTAAACCAACATTCATTGGTTTGTTCGCATCCCAGCATTTTGCAGAAACGATACACTTAAAGCACAGGTGAATCAGCAGTTGTCATTATTTTTTTTTTTGTAAAGAATGCCATGCTTCTGCTACTGTTCTAAATGATAGTCTACCATTAGTATCGGTTTCCTTATGTTGTTAAGAAATGATGGTACCGGAACTTTGCGCGTCTCTACTAAAGCAGCCTTGCCGAACAAATGTACACAACTATTCCAAAAGCAATAATAAAACACTGAAGCTTGTGAAGTTACTTTGTGAAATCATCTACACAAAGCTATAAAACTGTTCCACATAGGTAGTGCGGTGGCGTAATAAGTAAACAAACTGCTAGCATCTACCTTCACCTTCGTGGGTGTGTTCCAAAGGAAGAAGTTTTTCGTTTCATAAATATCACAGTGACACTGAAAAAACATACACTGACGCTGTTCCTGTACAGTTCATCTTCTATATTATGTCCTATTCTGTGACTTAGCGACAATCAATAACAGAAACTAGATATGACAGTTTATATATCGTGCAGTGATAACTTTAGTTATTCGCATCAATTATTGTTTACTTAAATAACCACAAAAACAAAAACAAAATCAAATGATTCATCGTTGCACAAAAAGGCAAATTACTGCACTTGAGAAACAACTCATTAACACCACTTCCAAAAACCATAACTCCCACTCTATCATAATGTCACAGCATTAACTCAGTACACTAATGTAATCAAAGATACTAAATACAGATACACCCAGATCCAGAGCCTCACAGGTTATAGAGCAAAGGCAGTGATCACTGAGCAAGGAGAAAATAAATAAAATCTTTGACCGAGCTCTTGGGTTCGTGCAAAGGCTTTTCCGCACGCAACGATCTACCTGCACAGTACTCACACATCAAATCTGCGCAGAGAAATTGTAGCGGGTGGACAGGAAATGTACAGTAAATGAGATGCGTGTGAAATTGGAATCTTGAGCAAAATTACTGAAATGTGTGGGCATAAATCACGACTGCGCCGATAAATTGTATCCTGTGAACTGAAAATCGCCGCAAAACGCGTGCGAAACGTTAAGATTCAATATTCCTACATCCGGATACGAATCTTTGCGTGTCAAAAACATATAAATAAAGTTGTTTCGTGTTTTGAGGGATGTCCAGTGACAGAAATCTAGAGGGAAGAAGAGAATTTATCTGTTAAAGATACTACGCCTAATTTCAAAGCATGCTCTAGAAAAATGCACAAATGAGATAACAGAAAACTCTGCAGAATACATCACTAAACATGAAGATAAGAAAAAATATAAATACATATTACAATGCTATTGTGCTTTCTTACTGTAAGGACAACGATTATAAGGGACAGTCAAATAAAAACGAGACATTGCAAAGTAGTAAGTAAACTGTTTATTATCTAAAAAGAAATCACCGAACATACACATATACCAATGTGAAACAAGACCGTCAGCGCCTTCAACAAAAAATGTTTGCAGCTGCTTACGGAGCCATGATTACACATCTTTGTCCGAAGCAAATGGACGGCCACAAATGCCACGCGCCAGGGTTCCAAAATGTGGAATTCACATGGGACGAGATAGAGATTGTATGGAAGGTGACCAGGGCTTCCCGGTGAAACGTATGCAGAGTCAAATCAACCTTGGCAACAAATGGCCCTGCTGATCACTCAAGATAATTGTTCTTGATCACTGGTAACTTCTTGGTGCACAAAAATATTTTTCATGACTGCGAACTAAATATCTGGTAGGTCAGGTATAAATGGTGGCGACCGGAGCTGCAAAAACAATACGGAAGAACCGACTGAGCCAACGGACGGACAGTTTGTTCGTTGTTTCTGAGTGCAGTCACGAATCTAAAGTAATCACTGCATCTCTGTCACGCTTTTATTTGAATATTGAATAAGTGGATCGTTGTCTCACAGCTATCATTTGGATATCAAGTCCGTGAAGCCAGCAACAGAGAAAGATTACTAGATACCTTATATTACATATGTTACATTTGACTAAGAGATTGATATTGCATGGATTACTTTGATGAATTTTACAACAGCGTTATCACTCTGTATTTGTTTTAATCACTTAATGAGAAAATATCACAGGCATCAGCTTTCAGGGCAAAGTGCATACCTGTATTTAATTAATTATATATGACAAGTTATAACTCTGTGCCAAATCAGGCATTTCACATGTGATACATTACCAATTATGTCATCAAGAAAGCCTCACAGATAGACCTAAAACTTCAAACCGTCATTGTCACCTCCCCCTAGATGGTTAACAGTGCCTCAGTAAACAATCGACTGATATCAAATACAAAAGAGATGCCAACTGTGTCTAAATCTTGATGCGTGTAATGAAGAATACTATTATAATAACACTGGAAAACACTTTTATTCAGTAGCATTGTTAGTGATTGCTTGGGTCTTATTCGGTATAATATGTTTGAAGAATGGAGAGTTGGAGTTAAATGTTCTGTTTCTACTGAGGCCATTATCAATGGAAAACTAGCTCAGTAGGATGAGGAAGTGGAAGGGGAAGGAAATCAGTCATAATGAAGAAACAATGCCAGCATTCACCTAGGTAAATTAGCTGCACAGGTGTTAAGAGTGGTGTCTTGGATGTTTACTAGGAAAGTGGATGTCCAAAGGAGGAGTGAGGAACAGAGTCTGAAACTATTAGGATGGATGGAAAGGAAAGATGTCACACTTCACTGGAAGCAACTGAGAGCATCTGTCTGTTGACCATCATTCCAGCCACAACTAATACATTATTCTCCTCCTGACCTCCTCACTGGTCTACATCTAGATCTATATCGACATACATACTCTGAAACCCACTGTATGGTGTGTGGTGGAGTGAACCTTGCACCACTGCAAGTGATTTCTTTTCCTGTTACACCTGCAAATAGAGCGAGGGGAAAATGACTGATGATATGCCTCTCTTTCAGCCCTAATTTCTTGTATCTTATCTTCATGGTTCTCGCATGAAATGCATGTTGGCGGCAATAGATTTGTTCTGCAATCGGCTTGTAATGCCAGTTCTCTAAATTTTCTCAATAGTCTTTTGTGAAAGGAATGTTGTCCTCCATGCAGGGATTCTCATTTTAGTTCCCGAAGCATCTCCATAGTACTTGTGTGGTGGTCGAGCCCACTAGTAAAAAATGTAGCAGCCTGCTTCTGAATTGCTTCAATGTCTTCCTTTAATCTGACCTGATGGGACCCCGACATTGAAGCAGTACTCAAGAATGGGTTGCATTAGTATTCTATACATAACCTCTTTTGCAGAATAACCATACTTCCCTAGATTTCTTCCAATAAACCAAAGTTGGCCATTTGACTTCACTACTACTGTCCTTACGTGTTTCTTCCATTTCATGTCGCTTTGCAACATTATGCCCAGGTATTTAATTGATGAGACTGTCAAGCAGTACACTAATAATACTATATTACAACATTACAGAATTGTTTTTCCTACTCATTGGCATAAACTTTATTTTTTCTACATTTAGAGAAAGCTTCCATTCATTGCACCGACTAGAAATTTTGTCAAAATCATCTTACATCCTTTTATAGACACTCAATGTTGAAACCATGTTGCACACCACAGCGCCACAAGTAAACAGCTGCAGATTGCTACTCACCCTGTCTGTCAGATCATTTATTTGTATAGAGCATAAGAGTGGTGCTGTACCACACTTCCTTGGTGCACTCCTGATGATACCTGTGTCTTTGATGAACATTCACCATTGATGACTGTGTACCATTACTTAAAATGTCTTTAAGTCACTCACATATCTGAGAACTGAAGCCATACACTCATACCTTCGTTAGTGCTTTGCAGTTGGGCACCATATCAAATGCTTTCCGGAAATCTTGGAATATAGAATCCGCCTGCTGCCCTTCATCCATGGTTCACAGGATATCATGTGAGAAAAGGGCAAGCTGAGTTCTGCATGAACGATGCTTTTTAAATCTCTGGTGATTGTGGATCGAAACTCTTCTGCCTAAGGACATTTATTATATTCAAACTGATAATTCTGGAGAAAACTGATGTAAAGGATTTGTGTCTGTAGGTTTGCGGGTCTGTTCTTTTACCCATCGTATATACAGGAGTCGTCTGTGCTTTTTTCCAGTTGTTTGGGACTTAGTGCTGGGTGAGAGACTCGTGATAATTGCAAGCTAAGTGAGAGGCAAATGTGGCAGAGTACTCTATGTTAAACTGAATTGGGATTCTGGCAACTTATTTCTTTTCAATTATTTCAGTTGCTTTTCTGTGCCAAATATGCCTATTACTGCGTCCTCCATACAGGAGTCTGTACAACAGTCAGACAGTGCTATGTTTGTGTCTTCCTCTCACATGAATGATTTCTTAAATGTGAGATTTAAAACTTTGGATTTCCTTCTGCTGTCTTCTATTGTAACACCAGACTGGCCAATGAGTGACTGGATAGAAGCCTTCAACCTGCTTAATGATTTTACACAGAACAAGAAATTTCTCAGGATCTTGGCAAGGTCTTTTGGTAAGATACATCAGTGGTCGTTGTTTGCTTCGCACATCAATCTTTTTACAGATGCCTGAATGTCTATTAACTTTTGCGAGTCACTATTTGTGCAATCTTTTTTGAACCGATAGTGCAACCATTTCTGCTTCTTCAGCAGATTCCAAATTTTTTTTATTAAACCATGGTGGGTCCTTTCCATCCTTGATCCGCTAGTCAGTACATACTTCACTAGGGCATGATTTGCAGAGAGTTTAAACTTTGCCCATAATTCCTTTATGCCAATCATACTGGAACTAAATGATGTCCATTCATTTTCTAAGTGGGATGTTAACAGCTGCTTATCAGCTCTTTCTAGCAAAAATACTCTCTTGGCCTTCTTAATGGATTTATTAACTTCAGTAATCATCATGATGTCATCACGATGACATCATGATGACATCACGATTACTGATCCCTGTCTCTATACCGACAGTGTCAATAAAGTCAAGCCTGTCTAAAGCTACAAAGTCTAAAATATTTTCACTGTATGTGGGCTGTTAAACTAGCTGCTCAAGACAGTTTTCAGAAAATGTGTTCATAAGTACTTTACAAGACTTCCTGACTGTGCCACCTGCAATAATCCATAGATGCCTCAGTCTATACTTGGTAGGTTAAAGTCAGTTCCAACTAATATTGCATGATCTGGTTATTTCTGCCATACTGTACACATATTTTCTTTAAATAACTCTAAAACTGACACAACGAATTGGGTGGTTGGTAAAAATATCTTATATTTAACTTCGAGTTCACCTAGACCTGTAACAAGCGTCCATATAATGTCATAGTCAGACTCACAATAGCCATATTGATGTAGATGCGTCAATGTAGAAGCTAAGTAAGGGGCAAATGCAGTAGAGTAGTCTCTGTAAAACTGAATTGAGATTCTGACAACTTATATGTTTTCAACTCTTTCAGTTGCTTCTCTATGCCAAATATTCCTTTTACTATGTCCTCCATACAGGAGCCTGTACAACAATCAAACAGCGGTATTTTTGTAGTCCTCTCATATGAATGATTTCTTAAATGCAATATTTAAAACTTTGGCATTCCTTCTGCTCTCTTCTATTGCAACACCAGAGTGGTCATTTCCGGGCACAAAAACGTGCAGTAAGAATTATATGTGGTGTGAACTCAAGAACATCCTGCAGAAGCCTGTTTAGGGAACTAGGGATACTAACTACAGCTTCCCAATATATTTATTCCTTAATGAAATTTGTCATTAAAAATATATCACTTTTTCAAACCAACAGCTCAATTCATGGAATCAATACTAGAAATAAGAATAATCTTCACAAGGATTTAAAGTCACTTAGTCTTGTACAAAAAGGTGTGCATTATTCAGGAACACACATTTTCAATAACTTGCCAGCAGCCATAAAAAGATTAACAACCAATGAAATTCAGTTTAAGAGAAGCCTAAAGGATTTATTGGTGGCCAACTCCTTCTACTCCATTGATGAATTTCTTAGTAAAACCAACTGATTTGTATATAAGTACAACATAACTTCTGCACAATTTCAGTGCAGTAATGTGTTCACTGAAAATTTGTGTGTGTGTGTGTGTGTGTGTGTGTGTGTGTGTGTGTGTGTGTGTGTGTGTGTGGTTGTGTGTAAGTATAATCTAACTTCTGCACCATTTCAGTGCAGTAATGTGTTCATTGTAAATTAAGTATTACAGTAGTTGTATTACATGTTTATTACCTTATAAATAAATAAAAAACTTTTTTATTTTAAATTCAGTGCATTAGTATTTGTAAAATGACTCTTAGTGTTCATTAAAAAATGACGATCATTCCACTTGGGACCTGTGGAATGGTACATTAGCTTATTTGTTTTAGTTGTAAATATTTGACATGTATTGTTGTTTTTCTGACATGTTCCACATCCTGGAGGACCTCCTCACTACGGATCAATTGGAATGAAAGTAAATCTAATCTAGTCAACGAGTGACTTGATAAAAGCCTTCAACCTGCTTAGTTATCTTACACAAGACCAGAATTTTCTTCTGTTCTTAGCAAGGCCTTTTGCTAAGATGTGTTGGTTGTAGTTGTTGTATGCTTCACTCATCAATCCTTTTACAGACACTCAAGTTTCTCCTAACTTTTGCCTGTCATCATTTGTGCACTCTTTTTTGAACTGAGAGTGCTACAGTTACTGCTTCCTCGTCCTTTCCATCCTTAATCCACTTAATTGGCACATACTTCTCCAGGGCATAATTTACAATCAGTTTCAACTTTGTCCATAATTCCTCTATGCCAATCATACTGGAACTAAATGATCTCCATTCATTTTCTAAGTGGGATGCTTACGGCTGTTTATCAGCTCTTTCTAGCAAAAATACTCTCTTGGCCTTCTTCATGGATTTATTAACTTTAGTAATCATCAACGCTATGATGAAATCATGATTACTAATCCCTGTCGCTAAACCGACATTGTCAATAAAGTCAAGCCTCCATGAACCTACAAAGTCTAAAATATTTTCACTGTGTCTGGGCTGTTGAACTAGCTGCTCAAGACAGTTTTCAAAAAATGTGTACATAAGTAGTTTACAAGACTTCCAATCTGTACTGTCTGCAATGAATCCACAGATGTCCCAGTCTACCAGTCTATACTTGGTAGGTTAAAGTCATTTCCAGCTAATATAGCATGATCTAGTTATGTGTGCACTACTGTGCATAGACTTTTTTGAATGATTCTAAAACTGTCACAGCAGAATTCTGTGGCCAGTAAAAATATCCAATAATTAACTTAAATTCACCCAGACCTGTTACATGTGTCCAGATAACATCACATCAGACCGAATTTCGACCTCAATGCACACAATATTTTTGTTAACTGGGACGAACACTCCCCTCCTGTAGCATCTATCAGTCTTGTCGATATATGTTCCATACCTCTACACCGGGTTTCAGCCAGCTCTCAGTTCTAAGAATAATTTGAGTGTGACAGCTTTCTAAGGGGGAGTAAATTCAGGAAATTTGTTACAAATACTTCAACAGTCTATTGGTAAAATTTTGACAGTTGAAGTGTTGGTACTTCATAAATGGTCTGACGTCACTCTCTGCATATTGACATGAATATTTATCAGAGGACCTCAAACTACCACCTAGCCTAAGAAACCACAATGTGCACTTTGTTAAGTATTCTGCTGCCAGAGTAGCTGCTTCCTTTGTCTAGAACACCCCTGACCTATCAAAAGAAGTCCTAAGTCCTACAATTTTTCAGCCCATAACCCAGATCACAAATCTGCAGCTAAAGCCATCACAGAATCGACGGAGCCTTTGGCTGGAACCTCCCATTCGGCCCCAAACCAACGGACCCTAATCAATTCTGGCAATGATGCTGCAAATTGTGAGCACTGCTTGTACTCAGTGTGCAAGGCAAGCAGTCTTCACCACTCCTGCCAGCCACCTGTATGAACTGAGGTTGGCCTCAAAACCCAAGCGACAGATGGCAATACAGGCCCTCATTCACATCTCGAATGAGCCCCCCCCCCCCCCCCCCCCAGCAGACATACTGAGCACATGTTGGATTTCTTTCCACACTGAGTGACGCAAAATGTGGTACCACCCGCCACTCACCCCGCTGTGAAGGCAGATCCCCCACATCAGGTGCACTGCAAAGAGCCTCAGTAGCAGAGCCCATAGGCAAAACAAGTGACATCTGAGGTGTCCCATATGATGCAACAGATTCTCTGCCACCACAACACCCGGAGGCAGCAGCCAGAAAATGGCTGTCAGTAGTCAAAAGTATCCTAAGCTGTTCATGATTTGTGGCCAGCTCCACCTGTATCTGCACATCCTATCCCTCTACTAACTTAGGACTGAACTATAAAAACACACACATCAAACTATGTATGTAGCTTGCTACCTTCTTGATGTGTCAGCAATGGAGGCTGATGCCTTACTGAGCTGTCTAGCTTGTCATTCAAAAGGAGTAACAACTGTGCTACATACTGCACAAATCTGCACTTAACAGTTACTAAAACTGGAGATTAAACCTCTAAAATAAAAAAAATTAATAAAAATGAAAAAAAGCGCATGGAATTTGAGAATTAAAAGTGTGATGTGGGGAGACTTTGACTACCAGCATTTTACCAGAACAGACAACTTTATGCTGAGGTGGTTGTACAATCCAGCACTTGCTCTGTAAGAGTCGTACAACTTATATCAGACTGGAGTATTCAGGAGATGTTACATGATAGTGGGATGTTGGATTCAAAGGGCTTTTAAGTTACAAGCGTCTTTAGGCATAGTTCTAGTAACTTACAAACAGTAATTTTTTACACACTAGTTATTTAGATTGCAATAATATAGTCATTTAAACCCACAGAAATGGATACAATACACGACTGACATGATGCAATAATATAACACTACTATAAAATAAAAGAGATATTGGCAATCTGGTAATGTCTTTCATGCATAATTAAAACTTCTTAATAGCAGAGTATGCACTTTATTACAAACAGTGCAGATAAATCCTACTGCACTTGTACGCATATGCAACAAGGAGACTGAATGAGTACCATTGGACAGCTTCAGACAATTGTTAAAGACAAAGAACTACACCCTTTACTCTCAGTATATTCTCCCTCTCCAAAAACTACAACTACAATTACAGTCATTATAAGGTATCTTTGAGTTGTGCACACTAACAACATTTGATAATTGTTGCATCAATAAGGTAATATTAATCAGAGAAATATTACTGGAACGTATATGCCAAAACTCTTCTAAACATGAGTAGCTTTCTAACAGCTATGAGAAAATGACATAAGAATCTTGAATGATTCGTGTTCCCTATAAACAGCATTTAACTTGGAATTATGGCAATACCAAAACCAAAATGGTGTAAAAAACGTGCCCATGAAATAGTGTAAGTTTCATGAATAGGAGTAAACATACCTATGAATTTATACTACGAAGTCTTAACTAATTAATTCACAGAATAAATTAAGTTAACTAAATTAAACTAAAGTAATTGTAATAACTACATACTAGTGAATTGAAGGAACTGTGCAAACTATTAACAATGCTGTCCACTGACAGATTCTGAACCATAAAAACTAAGTTAATTCATGTTTTACTTGTATCTAACCCATTAACAAAGTTTCATCGATGATCAGTATAATATTCACATCACGAATCACTGTTCTCTACAGAAAATGAGTTTACTTTCTCTCACAATAATCATGCTCCCTGCTAATTATGACAGACCATATTAACATTACTTACAGCTATTTCACAAAAATGCTCAGGCCTCACTTATCACCCAGGAAAACTGTGAAACAGCAACAGTAGTAGATCACTCGACTTGCAAATTGAAACTGGTAACATTATGTAAATTACTTTCATATAGTGTGGACTCTAGAAATCAAAGTTGCCTTCTGGCAAACTTCTGTTTACAGCGTACTCTAGAAAGACTCCTTTCACATCATCACTCTTTATTACAGTATGAATCACCATTCACATGGAGCTGATACAATGGCAGTTGTGATCCTTACAAGAATAATGACAAACATTCACCATAGCTTTACTGAAATGCTATGACACAAGGGCAGAAATGTAGTAATAAAACACATAAAATAACAGCACTGCAGTGTCACTCTTAAGGAGGGGATTGTTTGTATTCTCTGATAGTTGACATGAGATGCAGAAAAGATGCAGCAAGCCTGAGCAGATGTGGTCGGCCCAGTGTCATTTAAAAACATGTCAACAGTAGGCAATGGGGGCCTTATGATGTCACAGAGCAGTGATGGCTGCCCAGCCTAAAGTATAGGTGGGGAGAGGAGGGGTAGTGTCCTTGCAGGGACATGGTAAACATGGCATGGGAACACATGACTACTCTTGGAAGGTTGGAGGGGGGGGGGGGGGGGTTAAGGAGGAGGCAGGAGTGGGTGCCATACACTCCCGATGTGAGGAGACAGGTGATGATAGCACCGCAAAATGCACTGCTGCACCCAGATGCAGCTGCCAAGAAGACTTATCCCATCTTGTTCATCACAGTGCACGGCAAGCTATGTGGCACTAACAAAAACATAACTGATTATGTAGTGGATGAGAGTTTGCTATACAAGGAATAAATGCACACTAGGGATGGGGCTTTTAGGACTGAGTTTGAAAGGATGGGACCACCAGTTTATCTCACAATGACTTTTTGGAAACCAGAAACACTGTGCACCTGTTTTAGATTTCCATGTCTCACTGAGAGTTGAGATCAGGAATACACAGAGATGGGAAATGTAATTCAGGTGTTGGGAATGGTAGTAAGGACACTGGTATCTTCAGTTCCATGATTCAAACCAATATTTGTGATGGCTGAACTGAGAAATGGTCATAAAGCAGCTTGTGGTATATCCACAATGCACTAAAGGATCATGTAGAAAGAGAAGGATAATTTTATAGAAACTAGAGACTTCATGAAGCAGGACATACAGCACTAAGGTTATGGATTGGCATAGGTTCAATGCTAAGGTTAGTGTCACATTCACCAATGAAAGAGCACAAAAATTTCAGCAATAACTATTGGGGGAATTGAAATGAGTCCCTTGACTCCAGCGCACATGGGTGTTCTGAATGTAAACACACGTTGGTGGGTCACTGGAAGTAGGAGTCTTTTCCATCTTTTAACATCCTGGAAGGTGTTTGTTTTGTGGCTGATACACAGTAATTATGGCTGGTGTTAGTGTCAGATGACTATCATAGTGCCTTTAGAGTGTCAAAATGTACAACTGTAGTATGATCTGTTAATCATATCTCAGTGTTCACAGGCGACAGGAGCTGCAAAATTTGGTATGGGCCTTCATAAGATGACAAAAATTTCATTTCTCCATTTTGGATTGCAGAATTCCACAGTAAAACCCAAGCACCCTGTCAGTATGTCGGTAATTTGTCACCTTTATTGCTTGTTTTTACTTGTCTAGTGATTGCTCCTGAATTATGTTGTTGCACTTTTTTCCAAAGAGCTTTAAGTCCCCTGGTTAGCCACTTAACTTCTCCTAAATCTATAGCTTCTGGCCACTTTTCTAATTCAAAATGGGTACTCATCTTTCATTCATACATGATTTCATAAGGAGTGAGCCCAGTTGATTCATGAACGTAATTGTTGTAGGTAGACAAAATGTACAATAATCATTTATCCCAATCATTGTGAGTTTTGATAATGTAATAAGGAAGCATCTTTGTGATTCTCTTGTCAAAACCCCCAACAATCTCATTTTCCTTGGGAGGAAATGGTGTTATATATTTGTCCAAATAATGAACACAACACTTGTCATTTATATAGGAGGACAACACCATTATATATATGTGCAGCAGTTTCCAGATTTGTCCAAATAAGGAACACAAAATTTGCCTATATATCACTTGATCTGTGAGAATCACATCAGGGCTTTTGAAAAGCAGATTCACATGGTTGACAAAGGCTTTTGCCATTGTTTTCACTGTCGTATGAGGAATTGGAACCAAAGTTAGATAATGTGAAAAATGATCAAAAATTGACAAAATGTACTTGTGTTTTCATGTTGCTTACTGGAATGTTCATAGAATATCAAGTGCTGTCTCAAAAGGCCTAGAGGCCTCAGGTAGGGTTTGCAGCAGAATTCAAATCTAATCTGTTGTGCTCTTTGTGCACAAGGAATGCAAGTGTAAATGTAATCTTCAACAATGTGTCGTCAACCCTTCCCCAACATCTTGTCACTATTCATGTGCTGGTTGCCTGCTTTTCACTATGACAAGCTTGAATGTTGTCAAAATATTGTGCAATAATATGGTGTTGGAGTGCTTTTGGTATTACCAGCTGGTTTCCTTGTGGAGTTCTCTGATATAAAATGCCACCTTCTGGTACAAATTCAGGAAGAGTAGAAAACTGCTGACATTCTGCATCTTGCTCCAGTGTCTGCTGCAATCAAGTAATAAGTACCTCATTCACTTGAATCACATGAACTTCACTGCTTTGAGCATTTACACTTTGGTGAACTTTACAAGGCTTGCAACGAACCTCATAGTCATATTTAGTCAGTTTTAAAGCCCATCTTGTCAGTCAACTACTTGGTTCCTTTAAATTTAAGAGCCACAATAAGGCAACAAGATCAGTGACTACTGTGAAATGTCTACCATAAAGATAGCACTTGAAGTAGTTTATGCAGAATACCAGAGCCAACAACTGTTTCTTAGCTGTATATTTGCTTTGTTAAGCTGACAGGATGCATAGCCAACTGGTTCATCTACACCATCTTGCTCCTGACTTAAAATACAACTCATGGAATGATCACTAGCATCATAGGGCAAGATAAAAAGTTTATCAAAGTCTGGATGAATGAAGCTTTCGTTTCATCATCATTTCACATTTGGTGGTCCAGTTCAAAAGTGCCCCTTTTTCCAGGAATTTTCTTAATGGCTTCATGACAGTGGCATAATCTTGCACAAATGTATCATAATAATTTGTGAGACCAAGAAATAATTGCAGTTCTTTCACATTTTTTGGTGCAGGGAAATGGTCAACTGCCTCGGTGAGGCATGAGTCTGATTTTATGCCAGCAGAACCTGTAATTTGGCCCAGGTATTGCACCTCAGACTCCGCAAAAGAACACTTCTCCAATTTTAAACTTAAATTGGCAGCTTGTAAATGTGATAGTACACTTCTTAGCCAGTCAGAATGTTCCTCCATCAACCACAATTAGGCAAATGGTGGGTTTCAACACACACAGTAGTAAATCTGTACACCACTGGAAAGTAGAAGGTGGGTGCATTTCTCAAACCAAAAGGCATTCCATGAAACTTATATAATCCAGAAGGCAGGAGAAATGCCATCTTTGGCCTGCCTTGAGATGAAACTGGAATTTGATGACAGCTTGATTTCATACCCAAGGTAGTAAAATATTTGCAATTTCCTAACTGATCCAGTGTTTCATCAATACAAGGCACCTGATATGTAGTATCAGGAGTAGTTACTCGATTCACTGCTCATATTTTGACACAAAGGTGGTAAGTTTTTTCGCCAGCAATGCTTATTATGGGCACAATAATCATAGGCGATGCCCAAGGGCTAAAGGAAGGCTGAATTATTCCAGCATTGAACTGCTATTGGATTCTTTCTCCACAACTGATTGTAAATGACAGGGAATGTAAATGATACGGAGTGTAGTAAGACTTATGAGCTATCGCCAATGTAATCCTTGTTGGACTTTTCATGCTGTGTTATAACCGTGGCTGGAAAATAGCCATGTGAATTTCTCCAATATCTGTTCAGATAAATACATTAATTCCTCTTTTAAATGGATTCTAAGGGATGGGATGGGATTATTGCATACACTTCTTGAACTGACAATGAAGTTTCTTTATTTCTTTTGTCCTACACCATTCAGTGTCTGGTATTGTTGTGACTTGTATATTGGCCAATATTGTTCCACGTGTAACTTCAACATCTCGTGTGCCAAAATTATCTAAACAAATGGGAACACACATTTTGCTATTTGTGTTTTGGATGGGATTCCCTAAGCTGTTAAGTAATCAGTCTGCATGCCCACTCACAAGCAATACCAACACCGCAAAAGAATGTCAGCTCCAATAGGTGAGTAGTTGAAATATTCACAAAAAACAGTAATATTAGTTCCACCCTAGCTACAGCAATTGTGAATACATCACTGTTTTACCACCAATGTGGGAGCAATATTAGCTATGTGTGGCCTGAGCTCCCAGTTGGTGCACATCGACAGCGCAGAAAGATACGTATATAGCTTCTTTTCTGTGTTTACTTCGTAGATTTTTACTTAAATTGCATGTGACTTTTAGTTACTGTAATCGTAAATTCAGGCAGATTATAGCGCAGTCGTTAGGCATTTGTTTTGTTTTGGTACGTCAGTGGCACTTGTCTGTCAAGTAGGCTCTCAGAGATCAGTGTGGCCTGAGCTCCCAGTTGGTGCACATCGACAGTGCAGAAAGATACGTATATAGCTTCTTTTCTGTGTTTACTTCATAGATTCTTACTTAAATTGCATGTGAGTTTCATATAGGAGGTGTAATTTCGTGTTTTAGTTACTGTAATTGTAAATTCAGGCAGATTGTAGCGCAGTCATTAGGCATTTGTACAGGTTAGTTCATACATTCTTTGCGTGTTTCCCTTGTGTTATCTAGGCATGGACTCGTGTTTCAGTAACTGTTGTTCAGCATCGATTAGAATGGACAGGCACTGTGATTGCTGTGTTCGGATGAGGGTTGAGTTGGCATCCCTTCACTCACAGCTGCAGGCGCCGCTGACTTCAGTCGCGCAGCTTGAGGCTGTTGCCAACGGGCACCACTGTGGGGAGCCGGACTTGGGTGTCATGGGGATGTCAACCTCGTCCCGTCTGTACCTGTGGTTGCCCCAGTTGCTGCCCGCAGTGGGGCTGAGCCCTCGCCTGTGGTTGGTTGGGAGGTCATTCCAAGGCGTGGCAGGCAGCGAAAGATGTCCCCGGAGGCTGATCAGAAAGCCTCCCCAGTGTGTCTGACAAACAGGTTTCAGGTACTGTCTCTGCCTGAGCCAGATGCAGCTGCCTGCCCTGTTTCAGAGGATGATTCTCACCCTTCAAGGTCCGGGCAATCGCAGAGGGTGGGCTTATTGGTAGTTGGGAACTCCAATGTTAGGCGCGTAATGGGGCCCCTTAGGGATATGGCGGCTAAGGAGAGGAAGAAATCCAGTGTGCACTCTGTGTGCATTCCTGGTGGAGTCATTCCTGATGTGGAAAGAGTCCTTCCGGATGCCATGAAGAGCACAGGGTGCAGCCAGCTGCAGGTGGTGGCACATGTCGGCACTAATGACGTGTGTTGCTTTGGATCTGAGGAAATTCTCTCTGGATTCCAGCGGCTATCTGATTTGGTGAAGGCTGCCAGTCTTGCATATGAGATGAAGGCAGAGCTCACCATCAGCAGCACCATTGACAGAACCGACTGCGGACCTTTGGTGCAGAGGCGGGTGGAGGATCTGAATCAGAGGCTCAGACGGTTTTGGGACTGTGTTGGCTGCAGATTCCTTGACTTGCGCCATAGGGTGGTGGGGTTTCAGGTTCCGCTGAATAGGTCAGGAGTTCACTATACTCAGCTGGTGGCTACATGGGTAGCGGAGGCTGTGTGGCATGGATTGGACGGTTTTTTAGGTTAGAAGGCCTCAGGAAAGCACGGGGTGGGCTGCAATGTCAAAGGGTGCATGGCAAATACAGGATGTGCTTGGATCAAGGAACAGTTGGAATTGTAGTTGTAAATTGTTGTAGTTGTGCTGGGAAAGTCCCTGAGCTTCAAGCGCTAATAGAAAGCACAGGAGCTGAAATCATTATAGGTACAGGAAGCTGGCTAAAGCCTGAAATAAGTTCTGCAGAAATTTTTACGAAGTCTCAGACGGTGTTCAGGAAAGATAGATTAGGCAGAATTGATGGTGGAGTGTTTGTGTGTGTCAGTAGTGGTTTATTTTGTAGTGAAGTCGAAGTAGATACTCCGTGTGAATTGGTATGGGTGGAGGTTATACTTAACAGCCGAACTAAGTTAATAATTGGCTCCTTCTACCGACCCCCAGACTCCGATGATATAATTGCTGAACAGTTCAGAGAAAATTTGAGTCTCGCAACAAATAAATAACCCACTCATACGGTTATAGTTGGTGGAGAATTCAACCTTCCCTCGATATGTTGGCAAAAATACTTGTTCAAAACTGGTGGTAGGCAGAAAACATCTTCTGAGATCGTCCTAAATGCTTTCTCCGAAAATTATTTCGAGCAGTTAGTCCACGAACCCACGCAAATTGTAAATGGTTGCGAAAAAAAACTTGACCTCTTAGCCACAAACAATCCACAGCTAATAGAGAGCATCCTGACTGATACAGGGATTAGTGATCACAATGTCGTTGTAGCTATGCTCAATACCGTTTCTTCCAAATCAACCAAAAACAAACGCAAAATAATTTTATTTAAAAAAGCAGATAAAGTGTCACTAGAAGCCTTCCTAAGAGACAATCTCCATTCCTTCCGAACTGACTATGCAAATGTAGACGAGATGTGGCTCAAGTTCAAAAGATATAGTAGCAACAGCAATTGAGAGATTCATACCTCATAAATTGGTCTGATCCCCCATGGTACACAAAACAGGTCCGAACGCTGTTGCAGAGGCAACAGAAAAAGCATGTGAAGTTCAGAAGAACGCGAAATCCCAAAGACTGGCTAAAATTTACAGACGCGCGAAATTTGGCACGGACTTCAATGCGAGATGCCTTTAATAGGTTCCACAACAAAACATTGTCTCAAAATTTGGTAGAAAATCCGAAGAAATTCTGGTTGTATGTAAAGTACACAAGCGGCAAGACACAGTCAACACCTTCGCTGCGCAGTGCCGATGGTACTGTTACCGACGACTGTGCCGCTAAAGCAGAGTTATTGAACGCAGTTTTCTGAAATTCCTTCACCAGGGAAGACGAATGGAATATTCCATAATTTGAAACACGAACAGCTGCTAGCATGAGTTTCTTAGAAGTAGATACCTTAGGGGTTGCGAAGCAACTCAAATCGCTTGATACGGGCAAGTCTTCAGGTCCAGATTGTATACTGATTAGGTTCCTTTCAGATTACGCTGATACAATAGCTCCCTACTTAGCAATCATATACAACCGCTCGCTCACCGATAGATCTGTACCTACAGATTGGAAAATTGCTCAGGTCGCACCAGTGTTTAAGAAGGGTAGTAGGAGTAATCCAGCGAACTACAGACCTATATCATTGACGTCGGTTTGCAGTAGGGTTTTGGAGCATATATTGTATTCAAACATTATGAATCACCTCGAAGGGAATGATCTATTGATACGTAATCAGCATGGTTTCAGAAAACATCGTTCTTGTGCAACGCAGCTAGCTCTTTATTTGCACGAAGTAATGGCCGCTATTGACAGGGGATCTCAAGTTGATTCTGTATTTCTAGATTTCCTTACAACTGACTTCTAGTCAAGCTGCGGGCCTATGGGGTATCATCTCAGGTGTTCCCCAGGGAAGCGTCCTGGGACCTCTGCTGTTCCTGATCTATATAAATGACCTGGGTGACAATCTGAGCAGTTCTCTTAGGTTGTTTGCAGATGATGCTGTAATTTACCGTCTAGTAAGGTCATCCGAAGACCAGTATCAGCTGCAAAGCGATTTAGAAAAGATTGCTGTATGGTGTGGCAGGTGGCAGTTGACGCTAAATAACGAAAAGTGTGAGGTGATCCACATGAGTTCCAAAAGAAATCCGTTGAAATTCGATTAGTCGATAAATAGTACAATTCTCAAGGCTGTCAATTCAACTAAGTACCTGGGTGTTAAAATTTCGAACAACTTCAGTTGGAAAGACCATGTAGATAATATTGTGGGGAAGGCGAGCCAAAGGTTGCGTTTCATTGGCAGGACACTTAGAAGATGCAACAAGTCCACTAAAGAGACAGCTTACACTACACTCGTTCGTCCTCTGTTAGAATATTGTGCGTGGTGTGGGATCCTTACCAGGTGGGATTGACGGAGGACATCGAAAGGGTGCAAAAAAGGGCAGCTCGTTTTGTTTTATCACGTAATAGGGGAGAGAGTGTGGCAGATATAATACACGACGCGAGTTTGGATGGAAGTCATTAAAGCAAAGACGTTTTTCACCGCAGCGAGATCTATTTACGAAATTTCAGTCACCAACTTTCTCTTCCGAATGCGAAAATATTTTGTTGAGCACAACCTACATAGGTAAGAATGATCATCAAAATAAAATAAGAGAAATCAGAGCTCATACAGAAAGGTTTAGGTGTTCATTTTTCCCGTGCGCTGTTCGGGAGTGGAATGGGAGAGAGATAGTATGATTGTGGTTAGATGAACCCTCTGCCAAGCACTTAAATGTGAATTGCAGAGTAATCATGTAGATGTAGATGTATGTTATTAATATTCTTATGCAAAAATTGTTTATAGTAAAAGTATTTACAGTCGCACATAATTTCATAAATAAATGATGTGCCATCTAAAGG
Organism: Schistocerca cancellata; assembly: GCF_023864275.1. NCBI lineage: Eukaryota > Metazoa > Arthropoda > Insecta > Orthoptera > Acrididae > Schistocerca > Schistocerca cancellata. The sequence continues at coordinate 725,291,451 of NC_064629.1, forward strand.
AGGATGAATATAGCTAAAGAATGGCTGTATGTGACATGCTATTAAGCAAAAGAGGAGTTTGTTGTAAATAAAATTCCCTATTTCTGTTAAGCACTGCCAGAAATGATATTCTCCACAATTACATTAAAAGGCTAGTCTGCGAATGAACTATTGATATGATTATACTTTCATTTAAGTGAATGAGTAAGAAAATTTAGAAATAAAGCCTGTAAGATCACTAGCTGCCTGGAGTAGTATTATGGAGTTATGGAGAAGAAAGTTGTGGATTTAACTAGGTTCTCATAGTTTAGATTTGTAGTGTAAAATAGTTAATAATCACAACTATACATAAATTGGATCTGTGCATTAATGGAATGTAAATGAATTATCAAATTGTATAGTGTATATTTAATACAAAATATGTTTAGATCTTGTAAATAATCACAGTGATGGTTTAGAAGCTACGAACTGACATGACTACAGGAGTAGTCTCATGACATAGTTGAGAACGGAGAGAGAAGAGTACATTTATGGGTCTTTCATTTGCTTTCCTACTAGTGGGTAAGATTTTGTGTGGCTTACGAGTCGCTTATGATAATGTGGTGTGCAGAAAGTTGGACATAGTTATTTCAGTGGAACAGTTTGTGATTCTGGAAATGTCTCTCAGGGTGTGATAGTATGAACAGTTGTATTAGGAATCAATTATTTATCAAAGTTCAGTGAACTGGTTAGATTGAGGATTTGTTTAGATTAACAGATGGGTGCACTGGATAATGCCACTGGCACAAACTACACATTGTCTGTGTATGCTCTGCTCGTCTAACTGCAATACTATTTCGTATCATATTTAAGTATCATCTGTTTGATCATGATTATAAGACCACAATTTTAGGTACTTGTTTCTTTTGATTTTAATAAATTCAAAATTGAACATAGTTCATGTATCAGAGGAGAACAATCTGCTTACAACATCATTCAGCATGGAAGAATTAGGTAAGGCTTAAAAAAAAAAGCAAGAATGGAAAATAAGCTGGCTTAGATGATGTACAAAGAGAGGAAATTAAGCACTTTGGCATAACAACAAAGAAATTGATTCTGCAGCTCTTAATAATTTTTTGAGCAGATGTCAAATCCAAAACATATGGCAGAAGAGCTAAGTGATTGCTATGCTGAAACCTGATAAACAAGGGAACAATCCAAAGAATTTTAGACCAGTTTCATTACTCTGTCATCTATACAAACTGCTGGACAGAATGATCTTAAATCACCTCCTACCTGCAGTTGACCCTCTGCTAATACCTCAACAAGCTGCATTTTGTCCTGGTAAAAGCTGCATAAGACAACTGCTGAATCTTACACAGTTCGTAGAAGATGGGTTTGAAGCTTGTAAGGTGACAGAGGTGGTATTTATGACTTATCAGCAACCTATGATACTGTCAACCACCAGCTACTAATACTCAAGGTATACAATATGACCAAGGACTTTAGCAATTCTGCAAAACTGCAGGTTCTTCGTTGACTTTCGATGGCAGTGCAGCCTAACACCAGAAGTTTCTTGTATGCAGATGACCTTGCTCTTGCTACTCAGATCTCAGACTTTGAATCAGTCGAGAACACCCTCACGAATGCCCTTGAGGATCTATCAAGATACTATAGCACAATCAGCTTAAACCAAACCCCTCCAAGACTCAAGTGTGTGCTTTTTGAGAAATAGGGAAGCTACTCGTAAACTGATGATAGAATGGCCAGGAGTTTAGTTAAAACATAGCTACACTCCAAAATACCTAAAAGTGACACTGGACAGATCTCTTACTTTCAAGAAATACTGAATGAATTACAAGTTGAAAGTTTCGACCAGGAACAATCTGTTAAGAAAATTGATCGGATCACAGTGGAGCAGTCAACCTGAACCTGAAACCATCCACATGTCCCGTTTGGTATAATTCATCACATGCCGAACAGGTAGACATAGCTCTCGATGACACCTGCAGAATTATAACATGTCTGAAATGTACTCCTGTTGAATGCATTTACCACCTTGCAGGAATAACACCATTTGCCATTCGAAAGAAATTGCAGTGAATAAGGAACAAAAGAAAATGGAACAAGAACAAACCCATCCTCTGTATGGGCATAATCCACATTCGCAGCAATTGAAGTCAAGGAAGAGTTTCCTTAGAACATCAAAGGTGCTTCCTGCCACTGCTGAAAAAGCCAGGGTGCAACTTTTGTGGGATAAAACTTGTGTTCCCTCTGGTTGGAAAAGAGTTTCTGAAACTCTGCCTCCAGGACATGGTGGGGAATGGATGACCTGGAAATCTTTGAATAGGCTGAGATCAGGATTGGATAGATCAAGGTTTAATCTGACAGGTGGGGCTACAGTATAGAAAATGACATCAAGTGTGATTGTGGAGTAATCCAGATTGTCCAGCAAATGCTTCAGTGTTGACTGTGTCCAGCCTCCTGTGTTGCAGAAGACCTTCATCAAGCAACAGAAAATGGACTGGAAATGGCCAAATTTTAGTCAAAGACTATATGACATGTTAACTGTGAACCTATGTATGTTTCTGACCCCCCCCCCCCCCCCACACACACACACACTGTTACCTAGGCTGGCTCACTACTATTAAACCATTTCTTAAGGGCACAATTCAACAGCACCCTATGTTGGCAGATGAGCCACTAAATTCATGAAATGGTTGTGTGCTTGACCACCAGTTGGTAAATAGCAGCAAATTAAGTCAGCCAATAATTAAGTTCATTTTGATATCGTAACTCAACTGGTACATTGCAAATGATTAGCTTTCATTAGAAGATAAAGCACTAGTTGTCCACGTGAAGCTGCAGTGCATCATCCAGAAAGATAGTTTCAGTAGGCTCTTGGATGCTGGTTGCTGTTCAGAGAACTTGCTCTTCTCCACCAGACATGGTTTCATGTGTGCTTCCAACACTAAGATATGCAGATTAGTGTAGCCTCATGCAACAGAGCTTTTTCTATGAGACACTCATATTTTTTTAGCAGTGTAGCTGCTCAAAAACTTTCCCGCACCTCAGTTCTGTCTACTTTATTATTGTTTGCAACCATTAGAAGTGGCCAATCTCTCAGCAACAAGTATGACAAAAAGTATAACTTGTACTGGCAGTGTGACCTGACCACTTTCAAGGCCTACAATTCCAGTTGGAACACATGGTGGGAATTATTGCCATGAGAAAAAATAAGATGAAACAACCAGCCTCATCTCTCAGCAGTGAAAGACTAACAGAGTCTTGCAGAGATATTGGAGATGCCACCTTCATCTCTCCCCCAGTCTGTGGTTTTATGCCCTAGTAAATACATCTACTACTCAAGCCTCTGCTTTCTCATCCAACACATCATTTTCTGCTTAGTATTACCCCAGAGAATAAGTGTAGCATGAAACTGTGCCTATTTGGATGAGAAAAGCTTCAATATCCTCTCCTGTCGGCTGTCAAAAGATGAAAGTCTTGTCCCTATAGAAAGTTACCCCCTCCTTGCCTCAATATCAGACCACTAATCCCTTAGTCAACACTTAAAACCTGCCATCATACTTTGTAGATTCAATCACAGGCTTCATCGATTCTGTGATGGTCTCAGGTGCATTGAGATCGAAATTCAGTCTGATGTGATGTTATCTGGACACGTGTTAACAGGTCTAGGTGAATTTAAGTTAATTATTGGATATTTTTACCAGCCACGGAATTCCACTGTAACAGTTTTCGAATCATTCAAAGAAAGTCTATGCCCAGTAGTGTGGACATAACCAGATCATTCTGTATTAGCTGGAAGTGACTTTAACCTACCGAGTATAGACTGGGACATCTATGGATTTGTTGCAGGTGGTACAGACAGGAAGTCTTGTAAAATACTTTTGAACACATTTTCCGAAAACTGTCTTGAGCAGCTAATTCAACAGCCCACACATAGTGGAAATATTTTAGACTTTGTAGCTACAGGCAGGCTTGACTTTATCGACAGTGTCTGTATAGAGACAGGGATTAGTAATCATGATGTCATCATAGCATTGATGATTACTAAAGTTAATAAATCCATTAAGAAGGCCAAGAGAGTGTTTTTACTACAAAGAGCTGATAAGCAGCAGTTAGCATCCCACTTGGAAAATGAATGGACATCATTTAGTTCCAGTATGATTGGCACAGAGGAATTATGGACAAAGTTGAAACTAGAATGAGATTTTCACTCTGCAGGGGAGTCTGCGCTGATGTGAAACATTCTGGCAAATTAAAACTGTGTACCAGACTGAGACTCAAACTCAGGACCTTTGCCTTTTGCAGGCAAGTGAGCTACCCAAGTACGACTCACGCCCCATCCTCACAGCTTTGCTTCTGCCAGTACCTCGTCTCCTACTTTCTTAATTTTACAGCTCTCCTGCGAACCTTGCAGAACTAGCACTCCTGAAAGAAAGGTTTGCAGGAGAGCTTCTGTAAAGTTTGGAAAGTAGGATACAAGGTACTGGCAGAAGTAAAGCTGTGAGGACGGGGCGTGAGTCATGCTTGGGTAGCTCAGATGGTAGAGCACTTGCCCGCAAAAGGCAAAGGTCCCGAGTTTGAGTCTCGGTCTGGCACACTGTTTTAATCTGCCAGGAAGTTTCAAAGTTGAAACTGATTGTAAATTATGCCCTGGAGAAGTATGTGCCAACTAAGTGGATTAAGGATGGAAAGGACACACCATACTTTAATAAAAAAAATACGGAAATTGCTGAGGAAGCAGGAACTGTAGCACTCTCAGTTCAAACAGAATGCACAAATGATGACAGGCAAAAGTTAGTAGAAATTCGAGCATCTGTGAAAGGATCAACGAGCGGAGCATACAACTACCACTGACGTATCTTAGCAAAAGGTCTTGCCAAGAACAGAAGAAAATTCTTGTCCTGTGTAAAATCACTAAGCAGGTTGAAGGCTTCTATCCATTCCCTCATTGAACAGTCTGGTGTTGCAACAGAAGACAGCAGGAGGACAGCTGACGTTTTAAATATTGCATTTCAGAAGTCATTCATGTGAGAGGAGCATACAAACATACCACTGTTTGACTGGTGTACAGACTTCTGTATGGTTGACATACTTAGAGGCATACTTGGCATAGAGAAGCAACTGAAAGGGTTGAAAAAAAATAAGTTGTCAGACTCACAATGCAGTTTTACAGTTTCTTCTGCATTTATCCCTTACTAAGCTTCTACATCTACTACTCTCAGAATTACATTTAAGTGCCTGGCAGAGAGTTCAAAAAAGCACTGTTCTCTGTTCTTCCACTCTTGAATAGCCAGCAGTAAAAACAAACACCTATATCTTTCCGTGCAAACTGTGACTTTCCTTGTTTTATTATGATAATCATTTCTCCCTATGTAGATTGGCATCAACAAAATATTTTTGCATTTGTAGGAGGAAGTTGGTGACTGAAATTTCATGAGAAGATCCTGCTGCAATGAGAAACACCATTGTTTTGATGATGTCCACCCCAAATCCTGTATCATGTCTGTGACACTCCCTCCCCTATTTCTCAATAATACAAAACATGCAGCCCTTCTTTGAACTTTCTTGGTGTGCTCCAGTAACTCTATCTGGTAAGGATCCCACACTGTGCAGCAGTACTCCAAAAGAAGACGGACAAGCATAGTGTAGGCAATCTTTTTAGTAGAGCTATTGCATCTTCTAATTATCCTACCAATAAAAAGCAGTCTTTGGATCGCCTTCCCCACAACATTTGCTATGTATTCTTTCCAATTTAAATTGTTCATAATTGTAATTCCTAAGTATTTAGTTGAATTTATGGCCTTTAGATTTGATGGATTTATCATATAACCAAAGTTTAACAGATGCCTTTTAGCACTTGTGTGGATGACTTCACACTTTCCTTTATTTAGGGTCAATTTCAAATTTTCACACCCTGCAGATATCTTATCTTAATCATTTGGCAATTGGTTTTAATCTTCTGATGACTTTACTTGATGATAAATGACAGCATCATCTGAAAACAACCTAAGATGGCTACTCAGATTTTCTCCCAAATCATTTATATAGATAAGAAAAAGACAGAGGGCCTACAACACTACCTTGGGGAACACCATAAATCACCTGTGCTTTACTTGATGACTTTCCATCAATTGCTGTGAACTGTGACCTCTCTGACAGGAAATCATGAATCCACTCGCATAACTCAGATGATATTCTACAAGCACACAATTTGGTTACAAGCCACCTTTGAGATATGGTGTCAAAAGCCTTCTGGAAATCGAGAAATACAGAATCAATTTGAAATTCTTTGACAATAATGCTCAACGCTTCATGTGAGTAAAGAGCTAGTCGTGTCTCACAAAAAGATCGTTTTCTAAATCCATGTTGATTGTGTGTCAATAGACCATTCTCTTTGAGGTAATTCATAATGTTCAAACACAATATACAGTCTAACATCCTGCACTGTGCCTTCATTAATGATATGTGCCTGTAATTTAGTGGATTACTCCTACTGCCATTCTTGAATATTAGTGTGACCTGTCCAACTTTTCAGTCTTTGGGTACAGATCTTTTGTATAGCATGCTGTTGTATATGATTGTTAAGTCTGGAGCTATTGCATCAGCATACTCTGAAAGAAACCTAACTGGTATACTATGTGTACCACAAGAATTGCTTTTTTATAAGTGATTTAAGTTGATTCTCTGCTTCAAGGATATCTACTTTTGAGTTACTCATGTTGACAGTTGTTGATTGGTTGGTTGGGGGAAGAGACCAAACTGCGAGGTCATCAGTCTCATTGGATTAGAGAAGGACAGGGAAGGAAGTCGGCCATGCCCTTTCAAAGGAACCAACCTGGCATTTGCCTGGAGCGATTTAGGGAAATCACGGTAAACCTAAATCAGGCTGGCCAGACATGGGATTGAACCGTCGTCCTCCCGAATGCGAGTCCAGTGTGCTAACCACTGCGCCACCTCGCTCGGTGACAGTTGTTATTGATTCTAATTCTGGAATATTTACTTTATCTTCTTTGGTGAAGGAATTTCAGAATACCATATTTAGAAACTCTGCTTTAGTGGCACTCTCATCGATAACATTTCCACTGCTATTGTGCAGAGAAGGCACTGATTGTGTATTGCTGCTAGCATACTTTTTGTTTATAGACAAAGTTTTGTTGTGGAAACTACTACAATCATCTCACATTGAAGCCCATACTACATTTCAAGCTTCTGAAAAAGATCGTCAATCTTCAGGGTTTTGCATTCATTAAAATTTGGCATGCTTTTTTTTGTTGTTTCTACAACAGTGTTCTGACCTGTTTTGGGTACCATTAGGACTGCTTCTGTCATTTGTTAATTTCTTTGGTATAAATCTCTCAACTGTTGTTGATACCACTTCTCTGAATTCAAGCCACATCTGTTCTACACTTAAATTGTTGATTTGGAAGGAGTGTAGATTGTTTCTCAGGAAGGTGTCAAGGGAATTTTTATCTGCTTTTTGAATACATATATTTTTTGTTTATTTTTGGTTGATTTGGGAGTTACAGTATTCGGTCTTGCTATGACAACACTTGTGTTCTCTAATCTCTGTATTCATTTTGATTCTTGTTATTAGCTCAGGATTATTTGTTGCTAAAAAGTCAAGTGTGTTTCCACAACTGTTTACTATTCGAGTGGGCTCATGAACTAACTGCTCACAATAATTTTCAGAGAATGCTTTCAGCACAATTTTGGATGATGTTTTATGTGTACCTCTGGATTTAAACATGAATTTTTGCCTATATATTGAGGGTAAATTGAAGTAACCACCAACTATAATTGCATGAGGCAGGTACATATTTGAAATTAGACGCAAGTTTTCTTTGAACCTGTCAGCAATTTTATCATCTGAGTTGATGGCAATATGTTGGTTTGGGTGCATGACATTAAGGTCTTTCGTGTCCATATGAAAATGTTATGAGATGTGTGTGGTTTAAGTGTGCAAAATGATTAAAATTGTAACTTCATCCACATTGCCTGCCATGTTGTAGTTAGGTAAAACGTTTTCATCAGTCTACACATGATTACGGCTTATTTAATTATTTTTTAATTATTTAGGCTATGATCCTTTTGTCATTTACTGTAAATGTGTCTGAAGCTGAGAATAATTGGGTCATTAATACATCATTACAAGATGCTTGCATAACCAGGATAATTCCTTCCTTTTGCACATTATGAATTTTACCTTCTCTCCTATGGTTTTGTTCCTACAGATGTTACCAGAAAATTAAATGCACTAAGTTATTTTGAGTTGTCTGTATATTAACTGTGTATATCCAGCAGTAAAAATTGACAACCATTTGAAACATTATTCCTGAAATTTGTCACTGTCACTCGTATGCATATCTCTGTTGCAAATAGACCAAAAGTAGTATTCAGAAGTAGAGGAAATGTTCCTCAAAATGCAATATTTAATGTCTTGTTGAGAGAAATACATTGTCATATTTGCAGTGTGTGTCTGTATGAGATGAGTGGTACCATAAATGTCTCAGATATTCATGCCCTCTTTTTAAAACATGGCTTCAGTAGTTAACTTTCATAAATGAGAGGAAACATCAGCTGCAGTGTTGTGATACAGCTGCTTTGCCTGGCAAGGCTAAATTACTGTAAAGATGCCAGCCAGGACAAACAAAAGAAGCACAGTGAAAGGAAGTCAGATAGGGGCTGGCAAAGTGGTCTTACTATGCTGATGCTGCAAGTACTGCTGTGCTGGCTTGAGGTAGTTGTCACATGTTCAGGTCCTGATGGCAAAGTCAGAGCCATAATATCATTGACACATCAGAAATACAGAAGCCACTGTGGTGTTGGTTACCTGCTTGCCACATGGACTTGCACCATGACTCTGTTCTGGCTTATGTGTTGAGAAATAATGCCTTGGCAAAACGTGATGAGCCCAGACATATAAATACTGTCCAGTTTACGTTGTCAGTATCAGTCACTGCTCATAACCAACTACTAGCTACTAGGGAAGACTATGTCAGTCATCATCCTGAAATGGGTTGTCTAGCTGCCAGTGGCAGGCACTGTCTTCACTAAGCTGCAGGTCTGATCCCACTGAGAAAAGAACTGGTGCCCAAGCCAGAGGGTCACCTGCTGGCTGACTTCCACCAGCTGTTGGTCCCAAACAGAGGGGTGACTGATTTGTGCATGAGCCTGCCTAGCTGCCTTTTGCAGACAAACTCCACTGCTGTCAATTCACTTCACATGGGCACACTTTGCCCTGCCAGCTGCTTCACCACCTATGCTGGGGTCCCCTTGTCACTCTTCAGGGCCAATGCCTGATTCTAGCCACCAGCAGCAACAAGAGAAATGCTGCAAATTGTTGAATAAACTACTGAAATTGCTACCTACTTGATTTATCAGAAATCTAATAGCAACCTATGACATTGTTTGAAAAAGTGTTGTATTCGAAAATTTCATTTGTTTCATCATACCACAAAACACCAGTTAAACTGAACTGAGTGCTACAATCAAAGAATCAACAAAAAACTGGACAAGCTGGAGTAGGACACACACACTGAGGGTTCACTACAAACTTAATTATCTGTGTAGAGAATTTATCAATAAATTCTGATCAGTGAGTTTGTGAGTATCAAAATATGTATCATAAATGGGTATATCTTTTCATTGCATTGACTGGAAAGCTTAAATGTTTTATAACACCAAGGGACTGTAGACCTTAGTACTACAAGTAGTTTCAGTTACAAATTGTTATTTAATCATGTCTGACTTTTATGGTGTAGATTGAAGGATGATTAGAGTTTCGTGTCTCATCGTTGATGAGGTGATTAGAGTCTCTAATGGCAAAGTGGCCTTATTATGCTGATGCTGCAAGTACTGCCATCCAGACCTTGTGGTAGTTGCCACACATTCAGGCCTCAACGGCAAAGCCAGATCCGTAATATCATTGACACAGCGGAAAGACACAAGCCTCTGTGGTGTTGGTGACATGGCCTCACACCATGTCTCTTTTATGGCTTATGTGTTGAGAAATGATGCCTTGGCAAAACAGTGATCAGACCACCATGAGGAATAATGCAGAAAAAAAAAAATCACAGATGTCCTTTTCAATGAAACTGCCCAAGCATTTGGCTTAAGCAGTTTTAGTGAAACTATGCAAAACCTAAATCTGCATGACCAGACAGGGGATTGCACTTCAGTCCACTTGAAATAAGTCCAGTGTCTTAACAACTGTGCCACCTCACTCAATTTCACATTGTAACACATGTACCGAGAAATGACACTGAACATGTGTGTTAACATTTTCATGTGGATTTTTGTTGAATTAGTTAAAAGCCACTCTAGTTGCTGTTGAGAACTTTACTGAGTCCACTGACAGCCTTGGCCTTTATATGAAGAATTTTCAAGTGATTCTAATTAAAATGCTCTGAATTATATTTGAACTAAAAGTTACTTAAATATTGTCACAGTACCCTATGAAAACATGTAAGCAATTCTGGAGAATAAACTGGTGCTGGGTGTGAACTTAATAGCGATAAGCCTCAAATGTTTTGTAAGGCTACCAAAAATGTTAAGTATGGAAGTTACTTGTTACAAATCCAGCTTCATGGTGAAAGTGTACAAAGCCCTTGAACATTGCCTCTTTCGACAACTCCCTGGAAGCCTCCCAACATCCTTGTTCAGTGACATGCTAGCCAATCTTGTCCTTAGCCATAACTTTTGATTTGATTTGATTTTTTATTTGTCCAGTTTTATTATACAGCACAAATTGTACAATTGATATTGGACAGGTCAAAGATAAGTTACAATAATATGTAGTATTAGCAAAATAGTAGGCAAATTAAAAATAGGTACCTATTACAATTAATTTTGTTACATATTCAGAAATTCTCTGACAGAATAGAAATGGTGCTTTATTAGAAAGGCCTTTAGTTTAGCTTTAAATATTGGATGAGTAGCATTTTTTATTTCCTCTGGTATCTTATTGTGTAGTATTACACCAATGTTAATTACACTCCTCTGATAGGTGGTTGTTATGTGATATTTTTTATGTATATTTGGTTTCCCTCTGGTATTATAGTTGTGTACATTTTTGTTCTGTAGCAGTTTGCCTGTTTTCAGGAGGTAGTCCCTAGTGAAAAAGATAGATTCATAAATGAATAAACTTGGAACATTTAGAACACCAAGCTCAGTAAAATGGGATTTACAGGACTCCATCTTTTTAAGGCTACAAATTATTCTTAGAGCTCTTTTTTGCATTCTAAAAACCTTTACACTGTGAGTTGAGTATCCCCAGAAAATGATCCCATATCGGACTAGTGAGTGGAACAGTGCATATTATGCCTGAGTGCCAAACAGATCAGGGGAATAGCTGACACAGTCTTTACTAAGCAGTGGGTCTGCCTGCTGCCGCTGGATGCCACTGGGAGATGAACTGTTGCCTTCCTACCAGTAGACCATTTGCCAGCTGACTTCCACCAGCTGTGAGTCCTGAAACTGGGGGTCCCTGGTTCATGCCTGTACCTGCCTAGCTGTCTTGTGCAGAGAAACTTTACTGCAGGTAATTAGTCCTGCATGGGCACATATTACCCTGCCAGATGCTGTCACCGCCTATGCTGGGGTCCACAGTTTGCCTCTGCATGCTCTAGTGCATTAGCTGCTCCTCTTGAGACTGTCTGCTGTGTGTCACCCTGCTAGAGGTCCTGATGGCAGTATGCTGTAGCCTGTATGCTTTCTCAGGGAGACAACGATGCCCTCAAAGACTGGGCATTCAAATCTGGACTATCAGAGGAACAGCTCTGCCACCCACTGTAGAGGAGAATTCATCCACTTCCTCCAACAGCTTAACTCCTTTTCCATATATATTCATCTAGACCTCAGTGCAGGATGCACCAAAGCATGCAGAATCAAACCATGGACCCCAGCATAGGTGGTGATAGCAGCTGGAGGGCAAAGGGTGCCCACATGGGGTTAATTGACAGCAGTAGAGTTTGTCTCCACAGGGCAGCTAGGCAGGCTCAGACACAAACCAGTGATCCCCACGTCTGGGACCAACAGCTGGTGGAAGTCAGCCAGCAGGTGGCCATCTGGCTGGGGCACCAGTCCTTCTCCTAGTGGCATCCAGACAGATGCACCAGGCAGACCTGCAGCTTAGTGAGACAGTGCCTGCCACTGTCAGCTAGCTGACACATTTCAGGACGATGACTGATATAGTGTTTCCGTAGTAGCTAGTAGCTGGCTACAGGCAGTGACTGATACTGACAATGTAAAATGTACAGTATTCATACAGCTGGGCGCATCACTGTTTTGCCAAGGCATATTTCTCAACACATAAGCAAGAATGGGACATGGTGTGAGGTCATATGCCTCATAGTACTTAACAGTGTATTGTCATTGATGTCTTAACCTCTCTGACGCCTTTCCCCTCATCTTTAGCTTCCCTACCTCCACCAAACAGTCTGAATTGTGAGTGCCCAGCCCCCCTCCCTTCCCCCCCTCTTGACCAACTCCCCAACCAATTCCTCTTACCTTCCTAAAGAAGGAATACATTTCTCCAAAAATTACAAGTGCTCTATTCTATTTTAAGAGTTTGTGTCTGCAATTATGGGAGTTGATACTTCTGCAGATAATTGTGGGCAAATCTTTCTGTCAGGTCATGATTTTAACAACTATTTGGATTTGAATTGTTCCTTTTCTACAAACTGCATGGCTCATTTTAATTTCTCTAGTTTCATTCTATGTCCATAAACTGTTTGATTTTTAACAGCGTCTTTCGGTATGAAGACAAATGGTCACATAAAATCAATAAAATGGGGTTGTAACTGGCGACTGAAGATACAGTTCATTCCTTTTTATAGTAGTATCTCCATCTTTAGCTGTAATACTGTATATACTGCATCATTAGAAAGTCATTTGACACATTAATGATTTTACAGTTTCCTGTTTGCAAGTTAAAAAAGACTGAGGTTAATGTTTTCCATTTCTTTCTTCTTTCATTACACATTGTGTTCCATAAATTCCATAATGAATGAGAGCCTGAGGGACATGAAATGAGGCAAGTTATATATTAACAGCCAGAAGCAGTCACTGCAGGCTACTTCTGTAAGGTATATTAACATTAAAGTTTTACCATCCATAATTTACTCACACTGAGATTTATGATAATTACTTCTACACATCACATATTCTCACAGGGGATAGTAATGGTCAAAATTAGAAAAAAACAGCCCTATAAACATATGTCCAGAAACAAATGTTAAATGCAATTACCACTCAGTCTTACAGATCCTTCACCTCCCATTCTCTAAGAACTACAGGCTTATGCAATCACATCTGGCTGCCCTTGGATTTGGTGACAAGCTTCAAACACACATTGCTGCAAAATGTGGAAGTTGCAGATGGGTTCGAATAAATCAATAACTTTAAATTTCTCCATAACCAAAAATTTAAGGAATTATTACTTGCTGAACAGGAATACCATTCTACTGGGATTCCTTGAGCAATTCATTGCTCGTTACATGTTTGTGTTAGTTTCTGTCATACGTGGCATAGAAATTGGAGTGGTGCCCCATTGTGCATAAACCATATCCATTGTCTTTCTTGCAGAGTAGCTCATTAACTGGTACCACAGGTAATCTGTTACACAGAAATGGCAATGAACTGCACCTCTTAATTTGTCCAGTAAAGTGCACGGTCATATGAGTCCGTCACCCACAATTCCTACCCACACATTGATATTGAAATGAATCTGATGCCTAGAAGCCTAGCTGCCACAATTGCTTAAAGATTTGTATCTGCCACCATGTGGTTATTGTGGCAGTTCATTATCCCACTCTGGGAAAACAGCACCTCATTCATTAATAAAATGCAAGCTGTAAACTGTGGATTTTCAGCACTCTGGTATAACTGTAATCTGGTGTGGTGGTCTTGTGGTGAGATACCTTGCACACACTGCAAGTGATATGGATAAAGTAACTACCTGTGCAGAACTGTCCTTGCAAAGAGCTTGGTTCATGCCTATAGAGGCTCCAGTTACTAAGACACGTGCTTCAAGATCATTTACTACATCTCATAACACCTGCTCCTCCATATCCTCTTGTTAACTGTGTGAAGTCTACCATGATGCTTTGTCATTGTCCCAAATGATACCACATCTGTAAATTGTTGGGAAAACTTGCTGAACACTTGTTTTCAGATTAAATGTTGCATGGGAGGTGTTTTTTGGCATACATGACATTTTCCTGTGTTTGTGCCATTTGCCACATGGAAAAGTAAGACAAACACAATGAATAAGAAATGACCAATGAACATCAATACAAGGACAGTGTGTGCCTCTGAGTACTGACTGTTGTCAACAAAAGTAAAGAGACCCATACCTCAAGAAGTGTTTGTTTCCAGACACATGTTTACAGGACTTTTTTCTAGTGTTCATCAGCACTATCTCCTGTAATAACATGGGACATTAAAAACACCCTGTACATGTAATTATATGTATACATTAAGAAAAGAGGAGTTACTATCAAAAAAACTGCTTGTCCTCTTACACTATTGAATGCTTTTTTTTTTTATCTACTACATTATGCACTATTTGCATAACTTTACACTGAATGCTTAAGGCTGTCTCCATACTGGCAAAATCAAAACATGCTTAATGCAAACATGAGAGTACACAGAAATTACAACCTATAAATATCCATAGCAGGCAATGTTATGTAACAATTGTGGCTAGTGAGAAGACACCAGATAACAGCCTAATAAAATCACTTTTCAGTGATCAAACATTTGGTTTCTTGAGACAGTAGTGCTTAATACAGCAAACAGTAATACTGAAATCAGCTACTCAAGTTTCTGAAGTGGCAGTAGTTCAGAAAACCTGTACATTGTAACAGAAGAACATTTATATGGTTGTCATCAGTATTATCAAATAATTAACAGCTTATCCCAATCCAACATTGCTCACTGTGATGAAGATTGCTTTTTACGTATGATATAATTTTATGGGTAGAAAGGGAGACTAATACCTATTCTAAGAGAATATGATAAAATTGCTCTAGAAACTTGGCCAAGTAAATCCAGGCCAAATTTTATAATGTAGTGACTGTTTTTCTTAGTATGACAGTGATATCATTTTTGTGGAATGAAGAAGCTGTTTCTTCACATTGGAGCCAAAGTACAGGTGAAAACAAGCACCAGTAACTGTAAATCATTGTAACTGGGATATTTACTAGTATGAGTTTGCAACGTGATGTTCCTTCACTGTTGGTCCAGATTGTCCCACTCCTCAATGACGATTCGGCATAGATCACTCCAAGTGGTTGGTGGGTCACGTCATCCATGAACAGCCCTTTCCAATCCATCCCAGGCATGTTCGATAAGGTTCATGCCTGGAAAACATGCTGGCCACTTCAGTTGAGCGATGTCATTATCGTGAAGGAAGTAATTCACAAGATGTACATGATGGGGGCATGAAATGCTGTCAATGAAGATGAATATCTCGCCAATATGCTGCTGATATGGTTGCACTACCGGTCGGAGGATGGCATTCACGTATCATACAGCTATTATGGTGCCTTCCATGACCACCAGCCGCACACAGAGGCCCTACATAATGCCACCCATAAACAGCAGGGAACCTCCACCTTCTGCACTCGCTGGACAGTGTGTCTAAGGCGTTCAGCTTGACTGGGTTGCCTCCATACACGTCTCCGACGATTGTGTGGTTGAAGGCATACGCAACACTCATTGGCAAAGAGAACATGATGCCAATCCCGAGCGGTCCATTCGGCATGTTGTTGGACCCATCTATACCACGCTGCTTGGTGTCGTGGTTGCAAAGATGGACCTTGCTATGGACGGCGGGAGTGAAGTTTCGCGTCATGCAGCCTATTCCGCACAGTTTGAGTCATAACATGACAACCTGTGGGTGCACAAAAAGCATTATTCACCATGGTGGTGTTGTTGTCAGGGTTCTTCCGAGCCATAATCCATAAGTAGTGGCCATCCACTGGAGTAGCGGCCCGTGGGCGGCCTGAGTGAGGCCTGTCATCGACAGTTCCTGTCTCCCTGTATCTCCTCCATGTCAGAACAACATCACTTTGTTTCACTCCGAGACGCCTGGACACTTCCCTTGTTGAGGGCCCTTCTTGGCACAATCGAACTGTGGTATTGATCATCTAGGCATGGTTGAACTACAGACAACACGAGCCACGTACCTCCTTCCTGGTGGACTGACTGGAACTGATCGGCTGTTGGACCCCCCCTGTCTAATAGGCAGTGCTCGTGCATGGTTGTTTACATCTTTGGGCCAGTTTAGTTACATCTCTGAACAGTCAAATGGACTTTGTCTGTGATACAATACCCACAGTCAGTGTCTATCTTCAGGAGTTCTGGGAACTAGGGTGACGCAAAACTTTTTTTTGATGTGTGTATATGTTTTTCCTAAATGATATTGAGAAGACATCAAGACAATTCTGTCAATTATGCCATCAGCTATTCCTTTCTCATCTCTGACAGAATTAAGCGTGTATTACAACTCTGATGATCTTTCTGTTGACAAGGCAATAAACTCTAACAAAAAGAAAGTAAGTCAATCTGGATCATATTACAAACAATTAATGAGATACTGTGAGTATCGTAAAACTTATTAAAAATGAAGAAATATTTGACTGTCTCAAACAGCAATGCAAACAAAAGAGTGATATAAATTAAAAGAAGTCCTTAAAAATCCACTGCCCTCTTCAGTGAATTTATTTTAGAAAATGACACATAGTTTGATGAGTGTCAGCCTCTCATTTCTTATTTTGCCTAACATAAGGACAACACATACCTCTCGTAAACTAGATTATAAATCAGCCAGTACTGTTCCTGTGATCAGCCTCAATCTTCAGCCAAGGAACAAAGGGTGTCCATACTAACAAGTTGTGTATTAAGCTATCAGTCATCATCCGACAGGGAACTAATTACATATGATGTTCTACAAGATTCCGTCTTGGGGCTTTCTTTTTCTTCATGTAATAACAACATTACCAAATGCCAAGTTTATTTGTTCAGAATTTCTACAATAGCCATTGACATACATGCAGCAATCAGTACTACAAGCTATTGTTATACCTTTGCATAAAATAGGGTATAGATCTGATGTCCAATCTCCCTTCTACCGTCCAATCTCCCTTCTAACAGCTTTATCCAAAATTTTTGAGAAAGTAATGTATTCAAGAGTAGCTTCACATATCTGTAAAAATGAAGTACTAACAAAATGTCAGTTTGGTTTCCAGAAAGGTTTTTCAACAGAAAATGCCATATATGCTTTCATCAATCAAATTTTGAATGATCTGAACAACCGAACACCACCCATTGGGATTTTTTGTGATCTCTCAAAGGCTTTTGATTGTGTAAATCATGAAATTCTGCTAGACAAGCTCAAGTATTGTGGCATGAGTGGGACAGTGCACAAATGGTTTAATTTGTACCTAACTGGAAGAGTGCAGAAAGTTGAAATAAGCAGTTCTCATAATATGCAAAGATCAGCACATTCCTCAAACTGGGGAACTATCAAGAATGGGGTTCCACAAGGGTTGGTCTTGGGTCCTTTGTTGTTCTTAATATATATTAATGACTTGCCATTCTATATTCATGAAGATGCAAAGTTAGTTCTCTTTGCTGATGATACAAGTATAGTAATCACACCTGACAAACAAGAATTAACTGATGAAATTGTCAATAATGTCTTTCAGAAAATTACTAAGTGGTTCCTTGTAAACGGACTCTCACTGAATTTTGATAAGACACAGTACATACAGTTCCGTACAGTAAATGGTATGATGCCATTAACAAATATAGACCTTAATCAGAAGCATATAGCTAAGGTAGAACATTCAAAATTTTTCGGTGTGTCCATTGATGAGAGATTAAATTGGAAGAAACACATCGATGATCTGCTGAAACGTTTTGAGTTCAGCTACTTATGCAATAAGGGTCATTGCAAATTTTGGTGATAAACATCTTAGTAAATTAGCTTCCTATGCCTATTTTCACTCATTGCTTGCATATGGCATCATATTTTGGGGTAATTCATCACTGAGGAATAAAGTATTTATTGCACAAAAGCGTGTAATCAGAATAATAGCTGGAGTCCACCCAAGATCATCCTGCAGACATTTATTTAAGGAACTAGGGATATTCACAGTAGCATATACTCTCTTATGAAATTTGTTATTAACAACCAAACCCAATTCAAAAGTAATAGCAGTGTGCATAACTACAATACTAGGAGAAAGGATGAGCTTCACTATTCAAGATTAAATCTAACTTTGGCACAGAAAGGGGTGAATTATACTGCCACTAAAGTCTTTGGTAACTTACCAAATAGTATCAAAAGTCTGACAGATAACCAACAAGTATTTAAGAAGAAATTAAAAGAATTTCTGAATGACAACTCCTTCTACTCCATAGAGGAATTTTTAGATATAAATTAAGAAAAAAAGAAAAAAACAAAAAATTATAAAAAAAAAAACAAAAAAATAAAAAAGTTGTTGTTGTTGTTGTTGTGGTCTTCAGTCCTGAGACTGGTTTGATGCAGCTCTCCATGCTACTCTATCCTGTGCAAGCTTCTTCATCTCCCAGTATCTACTGCAACCTACATCCTTCTGAATCTGCTTAGTGTATTCATCTCTTGGTCTCCCTCTACGATTTTTACCCTCCACACTGCCCTCCAATGCTAAATTTGTGATCCCTTGATGCCTCAAAACATGTCCTACCAACCGATCCCTTCTTCTAGTCAAGTTGTGCCACAAACTTCTCTTCTCCCCAATTCTATTCAATACCTCCTCTTTAGTTACGTGATCTACCCACCTTATCTTCAGCATTCTTCTGAAGCACCACATTTCGAAAGCTTCTATTCTCTTCTTGTCCAAACTAGTTATCGTCCATGTTTCACTTCCATACATGGCTACACTCCATGCAAATACTTTCACAAACGACTTTCTGACACTTAAATCTATACTCGATGTTAACAAATTCCTCTTCTTGAGAAACGCTTTCCTTGCCATTGCCAGTCTACATTTTATATCCTCTCTACTTCGACCATCATCGGTTATTTTACTCCCTAAATAGCGAAACTCCTTTACTACTTTAAGTGTCTCATTTCCTAATCTAATTCCCTCAGCATCACCTGACTTAATTCGACTACATTCCATTATTCTCGTTTTGCTTTTGTTGATGTTCATCTTATATCCTCCTTTCAAGACACTGTCCATTCCGTTCAACTGCTCTTCCAAGTCCTTTGCTGTCTCTGACAGAATTACAATGTCATCGGCGAACCTCAAAGTTTTTACTACTTCTCCATGAATTTTAATACCTACTCCGAATTTTTCTTTTGTTTCCTTTACTGCTTGCTCAATATACAGATTGAATAACATCGGGGAGAGGCTACAACCCTGTCTTACACCTTTCCCAACCACTGCTTCCCTTTCATGCCCCTCGACTCTTATAACTGCCATCTGGTTTCTGTACAAACTGTAAATAGCCTTTCGCTCCCTGTATTTTACCCCTGCCACCTTCAGAATTTGAAAGAGAGTATTCCAGTTAACATTGTCAAAAGCTTTCTCTAAGTCTACAAATGCTAGAAACGTAGGTTTGCCTTTTCTTAATCTTTCTTCTAAGATAAGTCGTAAGGTCAGTATTGCCTCACGTGTTCCAACATTTCTACGGAATCCAAACTGATCTTCCCCGAGGTCGGCTTCTACCAGTTTTTCCATTCGTCTGTAAAGAATTCGCGTTAGTATTTTGCAGCTGTGACTTATTAAACTGATAGTTCGGTAATTTTCACATCTGTCAACACCTGCTTTCTTTGGGATTGGAATTATTATATTCTTCTTGAAGTCTGAGGGTATTTCGCCTGGCTCATACATCGTGCTCACCAGATGGTAGAGTTTTTTCATGACTGGCTCTCCCGAGGCCATCAGTAGTTCAAATGGAATGTTGTCTACTCCCGGGGCCTTGTTTCGACTCAGGTCTTTCAGTGCTCTGTCAAACTCTTCACGCAGTATCTTATCTCCCATTTCGTCTTCATCTACATCCTCTTCCATTTCCACAATATTGTCCTCAAGTACCTCGCCCTTGTATAAACCCTCTATATACTCCTTCCACCTTTCTGCCTTCCCTTCTTTGCTTAGAACTGGGTTGCCATCTGAGCTCTTGATATTCATACAAGTGGTTCTCTTCTCTCCAAAGGTCTGTTTAATTTTCCTGTAGGCAGTATCTATCTTACCCCTAGTGAGACAAGCCTCTACATCCTTACATTTGTCCTCTAGCCATCCCTGCTTAGCCATTTTGCACTTCCTGTCGATATCATTTTTGAGACGTTTGTATTCCTTTTTGCCTGCTTCATTTACTGCATTTTTATATTTTCTCCTTTCATCAATTAAATTCAATAGTTGTTATATTAACTTAATTATGTTGTTAAATTAACTTAATTATGTTATTAAATTAACTTAATTATGTTGTTAAATTAACTTAATTATGTCATGTATTCGAAAATTTGACTCGATCCACATCATTACGTAATATCGTATTCATGATCCATGGAACTAGTATTAATCTAATCTAATCTAATCTTTTAGTCAGCTCAAGATCACTTCAGCTCCTTCTAGTGAAATCTGAAAAACTGTTAACTCCCTTAAAAGCAAAAATTCTCATGAGGATGATAACATTTGAAGCACAATACTAAAAGCATAGTCTTATGATATGGGTACTGTAGTCAGCCATACATTCATGCATCACTTTTATAACAGGGTCCGCGCCTCTTGCAGGAACACAGGACTTGTTGGTAGCAAGTAGGTGAATGAACAGTAGACGTTACTACTGCGTGACAAATTGAGAATTTGAGATGGACAGGAAGCATGTCTGGGTGGCTGAGGCAGTTAAGGCAACCACCCACATTAAGCAGGGAGCAGGAGAATAAGATCTGGTCCAGCAAAAAGTTTTGACTTTCACCACTGAACTATTCCAGTGCCTGATTATGGCTGGTGCTGATCTTTTCCTCAAAATTAGTAGCTTACTTGGCATTCATCTATTCTTTGACGTCATATAGCATAGCTCTCTTGGGCAATTACGCACATAGACACAAAGTATTAATTGCACAGGCATACCAGTAAATAAAGGCAAGGCCTCTGGTCCAGATTGTATACCAGTTAGGTTCCTTTCAGGGTATACTGATACAATAGCTCCATACTTGCAGCAAGAATTTGGAATATATACTTTGTTTGAACATTAGAAATTACCGCAAAGAAAATGATTTATTGACAAATAGCCAACATATATTCAGAAAACATCTTTCTCGGGGAACATAACTAGCTCTTTATTCTCATAAAGTAATGAATGTGGTTGTCAGAGGATGTAAAATTGATTCCATATTTTTTGATTCCCAGCAAGTTTTTAACACCATTCTTTTCAAGTGACTTTTAATAAGGTTGCATGTCTATGGAGTACCACCTCTGGTGTGTGAGTGCATTCATGATTTCCTGCCAGAAAGATCACAGTTCATAGTAATTGATGGAAAGTTATCAAGTAAATCTGAACTAATATCTGGCATTCCCTTAGGTGGTGTTATAGGGCCTCTGATATTCCTGGTCCATATCAACAATTTAGAAGACAATCTGAGCAGCCCACTTAGACTGTTTGTAGATGATGCTGCCATTTCCCATATTTTAAAGTCATTATATGATCAAAACTAACTGCAAAATGATTTAGGCAAGATATCTGTAAGGTGCAAAAAGTGGCAACTGACTCTAAATAATGAGAAGTGTGAAGTCAGCTACATGAGAACTAAAAGGAATCTTCTAAACTTTGATTACATGTTAATCACACAAATCTAAAGGCTGTGAATTCAACTAAGTACTTAAGGATTATAATTAAGAATAACTGGAATGATCATGTAGATAATGTTGTGGGAAAATTGAACCAAAGACCGTGATTTATTCTCAGAACACTTAGAAAATGCAATAGGTCTACTAAAAAGACTGCCTACACTATACTTGTATGTCCTCTTCTATAGTAATGCAGCATAGAGTGGGATACACATCAGATAGGATTGATGGGGTGCACTGAAAAAGTTCAAAGGAGCAGACAACCTTGTAAGTAGGGCAACCACAGTTATAAGTAATCATCTTGGGTACCAATAAACTGCTTCAGCTGTACTTAGTAAGACACAGCATGTGGCCATGTCCTCCTGTTCGTGACTGTG
Source organism: Schistocerca cancellata (assembly GCF_023864275.1). Lineage (NCBI taxonomy): Eukaryota > Metazoa > Arthropoda > Insecta > Orthoptera > Acrididae > Schistocerca > Schistocerca cancellata. The sequence goes on from NC_064629.1 coordinate 725,313,655, forward strand.
TGTAGACTGGAGGAGTGTATCCATCCACCATACTAGATTGGAAATTTAGCCGTTTTATTCAATGACATACCACCTTTTAGTGGTGTTTTGTTCTGATAGACTATGAATTTTGGGCACGAAAGTTTCAAGCTTTTTAGATCTAATGTTTTAGTTACATTTTCACATGAAGAAGCGACTTTTAGTGCCATGAAACGAGTAGTGATCTAAAAAATGGAGAACTAAATACACCTGAAGCAGTTCGTTAGTACCCAAGATGAGTTCAAAGAAGGGAAGCTCATATTGCATTATCATGAAACAGGGGAGAGATTGTCAAAGATATTATGTATGATTTGGGGTGGCAATCATTAAACCAAAGTTGTTTTTCATGTGAAACCAAAGTTGTTTCAAGAGATCTCATGAAATTTCAATCACCAACCTTCTCCTTTGAATGTGAAAATATTGAATTTGCACCCACCTACATAGGGAGAAATGACCATCATAATAAAATAAAAGAAATAAGAGCTTGCACAAAGATTTTTGAGAATTTGTTTTTCCTCTATGCTATTTGAGAGTAGAACGGTAAAGAAATAGCCTGAAGGTGGTTTGATAAATGCTCTGCCAGGCACTTAATTGTGAACTGCACAGTAATCATGTAGATGTAGACGTGTTCTCCAATGATACAATCTGGTGTCCATTATTGAACTTTATGTTGACAGCTGTTCAAAAATAATTGCCTACAGACAACAGCTCACATTACAAAAACTCTCGTATGTAGTTTGTCGCAAATAGTCAGGCACAGTTTACAAATAAATATAACACTCATAAATACAGCACAATGAACAAAAATAGCCTCCACTATGCACAACCTATCCTCACTCTTCCACAGAAAGGAGCAAAGTATGCTGCCATAAAAGTATTTGACCATCTCTTTTGTGTATTAAAGGTGCTGGCAGAGGATGAAAGTCTGAAAAATAAATTGAAATAATTTCTGCTTGACAACTCCTTCAATCCAATAGATGAGTTTATGAGCAGGTAGTATATATGTGGATTGATTACTTTTATCAAATTTTGTTGCACATTAAGGTTAAAGCAGAAAATCCAGTTTTGTAAATGGCCGACACATTACCAGGTTTTCACAAAGAAAATGCATCTTATTTGTGAACATACTGCCCAGATACTACATCATAGTGAGTTGTAAATATGATCCATGAAACAAGTATAAAAACTAAAAAAGCTAGCTAACTAAACTAATGATTATTTTATGTGCTACAGTTTATATACATTTATAAGTTATTTTAACTTATTCCAGTATCCATGAGAATCATTTCACTTAAGATCTGTGCAAGGAACATTAGTGTAACATCGTCTACATCCTTGACATTCTTCTCACTATGGATCTATGGAACAAAAATCTCAAATCTAAACATAAACCAAAGGACAAGTCGTCAAGTGATGGTGGAGGCCAGGCTATAAAATTTCCACAACCAATTTACCAGGTAGAAAAGTGTTGTCAAGTTAGTTAATCCTCCTCTTATAATGCACCACTTCTCCACAACATGCATTAATGCCATTTCACTATTTTTCTCTAGCTTTACTGATAATTTGCTGCAGTTAGTATTCAGCAAAATATTAACTTTTTGGTTGCTAGCATCTTATAGACTGAATATTTTGTGAAGATAAAGGTACTAAATTATCCTCAAAATGGATACATCATCATTGTAAGGGGTGATGATGGAGGCAATCATCAAAAGTTTGAGGATCTATTTGAATTTGATGCAGCAAGTTAACTAAGAACTTTTTATCTAAGATTTCTGATTGCCTCATTCTCTTCCATTATATGCAGAATGTAGATGGCGTTACACCTACCTACTTTGTAGGTTGTGCTGAATTGCTAATCATTTGCATATCCAAACATGTAGTAAACTTCATGGCAATTTGATGTTTGTTGTATGCTGACTCCATGGTGCTGCAATTTTAATAGCCAGCTGTGTGTTCAGGATGTTAGAATAGATACTGATTCTTGTAACTTAATGAGCATGAAGCTCATATATTTAGCTCATTGTTTTCACTATGAGAGTTATGGTCACAACTCCCTCCAGCAAATCAGGCTGCACAGGACAGCATACTTGCCAAACTGGGGGAGTCCACTAGAAACTCAAGCAGCCCCCTACAGAGGTCAGCAGCACAACAGGAACTATGTTGCACATCAGCAATCATGTGGAACAAATAGTGTGCAGCTTCATATTGCAGAAAAAAGACAAGAAATAAGCCATGGTCCATGTTCCAATGGGCACTTACAGTTGTAGCTCCAGTTCATTGCAGCTCATGTGCAGAGGAGCATTGATCTGTTCACCAAACAAACTTCCATGCTCACCAGTGATGAGTACAAGATGGGATCACCAGCGTTTTGACAATGAAAGACATTGCCACAGAGCACACGGGGAAGAATATAGCAATGTTCAATGGTTGGGAACTAATCTCTGAATGGGACTGGCACAAACTAAGACTGTTTGTACAATGATCAAATGAGAGTTGAGTACTTGTGTTACTGAACAAATCAGCGTTTGGGAATAGACATTTGTATTTATTCGGTAGTTGCAATTTATGTATATGCACATGTGATAGTGTTTGTTGAGAGTAGCACCTCTGTTCATGCAGACATATCAGCGACACCTCGTGAGCTGTTGTTAATGTAAAGTTGTCACAGTAGCCACATTGATTGGCACTGAAATGAAGTTACAACAGTTACACTTCCCGGAGATGACATTGTATGGACAAATACAATTGACTTAGCATGATTAGAAAAGCCTGTGAAAAGAATTCAAAGTCTCAGTGGTTTAGAACACCGCAGCATTGAGAAAATTCAGCACAGTAGAAAATTTTCAATCAGTGAGTTATACATAATTTTCACAATTTATATCTAGCCTGGTAGAAAAGTATGCTGTCTAACCAATTTTTTCCAGGCAGTAACTCACAGCAAAGGCTGCTGAAACAGATGAGCAAAAAATAACGTGGACAAGAGGAAGTAAGGAGAATGACACCGGAATTCTATCCATCTGACCAAAGAAGGAAAAATTAGTAAATTACATCAACCAGATGGAGACAGGACAGGGCATCAGGTGAAGTAAAGCAAAGAGCCAATTTGCTACCTAGTACTGGAGCAGAAATTTATAGTACACTTCAACAACTGTTTCCAGACAGGGATCTGGGTGAATTATATAAACATTAAAGAAAAACTATCAGCATTATTCAAAAGTAAAATCCTCATAGCAACAGCATGCCACAGCTTTACAAAGCATACAAGAAATGTTATCAGTCTTTTAAGGGGTTGATTGCTATGCTCCGGGGTGTAGCTACAGATTGTAAATTTAAATGTGAATATCCTGAATGTAATTTTACATATGTGGGTAAGGCAGTAATGGACATGTTAATAGTACATGCACCTGTTGCCAGTTTGAGAAATGAACTAATTAGGTTAAATGAACCAACATTATGAGAGTGTTTAAGTGTTATCCAGTTTTTGAGCAGACAAAATGAACAGAAAGGATGCTGCATAATATGGGAAATGAAGTTTTCAAAACAGAATTTCATGGCTGCAGAAAAGTAGGCAGGAGTACAAGTATACCCCTAAAAAGCTATAAATATGTGATCAGTTAGAAACACAAATAATAGAAAATGAAGTAAAGTGGTGTGCCAAGTGTTTCATTACACGTGGTAGGGAAGTATGCTATTACAAAGAAACAAAATGTTTAAACTGTAGTAATAAAGGGCATAAGGCAGAAGTAGGCCTACAAGAATAAAGTAAGAAAATTAGGTATAATACATAAAATGAAGTAAGTGAAGGAGCAGGCAAAGATTTCAGAAATAAAGTAAACTAAATAATATTGAGTAGTGCTAAACCAGTAATAGTAGGTGTGGAAATAAATGAGAATAAAGTACAGTTCAAAGTAGATACAGAATTTTCCGAAACTATAGCAAAATTGTGCAACTCTAATTTACCAGATCATGTAAGTTAAGCAAATTTAATGATATGTTTTCAAGCCACAGTGACCAACCTACTAAAATAAAAGAATAGTGTGCTGTAAATGCTCAATATAAGAGTACAGTAGTACTAGCAATACTTCAAGTGACACAGTGTCCAGCAGCTACATACATTTTGGGATTCTACCTCATTGGAAAAGTCAGGTTTACAGTCAATGATTCAGCAGATCAGATAGAAGTAATGGCTAAAAAAAGGAATGTGCAAAGCCCTGTACGAGGGTTAGCACTTTAATAGTGGCACCTATTTATTTACAACTTATACAACAGAGATAAATGTTTCAAAGTTTTAATGTCCTTCAAAGTTGTCACCAACATTTCATATAGCCCACTGCTAGCAATGTCGAATTCTTAGAATACCCTCAGTAGCACCAGTTGTGTTGATGGTTTGAGTGGAGCCACCTATTGCTCAATGAATCTCTGTAACAGTTCTGAAGCGACTGACGTGAAATGCTTCCTTCAATTTAGGAATCAAGTTGAAGTCACAAGGGCTTAAGGCTGAGAAGTTTGTTTGGTCGTACAGCACTTTCCAGCCTCATCAATTGAACAAATCAGTTGCAACTTGCACCAGATGCACCTGAGCATTGTCCTGCAAAATTATGGGTGGGTCCTGAAGAGAGTGTTGCCACTTCTTTCTCTAAGCTGGCCACAAGCTGTGTTCCAAAACTGAACCGCTTAGAGAAAGAAGCAGTGACTGGTTTGTTCGAATGATGGGGCCAGGAAGTGCTGCACCATCCATCACACTCCCCAGACTTATGCCCTTGTGATTTCAACTTGATTTCTAAACTGAAGGAAGAACTTCATGACATTAGCTTCAGAACTGTTACAGATATTTGTTGGGCAGTAGACCAGTACACTCGAATTATCTGCTAATGGTATCCTGTAACTTTCACATCACTGGCAATGAATTATACACAATGTTGGTGACACCTCTGAAGGACTGTAAAACTTTGAAACATGTATTTATTTTGTTGTACAAGTTGTAAATAAGTATTTGCCACTATTGAGGATCCAACTCTTGCACAAAGTACAATGGAATTTTTGGTGAAATGTCAGGAAGTGCACAAGGTTACAAGGTGCATACACCGATGAGACGAAACATTATGACCACAGTCCACCATGAGGTTTTATGGTGCCTGGTGGTGCTGAGGTAACATGACGCAGTAAGAGAATTGTATGAGAAGAGCAGAAATGAATGGAAAATCATTGTAGCAACGATAAGAGGCACAAATGCGGAAATCCACTGACTTAAGCAACTCTGATAAATGTTACATTGTTGTGGCCCAGTGCCTGGGAAAGAGCACCTCAGAAATGGTGAAGCTGGTCACCTGTTCTCATGCTACTGTTATGAGCATCTATGCTGAAAGATGCTAAAATCACGGATAGGTGACAAGAAGTTGGATCTCCACACCTCATCACAGAACATAGGGATCAGAGGCTTACCCACTCTCTAAAGCAGGATGGGTGGAGATCTAATGACATAGTACAGTGCTGATGCAAGCATAAATGCTTTGGTGCACATCATTCAGGACACATTGTTGAACATGGTGTTCCACAGCAGAGGACTCATACGTGTCCCCATGTTCATCTAACAACATCATCAATTATGATTACAGTGGTCCCAGTGTCATCAAGATTGGACAGTGGATTTATGGAATTGTGTCCCCAGGTCGGATGAATCCCATTTATTGTTAAAACAGGTCAATTGTCATGTCCAGACAAGCTGGCATCCAGGCAAACAGCTACTTGAAACGTGCATTGTCTCGAAAGGTGCAGGCCGGTGGCAGCAGTATTGTGTTATGGAGTCTATCATCTGGGCTCGCATGGAACCTGTGATAGTAATCAAAGGACCTATGACACTTATGCTTGATGTCTTCCCCAAAAGCAATGGCATCTTCCAGCAGGATAACTGTCCATGCCACAAGGCCAGAATCATGTTTAAATGGTTTGAGAAGGACGATAGTGAGCTCATGTCAATGTCTTGGCTATCAAATTCGACTTATCTGAATTCAATGAAACCCAACTGGGACACTATTGGTCACCAGCTCCGCACCCACAACAAACCGCCCATAAATTATGGGAAGTGCGTGATCTGTGCTTTGGCATCTGGTACCACAATCCTCTGGAAACCAATCAAGTACTTGTCAAAGCCATGGTATGCATAATCACTGCTGAACTGCATTCCTGAAGTGGACAAACATGCTATTAAGTAGGTGGTCATAATGTTTTGGCTCACTCATCAGTGTATATAATCTTGAAACCTAATGCAAACCCAAAGTTTTGCAAGGTTAGACTAATAGCATACACATGCGTGAAAAGGTCAAACATGAATTACACTGCCTTGGAAAATAAAAAAAATAAAAATAAATTAAAGTAAAATCTTTCCAGAAGGTGGGGAGGAAATGAAATTAAACTCCACTGATTGAGAGGGTATTTGAAGATATTTTAGAGATTGCAAAATTGAGTCACATATACAAAGAACTTGGCAGTACGACCACACTTATCACTGTGACGTTACACCCCCTCTGCACAAGATGCATGTACTGATTCAGAGGGGAAGGGTGTCAAAAATCCATTGTATCCTCTCCTGAGGCTATGTGGCTCACAACTGTTGTAACTGGTCCCAGATATCATGGATGCTGGCACTGGTACAGAGTTAATGTCTGAGCTGGTTCCACACATGTACTGTTGGGGGAAGATCTGGGGATCTTGTTGGCCATGGGAGCACCTCAACAGCATGCAGACAGTTCATAGAGACACGTAAAATGTGTGGATGAGAATTGTCCTGTTGCAAAATGGCACAACGATACTGGCTCATTAAAGGTAACACATGAGGATGCAAGACAGCTATGACATACCATTGTGCCATCAGAGTTCCCTCAATCACTACGAGTCATGACCTGAAGTCATGCCTGTATCATGCTGGCAAGAGTAACACCACTGTGCCTCTTCACAACACTGGGAGAAGAAGATCTTTCCAGGTTGGCACCATTCTTGGCAATAATGGTCATCTGGGGTAATGCAGAACATGATATGATGTCATTCATCAGGTTGACAGAAGCAGATGTGAAAGGATTATGATGTACTTGGCGCACAGTTTGCCAATTCTCCCTTGTAGACATGGTCAACCAGAACCTTGACTATGAGTATGCCTACCCTCACATTCCCATGCAGTCCAGCATTGTGCCACTATTACATCCAAATGCCCTACAAATCAGGATATTGCATGATTTGAGCAGCCAGACAAATGGAAACCCACAATGACACATCTTTCAAACTCTGCCAGATGCCCATAATGCTCTCTCACATGAGCACCTAGCATCTCCATATCTTTCACAGTGATCACTCAATTATGTGATGCTGTTCAAGCTCCTTGCATACCCTACCAGGTTAGGTAACAACACTAAACATGAACAACACTAATGCAGTCTGGTGGCTGTTCAGTCTGTCACAGAGAATACCAACTAAATCGTGTACATACCCACTGGTGATATGTGCACAAAGTTACACTGACATCTGATTGTGTCTTCTGAGTGCTTCATCTTATTTTTTTGTTTTTTGTAAGGCTCTATAGATTGTTTAGAAGGAATGGCATAACTGAACCTATTATGAACAGTCCATGGGTCACACTGTTTCTATAAGTAGAAAAAACAAATGGAGAGATATGGCTGTGCAATGACTTCAGATCAACCGTGGATGCACAGTCCCTAATTTATAGGTACTCAACTTCAAGAGGGGAAGACATAATGGCAAAATTAGAGAAAAGAAAACAGTATTCATACATTGATTTGAGAGAATGTTACACTATGTGATCAAAAGTATCCGGACACCTGACTGAAAATGACTTACAAGTTCGTGGCACCCTTCATCGGTAATGCTGGAACTATACAGCGCTAGCCAACCCTTAGCCTTGATGATACTCTCATAGGCATACATTCAATCAGGTGCTGGAAGGTTTCTTGGGGAATGGCAGCCCATTTTTCATGGAGTGCTGCTCTGAGGAGAGGTATCTATGTTGGTCGATGAGCCCTGACATGAAGTCAGTGTTCCAAAACATCCTGAACTTGTTCTATAGGATTTAGATCAGGACTCTGTGCAGGCCAGTCCATTACAGGAATGTAACCACTCCGCCACAGGCTGTACATTATGAAAGGGTGTCGATCATGTTGAAAGATGCAATTGCCATCCCCGAATTGCTCTTCTACATAGGAAGCAAGAACGTGCTTAAAACATCAGTGTAGGCCTGTGCTGTGATAGTGCCACACAAAACAACAAAGGGTGCCCACTCCTTGAAAAACATGACCACACCATAACACCAATGCCTCTGAATTTTACTGTTGGCACTACACACACTAGCAGATGACATTCACTGGGTATTCGCCATACTCACACCCTGCCATCGGATCACCACGTTGTGTACCATGATTCGTCACTCCACACATTTTTCCACCGTTCAGTCAGCCAATGTTTATGCTCATTGCACCAAGCGAGGCATTGTTTGGCATTTACTGGTGTGATGTGTGGCATATGAGCAGCCACTCGATGATGAAATCCAATTTCTCACCTCCTGCCTAACTGTCATAGTACTTTCAGTGGACCCTGATGCAGTTTGGAATTCCTCTGTGATGGTCTGAATAGATATCTGCCTATTACACATTACAACCCTCTTCAACTGTCGGCGGTCTCTGTAAATCAACAGATGAGGTTGGCCTGTACGCTTTTGTGCTGTATATGTCCCTTCACTTTTAGACTTCACTGTCACATTGGAAACAGTGGACCTAGGAATGTTTAGGAGTGTTGACATCTCGCGTACAGATGTATGACAGAAGTAACACCTGATCACCTAATCATGTTTGTCTGTGAGTTCCGCAGAGTGCCTAATGACTACTGAGGTCGCTGATATGGAGTACCAGGCAGTAGGTGGCAGCACAATGCACCTAATGTGAAAAACGTAAGTTTTTGGGGGTGTCCGGACACTTTTGATCACATAGTGTATCTGCGACTCCCACTCGATGGGAAAGCCAGAAGGTAATAGTCATCAACACACTATGTGGCCTCAACAAACATAAAATTTCACCTTTTGGAATAAATTCTGCCCCAACATTGTAACAAAGGTACCTTGACCAATTAATCAGAAACATTCTAGATGCAGCAAATTACACTGATTATACAGTATCATAAAAGATTATAGGGTGCATATGAACTTGAAGCTTAATGCAAAGCCAAAGTTCTGCAATGTTAGACCATTAGCTTACACATTTATGAGAAGGCTAAACAGGAATTACACAAGTGATTCTATTTTAGTGATTGCAAAATCGAATCGCATATGCAAAGAGCTTAGCAGTATGATCCCGCCACAACCCCTTTGGCCTAGACGCATACACTGATTTGGATGGGAAGTGTGTCATGAAGCCATTGTATCTTCTCCTGAGATGATGTGGCTCACAACTGTTGTAACTGCTCCTTGATATCATGGATACTGGCAATGGGACAGAGTTAACATCTGAGCAAGTCCCACACTTGTACTGTTGGGGACAGATCTGAGAATCTTCTTTTCCATGCATTTTATCAAAAACACTTAAGACATTGATAAATATTTGTAAGGCAGGTTCTATGTCTTCTCACCAAGGCACAAGAGAATCTGCAGAAAGACGTGTGTCAACAGCTTCCAGATTGCTTTGCAGAAGGAGGCTTCTCTGAACTGTAACATGACCTGTGACAAAACATGAGTCCTTCACTGATTCCAAAACGAATAGTTCCATCTGTCTCAACATACCAGTCAAACTGAAGGAAAGCCTCATGAATGGCCATCCTCTGACAGCCTGAGAGTTTTATTCTGTAATATTTCAGTTTGGTTTCTGTTTATCAGATGATGCACATGGTACTTAACAGTCCAAATAAATATGCAATTAAAGACATCACAGGCATCTTCAACAACTTACGGCAACCTGCAAGGTTTGCAAAAATGTGAATGCATTCGACAACAGCTTCCACAACTATTGCACTTGCACAAAGGTAGAATGGCTTGCAAGAAAATTGCAAAATCATGAAGAAAATCATCAATGGGACACTCAGAGGGAATGAATTGTGAATATCACTTCCGGGAACAACGTAGAAAATTAATGGATGAGGATGAGCACACCAGTATCAATGCTACATATATGGTGACCTGTCCGCCCCAGTAGCTGAGTGGTCAGCGTGACGGATTGCCGTCCTCTGGGCCCGGGTTCGATTCCCGGCTGGATCGGAGATTTTCTCCGCTCAGGGACTGGGTGTTGTGTTGTGTTCATCATCATTTCATCCCCATCCGGCGTGCAGGTCGCCCAATGTGGCGCCGAATGTAATAAGACCTGCGCCAAGGCGGCTGGACCTGCCCCGCGAGGGGCCTCCCGGCCAATGACGCCAAACGCTCATTTCCATATGGTGACCTGTTGGTGGCCCTCACAGGCAGCACTAGAATCAAGCTAAAATAAATATCCTGTGGTATACTGGAATGTATGCAGGGTGTAGTTAGTCAACAAGGTCACTGCTGCTGGCTGTGGGATGGGGTGGGGGGCAGAAGGTCCAGTACTTCTATAATGCAACCCACGCATTATTACAAGATTGCATTGTAGCAGAGGTGCCTATAGAAGACACTAGAATTGTTGTCCACATATGAATAATTTTCAACTCATGTGGAACCGTTGTTTCAGTGTGCTCAATTTTCTTTTACACTAGAGTAAGTTTTAAAGGCAGTTTGAGAGCTAATAGTAGTTGCGTAGCCACTTTTATAAAATCTCCAATCATGAATAATGAGATAAATTCAGACTCAGAATGCCAAATAATATGGCACTGGTCAAAAACAGTAACCAGTTGTTTCTTTGAGCCATCTGTATCAAACATCAAAGTGGCTAAATGCTTTCCAGAAAGTTTAGAGGACATTTCACGTAAATTTATTTATCCATGAAATCATATTCATGATGTGGGGTACAAGTTATAGCAAGATATAGCTGATGGAACATAAAATGTTTTTGCTACACAGATTTCGAAATACACATGACATACATACATTTACATTTCAATAGTTTCTAAGCAGTGATCTTTATTTTAATAAACAAAGCCAATATGAGAATTATTATTATTTAACCACCTTCACATTCATGGTTAATACATTTTGGATGGAATTAGAGTTATTGGTGATGTAAATTCATCAGAAGAATTTTAAAAAAATGTTGGAACATTATGTTGTGACATTCTTCCTGAAAGAGTTTTTATTGCTTTTGATTGAGCAAAGTAATTTATTATAGAGTATGTTACATACGTGCCTCACACTGCCATGGCATTTACTCAGTCTCAGATTTGTCAGTGAATGTCATAATCACCATGGGTGTGTGACTCATGCATGTCATTATTTGTTTTAAAAAGATGAGGGTACTTATTTATAAATGAAACAATCTCTAAGATGTATATCCATGGGACAGGTAATATTCCCAGTTCTTTACAGGTTGGTTGCCACAACCCTATCAGAGAGATTCCAATTTACCACTGGATGCAGTATACATTAAGTATAAGTAACAGATAGAAAGAGTCATGTTGCATTGACTGTTCTGTCAGTTCTTGGCAGAATATTTTACACATTGTGAATGAAACACAATCAACACTGGTGTAATAGTCTACAATATTGTAGAATATTGCACCAGTGTTTGTGTTTCATTCATAAAGAGTCATGTGATATTGTACTAAATGTCTCTTCTTTACTGATAACTATCATGAGTTACTGGGTACACAAGATTCTTTTTTAGATAACATCTTAGATTTCCCAACAACAAATCAGACAGAACATTTGAAGGGAGGTTACATTTTAATGTCCTGTTTGGGTAATTAGGGGTATAATGTACAACTGGACCAGACAAGGGTGGAGAAGGGATAGGGTAAGAATTTTCATTAAGGAACAACTTTGGTATTTCTGTCAAGTGATTTAAGGAAACCAAGGCAAACATAATTTAAGATAGCTCAATGTGGTACTTACCCCTATCTGTTAGTTTTGTGAGTAGTTTTCAATGTAACATGGACTCCGTACTGTAGCTCAGAAAAATTCCAGTTAAAAGCCTGAAAAATAAAGTTTAACTGATATTTCAAGTTGCTGAGAAACAATGTTTTATTTCCTCTATCAGAGAAATCTACAAAATTATGGAGAGGAAGTGCTGAATGAATGGTCTAGAAAGTACATTCTACAGCAAATTTTACTCTCAATTGTTGAAACAATATTTATTGTGACATACCAATATACAGGGTGTTCACAGTTTCTATTACAGGCTTCTAGTGTTGTAGAGGGGACTTCATCAGTAACTGAGTTAGTCAATAAAGTTTTTATAAAGAATTCATTCCAGAAACATGCCATATGGATGTAAAATCGGTTTGATGATTGGATCACTTTCAGATCTCCCACTTCATGGTATGCACACAGAGGAGAAATGTGCTTTGACCTGTGTGCTCTGCAGGAGATGCTCGGCATGGTAGTACTGCTGTTAATTGCACAAGGTGTATCAGTGATGGCTCGCAAACCCTGGTGCATATCCTTGGAGCACCACAGCAAACCCTGCTAGTTGCAAACATACCCGTTTCTCACAGCCATAGTTGTTGTTAGTTGAAAATATTATGTGATGACTGAGATGAAACAGAAATTGTTCTTGATACATATAGTGTGCAGCTCTACCATTACTTGCTACACCATGAAGCAAGAGATTTGAGAGTGATCTGATCTTTGAACTTATTTCATATCTAAATGATACATATTTTAACTTCGGTGCCTTATTAAAATGTTATACACTAAGTCCCCCCTAAAACTCCTAGAAGCTGGTAATAGCAACTGTGAAACACCCTGTATATTTTTGTAGATTTCACATAAAACATAACAACTATTTTCCATTTATACGTATCAATATACACTAACTATAATAAAACAATGCGCAGTTTATAGCATTCTGCATACTAAGTACAAAATCAAAACCTGAAATCAAAACTAGTACTGTTGCAATTGAAGAGATACATAATGCAAGGTAATATTTGTTAATGATTTTGCTGCATTCCTCTACTTATGGGTTTTCATACTTAAGTAAGAGTGGTATGTTCCTAAGTCTTAATTAATACCATTAACATATGGGTACTATAAAAATGCCTGAAACTGGAAATCACACCTTCATCCTGTGGCTGGTGTTAACTGATGTGATGACAAGGAAACACCCACTTTCTACATTATCCAAAATGATGTGGGTATCACATCATGTGGACAGGGTGTAACTAGGATAGGGCATCTGTGGTACTGCACAAAGGTACCCAGACACAAGAGGCCCCATGTCCAAAAGAAAAAAGATAAAATCAACATGGGGAGGTTAAATAGAAAAAATGAAAAAGTAACATGTGTTGCTCTCTTTACAGTAGCAACATACACCTGCCCGTATCTACACAATATTTCATACATCCATGCTTTTTGTAATGGTTAGCAAGTGTCCTTAACAGATCATAGATAATATGGTTTCTTACTTGAAATATGTGTATTATGATGATAACGGTGGGAAAATAAATAGAGGAGCATTAAGGGAACAGTTGTGGGAAGGAAATGGCAAAATCAGCTTTAGTGCAACATGCTTTGCAATGACCAAACAACAAGATTCTATTTGATGAGAACTTGGTCATAACAACAGTTGGATACTGCTGTAGGTTGTTCAGAGGTAACAGACATGCTAATAATACCTAGTATAATTTCTATAAATTAAAAACTTCTAAAAACACAAACAGTTTAAATGATTTTTATTAATTTTGCCCATTCTCCTAAAGAATCGTGTTATTGCAGATGACAGGCTATCCAGCCAAAAGGGTCAGTGTGTTACAAACCATGTAAACTATTACCTAAGGTAAAAATATCACAATGGTAACAGCAAAAAATTTAAAACTTATAAAGGTTTCCAGTACTTCACATTGTGGTGGAATTTATTTGAATCGAGTTACGAATTTGGAATAGAATGTGATGTCTATGTTTAAGGACCGAGTTCTTTGGAATACTGTTTTGGGATGTATGCTTATTGTCTGCGCTCTGAAGAACTACATACAAAATTGAAGGAAGTTCTGTACATTTAATAGTGTTTATTCAGCGGTATTATGTAGTATAACTGAAGTGATGACCCTAATAGTGATCGAGTTTGCTGCAGTTTTTATGCCTTCAGAGCAGCATAATGGATATCATCACAAACATGGCCATGAAGATAGGGCCTTTGCTGACTGCCACGTTAACAACACTGTTTCATCAATTCCTAGTGACTCCAATAGAAATTTTAACATCAAGTTGCATGCTTTTTGACATACAAGGGCACAATTATGACCTACCCAGGATGAAGCTATTTTTAAGTTGCATGCCCTCATTTCAGTGTCGGACCAATTTCCCTTGGCTATTTCATGATTAGATCTTAATCCAATTGAACAGGCTGATGATATTCTGCACCTGCAGCCTTTCTGTATTTTTAACAAGATAGTGCTCCAGTGAACGTTTTCAAGCCAGAACCTTGTCTACGTGTGATTCCCCATCTCAAATTCTTTGCTCACATTGCACTCTCACGGGTAATGAACTACTGGCTGTCACTTTGTTAAAGACTTTTTGGATGTTCCAGCTCCCACAAAATGTCAGGGCAGATCTATCGGCTTTTACAAATCTGTCTATCGATGAGCTGGCTAAGAAAGCTGACACAGTCGCTATTGCATGTGCCAACAGAAACAATTTTGCTGCCATTGAAGAGTTTATGGAGGACAGTCTTGACTGCTCATGAACACTATGCACCATAGACGCAGGCTTGTGACAGGAGAGTTTGGTGAATGAATTTGCATGCCCAAACACCAAGTTACAGAGACAGAATTCTGAGTCTACTGCTCATTCAAGAAACAAGTTTCAACATACTCACAGGTGGTATTGTATCATAAGCATTTTGGCACAACGGCAAGACAATGTACCAAGCCCTGCTCCTACCCAAATGTAACAACGAATGCCAGTAGATGAGCATGCTCATCAATCTCGGTCACAGCACCTACAATACTTCTCAAGTGCCAATGTTACTGATGTTGCTGCTTCTGAAAGACTGTTCATTAAAGAGAAGTTATCACAGGCTGTGTTCTTAATTGAGACTGGATCAGAGATTAGTGTTATTCCTCCAACTGCAAGTGGTTGGTTACAAAAATTCCTACTTTAACGACAGCTAATAATTCCTCTATCAAAACCATTGATAAACAAACATTAACAAAGGCCTTTCAGAATGATTTTTTGCCCGGTTGGACCTTCATTGTTGCTGATGTTTCTGGGCCTACTATTGATGCCGATTTCTTGCATCATTTTTCTCTGGTACCGGACTTGGTGAATTAGTGCCTTATTAAAAGACCTTCACGTGCTCAACTCCCTACTACATTATGTCGAGATTACCACAACGTCTGCAGTGTGGACCATGTGAAGATTTCAGGACCAACTGCATCTCCCATGAGACAGTACATCATGCAAGAAGACACCGCTTTCCTGTAAATGTGTTGCAGTGCAAATTTCAATATTGGGTGCTTCACAATTAGGGATTAAGCTGAGGAACCCTGCAAGATTGGGTGGAGCAGGTGCATATGAATTTGGAGAAAGCACTCTGGAAATTATGACAGTTACATGAAGTGGCTGCAGTGCAGATTGAAGACCTGTCACCCCCCCTCCCCCTCCCTCACCTGAGACTGACCAGGTGGCAGATAATGACCTCAACAAGCTGTTATTGTACTGAAGGTTTTTACAGCACCCACTGACTCGACACTTGCAATGGAGAGGAATTGCTGTTCTAGTCCCAATCACATTCAAACTCTGCCAAGACTGCTGATGGTTAGTAGACCTCATCACCTTCCTCCAGAAAAGCTGCATGCTGAAAGAGTTTGATAGGATGATTAGTGACTGTTCTGTTTCTCACTCTAAGCATGTTTGGTCTTGCCCCTTACAAATGGTTAGGAGAAAGATGGAAACTGGAGAAACTGTGGGGATTACACAACTTTGAACTCTCGTACAATCCCTGTAGGTACCCCGTCTGTAATATATCTGATTTTAGCAGTAACTTGTTGGGTGCACATATTTTAAAAGTTCTTGACTGTGCTAAGGCTTTTGTGCAGATTCCTATGACACAATGTTATGCCTTTATGGCTGCATAATGCAGCCATGAACTTCTTCAGGGTTTTCCATTCGTTTTTTGCTATTTTGACAACATATTAATTTCCTCTGCTACATATGAGAGCTATTTGAAACATTTATGTTCAGTGCTTTGAAGTTTGGAGGACTATGTTATCATGATTAATGTTGATAAGTGTATTTCCATGCAGGAGGTGTGTCCTTTCTTAGGCAACACGGTGTCTAACAAAGGCATTTCTAGTATGCCTGATGCGGTTTCTGATATTCAAAACATGCCTCTCCTTGAGACTTTCAAAGGCCACTGCTGTTTCTTAAGCATTTTAAATTGTTATCACAAATTCCTTCCCATTCTGGCAGAAGTACAAGAGCCTCTCTAAAGCCTCATAAAAGGAAAGAACATGTCTAGTAACAGAAAGCTTTCTTGGAATGATAGAGATGTTAAAGCTTTTGAGGACTTAAAATTAAACCTTGCTAAGGCTTCTCCTCTGCCTCACCCCATTGTGTATGCTCCCACTGCTCTTTTTGTTGACACTAATCAAGTCACTGTGGGTGCTATATTGCAACAATATACTTGTCAAGCATGGCAACTTCTCACCTTCTTCTCTAAAAATTTGTCAAAATACCAACAATCTTGGAGTGCTGTTGATAGAGAGCTGCTGGCCATTTTTCTTGCTGTAAAACATTTTTGTCCTTGGCATGAAGGCCTGACTTTTACTTTATATACTGACCACAATCCATTAACTTCCATTTTCAAAAATGTCACGGAGCTAAATTCTCCATGACAGGTATGCCAGGTTGACTTCATAGCACAATTTTCTACAGATGTTTAACATATTTCTGGGAAGGACAATGTGGTAGCAGATTGTTTACCTCACAACTGTGTGGCAATTACTTTTACTGACTGGGTAAATGTGGCAACAGATAAGGACACAGACCTCCTCCTCCTCCTTCAGTATCAGCTGCAACCAGAAACAGGACTAAAAATCTGTCCATTTATCCCTGAAAAGGGGCCCTGAATTGTTTTTGATTCATTTCACTCTTTGGCTTGCCAGGGGTAAAAGTGACTATGCATTTAATTACTGACAAAATTGTCCAGCCTGTGACATGGAACTGATGCCATAGCTGGGTGAGGGAATGTGTCAAATGCCACACATGCAAAATTAGTAGATATACAGCTGCTCATATTGCTGATTATCCCACCCCTTCTGGGAGATTCCCTCATTTGCACATTGACACTGTTGGTCCCCTTCCCCATTCCAAAAGATACTACTTTTGGTCACAGTGATTGACCGATTTACTCCATGGTCAGAGACTGTTCCTGTTCAGGATATTTCCGCAATACTTATTTCTCAATTTTAGTATCTGAAAGCATTATTCCTAAGAGGAGGTCATATGCAGATGCAACATCCATCCTTTCTAACTACAGGGCCTTACTTGCTTCATGGAGTTCTTCTAGAACTTTTGCATTGAATTACTAAAAGTGTAACAAAGTGTCAGAATTCAAATATATTTCTAATACATATTTGTAGACTTCATTCATTATATTTCTTACTCATAAGAATTATATTTATTAGGACCTTAAGAAAAACAAAATAGTCATTTTTTAACTGCGAAGATTACATCACCTGTTTTGGTATCCCACAGGTCACTACTTTAGATATGTAACACCAAGTCGAACGCCAACTATTCACAGGACTATTGAATATTTGTGATTGCAAGCACATCCATACTACGAGCTACCATCCTTCCAGTAATGGGATGATAGAGCATATGCACTGGACATTTAGACAGCATTGGCATTCTGTCCAGAATCTTGAGTCATGTCATTGCCTTTGGTTTTACTGGGATTCCATACTAGTGTTAAGAAGAACACACAGTGTTCCACTGTGCAGCAGGTTTATGACGCACAAAAAAATGTGCCTGGTGATTTATTGCCATCTAAACTTACTCCCTTGCTATCTGGGAGATTTTTTAAACAAAATACAAAAGCTTATACAAAGTCAGGTTCCCAAAAACTCTAATAGCCATGAGACAAATGGTACAGTCAGACTACCCCTTACTCCTCACTATTCTGGCGCTTTCAGGATCATACAGCACGACAAAAAGGTATTTCTGATTAACAGAAATGCAAAGCCAGATGTGGTCTCAGTTAATCACAGAAAGTCAGCTCTATTTGTGACAGCAAATTTGGAGCATCAGACAAGGACAGCAATAGTACACTTCAAACTCCTTCAAAAGTAAGTCTACCTAGTGTTATTCAAACTCGTTGAAGTGGAAATGTTGTACCAGTATGGCAGTACCTAGAGGTATCAGAGGCTCCTGGTTTTTAAAAAAGTTCATGAAACTAGTAAATGTAATACAATTTCTATGTATATTGTTAGATGAGCTGCAGCTCTCCCAAATATGGCGGGGGGGGGGGGGGGGGGGTAGATGTGGTTGAATCAATTTGGATCAAATTATGAACTAAAAATAGAATATGATATCTATGTATAAAGACTAAATTCTTTGGGGTATGGTTTTGTGATATATTCTTATTATATGTGCTCTGCATAACCCACCCATCATTTTGCATGACAATGCGCGGGCACATAAAGCACAAGCTGTGGCTGCTCTCTTCAGTTGATAGGACTGGGAAGTACTGTACCACCCACCATACTCCCCGGGCTTAAGTCCTTGTGACTTTAATTTGATTCTGAAGATGAAGGATCTACTTCATGGCATTCACTTCAAAACTGTTCCAGAGATTCAACAGGCAGTAGAATGCTCCATTCGCACCATCAGCAGAACAGGCTCTGCTTACGGAATACTATGCCTTCCATATCGGTGTCAATGTGTTCTACACAATGTTGGTGACTACTTTGAAGGACAGTAACAGGTGCAAACATGTAACTCTTTTGTATCAGTTGTGAATAAATAGTTGTCACTATTTAAGTTCCAACTCTCATATAACCATGTTCAACTCCTGGTATTATCTATGCCATATGATGCATATTTGTTTTTCAGAAGCCACCCTGTCATTTAATTAAACAAGCGTTTTTTATTCAATGTTTCCTAGCTCTGCTTCATTAGATGGCTAACAAAATGTTTAGTTTGGATTTTGCACCTGAAAAATTGTGTAAATTGAAATCCCCATCCTGGTTTATTAGGTTTTTCAAATATTTAATTTAATAGGCTCCTTAATTACACTGTCTCAGAAACTTGGTGTTTGCACCATAATACAGAAATTTGATGTTTGCACCATAATACAAAAAGTTGGACTCATGTTTCATTTCATGATTATATTTGAGGCAGTGGTTGGTGACAGCTGATTTGCTTGGTTGCTTTAGAACAGCTGATTTGCTTGGTCGTTTTAGATTCATGTGTTGCTGATGGTCCTTGCACCTCTTCTTGACTGTTTTAATAGTTTACCCCGTGTAAGATATTCCACATTTTCATAGAATGCAGCACACATCTGGCTTCCGGTGACCTAAACTGTCTTTTAACATTACAAACAAACCTTTTCACCTTGATGAACTGGTTCAAGGCTGATCGACTGGATGTCAGTACCCAATACACACAATATTTTGGCAAGCAAACACACTGCCATCATCAGGTGTGCTGATGAACTGACTGATTCAGAGCCAACATAGCAATCGAATCTCCACCCAACTCCTGCTGGACTGCCATTCTGTCCACCATACATGCCCATCATTTCCTCCAGCACTCCTCCTGCAGACACATTGCTGCCCTGGTATCTCTGCTGTTCCTCCACCTGCCCTTGACGTCAGTTCATTGTGGGATATCTCCTTCTTGTTCTTAATCTGACTAATTGTGGTGTTACCAGGCCTTATTAATGATGTAGCCACTATCACAACTGATCAGCAGTCCCTTTACACAAATCTCAACAGATTCTTCAGCAACAGGATTCCAGAAGTTAAGACATTTCTCTCAAAACATTGGTATGGTTTTAGTCCACTCCACGTAATTCGAATAGGCAATATTCTGTGACTGCCTACTTGTTATGCTGCTGTTATCTCATGTGCCATTAGTGTTCTCAACAACAAGCTTCAACAGCATGAACCAACTGAGCTATTTATGTATTGCCACACTGGCAGGGTATCTGATAGACCTCATATTTCCATAGTCTGAGGCCATCTTTGAAACTACCAAGCACAGCCTGTATTTTAGCTGGTGGACAAAAGCCTGTCTTCACTTGGCATTTCTGGCGAATTCAATCTATCTTTCTTGATAATGTGTCACAAAGGACTAAAAATAATGGCCACATCTTCAGAGATTCCTCTTCTGTTTCCACTTGTTGTACTGTGGGTGTAGGACTCTATGAATTTGCTACTTCTAGTTGCTGTCCTTCCAGAACAGAGTTCTTCATTGAGGCTGTCACTGTCAGAGAGGGTGTGAGCCATATGCACCAATGTTTTGAGCATTCTGGTGCAGAGGTGCACCAGGTGGTGGCAACTGTCCGTGTGTAGGTACAGGTTGGCGGTGTGTGTTCTTCTGGTACATCACATAGCCCAACATGTCATCTGGTCTTCTTTTTACTAGGACATCTAGAAAGGAGAGCTCTCCATCCACTTCAACTTCCATGATAAAACTGATGTTTTGGTGTATGGAACTGAGATGTATGAAGAAGTCGTTCAGTTTCTCTCTTCCATGTGGCCTATAAACCATGTTGTCTATAAACCAGAAAAAAGTGGGCTGAGTTGAGGGCTTCTTCCTTGAAATGTTCCATTTACATGTTGGTGCAACTGGTGAATGTGACCCCCCATGGCTACTCCCCCCATACCAAAAAAGTTTTGCATCACCTCGGTTCCGACAGTTCCGGAACCTGTACTGAAAACTGGAATAGAGATCAACATAAATATCATTTCCGCCCTTTTTATTGCTCATGAAAACCACACATTGCATGTTGTACCACCATACAGTGAGACCTTCAGAGGTGGTGGTCCAGATTGCTGTACACACCGGTACCTCTAATACCCAGTAGCATGTCCTCTTGCTTTGATGCATGCCTGAATTTCATCGTGGCATACTATCCACAAGTTCATCAAGGCACTGTTGGTTCAGACTATCCCAATCCTCAACCACATTTCAGCATAGATCCCACAGAGTTTTTGGGGGTCGTGTCATCTATAAACCGCCCTTTTCAAACTATCCCAGGCATGTTTGATAGGGTTCATGTGGGGGTGAGAATTTTCGTCTATGAAGACGAAGCCTGGCCAATATGCTGCTGACATAGTTGCACTATTGGTCGGAGGATGGCATTCACATATTGTACAGCCATTACGGGTTACTTCCATGACCACCAGCGGCATACATCAGCCCCATATCATGCCACCCAAAAACAACAGAGAACCTCCACCTTGCTGCACTCGCTGGACAGTGTGCCTAAGGCATTCAGCCTGACCAGGTTGCCTCCAAACACGTCTCCAACGATTGGTTGAAGGTATACGCGATGCTCATGATGCCAATCCTGAGCATCCATTCAGTATGTTGTTGGGTCCATCTGTACCACAGTGCACGGTGTTGTGGTTGCAAAGATTGATCTCGCCATGGACATCGGGAGTGAAGTTGCACATCATGCAGCCTATTGTGTACAGTTTTAGTGGTAATGCAACGTCCTGTGGCTGCACAAAAGCATTATTCAGCATGGTGGCGTTGCTGTCAGGGTTCCTCCAAGCAATAATCCATAGGTATCGGTCATCCACTGCAGTAGTAGCCCTTGGGTGGCCTGAGTGAAGCATGTCATCAATAGTTCCTGTCTCTCTGTATCTCCTCCATATCCGAACAACATTGCTTTTATTCACTCCAAGACGCCTGGACACTTCACTTTTGGAGAGCCCTTCCTGGCGGAAAGTAACAATGCAGATGCGATCGAATTATTGTATTGACCATCTAGGCATGGTTGAACTACAGACAACATGAACCGTGTACCTCCTTCCTGGTGGAATGATCAGCTTTCGGACCCCCTCCATCTAATAGGCACTGCTCATGCATGGTTGTTTACATCTTTGGGCCGGTTTAGTGACATCTCTGAACAGTCAAAGGGACTGTGTCTGTGATACAATATCCACAGTCAACATCTGTCTTCAGGAGTTTGAGGAACTGGGGTGATGCAAAACATTTTTTGATGTGTGTAGTAACACTTATAAAAAAGAAAGTATGTCAACGTCAAGAAGTATATAAAAAGATTGGTCATCTATATGCCATATTTCTGGTCAGTATGTCCTAAGGATTCCTGTAAAGGCACTCTAATAAAAAAAGAAACAATGTTGAAGCTCACATGGGTGTCTGTATTGTTAAATGTAAAGTTGTTAAGGGTCCAACATATCCAAATAATTGAAAATGTTACGTGAACACTTACTGAAGAAAAGGCTAAGCAGATCATTTAGTTATTTAATGATTGAGAGTGATGGGGCACCAATCTTGTTAATAATGGTGTGTAAAGGCATCCCGTCTTTGTGAAGCTTCAGCAGTTCATATAGTCTAAATGGTACTGGTGCTCTGTGTTGCAGCTTCTTAAAAACCATGTCAGGCAAGACAGATTCTTTGAGAAGTGCCATAGTCTTCCTCTCCACCTTCTTGATAAGATTGGAGTTGATATTCCAGCATGCACTATCTTCTAGCAAGCCCTGCATTTTCTCAGAGTAACCTTAGTGAGACAGAAACACAGTTGCATTGCCTTGATTGTCTGGTAAGACTATGACATCTTTATCTTCTCTCATTTGCTGCATGGCTTCCCTCTCCCTACTAGAGGTGTGTGGTTTTATAGGTTTTGTTCATGTGAGAGCAAGACAGCTTTTGTGAAGTACTTCTTCTGTGCTTCAGATGGAAGTTGTGCAGCTGCCTGTTCCAGTGTACTGGTGAAGTCCATGGCAGGTGCAGATTTGAGGAATGGGTGGTTTCTTAAAAACTGAAACCACATCCTCATCTAGTTGCTAGGTCATGAGACTGATGATAGTCTTGCAGGGAGCATCAGAAGCTTGTATCTCTGATATATACTCAAATTTTTGTGTTTGACATCCAGAATCCTTCCATTGTGTGGAGTCCGCTCTGGCTCTTTGGACGCCATCACCCCATGCCTTTGCATTGCTTATGGGACCCCATGGAGAATATGTGGTGCTGAATTTTGGTAAGGTAATGCATCAAATTGATTCAGTGGCAGCCAGAAGAATCAACCTAGCCATGGCACAGGACAGAGAACCTTCAACTCTCTGGTACCTAGACTTGATAAACATAGTGGTGGAGCTATTCAAATTATATCTACAACTGGCCTTCCAGTTCAGTCCCTGGATGTGGGAATGCACTGATATTGTCATATGGGCCTCAGGAGACTCCACACAAATAAAGGCCACCAGACACCAGACATCAAAATTTGATGCTTATATGAGAGAGACAACTGCCTGATGTTCCCCCCAAGACTACCATCAATCGCTGGCTAAGCAACTGGATGTCGATGCATTTCCAGTTTGTAAGGAAGGCTCCAATATTGTACCCACTCCTAAATCTGCACATTACCATGGACATCATCAGTGCAGTGGAACAGGCAGCTGCACAATTTCCACCTGTAGCAGCAGAAGAAGTACTTCGTGCAAACTGCCATGCTCTCATGTGTACAAAACCTATGAAACCAAGCATCTCTAGTAGTGACAGGACAGCTATATGGGAACTGGGAGACGATGCAGATACCATAGTCTTACCAGAAAACAAAGGAAATGCAACTGTGGTCCTATCTCACCAAGATTCAAGATTACATAGAGAGAATGTGGGGCTTGCTAGAAGTCATGGATACTGGAAGATTGACACAGATCTTACCAAGATGGCGGAGAGGAAGACTTTTCAAAGCACTTTTCAAAGAAACAAGCTTGTCAGATGATGTTGTTGAGAAGCTATAACCGAGAGCACCAGTTCTGCTGAGACTTTATTAACTGCTAAATCTTCACAAAGATGGGAAGCCTTTACATTCTATTATTAACAACATCAGTGTCTCCAGATGCTCATGTGCTAAATACCTAAATGTCCAGCTTAGTCTTTACTTCAGGAAGTGTACATGCAATATTTGCAATTCTGTGGACATTTTAGATAAGCAAATTGATAAAATCATTTTCAGCAAGAAAACCTTAAGAATGAGTATCCCTAACCAGAGAACGATATTTCAGAAGCAATTCAGTATCTTTAGTTTTATGAGGCCTGCTCCCTTTATATGGAGCAGATGACTAGATTTTAGGCAACACATTGCATACAAATGTTGCAAAGTGCCAATGCCCTGCTGCCTCTCTGGGGAATAACCAGTAATAAAAAATGCTGAGCATTGCTGGGAAGTGACAGCAAACATTTTGTCTCTAACATCAGTTGTTCCCTTGATGTGGTCTATCACTCCTAGATGTTGTATGCAAAGGCTCTGAAACACTCTGCATAACAAGAACAGTAGCCACAGAACTGAATGCTGTGGAACACCAGTAGTAATTCATTCCCACTCAGAAGATTTATCATGAGTCCTGCATGACCTATTTAACACGACCTTTATCTTCCAGTTAGTAATATTACATGTGAACTACTTACTGCATCTCAAACCAGGTAAAAGCTATGATTCAAACTGCTGTGTTGCAAACTGAGTATGAATCAAGTAGGCCTACTGAGCATGGTAATGTTACGCTCATAAAATTTGCATTTGATCAATCATTAGAAGCATTGTAAATCCACTGCTAAATACTACCAGTTATATACTATTATTTTCATGTTATGAGAATGTAACAGATACCTATATCAACAAAAAATTACTATGTAGTCTATTTACAGATGCAGATTGTGCTGTTTATATATTATTCTGCTTCATTTGTCAAATTCTGGTGAGCTTCTAGTGTGCATTTTATGTTAATATTCTCACAGTTTTCAATAACAGACACTTGATTTCTTTCATGTCCTTCATCATTCTGAAGCGTTCTACAAGTCTCAAGGAATTGCTTTAATTACCTGTGGGGATTCTATTTGTAGTGCTATCAGATGATGACAAGAGATCTCAGAAGGGAAATGACCAGATCATTTTTTGTAACTCCCTTCTGTCACTCCCTACTACCGGGGTCAATCAAATAAAAATCAGAACTTCTTTCACATGGCTTGCATAGTAGCATGAGCAGTGTGGCACTTGGGAATCACTTGTGGGAGAATTGAAGGAAAGAAGGAGAAGGACTGAAGATTGGGTTTAATGTCCCTTGACATCGAGGTCATTAGAGATGGAACACAAGCTCAGATTGTGTCAAGAATGGGGAAGGAAATCGGCCATCCCCTTTCAAAGGAACCATCCAGGCATTTTCCTGGAGCAATTTAGGGAAAATATGGAAAACATAAGTCTGGATGGCTGGACATGGGTTTGAAATGTCCTTCTCCCAAATATCCGGTGTGCTAACAACCACTGTGCCACCTCACTCAGTGAGGCGAATTGAGAGTGATAGCCATGTACAAGGCTGATACACATAGGTCTGCCTTTTTAGTATTGCTGTGAGTGAACAGGAATAGCACTACTTATTATTATCAATTTGCTTGCTGACAAAGGTGTAAAACCTAGCGAAATTTTGAAAATAGTCCAATCACAGTTCAATGATGCTACTTTCAATAAAACCCTAATGTTCTATTGTGACCAGAAGTTTTGAAATGTTGTGATAAACTGGAAAAACAAAGCCATAGATGACATTTGGTGACCAGTGTAAATGAGAATAGTATTCAAGCCCTGCATTGGGTTGTGGATGGTGATCGCAACATAACTTTAGTAGGATTGCATAACGGGTGGGGGATAAGTGTTGGAAGTGTCAATACCGTTTTATAGTGAAAAGCCAAAGAAACTGATACACCTGCCTAATATTGTCTACGGCCCCCGCGAACATGTAGAACTCCCAGAACAGAATGTGGCATGGACTCAGCTAATGTCTAAAGTAGTGCTGGAGGGAACTGACACCATGAATCCTGAAGGGCTGTCAATTAATCCGCAAGAGTGCGAGGGGGTGGAGATCTCTTCTGAACAGCATGTTGCAAGGCATCCCAAATGTGCTCAATAATGTTCTTGTCTGGGGAGTTTGGTGGCCAAAGGAAGTGTTTAAACTCAGAAGAGTGTTTCTGAAGTCACTCTCTAGCAATTTTGGACTTGTGGAGTGTCGCATTGTCATGCTGCAATTGTCCAAGTCCCTCAGAATGCACAATGGATATGAATGGATGCTGGTGATCAGACAGGACACTTACATACATGTCACCTGTCAGAGTCATATCTAGACATATCAGGGGTCTCATATCATTCCCACTGCACACTCCCCATATCATTACACAGCCTCCACCTGTTTAAACAGTCCCCTGCTGACATCCAGGGTCCATGGATTCATGAGGTTGTCTCCATACCCATAAACAACCATCTGCTTGACACAGTTTGAAATGAGACTCATCCAACCAGCCAACATGTTTCCAGTCATCAACAGTCCAATGTCGGTGTTGATGCAACCAAGCTTTGTGTTGTGCAGTCATCAAGGGTACACTAGTGGGTCTTTGGCTCAGAAAGCCCATATTGATGATGTTCTGTTGAATGGTTTGCATGCTGACACTTTTTGATGGCCCAGCACTGAAATCTGCAGCCATTTGTGGATGGGCTGTGCTTCTGTCAAATTGAATGATTCTCTTCAGTTGTCATTGGTCTTGTTCTTGCAGGATTTTTTTCCGGCTGCAGCAATGATGGAGATTTGATGTCTTACCAGATTCCCGATATTCAAGGTATGCTTGTGAAATGGTCGTATGGGAAAATCCCCACTTCATCACTACCTCAGAGATGCTGTGTCCCATCACTCATGCACTGACCATAATACCACAGTCAAACTCACTTAAATAGTGATAACCTGACATTGCAGCAGCAGTAACCAATGTAACAACTGCACCAGATACTTGTTGCCTTATATAGGCATTGGCAACTGCAGCACCGTATTCTGTGTGTTTACATATCTCTGTACTTGAATAGGCATGCCTATACCAGTTTCTTTGGCATTTTAGTGTATATGACATATAGACATGAAAAATATTGTTAAGATCTGTTTTTTGTCTTCTCACCAAGCACCAAGGCATACGAGAAGCTGCAGAGAGGCACTTTCACTGTCTTCCCAATTGCTTTGAAGAAGAAGGAGTGGCTTCTCTGGATTGTATTATGACCTGTGACAGAACATGGGTTCTCCTCTATTCACCAAAGAACAAGAGGATGAGTGTGGTGCAGAGGAAAGTTGGACATAGGCATTGATCCAGGTCACCCAGAAAAGTTTTGTGAACTGTGTTTTGGGACTCAAAAGGTGTATTGCTACCTGCCTGGTGAAGTATGGTGAATGTGGCCTGTTATTGCAAGCTGCTGGATGGTGGCAAGACTGATAATTGCAACAAATGATGCTGGCAACTGATTCACTATGTCCTCCTCCTGCAAGGAAATGCAGTCTGCACTTGTCCCCATGTGACTGCTTTACGTTTGGTTCACTGAAAAGTGCATTGGGAGGGGAACATTTTGAAGATGACATTGCAGTTAAACACTATGTGCACAGTTTGATTTGATCTGAATGGCTACTGAGACAGCCACGTTCTTTCTTCCATGAAAGGATCAGAAAGTTTCTTGACTGATGGCGAAGATGCATTTGTGTTGATGAAAATTATGTAGAAAAGTAAGGTTCTACCCTTATCTTGGTATGTATCAGCAATAAAGCTGTGTTATGATATTCTGGTTTACATCTGAATGATCCTCACATATATGATACAGAACAAGATGTTTGTGGTTCCCTCTTTTCTGGAGTGTCATTGTCTGTTCTGAGTTTAGTGGGTTCCAAACATGTGGGATATGATCTTTGCCCAGCTTAGATATGTAGCATGCCCCAAATAGGTTTGATGTGGTACATTCTTAATTGCTCCCAGATCTTAAGGAATAATGATTGTGGGATGTGTCGAAAAGTGTCCAGTAACATATACAACACAACTGTAAATAGTTATAGAAGTTCACCACAGGCAAGGTCAACAAGTTTCCTAAACCTACTAACAGTACATGGGAGCACTTCAATTTCCCTAACAGTCAGCACTCAAAGAATCTTTGAGCATGGCTTTTCTGACTGTACTCCACAATGCATTATTTACTAACAGTGATGGATTACAGTAAGTTGTTTGCTCTTTTTGTACATTGGAGAGCTGCTAGATGGATATTCCTGTTTCCCTAAGCAGTACATTACTTGAAACATACATTACAGACATAATCAGTTGCCACACATTCATTGTTGCAATGTTCTTCCATAGTTCTCTTGATCATAAAAGGTTGTCATAAAATGGAAGACAGTTTTACTGATGAAGAAATTTTGGGGCCACTTGAAGAATTTAGTTCTGACATTGATGATGATAATTTTGAAATTGATGACAGTATTTCTGAAACAGACAGTACTTTTCTCCTTCGTCTTATAAGCAGGAGTCACACAAAGAAGTTGAAAAATTTTATGCCTTCTCATGGACTGCAGCAGTTTCTGGCCTGACTGGAATGTGTAAAATGACATCACAAAATTGCTTTAGTTGCAACAGTCAGTGAGCACAATTCACAACTTGATAAAGTAATACAAATAAATAAATGTCTATGTTCTTGACACAATACAAGTTTGAAGTCTGCATTTATTGACAGAAGAATTGAAAGACATTCATGAAAGATAACACGACTTGCTACAGAGGTGTTACATGTATGACTTCAGAGGCAAACTTTGCTACATGATGTTATGTGTATGAATGGTAGCCACAGAGTGCCAAAGGTGGGTGAGTTGGGTTATTGAAAGGCTGTTGTAGAGATATTTGATGTTTTTGAAAATTAAATAATCATTTAAAAATGGCTAGATCAGATTTTTTGCTTGGGATGGGCTATTAGTATTAAGAGTAATATATTTTATGGAATTATTGAGGGTTAGTAAATAAGAAAAGTTCACAAAACCATTGTATGCATCCACAGTGGGAATATTCTAACTACAAGTATGGCAGCCATATTTGAAGTGCTTTATATCAATTTTATCAAGTTTTTAATTAGTTACTTAATTATTTAATAAATGGTGTCATTTAATCCAGAAAAATTAGATCTACTAAAGTATAAAGGTTATCTTGGGAATCTAACCTGAACAAACTCCTTCCTGATGATGATCCCCAACAAATCAGATAACACGCATTGCAATATGATGTTAGGATAAACTATACAGCAAATATTTTTATCTATTAGAATAACCATTAGAAGCTGTGCTGGCAAAGGCCATGTACAGGAAAGGAAATAACCCTGACCCAGGTGTCATTTACAGGAAAGTACAGCAACATCTAGCACAATAGACCATAACATATGTGACTGATGTATTAATTGATATACAAAGACTGGGGTAGTTTCTCAAAGCCTAGAAGTTTGCAAAAACATTAATTATATTTTAAAATATTCTGTATAAAGATGTGGTGATACCAAAATGTATAATTCCATCTGTCTAAACATACTCATAAAATTGAAGGAAAGCCTCCTGAGTGACTGTCCTCTGGTACTTTGAGAGTCTTGTAGTTTTAGTCTGTTTCAATTTCTTGTCTGTCAATGAGATGATGCCTGTAAGGTTTGCACACATGTAAAAGCTCTAGGTACCCAGTGCATTTTACAACAGCTTCCACAATTGCACAGAGGTAGAATGGCATGCAAGGAATCACAGAAATGACAAAATCATCAAGGGAAACTCGGAGGGACTGAATTGCAGATATTACTTCTGGGAATAAGGCAAAGAATTAATAGATGAGGATGAGCACACCAGCTGTTGTTGTTGTTGTTGTTGTTGTAGTCTTCAGTCCAAAGACTGGTTTGATATGGCTCTCCATGCTTCTCTATCCTGTGCAAGCCTCTTCATCTCTGAGTAATGACTGCAACCTACATCCTTCTGAATCTGCTTAGTGTATTCGTCTCTTGGTCTCTGTCTATGATTTTTACCCTCTATGCTCCCCTCCAGTATTAAATTGGTGATCCCCTGACGTCTCAGAATGTGTCTCCCCAATTCTATTTGGTACCTGCTCATCAGTTACATGATCTACCCATCTAATCTTCAGTATTCTTCTGTAGCACCACATTTCAAAAGCTTCTAATCTCTGCTAGTCTAAACTGTTTATTGTCCTCACTCCAATCTCAACCATTGCTTCCCTTTCATGCCCCTCGACTCTTATAACTGCCTTCTGCTTTCTGTGCAAATTGTTAATAGCCTTTTGCTCCCTGTATATTATTTACCCCTGCCACCTTCAGACTTTGAAAGAGAATATTCCAGTCAACTTTGTCAAAAGCTTTCTCTAAGTCTACAAATGCTAGAAACATAGGTTTGCCTTTCCTTAACCTAGCTTCTCAAATAGGTGGCATCTATCTTACTCCTGGTGATATGTGCTTCTACATCCTTACATTTTGCACTTCCTGTCAATCTCATTTTTGAGTCATTTGTATTCCTTTTTACCTCCTTCATTTACTGCATTTTTATTGGTGCCATCACTAATATATAGACAAACATACACAGCGACCTGTTTCTGGTTGTCTCAGGATCAAGTTAAAATAAATAGCGTGTGGTATGCTGGAGTGTATGCAGGATGGTATTAGTGAAAAAGGTCACAATAGCTGAACAAAAGAGAAAAAAAGTATTTTCCATTATCTCTATGATACTTCCCATGCATTATTACAAGACTGCATTGTAGCTAGATGAGACTACATAAGATGGTGAAACTGTTTTGAATGATTTTCAATTCATGTGGAACAATTGCTTCAGTGTGGTCAATTTTCTTTCTACACTAGGGTATACTACAAAGACAGTTTTTATGCTAATGGTAGTGGCGTAGTCAGTTTCACAAAACCTCCAGACTTGAATAATGAGATGAATTCTGATTCAGAGTGCCAAATAATATGGATAAAGATATGTGTGAATGTTGGGTCAAAAATAATAACCAACTGCTCCTGTCAGCTACCTGAATCAAATATCAAAGTGGCTAAATGCTTTAAAGAAAGCTTAGAGGGTATTTCACATAAACTTCTCACTAATGCTATCGTACTGGGAGAAATTTCAGGTGACCACAGGATGCATCGCACAATAGATATAAGTAGCAGATTCAAAGGGTAATGTGATATTGTACTATATAATTTTACTGAGAACTACTGTGGGTTATTGGGTACAGAGCATTCTTATGTAGTTAATATCTTAGATTCCTGGCAACAAATCAGTCTGAAGATTTTGAATGGAGGTTACATTTTAATGTCTTGTTCAAGTAATTACAGATATAAGGAAAAACTGGACTGGACAGTGGGTAAAGGAGGAAGTAGGTGAGCATTTTCATTAAGGAGCTGTTTTGGTATTTGTGTCAAGTGATTTAAGGAAACCAAGGCAAACATAATGTGGTACTTACCCACTGACTGGTAATTTAGTGATTAGTTTCCAAGAGATATGCTTCCTGCCGCAATTTAGAAAAACTCCAAAAAAGTCTGGAAAATAAAGTTTAACTGATATTTCAAGTTGTTGGTTAGTTACATTTTATTTCCTCTGAGCATCAGAGAAATCAACAAAACATAAAATTATTGAGAAGAAGTACTGCATGAATGGTCTAAAAAATACATTCTGTAACAAATTTTACTCTCTGTCTTCACACAATTTTTATTAAGGTATATTAATATGCAGGGTGTTTCACAATGCCTAGTACAGGCTTCTACGACTGTAGAGGGGACATAGTAGAAAAAGTTTTGATATGGAGCCCATTTCAGAAATGTTTGATGATTGGATCACTTTAAAATATCCCACTTCATGGTAAGTATACAGAAGAGACTGTGATCTGATGTGTGTTCTACAGGAGCTGCTCCATATGGCAGTACTGCTGTCCACTGCACAGGGTGTATCTATGATGGTCTACAAACCCTGGAACACCACAGTCAACCATCCAAGTTGCAAATGTACCCATTTCTCACAGTCATTGTTGTAGTTGGGTGAAAACTGTATATTATGGACGGAGATGATCTGGAAAATGTTATTGATACATGCCTTCTGCATCTCTATTGTTACATGCCGTGGGAGATCTTCAAACTTATTTTATATCCAAATGGTACATCTCCAGACATTTCCTTGTTGAAACCTTATATCAATGTCCCCTCCAAAACACCCAGAAACCTGTAATAGGAATAGTGAAGCACCCTGTATATTTTTACAAATTACTCTTGAAACATAACAACTATTTTCTATTAAGCATATTATTATATACTCACTGCAATAAACCAACACTACTTGAAGTTCGAAATAAAAATGATTAATATACAGTTTACAACATTTAGTAGAATTTAGTACAATTAGTGAAGTTCGGTGGCAGGAGGAACAATACTTCTGGTCAGGTGACTACAGGGTTATAAATATAAAATCAAATAGGGGTAATGCAGGAGTAGGTATAATATGAATAAGCTACTACGAACAGCATGGTGAATGCATTATTGTGGCTAAGATAGATATGAAGCCCAAACCTACCACAGTAGTACAAGTTTATATGCCAACTAGCTCCGCAGATGACAAAGAGATTGATGAAATGTATGATGAGAGAAAATAAATTATTCATATAGTGAAGGGAGACGAAAATTTAATAGTCATGGGTGACTGGAATTTGGTAGTAGGAAAAGGAAGAGAAGGAAACGTAGTAGGTGAATATGGAATGGGGGTAAGAAATGAAAGTGGAAGCTGCCTGGTAGAATTTTGCACAGAGCATAACTTAATCATAGCTAACACTTGGTTCAAGAATCATAAAAGGAGGTTCTATACATGGAAGAGGCCTGGAGATACTCGAAGGTTTCAGATAGATTATATAATGGTAAGACAGAGATTTAGAAACCAGGTTTTAAATTCCAGGGGCAGATGTGGACTCTGACCACAATCTATTGGTTATGAACTGTAGATTAAAACTGAAGAAACTGCAAAAAGGTGGGAATTTAAGGACATGGGATCTGGATAAACTGAAAGAACCAGAGGTTGTAGAGAGTTTCAGGGAGAGCATCAGGGAATGATTGAGAGGAATGGGGGAAAGAAATACAATAGAAGAAGAATGGGTAGCTTTGAGGGATGAAATAGTGAAGGCACAGAGGATCAAGTAGGTAAAAAGACAAGAGCTAGTAGAAATCCTTGGGTAACAGAAGATATATTGAATTTAATTGATGAAAGGAGAAAATATAAAAATGCAGTAAATGAAGCAGGCAAAAAGGAACACAAACGTCTCAAAAATGAGATCGACAGGAAGTGCAAAATGACTAAGCAGGGATGGCTAGAGGACAAATTTAAGGATGTTCTAGGCATATATCACTACGGGTAAGATAGATACTGCCTACAGGAAAATTAAAGAGACCTTTGGAGGAAAGAGAACCACTAGAATGAATATCAAGAGCTCAGATGGAAATCCACTTCTAAGCAAAGAAGAAAAAGCAGAAAGGTGGAAGGAGTATATAGAGGTTCTGTACAAGGGCGATGTACTTGAGGACAATATTATGGAAATGCAAGAGGATGTAGATGGAGATGAAATGGGAGATATGATACTACATGAAGAGTTTGACAGAGCTCTGAAAAACCTAAGCTGAAACAAGGCCCCGGGAGTAGACAACATTCCATTAGAACTACTGATAGCCTTGGGAGAGCCAGCTCTGACAAAACTCTACCATCTGGTGAGCAAGATGTATAAGACAGGTGAAATACCCTCAGACTTCAAGAATAATATAATAATCCCAATCCAAAAGAAAGCAGGTGTTGACAGATGTGAAAATTTAATAAGCCATGGCTGCAAAATACTAACACGAATTCTTTACAGACGAATGGAAAAACTGGTAGAAGCTGACCTCAGGGAAGAGCAGTTTGGATTCCGTAGAAATGTTGGAACATGTGAGGCAATACTGACGCTACGACTTATCTTAGAAAATAGATTAAGGAAAGGCAAACCTACATTTCTAGCATTAGTAGACTTAGAGAAAGCTTTTGACAATGTTGACTGAAATACTCTCTTTCAAATTCTGAAGATGGTAGGGGTAAAATACAGGGAGCAAAAGGCTATTTACAATTTGTACAGAAACCAGAAGGCAGTTATAAGAGTCAAGGCTCATTAAAGGGAAGCAGTGGTTGTGAAGGGAATGAGACAGGGTTGTAGCGTATCCTCGATGTTATTCAATTTGCGTATTGTGCAAGCAGTAAAGGAAACAAAAGAAAAATTCGGAGCAGGAATTAAAATCCATGGAGAAGAAATAAAAACTTTGTGGTTTGCCAATGACATTGTAATTCTGTCAGAGACAGCAAAGGACTTGGAAGAGCAGTTGAACAGAATGGACAGTGTCTTGAAAGGAGGATATGAGATGAACATCAACAAAAGCAAAATGAGAATAATGGAATGTAGTCGAATTAAGTCGGGTGATGCTGAGGGAATTAGATTAGGAAATGAGACACTTAAAGTAGTAAAGGAGTTTTGCTATTTAGGGAGTAAAATAACCGATGATGGTCGAAGTAGAGAGGATATAAAATGTAGACTGGCAATGGCAAGGAAAGCGTTTCTCAAGAAGAGGAATTTGTTAACATCGAGTATAGATTTAAGTGTCAGGAAGTCGTTTCTGAAAGTATTTGTATGGAGTGTGGCCATGTATGGAAGTGAAATGTGGACAATAAATAGTCTGGACAAGAAGAGAATAGAAGCTTTCGAGATGTGGTGCTACAGAAGAATGCTGAAGATTAGATGGGTAGATCACATAACTAATGTGGAGGTATTGAATAGAATTAGGGAGAAGAGAAATTTGTGACACACCTTGACTAGAAGAAGGGGTTGGTTGGTAGGACATGTTCTGAGGCATCAAGGGATCACAAATTTAGTACTGGAGGGAAGTGTGGAGGGTAAAAATCATAGAGGGAGACCAAGAGATGAATACACTAAGCAGATTCAGAATGCTGTAGGTTGCAGTAGGTACTGGGAGATGAAGAAACTTGCACAGGATAGAGTAGCATGGAGAGTTGTGTCAAACCAGTCTCTGGACTGAAGACCACAACAACAACAACAACAACAACAACAACATTTAGTTAAATTCTGCAGACTGAGTGCAAAATACCACCCTGAAAGCAAAACTAATACTGTTGCAATTGAAAATGTAAATAAATTCAAGATAATATTGTTAATCATTTTGTTGCAATCCTCTGCATATGATACATTTTTGACTTTTCATATCTTAGAAACTGTGGTATCTCCCTCAATCTTAATTAATGCCATTGATATATATGCTATTTTGATGAAATCTGACTGTTGAGAACTGTGGCTGTAACACTATAAGGTTTATAATTGAAACATCAACCAACCATGAGTATGGTTTAACAGGGTTTATTTGAATTAAACCATCGCCAGTTCCAGATTTTTTTTTTACAAATTTCATTTTGTTTCCTTCTGGGGCCTCATTATGTATCCCTTATTAGTTTGCTGCACTACGATCTAGAGGAAGTTTTTTGTTCACTATCTGGTAAAGCTTATGATAGATATATTTCTTATGACCTCTATCAAAGCATTAATGAAAAGATTTTAACGTTATTAAAATATGAAATGTGGTGAAAATTTAGGTGCTGTATGCTTCTGTGAGATGAAATTGCCCTGTATTTTTGTTGTGAATTTTGAAATTAACACATTCGTGAACGTGCACTATGTGTGTACCATTCAGTTTCATGAAAAATACCTCATACCACACCAATCTCTGTTTAATGGCAGCACACACAGTAAACAGTTTTAAAGTATGACCCAGAATCACATGAGTAAAATAAAGATGTCTGAAACTGGAAATCACATCTTTATCCTGTAACTGCATAACTGATGTAAAGACAGGGAACCACCCACTTTCAATATTAATCAAAGTGAAGTGGGCACCACACCATATGTGCGGGGTGTAACTAGGTTAAGGCAACAGAGGCTCTGTCCCAAGCATCCAAGACACAAGTAATGTCCCAACAGAAAAAAGGAAAAATCAACTTGGAGAGGCTAAGCAGAAAAACTGCAAAAATAATGTGCATTGCTCTCTTTACGGTAGCAACATACTCTTGCCCAGAACTGCATAATATTTTATACATCCACACTTTTTCTAATGGTTAGCAAGCATCCTGAACAGACCATACATGTTATGATGTCTTACTTGAAATAAATAGACTATGATGAGAATGGTGGCAAAATGAATAGAGAAGCATTAAGGCAACAATCATGGGAAGAAAATGGTGAAATCAGCTGCAGTGCAACATGCTCTGTAGTGACCAAACAACAAGATACTGTTTGATAAGAGTTAGGTGGTGGCCACAGGTGGATACTACAGTGGGCTTTTTGAGGGTGAAAGACATGCTTGGGCAATTTCTATAAATTAAAAAACTTCTAATAACACAAACAGTTTAAATGGTCTTCATTAATTCTGACCAACTTCCTAAAGAATGATGTTGCTGCAGATGATAGGTTATCCAGCCAAAAGAGCCAGTTTGTTACAACCATGTAAAGTGTTAACTAAGATAAAACTATCACAATAGTAACAACAAAAATGTTAAAACGTATAAAGGCTTCCTGTATATCATGTCTTGCACTTTCCAAATACTGAAGAAAAGACATAATGGTCTGTACCAAGGCAGCTATTTCTTTATAACGGCTTTCATGGTAAAAATTGCTCCCAAACAGAACAGGAAGGTCCAATGGTACTGACTGGCTGCCGTGTCATCCTCAGCCCATAGGCGTCACTGGATGTTGATATGGAGGGGCATGTGGTCAGCACACCGCACTCACGGCCGTATGTCAGTTTCTGAGACCGGAGTTGCTACTTCTCGATCAAGTAGCTCCTCAGTTTGCCTCACAAGGGCTGAGTGCACTCTGCTTGCCAACAGCGCTCGGCAGACCAGATGGTCACCCATCCAAGTGCTAGCCCAGCCCGAAAGCACTTAACTTCGGTGATCTGACAGGAACCAGCATTACCACTGCAGCAGCTTTCATGCAAACAACTAAAAATGTATTTTCTTCAAAATTAAAGCTTAATTTTCCTTTCTTATTGTTACTACTGAGACATTTAAAAGGAATTTAGATATGTAATACAAAGGATAACCTAGTGAAGATTCCATAGATTCAAACGTTCCTTCAATTCATCATAGGTGAGTCCATAATGCTCACCAAAGCCTTAGGAGTGTCTGCAGCTTCAATCAACATGCTCCTAGCAATGTGCAGCATGTGAGACAAATTATAAGACATAGTGCACCACTGATTAGCAAGTAAAAGTTCACCAGTGGACTTGCTTTTACCTGGAAGATGGAATTAAAACAGTTATTTACCCAACATTAATGATGAATACCCTGTAAAACTTTAACTTCTTTCACAAAATTTCTGAAATCTGACCACTGGCCTGGAAAGTGTACACCTCTAACAGGCAATATACCACTTCAAATTTTTCCTTGCAATTTTCAGAGAAATCTCCACTAAGAGAAAAACCAGACAGTAGTTCAGAGCTACATAGGTGTAGAGACACAGTGTAATCAGTAAACCTCAAATTTTCATGAAAACAAATGCAATTCATCTCTTTCATCAAATACTACTTCCATCTAGTTAATAGCTCTACTGTCAAATATATAAGGTCTCTTCAAATTTTTGTATATGAGACCTTAAGTCCATGATAGATTGCCACAGAGTAGTTGCATTTCATTTGAGTTTTTACCGCATTTGTCTTTGTTACAGTTGCATTGAAAACATCCACACAACAGTGCTAATTTTGATGGTACCTGTTGCACAACTTTTTTGGAATGCAGCTTGTTCCACTGTCACAGTTCATGCTGCTGATAACAGTAATGCCTACTTTATTTTTGCCCTCAGGGTT
Organism: Schistocerca cancellata; assembly: GCF_023864275.1. Lineage (NCBI taxonomy): Eukaryota > Metazoa > Arthropoda > Insecta > Orthoptera > Acrididae > Schistocerca > Schistocerca cancellata. Next base: position 725,351,724 of record NC_064629.1, read on the forward strand.
ATGATCGGTACTGCTCAGTTTTGTCTGGTGTTTGTTTTACAAGCAGTGTTGAGACAGAGTAGTATGGACAGGTTTACTGATGAAGAGTTGAATGAATGCACCCCATGTATGGATTCACTGAAAGCAATGGAAGACAGGCACAAGGGCACTATGCTAAACTGTTCCTGCAGCAGTCACAACCACATCACAGTACTTTTGCATCTGAAGGTTGTTGTATTTCTCTGTGTTTTGTATTGTACAAATTGGTAATTGTATTTTACAGGCTTTTTTGTTGTTGGGAAGATATTTTCTGAGAAAAAAAGTTAACTGGGGTAACAAACTGAATAAAACACAATTACATAATCAATCTTTAATGAGCCATTGGAAACCATCTGTCATTCATTTCAGAATACTCAGAAAATACCTCTCAACAACCAGTGAAATTTTGTTGATGAAGTCTGAGTCCATGCTGTAGATGCACAGCAAGTAGTAAAACCTCTGATCATATCTACTACCAATGATAAAAATCTTTTCTACATATGTTTCTCCCCTATTTCAAGCACAGATGATACTGATAAGAACTTAATTTAAGATCCAAAAATCAATACTGTCTGATGTAAAAGACTTAGCAGAGGTGTTTTTAGTGAAACATAGCTCACTGATATGAAGATACCCTGACATACACACTAATCAGCCAGAACACTATGATGACCAACCTACCATCAATATAAATCCATCCAGGTGACAGCACTATCACCTTGCTATGAATAACTACTAGTCAGACACATGCATGGTGCATGTAGTACCAGTGAGCATGCTGTCTGTGTGTAGAATGGGGAAGGCGTGCGATCTATATGAGTTTGACTAAGGACAGATTGCGATGGCCCAGAGGCTTGGCGTGAGCATTCTGAAAACTGTATGTATTTTCAGGCTTTTGAGTGTCTTCAACACGTGGTTAAACCATGTCCAGGTGTGCGGTTGGGCACCAAATATTCATGTCAGATGTCACTGGCTGTGCAGATTGGTAAAACTGAACTTTTGCAGAACTAACAACAGACTTTAATGTGGAGCAGAGTACAAGTGTGTCCTAACACACAGTTCACCGATCACACCTAACAATGGGCCTCCGCAGCCGACGACCCAAGCATGTGCCAATGTTAAAACCACGACATCAGCAACTGCAACTGAGCATGTGACCATCGGCACTGCATAGTGTAGTGATAGAGCCCTGCATGGTCTGATGAATCCCAATACCTTCCTCATCATGCTGATGGGAAGGTGTGAATCCATCATCTCCCACGAGAACAGCTCCTTGATACCTGTACTGTGGGACAGAGACAAGCTGATGGCAGCTCCCTTATGCTCTGGGGAACATTCACATGGGCACCCATCGGTTCAGTGGAGCTCATGCAAGACACCATGATGGCCAGGGTGTATCGTACGATGATTGCTGATCACATACACCCTTTTGTGATGATAATGTTTCCCGATGGCAGTGGCAGTTTTCAACAAGATACTGCACCATGTCACAATGCCAGGAGATTGATGGAGTGGTTTAAGAGACAAAGCAGAGAGTACCATATGATGTGCTGGCCCCCCAACATGCCACATCTGAACCAGATAGAATGTATCTGGGTAGTGACTGAGTGTGTTGACAGAGCTCATTGGCCCCATCCCCAGAATTTATGTGAATTAGGTGACTTGTGTGTACAGGACTGATTGCAGACCTTTGGTACAGAGCCGAGTGGAGGGTCAGAATCAGAGGCTCAGACGATTCTGCGACCATGTAGGCTGCAGATTCCTCGACTTGGGCCATAGGGTGGTGGGGTTTCAGGTTCCACTAAATAGGTCAGGTGTCCACTACACACACGAGGCAGCTACACAGGTAGCAGGGGCTGTGTGGTGTGGACTGGGCGGTTTTTTAGATTAGACAGTCTCAAGAAAGATCAAAAACAGCTCCAGTCTCAAAGGGTACACGGCAAAGAAACGACAAGAATCAACCAAGCCGCAGACGGTATTGTAGTTGTAAATTGTCGTAGCTGTGTTAGAACAGTACCAGAGCTTCAAGCGCTGATGGAAAGCACTGAAGCTGAAATCATTATACCAACAAAAAGCAGGCTAAAACCAGAGATAATTTCTGCTGAAATTTCTACAGAGGCACAAACTGTGTTCAGAAAGGATAGATTAAATAAAGTAGGTGGTGGTGTGTTTGTGTCTGTTGGTAGTAGTTTATCTTGTAGTGAAGTTGAAACCTATAGTTCCTGCAAATTACTATGGATAGAGGTTATACTCAACAGCCATACCAAAATAATAATTGGCTCCTTCTACCAACCCCCCAACTCAGATGATATAATAGCTGAACGGTTCAAAGAAAACTTGAATCTCATTACAAATAAGTACCCCACCCGTACAGTTATAATTGGTGGAGACTTCAATCTACCCTCAATTTGTTGGTGAAAATACATGTTCAAAGCCGGTGGTAGACAGAAAACATCTCCTGAAATTGTACTAAATGCTTTCTCTGAGAATTACTGTGTACAATTAGTTCATGAGCCCACACGAATTGTAAATGGTTGTGAAAACACACTTGACCCTTTAGCCACAAATAATCCTGATCTAACAGAGAGCATCATGATGGATACAAGGATTAGTGAACACAAGGTCATTGTAGCGAGGCTCAAAGCCATATCAACCAAAACCACTAAAAATAAACGCAAAATAAATCTATTTAAAACAGCAGATAAAAATTCACTTGATGCCTTCCTAAGAGAGAGTCTCCATTCCTTCCAAGCTAATTATGTACGTGTAGTCCAGATATGGCTCAAATTCAAAGATAGAGTATCGACAGCAATAGATAAATTCATACCACATAAGTTAATAAGAGACGGGACTGATCCACCATGGTACACAAAACACGTCAGAACACTGTTGCAGAAGCAACGAAAAAAGCATGCCAAATTCAGAAGAATGCAAAATCCCCAAGACTGGGTAAGTTTCATAGAAGCTCAAAATTTAGTGTGGATATCAATGTGAGATGCTTTTAGTAGTTTACACAATGAAACATTGTCTCAACATATGGTAGAAAACCCAAAGAGATTCTGGTCATATGTAAAGTACACCAGTGGCAAAAAACAGTCAATACCGTCACTGCGTTGGAAATGTTACTGATGATGGTGCCACTAAAGCAGAGTTACTAAATACAGTTTTCCGTAATTCCTTCACAAAAGAAGACGAAGTAAATATTCCAGAATTCGAAACCAGAACAGCTGTTAGCATGAGTGACATAAGGTAAATATATTAGGTGTTGTGAAACAACTCAAATCACATAAGAAAGGTAGGTCTTCCAGTCCAGATGGTATACCAATCAGGTTCCTTTCAGAGTATGCAGACACAATAGTGCCTTTCTTAGCAATCATATACAACCGCTCACTTGACGAAAGGTCTGTTCCTAAAGACTGGAAAGTAGCAAAGGTTACACCAATATTCAAGAAAGGAAGTAGGAGTAACCCATTGAATTACAGACCCATATCACTGACCTCAATTTGCAGTAGGATTTTGGAGCATATACTGTACTCGAACATTATGAATCACCTTGAAGAAAATGACTTATTGATAAATAACAAACACAGATTCAGAAAACCTCATTCTTGTGCAACACAGCTAGCTCTTTATTGCCATGAAGTAATGAGTGCTGTCGACAAGGGATCTCAGATCGATTCCATATCCCTAGGTTCCCAGAAGGCTTTTGATACCATTCCTCACAAGTGACTATTAATCAAATTTAGTGCATATGGAGTATTGTCTCAGTTGTGTAACTGGATTCATGATTTCCTCTCAGAGAGGTCACAGTGTGTAGTGATAGATGGTAAATCATCATGTAGAACAGAAGTGATATCTGGCATTCCACAAGGTAGTGCCATACGCCCTCTGCTGTTCCTGATTTACATAAATGATCTAGGTGATAATCTGAGCAGCCCCCTTAGATTGTTTGCAGATGATCAGTTCTAATTACAAAATTATCTAGAGTGAATTTTTGCATGGTGCAAACAGCGGCAGTTGGCACTAAACAAAGAAAAGTGTGAGGTCATCCACATGGGTACTAAAAGAAATCCAATAAATTTTGAGTATACAATAAATAATTACCATTACAAGCAACTTAAATTGAAAAGACCACATAGATAATACTGTGGGGAAGGCGAAACAAAGACTGCGCTTTGTTGGCAGAACACTTAGAAGATGCGACAAACCCACTAAAGAGACAGTCAACATTACACTTGTCTAGCCTCTGCTGGAATATTGCTGCATGGTGTGGGATACTTACCAGGTAGGATTGATGGAGGACATCGAAAAAGTGCAAAGAAGGGCAGCTCGTTTTGTGTTATCGCACAATAGGGGTGAGAGTGTCACTGATATGATATGCAAGTTGGGGTGGCAGTCACTGAAGCAAAGGTGATTTTCTTTGCAGTGATATCTATTTATGAAATTTCAATCACCAACTTTCTCTTCCGAATGCAAAAATATTTTGTTGACACCCACCTATGTAGGGAGAAATGATCATAATAATAAAATAAGAGAAATCAGAGCTTGAATGGAAAGATCTAGGTGGTTCTTTTTCTCACGCTCCATTTAAGAGTGGAATGGTAGAGAAGTAGTATGAAAATGGTTCGATGAACCTTCTGCCAGGCACTTAAGTGTGAATTGCAGAGTAATTATGTAGATCTAGATGTAGATGTAGACTGACGGAGTACATCAAAAAAGTTCAAAGAAGGGCAGCATGTTTTGTATTATCATGAAATATGGGAGAGAGTGTCACAGAAATAATACAGGATTTGGGCTGGACATCATTAAAAGAGAGGCGTTTTTCATTGTGACGGAATCTTCTCATGAAATTGCAATCACCAACTTTCTCCTCAGAATGCAAAAATATTTTGCTGATACTGACCTACATAGGGAGAAACCATCACCATGATAAAATAAGGGAAATCAGAGCTCGTACGGAAAGATATAGGTGTTCATTCTTTCCACACGCTATATGAGATTGGAATAATAGAGAATTGTGAAGGTGGTTTGATAAAAACTCTGCCAGGGACTTAAATGTGATTTGCAGAGTAACCATGTTGAAGTAGATGCAGATGTGTAACCACCTCCCTCCAGCAACCTACCAGGGCCTCATTACTTATATGCCATGATGCATCGCCACTGTTATCTGTGCCAAATGTGTACATACTGGCTATTAGGTAGGTGGTCATAAAGTTCTGGCTGATCAGTGTACATGGCCATGCTCATGTTTCTAATAGTAACAGTGAAGTTGAGGTTATTTTTCCAAACTAAAAATAATGACACAATACATAAATCCTACAGTGAGTCAGGAATGGTTACCTGATTTCAGATATTATTGGCAGAAAATGAAAGAGTGGAAAATATTGAATTTTTTAAAACAACCAAGGATTTTGTGACATAAAAATGTATAAATAACCATTGATGTAAAACAAACATTTTGGGTCACTAAGCACATACAGTACATTTCATTAATAGTTTATATCTTAATGTGCATATCTGTACTTTTACACTTCTTTGGCCCGAAATTTTTATTTCTGTTTTATCTTATGATACTGTTTTGACACAAACTGTGTTGCAACTAATACATTTAGAATGTTTTTATTGGGAGTAAAAGAAATACAGATTTTCATCAAAAATGAAATGTTTTTGTGTTTCTTTAACATTTACCCTTGGTACTGTGCAGTTAAGTGGAATGGTGAAAGAGTGAATAGCTCTTTCAAGTGTTCATATACAAGAGAAAATATAGTCAAAATCAATGGCAGTCTTTTGGGTGTCCACCTTAATTGATGGTTCCATTTGTTTGCACAATGTTTTGAGGACTGACGCAACCATCCTCTTCAGGTGCTGCAACCTGTGCTTTTACAAGCGCTCACTACCTGGACTTCAGCCAGAGTTTGAAGTGTTGTTGGTGTCATACTGCTATTTAAAATTGATTTTGACTCCTGGTACTACCTACGCAATTTGATGCTCGTTTGTTTTTCAGAAGCCACAGTGTAATTCAATGAAACACACATTTTTTTTCTAGCTCTGCTTGATTAGAGGGCTAACAGAATGTTAGTAACTTGAATTCTGTACCTGAAACTTTGTTTAAATTGATACCTGCATCCTGATTTATTCAGTTTTTTGACATCCTTATTTTAATAGAATTCTTAATTCCACTATACAAAAGACTTATTGTTTGCAATATAATAAAAGAAACCTTGGTTTTTAAGCTATAATACTGATGTTATCATGTTTCATTTCATGATCATATTCAATTCAGTGCTTGGTCACAGCTGATTTGCTTGGTTGTTTTAGTTGCATGCGTCACTGATGGTCCTTGCATCTCTCCTTGACTGTGTTAATAGTGTGTCCCATGTAAGATATTGCACATTTTCATGGCATACAGTAAACTCTTGCCTTTTAGAAAGCTATATTGTCTTTAAAATTACAAAAAAATGTTTTTGCATTGACAAAATCCCCTCTCTCTCTGCTCAGCTTCTGTTCGCCATCTGTGCCTATCATTCCCTCCCCAACTCCTCCTGCCAACAAATTGCTCTATCCTCAGTGCACACCAGGTATGCATGCTGGCAACACATCTATTATTCCTCTGCATGCTCTCAAGCCAGTTCATTTTGGAATATCCCCAGGCTCTTCTTAATCAGACTAACTGCAGATCCCCAGACCTTACTAAGGATGTAGCCACTATTATAGCTGATCACCAATTCTTTTACTCGAATCTCAGTAGATTCTTTAATGACACAGTCCCAGAAGTTAGATGTCTCCACTAGAACCTTAGTATGTTTGTAATCCATACAATACATTTCTAATATGTAATGTTCGATGACTGGTGACTTATTGGGCTGCTGAAATCTGGTGTGTTGCTGGTGTTCTCAGCAATGCCTTTCAACAGTATCTACTGTCTAACATATACAGGGTGGTCAATTGATAGTGACTGGGCCAAATATCTCATGAAATAAGCACCAAGTGAAAAAACTACAAAGAACGAAACTCGTCTAGCTTGAAGGGGGAAACCAGATGGCGCTATGGTTGGCCTGCTAGCTGGTGCAGCCATAGGTCAAACGGATATCAACTGTGTATTTTTAAATAGTAACACCCATTTTTATTACATATTCGTGTAGTACATAAAGAAATATGAATGTTTTAGTTGGACCAATTTTTTCACTTTGTGATAGATGGCGCTGTAATAGTTACAAATGTATAAGTACGTGGTATCACGTAACATTCCACCAGTGCGGACGGTATTTGCTTTGTGGTGTTAAAATGGACCGTTTACCAATTGCGGAAAAGGTCAAAATCGTTTTGATGTATGGCCATTGTGATCAAAATGCCTAACGGGCGTGTGCTATGTACGCTGCTCGGTATCCTGGACGACATCATCCAAGTGTCCGGACCGTTCACCGGATAGTTATGTTATTTAAGGAAACAGGAAGTGTTCAGCCACATGTGAAATGTCAACTATGACCTGCAACAAATGATGATGCCCAAGTAGGTGTTTTAGCTGCTGTCGCTGCTAATCCGCACATCAGTAGCAGACAAATTGCTGTGAGAATCGGGAATCTCAAAAACGTCGGCGTTGAGAATGCTACATCAACATTGATTGCACATGAACCATATTTCTATGCACCAGGAATTGCATGGTAACTATGCGATGTGAACAATCTCCAACATACGGGCTAAGCATATCCTTCAGATATTTAATGAGTGAGTACACTGTGGTGCCAATGTTGCTAACAACTGTGTGTAAAGGCATCTCACTTTTGTGAACCTTCAGCAGTCAATAAAGGCCTGGTGCAGCTGGTGACCTCTGTAACTACCTTGTCTGGCAAGCCAGATTCTTTGACAAGTGCCACAGTCTTCCCCTCCACCCTCAAGATGAGATCAGTGTCAATATTTCAGTATGCACTGCCTTCTAGCAGGCAGCACTTTTCTGCGAGTAATTTTGGTGAGATAGGACCATAGTTGCAGTGCCTTTATTGGCTGGTAAAACCACAATATCTAGATCTTCTCTTAGTAGCTGTATGGCTACCCTCTCCCTGTTTGAGATATTTGGTTTCACAGGTTTAGTTCACAAGAGAGCATAAGAGGTTTGACAAAGTACTTCCCCCACTGCTTCAGGTGGAAGTTGTCTAGCTACCTGTTCCACTACACTGATGATGTCCGTAATAAGTGCAGATTCAGGAGTAAGGGTGTAAAACTGTGTCCTTTCTTAAGAAATGAAACTGTGTCCACATCCAGGTACTTAGTGATAGCTTTGTAGGGAGCTTCAGGGAGTAGTCTCTCTGATATACACTAAAATTTTATGTTGACATCCAGTGGCCTTATTTTGAGTGGGATTCACTGTAGCTCATGTGACACCATCAAGCCATGCCTTTACATTTCTTTTGAGACACTATTGAGAATATGTGGTGCCAAATTTCTGCAAAGTAACACATCACACAGACTCAGTGGCAGCCAGAAGAATCACGAAACATGCCAGTCTAGCCACTGCATGGGAGAGTGTGCCCTGTACCCACCGGTGTCTGGACTTGACTAACATATCAGAAGCACTATTCACATTATATCTACAGCTGGCCAACCTGTCAGTTCCTGGACATGGGAGTTGACTGATGGCATCAACTGAGCCTCAGTAGATGCTGCACAAAGGAAGGCCACCAGATATCATGCATCAAAATTTGAGGGTATATCAGAACATCTACATCTACATCTACATCCATACTCCGCAAGCCACCTGACGGTGTGTGGCGGAGGGTACCTTCAGTACCTCTATTGGTTCTCCCTTCTATTCCAGTCTCGTATTGTTCATGGAAAGAAGGATTGTTGGTATGCCTCTGTGTGGGCTCTAATCTCTCTGATTTTATCCTCATGGTCTCTTTGCGAGATATACGTAGGAGGGAGCAATATATTGCTTGACTCTTCGCTGAAGGTATGTTCTCAAAACTTCAATAAAAGCCCGTACCGAGCTACTGAGCGTCTCTCCTGCAGAGTCTTCCACTGGAGTTTATCTATCATCTCCGTAACGCTTTCGCGATTACTAAATGATCCTGTAACGAAGTGCGCTGCTCTCCGTTGGATCTTCTCTATCTCTTCTATCAACCCTATCTGGTACAGATCCCACACTGCTGAGCAGTATTCAAGCAGTGGGCGAACAAGCGTACTGTAACCTACTTCCTTTGTTTTCGGATTGCATTTCCTTAGGATTTTTCCAATGAATCTCAGTCTGGCATCTGCTTTACCGACGATCAACATTATATGATCATTCCATTTTAAATCACTCCTAATGTGTACTCCCAGATAATTTATGGTATTAACTGCTTCCAGTTGCTGACCTGCTATTTTGTAGCTAAATGATAAAGGATATATCTTTCTGTATATTCGCAGCACATTACACTTGTCTACATTGAGATTCAATTGCCATTCCCTGCACCATGCATCAATTCGCTGCAGATCCTCCTGCATTTCAGTACAATTTTCCATTGTTACAACCTCTCGATACACCACAGCATCATCTGCAAAAAGCCTCAGTGAACTTCCGATGTCATCCACCAGGTCATTTATGTATATTGTGAATAGCAACGGTCCTATGACACTCCCCTGCGGCACACCTGAAATCACTCTTACTTCGGAAGACTTCTCTCCATTGAGAATAACATGCTGCATCCTGTTATCTAGGAACTCCTCAATCCAATCACACAATTGGTCTGATAGTCCATATGCTTCTGATGCTTCCTGCAAGACTATCATCAATTGCATACTTAAGTAATCTGATGTGGATTTGATGTGGATTTGCTTTCAGTTCTTAAGAAAGAACTCAATTTTACACTGACTCCTAAATCTTCATCATCATGGACACAGGCAGCTGCACAACTTCCACCTGAAGCAGCAGAAGAAGTACTTTGTAAAACCTGTTGTGCTCTCATAAAAAAAAAAAAAAAAAAAAAAAAAAAAAAAAAAAAAAAAAAAAAAAAAACTATGAAACCAAATGTCTCTATCAGGGAGAGAGCAGCCATATGGCAACTAAGAGAAGAGCCAGATATTATGATCTTATGAGCCAAAGAATGCAATGCAACTGTGGGCTTATCTCATCGGGATTACAATGAGAAAATGCAGAGCCTGTTAGAAGGCAGTAGATACTGGAAGATCAACACTGATCTCACCAAGAGAGTGGAGAGGAAGAATTTGCTGCTTCCCAAAGAATCTGGGTTCCCCGATGAGTTTGTTAAGAAGCTACAACAAAGAGTACCAGTTCCACTGAGACTTCATGGACAGCTGAAGCTTCACAAACTTGGTGTAACTTTATAACTCCTTGTTAGCAACAGTATCACCCTGATGTACTCACTCACTAAATATCTGATGGATATACTTAGCCGTTATGTTGGAAGTGATAACATCACATTTGCAGCTCTGTGTATTTTGTTAAACATGTTAACAGGACACCAACATTCTTTTGAGCTTTATGTGGGCTCTCTTATTACCAGAGCACCTTTACAAGAAACTGAAGAACTTATTAGCCAGATTTTTGACCTATAGATGACCAACCCATGTAGGCATGTCTCGATGTTGACTGGTTTTATGATAGCCACTACATACATATGGAAGGAGTATCCACGGGGAATCCACTTTCAACTGTTATCACCAACATGTATATGGAACATTTTGAGTATGAATGGCTGGAATGAGCCCAATGGACATATATCTGTTTTGTTCCAGTATGTAGATTATACGAGGGCTATCCACAAAGTACATTACGTTTTGGAATTAAAAATAAATAAAGTATTGGAAATTTTTTTTATTATATACAGATGAAAGCCACACTTAAATACTACTTTTCTACATAGTTGCCATTTAAATTAAGGCACTTATCGTAGCGATGGACGAGCTTGGAAATTCCTTCGTCGTAAAATTCGGCCGCCTGTGCCTTCAACTACGTGGCGACTGTCTTTTGGGACAGAAAAGGTGTGATTTTTGTGGACTTCCTCGAAAGAGGTACTACAATAAACTCTCAAAGCTATTGCCAAACTCTGCACAACCTCAGAAAAGCAATACAAAACAAGCGCAGGGGAAAGTTGGGCTCAAAGATCTTGCTGATTCACGACAACGCCTGGGTCCACACGGCAAATGCCACTCGTGAAGTTCTCGAATCTTTTAAGTGGGAGTTGTTTCCTCATCCACTGTACAGTCCCAACCTAGCACCGAGCAACTTCCACTTATTCCCAGCAATGAAGAAGTGGTTGGCTATGCAGCGTTTTGATGACGACGCACAGCTTCAAGAAGAGGTAATCACGCGGTTGAAGGCGCAGGCGTCCGAATTTTACGGCAATGGAATTTCCAAGCTCCTCCATCGCTACAATAAGTGCCTTAATTTAAATGGCAACTATATAGAAAAGTAGTATTTAAGTGTGGCTTTCATCTGTATATAATAAAAAAAAATTCCAATACTTTATTTATTTTTAATTCCAAAACGTAATGTACTTTGTGGATAGCCCTCGTACATTCATCATATGGTCACGTGAAAGAGACAAACTAATGACTTCTTCATAAATCTCAATTTCATACACCAGAACATCAATTTTACCATGGAAATCAAAATGGATGGAGTACTCTACTTTCTGGACATCCAGGTAAAAAAAAAAAGATGTGGGTGACATATTGGTCCACAATGTGTACTGTGTACTGGAATAAGACACAACTGGCAGAAGTAAAGCTGTGAGGATGGGGCGTGAGTCGTGCTTGGCTAGCTCAGTTGGTAGAGCTCGTGCCAGCGAAAGGCAAAGGTCCCGAGTTCGAGTCTCGGTCCGGCACACAGTTTTGATCTGCCAGGAAGTTTCAAGACACAACTTGTTTGAGATCCTGCCCATTATACAGTTGCAGTTCTGTTCAGCCAATTACCAGATGAGCTGATAGTGGGGCAGTGAGGGGTCCCAATTGGGAATTAGTGGAAAGAGATTATCAGTTCTGACATTTAGCTTACAACTAAGGAAAACCTTCCAAAAATCTTATTTGAGATGGCTACCACCACCCGGTGCCGAGGAATGGGATGCTTAAAACCTTGGTACCAAAGGCTTGCATCCTTTCTGACAATGGAAGTCTCAACCAAGAACTTTTAACACCTGAGGGCTCTGTTCCAGAAGAATGATTACAAGGAGTGGCACATTCAGAGAGCCCTACACCCGACTCCACTGTACAACCAGCAGAAACAGAAGAGGAACCTCAGGAGGTTGTAGCCTTTGTGTTTATTCCTTTTTGGGGTACATAATCAAGAAAAGTAGGATGAATTCTCCTGAAACACTAAGGGAAGACAGCCTTCTGCCCACCAGCTGAAACATTGACACTGCTTAGTAGTGTCAAAGACAACATCCGAGTATGGAAATCTGGAATACTCCAGATATCCAACTAATTTGGCAAGACTTATACAGGTCAGACCAACTGTCCCTCCACTATTGCTATTAGGCAATGACTTTGTCAGAGGTCAGAGAAGCAGTCTTTCCACATGCAATAATATGACAACAGTCAAGGAGCCCTGGGGCAAGTGCCTAACATGAGACTACCTCCCACTCCACCATTTGTGCCACTTCCCCTTTTCCACCCCCACCCCACCTTCCCAAAACACCATTCCATGGCCACTCTCCTTCCACATTAGAATAAAATAAAATAAATACAAGAAACATTTAAAATGAGTATGTTATATTTTTAATACTTTATTAAATTTGAATGCAATCCTTCAACCTATTCTTGACGTTACTGATTAACAGTGTGCTTTCAAATAGTCAGCCGAGTTTTTAATTATGCTTTATTTCCCTTTTTCAACAAAGATAAAAAGATTCTTCACCCTCTCCTGTCATATTTCAAGACAAAATAATTTACAAGCAAACAGTTGGATGTAAGTGTGTAACGGGCACATTATTTTGGCTAGTGAGCACACTGGCATCATCAGGTTTGCTGATGAACTGACTGCTTAAGGGCCAGTGTGGCACTTTTCTCTAATCCCCCTCATCATCTACACGGTAAGAGTGTAATGGGCACATTATTTTGGCTAGTAAGCACACTGCCATCATCAGGTTTGCTGATGAACTGACTGCTTAAGGGTCAGTGCGGCACTTTTCTCTCATACCCCTCACCATCTACACTGCCACTCTGTCTGCTATCTGTATCCAGCATCTTCTCCCCTACTCTTCCTGCCATAATGTTGCTCCCTCCTTGGCGCATGCCCAGGAACGCTTGCTGGTGACACCTCTGCTGCTCCTCCAGCTGCTCCTAAAATCAGTTCATTATTGGGTATCTCTTTCCTCTTCTTAATTAGACTAATTCCAGGTCCCCAAGCCTCACTAAGGATGTAACCATTAACACAACTGATCAAGAATTCTCTTACTTCAATCTTGATAGTTTCCTCAACGACAATCCCAGTAGTTAGATGGATATCTCGGACCATTAGTATAGTTGTACTCCACTCCATATAATTCAAATAGGCAATGTTCCATGACTGCATACTTGCTACACCACTGCAGTTTTGTCTGCCATTGTTATCAGCAATGGCCTTTGACAGGCTAACTATTGCAACTAGAGCTGCCAATTTTATTTAAAATGAGTACTTCGTTGGCTGACTGCACTTCATATTCCAGTCTTCCCAATAAGAAATTCTCCTTGGAAGTACCAGGAATCAAACATCAGTGTGACTGATTCAGTCCTTCATAAAAGCTCAAAATAGAGCTATTATATCTTTCAGAAAATTTGTTTGAGAAGATAAAAAAGATCAACTGTCAATAAAAAAAGTCAAAAGAAAGGAAAAGATAGTAATAATTAAATACTCTTAATATTACCTAAATATCTCCCACATTATGTGAATAATCTTATAAGCAAAGATGTCATACATAAATGATAATGTATTTTAACTCTCCTTTGACCCAAAAATATGTATACTAATGGTCATCAAAATAATAGAAATATCTATTCTCTGGAAGACAGAATTTTTATCAGGCATAATCATTTTCAATTTGTACTGTAACCCAATGTTTGTTATTACAGTGAAGTAAATGGCATTGATCTTTGTAATTGGTTGGATACAGTAGATACAATATAAGAGACCTATAGCTTTCACTAGGATCAGATTGATGATGTTCACTAGGTGGAAAAAAGTTATCAGAAACAATTGTTGTGTTAGATTAACAACAACATCATGAAAGGCAATATATCACTGACAAAATGTAATAATATACAAAAATAAGTCATGATCAACTGGAATTGCTAAATGCTGAAAATAATTTCCACAAAGAACTATGTATAATATTAAATGTGAGGTAAGTGATGCCAGAGCAAACTGACCTCACTAGCAACTCCATTCTGTCAATTGTAAGCAGTAAAGTCTACTGTCAATTGTAAGCAGTAAAGTCTACATGTTCAGTAAAAGAGAAAACGCGGGAAAGATGGAAAAAGTAAGTCTAAATGTTCAGTAACATGGATAAGGAAGATATCATCATATTTGTTAAAAGACAAATAGAGTCATTTAATTCATGAAATGAACATGAGAAAGAACTGTGGCTGAAGGTCAAGAACATATCTGATCAAGTTGTAGAAAAGCATCCAAGCCTTCCTACCACAACAAGGAAAATTCTGTAGAGATCCCCCTCAGTACACAAAAAATATCAATATCAAGAAAACTTCTTAAGACACACCACATGCTGCACAACACATACAAAGCAAAGAATGGAACTGCAGATGCTCAAGTGTTAATCTCTTTAGAGAAGGCACTGATTGTTTCTTGCCGCTAACATACTTCACTTACGACCAGAATCTCTTTGTATTTTCTGCCAAGTTTTGAGACAAAGTTTCATTGTGGAACTGTTATAAGCATCTCGCATTGAACTCTGTGCTAAATTTTGAGCTTCTGTAAAAGATTGCCAATCTTGGGGATTTTGCGTCTGTTTAAATTTGGCATCTTTGTTTCGTTGTTTCTGCAACAGTGGTCTAGCCCTTTTTGTGTACCAAGGATGATCAGCTCCATTGTTTGTTAATTTATTTAGTATAAATCTTTCAATTGCTGCTGATACTATTTCTTTGAATTCAAGCCACATCTGGTCTACACTTATATTATTAATTTGGAATGAGTGGAGATTGTCTCTCAGGAAGGTGCCAAGTGTATTTTTACCTGCTTTTTTGAATAGGTATATTTTTTTGCTTATTTTTGGAGGATTTGGGGATTACAATATTCAATCTCGCTACGACAATCCTGTGTTCACTAATCCCTGCATCGGTTTTGATGCTTGTTGTTAACTCGGGATTATTTGTTGCTAAGAGGTCAAGTGTGTTTACACAACCGTTTTACTATTCGTGTGGGCTCATGAACTAACTGCTAGAAATAATAATGCTACAATAATAATGCCTTTAGGGATTTATAAAGCATTTCAAATGAAGAAATAACTTTTATGTTATGTGGCACACCATTGTACATTTGTATAACACTATTTGTAGTGGGGTTTTTAAAGGCTGTTCAAAAATGTCTCTGAGCACTATGGGACTTAACTTCTGAGGTCATCAGTCCCCTAGAGCTTAGAACTACTTAAACCTAACTAACCTAAGGACATCACACACATCCATGTCCAAGGCAGGATTCGAACCTGCGACCGTAGCGGTCGCACGGTTCCAGACTGTAGCGCCTAGAACCGCTTGGCCACTGCAGCCGGCTTAAAGGCTGTTGTCCTTATTGACTGGGCATGGAGTTTGTCTTTTTTTCCTGGTATCATGTTCAGTCTTGCTTGCAAGATGAAAGCAGAGATTACCCTTTGCAGCATAGTCTACAGAACCAATTGCAGACATCTGGTACAGAGCCAAGTGGAAGGTCTGAATCCGAGGCTCAGACGGTTCTGTGACCTTGTAGGCTGCAGATTCCTCGACTTGCGCCAAAGGGTGGTTGGGTTTCGGTTTCCGCTGAAATGTCAGGTGTCCACTATACATAGGAGGTGGCTACATGGGTAACAGGGGCTGTGTGGTGTGGACTGGGCAGTTTTTTAGGTTAGAGGGTCTCAGGAAACACAAGAAGGGCTTTAGTTACAAAGGGTGCAGGCCAAACACAGGAATAACATAGATACAGGAACCATTGGTATAACAGTTGTAAATTGTCATAGCTGTGTTGGGGAAGTACTAGAGCTCCAAGCACTAATAGAAAGCACTGATGCTCAAATCATTATAGGCACTGAAAGCTGGAAAAAGCCGGATATAAGCTCAACCGAAATTTTTGCAAAGAACCTAACAGTGTTCCGAAAGGATAGGCTAAACATGGTTGGCGGTGGCTTGTTTGTTGCTGTTAGAAGTAGTTTAAATTGTCACGAAATTGAAGTTGATACTTTAGTGAGTTAGTGTGGACAGAGGTCACTGTTGGCAACTGGAATAAAGTAATAATAGGATCCTTTTACTGACCTCCCAATTCGGATGATACAGTTGCTGAAAGGTTCAAAGAAAACTTGAGTTTGATTTCAAACACGTACCCGACTCATGCGATAATAGTTGGTAGTGACTTTAATTTACCCTCGATATGTTGGCGAAAATACGTGTTTAATTCCGGGGGTACGCATAAAATATTATCGGAAATTGTGCTAAACGCATTCTCTGAAAATTATTTCGAGCAGTTAGTTCTTGAGCCCACGCTAATAGTAAACGGTTGTAAAAACACACTTGACCACTTAGCAGCAAATAATCCTGAGCTAATAACGAGCATCAAAACTGCTTCAGGGATTAGTGAACAGAGCATTGTCGTAGCGAGATTGAATATTGTAATCCCCAAATCCTCCAAAAATAAGCAAAAAATATACCTATTCAAAAAAGCAGGTAAAAATTCACTTGACGCCTTCCTGAGAGACAATCTCCACTCATTCCAAATTAATAATATAAGTGTAGACCAGATGTGGCTTGAATTCAAAGACATAGTATCAGCGGCAATTGAAAGATTTATACTAAATAAATTAACAAACAATGGAGCTGATCGTCCTTAGTACACAAAACGGGTTAGAACACTGTTGCAGAAACAACTAAACAAACATGCCAAATTTAAACAGAGCGCTTGGCCATGAAAGGCAAAGGTCCTGAGTTTGAGTCTAGGTCAGGCACACAGTTTTAATCTTCTAGGAAGTTTAGTATCAGCACACACTCTGCTGCAGAGTGAAAATCTCATTCTGGAATGCCTTCTCTGTGTGATAGCAATGGAGATACTATCAAAGACAGTGCTGCCAAAGCAGAGTTACTAAACACAGCCTTCCAAAATACCTTCACAAAAGAAGATGAAGTAAATATTCCAGAATACAAATCAAGAACAGCTGCCAACGTGAGTAACGTAGAAGTAAATATCCTCAGAGTAGTGAAGCAACTTAAGTCACTTAATAAAAGCAAGTCTTCTGGTCCACACTGTATACCAATTAGGTTCCTTGCAGAGTATGCTGATGCATTCGCTCCATACTTAACAATCATATGCAACCATTCGTTCGACGAAAGATCTGTACCCAAAGACTGGAAAGTTGCACAGGTCACACCAATATTCAAGAAAGGTAGTAGGAGTAATCCACTAAATTACACACCCATATTGTTAACATCAATATGCAACAGGATTTTGGAACATATATTGTGTTCAAACATTATGAATTACCTCGAAGAAAACTGTCTATTGACACACAGCCACCATGGGTTTAGAAAACATCATTCCTGCGAAACACAACTAGATCTTTATTCACATGAAGTGTTGAGTGCAATTGACAAGCGATTTCAGATCAATTCCGTATTTATGGATTTCTGGAAGACTTTTGACACTGTACCACACAAGGTACTGTTATAGGTCGTTTGCTGTTCCTTATCTATGTAAACGATTTGGGAGACAACCTGAGCAGCTGTCTTAGGTCGTTTGAAATTGATGTCATTTATCAACTAAGAAAGTCATCAGAAGATCAAAACAAATTGCAAAATGAATTAGAAAAGATATATGAATGGTGCAAAAATTGGAAGTTGACCCTAAATTGCTGGCCCGAGTGGCCGAGCGATTCTAGGCGCTACAGTATGGAATAGCGCGACCACAGATGTTAATTTCTGACTAACTAAATTCAATGTTAGACTCAAGATCACTATAATTATCCACTTCCAGAAACACTGCCTAAACAGCAATACAGGGCAGATGCTGAAAGTGAGCATTACACTACAAAATATCCGAAGACACACACACGAAAGATGATATATAGTGGTAACCACCTCAATCAAAAGACAACAGCCAGGCTACAAATGTGGGACTTAATGCTTTCTAGTGGTTGATCACTTATCTATCAGCACTTAAACAGATACAAGGGAGCTTTTATTTTTTCATGTTCTTAAGCTGCCCAAGTATAACCAAAATTTAAAGTTTCTCTTATAAAAATGAGGTAACTCAGGACTTTATGTTAAGCAGTTAATTAGATGAAGTGAGTTCCTGCACATGACTCTCTCAGTAATTTGTTCCCAAAGAATAGATCACAATGTTGCAGCATCCAACAACCAAGTGTTTATTATTATACAAGGTGGATCTGAAAAGTCTGTAGAATGGTCTCAGACAATAAAGGAAAGAAGAATTACAAACAAAATACATTTAATGTCCTTCAAAGTATTCACCATTAGCTACAACACACTTGTGACATCAGTTAAAAAGCTCTTGGAAACTGTCGCAAATGCTTCTTGAGAAATCACTCGAAGCACTAAGGTCACAAACAACATCTGTGAAGAGCAAGAATCCACAGCTAATTTAAGGTGGGTTAACAAAAAGAAGTCTGCCAGTGCCAAATGCATAGACTGAGGAGTGTGTTGAAGACCAGTTATTTTGCACTGAGAGATACAGTTGAGCATGCAGTTGTTGTGGATATCCAACAACACATGACCACACTGCTTCTAGCAGTTTCAGAAGAAGCATTTGCTGACAGTTTTATGACTGATGTCAGAAGTGTATTGTCACTAATGTCAGTAAAGGTATGTTCTTTGCAACTCTTGTTTCCTTCATTTCCTTTGACTGCTCGCCAAACTTTTCAGATGCTCTTTGTATTTAGTACAAACACTATTTGGTTTCAAGACACACACCCTTCATAACAGAACATCGCCCTTTCAATAGCTTTGATACTCAGTATTAACGTTTGTGAGTGTTGACATCTGTGACCATATGCACTTTCTTGCTGTAAGCAAATATTAAATTCTAAGGTCTGTATGTGGTTGACTGTTGTGACTCGCCAATCTTTCAAAGTGCCGCCGCGCAGTTACGCGCGTCCTCTACATGTGGCACTGTCTGCCAGCCATGCAGCAGCAGCAGCACCACCTAAGCGGTCAGTCAGCCAGTGGCCGCTAGACTTGGACTCAGTTATGATTTGACTGTTAAAGTGTACACATGTCTTACTCGGTTTGCTTGATCTGTGACTTTCATGTATTGCGTCTTTCTTTAAATATATTTGTTCAACTTGAAGTTATTACATTGACTAATAAAGATGATTGCTGGAAGATACTAACAAAAATATCACTCAAAAAACTAATAACATCTGGTAAAACACAAACTTTCATCAGTCAATTAAAAAATTCTGTCTCTATGACCCACAATAAGCCACATCAGTATGAAAAGCTGAATTGGATCATTGTCTCATTAATTATGTTTTCATTATTCTTATAACTTTTTATGGTTATGAGAATAAACACAGGTTTTAATTAAGGAAAAAGCTGCTTGAATAACTTATCTAAAAAAAAAAAAAAAAAAAAAAAAAAACAGTTTTCCTTTTAAATTTGGAGTGTGAGACTTGTTTGTAATCATATTCATGATCTATGGAGGACCCTGTTACACTGTGACTGAACTGTAATGTAATTTATTATACACATGACAAAGTGGCACAAATTACTGAAGCTCCGGGTCAATACAGCCCCATTACTGGCATAAAATAAGTATTTTGTGAAGCTGTCAGAACCTAGAATAGAAACTTTTTAACCCTTTAACCGCTGTGGACGTGTTAATGCATGCACCTTTGTACCTCTCCCTGTGTGCTCTGAACATGTTGACGCGCACCACCAGTACGTGTAGACTTGTTCAGAGTACCAGGTAGAAGGACTGGTGGTGCGCGTCAACACGTTCAGAGCACACAGGGGCAGGTACAAAGTGTGCACATTAACATGTCCAGAGCAGTTAAAGGGTTAAAGCCAGTGTGCATAATCAAAAATGTATTTTCATGCCAGTATATTCTGATCTGAATTTCCTGTTTATTGGTACTGAAAGCTGGATACCTGATATGAGCCAGTTGTTAAGTGATATGTATCTTGTATATATTCATGGAATTGTGTGTCTAGTGAGTGACTAGGCCAAGAAATAAGCAGTATATTCAGTACTGTGAACAAGACACTGATGTTGTAGGAACCATGAGTGTGCTTAAGGAAGAATATTAGTTCCCAAAATTTGCACATAAAGGGAGGAAAGAAGAAAAATTATGTTTCTCTGACAAGGTCATTATAGATGGAGCACAAGCTCAGCCGGAAGAAAGATGAATAAGGAAACTGGCTAGGTCCCTTTCAAGGTACCCAGATCAGTATTCACTGTAAGGGCTTTAATTGCAGCTGCAGATGGATTACTGTAACAAATTGCTTCTAATTGATAAAAATGGTAAAAGCACAACAAAACAGTTAAGAATGGGATTATCTGTATGCTATGTAAGAGTGTTTTCCATTTTCATTGCAGATAAATTGATCCTTCAGTGAAGGAAAATTCGGACGTACTGGCACACTGGAACTTCATCAAATGCTACATTGAAAGATGATGAAAACAGTAAAAATATAAAACAGTGACTATAAATGTGAACTATCACTACTGTCTGTGGAGTTACTTGATGAAAACCTGTGTCTCAGTACAGAAAATGATCAAAAACAATAAGAAGTGTATAATACATGAGACACAATCACAATGTGGTCTAATCTTAATGTGAATGGTGACGTTCTTAGTTCTCAAAATATTACTAGCAATAGTTTTGATATGTGCCAGTTTTGTAAAATTAGGAATGTGTATGATGATGAAAACTGAATTTTGTCTTTTATCATCAACAAATTGAATGAAAAATATAAGACAGAATCAGAAAAGAGGGGAACGTGTGTAAAAGTATAAGCCTCATCACCATCTGCAGAAAAGTAGACTGCATGGAGAAAGACACAAAAAATGAAACAATTATCAAGGCATCACATGTGTGAAATGAAAAACAATGTACCACATTCACTGTGCAACAACAGACCCCAAGAAAAAAATGTGGCTGCATTTGAAATAATATGAACCAAAATTAAGCCTACAACTTGACATAGACAGCAAAGACGGGATTATTGAATTAACTAAAAATACACAAATGTGGAAAGAAAAATACATAAAGCTACAACAGTCCAAAGTGCATGCTATTTGCCATAAAAGTTGCGATGTAAATTCATCAGACACAATAAACTGTACAAGTACTCAATGTTAAAACATGCAACAACTTCCACTGTCATACCTTTGTGAAAGACCTTACCAAGAGCCTGACAAAACTCTGACTCTATGAGAAATCACTAAGTGAGCTGAACACTTCTATCTAGTCACTTGCCAACCAATCTGGTGTAGCAGCAAAGGAAATCTGATGTTTAAATTTTACATTCAAAAACTTCTTCACATGAGATCATACAGACATACCATCATTAGACTGTCATAAAGATTCCCATATGGAGGGCATAGAAATATGCATCCCTTGTGTTGGGAAGCAACTGAAAGAGTTGAAAACAAATAAGTTGCCAGGTCTTAATGGAATCCTAATTGAATTTTACAGAGAGTAATTTTCAGCACTGAACCCTTATTTATCAAGTGACTGGAAAAAAAGTGCAGTTTACTCTTTTAAATAAGAAGAGTAAAAGAACAGACACACAAAATTACAGGTCAATATATTGAACATTAGTTTGCTGCAGAATCCTTGAGCATATTCAAGTTTGAATAAATAAATTTCCTTGAATCAGTAAAACTTCTCTTGTCAAATCAGCACAGATTTAGAAAGCATTGTTTGTATGAAACTCATCTTTCGCTTTTTTCACATATCCTGTGAACCATGAGTGACAGGCAACAAGCAGATTTAATATTCCTAGATTTCCTGAAAGAATTTGATACAGTGTCCCACTGCAGATGGTTAACAAAGGTCTGAGTATATGGAACAGGTTCCCTGATAAGTGAGTGGCTTCAACACCTCTTAAGTAATAGAACCCATAACACTGTCTTGGATGGCACAGGGGTATTATACGGAAAATCCCATGGAATTATAAAAGGAATGCTCTTGTTCTATATGTCCATAAATAATATGATGGATAGTGTGAGCAATGATCTGTTACTGTTTGCTGATGATGTAGTGTCTTCATTGAGTGACAGGAAGATGGTACAACACAACTGAGACAGAATTTCTTTGTCGTGTGATGAATGGCAGTTTGCTCTAAATGTAGATATGTGTAAGCTAATGCAGATGAGTGGCAAAAATAATCCTGTGTTGTTCGAAAACAGTATTAGGGGTGTACTACTTGACATTCATGTCGATTACATAACTAGGTGTAATGTTGTAAAGTGATATGAGGTGGAATGATTACATAGCGTTGGTAGTGGGGAAAGTGAATGGTCTGCTTCGCTTTATTCGGAGAGTTCTAGGGAGTTATAGTTCTTCCATAAAGGATATTGTATACAGAATAATAGTGTGACCATTCTTAAGTATTTCCCAAGTGTTTGGGATCCCCACAAGGCCAGATTAAATGAAGACATTAATGCAATTTAGGGGCATGCTGCTAGATTTGTTATCAGTTGGTTCAATAAGCATGCGAATTACAGAGATGCTTTGTGAACTCAAATGGGGACCCCTGGAGAGAAAATGATTTTTTTTTTATTTTATTTTTTTTTTTTTTTTTTTTTTTTTTTTTTTTTTTTTTTTTTTTTTTTTTTTTGTGAAATACTGTAGATAAAAGTTAGAGAATCAGCATTTGTAGCTGACTGCAAAATGATTCTACTGTCACCAATATATATTTCATCATGAAGACAAGATAGAAGAAAGTAGGACTCATACAGTGATGTATAGACAGTTGTTTTCCCTTACTCCATTTGTGAGATGAATAGGGAAGGAAATTTTTCTTCTTTAGGGGCATGTCTGATAACAACATTATTATTAGCAAATCTTTATTTATCTGTAAAATTACTACCACATCATAATTAACATTTTATTTTCAGTATATTGTCATTTGCCACCTTATTAAAACAGTGACAGGTATAAGACAGTTCACTAATGATATAATACGGACATTACATCGGTCTAGATGTGAGTACAATATAGTCTCTTTAATATAAAGTACATTCACATTTATACACATTCTCACTAGAATTGTATTCGCAGGTACTTGCCAATGATGATAACTGCAGCAACAGTCTGTTATAAATAAATATTTGTTATTATAAGTAGCTATTTTGGTGTATCTATTCTAATAACGGAAGGAAACGACTAGTCACTGTATAGTGGCTTGCAGAGTATTTATGTAGATGTACTAATCACAAAAATAACTCTGGTAAGATAACAAAACTAGGTAACTAGTGGTGAGAAAAAAGAAGATAGGATGTTTTTAGTAATACTATGAAACATGCTGACCTAGTAAGGTGGTGCCATGGTTAACACACAGGACTTGCATTCATGAGTATGGCAGTTCAAATTCCTATCAAGCCATCCAGATTTTGAGCATACTGAGTTTTGAAATTGAAACAAAAAAGGAGTACATATGAAAATTCAATGCAACCCTCCTTAATGAAGTTTGGTTCTGAAATTCACAGCAATTTACAACCCCAATGTTCCGAACCACAAAAAATAATAGAATGTTTGTTGTGATTGCTGACAGTCATGGTTATGGAATTACTACAATGATCAATAGCTGGAAAAGCAACAGGATTTGTAAGCCTGGTGCTCCCTTGTTTGAATTAGGTTAACTCATCTGCTCACCTGAAACTAATAATTTAACTCACAATAACTTTGCTGTTTTCTTTGGAGAAGCAAATGAAACTTCAAAAGCCACTGATGAATTAGAAAAAAAAAATGTTTAATACAATTCATGTATATAAATATCTTGTTAATGACCATTCCACACTGGTTGATCTGCCTCCATGATCTTGTCCAAACAAAGAGATAAATGTTGTAAACATATTTTTCTTAAAAAGTTGCATACAGTATGATGATTTAGAAGTTATTGTCCTAAGTGTTACAGAACACAGATTCGACACCACACATGGAGTACACTCCAATGGGCTAGGAAAACAGCTTGTGGTGGAAAAAAATTGTAAATATGTTATCAGGAAATCTGAGATAACACACAAAGCAACAAAGTAAAACAGCTCTATCTTATCCATTCACCAGCACAACCATTGTCTCCCTCATATCCCTTTGACTACCAGCAGTTTCTGCTCAAACCATAATTTTGCACATTTTGTTTTAAAGTACCAGTGCCTTTCATGTGAAACCACTGATGCTATTGCAAGATGGAGACATGTACCATTAAACTGATTTATGTCTACTAACACCAGGGTAGCCACAAGTTTCCCGGAATTACCTGATTTCCACACAAGTTTTAATGTTTTTCCCTGACAAATTTTGAGATCTCAAGGGTACGTTAAGACGTGAGTTGACAATCTGTCTTTGCAGCTACGGCAGAAGAAGCAATAGTGCAAATGATGGGAAAAAAAAAAAAAAAACTGTAGGTGATCGCCAATAAAATGTTGGTTCCACGATGTTCGTTATCGTCAGTTATTACCCACTGTGTTATATCTATTATTTTATAGGTATAGTGTGATTTTTCTTTCGAGAAATATATGCGTACATAGCGTACAGACCGCCAGCAACTGACACAATTTTTTTCTTCTTATTGTTCATACTTTCTAGCCTATAAATTACTTCTGAAGTGCCAAAATATACCAGAACAAATAAAATGTCTACAAAATGCCACACTGTACAACATACTTGTGACGAGACAGTCGCAATTCCTGAAATCCATTGCCCATGGCCTGTGGACTGCTGAGGAACACTGCAGTCCTGGGTCCATGGATAAACCATGAGAATCTGCTGCATTATGCCGCACACATAGAGACGTGGCCTGTGAGCGGATCGGTGAGACTAGATCCAGTGGGCAGGGCCTGCATATTAGTGGGAACCACATGGCTTCAGATCAGCAGGCCTGATCCATTACAGGTACCAACAGAAATGGCCTACACTTGTGGCCCCTCATGGAAATCCACTCATGTGATCAGTTGTTCACAAGCCACTGACAGCATGTTGATGAAATTAGACCAGTGATCAATCCATGCAACAGATAACTTGTTCAAATACTCTGAGAATTGATAATAATGAGGGCAGGTGGCAACTCCCTGTAAAGATGATTGCTGAGCTGCAGATAGCCACGTAGAAAAGACAATTACACTCTCAGAACTAAATTTTCAGCCATAGCTTTTGTCAGAAAACGAGAGCACACACACATCCACACAATTGCTCAGACACAACTCATGCACACATGATCACCTTCTTATGGTAACTGGGTCTACAGTCTCTGAGAATCTGATCCAAACAAACCACTCCTCAAGCATCCCTGCCTCTCATCTGCAGATGCTAGACTAGCGGCAAGAAGTAGTAGCAGCACTGACTCCAAGCTGAGTGGAGTAGTACGAAGGGGAGAAGCAGTAGGGACGAGGGAGTAGGGAAGCGGTGAACATACTCAGCTGCAGCCAGCCAGCAATGACTCATTGCACATCAGTAAACAAACCATTTCACCTATCGAGACAAAAACTAGATTTTCCCAGCATTTTGTTTCAGATTTCCTTTATATTCCCTGATTTCCAGAACCTGTGGCAAACATGAATACAGTGCACTGTAATGGTCACTTACAGCATTCGTTTAAGGCAACAGTCAGTTTGTACTATTGCTTTTATGAGTGGTTCTGACAGGAAACCACTGAGGGAGTATTTACTTTCATAAATTGCTTAATTGTATATAAATTTATTAAATTTTAGGCTCTTTTTTTCTTGTTATTTTGGACTATAATTTGTATTAGGCATAATGAGTGCATGGAAGTTTTGAGATGTGGGACTGTCTCATCAGAATTGCAAAATCGCTTCAGACAAGGACTGTAATGAAGAAGTTAACAGTGAACCACGTGGGGATAAACAGGACTGTGCAAAAGAGATAGGCCTACAAGAACAAAGTATTACACCGCTGAAAGAAAATCAACAAAAAGTGACTGTGAACAGTAAAAATCTGCCAAACTCAAGCAAACAAATTGGGACATCAACGTCCCACGTCAGAAAAACAATCGAGGGTACTAGTTCAAAAGAAAGCATAGCAGTCCACAATAGTATTTTTGAAACATGTGAACTTCCCTTAACAAGCACGGCTAAAATTGATCTGTTTACAGATAGTCAAGGATGAGGAATAGCCACCAAATTAAGTAATAGATGTACTTACAAAATCAACGCCGTTGTGAAACCAGGTACCAATTTCAAAGCTGTGACTGTAGTAAGCTGTGAAAAAGTATCAGAATTGAGCACAAATGAGTTCTCTGTTTTCCTTGCCGGAACATACGACATAGCAACAGACAATACAAAGAAACTTATGATTTCTCTTAAGCAAAGATTGCTTGAGCTCAGAAACACAAATGTGATCTTTTTTCAATTGCACATCACCATGTCCTACCAGACTGATCCTGTGTAAATGAAGAGGTATGAAAAGCATACAAAGATGTTCAAAATATCTGCAGACAGTTTAAAAAAGGAACATTCGTGGATATAAGTGAACTTGGAAGAAGATTCCACACAAATCATGGCCTCCATCTCAACAGAGTGGGAAAGAAATTCATTATTTGCAAGATTTTAGAAATAGTAGGTCAAAAACCATGCATAAAGCAGGATATCTTGGTAGCCATACCTCTCAATGACAAAAATGTGTTGTGTGTAATTCTATAAATAAGAAGTGTGTGCTAACAGAAGTGACATCTCTCAAGGCTGGAAGAGGACCATTTATCTCTGTGCCAGATGAGACTGAAAACCATCAAATGGAAGCAGCCAATGAGCCTGAGCAAGCTAAGAAAATCTGCGGAAATGATGGAGTGCAAGAAACCAACAACAGCATCACTAGAGAGGCAGCCACATGGATGAACATCCCAGTAGCAGAAAGCATTTGGAAGTCAAGGAGACAAAAGAAGGCTGCAAGCACCTGCACCAATCATTTTTTATGGACAAAATCCCTCCAAACGAAACTGAGGTAAGTGATGTTATAATAATGCCCTTAGGAAATTTGGATGTTAATTTAAAATCCAGTAGACAAATAAACTGCAGTAACTAGTATCTCGCCATATACCACCAGAATGCCCAGTCACTCACAAACAAGGTTTCAGACATTGAGATTTTGCTAAACACCAAACTGCATTTTGTCAGTGTTCTATGTTTCTAATGACACTGGTTAAAGGCAGATCAGATTGCTTCATTTACAATAACAGGCTACACACTTCCAAGTTACTTCTGTAGAAGAAAACACAAAAATGGAAGTACTGCTATTTTAATTTAAAGTTGGTTGAAATTCAAATTTCAAATTTCAGTATCTCAATACAGAAAGAGACTTTGAAGCAACAGTTGTAGAAATCAGTGGTGCAAAGACAGTTGTTGTGTGTACCTATCACTCTCCAAATTGGAACTTTAAGGCATTTATCAATAAACGTGAAACATTACTAAATAGGATAGATGCAGGCAAGAAATCAGTAGTACTGTGTGGGGATTTCAACATTGACTTTCTTGCAACGAGAGGGAGAAAAGAACTGTTGCTCAGTCTAACAGACACTTTCAATTTAAAACAATTACAGCCCCAACAAGAATTACAAAAAACTTGCCACTACGGTGGGCCAAATATTTGTTAACACACCCTATAATGCAAAATGTGTAAAAACAAATCATGAAGCTCAAGTGGTAACCCTCTCAGACTGGAAGAAGTTTCAACACGTGAAACATAGAAATATTCAATCACTTGTTATCAAGAGAAATGTGGGAAGAAGTTTCTCAGTTGTATGACATGAACAAAAAGTTTGAAAAGTTCTCTAACATTTTCAACTATTATTTTGAAACAGTATTTCTCCTCAAAAGATGGGTGGTAAGGAACACAAATGTAAAAGCAAAGTCATGGATAACAAGAGGCATAAAAGTCTCAAGCAACATGAAAAGAAAATTGCTCAGTTACAGAAAAAACCACAACATATCCCCTCTCCCCAACAGTTATATCACAAAATATATTTAGGTGTATAGAAAAGTCAGGCAAAAATAATGGCTAATGATAGGTTTATATAAGTCAGAAAGAAAAAGCAAAGCAATCTGTTCCAGAGATTGCCCCTCAGTCTGCAAGATCCGGGCGGTCACAAAGGGTGGGCTTACTGGTAGTTGGGAGCTTCAATGTCAGGCGCATATGGGGCCCCTTAGGGATATGGCAGCAAGGGAGGGGAAGAAAACCAATGTGCACTCCATGTGCATACCAGGGGGAGTCATTCCAGATGTGGAAAGGGTCCTTCTGGATGCCATGAAGGGTACAGGGTGCACCCATCTGCAGGTGGTCGCTCATGTCAGCACCAATGATTTGCGTCGCTATTGATCGGAGGAAATCCTCTCTGGCTTCCGGCGGCTACGATTCAGTCAAGACTGCCAGTCTCACTAGTGGGATGAAAGCAGAGCTCACCATCTGCAGCATCGTCGAGAAGACTGACTGCGGACCTTTGGTACAGAGCCGAGTGGAGGTTCTGAATCAGAGGCTGAGACGGTTCTGCGATCATGTGGGCTGCAGATTCCTCAACTTGCGCCATAGGGTGGTGGGGTTTCGTGTTCCGCTGGATAGGTCAGGAGTCCACTACACACAGCAGGTGACTACACAGGTAGCAGGGGTTGTGTGGCGTGGACTGGGCGGTTTTTTAGGTTAGATGGCCTCGGGCTAGAACAGAAAGGGCAACAGCCTCAAAGGGTGCGGGGCAAAGTCAGGACCTGTGGGGACCAAACAGCAATCGGTATTGTAATTGTAAACTGTCGAAGCTGCGTTGGTAAAGTACCAGAACTTCAAGCACTGATAGAAAGCACCGAAGCTGAAATTGTTATAGGTACGGAAAGTTGGTTGAAGCCAGAGATAAATTCTGCCGAAATTTTTACAGAGACACAGACGGTGTTTAGAACGGATAGATTGCATCCAACCGGTGGTGGCATGTTTGTTGCTGTTAGTAGTAGTTTATCCTGTAGCGAAGTAGAAGTGGATAGTTCCTGTGAATTATTATGGCTGGAGGTTACACGCAAAAACCGAGCTAGGTTAATAATTGGCTCCTTTTACCGACCTCCCGACTCAGCAGCATTAGTGGCAGAACAACTGAGAGAAAATCTGGAATACATTTCACATAAATTTTCTCAGCATGTTATAGTCTTAGGTGGAGATTTCAATTTACCAGATATAGACTGGAACACTCAGATGTTTAGGATGGGTGGTAGAGACAGCACATCGAGTGACATTATACTGAGTGCACTATCCGAAAATTACCTCAAGCAATTAAACAGAGAACCGAATCATGGAGATAACATCTTGGACCTACTGATAACAAACAGACCCAAACTTTTCAACTGTAAGTGCAGAACAGGGAATCAGTGATCATAAGGCCGTTGTAGCGTCCCTGAATATGGAAGTAGATAGGAATATAAAAAAAGGGAGGAAGGTTTATCTGTTTAGCAAGAGTAATAGAAGGCAGATTTCAGACTTCCCAGCAGCAGCAGATCAAAACGAAAATTTCTGTCCCGACACTGACAATGTTGAGTGTTTATGGAAAAAGTTCAAGGTAATCGTAAAATGCGTTTTAGACAGGTACATGCCGAGTAAAATTGTGAGGAATGGGAAAAACCCACCATGGTTCAACAACAAAGTTAGGAAACAATTGTAAAAGCAAAGAGAGCTTCACTCCAAGTTTAAATGCAGCCAAAACCTCTCAGACAAACAGAAGCTAAACGATGTCAAAGTTAGCATAAGGAGGGCTATGGGTGAAGTGTTCAGTGAATTCGGAAGTAAAATTCTATGTAACGACTTGACAGAAAATCCTAGGAACTTATGTGGTCTTACGTTAAATCAGTAAGTGGCTTGAAACAGCATATCCATACACTCTGGGATGATTATGGCATTGAAACATAGGATGACACGCGTAAAGCTGAAATACTAAACACCTTTTTCCAAAGCTGTTTCACAGAGGAAGACCACACTGCAGTTCCTTCTCTAAATCCTCGCAAAAACGAAAAAATGGCTGACATCGAAATAAGTGTCCATGGAATAGAAAAGCAACTGAAATCACTCAACAGAGGAGAGTCCACTGGACCTGATGGGATACCAATTCGATTCTACACAGAGTAAGTGAAAGAACTTGCCCCTCTTCTAACAGCCGTGTACCGCAAGTCTCTAGAGGAACGGAAGTTTCCAAATGGTTTGAAAAGAGCACAGGTAGTCCCAGTCTTCAAGAAGGGTCGTTGAGCAGATGTGCAAAACTATAGACCTATATCTCTGGTGTCGATCTGTTGTAGAATTTTAGAACATGTTTTTTGCTCGCGTATCATGTCATTTCTGGAATCCCAGAATCTACTATGTAGGAATCAACATGGATTCCAGAAACAGCGATCGTGTGAGACCCAACTTGCTTTATTTGTTCATGAGACCCAGAAAATATTAGATACAGGCTCCCAGGTAGATGCCATTTTCCTTGACTTCCGGAAGGCATTCGATACAGTTCCGCACTGTCGCCTGATACGAGCCTACGGAATATCAGACCAGCTGTGTGGCTGGATTGAAGAGTTTTTAGCAAACAGAACACAGCATGTTGTTCTCAATGGGGAGACATCTACAGACGTTAAAGTAACCTCTGGTGCGCCACAGGGGAGTGTTAAGGGACCATTGCTTTTCATAATATATATAAATGAACTAGTAGACAGTGTAGGAAGTTCTATGCAGCTTTTTGCGGATGATGCTGTAGTATACAGAGAAGTTGCAGCATTAGAAAATTGCAGCGAAATGCAGGAAGATCTGCAGCTGATAGGCACTTGGTGCAGGGAGTGGCAACTGATCCTTAACATAGACAAATGTAATGTATTGCAAATACGTAGAAAGAAGGATCCTTTATTGTATGATTATATGATAGCAGAACAAACACTGGTATCGGTTACTTCTGTAAAATATCTGGGAGTATGGGTGCAGAACGATTTGAAGTGGAATGATCATATAAAATTAATTGTTGGTCAATGGGTGCCAGGTTGAGATTCATTGGGAGAGTCCTTAGAAAATATAGTCCATCAACAAAGGAGGTGGCTTACAAAACACTTGTTCGACCTATACTTGAGTATTGCTCATCAGTGTGGGATCCGTACCAGGTCGGGTTGACAGAGGAGATAGAGAGGATCCAAAGAAGAGTGGCGCGATTCGTCACAGGGTTATTTGGTAAGCATGATAGCGTTACGGAGATGTTTAGCAAACTCAAGTGGCAGACTCTGCAAGAGAGGCACTCTGCATCGCGGTGTAGCTTGCTGTCCAGGTTTCAAGAGGGTGCATTTCTGGATGAGGTATCGAATATATTACTTCCCCCTCCCTATACCTCCTGAGGAGATCACAAATGTAAAATTAGAGAGATTCGAGCGCGCACAGAGGCTTTCCGGCAGTCGTTCTTACCGCGAACCATATGCGACTGGAACAGAAAAGGGAGGTGATTACAGTGGCATGTAACGTGCCCTCTGCCACACACCGTTGGGTGGCTTGCGGAGTATAAATGTAGATGTAGATTTAGATGTATTAAAGCAGGAAGGAAATAGTAAAATGGAAAATATCACACTGAACAGTGACAACAAGAGAATTACTGACCCGCAGCAGGTAGACAATCTCTTCAGGCAATAATAATTAATAATAAGAAAGATAGCCCAATTAACCAACAGAATATAGTAAATTCTTGCCTCCACTCAATCTATTTTTATGACACATCCCTAAATGAAATCATTCACACAGCAAAAACCTTCAGAAAAACATCCTCAGGAACTGATAGTATTCCAGATTTTATCGTAAAGTAATATATTATCAACATTGCAACACCCCTTGCAGAGATAATCAACTTATCTTTCTCAACTGGAATCTTTCCTGAATGTGTTAAAATTGCCAAAGTGATCCCTATTCATAAAAAAGTGACGAATCAAATTTGGAAAACTATAGACCTGTCTCATTATTGTCAGTTTTTGCAAAAATCATTGAAAGAATCATGTATAACAGATTAATGGAATTTCTGGATATGAACAAAATCCTCACTGATGCCCAACATAGTTTTCGGAATAATAAATCTACAATCAGTGCCATATACAATTTCTTACAAAATGCTCTAGAAGCACTGGATAATAAACAAAATGCTGCTGATATTTTCTTCAATCTGAGCAAAGCCTTTGACATTTTGGACCACAGAATCCTGTTGGAAAAACTCCAAAGGTATGGCATTAGAGGCACCACATTAAAAAGGTTCTCCTCATACCTGACAAATCGGAAACAGAAAGTAGTAATAACATATGAACTAAATGATAGCACTAAAACACATTTTTCAGAAGCAGG
This sequence comes from Schistocerca cancellata, assembly GCF_023864275.1. NCBI lineage: Eukaryota > Metazoa > Arthropoda > Insecta > Orthoptera > Acrididae > Schistocerca > Schistocerca cancellata. The sequence continues at coordinate 725,384,420 of NC_064629.1, forward strand.
AATATTCAAAGCTGGAGTTCCTCAAGGATCCATTCTCAGGACTATTGTTTTCCTTCTGTTTATAAATGATGTAGATGTAAGCACAGAATCACAATTAAATATTATGTTTGCAGATGACACAAATATACTTCTGACAGGGAATACACACACACACAAAAAAAAAAAAAAGCTACAGACCAGCTAAATGACTGGTTTGGGGCAAATAAACTAATAATAAACACTTCCAAAACAACTAGGCTTAATTTCTGTGTGAATGGGGAGGCCTCTGACACTTCTGTGATAATAAATGCCAGTGGAATTACACACTCACTGGAAACAAAATTTTTAGGCATATGGCTTCAAAATTATTTTAAATGGCAGAGGCATATAACAAAAACATATACGACACTGAAAAAAGTATGCTACAGCCTACGCTTACTTGCACACAAAGCAAGCTTCCACACTGTTGGATTTGCATACTTTGCCCAGACCCACAGTATTGTACAGTATGGAATTATATTCTGGGATAGCACAGCTGCTAGCTCAGTTATCTTTCATACTGAAAAAAGAGCTGTAAGAGCAATGCACCATGCAAAACAGACTGACTCATGTACGCCCCTCTTTATAAAGTCTTCCATCCTCCCTCTCCCCTGTCTTTTTATTCTACAAAATTGTAAATATGTGAGGAAAAACATCAAAGAGATGTACATGAACATAATACCAAGCAAAAAGACAAACTCCAGCTTCAGTCAGTATGGACAACAGCCTATAAATCGTCCAGTACAAATAGCGCAATACAAATGTACAATAGGCTGCCACGTAAAATTAAAGTTGTTTCTTCATTTTCTCTGTTTCACAAATCCCTAAGGGCATTCTTATTCGATCACTGCTTCTATTCAGTGATAGAATTCTTAAACTGTGTGAAGTACAACAAACATGAAGCAAGAACATGCAAAAATTGCTACTGCTGCTAAAGCAAGAACAAATATAATTAATTTATTACCGAGCGAGGTGGTGCAGTGGTTAGCACACTGGACTTGCATTTGGGAGGACGACGGTTCAATCCCATCTCCAGCGATCCTGATTTAGGTTTTCCGTGATTTCCCTAAATCGTTTCAGGCAAATGCCGGGATGGTTCCTTTGAAAGGGCACGGCCGATTTCCTTCCCCATCCTTCCCTAACCCGAGCTTGTGCTCCGTCTCTAATGACCTCATTGTTGATGGGACATTAAACAACACTAACCTAACCCAATTAATTTATTATACTATTAAAATAAATGTTGAAGTTCTATGTAACCTGTGTGTGTATGTGTGTGTGTGTGTGTGTGTGTGTGTGTGTGTGTGTGTGTGTGTGTGTCATGCAAATGACATCCGACAATCTGTAGAGATTTACTGGATGAATAGATAAATTAAAATAATAAAAACATATCACACAAAATGATGGATGATTGAAAACTGTGTGTCCTAGTGGTTCCAAAGTGAAACCATCTCCTTAAAACAATTGACTGTTTTCTTTTTGCCAAGTTCTTCCTGTATTTGTTGCTTACTATGATAATAGAGGGTAATTTTAGTGAAAAATTTTATGATTAAATGTCTCTTCATATTGTTGGGACTCAACGGGTTATGAAGAAGTGGTGCACAGCTCAGTGGCAGAAAAGACTGGGACTCCAACAAGGCAGAAAAGACTCCAGTACTCACAGAGATGAATTTATATGACAGATTGTTACCAAACAAGAATGAGGAGAGTGATATAATAAAAATGCTGATACAAAGTTTATAAGTGAATGTAGAACTCAATACTGGTAGTCAAATAAGTTGCAGCAAGAAAGTCTTTCTATTTGTCATCAAAATATTCAGTTAATTACAAAGTTTTAGACACAGAAATTTGGCTAAATACAAAACTACATTTTACTAATGTTCTACTGATTACAAAGCACTGGCTAAAAATTGACCAGAATACTCTTTTTCTATACCAGGCTATGTACTAGCAAATTATTTCTTTAGAAAACAGTTATAAAAAGGAGGTACTGTCATACTAATTGAATAAGGGTTGAAATATAAAACTATCAATAAATTTCATCATCAAAATGCAGAAAGGGGCTTTGAGCCAACACTTATCGAAGTCAGTGATGCAAATATAATTGCAGCATGAATCTATCACTCCCCAATCCGAAATTTTCACTCATTCCTAAATATGCACTAAATGGACTCCATCTAGATAACAAACAAATAGTGCTGTGTGGAGAGTTCAACATGGATTTCCTTCAAACCAGCAAAAGGCAACAGGTATTTCTTAACTTTACTGATTCTTTCAACTTAAAATATGCAATAAAACCTCAACAATAATCACAAAAGCTACTTCTGCTACCCTGGATCACATATTTGTGAACACAAGTTGTGCTGTAAAATGTGTAAATACAAGTTTTAGTGATCATGAAGCCCAAGTCGTGACCCTACCAAGCTACATGCCGCCCACTCAGGACTATAAAGAACTGTAACAGCAAGTAGGTTCAATACACACAATAAAGATACATTCAGTTCTCTACTAGCAATTTCTGTGATTTCTTTAAACTACGTTTCCCTTCAAAACACAAGTAATAAGAGGCAAAACTACAAAAGAAAATAGATGGATAACAACAGGCATCAAAATCTCAAGTATGAGAAAAAGAGAATTGCTCAAATACAGAAAAAAACAATAATATACCTCCTCATTTGAACAGTTACATTAAGATACACGGAAGGGTTATACCCCAGGTCAAAGCAAAAAATGTCTAATGATAAGTTCAGAATAGAGTCATGAAATAAAAGCTACGCAGTTTGGAAAGTAAAAGAAATGAAGCAAATAAAGTGTCACCAAAAAGGGAAAATATCACTCTGAACCTCAAGAACAAGTCAGTTTCTAATGTACAACAAATTACAGATCTTTTCAGGTGTTACGATGGGATATCATTAACAATTTAATAGTCAGTGATGAAAAAACTACACTCTTTTCCCACTTCAGTCTATATTTTCAAAACAGCTCCAGATGAAGACATCCATGTTGAAGCAGTTTTTAATAAAATGTCATCAAGAATTCACAGTATTGTAGATTACATCATAAAGCAACAAATTACAAACATTTGATTGCCTCTTGCAGTTATAGTCAACTGACACATTTCCAGACTGTCTAAAAGTTGCTAATGTTGTCCCTAATAATAAGAAAGGAGACAAATCAAATACAGAAGAAACAGACCAAATGCCTTTTTATCAGGTTTTAGTAAAACCATATAAAAAGTAATGTGTAACGGGTTAGTGAAATTTTTGGATAAAAACAAAATTCTCACTGACACTCGGTATGGCCTTAGGGAAAAAAAGACAAAATGCCTAGAAACAGTGGACAGAAAACAATATGCTACTTTCCATTTTTTAGACGTCAGTAAAGCCTTCAACGTTCTGGACTACAGCACACTGTTAGAGAAGCTCCAAGTATATAGCATTAAAGTCATTGCATTAAAAAGGTTCCCATCATGTATGACTAACAAACAGAAGATACAAATAAAACATGAACTAAAGATACACACTAGGACATATAATTCAGATGCAGAAATAGTAAATTAAAAAAAAAATGTATAAAATAAGGGGAGTTCCTCAATGAGCCATTCTTGGGTCAATCCTCTTCCTCCTGCACATAAATAACCTACACCTGAACTCTGGGATACAATCACTCTTATTACAAGAAACACCCCAATCAGTAAATAAAACTACAGCCCAACAAAATGTGTGCTTTGAAAGGAATAAGATATTGATGAAAAAAAAAATCCTACATTTCTGTTTAAAAGGTGATGCAATCAACACCACTGTGATAGTAAGCTCCAACAAATTTACATCTCCTTTGGAAATAAAGATTGATTTCAAAATAACTTCAAATGGCATACACACATAAGCAGAACAAATGGAACACTAAATAATATATGTCATAGTCTATGTTCACTTTCCATTAAAACAAATTTTCATACTGTCCAAACTGCCTACTTTGCCTCATTTCACACCATCATAATCCACAGCGTTAGTCTAAAACCCAAAAAGTATCCTGAAGATAACATTTCAAAATAAGTATTAATGAACAGTGAATCTGGAATCAGTGACATACATTAATTCTTCACTGTTAGTATAAATTAAACAAAAGCAATAACAACATTGAAAATGTAGATGTTTCAGCCAACTTACAGTAAATGTCCAATCTATTGGTTCGTTCTTTCTTTTATTATCAGTTACAGAAAAAATGATCTTTGCCGGACACAATAAACAAGAATTTGGATCTCCAATTTTCTCCTAGGAATGTGATGATCAATCTGAAAAAACAATAAAATATTTCAAAAAGTCTGCCACTTAAACAAAATACAATTTAAGGATTACGTATTTATGAAAATCTACAGAGAGAAATGTGCCTCACGTATTGTGCCTCAGATACCCTCATGTATTGCACTATTCCTGGAGCATTAAAATAATTTTTTGCAGCACACACTGACCAATGACCGCCTTGAAAATGGAACTTCCTGCTTGTACTAAAATATTGTACTAAAAAATTGTTATTCATATGCAAATACAGACAAATAAACAATAAAAAACATTTGAACTTCATTTCACATTACCTACTTTTCTTGAAGAAAAATGAGTTAAATTTAGCTGAACTTAGCTATGTATTAATCTATCCAACAAACAAAAGAATACTAAATGAATTTTTGGATAGTGTAGAGGTTGTTAGTAATGAGGTACTGTATGTTACTGCTGAAATTAAAGTAAACATAGCACTTTCTAATGCATAGATATTGTTTCCTAATGTCCTTATTTTCCTATTTGTGTAGCTCATTCTAACCCTCATAGTCTTCTTTGCAAATCAGCTAGTGGCAACATCCTTCTTTTAAGCTATGGATATTATTGTGATTACTATAACACACGAAAGCACCTGGTGCTGTGTCACAAATCTTATGACCAAATATTAATTGCAACAACAGCAAGTTAGGTTAGCAACGCTTGACTTATAGGTAGATAAGTAAGATGGAAGTCATATAAGGCTTTTGTGAAAAAAACGATACCGGTAATCTTATTTCGTTGTTCAAGAAGGAGCTAAACATGTTAACAACTACAAAAGTTTGGCATTTTCTGGAGAAAATGTTTACAACCCTATACTCAGATATTCGTTCAGTTGTCTAGAGACAGAAACTGTACAATTTAATCGGTCATGTAGAGTGTATTACGCCTGTTGTTAATATGTCCTTTTTTCATTTCTATGTTCATTTCCGGTGATATCCGTAACTTAACGCTTTGTTGTTTTGACAAAATATCTTAAATTACGGCGAAGTTGATTAAAACTGGGAGAATTGCTTGTTTTCTACATGAAAAGCGCTATTACAAGACTAAAAGGAGAACTGGCTACACATTGGCAAGATGGTATCACCAGCTACCATTGGGTAGTGCACTGTTGCATGGCAAATCCCCAATAAACTGACTATCTGTGACTGTCTCACAAACAATTACACGGAGAAAGAATGTTTAAAGGCGTAGAATGGAATTTGATTCGTTTTAATTTATGTGTTTAGCCACAGCACGTCATCGTATTACACCGGCATTAGACGTTTTCGATGGCGAATAACGGTAGTCTGTGTAGCCATCTTGAACGCAGTACTCCGTACATCTACCACATCCGATTCCTTTATTTTATACACCACTGTAAGAATGGTAAACCCTAGCAGCAACCGCAGAATTAAGTTTTAAATGTTAGCGAAAATACTGTATCATTCCAATAAAAACATATTTCGTACGCTCAAGGAACTGACAACATGGCGGAAGCATGGCAAGTTAAAAAAATTAAATTTATAATGAGATTTAAGCGCGTATCCTCATATACGACAATGAAACACCATGAATTTTATACTTAAACTTCGAAGCTGCATCATTTGAAACATTTATACAAATATAATATTTCGTTTTTTTTTTAACACGAAAGCAATCAACACGCAATACGGATGGTGTCACGTGAGGCATGGATTTGTATAATTTTTACAGTTCTGTGAATTCTGCTAATACATTTATAAACCATTAACTGCGATAGATAAATTTTCTACCGTAGAAATCGTCTTCAAATTTCTGGATTAACTCGGAACGAACATCAGTTACCACTGCACAGATTGCGTTAACACAAAAAATCACAAAATCAAAGTTTTGACGTTAGATTTACTGCATTTTGACCCCAAATACAAGAGATTTTGCAAATTTTATCATCACAATTTGATTTACACTTGCGTAGTCACTATATTTCCCCATGCAATGAGCAAGATTCTGTACCGTAAATATTTTCGCAAATTTCTTTCAAAACGTGACCGAAATATTCAAAATTTTTCTTCATTCGAGTTGTTGCCTCGCTACATTATTAAAAAAGACAGTTCTTTAATAACAAAACCTATATTACCTACGAAAATTTAAATTTTTTACAGAGAGCTAATAACCACATACCTAATTGTCCGGCGTCCGCAGCAGGAAGAAAGATCATTGCCGAGGAATTGACATTTGAACATCGTGATGATAATCGATATCGTAATTATTGAATTTTTATAGCTTGTAATTATTTATATTAAGTACAGTATGCAGTTTAGGTGACTCGTGAGGGACTGGGAAAACTCAAAAACATTCCACAAATATTTAAAAAAATTAAATCAATTATTTCGTACTACTAGCCGGATATTATCTGTGGAGCAAAGATAGTCAGTTACGATTAAAAACAAATATAATCGTTTTAATACCACAAATAATCTACATTTAAATCGAGGAATTGTACATGAATTTTTATGTTACAAAAATGGGCAGAGTAATCCTGAAATTTGTTATTGGAGCCTAACTGGAACTTCACCTTCGATGCGCAAACTGTAAATTGTTACTATTCTTGCTAGTGTTATATGGTGTCTTTTGATGGCAATGCTTTTGATAACCATTTCGCACTAAGAAACAGATTCTAAAAACAGAAGCAAACAAGTAAAAAAAGGTCCACAGTTTTGAAACTACGGAAAACCTTTGCACATAAACAAGTAACGTCTCAAAATACCAAATGCAACGGCAATCTTAAAGTTTGTCGTAGGTATATTAAAGATATACCGATCCCTAATACATTTATGATTCTCTCTATCTTTAATCATATCTGCACTCAGCAGTCTGGTCTTGTTCCATATAAGTGTCATTCGAATATACAGCTTTATTTCTCTGCCAAGTTTAACGTTCTCAAAAAAATGTATTTTGTGTTTCTGTTTAAGTCACTTGTCATCATTGAGTCCGTCTGCTCTCGTTTGCTTATTAGTGGAGCAGTAGTAGCAGAACCAACATTTTCATAATCGTAAAAATCGCTTGAAACGGTAGCTTGACAGACACTGCCTTTATCATTTTGTTTTCTGCTAGTTAAAAGTTCCGTACCCAAAATTAGTGCGCGTCCGTATGTAGATCGCAGCGAAGCGCATAACAGAGTGTAGGCCTGCTTCCCATTGTAGCGTAATACCGAGCGCCGCATACCAACAGTTGTGATGACGCCAAGCTGCTATTAACTTAATCTCTCAAATTCGTAGTAGGCTGGAGGACGTTTCTCATTCAATACAGGCGCTAGAAACTCAATTAGTACTTTTCACGTGCTAATCGGTGTCTGTTTTCGAGGGGTTCCCAATCCAGTTCCTTCAACAAAGACAAGATTACACTGAGGTGACCAAAGTCATGGGATAGCAATATGCTCATATACAGATGGCGGTAGTATCGTGTGCACAAGATGTAAAAGGGCAACGCATTGGGAGAGCTGTCATTTACACTCAGATGATTCACGTGGAAAGGTTTCCGACTATATTATGGCCGCAAGACGGGAACTAACAGACTTTGAACGTGGAATAGTAATTGGAACCAGCCGCGTGGGACATTCCAGATCGGAAATCGTTAGGGAGTTCAATATTCCGAGATCCACAGTGTCAAGAATGTTCCAACAATACCATATCTCAGACACGGACAACACAGTGGCCGACGGCCTTCGCTGAACGACCGAGAGCAGCGGCGTTTGCGTAGAGTTGTCAGTGCCAACAGACAACCAACACTGCGTGAAATAACCTCAGAAATCAATGTGTAACGTACTTCGAACGTATCCGTTAGGACTGTGCGACGAAATTTGGCGTTAATTGGCTATGGCAGTGGACAATCGACTCGAGTGCCCAACAGCGCAATATCTCCTGCAGCTCCTCTCCTGGGCTCGTGACCATATCGGTTTGACCCTAGAATGGAAATAAGTGGCCTGATCACATAAGTCCTGATTTCAGTTGGTAAGAGTTAATGGTACGGTTCGAGTGTGGTGCAGACCCGACAAAGACATGGACCCAAGTTGTCAACAAGCCACTGTGCAAGCTGGTAGTGGTCCCATAATGGTGTGGGCTGTGTTTACATGGATTGGACTAGGTTCTCTGGTCCAGTTGAACCAATCACTGACCGGAAGTGACATGTTCGGCTACTTGAAGACCATTTACGGCCATTCAAGGACTTTATATCCCCAAACAACGATAGAATTTTTATGGGTGTCAGTGCGTTATGTCTCTGGGCCACAATTGTTCTCGATTGGTTTGAAGAACATTCTGGACAATTAGAGCGAATGATTTGGCCACCCAGATCGCCCGACGTGACTCCCGCAGAACATTTATGAGACATAATAGAGGTCAGTCTCCTCCTCCCATTCTGGGTGCTTCTCTTTTTTGTCAGACGGTGCGGTATCTTGTTTTGGCCTTCATCCATGGTTCACAAGTTGTAATGTGTGAAAAGGATGAGCTGTGTTTCAAACGAGCTGATTTCTGGATAGAAGTGTTTCTCTCTCTAGGAAACTCATTGTATTCACCGTTAGAATATGCTTAAGGATCCAGAACCAGATTAAAATTCAGGTATTTGTCTTTAACTTTGCACATCCGTTCCTTCACCCTTCTTATCTAGGCTACGAGAACCACTTGGAACTCTTTACCGTGGGAGAGTCACAGTAAGTGTGAGCTAAGAAAGGGGCCAGTGTCGCAGAACCTTCTCTATGGAACCAAATTGGAATTCCATCAGGATCTGGTCCTCATTCGTTTGCAAATGCTTCAGTCGCTTTTCTGTTCTATTAATAATCATTTCTATGTCATCCATTTAAGAGTTTGTGCAGCGGTCGGTACTATCTTCGTATATGAATTATTTTTAAAATACGAGATTTAAGATTTCGTCCTTCTTTTTTTTTACTTTTACTTGAGCAGTATATTGTTCGACGAGTAATTGAAATGAAGATTTTGAGCTGGTTAATGGCTTTACGTATAAGTAGAATCTCCTGAGATTCTCTGAAAGACATTTATGGTAACGTGTGACAGTGTTATGTGTGTCACCCTTAGCTCTCATTATAGACACACCTATTGGAAGACGAGTTCATGACCTTATAAAGCGTGCAGGAGCAACATGGTTACGAAAGACAGAAGAGCTCAATGCATGGAGAAATCTGAAGGGGACGTTTGTCCAGCATTGGATCCCAAATGGCTGACGCCGATGAGGATTGGTATACCTCTGTCTTTCTCGTGCCTCACTTAATCGACAACCTCAAGAACCTATGCGGTATGGATTATATCCCCTGAAGGATAGTGACCAAGGTTCTCTGAACGACGCCGCCCTCTCCGCTGTCGTGATCACGTACGGAAAGATGTGTTACCCCTAGTGTTATACAGTCCCGCTGGGCTTCGGAAGAGACCGTAACAAACGCCAAGCAAAGGGGCTGTCGACGGCCTCACATCTCGGTAGAGCTGCTGCATGTCATATGTACTCGTTACTGAGTACCAAATATTTCACGAAGCGCTTTGTACGCCCAGAAATGTTTCATTAAGCACGTTTTCTTGCCCATATGCAATTCGTGAATTCGTGCGCGACTCGGCGGTTCTCATATTCCTCTGATTCGTTAGCCACAACGGACTCGGAGTGTCGGAAACGTTTCGTTACTCGCGTGTCTTCATCTCCATACGCAGTTTGTCGTGCCGACTCGGTAGTTTTAGAATTCCTCCGATTTTTTATTCTCTGCGGGTTTAGTCGGTAGTGACACGGAGAACCGAATGCATTTTGCCACTCGCCACCTTTATTTCTCCTGTGAAGTTCGTGTCCTGCTCAGCCAGAGTAGGGAGAGCTTCTCTTCAACAAGTTCAAAAGATGTTACTTGAACTGCTAGAGCGACATCATCAGCATAAATAAATCTCTTTGTCCCTTGCGGGCAGAACTGATCATTTGTGCAGATGTTAAAAAGTATGGGAGCTAGCACACTCCCTTGTGGAAGGCCGTTCTTTACCTTCCTCCATCTGCTCCGCTGACCTTGAAATTCAACAAAAAACCTTCTGTTTTGAAGAAAGCACTCTATCATTTGGGTGAGTTTTTTATCCCCAGCTACGTTAAGCACTTTATTTAGCAATGTGTGTATAACAAAGGTTGTGTAATAGCTCTCCTTTACACTTTGATAAACCTACAATGTTTACAGAGATGATTGTAATGCTAGGCTCTGGCATGAGCATTTCCCGATAGCTGGATACCATCTTGTTCATCTTATACTGAATGTGTGTTTGTTTCTGGAATGCTGGTATTCAGTTCAGTATTGGAAATCGATTCCAAGTACCTATGCAGGGGCACCACGTGCAGGAATCAGCTTCACCCCCTCTGTGAATGTTGCAAGTGAACTTTATGACTCCTCCGAACTTTGAAGGTCTTCATTGCATAGAAAAGACGTTTGATTGATTAATTACGTCTCCGTTGTTGGTTTCTGATAAAGCTATAAAAGATAAATTCTCTCAGTAGTATTTCATCAGCAAAATTAATAGCAACTTTCATTATTTTCCTTTCTTATTCTTGTCTAGGTAGTCTCAATTTTTTCACATGAATCCCAGAGTTTACTTTCAGAATCGTTGTCCCGTGAGCTGCCATCAGTGCTCAGGTTGATCTGTAGCAGTAGTTTTAACATAGAAATTCTTTCTTCATGGCGAGTCCACTATGACTGAATGTGAGGGAGAACAGGGTTGGACAGCAGGGAATGAAAATGGCCAAGGTTAGGGATGGCCGGTTCGGAGGAACGGAGATTTTTTTGTGGTGGAGTCTACAATCTGAGAGAAACGGTGTCACAGATTCACCAACTGGCTCTTCAGAGTGCGATTTTCTGTAGTTTATATCTTTTACTTTGAACAAGTAGATGTCAGAATAATGAATCTGAGTGAATACGGTAAATCTAACATAGTTTACATCCATAAACTTGTTGTGACGTACAGAAAAAGAGAAGAGATTTTTATGACGACTAGCATTTGATGAAATACAGGTCGCCAAATAACGTATCCCGAGTGCTAGCGAACCTCACAAGTTCTTGTACATGACAGGAAAGTGCTAAAAGGCCAGAGCTTATGCTTCCAGACGGTGACGCTGATACCGACAGGTCTTTTCCCAGACCTGACAAAGTGCAGCCTGTTGTTGTTGTTGTGGTCTTCAGTCCTGAGACTGGTTTGATGCAGCTCTCCATGCTACTCTATCCTGTGCAAGTTTCTTCAGCTCCCAGTACCTACTGCAGCCTACATCCTTCTGAATCTGCTTAGTGTATTCATCTCTTGGTCTCCCTCTACGATTTTTACCCTCCACCCTGCACTCCAGCACTAAATTGGTGATCCCTTGATGCTTCAGAACATGTCCTACCAACCGATCCCTTCTTCTAGTCAAGTTGTGCCACAAACTCCTCCCCAATTCTATTCAATACCTCCTCATTAGTTATGTGATCTACCCATCTAATCTTCAGAATTCTTCTGTAGCACCACATTTCGAAAGCTTCTATTCTCTTCTTGTCTAAACTATTTATCGTCCATGTTTCACTTCCATACATGGCTACACTCCATACAAATACTTTCAGAAACGACTTCCTGACACTTAAATCAATACTCGATGTTAACAAATTTTTCATATTCAGAAAGGGCTAAGCACTTGAAAACTATTTCCGCAGTTCCCCAAGGAGTGGTGACACGTGGCCTGCCTTACTGGACTGGCCTCTGGTGATCTGCAAAGATGAATCTCTTCTTTTACTAGGCAGAGCTAGCGAATTTTTTTGGATCGTGCTAGACTTGGTTAGTGGGATGATGAGTTGATGGGTGAACGATGATGATATGGTATCGTGCCAATTTCTGGACGGGTTAGGATGGGTGTTGCAATGACAGGTTATTAAGGCTGTCCATGCTGGTCTCGTCGTCTGGCCCCGTATCCGGGAGTCCGAAACATCTAGGACACATACTGGCACCATTCTTCCTTTGTTGGCTGGGAGGACATGCTGGATAGTTTCAGTGGATGGACGTTACCCATAAAGTGGACTATGTAACCCACCTCTTTGAGTTGCAGCTGAGCAGCGAGGCGCGCGCATCTCTGGTGAAGCGTGCTACCTGCTCTAGGCGTGAAGAAGAGCTGCGAAGCCGTGCTCTGACTGTGACGCAACGCTAGCGCAAATTGTCGTGTGTCGTTATTACGACTCTGCAAATTTGTCGTGCTATCGAGCGTCACAGCATGGGCAGAAACGCACAGAAGAAGAAGACGCCGCAACCCAGCAGGAATGCGGATCGGAAGCGTGAAGAACTTCATGTACCTGTCCCCCCCTCTGTACATCCAGTGCAGTAGAGGGTCGTGGACAGAGATATATGATGTTATAGGCAGCTGCTGTAGCGAAGAGGTTGGCGTCGAGTCACTTGACTCAGGCGCTATCATTCAACTACAGGCAGCGAGTGCGGCCGACCACCGCGCACTTAAGAGCGCTGTGGCCGCCCACATTGTGGATCCACCCAGCGTGGAGAAGACGACGGCGCCAAGACAGCGTGAGGGGCAATCCGAGGCCCTGATAAGGGGGCTGCCTTGGATTATCGACGAGGAGACAGTCCAGGAAGGGCTGACACGAGCAGGATTCCGGGGTGCAACTATCAAGCTGCACAACCGGACGAACAGGAAGAGGCCGCCGTTGTTCATCGTCGTAGTGGGTACAGCGACGGACAGCGGCGACATCTTCGGGTTAAGGACAGCCGAAGCTCTCCCCCTGGGCACGGACCCCAAGCCACAGTGCTTCACGTGCCAAGCCGAGGGGCATGTGGCCAAATACTGCCACAACTCACCACGTTGCGTGAAGTGCGCTGGCGCGCACCACACCCGCGACTGTGACAGAAGAAGAGAGGCGGCGCCGACCTGTGCTCGCTGCGGCGGGTCACACGTGGCCAACTGGCGTGGCTGCCCGGCTTTCACCGGTGGTAGCTGCGCTGGCGAAAAGGCACAACCCGAGAGACGTCGACGAAGGCGCCGCAAGCGCCGCCGTAAGAAGACGGCACCGGAAGGTGAGAAGACTGCTCCCACTGCCAACAGGCGGCCGGAATATCGCACCAGTGAGGGTGGGGCGGGGGAGCGGCCGCCGACGGCGGCTGAGCAGGCGCCGCAAGTACAGGAGATGCGCGCCATGCCGGCGGCCGTGGCGGAGGAGGCGATTGCGGCCTTCAAAGCCGCCACGGAAGAGGAGGCCGCCCTGACCGCAGAGACGACGGAGGCATGCAACCTCCTGCGGCAGCTGCGCTCGCAGATGGCCCGAGACATCCGGGCAGACGCAGCAGGCGGCGAAGAGACGTCAGCCGCCGCTCCCCCGGCGGAGCAGCCGGCGGCAGGACACACCGAGGAGGAAGATGACGGAACGCGCCGCACCGACACCGAAGCCCATCGGCTCCGAGCAGCTCTGCTCCGGCGAGTGGGCAAGCGTGGCGATAAGGACGCTCGAGGACTTGGGCTACGTCATCCACAACACGGGGAAGACGCAGCCACGGCCCTCACTGAGCCTCTCTGCACGGCCGACAAGCGAGGAGTGGTGTCGCTACGCGGTCACTCATCTCCGAGCACTTGGCTACGACGCACGCCCGCCAGACGCCGATGGACGACCTGGGCCCTAGTCCGCGCGATGACATCACTGACAGCGCGGTAGGGGCTCTCACACCTCAAATTGCACCGTCTAGGACTGATCTCTTATGACGAAACTTGGCATGACACGGTATCCGATTGCACGATACCCGCTTTTAACATAACCTACCCTTGCATGACCTATCGCAGTCAGCAAGACATCCGCTACTGCTCTTACTACCCGACCTACCTACCGCAGAGGTTTTTTTCCCTTGGCGCTTGCCTTGGCACTCTTTTCCCTCTGCCCTTAAAAACCGCTACCCTTCGTTCGATCTTCGACCCAATCTATCTCCAGATGGGCGCGTATAAATGGCTAACCTTAGCCACACGTACGCAAACATCGTAGTACCCACATCCTGCGACACCTCACTTTAGTGAATACTAACCCTTTATGCAGAGGTGGCAGTAGACCTTTTGAGTTGGTCTCGTCCATTGTCGCCTAGACTGTGGCTGTGCCTGCCCCTTGGGAGAGGCCGCGCGGGTGGCCACCTGTGGCGCCGCGGCGCGGGCGTTGCTGGGAGCGACCTGCAGCGACGCTGGTGTTGTCTGGGAGCGGTTTGCACTAGCTCTGCCGGCCCGTGCGAGCAGGCAGCTCTTAGGGCGGCCTGCTGAGTCCTCAAGACCATCTTTCCTACCAGCCGCGGCCGTTCCGTCTGTGTGGTCACCTCGACACGTGATGGCGTGGTGGCGGCTTCATTCTGCAGACTTGTAACAGCACAAACCGCAGCTATGGACGTCTTGGCTCGCCTTGTACCGCGCGAGTCGGCGTCTGCTTCGGTTCTACTTGTGGCTGTTTAGATTAGATTAGATTAGTACTTGTTCCATAGATCATGAATACGACACTTCGTAATGATGTGGAACGTGTCAGGTTAATAAAAGGTGTCTATACATGATATTACATTAGACAAAATATTACATGACACTCAATACATTTTTGTGTGGGGGTTGTGAAATTACCCACTTACCATATCCAAAAATTCATCTAATGAGTAGAACGAGTTGCCATTAAGAAAATCTTTTAATATCCTTTTAAATGCTATATGGCTATCTGTCAGACTTTTGATGCTATTAGGTAGGTGACCAAAGACTTTTGTGGCAGCATAATTTACCCCCTTCTGAGCCAAACCTTGAGTAGTGAAGATCATCCTTTCTCCTACTGTTGTAGCCATGTACACTGCTATTACTTTTGAATTCGTTCGGATTGTTAATAACAAATTTCATGAGTGAATATATATATTGTGAGGCTACAGTGAAGATTTCTAGCTCTTTAAATAAGTGTCTGCACGATGATCTTGGATGAGCTCCAGCAATTATTCCGATTGCACGCTTTTGTGCAATGAACACTCTTTTACTCAATGATGAGTTACCCCAGAATATGATGCCATACGAAAACAGAGAATGAAAATAGGCGTGGTAAGTTAATTTACTCAGATGTATATCACCAAAATTTGCAGTGACCCTAATAGCATAAGTAGCTGAACTCAAACGTTTCAGCAGATCCTCAGTGTCTTTTTTCCAGTTCAACCCCTCATCAATACATACACCTATAAATTTTGAATATTCTACCTTAGCTACCGATTTCTGATCGAAGTCTATATTTAGTAATGGGGTCATTCCATTTACTGTGTGGAACTGTATATACTGTGTTTTGTCAAAGTTTAATGAGAGCCAATTTGTAGAGAACCACTTAATGATTTTCTGAAAAACATCGTTTACAATTTCACCAGTTAATTCTTGTCTGTCAGGTGTGATAGCTATACTTGTATCATCGGCAAAAAGTACCAGCTTTGCATCATCGTGAATATAGAATGGCAAGTCATTAATATACAGGGTGTTACAAAAAGGTACGGCCAAACTTTCAGGAAACATTCCTCACACACAAATAAAGAAAAGATGTTATGTGGACATGTGTCCGAAAACGCTTAATTTCCATGTTAGAGCTCATTTTAGTTTCTTCCACCTACGCCCAATGGAGCACGTTATCATGATTTCATACGGCATACTCTTCCTGTGCTGCTAGAACATGTGCCTTTACAAGTACGACACAACATGTGGTTCATGCACGATGGAGCTCCTGCACATTTCAGTCGAAGTGTTCGTACGCTTCTCAACAACAGATTCGGTGACCGATGGATTGGTAGAGGTGGACCAATTCCATGGCTTCCACGCTCTCCTGACCTCAACCCTCTTGACTTTCATTTATGGGGGCATTTGAAAGCTCTTGTCTACGCAACCCCGGTGCCAAATGGTAGAGACTCTTCGTGCTCAGGCCGGCCGTGGGGCCAAGCGATTAAAGGCGCTACAGTCTGGAACCGCGCGACCGCTACGGTCACAGGTTCGAATCCTGCCTCGGGCATGGATGTGTGTGATGTCCTTAGGTTAGTTAGGTTTAAGTAGTTCTAAGTTCTAGGGGACTGATGACCTTAGCAGTTAAGTCCCATAGTACTCAGAGCCATTTGAACCATTTTTTTTTCTTCGTGCTCGTATTGTGGACGGCTGTGATACAATACGCCATTCTCCAGGGCTGCATCAGGGCATCAGAGATTCCATGCGACGGAGGGTGGATGCATGTATCCTCGCTAACGGAGGACATTTTGAACATTTCCTGTAACAAAGTGTTTGAAGTCACGCTGGTACGTTCTGTTGCTGCGTGTTTCTATTCCATGATTAATGTGACTTGAAGAGAAGTAATAAAATGAGCTCTAACATGGCAAGTAAGCGTTTCCGGACACATGTCCACATCACATATTTTCTTTCTTTGTGTGTGAGGAATGTTTCCTGAAAGTTTGGCCGTACCTTTTTGTAACACCCTGTATATTAAGAACAGCAGAGGACCCAAGACCGAACCTTGCGGCACCCCATTCTTGATTGTTCCCCAGTTTGAGAAATCACCAGTTTTTTGCATATTATGTGAACTGTTTATTTCAACTTTCTGCATTCTTTCAGTTAGGTATGATTTAAACCATTTGAGCACTGTCCCATTCATACCACAGTACTTGTGGCGGGCGTAGGGGCCTTTGTCTGCTGGTCTGACCCAAGTTCGCAGTGTTTCTGCTTTCTTTTGCGCGACCTCTTCTTCTTTCGCGGACACCAGTTCAGGATCAACCGGCAGCTCCGGAAGCTGGCCACATGTTATCACCCGCAGTTTGCGCCCTTTGGTGCGGCGTGGCAGGGTTTCTGGCAGGTGCGTGTGTCATCCGACAGTGCACACGTGGCGCATCCTATGTCGTCGGGGCAGTGTTTCGCTACATTCCTCATTTTCTGGCAGTGAAAGCACTGCGCCGCTCGCTCCATGTCACAGGGAATCAGTGCGATCGACATTTAGATATGGAGGAGCCTCTCGATGGTAAAGATTTCTTCGTTTTTGGTGTGACAGGTGGGGCCCACAAACAGGATCACGAGAGATCGTGTCCTGTTTGAGTCCACAACGCTGTGGTAGCCTCTGCGTTTTAGCACGTGGACCACTTCGTCTGGTGTGACAGGCCAGGAGAACTGCCGATTTTGGCCTTGACAGTTTCTTCAAAAATGGTTCAAATGGCTCTGAGCAGTATGGGACTTAACTTCTGAGGTCATCAGTCCCCTAGAACTTAGAACTACTTAAACCTAACTAACCTAAGGACATCACACACATCCATGCCCGAGGCAGGATTCGAACCTGCGACTGTAGCGGTCGCGCGGTTCCAGGCTGTAGCGCCTAGAACCGCTCGGCCACTCCGGCCGGCGACAGTTTCTTCCACCTCGGTTCAGGGGTGGGAAGTTCTTCCATGACGAAGTCGCAGAACATCTCTGTGGCATTGTAATAGGGTGTGGTGGTCGTGGTGAATAATGACAGCAGACTGCTGTCACCCTCTGTGGTAGCAGCGAAGTCTCCTTGTGAGGTTTGCTTGGAGCTCAGTCCACGACTTTCCTCCTATACAGCGTAACAGGAGACGTGGAGCTTTCTGTTTCTGGCGGTGTGGTGGATCTGGCGGAATACACTGTAGGTGGCCCCTCGTCAAACATCACGCCTTCCATTTCAGTGGAAGAAGTGTTGGAGACGTTTGCGGCGCGTTTTATTTCCTCTGGCTGCATATAATCAAATGGTTCAAATGGCTCTGAGCACTATGGGACTTAACTTCTAAGGTCATCAGTCCCCTAGAACTTAGAACTAATTAAACCTAACTAACCTGACGACAGCACAGACATCCATGCCCGAGGCAGGATTCGAACCTGCGACCGTAGCAACAGCGCGGTTCCGGACTGAAGCACCTAGAACCGCTCGGCCACATCGGCCCGCAAAAATCGTTAGTCATAAAGCAGACTTTCCACGAAAAGTTACATAGAAACCAAAACTGTTTCTGGCGGTGTGGTGGATCTGGCGGAATACACTGTAGGTGGCCCCTCGTCAAACATCACGCCTTCCATTTCAGTGGAAGATGTGTTGGAGACGTTTGCGGCACGTTTTATTTCCTCTGGCTGCATATAATCAAATGGTTCAAATGGCTCTGAGCACTATGGGACTTAACTTCTAAGGTCATCAGTCCCCTAGAACTTAGAACTAATTAAACCTAACTAACCGAAGGACATCACACATATCCATGCCCGAGGCAGGATTAGAACCTGCGACCATAGCGGTCGCGCGGTTCCAGACTGTAGCGCCTAGAACCGCTCGGCCACCACGGCCGGCTGCATATAATCGCCGGCTTGCCTGTTCTGATGGCGTTGCCCGCTTTGCCTCTTTTCCGGCATGGCGGACCGGTACATTTCAATTTGCGCTACCGGGAGCGACTTCACTACGCTGCATGTCACTAAAAATGGTTCAAATGGCTCTGAGCACTATGCGACTTAACTTCTGAGGTCATCAGTCGCCTAGAACTTAGAACTAATTAAACCTAACAAACCTAACGATAGCACAGACATCCATGCCCGAGGCAGGATTCGAACCTGCGACCGTAGCAACAGCGCGGTTCCGGACTGAAGCACCTAGAACCGCTCGGCCACATCGGCCCGCAAAAATCGTTAGTCATAAAGCAGACTTTCCACGAAAAGTTAGATAGAAACCAAAACTGTTTTCATCAGAATGACGAAATACAATGAATGTGATACGATGCTATGTGTCGTTGACAGTAAACTGACACGTCCCATCTACATGCCCTTCAGTACAGTAAACGGTCTGCAGATTCCCGTTCAGGCATTTGCGGGCGCTGGGATTAGGTATGAGATGGCGATACAGAGCAGAGGAAATGTATCTGCGGTACAATACATTAGCATTAACCTGACACATGTCTAGAAAACAGTTTGTTGCATTTGCACGTAATTATCGGCATTTCGTGAACCTTGGATGAAGCTTCCTTTTTACTGAAAAATCGTTGAAGAGTTCTGTGGTGTCACCGCCAGACACCACACGTGCTAGGTGGTAGTTTTAAATCGGCCGCGGTCCATTAGTACATGTCGGACCCGCGTGTCGCCACTGTCAGTAATTGCAGACCGAGCGCCACCACACGGCAGGTCTTGAGAGACGTACTAGGACTCGCCCCAGTTGTACGGACGACTTTGCTAGCGACTACACTGACGAAACCTTTCTCTCATTTGCCGAGAGATAGTTAGAATAGCCTTCAGCTAAGTCCATGGCTACGACCTAGCAAGGCGCCATTAACCATTTCTAGAGAGAGTCTCACTTGTATCATCAAGAATGCTGTATACAAATGATGGATTAAAGTTAAGTATTCCAGCAGCTACGTACTTTTCTTTATAGCATTCATTACGTATCCTTTTTCAGACCTAGCGCCGCCTGCGTGAGTTGACGCGTGCATTTCGGCCTCTTCTTGCAACACAGTGTTGGCTCTTCTGCCAACACTACGAGTTCCATCTGCCCATTCGACTACTTTATCGTTACCTCTCGAAACCCATAGTCGCTTGCAAAAGTCTTTCGTTTCGTTCTCCAAATTTCGGAATAAGTGAAAACCGCTAATCCGAGGTATATGAAGTATGGACGGATACATCAAAGCTTCTCATCTGAATAACTGAAAAACTGTCTGTCATAGTCATAGTGTGAGTGGTCCTTGCCGCACGGAAGGAAATTTCCCGCGACAGTTATTTTCACCTTTTGTTTTGGATAGGTTGACAACTCTTGTAATAGAAGACTTCAATATTAATAGCGTAACCTCAGGTCAAAAGTCTACATCTACATCTACATCCATACTCCGCAAGCCACCTGACGGTGTGTGGCGGAGGGTACCATGAGTACCTCTATCGGTTCTCCCTTCTATTCCAGTCTCGTATTGTTCATGGAAAGAAGGATTGTCGGTATGCCTCTGTGTGGGCTCTAATCTCTCTGATTTTATCCTCATGGTCTCTTCGCGAGATATACGTAGGAGGGAGCAATATACTGCTTGACTCCTCGGTGAAGGTATGTTCTCGAAACTTCGACATAAGCCCGTACCGAGCTATTGAGCGTCTCTCCTGCAGAGTCTTCCACTGGAGTTTATCTATCATCTCCGTAACGCTTTCGCGATTACTAAATGATCCTGTAACGAAGCGCGCTGCTCACCGTTGGATCTTCCCTATCTCTTCTATCAACCCTATCTGGTACGGATTCCACACTGCTGAGCAGTATTCAAGCAGTGGGCGAACAAGTGTACTGTAACCTGCTGCCTTTGTTTTCGGATTGCATTTCCTTAGGATTCTTCCAATGAATCTCAGTCTGGCATCTGCTTCACCGAAGATCAACTTTATATGATCATTCCATTTTAAATCACTCCTAATGCGTACTCCCAGATAATTTATGGAATTAACTGCTTCCAGTTGCTGACCTGCTATACTGTAGCTAAATGATAAGGGATCTTTCTTTCTATGTATTCGCAGCACATTACACTTGTCTACATTGAGATTCAATTGCCATTCCCTGCACCATGCGTCAATTCGCTGCAGATCCTCCTGCATTTCAGTACAATTTTTCATTGTTACAACCTCTCGATATACTACAGCAGCATACGCAAAAAGCCTCAGTGAACTTCCGATGTCATCCACAAGGTCATTTATGTATATTGTGAATAGCAAGGGTCCTGCGACACTCCCCTGCGGCACACCTGAAATCACTCTTACTTCGGAAGACTTCTCTCCATTGAGAATGACATGCTGCATTCTGTTATCTAGGAACTCTTCAATCCAATCACACAATTGGTCTGATAGTCCATATGCTCTTACTTTGTTCATTAAACGACTGTGGGGAACTGTATCGAACGCCTTGCGGAAGTCAAGAAACACGGAATCTACCTGGGAACCCGTGTCTATGGCCCTCTGAGTCTCGTGGACGAAGAGAAATGGTCTGTTTCTGAGCGAAAATTGGCAACAATGTTTCAAATGTTCAAAAGTGTGTAAATTGCTAAGGGACCAAACTGCTTAGGTCATCGGTCCCTAGACTTACATACTACTTAAACTAACTTAAACTAACGTATACTAAGAACAACACACACACCCTTGCCCGAGGGAGGACTCGAACCTGCGGCAGGAGGGGACGCGCAGTCCGTGACATGACGCCTAAAACCGCGCGGCCACTCCGAGCGGTGCAACAATGTTTCTTTGACCTACTGTTAAGCTTGAACGTTTTTCACCTGTAAGCTATGTACCGCATTTTGTTGCATAATCTGAGGTGTGTGGCGAGCTGCCCAAGAGTCATCGATCGTCGTAAGGAATCCATGAAACCACATCCTCTTCATCCAAACGCCACATCCATTCGATTCAGTCAGCAGTCTTCAGTCCTCCCATTCCGCGCCAAAATATACGCAGTTTTAGATAATTGAATCTATAGATATTCGTTTCATATATTACAGATCTTGATATTTCTGGGCATCGTTAGTTTACTTTATTAATGTCATTGTTATGGCCGATCATATCAGTAATCTATTTCCATTACTTTTTCTTTCTGCGTCTTGTATTCCCTCCATCGGTGGGCATATTAAAGGTCTAGTGTTCTTTGGCACTATAATTTATAATAGAGAGGGTCAAATAAATATATTTTCCATACAATGAAGATGAAGTTTGATGACCCCCCCCACATCTCTATGCTGTGGTACGGATAACAGTTGTATCACAGTGTGCGACTAAAATAGCGTGGCAACTGACAATTTCCTCCAAAGTTTAAGTACGCGCCCTCGAGCGTTTGAGAGAGAACGTCAAAAATATTAACAAAATCGACATCTGTATGAATATCGATTTTTGACCATTTTGCATAACTCATTCATGTTTTTTTTTTAAATGAGTATTTTGTAACAGCTTCCATTATTGACGTAAAAACAGAGTTCTGTGGACTATTCTCGCATTAATTACGAACACTGACCTCAGAATGAGTGCAGGGGAGGGGAAACTGAAACTTTACACATTCTGAGCTCTGCCTGATTCATTCTAGTCATAGTCTGCAGGGGCTTCTTCAGTGGTCGGTTGGAAGTTGTTGCGTGATTCATGTGACGGGAGGGCTGCCAGCGATTCAGCATCATGATTCACACCATGTAGAGACACGCCACCATTAACCCGGACCTAAGTATTTCCTGCGTGAGATAGGTCGTAAGACATGCCGATGAGGCTTAGTCACTGAAGACCTTCCGGTGCTCAACTTGGGGCCGCAACTATCGAGATTAACACCGCTGATAAGCCACGCTACTCTGAATCACGATCCTCTGATTTTTCCACCTAAAATAAATGCATAAATACAGAAATAAAACGTGTTTCGGCAAGTGATCCGCGCAGTATGAACAGTTACATCGTCACGTTGAAAAGGAGACGAGTGAGTTCTAAATTGTTGCTGCAGGCGATAGCCAAGTGCACTTCTCAACAGGTAGCAAAAAAATCAAATGGCTCTGAGGACTATGGGACTTAACTTCTGAGGTCATTAGTCCCCTAGAACTTAGAACTATTTAAACCTAACTAACGTAAAGACATCACACACATCCATGCCCGAGGCAGGATTCGAACCTGCGACCGTAGCGGTCGCGCGGTTCCAGACTGTAGCGCCTAGAACCGCATGGCCACTCCGGCCGGCGCAGGTAGCCTGAGTACTAAGATTGCTTACTGGTACATCAGTCAAACGTTTATCATAAAATAATGTACAATAGTCTAGGAATAAATGTCAGATTTTATTGTGTTACTACAGAAAGCTTCAAATTCGCAGCTACCGGCGAACAGCAGCTAACGACAGAAGGCTGTTGAGCTCCTGGGCATTTTGCTCAGTCATTAGCGAACCCACAGGTGCCAATAGCATTTTTTCCATTACGTCACGTGGTGGATGCTCGTCCCCACCTGAGCATTGAACTGACTACCATAGCGTATGATCACTTACAGGTGTTGATCCAATAATGACATCCCACTGTTCCTGTACCTCTCATGTCATTTTTCAGGACACGCTGTAGTTCTTAAGTTTTTAAAATTTTAGCTGCCAAAGCCAAAATCATTGACTTGCTAAGGTTTCATCCTAAATTCTAGTTAATTGCATTGTCAATCGCGCGTACGTTAGAAGATCCCTAAATTCATTCGTCCCATAATTTTTTGCTTTGACTATTTTGTTTTATCACATCCCACTGCACGTTCCTTCTCCACACAGGGCTCCATCACAGCTGATTTGCCACACTGATTGAGACGTGTGTGTCGTCCAACATGTGAGATATCTTTTCCTTGCATGAAAATTCATATTGGTTCAAATGGCTCTGAGCACTATGGGACTTAACATCTGAGGTCATCAGTTCCCTAGAACTTAGAACTACTTAAACCTAACCAACCTAAGGACATCACACACATCCGTGTTCGAGGCAGGATTCGAACCTGCGACCGCAGCGATCGGGCGGTTCCAGAGTGAAGCGCCTAGAACCGCTCGGCCACTCCGGCCGGCGAAAATTCATAGTATATGGAAACTTTACGTAGATATCTTCTGGCTTCCTCAACGGTATATCGTTCTGACCCATGTGAAATGGAGTCCATCCGCGAAGCGTGTTTGTACGGGGGGAAACGCAATAATCATATCTGTTGGCATAGTTTCTCCTACATTTTAAAGGCGTGTTCTCTACCCGTCAATATTATTGATTTTCATGGTTGAGTGCAAACGTGCGTCCTTCCATTTCCGCTTCACTGTAGCTGTCGTTCAGTATTCTCGCTGGTATTCTGAAATTTGAACAAAATCTTACAGATTGCAATATCGAAGCAGTACGCGCCGGATATCCATTTCGATCTCTGCAAGGAGTAATTTTTTTTCCTTACTGAGCGAGATCATCGTTTATAGGTCCGCGATATGTCTGAGTACGGCCGGTCGCTGTGGCTCAAATGGCTCTGAGAACTATGAGACTTAACATCTGAGGTCATCAGTCTCCTAGAACTTAGAACTAGTTAAACCTAACTAGCCTAAGGACATCACACACATCCATGCCCGAGGCAGGATTCGAAGCTGCGACCGTAGCGGTTGCGCGGTTCCAGACTGAAGCGCCTAGAACCGCTCGGCCACCGCGGTCAGCCCGGTCGCTATGGCTGAGCGGTTCTAGGCGTTTCAGTCCGGAACTGCGCTGCTACTACGGTCGCAGGTTCGAATCCTGCCTCGGGCATGGATGTGTGTGATGTCCTTAGGTTAAGTTAGGTTTAAGTAGTTCTAAGTATAGGGGACTGATGACCTCAGATGTTAACTCCCATAGTGATTAGAGCCATGTGAACCATTGTTTTTTTTCTGAGTACGAAACTACGCCACCACAAGTAATGGGGACGAGGATTAATAGGCTATAAATGTTAAGATATTATAGAAACGTTATGACCACTGCCCACCGTGACACTGAATGCCTCTTGGTGCGGGCGCTTGACGAAGCAAGGATACAATGTAAGCGGAAGAGAGACAAATAGGCAGTCATTATAGGGAAGATGCTAGCCGCAAATGCGGAAATCCACTGAGGCAAGAGGTTTCAACAAATACACATTATTGTAGCGTTGCAGCTGGATAGGAGAATATTTTAAACAGTGAAGCAGGTCGCCTACTGGCGTTCTACTATCGTGAACACCTATTAAAAGTCGTTGAAGAATGGTAAAATAACGAGTAGGCTGTGTGGTATTGGACGGCCAAGTCTCACCACAAAACGCTGAAGTCATAGGATCCTCAGGATAAGCAGCGATCTGTGGCGGATATGACGTCAGAGTACAATACTGGTGCGGACACAAGTGTTTCGGAGCACACCGTTCAAAGGCCACTGTTGATCATGGAGCTCCACATCACACGACCCCAACGTGTTCCTGTGTGACCCAACGACATCGCCTGTTATGATTGCAGTGGGCACAGCATCAATGAGTTTCCACCGCGGATCAATTGTTCAAATGGCTCTGAGCACTATGGGACTCAACATCTTAGGTCATAAGTCCCCTATAACTTAGAACTACTTAAACCTAACTAACCTAAGGACAGCACACAACACCCAGCCATCACGAGGCAGAGAAAATCCCTGACCCCGCCGGGAATCGAACCCGGGAACCCGGGTGTGGGAAGCGAGAACGCTACCGCACGACCACGAGATGCGGGCCAGAGGACCAATAGGAACTAAGAATATCATACCAGCAAGTTATAACTTGCCTTCTGTTTTTCTTCAAGCACGCTTAGTGCAAGAACAGAACATGGCTGTAAAGCAGAAAAAAATTGAGACAAATATCCTTTGTTTGCTGGCAAGTGGCTTGAAAATTGGATGCAGCCGCTAGCTTTAGAAAAACACTCTTTATTCTGCCTCCACCACGTACTCTACATCAGCACCACCCGCCAAACCCAATATTTTTCCACCTAACCCCTCTAATTCACTTTTGGGCACCCATTGAAACCCAACAACTAGCAGTTGCTGTATCATGGCGGGCCCGTTTATGTTACTGACATCCAAGTATAAAATATAACGTAAATCGAGGGCCCCATTGAACCCCGCACCCATACATGGATTATTTGCCACGGCGTGTCTATGGACACACTGTAAAAGTCCTCCACGGATCCCGCGCTCAAAGAAAAGAAGCATATCAGCATTAGTCAAAAGTTCAATGCTGCGCCTCGTTTTCTTGAGCATTGCGTCCCAGGACAACCCAGGTGCCGTGTAATAAAAGGCGGGTCCAGAGAGTGCGTGGCCATGCATACACTCCGGTACTTTTCAGAAACATCCGCAAGCAAGTGCATGTTGGTTTCCATGCATAGTCTTGCGTATTCATCCGAATTTGGAATGCTGAATTCCCGGCAGACATTCACGGCATGCTCATAATCTGCACTAGTTATGGCATCGCCTGTGAGAGAACTGGTCGGGTAGCCTGGTTTCGTCGAGTTTCGCCTTACTATCCAGATATTCATAAGGGAAAACTACTTACCTAGTCACAAGCTGAAACTTCTCCTCATCGGGGTGTGCAGATTGGGTGTTATGCATATCCTTCCGAATAGAGTTTTAACGAGTTTGTGGAGTGGCGCCTGCATAAAATGTAGTGTATCAAGGAAGCGGAGCGTAATTTTTGTTGTCATGCATTTGGATAATTAAATATACCTCTCAACACTCTCAGGCAGGACACTGACCTGAGTTTTCTTCTAGCCGAAATTAAGCAATTACTCAACATGAAAGTGAGCATCATACCCTATGGAAGAAAACTGGTACGTGTTGTGGCAACTGATACTTCAAATTGTATGGGTTGTGAGCTGCACCATGGAACTTCCTCGTAAAATTACAATGACCTCTACATTGAGTTTCAGCTTTTCTATCTAACGGCAGCCCACAAATACGACAGTTAACTGCATCATTGTATACTTTTTTATCCTCCTCCGTTTCGGTCATGGGGATGTTGGTGCTGTAATGCCTATCAACATCTCAAGAGAGTTTTTCAAGCTCAGTAAGCAACCAAACCGCAGGATTATCCCTGACATAAGATTCATAGCGGTTAAGACTTGAATCATATGAACATGCAAGGTGGTAGGCTGCCGCATACGGTACGTGTTTTTGTGTGAAAGTGGTATGTGAGGCTAAGGAGTTCCCTTCACAGCGAGTGATAGGACAAGGAGAGATTCGAAGTCTGCGTATACAAAAACGGACAACGTTTCTTGTGGTGAGCATTCTTGAATTTAATGAACTTGTTTTCTTCTGTAGGCATCACAACATGCACTGTTTCCTTGGATACACAGTCCCTCAGATACCTTTTTAAATATTTTTCTTCTGAAAAAGTATTTAGACACCGGAAGCAAATGTTTTTCTTATCTTTATGTTTAGACAATTGGCTGTAAAGGAGGCAGCACATGTCTTTGATCCATACGTAATGCTGATTATCACCTTCAAAGAAGAGCAGCATGTTTATATGAATATCACTCTCACCTGCTTATTTAGAAAAATGGAGTGGTCCAACTACAGTATGCTTGTCCTTCTCATCTGGCTTGCTTTCCTGGTTCTTCTTCAGGCCACAAACCTGAACCGATATTCCGGAATTTTGTGCCTCAAATTTTGGTACGTCCTGAATCTTTGCAGAGAACTCGATAGCATCAAAATTATAACTTCCGGGGATTTTTTCTTTGGTACATTGTATACTGCTGTGTGCTCGGGATAGTATCGAGAATGGTAAATCCTTTTTAAGCCAGGAATGACCATGCAAAACAAGTGTTATCATTTTCATTTTGAACATTAATATAAGCCTGCTTGTTCTTAATATCCTCCAGGAGTTTGATATAACTGGACCCTCCATTTAACGGATCATAGACATGAATATGAATGTCGAGGTGTGGTATTTGTCTGAGTGCTTTAGCTGACCTTCTCGCTTCCATCTTGGAAAAAAGGTCCCGTATAGCACACAAGGTGGATTCACGATTCAACCCGCAGCAGAGTACTGCGTTGCGTTCAATGACATTATATCCTGTATCATCTAGGGCTTTGAGGAGCTCTGCCTCCAGCACTGGGAGGCATTCTTCTAGAAACCAGACTGGGTCGCGATACCCCCTCCCCCCCCCCCCCCCATCAGGATTCTCAATCCTAGTAAACAAGATACGCCCCTCAAAGACCGTGGCAACCGCCGAGTATTCTACAGGGGTCATGACGCCGCTAATCTGATGTTCTTTGCTATCAGGACAGGATAGAGCACTACCGCTAGCCGCAGGTTCATTATCATTAATACTACAACTAGGAGACGAAAACGTCCAACAGGTGGATGAGGGAACTGGGGAGGGGGAAGTGGTATTCGCTGAGGCACACATACCTGCTGCTGGCGAGGGCGAACAGCCGGAGCCGTAGTTGGAGGAGGTGATGGTGGTGAGCTTCTGTGGGAGCACCCAGGCTGTGGCGAGGGCGCTCTTTGATGCTGCTGCTGCATGTTGCAGCTGCCACAATCGCCAGTGTGGGGTTGGGAGACCGTTGCTCTGACTGATTCACCCACAGACACCAGAGGTTATGCGATGGTGGGGGGGGGGGGGGCCGGCACTGCAGCAGCCGTGGCTGCCTCTCGTGCAGCAAGGAGCGGTGCTTTGCACAGATTTGCACATTGCTCTGGTGAGTGTTTGATACCTGCCCCTACAACCACCGCTCTAGGTGTACATGCCACAGAAAGCTGTTGTCGTGGCGGTGCTGGTGGCACCCCTGTAACATACGAATAACGGAAAAAAATTAAGTGCAATGTTCAAGAGCATCCTGTTAGTTTGCATGAAATGACAAGCGACTTTCTGTTATGTCCAGAGCAACAAGTTCCGCGAAGAAGCACTCTCCCTAAACTGATGATCACTGTTGGACACAAGCAAAGGTATTTAATTCATCTACATCTACATTTATACTCCGCAAGCCACCCAACGGTGTGTGGCGGAGGGCACTTTACGTGCCACTGTCATTACCTCCCTTTCCTGTTCCAGTCGCGTATGGTTCGCGGGAAGAACGACTGTCTGAAAGCCTCCGTGCGCGCTCTAATCTCTCTAATTTTACATTCGTGATCTCCTCGGGAGGTATAAGTAGGGGTAAGCAATATATTCGATACCTCATCCAGAAACGCACCCTCTCGAAACCTGGACAGCAAGCTACACCGCGATGCAGAGCGCCTGTCTTGCAGAGTCTGCCACTTGAGTTTGTTAAACATCTCCGTAACTCTATTTGATTACCAAATAACCCTGTGACGAAACGCGCCGCTCTTCTTTGGATCTTCTCTATCTCCTCCGTCAACCCGATCTGGTACGGATCCCACACTGATGAGCAATACTCAAGTATAGGTCGAACGAGTGTTTTGTAAGCCACCTCCTTTGTTGATGGACTACATTTTCTAAGGACTCTCCCAATGTATCTCAACCTGGTACCCGCCTTACCAACAATTAATTTTATATGATCATTCCACTTCAAATCGTTCCGCATCCAAACTCCCAGATATTTTAAAGAAGTAACTGCTACCAGTGTTTGTTCCGCTATCATATAATCATACAATAAAGGATCCTTCTTTCTATGTATTCGCAATACATTACATTTGTCAATGTTAATGGTCAGTTGCCACTCCCTGCACCAAGTGCCTATCCGCTGCAGATCTTCCTGCATTTCGCTACAATTTTCTAATGCTGCATCTTCTCTGTATACTACAGCATCATCCGCGAAAAGCTGCATGGAACTTCCGACACTATCTACTAGGTCATTTATATATATTGTGAAAAGCAATGGTCCCATAACACCCCCCTGTGGCACGCCAGAGGTTACTTTAACGTCTGTAGACGTCTCTCCATTGATAACAACATGCTGTTTTCTGTTTGCTAAAAACTCTTCAATCCAGCCACACAGCTGGTCTGATATTCCGTAGGCTCTTACAGTGTTTATCAGGCGACAGTGCGGAACTGTATCGAACGCCTTCCGGAAGTCAAGAAAAATAGCATCTACCTGGGAGCCTGTATCTTATATTTTCTGGGTCTCATGAGCAAATAAAGCGAGTTGGGTCTCACACGATCGCTGTTTCCGGAATCCATGTTGATTCCTACATAGTAGATTCTGGGTTTCCAAAAACGACATGATACTCGAGCAAAAATCATCTTCTAAAATTCTACAACAGATCGACGTCACAGATATAGGTCTATAGTTTTGCGCATCTGCTCGACGACCCTTCTTGAAGACTGGGACTACCTGTGCTCTTTTCCAATCATTTGGAACCTTCCGTTCCTCTAGAGACTTGCGGTACACGGCTGTTAGAAGGGGGGCAAGTTCTTTCGCGTACTCTGTGTATAATCGAATTGGTATCCCGTCAGGTCCAGTGGACTTTCCTCTGTTGAGTGATTCCAGTTGCTTTTCTATTCCTTGGACACTTATTTCGATGTCAGCCATTTTTTCGTTTGTGCGAGGATTTAGAGAAGGAACTGCAGTGCCATCTTCCTCTGTGAAACAGCTTTGGAAAAAGGTGTTTAGTATTTCAGCTTTACGCGTGTCATCCTCTGTTTCAATGCCTTCATCATCCCGGAGTGTCTTGATATGCTGTTTCGAGCCACTTACTGATTTAACGTAAGACCAGAACTTCCTAGGATTTTCTGTCAAGTCGGTACATAGAATTTTACTTCCGAATTCACTGAACGCTTCACGCATAGCCCTCCTTACGCTAACTTTGACATCGTTTAGCTTCTGTTTGTCTGAGAGGTTTTGGCTCCGTTTAAACTTGGAGTGAAGCTCTCTTTGCTTTCGCAATAATTTCCTGACTTTGTTGTTGTACCACGGTGGGTTTTTCCCGTCCCTCACAGTTTTACTCGGCACGTACCTGTCTAAAACGCATTTTACGATTGCCTTGAACTTTTTCCATAAACACTCAACATTGTCAGTGTCGGAACAGAAATGTTCGTTTTGATCTGTTAGGTAGTCTGAAATCTGCCTTCTATTACTCTTGCTAAACAGATAAACCTTCCTCCCTTTTTTTATATTCCTATTAACTTCCATATTCAGGGATGCTGCAACGGCCTTATGATCACTGATTCCCTGTTCTGCACATACAGAGTCGAAAAGTTCAGGTCTGTTTGTTATCAGTAGGTCCAAGATGTTATCTCCACGAGTCGGATCTCTGTTTAATTGCTCGAGGTAATTTTCGGATAGTGCACTCAGTATAATGTCACTCGATGCTCTGTCCCTACCACCCGTCCTAAACATCTTATAATCTTCAGCAGTGTAACATCTTAGGGATGGAGCTAGGTAGAATCACCCAGGCTATATCCTTCAATCAGTCCCCCTCGTTGAATGAAAATACAGAAAATATCGAAAAGAGGGCGGGCACGACTAGTGATTTCGAAAAAGATTTTTATAAATTCATGAATAATCCCATTTTCGGTAAAACCATGTAGAATTTAAGAAATGAACGTGATATTTTGATTAGGGCCAAATAGGACGGGCATTGGGGTGGAGGAAAGTGCATCACCAGTCCAAATTTTAAGCAGGTCAGTAAGTACAGTAAGAACTTCGTTGCTGTGGAGATGTCGAAGGTTTCAGTAGAGTTTACAAAACTAGTCTATTTGGGTATGTGTATATTGGGCACCTCCAGACTCCACATGTACCGCTCCCACTATGAGTTTGCTTAAACTCATTTCCTGGAACGGAAAATTACTTCATATGGATACAGATAGCTTGCTTTATTGGGCGAAGAACTGCAATCCAAATGAAATAATCAGGTGTCACGGTAATGAGTTCGACACATTGGGATATGCAGCTGATAATCCTTACGGTATTGTTCCTCAGAACAAGAAGGTTGTTGTTGTTGTTGTGGTCTTCAGTCCTGAGACTGGTTTGATGCAGCTCTCCATGCTACTCTATCCTGTGCAAACATCTTCATTTCCCAGTATTTACTGCAACATACATCGTTCTGAATCTGTTTAGTATATTCATCTCTTGGTCTCCCTCTACGATTTTTACCCTCCACACTGCCCTCCAATGCTAAATTTGTGATCCCCTGATGCCTCAGAACATGTCCTACCAACCTGCCCCTTCTTCTTGCCAAGTTGTGCCACAATCATTTTGTACAAGATTATGCTACTATAGTAGAGTCATTGAGAAATCTACTAAAGAAAGGCACGATGTTTGGATGGACAGAGAAGAGTGAGGCATTGAGGGGAAAAATTAGAAACATGTTGACTAGTTCACCCCTGTTAGTACACCCAGATTTTGAAAAACCATTCATCCTTTTGATGGATGCATCAGATTACATGGTTTAGGCCATTTTGAGCCATGAAATTGATGGTGAGGAAAGACCAATAGATTATGCCTCTAGGCAAATGAATTCTGCAGAAATTAACTACAGTGCTACTGAGAAAGATTTGTTAGCCCTCATTTTGGTAAAAATTACTTTAAATGATACTTGCATGGATGTCAATTCATTGTGGTTATAGACCACACTGCACTGGTATGGATGCTAGAGTTTAAAGGCAGTCATTTGAGTAGGTGGGCATTAAAACTATCTGAGTATGATTATACATTTCGGCATAAACCCAGCCATTTGCACAGAAATGCTGACATGCTTAGCAGAAAAAATTAGAGTTGTGCAGACAGGTGATCTTTCCATAGAAGAATTGAAAAAATCACATGAGATATGCAGAATGCCATCAGTATGCATCACTCTCTGATTTTGTTGTAGAAGACAGTATGCTACATTGCAAAACCCAGTTGGGTAACGGAGTGGTAATACCTAATGAACTGTAACAACATATAATAGCACAGTGTCATGACAGTTTACAGCCCTGCCATAATGGGTAATGAGCCAAAAATGTGAGAATAGCCTCAAATTACTTGTGGAGAGTTCAACAAACCAACACTGGAAGTATATTCAAAACTGTCTGCCTTGTGCTCAAAGAGCACCTCCACAGAGGACTAAAGTTCCTTTACAGACATTACCAGAGGCATCAAAATCATTTCAGATTGTGGCCTTGGATATCTGAGGCCCATTTCCACAAAGCACCAAGAATAGTAAATATGTATTGTCAATTACTGATCACTTTTCAAGGTACTTAATTTTGATACCACTCACGGATATGACTGCTGAAACTGTTCCTTGTACCTTCATCAATCACTTGCAAAATATTATGAACTGAAAAAAGCTAAACTACACCCATTCACCTTAAAGCCAGCAGGTGCCTGGAGCATGTGCACAAAAAACTATTGTGCAGATGTTATCATATTATGTATCATTCTGCATAAAACAGTTATGTCTATAAGGCAACGGGATTCTCCCCATGTGAAGCTGTTTATGGGAGACCCATGAATCAACCTTCTGAAACTGTCAAACTGCCCCCTGGTATTAGTGTAGGCAAAGTGAAAAGGCTAGCCTGCCGTCTCAAAGCCATTTGCAAATAGGTTAAGCACAGTAATTCGAAAGACACACAAAAACAGTTGGAACATAGCAACAAAGGTGCTACACTTACTCAGTACAAGCCTGGTGATTTATCATTGGTTCAAAATCCTGTGGTGAAAAAAGGATGAATCAAGGAGTTCACTCCTCCTTATGATGCCCTTACCCTCTCTTATGGATAACTTCTCCAGGAAATGCTGAAATACAGTTATCTGATTGTACTATCATACAGAGAGTATATTTTGACTAGCTAAAGCTGTATCATGAATCGGCTGCACTGCTTCAAGTAGCTCTGCCTGCCTCTCCTTCTAAAGCTACTATGGCACGTAAAAATGCCACAACAGGGAAGCCAAAGAAAAAGGACCTGCTGGTGATAGCCCATCCCCAATATGTCTTAAGGAATAAGCACCTTATGCCCTTTGCTCTTAGGACTAAATATATTCCATAAGTGAGCAAAAACATCAATTTTATTGCTGAATAAAGTTTAACAGAAGTTTTATTTATGCAACAGATTGGGAGGATGAAGACAATTGCCAAGGAGATCCATTGCTGTCCCTATACACAGTAAGAATTTGCTAGTGCTTTTTATGTTTATGATCATATGTGTTTATATAAAAGTCATGTTATAAATATAAATCATAGTTTTGAGAATTAGCAACCAGAGCAGAGAGAAATAATTTTGCAATTAACAATAGGACATGAGGAAAAATGTTAAATGAGAGTCATAGTAACTGTTTTTGCAGTCATGGCAAAATCATGCAAATTACAGAAACACATGAAGCTACAACTGGGCTTTTGAAATAGAAATATCTAAGTTACACAGACTAGCATTTGCAACCAGTTGTTCCTGGGTGTGGATGAGGATGCTTCATGTAGAAAAGACTAAGCAGTTACAAGATCATTGAATTTGGAAGTCATGTACAACAAAAGATCTCTGTGAGGCATATACGATGTATTTAGTTTACACAATATTATTGCCGCTAGAAGCAGATGTAAGCTGTCATAAAAGGCCTCTCAAATGCTTACCAACAACTTTCATTCAGAAATACTCACAAGTCGCATCTGAACATTAAATATACTCAAAGACTACTGATTACACTCTGTTAGAGGATTTGTCAGAAAGTAGTCCCTAAACTACTTTTTCTGCTATAGTTTTGGAGAATAACTGCTGAATTTTATTGCATCAGCCTTTCTACAGGAGACCAGACATTGATCTTACATATTTTATAATATGCTACATTTCAGTCTAACTTTCATTCTCGTTTGATTGCTATGTAACAAAATGTTGAAGCTGCCTGGGTTTGGAAATACTGCCATTATACTGTAATCACACTTACAAGTGTAAACGAATACTTCATTGTATCTCAATATTATGAATGAGCCAAGAGTCACACACTTAAGTAAAACATGTGTAAATCATTACACCAGTGTTTTACACTTTGTTTGTGTACACTTCAGTTCTATTGGATAGAGTCTACTACAAATATTTTCATTAAGTGATTGACATGAGCAAGCTTTTTAAGGATTCTTGTATATGACATAACACAGCCAAGCTGAACACTTATAACTGCTGATTATACATTCATTCAGATTACCTGATACAGAACTCAAATAATTCATAAGAACTGCTGAAGTTCTTCATCACATTAATGCCTTTATCACTCCTGTGCCTGCTTACAAAAACAACTAGAAGAACAAGAAGTCTGTCAAGCTAAGTTTACTTCTGCCAGCCTGGAAACAGCAGAACTACAAATTTGTCACTACATATCATCAAACCATAACATCACATGCAGGTTAATCATTAGATGCTTTTCAACCCTTCTCCATAAGGAATATGGGAGAATACATTAGTCGAAATGGTCCATTGCCATTATGCATGACATCGCAAACAGCACCATTCTACAAACACATGGCTCTGTGACATCGAAACAGAAAAATGGCTGCATTGTGACATCACAGAGCCTTTAGCCACCAGCTCCACACTGTGCTCCACATGTTGGTGAGGCGCCTGTGCAAGGACACACACCCACACCGCAAGCTAACTTTCCAAATATCGAAAAATGAATTCTTCTCACCAAGTTTGTATGTTGTATCATACTTGAACAATGAAATTTTATAACAAGTAAGTGAAAATTAAACCCAATCATCATCTGAATAGTTAGGCATCTGCCTAATGACTTGAATAAAACCAGTTTTTGAAGATACAGTACTCATATGGGTAATTTGGTACAATCCTTGCATACCAAATAAGTATTTGAGTTCCTCTTGGAGGAAAAAATAGGCATATTGACGACCTCTTATGCAACTTAACTGCATCACATGATGGGAAACTCAAGATATTAATGCCAAAAATTCTGAATAAAAAGAGTTATTCCAGCCCTGTACAGTTACTGATTGTCAGCAGATTGGGCCATCCTACCTGTTACAGTAGATGAGGCAATTGATGGAGATTCATGTTTTAGCAGGTGCCAATACAGCAAGCACTTTTGCAAAAGTTCTCACTATGTGAGAGAGAAGCAATACAATACAGGGCTATTACAAATGATTGAAGCGATTTCATAAATTCACTGTAGCTCCATTCATTGACATATGGTCATGACACACTACAGATACGTAGAAAAACTCATAAAGTTTTGTTCAGCTGAAGCCGCACTTCAGGTTTCTGCCGTCAGAGCGCTCGAGAGAGCAGTGAGACAAAATGGTGACAGTAGCCGAGAAAGCGTATGTCGTGCTTGAAATGCACTCACATCAGTCAGTCATAACAGTGCAACGACACTTCAGGACGAAGTTCAACAAAGATCCACCAACTGCTAACTCAATTCGGCGAAGGTATGCGCAGTTTAAAGCTTCTGGATGCCTCTGTAAGGGGAAATCAATGGGTCGGCCTGCAGTGAGCGAAGAAACGGTTGAATGCGTGCGGGCAAGTTTCACGCGCGTATCTGGACATGCTGGAAAATTGGCTCATGCCAGAACTGGAGACCGACAGCGCCGACTTCATCTTTCAACAGGATGGTGCTCCACCGCACTTCCATCATGATGTTCGGCATTTCTTAAACAGGAGATTGGAAAACTGATGGATCGGTCGTGGTGGAGATCATGATCAGCAATTCATGTCATGGCCTCCACGCTCTCCCGACTTAATCCCATGCGATTTCTTTCTGTGGGGTTATGTGAAAGATTCAATGTTTAAACCTCCTCTACCAAGAAACATGCCAGAACTGCGAGCTTGCATCAACGATGCTTTCGAACTCATTGATGGGGACATGCTGCGCTGAGTGTGGGAGGAACTTGATTATCGGCTTTATGTCTGCCGAATCACTAAAGGGACACATATCGAATATTTGTGAATGCCTAAAAAAACTTTTTGAGTTTTTGTATGTGTGTGCAAAGCATTGTGAAAATATCTCAAATAATAAAGTTATTGTAGAGCTGTGAAATCGCTTCAATCATTTGTAATAACCCTGTATACTACAGCATAGCCAGCTCTTGCCAGGCAAATCAATGTCTAACACAGACTTTAGTCCAAGCAGTGATTTCTAGTGGAAATGCAAAATTGTGAAATATTACTTTATAGCACAATGTGAATGAGACTTATTAATGACAATATGCAGTAAAATTTCACCTAGGTGAGACAAAATTTTTCGTTTGTTAACAGCTGTACTGAACCTCTAGAGCAACCATGCATAGCCAGTCTATTAAACTGTCATTTTTACTTGCATTTAGTATCCCTTGAGGAACTTATGTAAAGGTAATTACATGTGCTTTGCATACAGAACTAAAAGAAGCCAGTGTGTATCATAGATCAAAACTGATTTTGCTGCTGCATAAACAAATAAAAGACCACTGAATGTATTTTTCTTGCGTGATGTTCGGCGCTAGCTGCCTGCACTACAGAAGAAATGCTCAAGACACAGGAAAGACACTTGACCTGCTAAGTCTCATGTAGCATTGCTGATAAGCACTTAGCAGCAGACCAGCCACACCAAACATACATTTGCTGCAATCCTCAACAGTGTATGTAATGTACTTAAAAACTTTGGAGTAAAATGTTATTTCATCTCTCTATATTTGCAAATCACAATAACATAATTGCACATAACTGTCTACGCACATGTGAACCATACATTTGATACAACAACCAATTTAATTTGAATTAATTTTATTTCATCTATCAGATGCTAAATACAATGTTCTGAAACAAATACCTTATGCTTTAAGCAATTTATTTATGATATACTGCACAGACAAACAGCCTACGTGCATCAATGTAAGTTCATCGCTGGAGAATCCGCAGCCGCTGTCTACAAGAATCTTTGAATTACCTCAATAACTGATTGGATGCTGGAGATAAGTCAAAAAACCACCACAAACTCCACTGAGGAGTTAGCAATCAAGGATAACTTGGCAGCAAAAACTTGATAATGAAGAACATAGATATCAGGAATAAAAACACGCACAGATACCAAACCTTGATGGATAACCACACAATTATTAACACATTTGAGAGAGCTTGAAATTGTCAGCAATACATACAAGAGATCATTCCTTGCTTCCACACCACGAGAATAATATTGAAGCATATGAGCATAACAGACCATGAGACAAGCTGTTAGACATGTACTACTCAGCACTTTCATGTAAGTTATACTGACCAAGATCAGAAATATGTAATACTGAAGATAATAACTAAACCATTATCTCATCTGCTCATGCTCTGCTACTATTTATATGTGTTATTTAAGAATAGATATATTTTGCTAATTTAAGGTTTGGAGCTCCACCTTAAAGCATTGTATTTCATGTAACATGTTCATGTATTTCACTTGACAGTCCACCTCTTCTCTCTGAGCTTGACCACCATTTGAAGATGTGTTTTAATTTTATGAATAGGTGTGAATATTTCAATGCAATTAGATATTGCTAAGCACAAGCCTTTGGGAATTAGCAAATGTAATTAGTCCATTGGATAACAATTTTGTTTATTTGTAAGTGATATCTATGGGAAATACCCTAGCTTTGAGGACATTTCTCTTCTTGCTCTTAATATTGTAAAGCATTTTTCGAATTATAGACTTTTTTTGTGCCTGACCTGAGGCACAATATGCTCATTCAGATGCACTTAATTTATATTTGAGTTATGGTAATAATCTCCATCTTGCAGATTTCAATGGATTATTCCCATAAGAACTACCATAATTATTTGTGTAACACAGCTCTGGAACTTTTGTTCACCTTGCCAATACCACAAGCTCTAGCTCGCACCTGAATTAAGGAATACTAAATATCACATACAAATAGCATCACTACCATGCCCCTAAGCAAATGGGAACTTTGCACTGCATAGTTCTGTTAATCAGTTCAAGATAGGCTCTAGTGTGGAACAACTCAGATAATAGAGTTCCTTCATGCTACTGGTGGGACATGGAATAGGTGCATCCATTCTGTTGGGATTGACCAGTGGGTGCCCACTGCTGCATTGTTGCTGCAGTTAATTTTTTGACCCTCCCACTTTTATCACTTAGCCTATTACCATATTATCAACTCTATTCTATATTTCTTTCTTCAGTTGTTGAGGAACTAGCTGGATTAATCAGGACTAAATCCCCTGGCAGTACCAGCACTATCATATTCTTTCCCAGCCATTTAATATTGAGGTATCACTCCTCTCCTGTTGCAGTATCCATATTATTTTAATCAGACCTAATCATGAGATACCAGCCACCACTCCAACTAGTCAGGCACACAAACTCCACTTAAAGGAAGATAAACATGATAATTCATGCCTATTTTAGCAACCAACATTGGATTAGAGAAGCCAATGAATGCCCCCTACTCCAACATTATGCTAATAACACTAGTGACTAGGTGCACTCTGCATGTGATGTCCTGGTACAGAAGCACCAGATTGCACTTCTAGTGTGGACACATATTTATGCCTTGTTGATATCCCTAAACTTCTTTGTTCATTTGCTACTGTTTTCTGACAGGTGTCACTTTCTGACATCCTACTGCTAGTCTGTAATTTCACTCACGAAACACTGAAGCATACATTAGTTGCCTAACAGCTTCAGGTTTGTATTCAGACAAAATGGATCAACAAGTAGTAATAAATTATGATTCCATTGTAACTTAATGTGCATGCAGATAGCTCAGTGTGGTTGCCAACCACATGTGTTATAGGCACATAGCTTGGAATAAAAAACGTTTCCTTAGTCCTTAGAAGATCAAGACACTTATCTGTTTTGTTTTCATGCCAAAAGTGCATTAGAGGGTTAATCTGTAAATTAAAATCTATTTGTCCAGCTTTCACATTTTTTTCCCATAGCCATGCTCTCAATTCTACTCAACAACTCTACTAATATTTCACCAGCTTCTTTCAATGGCAAACTGGCAACATCATCTAATGTAAACACAAATACAGCCTGCGGTAGAACACTGCTGCCTACAGTTCTGCCCGTACATGATGTTCTACTTACATACTATCAAACACACGTCACTATGCATTTTAATGAATTTCAATACTCTATACATACCAATTAGTACATGTGTCCTACAGTATCACTCAATACTGGGGTGAGGAACTGTGAACTTGCATTATTCCTAACAAAAACATCTACTTCTCCTTGCCCTCATATTGTTCTGACAGAGTAAAAACCTTGGTTTGTCCCTGTTGGCAACAGCTTATTGTATTCCATACATCAGCCCATTACAGTATTTTGATTTGTTTTCAACCCATTGCCATGTCCCCAACTTTTCAGGTCACTTTAGTGGATGGTGTCTTTTGTTCAGTATGTCTTCATGTGATATTACTGCCCCTACTGTTAAGCTCTCAGCACATTTAGTTTATACCTATAACAATAGCCTTAGGCCTTTCCTGCTGTACCTACCTGAAGTGCCAGTCCCCTTGCCACAACTACATAGTTGTCTGACATTATCCAGTGCATCTTGGATTCACCTCTTAGAATCCATCAATAAACTCCTAGCCCAGGAGAATGGGCAAATTTCTCTTGATCATGCTACTGCACACCCTGCCGAATGACACACTCAAAATTATTCCAATTGAGTGGTCATTCTGAGTGTTATGTCTGAGCCTTTAGCTCTACTTGTCATTGGCTTTATTAAATGGATTTTATATAAATATGACTATGGTAAATCACATGAGCAAGCACCACAGGCTGTACTAGATTCCAAACCAGTTAGTGAATATCAGGGGTGAAAATGTCACTTCAAAGGCATGGCACTCCTTTAGGTTAAGGTATGAATTCTATTTCTAGTAATTACTCCATTTCTGCTGCATTTCCAATCAGACCAGATTAGCAAAGTGAAAACCTACATTTATTTGTTAACTTTAAATATCAAGTGTTTACTAATTATTATGAGTTATGTGAAGTTTCTTTAATTCATTTCTTTTGTAATCATGTCTTTAATGGCAAACTTGTATTTCTAATGACAGTCATTATTACTCTTCTGTTCCTTTCTATGAAATGTAAACTACTCAAACCCCCACTGATGCGAATCCTGTCTGTGAGTGTAGCAGTCACCAGTAGTCAACCCACTCGTTGCATGTCGGCCGTGACGCAGGGACCTTATCACGGTGCCCATGTAACCACGCACTGGCTCAACTACAGGGCAGCTGCCTGCCGCTACTATGCTCAGAGCCATGCATGGTTGACAACCATCCACTGCACCAACTCCAACAATGTCACACATTTGAGAAGTAACATTTTAAACAAGCAAGAAGCTTCAAGAACTAATACTTTTGAACATGATTTATTGCAATACTGAAACTTTGTGCACCCTGCTTGCCACTAGTATGTTTTCAACATTTCATTTACACTCTCCATTAGGATAAGTCCCCTTTTCTTAAAACACTAAATGTCAACCAACCTCCAACAGTTACACATTACTTGATTATTGTCAAACTTTATGTAAATCAATTAATGACCCATAACTGGCTCTCACAGGAGGGGGAGGGAACTGTGCAGCCCAAAGTGGTGTTAAGGCTAAAAAAGGACATTATTTTCTTTTTCAGATTTTGCAGTATTTTTCTTATGACTTCCACTGTGCATCAGTGGCATTGTATAGTGGGGACGCATCCCATGCTTGGTTCTGCTGATCTAGGGATGCTATCCACAAGGCTCATGAGCAAGTTACACTTTTGGAAGGTTCAAAGCCAACCAATGGGAGAGAAGATATCGGCCATGTGGGGGGTGTTGGTTGACCAGTGAGACACTGGCCACAGCAGTGGATTGCTCTTTTGCCTACCAGCTCTCATACTCTACAGATGTGTCTGCCTGCTCCTCCCATTGAGGACGAAATGCTCTCCACCATAATGTGTGGTTCCCTCCACGGTCATAGCAGATGACAGACCAAATGTATCCCATAGAATAGGAGGAGGAGAATAAATCTCCATTTTTTTAGCAACTCTAGAGTGAACAGGATCAGTCCTCGATGCCCACTTATGCTCTTTAATTCATCCTGACATGTACAGTATTACTATTTATTCCTTAGCTTCTATAATCTGTAAAAAGGGCAAAATTTTTATCTTCTTTCAATCTTAGTGGTAGATCATTTTAAAATAGAAACAACAATGGACCTTAAACACCTACATCTACATACATGCTCCGCATGTCACTGTATAGTGTGTGTCGGAGGGTACCCTGTATCACTTCTAGACATTTCCTGTTTTATTCCAATCACAAATAGAGCAAGGGAAAAATAATTGACTATATTCCTCCACACAAGCCTTAATCTCTCAAACCTCATCTTCATAACACTTATACAAAATGCATGTTGGCTGCAGTAGAATTGTTCAGAGGCTCACTTCAAATGCTGGTTCTCTAAATTTTCTCAGTAGTGCCCCTCAAAAAGAACATTGCCTTCCCTCCAGTGATCCTCATTTGACTTCCCAAAGCATATCTGTAATATTTGTGTGTTGTTCGAACCTAGTGGTAATTAGCAGCTTGCCTCTGAATTGCTTCAACGTTTTCCTTTTATCTGACGGGGTGCAGTACTCAAGAATGGGTCACACTAGTGTCCTGTATGTGGTCTGCTTTACAGATGAACCACACTTTCCTAAATTTTTTCCAGTAAACTGCAGTTAACCATTCCCTTTCCCTATTGCCAGTGTTACATGCTAATTAGACTTCATATCACTTTGCAACATTGCATCTAGATATTTAATCAATGTGACGGTCAAGTAGCACAATGCTTATGGCATAGTCAAACATTATGGGTTTGTTTTTCCTGCTTACCTGCATTAACTCACATTTTTCTAAATTTTGAGCAAGCTGCCATTCATCACACCAATTAGAAATTTTGTCTAAGTCAACTAGTATCCTCCTACAGACAGTCAGCAATGGCATCTTCCCATACACCACAATGTCATCAGCAAACAGCTATAAACTGCTTCTCACTATGTCCACCAAATCATTTATTTATATAGAAAATAACAGCAATGCTATCACACTTCTCTGGGACACTCTTCACAATACCCTTGTCTCTGATGAACTCTCGCTGTCAAGGATAACATAATAAGTTATGTTACTTAAGAAGTCTTCAAGCCACTCACATATCTGGGGACCTGTTCTGTATGCTCATACCTTCATTAGCTGTCTGCTGAGGGGCACTATGTCAAATGATTTTCATAAATCTCGGAATATGGAATCTGTCCATTGCCCTTCATCCATAATTCAGAGGATACTGTATGAGAAAAGGACAAGTTGAATTTTGCATGAGTGACACTTTCTAAAACGATGCTGCTTTGTGGGCAAAAGCTCTTCTGTCTCAAGGACATTTATTATATTTGAACTAAGAATATGTTCAAGAATTCTGCAGCAAAACTGTTATTAAGGATATTTGTCTGTAATTTTGTGTGTCCATTCTTTTACCCTTCTTATATAAAGGAGTCACCTGCACTTTTTTCCAGTTGCTTGAGACTTTGTGCTGGGTGAGAGATTCATGAAAACTACAAGTAAGTAAGGGCCAAAGCTTGTTTGCTTTCAATTCTTTCAGTTGTTTCTCTACACCAGTAATGCTTATTACAATGTCCTCCATTGAGGAGTCTGTGTGATGATCAAATGATGGTATGGTAGTACAATTCTCCTGTGTAAATGATTTCTTAAATGTGAAATTTCAAACTCCAGCTTTACTTTTACTATCTTCTACTGATCAATTAATGATTGGATAGAAGCCTTAGACCCAATTAGTGATTTTGCAAAGGACCAGAATTTTATCAGGTTCTTGGCAACAGGACTTTGTATAATACCATGTCTGATTGTCTAAAATTTGAATGCTTTTCGCTCCATGATTCACATCAACCTGATTCACTCTGCTTTCTGTCATGTGGACAAGATACAAATCATTAACCCGCTGCATTTATTATTTCATATCATGTTAATTTTTGTATGAGTATATCAAAATGTTCCCAATGGTAATAGTCTGTTTCTTTTTTTGTTTTTTTTTCTTCTAGATCATTTTCCATTGTAATGACAGCATGTTCATTTCACTTATGAAATTTGTTATCAACAATCCATCTAAGTTTGAGAGTAATAGAGATACTGAAAAGTACAAAACCAGGAGGAGAAATAATCTGCATTACCCTTTTATCAATCCAACTTTGTGACAAAAGGGGTGAAATATACATCTATAAAACACTTTGACTATCTTCCCACAGAAATAAAATGACTGAGAGGTAGGAGACATGTTTTCAAATGTGGATTAAACATGAAACTTCCTGACAGGTTGAAACTATGTGCCGGACCGAGACTCAAACTTTGGATCTTTGTCTTTCGTAGGCAACTGTCCCTACCAACTGAGTTCCCCAACCATGACTTGTGACCTGTCCTCACAACTTTACCTCATCTCCTACCTTCCAAACTTCACAGAAGCTCTCCTGCGAAACTTGCAAGACTGGCAATCCTGTAAGAAAAGATACTGTGGAGAGAAGGCTTAGACACAGCCTGGGGAATGTTTAAAGAATGAATTTTTCACTCTGCAGTGGATTGTGCACCAAAACAAAACTTCCTGAAAGGTTAAAACTATGTGCTGGACTGAGACTCTAACTTTGCCCATGAAAGGGCAAACACTTTACTGACCTAGCTACACATGTGCAACTCATGACACATTCCCCAAGGCTGTGGCTAAGCCATATGTCTGCAATGTCCTTTCTTCCAGAAGTGCTAGTCTCGCAAGTTT
Organism: Schistocerca cancellata; assembly: GCF_023864275.1. Classification (NCBI taxonomy): domain Eukaryota; kingdom Metazoa; phylum Arthropoda; class Insecta; order Orthoptera; family Acrididae; genus Schistocerca; species Schistocerca cancellata. The sequence continues at coordinate 725,428,843 of NC_064629.1, forward strand.
CAGAGGAGAGCTTCTGTGAAGTTTGGAAGGCAGGAGATAATGTACTTGTGAAAGTAAAGCTATGAGGGTGGGTTGTGAGTCATGCCTGGGTAGCTCAGTTAATAGAGTACTTGCCCACCAAAAGCAAAGGTCCTGAGTTCAAGTCTCAGTCCAGCCTACAGATTTCATCTGCCAGAAAGTTTCATGTCAGCACCGAGTGAAAAATCTGTTTTAGATTAAACATCTTTCTCCTTAAAAAATCCCTCTGCATGGCAGAGCAAGGTGGGAATAGTTTTGTGGAAGCACAAGTTAGCTGAGGGCCGCACCTTTTAAAATGGTTGCATGCATTAGTTAACTCTGCATTACAGAAAAGGTATAAATTGTTACATAAAAATTCTGACTGTCTTGGAAGGTCACAAAAAAACCATTACTGAGCTGCATGCGGCACGTGGACTGCTAGTATCTGTTTTGGGGAGCTATATCTTAAGGTCCACTTTCTCGCAACTCTCAGATAAATTTTAAGAGGATTACAATTTTATCATATTGTTGGCTAGGACTACTATATTGTCTGCAAATCTCAAGTTAGAGACTCTCGTTCCTTCCTAATAATTTTGGTCATAGCCATCTCAAGGAGTGCTATAGACAGTTTTGGAATATAGCAATACTCTGCTCTATGGCTCTTTCAATGCAATATTCCCTCATGGTTTTTTCTATGCTGACAGAAGTCATCAAGGTATCATAGATGGCTTCTGTCAACATAGAAAAATGAAAGGAAATTTTTTATTGGAAGAGGAGTAAAGCAGAGTGACCTTGTATGCTAGAAACTGTTTATGACAGTCCTTGAGATGATTAGCATATTTCAACTGGCATTACTGCATTGCTAAGTTTCCGGCCATGGAGCTGTGTGTTTGCTATGTATAGGATGCAATGGCACGAACATTGGAATATTATTTTATTACATATTTTCAATCTTTAATAGTGATTCTCAAGAGGAGGCTTTGTAAGCTCTTTGTACCTTGTTTAGTGAGCATCTAATAAGTGAATGAGATTAATCAAGTTGCAACCATGTAACATACACTAGACTATTGCTAACATGGTCATTCCTTGCACACATGGATGTCAGACTAGTGGAAGTGCCAGCTTATTATCATAACTTTCCTTTAAGCTATTTGATTCTCTCTTCATCTGTTAAAGATTGGTCATTAAAAGTTGCTCATCCAACATTCTACACAGCAGCAACAGGTTTCTGTGAAGAACCAGAGTTCAACTTATTTCTGATATCGAGTTTCTGCTTGAGGTCCAGCATAACGTGTTTCCTTTGGAAGGCGTTCTACTGAACTGTAAAGATAGCCACAGTTTTAAGCATATATAGCATTGTGTAACACTGTAATTAACTAACATTCATTATTGTAAGGAAGAATTCATTACCGTATGTGTCATTTCTGCTTGAGCAACTGGAGGCTGGATGTGGGCCAGGCCGTATTACTGAGGACCAGATTAGCAAGGGTTTAATGTACTTTCCTGTGCCTTGCAATGTGTTCAGATTTCACCCTGGTGACTCGACATTCACAGTTTATGTGTAGACTTCAAAGAAACTTTGAAATATGGAGCACACTTCATTTCTCAGTTACAGAATATAATTTTATGATATATGGAAAAGAAATACCCTTTGTATCACCTCAGCTACAAAATACTGTAATCATACCAATGACTTTGAGTTGTTAGCTAATTTCAAGCAGTTCAAATTACATGCATACATCTTACACACTGCTTGAAATTAGCTGTCTGAAACTAGTCGTACAGTAAATATAATAACGATCTTCCAAAACCCAAGTAGAACAACGGTTACTGCCCGATGAAACATCCTAGCTGTGGAGATCAGAATCAACTAAGTATGTAATTTTATGGAAGCTACCCTAAATTAGTTGTTTTATATGTATGCTGTGCATCCTGTTTCACACCGACGTGACTGTCAACAGCATCTATAAAGTAATCATTAGAAATGTTAAAGACTAGAAGAGTTCAGAGCTGCAATACCTTACTCAATTAATTCTAGAGTATTAATTTTTGCTTCTGTTGCATTGTTTCTGATTTTACTACAACTCACCAGCAAGACTTTGAAACATTATATCAGCTTTGTCTCTGTTGGCTAATACTTATTGCTTTTAACACTCTGGAGACCAAGCCCAAGCATAGCACAGACCGCAACTTTGTGTTAAAAAGGCTGTGCCTCAGTATAGATTGGACTGCAATTTTCTTGCCATATGAGAAATCTATTGCTCAAAAATGGGACTCATTTCAGTTGAGAACAATGTACAGATGTCTCGCTAACTGGAAACTGAATGGAGCTGCCTTCTGTTGTGAATTTCTAGTTGTTTTACTGTCGCAAATGGCTGAGATAATATGATTGCACTGACGTAATTCTGTGCATGTAATCTTTAGGTTTTGCAGTCTGCTGCAAGTATGATACAAATATGTCACCTTTATTAAGTGAGCAAGAAATTTCGGAAACTCATGAGAAATAAATTGCTCGATAACTCACCTCAAACTTTTTTCTTGGGAGGATAATTATACTTTCTGTCACCATTATTTTAAAATCTGTAAGCATCAAAGAACTAAAGTAAATACGAACAATAAATCTTGAAGTCTGGCTGTTATTTAGTATGTATTACCCTTGAAGACACATCAATTACACATGTTCTAGTAATGCTTTAAATAATAGCATAAATGGCCGGTTTCATAAGCCTGATATCCTTCTATGGTGCCAGTGTCCAAAGTGTTAATCTTCTGACTACTTAGTGAACTTAATGTTTACACTGCTTGTGGAGTTCTTTATACCACTAGGAGGCAGCCTGTGTACATTGCACTCATGTGTCTCTTACTCTGAATTTTAGTAATAAAGTTTGGCCTAAATAATCTGAGAGGCGATAATTTATAGAATCTGCTGAGACAATTTGATCCTAATTTGTCATGGCATTGATGTATTAACCAAGCATGTGTTAAGTATTCTACTGGGAACTAGTCCAAGCAGATCTTTGCCCCCCCCCCCCCACCCACATACACACCTCCTAACAATCCACTAGGTAACACTAAATATCCACGGCCAGATGATTTGTCTGGTGTTGTGGTAATAGAATCAGTCTATTTATTCATAGAGATGGTTTGAGGCCGAAATGATATAAGTGTTCTCTTGAGGTGTCAAGCTCAGAGTGCTACCAAAGGAGCTCCTACTGCAAACTTTGTACACAGGGAGTATTACGTGCTCTGTAGCCAAGTGTTGCTATGGTATAGTCATGTATTTCAAAACAATGAATGTTATCTACAGATTGCTGGTGTTCCATAATGACTGCAAGTGGTACCAATTCTATAACAACTGCTTCAAAGCCATCTGTTTTATTATCTAAGCTATATTCATTATAATGCAAAAAGACACAGTATTCACATGTGAAATTCTGTGTGGATACATACACTGCCATTATCTAGTATAGCTGACTAGTGGTGAACTTTTACACTTGTCTTGCAGATGTATTACTTCACTGGTATGGAAGTTCATGACTGATTCTCGCAAAATCTTAATTTTTGTGCTTGGGTGGAATGAATAAATGAGCAAATCCAACTTATTATTTACTGTTCCTAGGCTCCTTGTTATTATAAAGTGATGGTGACTATGCATTATGCAGAACCTTCTTTATGTTGTCAAATGTTATGTTTTTAAAACTCATGCACACATTTTGAATTCCTTTATCGCCATTTTTCATATCTTTATTTACACAAAAAATTTGGCAGCTAAGTTTTGCCCTAGACAATCTGCATGAAGAATAAATTTACCTGTTCTTACCAGTTGACGGTTACAGATTTTAAGTCTATTTTTTGATGTGTGACAAGACTGTTTGTTATGTCTTTTTTGTCCACAGTAGCTGATAACGCATAATGAGAAACTCTCAAGGTAGCTTCAATGACAATGACCAAATTGGTGATTGATATATAATTCTTCTGCGGTTGTATCCATCTCTGTGCTTTGCTTACACTGCTTATTTTCTTTCGACGTGATTCGAGATTACTAGTTGCACTCCCACAGTTCATAATTGAAATTACCTGAAAGACATTTTTGTGCACAAAATGTACGTAATGTTTCACTACTTACATGATAATGTACTTTCAGCATGCTGTTTTCGTATGCAACTTTTGGTCATTTTTCAGAAACAGAAGAGATATTTTGTGAAACTTCTAGTGTATTCAGAACACTTTTTCCTACATGAAGTTTTGAGATGTCCGTTTTCAGCACATTGTTTCTGAATTGTTAACCTCACAGTTGTTCATTCAGCTTTGCAATTTCATCATTACAATTCGCACACATTTTCTTTTTAACAGAAAAAATAATGTTCTTATGTGATAAATTTTCACACTGTCTGTCATCTTGTTGCCATAAAGGTTGGTGTCACAGCTGGCCTAAAATACTGACGACATCTACTCTCTCAACAGATTTAACTGTAAATTTGTTAAAATTTAAGACTACACATCCTGATAGAGACAAAATTTGATAAAGTGCCATGACTGTAAGAAATGTTGCTGAAGAAGCCTCAAAACATTTGTCAAAATGGGAGCTGACTCCTATTTTTCTTTTTAATCTATTTTGAAACTAATGTAGAATAGCAGCTTTCTTACTTAAATAAAAGGGATAGGAAAGCAAGGAACAAATGTAATGAGTAAATATAAAGTTGTTTAAGTAGTGTTCTGGAAAGAGGAGGAGATGCACACCACACCCTCCCCGTTCTCTCTTCTCTGGAGAAGACTAGTGCCTTTGTATATCAAATTGCTACATTTGTGAGATGTTACGGAGCTGCAATAGTTAAAATGTATCACAATTGGCGTGAATGTAGACACACCAAAGGCTATAAACATGACTACAGAGTATTACAACGACCATAGTGAATGCTTGGTTTGGTACATAATATATGGCAACAAATGTAGCAGTATGAAGCATGACACCCTGCAGTTCTACAGCCACCAATCTGGCAAGATTTCAATCATGATCATGTGCTATGGCCTCAAGCATATTAGCTAGCCCCATAGAAACCCCGCAACCTCCCAAACTTCCATCACAGATGATCATTGATCAAATCAGTATGTATTATGCAACAAAAAAAATGTGTTATTAACAACTGGAGAAATATCTGACAAGTCATTATTGTTTTAACTTCTCAGATGAGGGCATGTATGTTTGGCGTCAACAGCAGCTGGTTATCGATTCGTCATGAAAGGCAACAACAATGTTATCTCAGTAGTGACAGTTGTTTGCTATGGGCAAGTTTCCATAGCAAAGTTTCAATATCTGGTGTTTGTAGAGTGGCCACTAACTTCAGGTATCTCAATCTCTACTAGTGACATTTGGCAATGATGCAACAATATGCAGCCAATTTGTTTATCAGATTACCTTAGTATGAGTTAAGTGTATTTTTTAGGCAATTAATATGAAAAAGTGGTTTTACTGAATGATGACTATGCAAATGTTTTGTGCCACTGCAAAATTTCAACATGCTCTATCAAATATAAAAAAAGGTCCACTCACTCTAAAAATATGCATTTCTATACCTATTTCCTTTTGTAATTATCTGCAACATCTATTATTCTATCATTTCTTGTTGGAGATACTGAGAAACAACAACTACCTCCAACATTACTTGAGTTTAAATTTACTGTTCATTGAGATAAGTAGAGAAAGATTATTATGGAGACCAATGATCCACACATTTTGCAAATGAAGTAATTATGTTCACTCAATTTTAACCCTTTAAATCTGTCAAAAAAATACGATGCTGACAATACAGCCAAATGGAATAAGGTATGGGTAGAAGATGTGTCAACCTCAGAATAACTATGAAATAAGATAATTTCAGATATGTCTTACTGCAAATATCTATTGAGTAAACACCCAAAATAAATCGTGATATTACGTAAAGAATTATAAGTTCCCTCAATACACACATCAAACTGCAACGGAATGTTACGAGAAAAGGGGCACAAACGAATGGCGGAAGAAGAAAAATAGTGTGAAAATTTATCAATAGATGGGACTGTATGTGTCAGGATACGTAAATGAAAACACCTGACATGCGCACAACCCATTGATGTTGGTATAAACATGCCGGGTACACGGCTTTTCTTCCTTTTGCGTCTGCGACGTACGCCATGACTATCTCAATGCAGGATCGTGCTCTTCTTGTAAAGCTGTATTACATGAATGATGACTGTGTACACATCACTATTTGCAGAAGTTCCGGACACTGAAGGGTTCGAAAAAAGGCATTGGTCTGATGACTGCCGTGGGTCTGGAGAAAATGTTTCAGAAATTTGAAAAGATGGGTTCTTTTAGTGTGCAACGTGGTAAAGGGAGGAAAAGAATTGACTCAACGTCCGTGGAAGCAGTGGCCACAGCAATGCAGGAGGAGACAGGCGGTGGTGTGCAAATGTGTAGTGCACGGAGAATTGCTAGAACATTGGACATACCTGTGAGCACGGTGTGTAAAATTCTACGAAACATCCCTCTTTGCTATCCATTCAGAATTACCCATGTGCACGAGTTGCTTCCTGTTGACCTGCCAGCAAGAGAGACCTTTGCTTTAAAATTTCTTGCTCGCACTGGCTCCATGATTGGCCATGGAAGATTTTGTAGACAGACGAAGCCCACTTCCATCTGACAGGATATGTCAGTACACAGAATTATCGAATATGAGTAATGGAAAATCCACATGCAAATCAATCAGTACCACTTCATCCTGAAAAGGTCACTGTGTGGTGCAGGTTTACGGCATCATTTATCATAGGGCCATATTTTTTTGAAGAGACAGGTGCTTCCGGTCCTGTTACTTGTACACCTGTACCATCACTGGTAAGCACTATGAGTGTCTTTTGCACAAATATGTCATTCCAGCTCGGCAACAACTTGGATGGGATTATTTTTATGCAAGATGGCACAACTAAACACATTGAAAATCCAGTTAATCAGCTACTGAAGCACCATTTTGGAAATGCTAGAATTATCAGCCACCATTTCCCTACACCTGGCTGTCCAGATCACCTGATCTTAATCAAAGTGACTTTTGGCTGTGTGGCTATGAAAGATGTTACATTCAGTGTGCTGATTGCGAACACAGCTGCATTAAAGGCACAACACATTCTGAACATGACCCCAGAAACATTTCAATCAGTTGTGGAACATGCTGTTTCTCAATTTCGACTTGTTGCAGAAAACGGTGGACAGCATATAACATGTTTTGCACCAGTCAAATGGAAATTAATAATCCGATTTGATTTTGATTGATGATTTTTCATGCGAATTTTAGCCTCAGGACAATTAAAAACTGATGTGATTGATGCTTTCTATGTGGTCTTTGGCCTCAGGACAATTAAAAACTGATGTGAGTGATGCTTTTTATGCGGTTTTTGGGCTCAGCACAATTAAAAACCGATTTTTCCCATCTGATGTGATATGACCTTGCCGTGGTGGATGAGCTTACATAATTAACAGTATCACATCTATACATCCATGCACACTGAGTAGTAAAGTTTGTTTAACATCAAATTTACACCTTAGGAATGGTTGTGAGATTTATTTGTCATTTGTAATTGACCACTATTAAATTATAATGCTTACAGCGCCATCTATTGTGACATTTTGTAAGTATTTATTTTTCTTCTGCCATACGTTTTCCCCCTTCTCCGATAATACTCCGTTGCAATTTGACGTCATTATGAGCAGTGGTATTATTTCTACAGTGGTTTGAAAGTTTAACTTTAATTATAATTACCCTGTATATTTCGTAGCAATACAGAATATAACAGAATTGGTCCCAATTATTGTGTGTCATTTCACTGACTGTGTTTCATATTGTCACCGGTTGTCAAATTAGCTGAAAAGCCACTAACATAAAACATTCTACTGCTGGTATCTGCACCTGTTACCAGTATTGGCAGTTGGCAGAAAATGTTACTTACTTCCTGTTCACTGTTCATTCACACACATGTATTACACTGAACTAAATATGTGCTACAATAATTTCTGTAGCTATAAAACAACGCAGTGAAATATATATGGGAATTAATGGGTGAAAAATAAATACATGCAATATACTGTTTATTTTTGGGCTTTAATAACTGGAAAACTCTGTTTTGTTAAAAAAATTGACAAGCACTGGAATGATAGAATACATTAAAGCCGAAATTAATGAGTGTTTAAAAGTTTCATGACGTTGTGGTTTTTGGTGAAGTGGTGCTACTCGAACCACCATGGTGCGATCGTTTGAAATGCAATTGAAGCAGCTTCCGCTAGCTAAATGCGGCTGCAAAACTGCCTCTCCAACAATACCATGTAATTCTACCATACAAAATACAGCAGATTTCCTCACAGAACTTTCTTCATTATCATATGCCTGTAAACAAAACAAATTATTTATTGAAATAAAAATGAGATAAAGTAGCTAATTAGTCCTAGAAATGTTAACACTTAAAAATTATCTAAAATAATATAAACATCTGGAAATCATCAAAATATTATATGTTTTGTTTTTATGGTATGGGGTGATATTTTGTTTTTATTTCAGGCTGTACTCTTTCTTTCACACCATAGCAATTTTTTTTTTTTTTTTTTAATTTTTTTTTTGCATGTGAAGGTCTCCCAAATTAATGATATAACTGAATAATATTTAAGTTGGGTGATGTTAACTAGGCAAGTCTTTAATTTCATTTTCATTTTTAACATAACTCTGAATACACTCTGTTGTAAATGATACTTTGCAAACCCCAATTTCCTGTATTCTTGCTGGTCTGTTAATCCTTTATATGACATTTACTTATGAATGCAAAAAAGATTATGTCCCTGTGATGCAGAGTTATTTACAAATACCAATTTCTCATTAATGATTTTCCTAATAGTTGAATGTTTGTGTTACAACCGACATCCATCACATAGCAGTTCACATCATATAACAAAAATGTATACAATGTATCACAATATTTCTAATTCACTACTTACATTCACAAAATACTATATATAATATTCATGGCAGCAACAACAAGGATTGCAGATGTTCAAAAGTGATACCACAATTATTACATAGACATCACACAAACTTTGTTTAATTCTGTATTGGACAACACAGAGCTAAAAAATAATCAGTTCTTCTACTAGAAGCTTATTATAACTTCAGAATAACATTGGAAAAGTTTTACAAATAGAACAAAGAAATGCCAGGTTTGAAATAATACGAAAACCAGAAAATTCTGTCTTTTGTACAACATAATGTCACAAACCACGCAAAGGCGATAGGTTTGGACAGTAGTGCAGAACATCAGTTCAAATGTCTTGTAAGGCTTTACACTTTGAAGAACACACAATTTCAGCAGAGACAAGTAGAAGATACTAGAGTGCATCAAGGAGGCCCCATAATGCAATACATGGCATTAGCAAAATCTTAACAAACTAAGTTTCAAGACTTTTCACCACCATGTTACTTCCAATGATATTCAACAGCTGTCCACACAATCATGCTTCTTATTGTTGTAATATGGAATTACAATATCACAACAACAAAGGTGCCTATCTATCACCCCAACGGATTAAGTTGTTGAGATAAACAGCATTCGGCCATTTGTGTTTCTGTATTCAGTGTGAGACAGAAGAAAGGGTACATACTTTTAGGGGTGATAATAGGTGATTCTGAACAAGAAACTTCATATGGACATACGCCATATTCCGAATGGTTTCCGACATAGATCACATTCAATGTACACTGTTATTTGTTTTTTCGTATTATTCAAACATTGTCATTGCTGACAACATAACACAGCAGTGTACAGGAAGTTGTGACGAGCAACTTGATAGGGGCACTTGTGGTCTATTAAGGCAGGAAACTACCTCAAATTGTCATACAAAAGCTACCTTAGCTATGATGCATGCACATTGCATGAGATTTTCAATATTCTCATGTTCTCTTCACGAGCACAGACTACTAGCCCTAGAGAGAAAATAAATAGTACCTTTTTTGAAGGAAATTTAATTTAGTTTAACTTTGCACTGAAAAAATGTTTACATGGGAAGGAGCAGGTTTCGAGTTATTCAAGAGAAATGGACAACAGTAGTATTAAATATAGGGAATGTGTCTATATGAAGTTTTTTGTTGTTGTTCACAACCACTAATACCATCACTCCTCAAAGTGTATACCTTTCCTCCTGACTCAACATGTACACAACAAAGGAAAGAGAGAGAGAGAGAGAGAGAGAGAGAGAGAGAGAGAGAGAGAGAGAATGCACCAAATCTGTTTCTGTTTTCATACTGTAGCATTTCAAAGTTTGCCAGTTTTTACTATTTTAACACCACAATGGTGCAAAATGATGCTTGCTTAAAATTATGAATCTAAATTATATTTTTCATTTAACATTGTATTTGTATGAAACGTAGTGGTAGTTACTTAATACCTTTTAGCAAATTCACCAAGGCAGCATAAAATCTACATTTACATTTTGGTTTTCAGCATTACATTACATAAAAGAAATAAATAAAATAAAAATAAATAGGGGTCTCTGTTTCTACATGGTATTTTTTCTGCTACATTGTAACCTTCAAGTCACTTTTCATTTTCTACAAAATTTGTTTCTGCACAAACATTTGTATTTTTGAAAATGTTTTCAGTGTTATGTTTTTTAATAAATAATACTTCAACACCAAGGAAACAATGGCAACAAGTGTAGTCCATAACTGTGCAAGTGAGAAATCTTAATTAATCAAAGCTATAAAACAAACTGGGTCAACCAGGAGCAGTTTTAAAAAATTAAGTTAAAAATAAAAAATAAAAAAACTTCCTGATTTATTCAGTTTTTAACCACACTGTGTAAAAATAATACAATTTAAAATAGCAACATTTTTACTTGAATAGAGGATGGACTCTGAGCCAATGGAATGTTAGTGATGATTCTGAAGGGTTCGTGAATTGAACAGTAACATCTTTTCTATTTTATTTATTTCAGTGATAATCCCACACACCACAGATTGTAATATTTGCAAGCTACATTACAAGATAGGATCAAAGTTTTCTTCTCACAAAAGGGATTTCAATTTATTCTTTAAATTATATTTCCAGAGGGGTTTCACATCATTACAGATCCTACTTGCTTCCAATTTTCCTAATAAATCCAGTGGCTTAAAGTTATGGACACTTCTGGTTCCTCAAAGTATTTTAACTTCTGTAAAACATACCACATCATCTGAAGGTGACTAATATACAGACTATTCCATGGTAAAATAGCTTTGGTGATTGTAATATTACAAAACTGAAATTGGCCTGATTCACATAATGCTTGATTTTGTACAGGTCTTTGTATACATTCCTTTTGAGATAACATTTTAATTGTCCTCTCTACACCCTAACAACCACTTTTTTCATGTGTTGCAAAGAATAACTGTTCAGCCATTACTGATCTCAAAACTATTTTGATGGGAGAAATGGGTTGATCAAATTATATTCATTTTTGTATTGTCTTGCACATTATCACTAAAATAATGACAGCTTGTACTTATGAATACATTTCTATGATAAAATCTGGCATAGTTTTTGAATTCTGTAGAACATACAAGTATCATGTTGCGTGTCATCTGGTCTGACATTTAAATGATCTTTCATCCTCAGTATTTCTGAGGTTAACTTCAATAGGTGTATAGTGCAAGAGTCAAATGTCCAACTGTAACCTTGGGTTTCTTCCTGGGTAGTAAAGTAGTAATTTTCACGAAAGTCCACTGATACTGTGGCAATGTGTACATCAGATGACCCTTTAAGGGTTGACTGTATAAAAATCATTGATTGGAGGTCAATTTTGATCTTAATTCAGAAAATGAACCTATTTCACAATTTCACTGTGTCTTATTACACTGAACTTGGATCAACTTAATGAGGTTCTGTGTTGATCTGAATTACCCTGAGACATGCTTGGCAAAACTGCTAAATCATCTATTATCATGATTATCATGCTTTGACTGCAGGAATAAATTGTACATAATATACACAAAGTATTTATTGTTTAAAGGTTTGTGTTGTAAAGACAGTGGAAAATAAGCATAACAAACTTCCCCATAGCCAGAAAAGATCAAGACATCCCTCAAGTAAAAGAAAAGAAACAACATAATTCTCAGTGCCTAATGTTCTTCTACATAGAACATTGTCCACCACATCTGCCTAGAATGCTAGGTGGTGTGGCCTCAAAACACAGAGCTGTCATAATTATTTTTTAACCATTATTGCACAAAATACGCTACTCGACAGCTGATAATTTAAAGCCACTCACGTTTGGCTGTTAGAGGGCACAGCTGATTTGACTGCAGAGACAAACTGTAAACAACTGTTGCTTTGCATTAGGTTTTCAGGAGTTTGCTAAACATGATAAAAACATACATAACGCAGACTGTTGGCAATGGATTTAAATGCTTTTCTGTGTGAATGAAAGCTCCAATAGTTCACAAGCTTTAAAGTTATTTTTATTCAATACTAAAGAAACTATTCGTGCAGACAGTGGCAGAACTGTACACTTGCACTGTCTGTTTAAGTAGAGCTGTTATTGATATGAATTGACTTACATATGTTTACTTTTTCTGTTCGTCAATGTACATGCAGTTGCCAGCAGTTTAAGCATCTGTTCAGCAGTTAAAATTTAATTTCACTTATTTAGTTACTGCTATTCATGTCTAGACAGCATTTTTGTAGTAAATGTTCAGTCATTACTGTCTGGTGTCTGCAAATAGTTCTAAATTCCATTTTTAACTCTGCCACTTAAGTGTCTATGAAATGCCTTTAAATTAACACGTTAATTATGAGTTATCTCCAAGAGTTATTATGAGATCACTTATTATCTGCATCCATTACATAAATCATTGGTAACTTACTTAACACAGCCTCACAGATTGAAAATATTATTTGAACTTTAGCAGTGAGGGAGTCGTATTCACATATTTACTTGACACATCTTGTGTTAACAACAATTTCTTTATTATTATTATTATTTTCAACTTATATTAGCACAACAGAACCTGTTGTTGTGTGTACCGTCACAAGGGTGTGAACTTACAGCTGTAGTTGAAATTGATCTGATCCACAAAAGTGTGTTAATCATGGATGATATCAGTTCAGGGTGATATAATTTGAGATTAACGTTAATAAAAATGCTGATTTCTTACTCCAGCTTGATCTGAGTTCATTTTTTGTGCTAATCTAAGACGAACTGCTTTATGCAATTGACCCTAAGCACGTTGTTATATTTTGACTGAAACTTTGCAAAATAAGAGCGTGGAACAAGTTTTTCCAGTTTACATGAAAGGTTCATTATAAAATCTGTTATGTCTGCAGAATGTGTCATCATGTGTCTTCTTTCTGTTGAAACCCACTGATTAAATTCAATGCATTTTCTAATGAATGGTGCAGAAACATACTGAGTGGTGGTACCTTTAGCACTGGCTGAAATACAAGCTTTGGGGCAGACTGACCAGAATAAAATAAACTGTTCCCATCCCCCCCCCTCCCCCCTCCTTCTCCTCCTCCTCCAGGATATTCACTTTTAAAATTGGAATGCATTTCACGCAACTTTTATAAAAATCAGCTGTCTCCCTGTTCATAAAAACTATTTACTAAATCAATTACCTAAGGTTTAAGCTTCATCTATCTTTTCAGGCTAGTTTCTGTTCAGAAACCTTATTCTTTAAAATATTCAGTTTTTGGTACAGCTAATAGTCGGGAGCTGCAAGAGTATTTCAAATGTTTTACCAAGGTAGATGCTGATGCAGACAGTTATTGCAGTTTTTAACTTGGTGAAAACTGTTCCTTCATATCAAGCAACAAGTCCATATGAACAGAATTTTCTGGCACTTCAGCATCTAATGCAATTCTTATTTTCTTTCTTACATTTTCCCATAATTTTCAAAGTTTTTAACTTCTGTATATCCCTTTTTACTGCCTTCATTAAGTGACGTAATAACAAAAGATAGAACCCTACCACTATATGACTTTAGTTACCACTCCTCCCTTTGTTTTTAAACAAAATACAGGGCTATTACAAATGATTGAAGCGATTTCATAAATTCACTGTAGCTCCATTCATTGACATATGGTCATGACACACTACAGATACGTAGAAAAACTCATAAAGTTTGTTCGGCTGAAGCCGCACTTCAGGTTTCTGCTGTCAGAGCGCTCGAGAGCGCAGTGAGACAAAATGGTGACAGTAGCCGAGAAAGCGTATGTCGTGCTTGAAATGCACTCACATCAGTCAGTCATAACAGTGCAACGACGCTTCAGGACGAAGTTCAACAAAGATCCACCAACTGCTAACTCCATTCGGTGATGGTATGCGCAGTTTAAAGCTTCTGGATGCCTCTGTAAGGGGAACTCAACGGGTAGGCCTGCAGTGAGCCAAGAAACGGTTGAACTCGTGCGGGCAAGTTTCACGCGTAGCCCGCGGAAAATTGGCTCATGCCACAACTGGAGACTGACAGCGCCGACTTCATCTTTCAACAGGATGGTGCTCCACCGCACTTCCATCATGATGTTTGGCATTTCTTAAACAGGAGATTGGAAAACCGATGGATCGGTCGTGGTGGAGATCATGATCAGCAATTCATGTCATGGCCTCCACGCTCTCCCGACTTAACCCCATGCGATTTCTTTCTGTGGGGTTATGTGAAAGATTCAATGTTTAAACCTCCTCTACCAAGAAACATGCCAGAACTGCGAGCTTGCATCAACGATGCTTTCGAACTCATAGATGGGGACATGCTGCACCGAGTGTGGGAGAAACTTGATTATCGGCTTGATGTCTGCTGAATCACTAAAGGGGCACATATCGAACATTTGTGAATGCCTAAAAAAACTTTTTGAGTTTTTGTATGTGTGTGCAAAGCATTGTGAAAATATCTCAAATAATAAAGTTATTGTAGAGCTGTGAAATCGCTTCAATCATTTGCAATAACCCTGAATTATTTACTATTAAGAACAGTAACACTGAACAAATATATTTCTTAATAATTATTTGTACATATGTTTGAAACAACAGACACTGTAAGACAAACTCATAAAAATTGACCTAAAATTTTTAACATAGCACACAAGACAAAACACCCCAGTGATTTTCTTCTTCAATTTTTTCTTTGCCACTAAATGTCTATGAAATGACTTTAAATTGGTCACATTAATTAAGAGTTGCCTCTGAGAGTTGTAATGAGATGCTAATGGTTTCATTATTATTTTGGGTACCCTTCCATTACCTTTGCGTGTTATACAATGTGTTCTTCAGAGTACTTAATCAGCAAATTTCCCATAAACTGGATGGTAAATGAAAAAAGAAAACTTTAATTTATTTTCAAAATATTATGAAGTATCATTCTGCACTATCGTGGTATTAAAAATGTAATAAATTTCAAATAAAATGAAAGAGCTAATATATATTTGGTGGGTAGCGGGAGAAACAGGTGGAATGTGGGTGGAGTTGGGCATGCGTATAGAGCTGCTTGGAGGAAGGCAGTAGATGTGCTGGATATGAATACAGAAGGGATGATTGGCAGCTGCATGGGCTAGGCATGGGACACATGGGCACCGGAGCTGGTTGGGCATTTTTTTCTTTTTTTCTTTTTCCTCTTTTGTTGAACTCACATGAAAAGACCTCATAAAGCCAAATATCGAAAGACTATTATCTGACAATGAAACCTGTTAGAGGTGACAAAAGTTAAATAGTAATTATAGTTTAAGTTTGTTCTTAATTACTGAACTAATTCACTCACTTTGATGAGACTTTCCATTATTTCTTTCAGATGTGGATCTAAAATATCTTGCGTAGTGTGTTCAATGACATGAGTTAATATTTTTATTGCTCCCAAATTCATTGGAAGATCTCCTGTTTTTATCAATGGACAACCCCCCCCCCCCCCCACACACACACACACACACACACACACACACACACACACACACACACACACACACACACACACACACACACACACACACAATGCACTCCAAGTGTGGGTAGTGTCAAGCGACATTATTCCTGTCACATGACTATACACACAAAATGCAATCTAACTCAGTTCATAAATACAACTTAAATGAAAGCAGTTCATATAAACAAAGTGTTTTGAATTGAACATGGATACAAAAAAAATACATTTGTTCAAAACATCAATTCTAAGTCTAAATAAAATAAAATTTAAATCAACCTTTATTATTGAAAAGAAAGACAAAGTTAAATATTAATATGTCTAAACTTACTTTTGTATGGGAGTCCATGAACATTTTGGTAAAAATTTCAGTTACTCATTGGAGGTCAATGCGTCTTAGTCTGTTTTCATTTTGGAAATATGCTTGTAATGAGACCAGCCCATCCTTACGCTCATTCCAGTGTGTGCTGGCACAGTTGTTTATGATGTCCGATACGTTCTACAGGGAAAAGAAACAAAAAAGCATACCAATTGTAACATGTAAAAACACATTATAATATTTTGTCTCCATGTCCAAGTGAGAAATACATTAAGTTCATGTTTATTTTGAGACAATTAATTACACAAGTATACTCAAAATGGGTCTTTTTTATTATTTTTGTCAAATTTTAAAATTGTGCCACTTAAAGTTGTGGCATCATCAATGGATTTAAAAAAACTGTGCGCCATGGAAGTTGGTTCTACAAATATGTTCTCAGCACGTTACTTGTAAAACAATACATATGGTAATAATGTAAAAATATTAATGATGATGAGAGTTAAGGGAGACAAATTCTTGGACACTATTTATTGAGCTGCATGAAAATGGACCTGCAGGGTGAAATTCTCTACAGATACAAGTGAAATATGTGTATAAATACATGTAAATTACATTAAATATATGTTAAACATATTTAATATGTGCATATGTGGGCAATGCTACAGGTAAAAGGCTCATCCTAAACCCCTGGAACAATTTCAACCAAATTTGGTACACAAATTAATTACGATCTAGAAAGAGATACTGTGGGAGTAAAATCCACCAGCCTCCTATTAACAAGAGGGTGATACCATGGAGAGATATGAGGAGTGGAGGAGATGGACAGAGATAAGGGAATGTAAAAAATGGAAGGCAGGGGGGGGGGGGGAGGGGGGGATGGACAGAGAAAGGAAAGACGAGGAGAGGGACAGAAACAGAGGGAGGAAGATATATGTATAGAGAGAGGGGGGAAGAAGAAATGAACAGAAA